>NC_068344.1:29584919-30936169 GCF_014633365.1 Diospyros lotus
TGTAATAACGAAATATTTCGTTGCTAATTCCGTCGCAAATCCAGCGACGGAATATCCGTCACTGAGACGTCTCTAATTAGCGACGGAAAAATTTTGTCACTAAATTCGTCACTAAATTACAAATTTTTTGTAGTGTACTCTTGGGATTAAGGTTTTGATGATGAAAATATTCCTAGTAAATTTTCTCTATGTATAAAGTCTTTAGTTTACAATAAAAAATTAATTTTAACCTAATGAAGCAAGTATTCAAAACCTAAGTGTATGTTTTAAGGAGATTGGAAAAACAAAGTGAATACATTCTCAAATCAAACTTCTTGGAAGAAATATGAAAGATTTTTAAGGCAAAACCAATCATTTGTTGACTACACTAGCATTCTTCTTTTGATTTGTCGACTAATCTCAAGCCATCTATCAACTAACAGAATGGCAGATTTTGATTTGTCGACTAACCTATTTGTATCTGTCGACTTACAGTATGTAGTTTCTAATTCTTTTGCAAGTTTGTCTTAATCCGTAGACTAACTCTTTGGATATGTTGACTAACAAAATTAATAAATTATTCTGTCGACATATAATATCAATCTGTTGACTAAGTTTAGTATTATTGCCTGATTCAGTCGACTAACTCGTTTCTTATGTCGACAGTTTTTATCGCAGAATCTTGTAGCGGCCAGTTTTTGCACACATAAATGTGCCCCAACCACCACCAACGATATGATTTTTGGATACATTCACCCACAACTAGATATACATGGATGGTGGCTCATTTAAAGTGTTTAAAACATTTATTGCTCAACTACCAAGTGCTCAAAGCTTCAAGATGCTTCAAAATTTTCTTTGTTTTATCTTGTTTCTTTGTAAAGGCTTTGTATTCAAGTGTTTATATTCATTCAAGCCTTTTTATTCATTGTTAAGAGAACTTATAACTAAAAGTGTTAACTCTTAGATTATCTCTTTCAAATTGTCTTGTATTTCCTAGCTTGTAAGCTAGAGGGCTTGTGTATAAGTAAGAGGTTTATAATTTCTAGTATTGGATTAGAGGGTTTACTGGGGAATTAAGTAGGAGGTTTTAGTAAATTGGTTTAAAATCCTTAGTGATGAGTTAAAACAGTAAATTATGTTTGGTTTAATGCGAACCACTATAAATCATTTGCATTCCTTATCTTTCTTATTTTTTATCCTTTAAACATTGTATTTGTCATTCTATACAAATTTTATGTTTTAACTCATTAAAACAAGAATTGGGTATCTTTCTAGGTTATACAGCTCAGTGCAAAGGGCATAGAATTTATAGTATGGAGACAACAAAGGATTATGGTTTCTAGAGATGTTGAAGTAGATGAATTTTCTTTATGGAATTGGGAGAAAATTTTAGTTGAAAAGCAATCTGGAATTTCATCTCAAAAATCAAGGTTAGGAGTAACTATATGGTTTCTATGTCTTCTGCTGCAAGTGAAGATAGTGGTAATGATTTTGATTTAGATACTCCAATTCTAAAAACTAAATCTCTATTTAATATATATGAAAGTTGCAATATAGTCAATTCAGAACCAACTGATTTTTTTTTTTTTTTGAATAAACTAAATTTTTTTCTATATGAAAGTTGCAATGTGATATATAGTATTATTTCTATATGATTTTTTTTTGAACCAACTGATATATATATATATATATATATGAAAGTTGTAATGTGGGAATAAACTAATTTTTTTTAATTAAAAAAAAAGAATGAGATCACCTAATTTGGTCAACTAATTAGCAAGGCGATTAGGTAAAATACACCATCTACCCGTAATTTTGACATGAATCATACATAATGATTTTTAATGTTAATAGAAAGGTAACCAAAATGGAAGTCTAATATGATATGTAGCCTCATGTAGAGCAAGGGGAACAGACAAACACAAAGAACATGCATAGATATTAAGGGGATATGCTTAAACGACTTTAGAGTAGCTTCTAAATTCCACTATATTTTTGAAAGTAGGGTCCAAAAGGTCTTTTTGTTGGAGATGGAAGGGATGCCAGGCTTTGTCTTAACTTTCAAAAACAAATTTTAAAGCACAACTTTTTAATGGTGCAATTGCCAATTGAACCCTATATGCACTTCAAAACAATAATGTAAGGTTTAAGTGTCTCACATAAGCATGTCTCCCTTTTGCATATATATATCCAAACGAAAAAGGTGCAGAGATTCTTTCTTTCTTTCAAAAGGCTTTCCAAATTTTCCTGTCAAAAAAGTTGAATGCTTGTGTGTAAAGTAAGTGTGGTTGGTTACTGTAAACATTTGAGAGAGAGAGAGAGAGAACCCTAAATTTTCTACACCGTTAGTGGGGAGAAAAGTGGCTTTTGGCTCTCACAGCACAGCCCCCTTTCCGAATGGGATTTTCTATTGTTAGTAAATCCTAAGGATTCCAACCCAAGTTCAAAAGTTGAAGGAAGTAGATGCCAAGTTCTTTCAAATATATAAAGCTTTCTGATGAGGTGGGGATTTGGCACCTATAAATTGGACTTTGATAAAAAAGTGTTCCAACTTTGAATAATTTCATGATGGGGCGGTGCCTCCATCATCATTGATGTGCATATATATGTGTATGTATATGCATGGTTTCACCCTCTACACAACACACACATACTTATCCATAAATTGCTGGGAGAATTACATATTAATCCCTATTTATAACTATCATCATCATCATCATCATCATCATCATCATCTTATATAATTTAAAATTGTAATCAAGAGATGCATCCATGGAACCAAACAAATTACTAGTTACACTTAAAATTAATCAAAAAATTTTACTTCATCATAAGGTGTGGAATGATGATGATCACTACTTTGGATGCATGGATGCAAGGTTTTGACGATGTCACATATAAAATATTTTTTTCTCATCCAAATTAATTAAATTAGCTTGTAGCTAGTATGAATTGACATCAAACTTTATTTGATATGTACACAAATATTTCTGTTACAACGAAATAATAAATTCTTGTTTTGCTAAAAGGGGGAAAGGCAATTCTCATCTTTTGCTTGATTGGTGCGTGCTTGTGTTGCCTAATCCATCTCTCCAATGAAAAGGCAAGGCCACTTTGCAAGCTGGGAAAACGTGTGGGGGGGAGAGAGAAAGGGGGTTCCAAAGTCTACTTGCTTTGAGTGCAAGAAGCTACCAAAACCTTTTATAGGGGTGGCTCTCTCTCTCTCACTTTACCCCTAGCTAGCTATGTGAGTAATTTGTTTGTTATCTGATTGCTTAAAGTTTGACCTTTATGAGAGATGATTATCACATATCCACGTACAAACCCACACACACATACTTTGTTGGGAGAAAAAATATTTCACATCAAATGTGACTTGAAGGAGAAGGGTCACTTAAAAATTAAGGGTTGCTCCCTTTTTTACAACATCCTTTTCAAGATAAACTCAAAAAAAATATTCACATATTTTTAGATAAAACAGATATGTCTTATACAAAATATAGTTAAAATTTGATTGCATCATATATAATATATATGTGTGTAAACAAAAGACGTACGGTGGGGTTTGGCTTGCACTAGGGGAAAAGAGAAATGGGCCCAATTAGCTCTCATTGTAAATATATTCCATCAATTAGCCCTTGAGAGGAACTTTTCTTGATCACCAACCTAGTGATGGCAATATGAACTTGTGGGAAAGGAGCCCCCTATTGGTGTTGTAATAAGTCAAATGACTGCCACTTTAGCAATGGCAAATACTTACAAATGGGGTCATTGGTTCGTCCACAGAGAGGGAACTTTACTTGGAGGAAAGAAAACAAAAAATAAAAAGGGTATCTTGAATAATATGGTTCCTCTATTATTGGTGGGGGGTGGGGGTGTACTAGCCAAAAAGGTTTAGGGTTTAGTGGGGAGAAGCTTTTCCCTGATGAAGGAACCTACTGCAAAGCAACACCTGCTGAAAGTGATCCTATAATATATATATATATATATATATAATCTTCACATAGAAGAGGGAGTAGTTTTCAATTCAAATAACTAATGGAGAATTGAGAATTAAAAATGAAAAAGATAGAAAATTTGGATGATGAGTTTGAGCCTTTTCTCAGTGGAAGGAATTATGATGGTATGATGCTTAAGATGTGGGTATGTTCGAGACAAAAGCAAGTAGCTTTGCTCATGAAAACTTCCACCAAAACTAACTCACTCTCTCTCTCTCTGATACATACATACATACGTACGTACACATTAAATTTGAACTTATCAGCAGGGGGAAGGAGATGCATGAAGCATGATGATGCTTAATTATATGGATGCACAAAAAGAACATCCAAATCCAATATACAGTGTATAGAGACAAAGTAGTGCAATAACCATAGAGTTCTGCATGCGAGAGCTATGGAACTAAATAAGGCTCTTTAATGACAGTGTGGTTCAATATACGGACTTACTCAATGCCCCTACAACGTTACATCAGTTGTTTGTTTTAGTGAAGCTAATAATTAATTTCTTGATAGATATTCATGCCTCACTAGCTTTGGACACGACGTACGTACGAGCAAAATCAGTGTCCAGGCTTGCCTTAGGAATATATATGGATCATTAAGAATAGATCTCATGCCCAACAGATTCAATGCGCCGGAGATGTAATGTTTCTTGTGGCTATATATATTGATCCAACAGGTAAAATTCTCCTCCTCCTGATCTCTCCCAACACCGCCGTCCAAGATTTTCTCTGTCAAGCAACTATTTTCGTAGCTATGATCTCCTTTAAAGTTAACCAAAATAGCTATTTTCATGGTTATATTGAGATTGTAATAAACTTTTAACTGTCATTTTCGTTCCACTCATCTCGAGACTTTATAGTTATCCAAAAAAGCTTAAGACTAATCCATGTTTCTCCAACTATCTCTATTTTAAGCAAGCTAGCTAACACCACTTTTCCTAGGAATTCTTAACTGCTGGCTAGCTTTCAACTTTCTTTCTAATAGGGTTTGGTTTGCGGAAGTAAAATAAAGAAGTAAATATGATCAAAATTTGCATGCATTTTTCTAGCTATTTCAAATTGAAGTTCATATAATAATTAATCATCATCGATCGGCACTTTATCCCATTTGTGCTTATGGACCCTATTTGAAAACGTATAGAAGAGGGGGCTCAATCGTTGTCTTAAAAGTCAGAAACGCCAGTTTTTGCAATTAAGCCAAATTGTCAAACCAAATTATATCTATTTTGACGATTGAACCTTGTGGGTGACCAAAAATTTCATATATATATATATATATATATATCACTGGCCAGAAACAGTAAACATTCCATTATTAAATATATCTTCACAATTTAAGAGCACAGACGCATTAAGTTCCTGCAATGATTGCATGGTTAAGATAATTAGTTGGAATGGGACAATAAGTCTGTGTGAACCATTTGAGGTATGAAAGAAGCGAAATTGACGACGAGCCAAGTGTATCTATATGCATTCATTAGTGTCGTGGCGAAGACGTTAGAATGTACCAATTAGTGAGCTGTGAGGATTAGCACCCTACCCTAAGCATTTAATTAATTAATTAATTTTTCAACTATCAACTGTCCTTGTTCAAAGCTTGTACAGTGCTTGAGAAAAATGGATCCACCGGGCCGCCGCCCGATTCCCCTCCCTCAGGATGCATGAACTTCCACTGTGCAAGCCTAACTCTTTTTTTTTTTTGGCTTCCCCACTCGATGCCTAATTTCAATTCAAAGTCTGCATCGGCTTTTTCTTAAATTCAAAGGGTTGGGTCCTTCTAGAACAAATTCATAATGTTCTTGAGAGAAAATAAGATTTCCATATTAATTAGAAAAATTTGTATATATATATATATATATTATAGGCTTTTCATATTCCTTAATTATTTATAATAGAAATTCTATACGTCCAACTGTGTAATTAAACTTCAAAGAATTATATAATATTTTTCTAAATGAGTGGGAAATTACAGATATAAAATGCAATAATTATAAATATATGTCATTATAGTTATTTGTGTTTCTTTACCGTATGAAAGTTTTAATAGTTAGATTTAGACTTAATCAGGGGTAGCAGAGTCATTTGAAAGTTCTAATAAATTAAGTATTTTCTGCACAGAGAAAAGCAAAGATTCACGAGAGGTAATAAATGCAAAAAGTTGAGAATCAAACTCTCTCTCTCTCTCTCTCCGTCTGTCTGTCTCGTGTTCACTTTTTCAATAATCTGCCTTTCACGCGTCACGCCTTCAATTTCTCATGCCGTACCGTATGAATGATAAAAATTCCCTTCTTCTTACCACGATAAGTTACTTAAAATTGGATTTATGCATCGCGAGTTTTTCAGAAAGCTGGGAGTGGGGTCCTCTCTGATCGACGGTAGGGATCACCTGACACTGCTGCCTTTACCGTTTGATTCCCTCCCTGCGTGCGAGTTGGCCAATGGGCCCAACATAATTGGGTAGAACCTTCAAATTATTGTCATTGGATTAAGAAGTTAATTTAGTTCCAGACTCCGAGTTTAATTTCGGGTTAGTTAGTGAAGCAAAAATTTATTTCTTAATTACCGGTGTTTTAAATTGTATTTTGAATTTTATATATTTTCTAATATTAAAAACAAAATTTTAATTTCTTTCAAATTTTTACCGTTTTAATTTTAATTAAAATAATAATAATTTATTAATAACTAACAAATTCTACATATTTACTTAATAAAAAGTATCAAATTCTTTGTTGATAGCATTTAAATGTCTAATTCAGTGTATTATAATTAACATGCAAAAGATTTGAAGAGAGGTGAGATAGCATTTTACAATCACCCCAATCGACCAATTCATTTTTGTTTTAAAATACATTATTATTTATTTGAGAATTATATGTCAATAATTGATGAGAATTCTTTTAATAAATATTAAAAGAATAATTTTGTAGAAAAGAAAACCAAAGTTTTGTTGAATTCTCCCTCTCCGATGCAAGGAAATGTGGGAACAAGTATTTTTAAAACATTTTATATTCCAAAATTTTAATAAATATTAAAAATTAATTTTGAGTCATTTTTATAATTTTAAAAATATTTTAAAACTATTTTAAATTTTTAAAAAAATTAAAAACGCATTTTCTTTTTTAAAACTCAAACATATTTTTTATATTTAACGACTTTATTAGATTAAAGATGAAAAAAAATTAATCGCTATTGGGATTTGGGTTTAAATTTGAATCTTGTTTTTTTTATGATATTATCTTTGTTTTGTTTAAATTTATTATTTTATTTTTAGTTATTAATTCACGATTTATAGGTAATACAACATATATTTATATTTTTTAAATAAATAATAAATTTATATTTGATGAAATAATTATTTTTATATTAAAAATTATTTACACATTTCTCTATATATCTATTTCTATCTTTAAAAATATTATTTTAAGATTTTCCATTTTTATTATATTCATTTCGTGTTGACGTAAAATCTACTTATCGCTTTAGTGCAAACCAAAATTTATATTTTTGGATGTAAATTAATATATATATATATATATATATTTAGAGAGAGAGAGAGAGAGAGAGGTGAGGTTAGTTGGGGAAACGCGTAAAAGGCAAGTGAGAGCGTGCGTCACCATAAGGGAATATGATGATTGATTGAGTTTTGTTTCTCAAGACACACCCGCACCCACCCTCACCCTGAGAAAATATTTTGTCTTGGACATATATATATTATATTATATTATATTCAATTATATATATCTTATGATGTGTGAGGATAGGGATGAGCTTTCATTATTTTTATTTAAAATATAAGTATACAAATTTATATGTAAATAAAATTAAAATTAAAATTGATAATTCATTTCCATTTACATATGATATGATGAAATTAAGAACATTTCAAAAAACATAAAATATTACACAAAACCCATGAATCTGTCTCTAATAAGATTACTATATATATATATATGAAACCAAACCCGAAATAAAACAAACATTTCCTGTCATTTTACTATGCTATCAAACCCCATTAATCATATTTCATTTCCCTTCTACATTCTAATTACCTTTAATTTCGTAGCCAATTTGCACTCCACTTTTCAAATATCATCATCAAATCAAATATAAATGTCGAAATTACTTACTATATTAAACATTTAAGTTCGAATTTTATGGGAATACATTTACATTAATATAATACAAACCTAGCTATTAACACAGAAAGAATATCATTACAAATATTAAATTTAAATACCTAAATAACTTTTTTTTATAATAATAAATTAATATTAAGAAAAATGGATGCTAATTAAAGTTAGTTGCCACTTTAATTGATTGTGATATATGGTGGTGGGATTTAGAGAGAGTTCCAATGAATGAAAGCTTCATGAGCTATATATGTGTGTGTGTGTATAAATTAAAAGTTTAGTTTGATCAGTCCCATGAAGCCAACTCCCCAACTTTACAATTTTAATGGAGTGACATAAATCTCTGGGTTCAACTCCAAGCAAAGGCCACACCGAACAGTACTTCCATGCCATGGCGTGGTGTTGATGGCGCTTTCGTAACACAGGGAAAAAGTGAGTAAAAAGTTGGGAGGAGAGAGAGAGATAATAGGGAGAGTAAGTTTGAAAAGGCGGTGGTAGCCGTGCGGATGCCTTTTGCAGGAGTTGCGTGTGAAAAGCAAAAAATTGGTTGAAGCCCAGCCAAGCCAAGCCAAGCCCCTTCTCATCTATCTCCTCTCCTCCTTCACTCGCCCTCTTCTTTCTACCCCTTCGTTAATTAAATCTCTAATTCATTTTTCTTGGAGCTTTATAATAATAAATCAAATATTAATTAATTCTATTACCTGGGATTCACTTTATATATATATATGAATTTTAATTTATTAGTACGTAATGTCTGCCAGACATATATATATATAGAGAGAGAGAGAGTTAATCAAAGTTTACCAAATATTTAATATATAAAAATAAGAAGATGAGTTCTTAGGTAGTGTAGTGTAGCTTTGCATTTAATTGAGAATGACTTCATTTTACAGGCATAGGGTTGTTGCCATTTGCCAACCTACAAGTCTAATTTTTCTTTCTTTCCATCTGCCTAGTGAGAGTTTTCTTTCGAAATCTTCTTCAAGTATGGTTCCTTTATATATATGTGATGGTTTCTTCCTCGCGAAGGCAGGCAGGCAAGCAAAAAAGGAGAGCCACACACGTTCCTTGGAAAAAAATGAATTAATTTGATGAATATATATATATATATAGGCGATGAAACATATATACATGAATTATATAAGCGTGCAGATAAAAAATTAAGAAAACAAAATCAACTCATTTATAACTCTTTGAAGTATTTATATATACATGGAAGGTTAAAAGAGTAATAAATGTAAATTAATTATCTAATAAAAAAACAAAAACTCAAAATAACAGAAAAAGACATGACTTTGGAATCAACTCAGCTGCATGAAATATTGAAAGAATAATAAGTACTACTGCAAATGATCGGTGAAAAACAAAAATAAAAAATGACAGAAAGGACAAGAGTTTGCAATTAACCCACTTTTGGGAGGACTCGATCGAAGAGGATAAAGAGCTTTGTAAACCAAATGCAATGCATATTGTGGAAAGTAATCCAGCCAAGATTGCTTATCAAGTATGAAATCATCATTCATACATACATACACATTTCATATCCTCAAGGAAGGGAAGGGAAGGGAAATAAAATACCACTTCTACTTGTATATATAAATATATATATATTAATTAATTGATCTCCAAATTCAAGAGCAACTAGGCTTGTTCATTATTCTATTTTTATCAACCTCTTGGCTGCCTCTTGAGCCTTTCCTCTGTAGACTGTACAAAAGATTGAGGGATATACGAAACAAAAATCACATCATCATCTCCACGCCCTTTTAAAAAAAAAAACTGGAAACTGAAAACACAAGGAAGAAATAATAATTTTCAAAATTGTGAAACGAACAAACAGGAGGACGATAAATTTTATTATAATTGTGAAAAGGTATGTTTCTACAGAGATGATGATTAGCCTTTTAAATTGAGATTCACGCGCGTTGGGTGCGATTTGGGGGAGTGCTTAAGAGATTTATTCACCTAAAAAAAAAAAGAAGATAGTTGAAAGAAAGAAAGAAAGAAAGAAAACTAATGCAAGGAAGATAAAAAAAAAAAAAATGGAAGCTAAAAAGGTAGTCAATATGGAGTCATTGAGAGAGAAAGGTAAAGAATAAAGTAATCTGCTGATGAATCTCCCTCCCCATCTCTCTTAAAAAGCTCCTCTCTCTCTCTCTGCTTTATCTCTAATGTATTGAGACAAGAGCTTTTAAAATATATATACATTCACAATAAAGAAACAGACGAGAATAAAAAATTGAAAAGATGACACAAAAAGGTGAGCAGATTGCTCTGCCCAGAAAGCATTTTCCAGAAATCCTTGCAACTGAAAGTACTTCCACCTTGCTATTTTCCATAAATTCTCTTCTCACCCCCCCCCCCCCCTCTCTCTCTCCAACAAAGGCGAGGGCCACTCTGCCACCTAAACCAAATTATCTTTCTTGGCTTTATATGTTAGTTTATTTTTTTCTTTTTTTTCGTTTTTAATTTTTTTCCACAATATTTTCAACCTGGGTCTGTGAGGTTTTTCATTTTTGGCTATTCAATGTGATAGAGACGGTCTTCTACTGCTAGACTTTATCATCTTCTTATAGAGAGAGAGAGAGAGAGAGAGAGAGAGAGAGAGAGAATGGGGAGGTGGGTTTGGGAGAGGGAAGGGCTGTGATCTTTCCTTTTCGCGTTGAATTCGAATACAGCTTTCTTTGTGACTCAACAAAGAGAGGCAAAGCAAAAAGATGGATAGATAGAGTGAGAGATAGATCCCTGTGATAAACCGAGCGAGCAAAGCTATAGTCTAATACCTTGCTGGATTTTTCCTTTTCGTGCATCATAAAGGTGAATTTTTTGTCAGCAAGTCGTGGTTTTTCGGTCGGTTGGGGAGTCAGGTGAGAAAATTTGGTGGATTTTCCTGGAAAAGACGGAAGCTTTCCATTTTGTAAAAGAGTTCACACTCGGAACCATTGATAGAAAGATATTGATTCAATCATAGAGGAATCTGAAAAACCAAGTTCAGAGCAAGGGCAGAGAAAGAAAGAAAGAATCTCTGTACCATTTGTTGGTTGGTCTGCTCCAGTTTGGTGTTATTGAGAGGCAGTGAAAAATTCAAGTCCGGTTCTAGATTTCCCGGGAAAGTTCGAGAAAATTCAATTCCGGTTCTAGATTTTCCGGGAAGGTTTGAGAAGAGATGAGAGCCGGACTAAGCACGATCTTGCAAACCTTGACGCCGGAGGCGGCGAGCGTGCTGAACCTGTCGATTGCGGAGGCCGGTCGCCGGAACCACGGCCAGACGACGCCGCTGCACGTGGCGGCAACGCTCCTGGCCTCGCCGTCCGGGTTCCTCAGGCAAGCCTGCATTCGGTCTCACCCGAATTCTTCCCACCCGCTCCAGTGCCGTGCGCTCGAGCTCTGCTTCAGCGTGGCGCTCGAGCGGCTCCCCACCGGCCAGGCCACCGTCTCCGGCGTCGAGCCGCCCATTTCCAATGCGCTCATGGCGGCGCTGAAGCGCGCTCAGGCTCATCAGCGCCGCGGCTGCCCAGAGCAGCAGCAGCAGCCGCTCCTCGCCGTCAAAGTGGAGCTCGAGCAGCTCATCATATCGATTCTCGACGACCCGAGCGTCAGCCGCGTCATGCGCGAAGCCAGCTTCTCCAGCCCCGCCGTGAAGGCCACAATTGAGCAATCGCTGAATTCCCAACCGCAGAACATAAACCCGGCCCCAGTTGGATTAGGGTTCCGTCCCAATCCGGTCCCCATCCCCAGTCGGAATCTCTATTTGAATCCCCGGTTGCAGCAAGGGAATTCGGCTCAATCAGGGCAGCAAAGAAACGAGGAGGTTATCAAGATTAGGGATGTGTTGTTGAGGAGCAAGAAGAAGAACCCTATTTTGGTTGGAGAGTCGGAGCCAGAGGCGGTGATAAGGGAGCTTCTGAGGAGAATTGAGAAAGGGGAATTCGGGGAAGGACCGCTCAAGAGTGCCCAAGTGATCCCAATTGAGAAAGAGATCACTCTTGATAAAACTCAAATTCCGACGAGGATTAAGGAATTGGGGGCCCTAATCGAGACCAGAATGGGGAATTCCAGCGGTGGAGGCATTATTCTTGATTTGGGTGATCTGAAGTGGCTAGTGGAGCAGCAGCAGCCTGCCGGGTTGGGGGTTCCCTGCTCCGGCGCGGTGCACCAGCAGGTGGAGTATGAGGCCGGGAGGGCGGCCGTGGCGGAGATGGCCAAGCTGGTGGTCCGATTTGGGGACAGTGGTAGGCTTTGGTTGATTGGAACTGCTACCTGTGAGACGTATTTGAGGTGTCAAGTGTATCATCCTACAATGGAGAATGACTGGGATCTGCAGGCAGTTCCTATTGCTTCGAGATCGCCTCTTCCCGGAATGTTTAGGAGGTATACCCCGTGATCTTCTCTTCATTAACTCCATTTACAATGCGTTTGCATCAATTTTTAGGTTTACTTTAACTGATTAATTTGAATCCTAACTATACTCGCAAATCATCCGGAAATAGAAATACAAGTTTCCGTTGTATATTCTGGAATTTGGAAGTAGATACTATCATCCACAGCTTGCAGCATCCAGAATTTAATTTTGGAAGATCCATGTTCTCCCCCGCTCTTTTTTCTTTTTCTCCTTTCAGATTCTTGTCTTGTGCAGTACGTCTGTGTTAATTGCCAAGGATGTTTGATAATGTTTTTGGTGAACTTTGCTCGACTTAAGAGGCTCTGTCACAGCCAAATTAGTTTCTATTCCAATTAGGTTCATGTTTTCTCCATTTTTGGTGCGTTGGGAACGTTTTCCCTGGTTCTCATCTTTTAAAATTTCTATGTGTTTGCCATCTGTTTCTTCAACCTGCAAAGTTATCGTGATTCTTCTTTCTCTAGGGGGTGGAGGTTCAGATTTCTCAATGAAACCTTCTTTTCCCCTTTTGATGCCTAATCTCACTCGGTGTTATTATGTGGATTCTCTGAACTTTTAGGCCTGGGCCTCATGGAATTCTTAGCAGCTCGGTCGAGTCTCTAAGCCCATTGAAGGGCTTCCCAAATGTGACAGCTGCTTTGTCGAGGCGTGCATCTGAAAACTCAGATCCTGCTCGAAGAATGAGCTGTTGCCCACAGTGCACCGACAGCTACGAGAAAGAGCTAGCAAAACTGGTTGCAAATGTATACGAGAAATCCTCTTCTGAAGTCGGGTCAGAGGTAGTAGCTCAGTCAGCACTTCCACTGTGGTTGCAGAATGCCAAAGCACTTAGCGGTGACACTAAAACAGTGGACCAGTCCCAGGTATGTTCAATTGAATTATGAGCTCGACAGTGCCAGACTGTATTTTGGCGATAGATTTCATTATTTCCGTTGAAATCATTTTTTGCAGACTAAGGATCAGGAAATGGTGTTCAAGCAGAAATCTCAAGAATTACAGAAGAAATGGGCTGATACATGCTTGCAACTTCACCCTAATTTCCATAACAATCTTGGCTCTGAAAGAGTTGGTCCAGCCTCTGTGTCGATGACAGGATTGTACAATCCGAAACTTCTTGTTCGCCAGCCTCTCCAGCAGAAGTTGCAACAAATGAAGACTCTCGGGGAAGCCTTGCAATTGAATTCTAATCCGGCGGCCAACCAACCTTCAGAGCGAGCAGGTAGCCCTCCCAGAAGTCCAGTGAGGACAGACCTTGTTCTTGGGCCTACAAAAGTAAGCGACAACACCGCAGAGAAACCCCATAAAGATGATGTTACAGATTTCTTGGGATGCATCTCGCCTGAGTCGCAGCATAAGTTCCATGTCGAGAAATTTGCCAAGGTAGCAGATGCTGACTCGTTTAAGAAGCTCCTCAAGGGTCTAATGGAGAAGGTGTGGTGGCAACAGGAAGCAGTTTCTGCAGTGGCTACAACTGTGACCCAGTTCAAATTGGGCTGTGGAAAACGGCGTGGCAACGGGTCAAGGGGCGATATGTGGTTGCTGTTCACAGGTCCCGACAAGGTTGGCAAGAAGAAAATAGCATCTGCTGTATCGGAGCAATTTTGCGGGACCAACCCTGTATTGATAAGCCTTGGATCCCGTCGCAGTGATGAGGAATTAGATATGAATTTCCGTGGTAAAACAGTGCTGGATCGGATTGCAGAAGCAATCCGTAGGAACCCCTTTTCAGTAATCATGCTGGAGGACATTGACGAGGCCGATATGCTGGTTCGTGGGAACATAAAACGAGCGATGGACAGAGGCCGCCTTGCTGACTCTCATGGTCGCGAAATCAATCTTGGTAATGTCATCTTCGTCCTTACAGCCAACTGGTTTCCTGACAATTTCAAAAACCTAGCTGATGGCCGTGTTCTTGATGAGAACAAGCTAGCATCTATAGCAACTGGTGGTTGGCAATTAAGGCTTTCCACTGGTGAAAGGAGAGCTAAGCGACGAGCCGATTGGCTATACGACGAAAGCAGGCCTACAAAACCTAGAAAGGATATCGGTTCTGGTCTATCGTTTGATCTTAATCTCGCTGCTGAAGTTGAGGACGACAGAACCGATGGATCTCATAATTCCAGCGATCTCACCATCGAACAAGAAGATGATCACGGTCCTGAAAACAGCCGATTTTTGATAACCTCGGTTCCTTACGATCTGGCAAGCTCTGTGGACGAAACCATCATATTCAAGCCAGTTCAGATTGTCTCCATTCGACGTGATATTAAAAGAACGATTACAGAGAGGTTCTCCGGCATTGTAGACGGTGAAAATCTGTTGATAGAATTAGAAGAGTCGGCGCTTGAGAAGATCGTAGCCGGGGTATGGCTAGGGCGAACCAGCTTAGACGAGTGGCTTGACAAGGCCTTGGTTCCTAGCTTCCAACAGCTCAAGGGATGCCTGCCGTCTGCCATGTCGGCCGATGAGACGGTGGTTGTCCGGCTAGAATCAGACGGAAACTCCGGCAGCCGAGCGGCAGGGGACTGGCTGCCAAGCAAAGTTACGGTGAAGGTAGATACATGATGAAGTGGAGACTGCCGGAATAGATGTAAATATGGTCAAGTGGTTTGGCGGGTAAAAAGTCAAAAACAGTTAGGAAAGGTTAAAAGGGTGACGAAGAAGAAAGAAGAAAAGAAAGATCGTTAGAAGAAAGAGGGGGGAGTCATTGGTATATTATATTAAATGGTTTTCGCCTTTTTTTCTCTCTAGTAGTAGTATTTATTACTTTCTTTACATGCCTTTCTTTTTTATTCTTATTACATTAATAATAATAATAATAATAATAGTCATTTTGTTATTATAAAAATATATTTACCTAATTACATGGACATTGATGATGATGATGATCAATAATATGAGGCATTCCTCCTCTTGTCTTATTATATATATATATATATATTCCCCATCTTGACTCTTTGTTGACTAATAATATTACCAGTTGTCTCATGTTGTGTTTTAACGGCTACATCTACATTGAAGATGTAGTTTGATTTCGATTTGATTCGGTAATCAATAGGAAAAATAAAAAATAAAAAAAAAAACAAAAGTGGTCCATCTAATCTCGGCCTCGGCTCTTATTCATTGAAATTACTGTTGGGAAAAAAGGGATTCGGCTTCTTTGCCACGTGTACGTGTCGTGTTAGGGGTATTACTGTCATTGCGCATGATTGTTTGAATTGTTCATGAATGAGGCGAGGCGAGGCGAGGCGAGGCGAGGCGCGAGAGGCGATTTGTCAGCATCATTAAAAATGGATGAGGCATAGAGTCGTACATCAAAGGCCAAGAGTCAACTTTTGGCTTTGATGGGTAAGTCTATGGGCCTGCCTGCCTGCGCGCAGTCAGTGGCGAAGGATGCCAACACCTGTCCCCCAGATTTTTATTGGCTCTCTCTCTCTCTCTCTCTCTCTCTCTTCCTTAATTAAACTTCCAGACAATCTAATAATAATAATTAGAATTTCCACTTCAATTACATTCCTTGGTCAAATAACCAAATTCAATCTTCTCCCTCTGTCAAACCCAAACCAAACAGGAAAATGCATATATTTCAAACTAACGTAACGTAACGCGAGTTTCCTTTCATTTGTTTTAATATTTTTCACCTTTTTTTTCACTTGACAAAAAACAAAAGGTAACGTGAAACACATCTTTAGAGGGTAGTGCAGTGCGGGCGGATGCATGAACATTGAGAGGGGGTGGCAACCGGCAACGCCCCACCCCACGTGAAAGAAATGGGCATTAAATGGGTTCGCTAATCAGTAATACTAACACTCATCCCCGCAGCCACCCTTGGACTTGTCCACAGGCGGCCACCAAACCAAAACCCCACCCCATTAATGCCCGGAGGTTTCTAGTACCCATTTTTCGTAAGTTACATCACTGTCTGTTTTGGGTGTATACTAAATAAATGCTTACAATTCTCTATAAATTAAATAAACTAAATATATGCATGTTAAAATTGTACAGAAGAAAACAAATAGAATTCCTTATTGATGGGCCAACTCTTCAAGCTTAAATACTTCAAAAAAAAAAAAAAAAAAGTTAATACTCCATTTTATCTACAATAATTAATTGTAATCTTAATTTTAGATAAAACTATAAGTTGCATTAGCCTACAAATAAATAAGAAAAAATACTTATAGGATTGGGGAAAACTGTCGACTTGCTACTGTATGGCTCTATACAAACAAAATAACAACTACAATAACCAAGCATAAATGCAAATAAAAGTAGAGAATATATTCAGTAAATCAAAGAAGGTGATGGAAGTAGGGTGTGTAAAATTTTGATTTAATTGAATCAATCGAAATTGTTGGATCAATTCAATTTTTGATAAATTCCAATTCGATTTGATTTTTTAAAAAAAAAAAATTGATTAATTAATTTGGATCAATTTTTATGATATAAATAATCGAAGTAACGTAACGATCGAAATTATCTGATTCTGATTTTTTAGGCGGCACAAAGGAAAGAGAAGGGAAGAAGAAAATGGAGTAATGAGGTGGGCCCTACTGATGTGAAAGCTATCATTCAATCTCATTGTGAATGGTCAAAACTCATTTATTTAGCATTTTATCGGCCTTTACTTTTGAGTGAAATGCTCCCTCTCCCCAAAAGTAAAGAAATTTTGATTTCTTTACTTTGGGACACAAACACTATAATTGCGTTAATCAAAAGCAAAGCTCGTCTCCTTCCAATTTGTTACAAAATTAAACTATAGTTATGTGGTATGACGCATAAATCATGTTATTATCTTATTGTCTTACTAATTATGCACATTGTTTGAATATTAGTTGAGCATATAGTATCCACCTTGATAATGGTATTTGGAAGTCATCACCATGATCTATTTAGATACGGGTAACTATAAAAAAAAGGATGAGACTGCCTTCTTGAGTATAGTCTTTTAACACTCAACAACTTTGTAGAATAAATTAGTAATAAATATGTAATGAACACTATAAATTTGTTAGTTTTCTTGTAACGTTTCATTCTTTAAAATTGCAAAATGAGTTCGAATACTTGAAGTTATCTTTAAGATTTGGGGCTAAATTATTCTCAATTGGTGAAGAATTTATTAAATTAAATGAAAATAGTGTTAAACTCAACTCAGAGGAGTTAAATTTTCTAAAAGTGAGTTAGAATACCAGAGTAAATATTTAAGATTTTTAGACTTGGTTATTATAAGTCGACAACGTAAGTTAAGATTCTTAGTATAATCTCTTCAAGATTCTTGAGTTTGAATATCTTGGATTGACAACGAATGTTTGAGCCCGACATTACCTGTAAGGCCTTCTACCAATTATCTTTGAGTCGTGTTGATTTGGGTTTGATTTTTTAAAATTATAATTCACAAATTAAATTTTATGAATTAATCTTTTAAATTTAAACTGCATAAAAGATCACATGTCATCTGTTTCTCGTGTATCAACAAAAACACATAGATAAGATGAGATTGATTATTTTGAAAAAAAAAATATTAATAATTTGATTTCACCTTTTCTCATACCCATCAAATGTATATACTTAAAATCTTCATTTGTTTTTTTTTTTTTTTTTGTCCTCTTTCAGTATAAATGTAATTAGAAAACTATTGCTATCCGTCACATCAAATTTGATGGCACTTTATTTTAAAATAAAATTTCTATTAAACTATCGTTGTAATATTGTGACTAATGAAATTGGCAATGTGTCACCATTTGCCTGTGCTCGTATTTATTATTTGGCTCTTTCCTTTGTCCGTTGCTCAGGTCAATTCATCTGCCCTTACAATAAGGGTCGGTTTGAGTGGTCGTTGTTTTGGTTGTTTATTTAATTTTTAAATTTTAGAAAAAAAAATACTTACTTAAAGAAAAGTATTATAATAATTAAAGGTATCGATATGTTATACAAAACCAAAGAGAAAGGGGTAAGTGTTTCGATGCCTTTATTTTTTATTTTCATTTCCTTTCATGAATAATTGATTCTTTCTTTCTTTATAATTGTAAAATATTTTCATTTTACATATAAATTCCCACTCACTAATATTAAATTAATATTTTTTTTTATAATTATCATAATTTTTTCCACTTTTACTTTATTTGTTACACCAAGAAGTATGCATATCTACGATCAAAACAACTTAAAACAAGACAAAGAATTAGCCCTTACTACTCAAGCTACTAAGTGGGGCTTTCTATCATTTTTTTAATTTATTATGCAATAAAATTAATTTTTTTAATTTAATTCAAAAATAATATTATGAATCATGACCGATGATGGTGTCATTAGTTATATAGCGTCTCCTCATTAGAGGACGTTAAAAAAATTATGTGTCATTATCTTCTTTACCGACACCTCTTTTAATGAAGATACCATACATAATTGACAACACCATCATTAATCATAACTCATACCATCACTCTTAATCAAGAAAATTATTAGCCATCAATCATAACTCCTAGCATAACTATCAGATTTTTCTTTGTTTCTTCTTCCATCTAAATTATTGTTGGTTCAATAAATGTGCAACAATTATGATTGGGACAACCCAGCTACCTAAAACCTTGCGGGCTCAATAAAAGTACCCTTAAATTGTTACTATATTCTATAAAGATTAAGTTTTGTATTTATCTCTATGCCAAGTCAAAGCAATTTTATCAACTCAATTGTATATTTCAGAAGATCACAAATTATAATTTTCAATATGTTTTTTATTAGAATTGTGTAAGTATAATATGTTGGATCTGATATTTTACTCTTGTGTTTAGTTTTGATGATGAAAAATTTTAAATGTATTTTTTTCTCAATCAAAGCATATGGTTTGGAAACAAAAATCAATTTCAAAGTGCTTTGTTAAAATGATATATGATTTTTTATATTATTTAGAGATTAGTATAAACAAGTTTTAAGATCTAAAAAGAATCTCCTTGAAATCGTTGGTCAAAACAATTCTAAGGCAAAAGACCAACTAGAACATGTTTTTGAAAGTGTGTTCATTTTAGAAAACTATCTCTAGGTATTTTGATATCTAATATCTCTTGGAAATGAAATGGTTTTGATAAATGTCTATATGAATGGTTTTTGATAAATGACTATATGAAAATCAATTTCTACTATGTGGATTATATGAATGAGAAAATGAATTTTTAGTATATAAGCTTTGAAGCAAGATATGAAAACTTATAGAAGAAATATTGAGTATGGTTGAGAGTGATTTGAAAAACTTGCTTGTTGAGAGTGATTTGTTTCAAAATATACTTTTGATAATCTCAACTTGCTTTAAAGATAATCAAAATGAGTTTTTAAAGAATCGAATAAGGATGTATTGAAAATTCAAGATTTTCTATAGAATAGTCGACTATCAGGATCATTCTGTCGACTATGTTTCAAAATAGTCGACTATTTTTTATGTTCTATCGACTATTTAAGCATCTGTCGACTATTTTAGCATTTGTCGACTATCAAGTAAAAATAGTCGACTATGCCTTTTGATCTGTCGACTATTTTTGTTCATAAGTTTCAAAAATTTCTTCATATCTCAGCATCTGTCGACTATTGGAATGTGTCTGTCGACTATTGAAATTTTGTGTTATAAAATAGTCGACTATTCGTTTTGTCTGTCGACTATTTCTTGCTTTAGTTGTAAAAATAGTCAACTATATATTTCTTCTGTCGACTATTTCTTTTTGCAAAAAGTTCCAACGGCTATTTTTTCAAATCCCAACGGCTCCAAACGGCTATATTTCTCTTCAACTTCGTGGGACACTTATATATACATGTCATAGATGATCAAGAGAAGGCTAATGGACGGGAACGAATTGAATTGAGCTTACATTTTACACTCGTTTCTATTTACATTCACTGTGCTTCAATTTTCTCTCTTCAAGGCTGTGATCTTAATTTGTTTACATTCATTTAAGCCTTGTATCATTTTTGAGAGACATTGTAACTAAGAGATTCATCTCTTAGATTCTCTCCAACTATATATTTCTTGTTTTCCTAGCTTGTATAGCTAGAGGGCCCATTTGAGTGGGAGGTTTTGTAATTCCTAGTCTCGGACTAGAGGACCTACTTGGTTTAAGTAGGGGGTTTTAGTGGATGGTTTGAAAAATCCTTAGTGAGGAGCTAAGGTAGTGAATTAGGCTTGGGTTAAGCCGAACCACTATAAATCTTGGTGTTCTTGTGTGCTTGTGTTCTTTAAATCTTCTTTATCTTTCCAAGCATTCCTTAATTCCTCACTTGATTCACATTTGTCATTTTATATGCTTCACGTTTTAAATCATTAAAACTTCAACCTGTATCAAAAAGTTTTCAAGTTTCTACCAAGTTTTTAATTATACCAATTCACCCCCCCTCTTGGTGTGTGCCATAGCATCTCCCGTTCTAACAGGATCTTTAATCCAACGTTAACCTTATATGTAAATAATTATGCATTGCGAACTGTCAAATAATGTTAAGATCAATTAAAAGTGATCTATTGAGTTTTGGGCTATTTGAGTTTTAATGCTTCTGATAGGGTGTGGGTCTTTAATGTGTAGAGACCTAAAGGGTAATTTTCATTTTCTTGATAGGCTGAAATAAAAATACCAAAAGATAATAGGAAAGTTATCTATATATAAATGGAGGTTATGATTCTCAAATCATACGAATGATTCTACTGTTGTTATTTTATTGGATACTCTGAAAGATCCTAGGGATACAAGTTTTATGATCCCATGACTAAATCGATTTTCGAGTTGGGAAATGCCCGATTTTTTTAGGATGCCGATTAAGTTTGCCAGGAGAGATGCAGGTAAGGAAATTATTTTTGAAGAGGAATATGTTGATATTACCACAGGTGTTACAATATCGGGATTTCATTCCTAACCTTATTCAAAACACAATAGATTAAGACAATGTCGAAAAACCTCCCATTCAAGAAATTGTTCCAGAAGAACAAACTCTAGCACTTTAAGAACCTATGCCATTAAGAAGATCCACTAGAAAGAGGAGAAGTGCAATGTCAGATGACTACATTGTATTTTTTCAAGAAAACATGAGGTGGATGTTGAGTGGGGAAAGATGATTCGATCAACTTTCATCAAGCCATGGAAAGTTTTAACTCTTAAAAGTGGATTGATGCCATGAATGAGGAGATTAAGTCCATGAAGGACAATAACGTGTGGGATATTATCCCATTGCCAGAAGGTGCGAAACCTATTGGTTACAAATGGATATTTAAAACCAAAAGGGATTCGAAAGGTGATGTAAAAAGGTACAAGGTTCGTCTTGTCACAAATGGCTTTACATAGAAAGAAGGTATCAACTATAAAGAGACTTTCTCTTCAGTCTCTTCGAAAGACTATTTCAAGATTATAATGGTATTAGTGGCACATTTCAATCTTAAATTACACCAGATGGATGTGAAAACAACATTTCTCAATGGTAACATTAATGAGACGATCTATATGGTATAGCCAGAAAACTATGTCGAGAGAGCCAAAGAATATGATTTGCAAACTTAAGAAATCCATCTATAAACTCAAACAGACATCTTGACAATGATATTTCAAGTTTCATCAAGTGATCATCTCGTTTGGTTTTGAGATGAATTTAGTTGATGATTGTACATACCATAAGTTCTGTGGGAGCAAACATATTTTTCTGGTTTTATATGTCGATGACATCTTGTTTGTCAGCAACGATATAAGCTTATTGCACAAAATCAAGAGATTTCTATCTAATAATTTTGAGATGAAAGCTTTTGGTGACGCATATTTTGTATTGGGCATTCAGATACACTGGGATTACTTTTAGGGTATTATTGGATTATCACAAAAGAGCTATATTGAATGATTCTCAACAGATATGGCATGCATAATTGCCAACTAGGTGATACCCGTGTGGCTAAGGGAGACAAGTTTAGTTTCAATCAGTACCCTAAAAATGATTTTAAGGAAAAGGAAATGCAGAAGATTCTCTATGCCTTAGCAGTAGGGAATCTAATATATGCTCAAGTTTGTATGTGTCCGGATATTGCGCATGTTACTAGGATGTTTGGCAGATATTTAAGCAATCAAGGAGTAGACCATTGGAAAGCAGCTAAACAGGTCTTGCGGTACTTACAAAGAACAAAAGACTACATGCTCACGTATCGGAGGTCAGGTTAGCTTGAGATCGTTGGGTATACTGACTTCGATTTTGCTGGATATCAAGATAGTATGAAATCTATGTCGGGTTATATCTACATGCTTGCTGAAGGCATTGTCTCCTAGAAGAGTGCTAAGCAATCAATTATAGTCTCTTGTACCATGGCATCAGAATTCATAACCTATTATGAGGCGTCCAATCACGGAATATAGCTGCAAAATTTTGTCACAGGGCTGCGCATAGTGGATGGTGTTGAAAGACCACTCAAATTATTTTGGGACAATAAATCAGTAGGTCTGTATGCCAACAACAACAGGACCTCAATGAAGTCAAAGCATATTGACATCAAGTTCCTAGTTGTTAAAGAAAGAGTTTAGAGTGGACAGTCAATGGTTGTGGATCTGCTTACTAAGGGATTACCACCCAAAGTGTTTCATGAGCACACTACTTGTAAAAGTGTTATGTCAATTAAGGATATTCAGGTTTAGTGGGAGTTTGTAATTTCATATGCTTTTATGATATAGACATAATTTCAATTATTTTAATTTATGGATATGTTGAGGTTATTTTTTGCATAATTAAAATTTCAGTTTATGTACTATGATTTTGGTATGGTTTGATCTCACTAAGGTTTAAGGGTGTACCAGTTGAAATAGGCATGTTAAGATCACATTACATGAAATTTTCGTGCTACACATCCACATCATGATCCGTGTCATTCAGTTGTATCGGCATATGTGACCATTGATGGGTTGAGTTATGACAATTGTAACAAAGGCCGCTTTGATCCTATGTTGGTATGATTGATAGATGTAATTGGTTATAGATACATTTCGATAATGACAGCAAGTTGAGCTCATTCGATTTTTTTTGCAAAACATAATTATGAGATTACAAATATGGCCCAAGTAAGATATTGTTGGATCTTTAATCCAATGTTGGGCTTATATGTGAATAATTATGCATTGTGAATTGTCAAATAATGTTAAGTTCAATTAAAAGTGTGATTTATTAAGTTTTGGGCTATTTGGCATTTAATGTATCTGATAGGGTGTGGATCTTTAATGTGTAGAGACCTAAAGGGTAATTTCTATTTTTTTGATGAGCTGAAATAGAAATATCAAAAGATAATAGAAAAGTTATCTATATATAAATAAAGGTTATGGTCCCCAGATCATATAAATGATTCTATTGTTTCTGTATCCCATCATCAGAGACAGATTGCAAATAAAAAGCTAAAGGGTTATCTCAAAAATCGTATTGATTTGGAAGGCTAACTCTACGGTTCTAAAGAGAATAATTTTTATGAATTCAAGTACGTTTTCTCCAAGGTTGGCCCTGAGGGTAGAAAACTAAAGTGGTCGCCTAGGGGCCACCCAGGGCCGGTCTTGGGCCTAGGTGGCCTTGGCCCATCTCATATCCAACTAATTTTAAGTTGAAAAATTCAAAATAATGAAAAGGAGGAAGATGGCTTTCCCAAGAGAAGAAGTTGCAATTAATGGGCAACATAATGAATTTGATGTAATAAGGCAGCTATAACGCCCCACCTCTCTAGGGCGTTAAAATTTATACTAGGATTTTTTTTAATACATACTTGAATCATACTAAAATCCTTAACATAATCGTATAAGAATAACATTCCCAAAATAGAACTAGGGAATGGTAAACTTAATTATAAATGGAAGCAGAATCAGAACCTAATAATCTCGCAAATTAATACATAAAAGATTCATACGTTCACATCATTCCGTCCAACATAATATTATAATAATAGTTTAAAACCAAATACGAAACCAACTAAAATACTGGTCCTAGTCTTGGCATATGACCCACAAAAACTTTCATCATGCTCATGCCTCTATCACTCCATTGCCTTTCCGGTCACTCGTCTTGCCTAGAACATGGAATATTCCAAGGACAAATG
The DNA here is from genome assembly GCF_014633365.1 of Diospyros lotus. NCBI lineage: Eukaryota > Viridiplantae > Streptophyta > Magnoliopsida > Ericales > Ebenaceae > Diospyros > Diospyros lotus. The sequence continues at coordinate 29,609,507 of NC_068344.1, forward strand.
TCCAACATTAGAAGATGAATCTTCTAAGAGAGGGTTAAAATAACATGTATGTATGATGCATGGACTCATATAAATAGATACTCTAGTGTAACTTCGCTAGCAAACCAACCTGGCACGAAACCCTAAGTAGTACTCTTATCTTGCACACAAGGCAACATAATACTCTTATATGTTGTTCCGACAATACCCTTTGGGAATTACGGCTATACTATTAGGGCGGCATCCCATCCCATACACAATTATTAATATGCCAACAATATCATGCCATGTAAAAAGTTACGTTTATCGATGCAACAGTATATGTACAAATATGATATTATGTTTGCAAATTACATAATACTTAGCAATTTTCGTGAATTGCATAATAGTAAAGAAAATCTCATCACGTATAAGCCTTTGAGATAAGACCACTCACCTCGAATAAAAATACAGATTTCCTCGAAAAGCGTGCACTGTCTCCATTTTCGTGACAAGCCTAAAAAATCGCACAATTATTCAATTTTAAGCCCCAAAGCACCCTATCCATCATATTTATTCAAGTGAATATCAATACCGAATTTTTTTTCTTAATTTCTTCCCATTTTCTTCCTATTTTTCTCTCTAATATTCCAAAATAAATACATTCTTAAATATTTTTTCACAATAATTTATAAAATAATTTTCTAAGAATTTTAAATTTTTTTTTTTTGAAAATACCTATTGGCCACGCGCCCTCATGCCTCCTGCACGTGTACTGTGCGTGAAGATTGGCGCGTGTACCTCACGTGGCGGTTGTCTTCTCAGGTTTCAGTACATCAGATATGCTGGTTTTTGCTTTTAGTTTGCTCTACACTCTAAGTCGATCATGATGGTGTGCTTGGATGCTTGAAACAAGCACCGAAGATGGCCCAACCAACCATTTAAACTCTTGGCCAAGCCTATCGTCTCATTTTCTGACGACACTTTGAAACCTCACCAAAATTACATGAAAACCCTCCAAATTTTTCAGAAATGATCCTCACCAACTCAAGAGAAAAAGCCCCTTATCCCTAGCCATGGATTAACACAAAATGAGAGAAAATTGAGCTTGAATCTCTAAAAACCCTCGGTCTTTTCGACCTCTATTTATAGATAAAATCGAGCCTCCAAACACTCATAACTGTCTAATCTAAGGTCCATAATGTTTTTTCTTGCTCGAGGTTGACCCATTTCCCTTGTTTAAGCCCCAAAATTCGACTTCCAACATCCTCAATTTTTTGGCCAAGAAACGACCGAAAATTTCCACTCAATCAGCTGTCGATGTGGCCAATTCTCGATTAAGGACTAGCCTTGGTGGCCTAAGACAAGCCCTGCAGCCCCTCAACCCATTCTCTCGAGTCTCCCATGATCGAGATCGGTGATGAGAGGTGTGTTTGGTAGCTTGGTCAGCCATGGCTATGCCCAAGTTTGAAAAATTACACTACAACCCCCTCAACTTTTGAAATTGCATTTAGCACCCTTCTGAGCAACCCCTTGAGTTTTCAAAAATTTCATAATGACCCATAAGTTCTAAACTTTTCATTTAATCCCTCAAAATTCAAAAAAATATCTTTTCGACCTCGCTCAAGCAATTTCAAAAAATTATACTAAGGCCCGAACGAACGTTTTGACCATAAACCCTTTTGTTTCATTTCGAAACCACTTAAGGGTTATTCCTTATGCACAATTTGGCTCTTATAAAGGTTTCGTTGACTTCTCGGAAGTCCCTTATGACAATTCGATTTTTTTTCCTGAATAGAAGCTGTACCGAAAATTATCTCTGATCCGATTTCTTTTGATGCTAAAAATCATTTCTCGAGGTGTACGTCAACTTTGTACCCTTTTTCGTAGGTATCTAAGTTCCAGGACATACCCTACAATCGATTTGGTCAAGTTTTTAGATTATTTAGATGCTAATCTGCCACGAAACTAGTATTTTTCTCAAATTAATTATTTCCAAAACAACCCAAACTTTTTAGGTGTTACAATAGTGCGCTACTACTTATATATATATATATATAATAAAATATATAATAAATGAAAGAAGTAGTTGTGGAAGCCCCATATAAAATTTTAGGAGCCCCCTTGTATATATAATATAATGTAATAAAATATATAATATGCTTAGATTTTAAGGATCCGATATAAAATTTCACTTAGGACTTATAATTTTAGGGTCAGTCCTGACTTTCGTCTATTATTTTATTTATTTTTGATGATTTGACATAAATTTTTTTGAAATTTGGGTAATAATTTTCACAAAATTTATTTCTCTACAACATAATATTGTTTATAGGAAAATTATAAATTATGGAAAATAATTAGGAAATATAATAATGACAGCGAGAGGAAAGCAAGAGGCGTGCTCTCCTTGTTACAAAAACAATATAAAACTAAAAGGAAATGCATCTGTAAAGTGAGAAATGTCAAGTACTACAGTACAATGTTAGTTTCAAAAGGAAAAACAAAAAGTATGACAGTACGTACAACAACTCCAGAAGGTTAGCACATGAAACCTTATTTTTAGTGCAGTGAAAGTATAAGTGTCTATATAATAATATATATATATATGATTAAAAATGAGAGAGAGAGAGAGAGAGAGAAGATGAGGTGATGACGAAGAAAGGTGGAGTTGGGTTTGTTTTGATGCAGAAAAACGGTGAGGGGAGAGAAAATAAGAATCGAAAGTGGGGGTGAAGTTTTCCTCTTCCAAACCCCACACAACCTTTACACCTTTATGGCTGGCTGGCTGGCTGGCAGGCTGCCACTGCCTCTTCTTCCCCTCCTCAATATCCCACCTTTTTGCAATAAAGACAAACCAACACCCCCCCCCCCGCTCTCTCTTTCTGTGGAGCAGAACGCAGCTTGATTTGATCCAAACCATACAGATCAACACTACTACAATTAGGGCCTTTTTGTTTTCTTTATTCAAGCCTTGCTTTCAAGCTACACAACCTCCCTATCTCTAGCTATCAAGTTCAAGTGCTTTTTTGTTCAATGAGAAAAGATGCCACCTTTTTTTTTTAACGTAAGGGCTAGCTTTTCTTATCCTATATACGTTTTATTAATGGTAAAATATAATCCCTGTTCATTTACATTCTTTTTAGAGATTAAATACATATTGTTTAAGAATAAAATCTCTTTATTTAAAAGGATAATAATAGAAATACTATTACAGAAATAAAAAAAGAAAAAGGACGATATAATATAATATATAAGCAAAAGGTATATAAAAAAGGTATGATTGTGAATAAAAAAATGACTGGAGGAGATCATCATTTCATAGATTTGAATCCCATAGGATGATTAAGAATTGAAATGATTTGAAGTAGTAGAAGTCATCGAATGTGCAAATAAGTCAAAGACGTAAAGCGATTCCAGTTAAAGCGTTGATTTGGCCAACTAATTAATATAAATAATATATATATTATGTTTCTCCAAGGGGTGACTGACGCCACCCAATAGCTCTCTTTTGATCCTTCTGATTTAACCCCTCAACCACTGCCCAGTTTCCCAATGGCTAGAAAGCTCTCTCTACTTTATATCAGAAAGTGTCTATGCTTTTGGAGGAGGAAATTCAATTATATTTTTGTTAAGCTTTTGTATAAAAAAAATATCAGTAAAATAATATAATAATATTATTGTTTTAATCATGAGTTACTTTTAAGTGTATTTTCTATATATAAAATTAATTAACTCTTTTTTTTAATCCCTATCCGTAGAATAATAATATCAATGGATACCCACATATTTAATATATATTATTATAAAAATTCATATTTATAGTTTAAATAAATTCATAGCAATTTGATAGAATTAACTTTAGTACAAGAAAAAAAGTTAAAAAATAATAATTAGAATATTTTCAAATATTTTAATACATTAAGTAATAAAAAATACCACCTTAATTAATTGTTGATGACAAAGGTAAGAGGCAAGAAAGATCATAATTAGATTTAAGTTTTAAGTTTTTCAAATAAGAACATAAGTTGGGGATGTTACATGTACTCTCTTATAAATATTTTTAAATAATTAAACTTTCCCTGCTAGGGTAAAGTTTGATGAATGCCTATGTAGAATAAGGTATCTATTGTGATCCCTACAAATCTGTACACTTAGGCCCGTTTGACAACCTAATTTTTTTTTGAAAAAGAGGTTTTTTCCGCCCAATTTTTCATCTATGCAGTGTTTGACAACTAAAATTTTTTTGGGAATTTATTTTCTCATTTCTTGTCATGTGATAGCTTTTTCCTTCAAATCAATGAAATCAAATTCTTTGGGGGAGGAGCTCCGATTTTTCAGGTAATTGAGAGAGCAATCCATTGTGCTCCTATCTTCATCTTTTTCAACTTTCATGGAGATCTACAGCGAAAGAGACAGAGAGCGAACGAGAGGGCGAGTGAGCGAGCGAGAGAGGCAGCGAGAGAGAGGGTGAGCGAGCGAGTGGGTCAGCAACAGTGAGCGACAACGGGTGGGTGAGGCAGCAGATCTATATTTATGTGTGTGTGTGTGTGTGAATCTGTGTGCGATGGAGAGGGAGGGCAAGCGAACGAGAGAGTGAGACAGCATGAAGATGAAGAATTTTCTGTGTATGTATTTGTGTGTGTATATATATATATTTATGTATATATATATGTCTGTGTATGCAAGGATGAAGATGAAGAATTTTCTGTATTGATATATATGTGTATCAGTGTGCGTATATGTATATATGCGTATCTGTGTGTGTATATATATATTTATGTATATATGTATGTTTATATAGGAATTCAGTATTTTTTAATCCATTTTCACCAATGAATTCTATGAAAAATGTGTTATTTTTCATAGAAAATAATGCCTATCAAACACAAAATGTCAGGAAAATGACCAAATTCTATGAAAAATATTACCAATTAAACACTAAAAGATGGAAATTAACATCATTTTCCAGGTAAAAAATTATATCAATCAAACAGGTTAAACTTCTAATTTCCAGAAATTTATTTTCTCAAGAATTCAATTCTCTGGAATTCATTTTCTTTCCACCCAAATTCTACCTTTCCAATCAAACGCACCCTTAAAGTTATTTATTATTATATTATTATATTATTCTCAAATTATATTTGTAACATAATCTTTAGTAGTTAGGGATGCAGTTCAATATAAAAAGAAGATAATTGGTTGTGTTCGAGTCTCGTCGTTGGGTTTCGTAATTAACTCCTCTTGTAAAAATTTTGGAACTGAATTAGGAGAATCGAGGAATTTCACCTTTTAGAACTTAAGAAAATAATTGATTAATTAAAAAATGGACCATATAAATGAACTTTAAAGAAAAAGGCATGGAACAGGTACATGACAAGCCACAACATGCCTTTTCCTCTCTTATCTTTTTTTGTAGATTTTCAGGCTTTTGTAACACCATTCTTGCTTGTCTCCCTCCCCGGCCCCTAAATAATTTAATCAACTCTTTCTTCACCCGGCGCCCCCGGGATCAAGCCATAATTCGCCCACCTCCACCTCTGTAACTTATGATTTTAATTCAAGAATATTAGTTGAGTGTACATACATTTTAAATTTATGTGATCAAATAATACAGTTTGAGTATTTTTAATAAATTATTAATATAAAATAGAATTGTGACTATACACTCGAGTTCGGCACCCGATTCCCAAGATGGGTAGAGTTGGGAATTCACTAAAACAGTATCGATCCAAAGTTATATTAGCACGGGGAATTTTATTTGTAATCATTTTTTTTTACTCTCCATAGTTATTTTTTTAGTAAAATTCAATATAACTAAAATAACTTCAAATGAAAATCTATTTTTATTCTCCGTTTTTCTAAATATGCAAGTGCAACTCCTCCAGCATTTGAATGCAAATAAAGTAGAAGAGACGGAAAACAAATTGGGTATTTCAAAGAAAATGGAGACTAGTTGTTTATGTTTTACTTTTTTTTCTACAATTTATTGACAATTAGTGAATTTATGAAAGTCTCTATTTGGAACCTGTGAGAGTGATGGAGAAAGAAAATGTAGAAGATATGTGCATTTTTCTTTCTTTGGCTTTGCAAAGAAAAAAAAGAAAAACAAGAAGGAAACAGATCTTATTTTGAAAAAAAGAAAAGAAATGCATTTCAGAGAATGGGGGAGAATTGCATTATCTCGAACCTTGGGGTTTAAACGCTAATGAACGTGTGCTTTGAGTAGATGGGTGGGCGAGTTTGGAAAGATATGCGAGAGAAGCGACTGGTAAGTTTAGTGACGTCAACAAGACAGAACAGATGTGCAGATGATTCCAGCGAAAGAGGCAACAGAGACGATTGGAGTCACCGTTGATGATGAATAGAGAAGAACGAATCCATAATTGCAAATAAAAGGCAAAAATGATTTTGTTCCTCTATTTTATTTTAGTCATATTAAATTTAGTAAAATGTGACTCTGAAGAGCAAAACACATGACTGTAAATAAAATTTCAACCAAAGTTATGTGCGGCCATTCAAATGTGTTCTTATGTGAAGAATTTTGATGGGGGATATCTCAACAATATCCTTGAAGATATTTTTCACTAGAAGAAAAGATCTGTGTGTTAGGTTGGCCTTTAATGAAAGGGGACAAGAACTTCAAATCAAGAAATGCACAAGTGTCAAATGTGCCAATCCTAACAGAATTAAATAAATGATAAGCATAACACAAAGGATTGATATGTTGCCCCGACACAAGCCCTAGGAGGAAGAGGGATTGCATGGGGAGGGGTGACAAATGTAGCAAGGGAGATGGTGTGTGTCGGCTTGCATTAGGCATGAGCAACATATCAATTTCCCTACAACATAAGCTAGTGTTTATTAATTAAGATATAGATCGAAAAATGTGAGATAAAGAAAGTATTCTAGACTTTTGTTATTTTCAATATATTTGTTAAACTTATCTGATGACCGTTGAAAAAAAAAGTGACGTGATTTTTTATTTGGTATTTTTCATATATGCTTAGGATATCTCAACAATACCCTTAAAAAGATTTCTCACAAGAAGAAATTATCTGTGTGTTAGGTTGGGCTTTAAAGAAAGGGGACAAGAACTTCAAAAGAATAAATGTACAAGTGCCAAACACGCCAATCTAATGGAATTAAATAAGGGGGACTACAACATAGAGGAGTAACATGTTGCTCGCATACTAATGCAAGCCCCAAGGGAAAGGGGTATTGGATGGGATGGGGTGACGCGGGGAATGGGGTGTAATGAGAGTGAGGCAGCATGTGCAGCAGGGAGGTGGTGTGGGGCCCACGTCAGACAACATATTAATTTCTCTACAATATAAGATAATATTTGTTAATCAAGATATAGATCGAAAAATGTAAAATAAAGAAACCATTCTAGACTTTTGTTATTTCCAATGTATTTGTTAAAATTATTTGATGACTTTTGAAAAAGAAGTTACGTAACTTTTTATTAGACATTTTCCAGTTATGCTTCTTTCTTCTTGATAAGCATATCTTTGGATATCTCAACAATACCCTTGAAGAGATTTCTCATAAGAAAAAATATATCTGTGTTAGGTTAGCCTTAATGTAAAAGACAAGAACTTCAAAAGAAGAAATGCACGAGTGCTAAACGTGCCAATCCTAACGGGATTAAATAAAGGATAACTATAATATTATGATAATGTTTGTTAATTAAGGTATAAATAAAAAAAAATAAGATACAGAAAGAATTTTAGCTTTTGTTCTTTCTAATGTGTTTGTTAAATTTATCTTACAATTATTAAAAAAAAAGTCACATAATTTTTTATCTAGTATTTTTTAGATATATTTACCTCTTTCTCCCTTTCAGATAAGCATATATTAGACCTTACAAATAAAAAAAAATAACGCATATATTCTCATGTGCATTCTAAAAAATTTACCAAATAATTTGATAAAAATATTAAAATGTTTCTCAACCTTATCTTGATTAATTCATATCTTTGTTTAAAAAGTATTTTAACCTTATCATATCTTACCCATTTTAACAAACACTATCAAACTCAATGGAGATAAATTGATTTTAAAATTAATTTTTTTTTTTTACACAAAACAACATGAACTTGTTGATATTTATATATTGTAGGCAAATTAAATTTGTTAAAATGATTCATAAGTGTATAACTTGTCGCCAATTGAGTTGGCAGAATTAGCATAGGATGCCAATTTTTTTTTTTTGTCAACTTGGAGAAGATGGGTACATGAAAGGACCCAAATTGGCCTACTTCACTTGCCATTTTTGAGCCTGTGACCCGCATAAATTTTGTTTGGTATTCCATCTTCAGACTAACCATCATGAATCATCTTTGACCAAAATCCTAGTCACCCAACAACTCTCACCGTGTGTTAATTATGTCTGGCTTCGTACTTTGAACTTGAAACAAGGGTATGAGGATCACCACCAGGCCCAATTGATCCCGCCCAGGCCCATCTACAATCAATTCAGAGCCTGTTTCAGGTAATGCAGTCTGCTAAAGTCTCAAGTCAGAATGCAAATTGGACACCTTTGTGACAAGGATACTCCACAAGGTATTAGATTAATTTGTTTTTGGCATGGAACAATTCTAATTACTGTTTCGAATGTCATCAACTCCCTCATTTCGTTACTCATGGATCTTGCAACCAACGATGTAGCATCATGTGTTGTTGGGCTTATAAAATTGAGTAATATATTTAAGATCTCATCGATAGTCTATTGATGTAAGATTGAGTCGTGACAAACTTTCTAGTCTAACAGCCCAAAAAAACACTAAATCATAAATTATGATGAGATGGCGTAAATTTGTATATTAGAGGTAGAAAACAAACAAACAAATTGTCTTGGAAATGGAAGAAGAATTTGAGGCGACAGCAGCGGTGGCGAACAAGGCAGGCAAAACAAACGGACAAGCCGACCTATTGAATGCTTTGAAAAGCCAACACAAATACAAGCAGCAGCTTGCGGAGGCCAAGCCGCCCCATTAATGCAAAACAAATGGACGTGTAAATTAATAATAATAATAATAATGCGTGAAGGAAGGAGGTAGCTGCTTCTCAAAGTGGGTGTGCTTTTCTCTTCTTCCTACACATCTTGTGAATACATACATAATCATGACCGCTCCCACAAGAAGACAAAAATGTTGCAATCTTTGAATAAATACGCGCGCCAGCCCCTTAACCGCCTTGCACCTCGCTTGTCATGCTTATCCGATCTTACGATTATTACTCAAAATTTAAATTTAATTATAATTAAAATTTTGAATTTAATTGTGATTGGATGTTAAATTTAATTATAATTACGAATTTATCTACAATTAAATATTTATTTTTCTGACTTATCTTTTGATCATAATATAGATTTATATAAGTTAATTTTTTTTATATATATTTATAAATAACTGATAGATCTATAAATAAGTATTTAATATTTTAAAATTATTACAATTATATCTCTATTTAGTAGTAATATTTTATTATTTCACCTCATAATTTTTTTTAATTTAGTTTTTTTACGTAACTCTTTTGTGTTTATTTATGTGGTTAATGGTTTGATTCTCAATCCAAAATTCTAGCAAATTGGTATTAGAACAATTAGATCAAGCCATCAACTTTTGGTAGATTTTAGCCGTTGGATTTGGAGTCCGTCATCATTTTTCACAGTTCGAGTTTCTAGCTATCCTAGCCGTTCCTACCTTTGTCCTTGTCGACCGTCGCCATTATTGATCGTCTCCTTACCATTTATCGTCGTTGACGACAACGACTCTTGCATTATTCACCATTGTCGACGTTAGCTGACCCAACCATAGCCATTAACTTCTTCTGTCATTTCTTCCAATTGTTGCAACCAACCATCGATTGTCTCTGATCGTCATCCATCATTGTTGACTCATTCACATCACCTTCACCGTCGAGTATTCAACTACTCCAACCAACCGGTTCATTTTCACAACCATTGTGACTATTATTGCCACCGGCTTGCTTCGTCTTTTCTTTCTCATCGCCTCGCCATTAGCTGCCCTACCATTGTCTTCTTCAATCGTTGCCACCATCGACTATTCTTTCAATCTCCATCATTGATTACTCATTTGCCATCATCGACGGCGTCTTCTTCTTCCTTCAACTCGATGGCTAGGGGTTCTTGCCTAGATATACCATATCTGATCCAAATCTGACCCATTCGACCCACTTCAGATCTAATGAGTCTAAATCCATCCCATCAGACCAGATTCGACTCGCCAAATCTATCTAGCCTATATTTGCTACTCAAATCCACTATCTTGGCTAGTTTTTTTTTTTTATTGGGCTTTTATTTATTGATCATTTGACACTATTTAGAGTTGTTTGATATTGGATATAACAACTTTGAAATATGATATTTCATTATTAGATTAAAATATTACGTTCTTTTTACTGTTTTCAACCCGTTTTGAGTTTTCAATTTTTTAAAACATTGAAAATGCGTTTACTTTGCTATTAAAAATGCATTTTCGAAAACAAGAAAAAAATTTGTAAAGAAAATCCAAAACAATATTTTTGTTATTTTGGGTGTTTTCAACCAAAACATGTTGAAAACACCAAAATGCGAAAAACACTCACTTCTCCCCAATCTTGCACACATCAGCATCTCTCGTCTTTCTCCTCTCTTCTCTTGCTTCTCAAGGCTCGGTTGTCAACCGCGCATGCCACCTCCATCACCACTATAAGCCGCCGTCAACCACCCACTGATTATGTCTCATCTCTTCCTTCTCTTGCTCGTTTTCGGGTATATTGGTTGATGGGGATAAGGGTGTTAGGTGGTTGAATCTGATCACTAGAAACCATCAACAACAGTGGTCGGTGGCAACTGTTAGTGCGTTTACATGGGTGCAGGTTTGGCCGAAAGTTTAAGCTTAGATCTATAGAGATTTGATCGTTGGATTATGCTAGTTTCTTGGTATGTTGGTCAATGGGAATGAGTATGTTGGGTGGTTGCCTTTGATCGTTGGAAACCAATGGCCACGGTGGCTAATGACGACTGATAGTAGATTTTTTAATTTTGACAGAAATTAAAAAATCAAATATATGAAAATTCAGTCGTTAAATTTAGCCAATTTTTGTGTATGTTAACCCCCTTGCCTTGGTGTTTGTAATGGTAGGATTTCATCGTGGGAATCTCCTACCGGCGATGGTCGCTGGAGATCACTGGTGGCGGAGGTTGTGGCTGGTTTAGGCTGTTTATTGAATAAAATATTATAAAATAATTTTTTTCAAAATTTTAAAGTATATACGTTTTCAAGTTTTTTATTTTGAAAAATAGTTTTTCAGAATGATAAAAAAAATGCATTTTTAAAAATTTTAAAATAGACACTTGAACACAAAATTAAAAATAAATTCAAAATTAAAACACGAAAAGAATATCACCTTAGATTTTTATTATGTCAGGTTAAGATGCGAGCAATTTTTATATGTATGGGTTTAGATGATGCGAGTACTCTTGATTTAAATAGGTATAAGTACATTGATGACTTGGAGTTATTAAGATCAGAAATGATATGCTGAGACAAATCTTATTGTCTATATTTGACTGTGATTGAAGATGTTGACTGTAGTAAGTGTTATGTGGATTTGGGCAGTATTCATTAAGAAGATTAAAGCTTCGTGATTTTTCTAGGAAAAAGAATTATGAATAATTTCATATTTAAATTTTGTGTCAATGTGGAGTTTGTTATAATTGTGATTTGAAATTCAAATTTGATTGTGTTGACACACATTTTTGTAATGCCTTGCATCGAGTGATAGAAAAGTCTGGGACAACTTACCTTGATGGGTCTACGCGAACTTCCCAAGGGGGTCACCCATCATTGGATTACCTTAGGTCAAGCACGCTTAACTTGGGAGTTCTTTGCCTGCATTTAGCCCAAAAAGATATCCAACTGGTGTTGTTTCCTTTCTTACTTATTCTCGATATATACTACAATTCTCTGGGCTATTGGGATATTACACACATCATGTCATCATGGGCCCACAACCACGGGTTAGCTCAAGCTATCGGCCTTCGACAACCAGGAGTCCCACCGTACTTGTGAGCCTCTCAATCACCCTTTGCGTGACCGAGGTGGGACGAACTCGATGCTAACTCACCATCGCCAGAGCCCCTCTCCCTAAGTGCGGTGGTGCTCGTGGGCGCTGACCGTCTTAGAGGTGACAGAGGATAGTTCGGCCAAGGGGGTTCCTTCACAGTATAGGGGCCTTCCCAGCTCGGGCACAATGTCCCATCGCTACTCTTACGAGCTCCGATGAGGACAAGGCACAGCACGAGGTCGTCGACATTGTAGCATCAGACTCAGACCTTCTGATTAAAATGTCAATGTTCGGAATTGATCGACGGTAATTCGTTGGCCCGTTCTGGTGTGGTGGATTCAAGGGAGAGAAACACATGATGCTTGGTTCAACGCCTTGACCCACCGGCTCTTCTCTGCAAAGTACCCCGATGCCCAAGTCAGTGAGCGAGCAAGTAAGTGTGTAAGGTATTCGTTTGTGGACTAAAGAAAAACATACCATGGCTCTCAAAAGAGTTGACTGATATATAGGAGGGCATGCCCTCCTGCATGCGCTGTACGTATACAAACAATGTGATAGAATAGCCGATGTCGACGGGGATGCCCATACAACGGCAAGGCGTCGACGAGACCCTCATTAATGTGGATGGGATCTATCATTAATGAGGATGGGATCTGAGGTGAACGTGCGGAAACCCAGGCGCAACTATAATGATGTTGTAACGAAGAGGCTAGGATAGGACCGACATGGGTCGGTGAAATGGGCTGAGAAAATGGGCATGAATAGTCTATCTGGGACGGCCCTCAGCCTGCTGATATACTGCGGCATACGTCCTTTCTGTTATGCAAGCTGATCGGCTGAGCCGACGAGTTACAAGGATCACTAGGAGCTCGCTCAAAACGTGGCTGGGAGCTCGCTCGAAACGTAACTGGGAGCTCGCCCGAATACGCTGATAAGTTAGGGGCATTGCTGAGAGCTTGCTCGGTCCCATCACTTGAGCCTGGGCCGTAGCACTGTGCGAGCTTGCTTTAACGAGCTCAGCTCGACGTCTACTGGATCTTAAGCGGTTGGACCGGGCCACTGAATTAAGTCCAACCCACGTGAAGTAGAGCGGGAAATAGTCATAACAGATTGTGATTGAGATTTCATCTACAATTAAATATTTATTTTCGTGGCTCATATTCTGATCAGTATATAGATTTATATAATTAATCTTTTTTGTATATATCTATGGATAAGTGATAGATCTATAAATAAGCATCCAATACTCTGAAATTATTGAAGCCATAAAACTATTGTAATAGCAATATGATTATAGTGATATTTTATTCTTTCAGTCCGTGATTTTTTTTAATTTAATTTGATTTTGTACATAAATATTTTATATTTATTTGTGTGATTGATGATTTAACTATAATTTGATTTTCAATCCAAAATCCTAACATCCTAACATTCCATAATATCCATTTTTGCTTTGTCTACGTTACAAAATTCTACTTTTCGATAAATTTGATTTATTGCGGGGGCATGAATCTCAAATTTTGTTCACTAAGATGAATATGAACTTAAAGAAAAAAAAAAAAAAGAAGAAAGTAATCGCACGTACGGATACGAGTACAAGCCCACAAATGTAGTACTAGTGCATTATATATACATCTAAGAGCAGATCCAAATGGTCTACCTATAAATTAAAACTAATTGTTGATTATTGACTGGATACTCAAAATATATATTTTAAACAAAATAGAAAAATTGCAGAGGTTTTATAAATGGTAATAGGGTTTGGACTCAATCTTAAACCAATATCAATTACATAATACTCGAAATTTCGGATATTATTTTTGGAATAAGTGTATTGTGTTAGATTTGAGGAGGGATTGTTTGAAAATTTTGAATAAAGCCCAAGTGAAATAAAATTCTAAACTTTGGGGACTAAGTGCAATTTGTTCAAAGTTTCAAGGAACGCAAAGATTTTCCCAAACTGTAAGAAGTTAAATTGGAATACTCAAAACCATCAATGCTTTTTGTCGTTTTCAAAAAATGAAAGGTAAAGTTGTGGGGGCTAAGTTCAAGGAGAAAGAAAGTCTAATGGGCAAAGTCTAAGCTTTAGAAGATTATAGTGTGAACATTGCAAATTCGTTGGACTACCACCGATGACCTTTAATTTAATAAAGTAAGGGCTAAGGTTAGGGATATCACCCCTACAGATTGAAGCTTGGAGTCCACAGCAAGAAACAATTGTTGACTGATCAAAATAGGTGGTTTGGATATATAGTCAGAAGATGACTATAAATGGGAGTTCATACTAAGGGTTGAAGGCACAAATTCAAGTCTTTGAGCCTTGTATTGGTGAGGTTGGTAGAATTTCTAAGAATTTTGATTATGGGATTTTTGTTTATGGGTTGAAAGAGTTCGTTTAGGATTGTTTGAGGGAGTATGGTGTAGATTTGATAAAGTTTTGGGCTTAGCCAAAAAATGGGTACTACCTAGAAAAACTAGATTCATGGGTTGATTTTAGGTCGATCTGTACTTATTAGAAAGTGCATTTGGGTACAAAATGTCAAAATGATGTAAAAGGTGGTTTTATGTGAGATTTTGGTACAAAAGTGAAGAAGGTTGGATTGGTTTTGAGTTGCTAGAAAATCTAATCCTTCTTGGAGAAACTAGTTTGATGAGAGAAAATTATTTTATTGGAGCATTAGCGAAGAAATGGAGGAGAGAAAAAAAAAAAAAGAAAGAAATAAGAGAAATGAGGAAGAAAAGACAAAAAAAAAAATACATCACATTTGATTGACAATGAAAAGATGCAAAAGAAGATAACCAGCATTGGGTGTGTGTACCTAACATGTAAAAGAGGAAAAATAATAAGAAAAATAAAAAATAAAAGAAAAATTAGAAAAAAATCTTTAAAAAATACAAAAAAAATCTCAAAAATAAAAAAATTATTTTAGAGTAAGAGACACCTTTTGGGCAAGTTCGAGGTCTAAGGTGCATTTTATGCACGCGATCTGAGATTGACATGTAAATTGAGAAAAAAGATTTTGAGTGCTAAGTAGCAAAACTTAAGGTGAGTAGTAGTCTTAAAATCTTATATTTTTTTTTTCCTAAAATCTTATATTTTTCAATATATGTTTGAGCACATGCGATGAAATTCATGCTATATAGGATACATCTGTTGTCATATTCCTTGTGATACACATAATGCATTTTTCATTTGTTGTGTGACATTACATGTGATATATAGTGACATCGAGATAGGATATTAAGGATGATTGATTTAAATGATAATTTAAAATAATGTTCGACAATGATAATTTTATCCCTACATCACTAAACACGGAAGAAAATGAATGGCATCACTTGAATTCACAAGCTTGAAAGTAGTTTGAACTCTTATTATTGGGGGGAGCCATTTTTGTAATATTAGACTTTACTAATGTTTTGATTATATTTTTATGAAAATCTGTAATATAATTCTTAAATTATCATTATTATTTTATGAAAACTCATAATGTAATAATGAATGATGTATTAAATATTTTGTATTATGTTTTATGAAAAATTCTTGAGAGCCAAACAGGTTGCCAGATAGACTTATAGAATGGGGGTTAAAATATAAAAATACCCTCACCCATATTGCATTGAAAAAAGTGTAATGCAATATGGGCGAGAACATTTTAATATTTTAACTTCCATTCTGTAAGTCTGTCTATCATTTGACCCTTAAAAGAATTCATGTTTTATTACATTTATGATTTAGGTTTATTATACACCACTTTTCATGCTTAGCACAGATGATATCTTGAGGAACTAGGTTCAAAAATAAAAGAAATTCTATTTTTCAAAGTTAGTGACACCCTTCAAATTTTTTTAATTCAAGCCCAAACTAAACTACCAACAGAACAAATAAATAAAACCCTTAAAAGAATTCATGTTTTATTACATTTATGATTTAGGTTTATTATACACCACTTTTCATGCTTAGCACAGATGATATCTTGAGGAACTAGGTTAAAAAATAAAAGAAATTCTATTTTTCAAAGTTAGTGACATCCTTTAAATTTTTTTAATTCAAGCCCAAATTAAACTACCAACAGAACAAATAAATAAAAGAAAGAAAAGAAAAAACTCAAAGTGACAGAATCATCTTAATTAATCAGAACAAATTCTTTAATCTATCCAACCTAATATAAACACTCAAGGTCTAACCATTTGTAAAGCCACTCATTCTCTCTCCCTTGAATAGATGGAAGCATCTTAGCTGGTATAATGACCTCAGTCCTTTCATGCCAGGACAAGAAAAGAGTCGTCTCCTTCCATAAGACAGTCATGAACGAAAATCAGTCCATACTCACTCTTGAAAAAGGCAAAAATTAATGCCTACGCGCTTGTACTATTTATTTATTGTGCCTTCTAATTCCTCTTTGCTCCTCTCTCTCTCTTCAACATTGGCCAATTAGCATTGAACACTGAGTTTCAAAATTCAAAGGTGACGACGACTTCTTCTGCTTCACCAAATCAAGTCCATTGCTTCTGGCAAGTGTGAAAAGCATCCCGTCCCATCCCATCATGTAAAGATAAAACCGAAACGAACTATACTTGGCATTAGGAAAACCCTACTCCTCTGACCTAATCTGGTCGTTCTTGCTCCTGGGTCCTCCCACTGCCTTAATTAATATTCTCTCTTTCAGACTTGGACCAATGAAATAGCAGAATTAAGGACAATCGGATGCTGAGTTGGAGTGATTATCTAATGAAGCTACAAAAGAAACGCAGAGAATTGCCCCAACCCCAAGCCAGTAGTGTTAATTCTTGCACTGCTTTGAGTTGAGGGACTTGACGTCGTGGCGTGGCCATAAGTGTCTCTTTTAGTAAATAATTATTAGTCACATGGATGTGACAGTTTTATGAATCTTACTTTTCTTACGCGTGTAATTTGTGTCTCAACTTAGTTTTGAAACCCTTGTAATTCATTTCCCTTAATCAAACAAACCAAAAAAAAAAAAATTATGTTAGGCACCTTCAGGCATGTACACACACATCATGTTCTTTAATATAAATTGTTAAAAATAACGTCCCACATGTCAAAGTCACGGCCTTGATCACTGTGCATATCACCATGCAATTGAGTGACGAGGCTTAGATATCTGGTGAAGAAAAGGGTTATCTTTTGGTGGAATTGTAGATGATATGCTTCATCAACTTTCTTGGATCCCTTTGAAAAAGTTGAGTATGACACATGATTGTTGTCTTATTTTAAGCTTTTTCCAGCCAAGGGAAGAGACAACGACATGAAAATGTGGGATTTGTGTACCTTCTATATATAAATATATATATTAATTTTGTCAGGCTTATTTCTTTATTGTGGACCAGAAAATTCAGATGAGCTTTCGTGATATATATAATGTAATGTAAGAACTTTATGGGAAGATAACAAACTACATGTAACATGCTTTCCTATAAGTCTAATAGCAAGGGACAAGGTATATATATATATATTAATTATATAACCCTTAAATGAGCACTTAGTTGTTTAAGGTTAAGGTTCTTTTATTCTTTTATTGTTTTCAATCTCACATGCATGTAACACATAGTAAATCACGTGCGTTAAGTAAACATATATAAAAATTTATGTGTAAAATGTAAATTCATCTAGAGCCATATTCAAAGTTTAGTTGCACAAGAAAAAAACAATATAAAATATAATAATTTTATGGAGAATATAACCATAATGGCCCAAGTTAGTGGAACTTAGGCTTGTTTTGGTGTAAGCATTTTTTGAAGTAAAAAAAAAACCAAAAAATAAAGAGATAAAAAAAATTTCATTGCAAATAAACATAAGTGAATAAATTAAAGAATGTTACACTATTATGATTGATTTTTTTTATTTAACTTTTGTATTTATCTAACAATGATCCAATGTTGGCTTCAGCTCTAAACCCTTCAAATTAATAATGGGGGTAGTAACGTAAATTGGTCAGGGGTGCACCGAAATTAATATTTAAGAGCATATCCATCCAAGTACTGATACAGACTCAGAAATAAAAATATATAATATAAGGAAGAGATCTCAACCACACCATAATGAGGTCTTGACATTATAAGAAAATATTATGTATTAGGTTGGGCTTTTAGGAAAGGGGACAAGAACTAAAAGGGATAGAAAAGCATCTACCCTATCTTCCTAAATATTTTATTTAGTGCAATTTTTTAGGGAGTAAGTAGGGCATGAAAAGTGTTTATTTATATATATATATTTATTGTTGTGTATTTATTTAAATATTTATTTTATAATAATAATTTTTGATGACATCAATAAGATTACCTTTTTTATAATTGAAAGATTTTAAGTCAGCCTTAGAGAATCGACTTCTTTACAAAATAAGATAAGATTGTAGACATAAACATCCCCTTTCAACCCGAAGCCGAGGACAGTAAGTTTTTGTGTTGAAATACTCTTTTATTTAGTCAGTTATTTATTATTAAATTATTATTATTTTTCTGCGGATCTACTTGTTCTGAATGGGTGGGTACATGAAATGACCCAAAAATGGCCGAATGCACCCGCTATTATTGAGTCTACGACCCTCTTAAATAGGCTTTGCCACTCCATCTTCAGCACAAAACATCATTTTAGGTCATAAAATACAACCTACTTGGACCCCATTTCCAGCCATGCCGCAGAATGTTCCCTTATATGCCAATTATGTCTTAGATTTGTGGATCAAGCTGGGTGGCCCACCATAGGCCCAATTGGCTTCATATCGACAAGGTCAAGGTCCAATAATTCACATCAGTGAACTGGCATGTTTTCTTGTGGCCTCTAAGGCCCAGCCCATGGCTTGACGATGATAAACATGGGCCCATCAGGCCCATATTTGTGATAGTGTTAAAAAGTCATCTAATATGCTGTGATTGGGGTTCGGCTTTTAATTTCATGTATGGGGTGTGCTTTAGTTAACTTCACATTATCCTATTGGTAATATTGCTTTATGTGAATGGGCCCCCAATAGCGAAATCAAGCTGGGCTTTAATTATTATCGGGTCATACTGGCCCAAATCTAAAATTTAAATTGGCTATCGGGCCAGATTAGTGAATACTGGCTTTTAATCGCCTAAACCAAATGTAGTTAATACTATTTTATGGTATTGGACCAATTGTACCTGGGCTTATAGTCGCAATGTTAATGAATCAGTAAATGAAGCAGACTTTTATTAGACTTTTATTATGTGGCTTTCTCATTAATCAAAATGAATACATTTTATTGAATCAGACTGGACATATAGGCCCAATATTAACAAATAGTAGGCTTCCAGGTGGCCCAATATTAAAATCGAAGCAGGTTGTTTTTAGGCCGCCCAATAGTAAAAACTGGGTTCTTTGAGGCCGATTGGTAAATAGAAAATTGAGCTTTTTATGGCCCTGTGTTAAATATAGATTAACTATCACTGGACGTTTATTTCTCCAGCAAAAGTGAAAAACACAGGGTTTGTAGACCCTTTAACAAATATTGGGCTTTGAGGGGCCCAATGCTAAGTTGAAGCACTCTTTGAGTGGCCCATACAATTAGTGTATTAAAACTGAGTTTATTATATACACAAAATCAAACTGGCCAGCATCTAAATGAATTTCAGTCTCTAAAATGACTCAACTAAATATATTTAATAAAAATCAAACTGCCCTTATTGGCTCAATTTTAGCAAGTACTGGGCTTCGAGGTGGCCCATTGTTGGAAGCGAACGGGAGGTTTTTTGCAGTCCAGTAATATAATAAAACTGGGCTATT
Organism: Diospyros lotus; assembly: GCF_014633365.1. Classification (NCBI taxonomy): domain Eukaryota; kingdom Viridiplantae; phylum Streptophyta; class Magnoliopsida; order Ericales; family Ebenaceae; genus Diospyros; species Diospyros lotus. The sequence goes on from NC_068344.1 coordinate 29,629,308, forward strand.
TGGGCCCAATAATAAAATCAAACTAGGCTCAAGGGCCCATATTAACATGCACTGTGCTTTTAATTGTCAACAAAATTTCACACTATAATGGCTTTATCTAGGAGTGTTCGCGGTGAGATTTGACCGATATGAATCATTTTTAGCACGCAAAACCGTTAGTGTGGTTTTTCAACTAAACCAGACCGCGGTTTTTCAACTCAGCCAAACCGCACCAAGTCAGACCGCAAATGTGATCTGGTTTGGTGCGATTTACCGCGATTTGAAATGCTATTTAAAATCACTAAAAAAGATATTTAAAAATGATAAATAAAGACATAAATATTGGTAAATAAAGACAATTAAATGTAAATAAATAGGAGTAAAAAATAAAGACAAAATAGTGTAAAAAATAAATAGGATGGACTGCCAGTTATTAAATTTTTATAATTTTTTTATTATTTTCTTGGGCGGGCGGTTCGGTTTAAAACCGAACCGCCAACTGTCGAAACCGCAAACCGCACGATTTGGACAGAATCCAAACCGTTTTCGATCGCCAAAAAAAAAATTAGTCGGTTCAGTTCGGTTCGATTCGATTCGGTTCAATTTAACCGATTTCCGCGGTGAACCAATTTTGTTTGCAAAAATAGCATGACGTCATATCATATATATAAATCAAAATTATTTTTTATCTTTAATAGCTACATAAGAAATTAATATTTGACCAGTAAATTTGTTAATAATTTTAAATTTTTAACTGAAAAAGGTTAAAAATTTGACTATGTTTGGATTGAGGGAATGGGAGAGAAAAGAAAGGGAAAAATAATGTCCTTATTATTTTGTTTTTTAAAATATTTTTATTAAAATTAGAATTATATAAAAATTTTAATGTTACAATCTTTTTATTTTTAATTTCACTCTTAAACAAGGGAAAAGAAATTTCTTTCCATTAAATATCCAAAAAAATAGAAAAAAGAATACAATTACGGAAAATTCTATTTGCAATCATACGTTTTGCTCTCTGTAACCCACTTTTAATATTTCTAAAATATCCTGAGATGAAAACTTATATTTGCCCTTCATTTAAACATTTGACGCTCAACCACCCATCATTACTCTTCAAGCGCGTGCACTCACTTTCTCGACCACCATCGCCACAGTTACTTTTTCATGCACAACTAAACATCGCGTAAGCATTATTATTCAAAATTGACCATCAGCCATTATTATTCAACACTAAACATTGCTTAGCCGAGTTCTCATCGCCATAGCCATTATTATCAGCGATGGATGATTATTATCTGCAAATGTTCACGCAGAGTTTGACAAAGAAGATAACGAGTATTCCTGTTTCGGTGAGAAAAAACATAATTTATAATATCTATCACTAGTTCAATCACATAATTTATATATATATATACACGATGGAATAATTAATAAATAAGATTAATTAAAAAATAAAAAATAAAAAATACACTACCTTGGAGGCTAGGTGATGCCCTAAACCTCGGGGTTCGGGCAATTTGGGGTTTCCCGAACCCCGAGGTTTGGGGAACCTCTAACCGTCTGAATCCAACGTTTTGGGTGTTTGGAGAATCCCGAACCTCAGAGTTCAATAAGCACCTTGAATCCATAGATTTAGAAAAAATCAATTTTCCAGAACCCATGAATTCACGAAAAATCATTTTTCTCGAAATCATAAATTTGAGAGAATTGCATTCTCCTCAGCCTATGAATTCGAGAGAATGCAATTCTCCCTAATTCAATTATATAATATATTATATAATATTACACTATATAATATGTATATAGAATGCAATGTATCCATTCTCCTGGACTCATGGGTTTTGGAGAATGGATACTATTATATGTATATTATATTATTATGTACATGTATATTATAATTATATATATAATAATTTTGTATATAAATTATTCTAAATGTATATAAATTATTTTGAATCATTGTCTCTCGAATCTTTGGATTAATATTATATTTATTTATTTTTGAATTAATGTTGCTTTAATCTTAACTTTTTTTTGAGTTAATTTTAATTTTTGATACCAATAATTCAACCTAATCTTATCCAAATTTTATTGTACGAAATTATGTAAGTTTAGTTTCAATCTTGTACATCATTTATTTTCATATTTTATATCATTGCTTTCATATTTTTTAAGAAACCCCTTACCCTCGAAGGACGAGATTCAGGGAATCCCATACCCCCGAACAACAAGATTCAGGGGGTGAGGGGTTCCCCGAACCGAATGAGGGGCATTACTTAGTTTTGAGATTTCGGGGAATTCTAATGAAAAAAATGGGCGAGACAAGCGAAGTGGGCGACGACGAGAGGTCGGCAGTGATTTGTGAGCGTGGTCTAAAGAAAAAGAATAACAGGGTTTGATGTGCGAAGAAGGAGAACAGAAAAAAGACCAAGGTTTAATGCGAAAAAACAGTTTGGATGCGCGTGAGGTGTGTTTTTTGAGGAATGGGTGTTTAGAGGATATATTTAGTATATAAATGATTAGACAAAGTAATAAATGTGGCTGTTAATAGTAAAATTTAATATTTTATATGTAATAATTATGAAAAACAAAATTTATGATTGTAAATAGAATTTCTCTGCAACTTCCTTTCTTTACATTTCTTGTTTTAAACCCAAAAATAGCCTAAGCTTTGGCATGACGTGACGAAGCATTATATATTTGATTATATATCAGAGAGAGAGAGAGAGAGAGAGAGATGAAGATAATGTTGGCAACGGTCAGAGAGCTCTCTTCTTCTTCTTCTACTACTGCTTCGTGGCCCTTTTCTTCGAACTTCTCTTCCCACTTTCCTTCATCAAAAACTTACTCGAGGCCAAGAAGCTCAAGTTGCAGAGCGAACCTAGGTGCCCAAAGGAAGCTTGCTAGTGCCCCAAGATGGAAGCTTGGCCTTTGCTCCCAAAGGTAATGGATTACCCTTTTGAGTCCTCTCTTTCATGCTAAATTCCATTTTCCATGGAGGTCTCAATTTCATCTTCCAATTGTATTTCTGCAACTTTCTTGCAAAGGGGTATCTTCTTGCCCTCCACTTTCTTTGAGATTCCCTGTTCTTGACTGGCTTAGCTTCATATGTAGTTTGAACTTTCTTGCACTATGGAATTATGAGCCCTTGATTTGGGTTAGCTTTCATATGTAGTTCCGAGACATGGTTCCAAAAGGAAGTCTTCTTGTTCTCCATGTACTGGCAATTCCTGAATCCTTGGTTTGGATTGATTTTCATTGATAATAGGTATCTTAATTGTCTTAATTTCTGGATGCTGTTATGAAACTTTGGGGAAAAATGGGTCAATCCCCCCTTGGTGTTTTTAATTATTTCTGTCATTATCATTTTATCTTTACGTCATCCTGATTGTAATTTCTCCTCAGCTGTGAGAGTTCAAAGTTTGACCCATTGGGCATAAATTTGGACACTTCAACGGGTCTAAATGTTGCTCCTTGGGAAAGTGTCCTTGGTTGGCTTACACAAAAATATGAAAGCACATCAAGTACAAGAAAGGAGAAACCTTCTTCAGCTAGAGGAGTTGCAGGTTGTTCTTTGCCTTAATTGTTTTCCCACCTCCCCATAAGAATGTTCTGCTGTAAATCATAGTTGTGAATGTCAGCCTTTCACTATGATATTTGCGCTTTGGCAGCTGCAATTGAAGACACTTCTATTGACTTTGGGGATTTCTTTAAAGGCCCACTGCCGGGAAAATTCCTTAAATTATTGGGATATTTGGCGCTTTCGCGGCTTGGAGTATATATACCTCTTGGTGGAGTAAACCGGGAAGCATTTGTTGGCAATCTAGATCAAAACAGTTTATTGAGCACCTTAGATTCATTTTCTGGAGGAGGCATTGGTCGACTTGGGATATGCTCTCTTGGTATTGTTCCCTTTATTAACGCACAGATTGTGTTTCAGCTTCTTGCCCAGATCTACCCCAAGTTGCAAGAACTCCAAAAAAGAGAGGGTGAAGCTGGTAGGAAGAAAATTCTTCAGTATACTCGCTATGCTTCTGTTGGTTTTGCCATAGTGCAGGTAAGGATCATCATATTTTGGTAAAAGATTAACCAATGCCTATAAAGTTGATTTGATGGCCTTCTAAACTTCTCTTTTAGGTTTTTCCTTATTTTTGGGGATGAGAAATTTCATTGGTTTATGAGGTAACTCTTGTCTTGTATTTTTTTGTTTTTGGGAGATGAGTGGTACCAAGAAAAATTAGGATAATTATCGATTAGAACACGAGAAGTTTGTGAGCTTCAATATCCCCATAAGGATGATGTGCATGCTAATTAATTGGACCATCAACTAAGATAGACGTCAATTTTTTTTTGATGTATTCAACTTCTTTGAGGTTAAATTACCTATGGGACATTCATATGGCAATAAAAAGGAGAGGTCCTATCTAAGTTTCAATTGAGCAACTTAAGCATTTTGGATGAGTCTGCTTATCAAAAGAATTTGGGGTTGTGCAATATAATATATATTTGCTTGTGTGAAACAACAACTTATCAAGCCCTAATTCCGCTATATGGGATAAACTAAAAGAGTTCTAGCTCGCCAGCCATTTCAGTCTATAGCCTCATTTTCTGTAGGACCGTTGTAACTTATATCATACCAAAAAGTCTCCCACCAAGTTTTTCTTGGTTTTAATCTGCCTTTCTTGCTAAATATTTGTTCTATTCCATCCACTCTCTTTGTAAGAGCCTCTATTGGTGCACTTTGACCATGTGACTAATGGTAACTATCGATTTGCTAGTCATAGTAAGGTCAAAGTGAACCAATTCTTAAAGTATAAGGGTGTATTTGCCTAAACTTTTTTTTTTTTTGCTTGAAGTACACCCTTGTACTTTATGAATTGGTTCACTTTAACCCTATGCTAATGGTGTCTAATGGGGGAGCTTTTTTTTCCTTTTTTTTGGCTCAAGCACATCTTTGTACTTTACGAATGGGTCCACTTTGACCATATGACTAATGGTGACTAATGTTCTGCTAATTATAAGGTCAAAGTGGACCAATTTGTAAAACACAAGGGTACATTTGAGCCAAAAAAAAAAAGAATGTTTAGGGGCTAAAAAGACAAATCATGAATGTTCAAGGTCCATGTTGAACTCTTATCCCACATCTTATCTTCCTTCAATAAGAGCCACTCCAACTTTATTACAAAGAAGAAGAACATTTATATCTCCATTATGCTCATGTTTGCATAGTAACATTATGTGTCATACAACAAAAATAGTTATAAAATTTTCCTTTTGGATTTAATGGGATCTGACTATCATATAAAACTTCTTATACACTTTTCCACTTTAACTATCATGCCTTAATTCTAGGATAACATTCTCATTAATCTCTCCATCTTTTTAGATAATTGATCCAACATATCTAAATTGATATTTTCTTGGTATGACGATCTTCAAGTTTACCATAGCATCATCCACACCAATATTTTTACTAAAGTTACATTCCATGGTTTGGTTCTTAGTTTACTTAACTTAAACTCTTTAGATTCTAAGGGGTTTCTCCATGTGTTGAGCTTAGTGTTCCCACATTCCTTTGTCCAATCCACCAACACAATGACATCTACAAGTAGCATACATCAAGACAACTTTGCTTAGATATGTTTAGTGAGTTCATCCATTACTAGGGCAAGGAGGTAAGGCCACAATGCAAATCCTTGAGGTGATCTAACTGTAATTAGAAAAACCTCAGCATCTAGTCCACATGCTTTGGCATGTGTTTTGCTCCATGATACATGTCTATGATAACATGCATGTAAGCAATTGGGATACCTTTCTTCTCTAAAACCTTCCATAAGACTTTCTTTCAGAACTTTGTCATAACTTTTCCTAAACCTATAAACACCATATTTACTTATGCGAAATAATAAAAAGAAAAAGGTTAAGAACAAATAAGGACAAATTCCAAAAGAAAAAATAATTTTGCTATCACTTCCATCTACTTCCTTCATCTTGGAAAATGGAGTGAAAAATTCATTACATATTAAGCCAACAAAAACCTTGTAAGCCTATTGGGATTAAAGAAAGATACTGAAAGGTGTATGCAATTTGGATCAATTAGCACATGCTGAACCTCAATACAAGGCAATTCAATAACCTTAGTGTCCTTGAGCTCATGGTAGCTTTCCCTTACCTTGCAATCTCCCACTTTGAGTCCTTGAGGAGGGAATTCAAAGTAACCTCCTACACAGGGCTATGTGGGGTCTTGTTATTTGATGGCCACAGATGGAGGCTGGCTGCAGGCATTTTCCCACCTGTAAGGGACTCTAGTTCATCATAAGTTCGAGAGTGAGATTTGGAGGCATTTGAGTGATTAATCCACACTTGACCAACCTCAAAATATCCCAGGCATTCTGAAACATTCTCTAACTGGTTCTCACATACAGGATGGGGCAACAATCTCCCTACCGTCATGGGAAGGTTGTAACCTCATCCTCCAACTATACGAGGTGAATAGACTAGTGAGGCAAAGGTGAACACCTTGCTTGTTGTCACTCTTCCCATCTTCTCTCTCAAGACCCTCTTTCTTAACTACTTAGTCTGTCTGCCTCCTTTGCCTCCAGTATTTCCGTTTTGGTTACCAATGGTATCTCAAAAGTCCTGTCACACTGGCAAGGCATTCAACAAGTTATATTCCTTTCAACTTATATGGCTACCTCCATAATGCTCCAATGTATAAGTTTTCCCTTATTAATGAGTAAATGGGCATTTAGTTTTAAGCTTTTTAATTATGTATATTCAAATAACATATTTGGAATATTTGGATAAAATCTGATTCTGACTGCAATTAAACTTTGTGATAACCTTGAAGAATATACAAGTTAATAGTTGAATTTTGATGTATGCATGACCAAATTGGAGTTAAGTTATTTGAACGAATAATCAGAATAAAAGTTTCTGGATCCATAATAAACATAATCCTACCCCTAGTATTCTTTTGTTTTGCCAAATTTCAAGATTTGCATGAATAAACATTCTGGAGTATGCTTTTGTTTTTTCACATAAAGTGACTTGAGCAACGCTGTTAACCTTCTTTCATGTACTCTTAATTTGGACAGGCAATTGGCCAAGTACTCTACCTTCGCCCTTATGTCAATGACTTTAGTACAGATTGGGCTTTGTCTTCGGTGACTTTGTTAACGCTTGGTTCGGTGCTTACAACATATATTGGTGAAAGGATTTCTGACTTAAAACTTGGAAATGGTACATCTCTTTTGATCTTCACAAGCATTATATCGTACTTGCCAGCATCTTTTGGTAGGACAGTTGCACAGGCATTTCAGGATGGTAATTATATCGGACTAGTTGCCATCATTCTCTCCTTTTTCCTTTTGGTGCTTAGCATCGTGTACGTTCAGGTAAGTGCCAATTATTTTTTGTGACTTAGACTTGGGTTAGTGAAAGCACAGATCTGTTGACAATACTCTCATCAAAGGGTTTCAGGAAGCAGAGAGGAAAATTCCAATTAATTATGCCTCAAGGTACGCTAGCAGAACTGGAGGGCTCCAACGATCTGCTTACCTGCCCTTTAAGGTTTATTGAGTTTGCACCCTGTGTTTCAAACATTCAATAGTTTTAAATGTTGTAAATTTGTAATGGCAGGATGCACCAATGGTTGCTTATTTTTCCTGCAAGCAATCTGTCTGATGGATCACAGTTCTAAGGCCAATAGGAAATGTTTATACTTGTTTCAACCTCTGAATGTTGCTTATGTTCACTAGTCAAAGACTGAAGTATTTAGTTATCCCATTGTCAGTCACCTACGGATAAGTGTATAGCCATTTGGGTTTCAAGATTTGGGCATGCTGTAGGTTATGTGCTGATTATTGCTTTAAAGATTTATCCATTTAACTTTTCCAAGAATGAGCATGGAATAAAATTCTTCTTTACTCCTTCAGGATTTGTGTAAAAACCCAAAATTTTAGGAAAAGATAAATAAAGAAAATATAAAGATATAAATATATATATGGACAGATATCTACAATGTAATTAGAAAAAATAATAATAATAAAAAACCTATTTGAAGATGAATAATAATAATAATAATAATAAAAAATAAATAAATAAATAAATAAATAAAAATAAAAATAATAAAAACGTATTTGAAGATGAACTTTGCAATGCCAGTTCTTGATGCTCTAGATGCATATGATGAGTGGAGAAAAGAGTTTAAGAATTAAGATTTTCCACATCCAAGTAGGATATGGATTAACAATAATGTAACCTAAACCAACTAGGAATAGCTAGTTTTTGTTGAAGATGGATTCTATAGCATTAGATATCCAACAAGTTGGATGGGTATGCAAGTAGATAAATGATACAACTATATTTATTAAAATTTTGGATGCAAATAAATTTCTTATTGAAGATGGACCCCATAGGATTAGAAGTCCAACAAATAATTAGAAGTATATCTATTCAAGTAGATATATACATATACACATAGATGGACAGATTTAAAAGATATTCTGAAACATAGAACAAACAAAAAAAGGGAGGAGAGACAATGAAATAGATATACACATATATTATGATAAAGTTGTGTATAACCAACATTTGAAAACAAATAAATATTGAAGATAAAAAGAAAAGATAATAATTACTTGTTTAAAAATAAATAAATAAATAAACCAATTCCTTGCTAAAGAATAACTTATAGAACCAAATTCATTTTAGAATATAAATTATGTCAAATCCTTGTTGTAATAGGTATGCATACTTTTCTAAACAAATATGGAAGCATCATTATAGATTCTTAACCATCTAAACAAATATGGTATGCATCAAGAATATGGTATGCATTAACAAATATGGGCATTAAATATATTTAGATGGATATTTGGAGTTAAACAAATAGTTTTGAGTAAGAAAATAAATACCATATTTGTTTGCAATTCGTTTGTTTGAAAAGAATTAACAAATAGATCTACTCGTTTGCAATCTTGAATGTTGCAATGTTGGTTTTGAGAAAGAAAGTAGTTTTATTAAAAAAGGAAAATAATTTTATTTACTTTATTATGAAAAATAAATTTTCTTGCATTTATCTCATGAGAAAATATTTTTTGTGAATAAAAACTCGTGCATATGCTTTTTGTGAAAATTTTTAGAGAAACAAAACTCTAAGGAATGAATAGGGAAACTGAAGTATTATTCATGCATATCACAAATGATACAAGCAGCTTCTTTAAATACACAAGCTACCTAAAATCTAGGAATTTAAAATACAAAACCAACAATAGATTAAGGAGAGAATTTTTCTCTTAAATCTTAGGAATGGATGTAGCCTTATCTTCTCCTAGCAATTAGGGACGATAGGTGTAACTTATCTTAATCTTCTTCCTTTAATAATTTTCTTCTCAATAATCTGTTGCATATCTTCTTATCTCATTATCATAATCTTGCTGCCTTGCTACTGACGATAATAGATCAGATATGGAAGGACTCCAAAAACATTACCATGCACGCATGCACACACAATCAATCCCATGATGCTCAACACGCCCCCTCAAGCTGGGGAGTGGATGTCAATCATCCTTATCTTGCTTACTAGAGTTTCAAATTGAGCACTAAGCAACCCTTTGGTAAGTAAATCTGCTACTTCTTGAGTGGAGGGAACATAGGAAATTTGGAGAAGCTCAGAATCCAATTTTTCCTTAAGAAAATGTTGGTCAATTTCAATATGTTTTGTCCTGTCATGCTACACAGGATTATGAGCAATGCTAATGGTTGATTGATTGTCCCCCAAAAGTTCAATTGGTCTTTGCATCGAAACCTTTAGATCTTCTAGGATAATTTGTAACCATAAAAGCTCACATACACCAAGTGCCATGGCTCAGAATTCAATCTCAACACTGGATCTAGCCACCATTCCTTGCTTCTTACTTCTCCAAGACACCAAATTCTCCCCTAGGAAGATACAATATCCAGTTGTAGATCTGATGTTAACAAGAGATCCACCATAATCTGCATCTGTGTATCCCTGAATTTTCAAACTTGCTCCTGGGGTAAATAAAATTCTCTTACTTGGTGTAGCTTTGAGATAGCTTATGATCCTCTTCATAACATTCATGTGATCTTTAGTAGAGTTATGCATAAATTGGCTCACTAGGTTAATAGCAAAAGCTATGTCAGGCCTAGTATGGGAAAGGTAAATTAGCCTGCCTACCAAATGCTAGAACCTCCCTTTATCCACTGTTGTCTTATTGTCACTCCCCTACAATTTTGGGTTAGGATCAACTTGAATTTTTGCTCCTTTTTGTCCCAACAAACCTATTTCAACAAGCAAGTCCAGCACATACTTTCTTTGGGACAAGAAGATACCTTATTGTGAGTAAGTCACCTCAATACCTAGGAAGTATTTCAGTGGACCAAGGTCCTTTATTTCAAATTCTTGAGCCAAATTCCTTTTTAGATGACCCTATTCATCTAAATCATTCCTAGTCACTACAATATCATCTACATAGACAAGTAGGGTAGTTACCTTCTCTCTGATGTGTTTGATGAAGACAGTATGATCCCCTCTATTTTGGTGATATCCCATAGATGTCATTGCCTTCGAGAATCTTCCAAACCAGGCCCGTGGGGATTGCTTGAGCCCATACAAGGCCTTTTTGAGTTTACATGCTTGCCCATGTCCTGCTGCCACATACTATAACCCTGGTGGGACCTCCATAAAAACTTATTCCTCTAAGTCCCTATGTAAAAAGGCATTTTTGACATCTAATTGTTGTAACTTCCACCCATAATTGGTTGCCAATGCTAGGAGAACCTGTACAGTAGTCATTTTAGCTATAGGAGCAAATGTTTTAAGGTAGTCAATGTCATAGGACTGTGTATAACCCTTGGCAACAAGCCGTGCTTTATATCTATCAAGTGTACCATCCACTTTATATTTTACATTACAAATCCATCTGCAGCCCATTGGTTTTACCCCCTTGGGTTTAGGTACTAATTCCCAGGTATGATTCTTTTTAAGAGCCCTCATCTCTTCTAACATGACCTCTTTCCATTTGAGATCTTTTACAGCTTCTTCCATTGATTTAGGAATAACAATAGCATCCAGTAAGGAAGCCTCTATGTTTTTGGGATAGGCGATGATAGGACAAATAGTTGGCTAATGGGTGTTTTGTACAAGTTCTAACTCCTTTGCGGACAACAATGGGTAGGGTTAAGTCTGTTGGGTCAGGCTGATTAGTTAGAGGTGCTGGTTGAGTCGTCCTCATGATGAGCAACTTCCAAATTGGGATCGGTGGTTGATGCTGGTGGTGGTTGTGGCTCATCCATGGACTACTTTCTCTTGTACACAAAAGGTGAACCCTTGAATCTAATAGGAGTTGACAGCTTAGGCATAGCTTGTTCATCAGAATGCAGTTGAGAAACATGCATAGGGATAGTAGACAAAATGGGATCATTAGGAGTTATATCAGGGTAGATAACAAGTTCTCGAGATCTGAATCAACAGGTCTAAGGGAATTTTCCTGCTGTCCAGATGAAGAAAAGCCAAAGAAAGATTGATTTTCAAGGAAAGTTCCATCTTTTGAGACATGGAATTTTTTAGTGGTTGGATGGTAGCATTTTTTGGTAGGAGAATACCCAAGAAAAACACACATAAGAGCCCTAGGATCCAACTTGTTCCTATGTACTTTGGTAGGTGGCTATTAACACAGCTTCTCCCCAAAAATTTTTTGGAACATGATGATGATGAAGAAGGGCTCGGGTGACATTGAGAAGATGTCTCATTTTCCTTTTAGCTACTTCATTTTGTTGTGGAGTATCAATGCAAGAGGATTCATGAATAATACCCTCTTGTTGGAAGTACTGATGCAAGTGATTATTGAAATAATCCCTTGCATTATCAGTCCTAAACTTCTTGATAGGAGTGACAAATTGGGTGTAAATCATGTTGTAAAAATAAGGTAAAACAGACCCAATGGAAACCTTATCTTTTAGAAGAAACACCCTACACATATGAGTACAATCATCAATAAAAGATATAAACCATTTTTCCCCAGAATAGTTTGCAATCTTAGATGGACCCCAAATATCATAATGAATTAGATTAAATGGTTGAGAAGAAAATTTATTGCTGATTGGATAAGAAACCCGATAATGTTTAGCCACAATACATTCATCACATTGAAAACTACTTGGATCTAGAGAATTGAACAAAGTAGGGAACAAATGGAGGATGATCTAACCTAAAATGATGCAACCAAATAGAAGAGATATTAGAGGCAGATTGAGATAAGCAAGCCTCCCCATTTTGTTTCCCTTTAGAATAAGTGTTTTGTCCTTCCAAGATATAGAGTCCATTGTGCTCCTTAGCCACACCAATCATCTTCCCCTAGTCCTTGGCCTGAAACTTACATGTGTGGAGAAAAAACAACAAAACAGTTCAAGTCTTTAGTTAGTTTATGAATAGAAATCAGACTTGCTGTCAATTTTGGAACATGAAGAACATTATTAAAGGGCAGCCAAGGGTTAAAAGAAACTGTGCCTTTTCCAGAAATAGGCACAGATGTTCTATTTGCAATGGTAATGTGTTTAGTGGTTTTAAAGGGATCATAGGTGTCAAAAACATGTAAACAAGGGGTCATATGGTTAGTGGCTCCTGAATCAAGGATCCACATGTTATTCCTATCAGATTTAGGAGCTGAAAAATCCCATAAGTTAGTGATTTACCTTGTTGCACTAGTAAGCAAGATGCTCCATCTTGGAATGTCTGAAGGAAGGCTTTTAGCTTGCTTAGCTCCTCTAGATTTAGCTGAGTAGAACCAGCCTCAGTTATGTCCCCTTTATCAACAACTTCCTCTGGATCTTTGTTGGATATATAGCTGATAAAATATCTAGTGTTATTTGATTGATGGGCTGCTGGATCGGGCCGTGTGTACTGTGTGCTGATTGTGATGGGGTTGTTCGTTGCTGTTAATTTATCATTTTGATTTATCTTGCTTTTTTATCTTATCTTCTTAGTTAGTTTATTTTATCTTCTTAGGTAGTTTTTGATTAGATTTGTTTGTATTTAAGTTTGTTGTAACTTAGTCCTACAAAGTAGGAATATAATCTCTAAAATCTAGGAGAATTTTTAGGATATCTCTTGTATAAATATTTTTGCTCATATTAATAAAATATATGGGAATACCGCTTCCCTTTCTCCTTTTTCTACATGCGATTAGAGCCTCATTAATAGGCTGATACAGTAAACCCTAATGCCTTCGTTGCACTATTGCTTCAATCTATTCAAGTGCCTTCATTGCACCATCACTGTTGAAGTTGGAACACCGCTGTCCGGCCATCGCCTACCAGCACCGCCACCACCATTGGGTTTGCCGTCATCAGATCGGCCAACCATCGAAGACCCACCACCGCCAGAGTCCCCACGTGCTGCCGTCAGTTTGTCTCTGACCCCATGTGTTGGCATATAAAGGCGCGTTCGCTGACCTTTCACCTCCAGCTGCTCTAGATCGGCCCTCCGATGTTTGTTTAGCCCACCGCTAGTGTCGAAATCCTTCGTGTTCGTGAGTGCTGTGACTATGACTGTGCTGCTGCTGCTAGTTTTGTTAGTCCTTACCATGTCAGATATTTCTGAGGCTAATCCCTCAATTACGAAAGGTGGTACTTCATGTGATATGCCAATGGGGAATACTCTTACCAGTGACCTACCTGGAATACATCAGTCCTATAGGCTTGATGGGAGGAATTATTTACAGTGGACACAACTTATGTGGACGTTTTTGAAGGGACGTGGGAAGATTGGCTCACCTAACTGAGCCATCTCTAGATGCAAAGGATCTAGTTTTTTCAACATGGGAAATTGAGGATTTGATGATTATGTCATGGCTTTGGAGTACAATACAACCTGAGGTAAGTAAAAGTTGCATGTTCCTATCTACTGCAAAGGAGATTTGGGACACTGCCAAGCACACTTACTCTAAGATGCAAGATGCATCTGTAATCTTTGACCTTAGGGTGAAAATTAGTAGTACAAAACAAGGATCTTTGACTGTTACTGAGTATTACAATAAGATGAATGGTTTTTGGTTGGAGTTGGATCATTACCAAGATATAAAAATGAAGTGCAGTGAAGATGCAACCACTATAAATGCCATAGTTGAAAGGGATAGAGTAGTGGAATTCTTGGCAGATTTTAATACAGATTTTGATCAAGTAAGGGTGCAAGTTTTAGGTAGAGAAAAACTTCATTCTCTTAATGAAGTGTTATCTATTGTGTGGAGTGAGGAGTATAGACGGATAGCTATGCTAAAGGAAGTGGTGGCTGAAGGATCTGCAATGGTGACTAATAAAAGGGATGGTGCTCAGTCTAGGTAGCAGCAGGGCAGGATGGAGTTCAATCCTAGGGGACAAAACTGAGAGAATCTATGGTGCACTTTCTACAAAAAGGCAGGGCATTCTAGGGAAACCTGTTTCAAGCTACATGGAAAAGAAGCAGTTTTAAATAGGGTTGGAGGCATGAGAAACATACAGCCCAAAAATCCTGCTCAAACTCAAGCTTTCCACACAACTAAGGAGGAGGAACCGATCCTAGCAAAGGCAGATTTGGAAATTACAGTAGATCAGCTAAATGCTGAGGAGATTAGCAAGCTCAAAACTTTCTTGAAGGCCATCCAAGACAGCTCTTGTTCCATTGCTCAATCAGGTATCTGCTTTAACTCTTTGAATTCTAAATCTAAGACTGCCTCACAAACTATTAGGGATAAGTTATGGATCCTAGACTCTGGAGCCACCAATCATATGACCTTTGACATGAATGGTCTTAGCTCTTATACACCAGTGAACAAATCTGAGAAGATAACAATAGCCAATGGAGAGGGTATCCCTATAGCTGGTCATGGTAATATGAACCTCAACCCTTCATTACATATTTCCCATGTTCTTCATGTGCCCAATCTTTCTAACAATTTGATATCTGTCCATCAATTAACCAAGGATCTGAATTGTTGTGTTGTGCTTTCACCTAACAAGTGTGAGTTTCAGGAACTGGATTCAGGGAAGAGGATTGGTGCGACTGCGCTTTGGAATGGGTTGTACTACATAAAGACTACACATTCTTCTATTGAGGGGGAGCAACCTGCCTCTACTGCCTATTTTTTCCAGCCTACCCAGCCTGCATCTACCACTTCTACCACTTCCAGCAATAATTTCCAGCCTGTTCAGTCTACTTCTACAACTTCCATTAATATTTTTTAGCTTCAGCACTACCGTTTAGGACATCCTTGTATTAGTGTAATGCAATCCATGTTTCCAGCTTTGTTTCAAAACCTAGATATATCTAGTCTTCATTGTGATATGTGTGAATTTTCTAAACACCATACAGTCTCTTATTCTGTGAGTAATAAATTATCCTCCATTCCATTCAACTTGATTCATTCGGATGTATGGGGACCATCTAGAATTCTCAATGTTTTTGGGGCTAGGTGGTTTGTTACTTTTATTGATGATTGTGCAAGAATGACATGGGTGTATCTCTTAAAGGATAAGGCAGCTATCAGCTCTATCTTGCCTACATTCTATATGATGATATCTACTCAATTTGGCATCAAAATTAAAAAATTCCGAACTAATAATGCAAGGGACTACTTTAATCATCACTTGCATATTTTTTTCAAGAAGGAATCATTCATGAATCGTCATGTGTTGATACCCTACAACAAAATGGAGTAGCAGAAAGAAAAATGAGGCATTTACTCAATGTCACTAGGGCTCTTCTGCTTCATCATTTTGTTCCCAAGAATTTTTGGGGAGAAGCAGTGCTAACTGCTGCCTACTTGATTAATCGTGTTCCTTCTACTCTCCTTAATCATTAAAGTCCGGTTCAATGTTTGTCCTCTTATTTTCCTGAAGTGGTGTTTCATACTCCCTTTCCTCTAAGAGTGTTTGGTTGTATTTCCTTCGTTCATGTGTCCAAACATCTTAGGGATAAGTTGGATTCTCGAGCTCTCAAATGTGTGTTCCTAGGTTACTCACCCACTCAAAAAAGCTATAAATGTTAACATCCAACTACTAAGAAATTCTGTGTCCCCAAATATGTTACATTTATTGAGAATCAATCATTTTTCCCTAAGTCTGGCTGTCAAGATAAACACACACCTCATGACCCTCAAATTCACAATCTATCTATTTTGTCCATAGATGATCAAAAGCAACAAGTTCCTCAAGACCAACAGCCTTCAACAATGCTGCCCTCCTCTCCAATTCGATTCAAGGGATCTCCTTATGTCTTCAAGAGACGGGCACTTTTAGAGTCTCCAGTGGCACCAACACCTTCTCCAAATCAAGGTACTGAGGTCATTTGTCCCTCACCTACTTCATTGCCTCTTACTAATGACTTGGACCTGTCTATTGCCCTTAGGAGAGGAATCCGAAGTTGCACTCAACATCCCTTGACAAACTACCTATCTTACCATCATTTGTCCTCTAAACATAAGGGATTCCTAACCTCCTTGGATACTATTCCTATCCCTAAGACAGTTAGTGAGGCTTTTAAAGATTAAAATTGGATTCAAGCAATGCAGGAGGAGATGCAGGTCTTAGAAAAGAATCACATGTGAGACATTGTTACTAGACCAAAGGGAGTCAAGGTTGTAGGCTATTGATGGGTCTTTAACCTGAAATATAATGCAGATGGAATCTAGAGAGATATAAAACAAGGTTAGTTGCTAAAAGTTATACTCAAGACTTATGGCATTGATTATCTTGAAATGTTTGCACCTGTGGCAAAGATGGAAACTGTGCTAATCCTATTGGCTCTAGCAGCACACAATAATTGGAAGTTATAGCAATTTGATGTTAAGAATGCTTTCTTACATGGAGATCTAGAAGAGGAGGTATTTATGGAGCCACCATTTGGATTTGATAATGAGTTTTCAGGAAAGGTATGCAAACTAAAGAAAGCCCTTTATGGGCTTACACAATCACCGAGGGCATGGCTTGATCGTTTTTCTAAAGCTATGAGACATATGGGCTATCGTTAGAGTAGGGGTGATCATACACTTTTCTTGAAACACGAGTACTAGAAGGGTGACAACTCTTTTAGTATATGTTGGTGACATCATAGTCACCGAGGATGATCTTGATGAAAAGGCACAACTTAAAGAAAATTTGTCACGGGAATTTGAGATCAAGGATCTTGGGGTCTTAAGGTATTTTTTGGGGATTGAAGTGACCTATTAAAAGTCTGGGATTTTTCTGTCACAAAGAAAGTATATTTTGGACCTATTACAAGAAACATGGTTATTGGGTAGCAAAGGAGCAGGTGCACCAATGGATTTCAATAGCAAACTGATGGCTAGTTTTGATTGTCCACTAGTGGATAAAGGCAGATATCAGAGATTGGTTGGGAGGTTGATTTACTTATCTCATACTACACTGGATATTTCATTTGCAGTCAGTTTGGTTAGTCAATTTATGCATAATCCCACGGAAGAATATGTGCAAGTTGTGAGACGAATTTTATGCTATCTGAACACTACTCCTGGTAAGGCAATTTTGTTTAAATCAGGTGTTGAATTAGATGTTACTGGATATACTGATACAAACTATAGAGGATCTATGGTTAATAGACGTTCCACAATGGGTTATTGTGTGTTTCTTGGGGGAAACATAGTGTCATGGAGGAGTAAGAAATAGGGAGTCGTGGCAAGATCTAGTGCTGAGACTGAGTTCAGGGCACTAGCACTAAGTCTCCGTGAATTGTTGTGATTGAAGATTATTTTGGAAGACTTACGGATTTCTCATCATGGGCCGATCAAATTATGTTGTGATAATAAGTCAGCCATAAGTATAGCACATAACCCCGTGCAACATGATCGAACCAAACATGTGGAGATAGATCGGCATTTTATCAAAGAAAAGCTAGAAAATGGGTTAATTTGCATTCCCTATGTACCATATGAACAACAACTAGCTGATCTTTTGACGAAGGGGTTGCCTATTTAGAGGTTTGAAGACTTGCTATGCAAGCTGGGAATGACTGATATCATTCACCAGATTGAGGGGGAGTGATAAAATATCCGGTGTTATTTGATTGATGGGCTGCTAGACCGGGTCATGTGTGCTGATTGTGATGGGGCTGCTCGTTGCTGTTAATTTATCTTTTTGATTTATCTTGCTGTTGTATTTTATCTTCTTAGTTAGTTTATTTTATCTTCTTAGATAGTTTTTGATTAGATTTGTTTGTATTTAAGTTTGTTGTAATCTAGTCCTACAAAGTAGGAATATAATCTCTAAAATGTTGGAGAATTCTTAGGGTATCTCTTGTATAAATATTTTTACTAATATCAATAAAATATATGGGAATACTGCTTCCCTTTCTCCTTTTTCTACAATAGCCCTAAGGCTTCATGTTCTTGAAGTCTCCAATTCAGCCCAAAACAACTTATTTTTCATGCAATTCGAAGCATGTTTCCCTAGTATGCCATGGCTTCTGACAATATGTGCACCATTGCCCCTCACAATTAGACCCTCGATTATGATCAACTGGTTTTCCAAATTCAGCTCCTCCTCTTTCTTTGTTGCTGGTCACAAGAGCTAACCCTTCAGTGTTATGTTCTGTAAGCATAGCATATCTTCTATTCTCTTCACTCCTTATGATGGCAAAAACCTCATTTAGGCTAGGAAGTTGATCCTTACCTAAATCTTGAACCCCAACTTGATCAAACTCAGGGTTTAGGCCTGCCAAGAACTCAACAATCCGGTCCCTTTCAAGCATCTGATTGAGGGTGGCAACATCCTCACTACATACCATCTTTATTGCTTGATATTAATCCAGCTCTAGCCACAACCCTTTCATCTTATTGAAATAATTAGTAACTGATAACTGACCTTGTTTTGTAGTATTTATCTTAGTTTTTAGCTCGAAAATCACCGATGCATCCTTGACCTTGGAGTAGGTTTGCTGGACAGTTTCTCATATCTCCCTTGCCGTGCTCAAGAACATGTGGTTCTTGCTGATTTCTGGCTGCATGGTACTCCATATCCACGACATGATCCGGGAATCTTCCACATCCCATGTTGTGAAAGATGGATCCTCCTTCTTTGGGGGTAATCCAGTTAGATGGCTACCTTTCCCACGACCCTTAAGGAAAGTTTTGATAAGCTGGCCCCATTGGAGATAATTTCTCCCATCTAGCTGGTAGGATTGATGAACACTCGATAGTTCTCCTCCTCCATTGGGTTGATCAACTAAACTGATGTCTCTAGAAGTCATGGTAGGGGCTGTTGTTTTCGAGATTTCAGACATGGTTTTCTGATTTGAGCAATAAGGTTTAAAGATAGCACAAAATGAATCCTAGGTGAAACAATGCAGGCTGTGCAATGAAGGCACTCGGAGATGAAAAAACGATGAAGGGGCTGTGGGCTGTGCAATGAAGGCACTAGGGTTTACCGTATCAAGCTAAGATTAAGGCTCTGATAACATGTAAAAACTCTTAGAGAAACAAAACTCTAAGGAATGAATAGGGAAACCAAAGTATTATTCCTGTATATCACAAATGATACAAGTAGCTTCTTTAAATACACAAGCTACCTAAAACCTAGGAATTTAAAATGCAAAACCAACAATAGATTAAGGAGAGAATTTTTCTCCTAAATCTTAGGAATGGATGTAGCCTTATCTTCTCCTAGCAATTAGGGATGACAGCTGTAGCTTATCTTAATCTTCTTCCTTTAATAATTTTCTTCTCAATAATCTGTTGCATATCTTCTTATCTCATTATCATAATCTTGCTGCTGATGATAATTGATCACATATGGAAGGACTCCAAAAACATTACCATGCACGCATGCACACACAATCAATCCCACAATGCTCAACACTTTTATCGATTCCTCACGTTATGCATACCATATTTGTTTAGATGCTTCCAAATACACTTGAAGCATACCATATTTGTTTAACTCCATATTTGAATAAAAGCATAGATAAAAGCAATATGCATGAGTTTAGATGCTCCATATTTGTTTAACAAGTTAATGCATCTAAACAAATATGGCATGCATCAAGAATTTTTGAGTTAATGCCCACTTAAGAATCGTCAAGTGTATCTAGTGCATCACGAATAGAAATTGCAAAGTTCATCATCAAATAGTTTTTTGTTGGAGAAGATAAAAGAAAAGAAATATTGATTCAAAGCTGTAAATGAGTAGATAAGGAGATAAGGTTGTTATGAGAAAAGATTGGAGAAGTTCAAACTAAGAGGATAAAGCAGTGTTTCAAAAACAGATGAGGGAATCCAAGTTCAAATTTATTCTAATCTGTAATCTATTGTTATTTAAATTTGTTGTAATCTATTATTGTAATTTAGGAGAGTTTTTAGGATATTTTGTGTATACATAGTTCACCCTACGAATCAATGAAGTGCGAGGAAGAACATTTTATTTCTCCCATTTATTTCTCATGGTATTAGAGCCACGTTCGCGCAACAGATGTTTCCTTCTCACCTACTAACTGTAGAGTCCCTTAAGTCCACGACATGGTTGAAACTCAATCAGCCAGTGAGACATCTACTACCGTCCCTCTTCCAATGAGAAATACACAAGTTCCAAGTGTTTCGATGGCTCTTGATAGTCATTCCTTCTGGATTACTCAACATAAACTGAATGGAACCAACTTTAGAGAATGGTCCCAAATAGTTTTGTTGGTAGTTCGGGGAAAATGAAAGATTAGTTATTTGACATGGGTAGTTCCTAAGCCTAACACAAAATCAACAACCTATGGCATTTGGGAGGTGGAGAATTCCATTGTCATGGCCTGGTTGGTCAATTCAATGGAGCCAAAAATTAGAAGAACCTACCTGTTCTACAAGAAAGCTAAGGAAATTTTGGAAGTTGTACAAGAAATATAGTCAGACATGGAGAATACTGCTCAATGTTTTCAGATTCAATCTACTATTTGAATGACAAGGCAAGGTACTAATTTTGTTACTGAATATTACAACACTCTAACAGAATTGTGGTGGAGATGGACCTATTTTATGAAATCACTTGGGAGTGTTCTAAAGATGGAAGAAAGTATGACAAGAGAGAGTGTTTGACTTTCTACATGGCCTCAATTCTAATCTAGATAAAGTTAGAGGTAGATTACTTGGAACAAAGCCTTTTCCCATTTATAAGGGAAGCTTTTGCAGACGTTAGATGAGAAGAAAGCAGGAAAAAGGTGATGCTAACTTCACCAGGGTCTTCCATTTATGATGTATACACACAAACATCAGCCCTGGTTACTTCGCGGATGAAAACACCTAACACACCTAGAGGAGAGTCCCAGAAGATAAACAATGGTGTGACCACTACAATAAGCCATACCATACAAGGGAGACTTGTTGGAAAATTCATGGGAAACCAGTAAATTGGAAGCCAAAGAATCGGAGAAGGGGGAAATTCATGTGGTAGAGGCTGAAGCTGGAAAACCAACTAATCTAACTTTATTGGCCAATTAGTTGGAAGTATTATAGCAGTTGTTGAGCTGGACCAAGGTGATTAAATCTGAGATCATAGATAGTTCTAATCCGGTAGTATCTCTTGCCAAACAAGGTATATCTAGATACTTTTTAATCTCTCATAAATTCCCTATAGACTGTTGGATAATAGATACAGGTGTTTCGGATCACATGATCGATTCACTTAAGGTGTTGTTAGCCTATGAACCTTGTGATCAGGGTATAACCATTTCCATGGATGACGGTACAACAATTATGGCTCAAGGGAAAGGAACAGCTTATGTGGCAGGCTTAATTCTAAAGTCAATACTATATGTGCATGATTTAAAATGTAACTTGTTATAAGTAAGCAAACTAACTAGAGACAGGAGTTGTTTGGTAACATTTTTTCCATCTTATTGTGAATTTCAGGACCTATCTTCAGGAAAGATGATTGGCAGTGCTGAGGAGAGAGGTCTTATCATATCTCAAGGCTTGGTCATTCTCTTGGATCTAGGTCACACATTTGATCCTGGTATACTATTTTAGATTTTGAAGTCATCTTATTGTGAATTTCAGGACCTATCTTCGGAAAGATGTTTGGCAGTGCTGAGGAGAGAGGCCTTTATCATATCTCAAGGCTTGGTCATTCTCTTGGATCTAAGTCACATATTCGATCCTCCTTGTCTACTATTTCAAATTTTGAAGTCATGTTATGGCACCAATGGTTAGGGCATCCTAGCTTTAATTATCTTAGAGTTTTGTGTTCTTCTCTGTTCATCAATAAAAGAAGCCATTCTTTTCATTGTGAACAATATATTCTTGCTAAACAAACCAAAAGTTCACATCCAACTCATATCTATAAGCCTTTAAAGCCATTTTATCTAGTCCATAGTGATATTTGGGGACCAACAGGGACTCCCAACTTAACTAACACTTGTTGGTTCATCACATTCATAAATGACCATGCAAGAGTTAGCTAGGTGTTCTCAATGAAAGACAAATCTAAAGTCTCTATTGTCTTCAAAAGGTTTCATCAAATGGTAAAACATGTTTTTCAATCCTCCATCCATGTTTTATGATCAGACAATGGCAAGGAATATTTTTCCAATGACTTCAATCATTATTTAACTAAGCATGGTATCATTCACCAAAGCTCATGCCCTTACAATTCTCAACAAAATGGGGTGGTAAAAAGAAAAAATCGCCATCTTCTTGAAACTATTGGGGCTATCATGTTCACTAATTCAGTGCCTAATTCTTACTGGGGAGAAGCAATTCTCACTGCCTCATATCTCATCATCGGATTCCCTCCAAGGTCCTTGCATTCAGGACTCCTTTAAGTGTTTTTCTTGACTTCTATCCTCATCATACCTAAGACTTGAATTCCCTTTCCTTGAAGGTCTTTGGATGCACTATCTTTGTGCACAAGTACCAACCTTCTCAATCCAAACTTGAACCTAAAGCTCTCAATTGTATATTTGTTGGTTATTCTCCTACTCAGCAAGGATATAAGTGCTTTAGCCCTTTTACTCGACGCTTTATCGTATTTTGTGATGTCTCTTTTCTTGAGCATCAACCATTTTTTCCAAATATTCCTCTACAGGAGGGCACACCTAGTACAAAGCAATACTGGGACTCCCCCGTATCTCTTCTTGCTCATTCACCTCCTACCTCTCCTTCTACGGTCTCTACTACTGAACTTGTTCCTGAACCACCTCAATCGATTCCTGAACCAATCCCTATTTCTACCCAAAGCTTGGTGCCTTATCAAGGGGGACATCAGAATAACCAGATCCAGGATGATCAGGCTCCTGACAAACCACCATTGGTTTATTCTAGAAGGCCTTGCGATCCTCAGCCAGGCCTATTGTCTAATCCAGAGATAAGTCCAGATGCTGGTGCTATGGAAGATACTGGTGCTGTGGGAAGGTTGGAATCTAAAGGATTTGTTGACCTAGATATCCTAATAGCACTAAGGAAAGGGGTGAGATTATGTACCAAACACCCTATTTCTAATTACTTGGGGTATTCACACCTATCTCCTCAATTCAGGGCTTTTACTGTTAGCATTGATGATATTGTGATCCCTAGATATATATATATATATATATGTCATGCATTACAGGATGAAAAATGGAAAGGCAACAATTGTGGAAGAGATGCAAGCTTTAGAAACCAATGGCACTTGGGATATTGTGAGGCTACCTGATGGCAAAAAAATTGTAGGCAGCAAGTGGGTATTCACCGTGAAGTACAAGTCAAATGGGAGAATTGACAGGTACAAGGCAAGATTAGTAGTCCAAGGGTTCACATAAACTCAGGGACTTGACTATGAGGAGACTTTTGCTCTTGTAGCCAAGCTAAATTCTATACGGGTGTTACTTTCATTGGCTGTCAATTTGGATTGGAAATTACATCCGCTGGATATCGAAAATGCTTTTTTAAATGGTGAACTAGAAGAAGAGATTTATACGAGGATATCACTTGGCTTTGAGATGGAGGATACAAGGGGGAAGGTATGTAAACTAAAGAAGTCACTATATGGCCTTAAGCAGTCTCCTAGAGCGTGGTTCAAAAGGTTTAGTGATACTCTAAACAAGCTTGGATACAAGCAAGGGCAGGTAGACCATACCCTGTTCATAAAACTTGACGCAGATGGAAGAAGAATGATCCTCATTGTGTATGTGGATGATACTATCATCATAGGGGATAACAACTAAGAAGTTGAGAATTAAAGAAGCAACTAAGGAATGTATTTGAACTAAAAGACTTAGGTGAATTGAGATACTTCCTTAGAATAGAAGTGGCTAGAAGCAAAAAAGGTATTTTCATATCCCAAAGGAAGTATACGTTAGATTTGCTAGAGGAAATAGGCAAACTTGGGTGTAAACCTACCAGTACTCCTATAGAACCCAATTGGAAGAATAAAGAAGACAGTAGAGGTGAATACCAAGTGGATAAGGGAAGATACCAGCACCTAGTGGGAAAACTAATCTACTTATCTCTTACTCGTCTGACATTGCATATGTTATAAATATAGTTTGTCAATTCATGCATTCACCTACAAAAAGACATCTTAAGGCAGCACACCACATCCTTAGGTATCTTAAGGGAACATCGGGGAAAGGCTTGTTATTTAGGAAGAACCAAGACAGGGGCATTAGTGGATATGTAGATGTAGATTGGCATGGATCCATTGATGATAACAGGTCTACATCTGGATATTATACTAAACTATGGGGTAACTTGGTCACATGGAGAAGCAAGAAGCAACTGGTAGTAGTTCATGATAGAGCAGAAGCAGAGTATAGAGCTATTGCTCATGGCATATGTGAGATTATTTGGTTAGAGAAATTGATGAAGGATCTAAACTTTACCTATATCATCTCCAAAACGGATCTATAGTAATAGTAAGTCGACAATAAGTATTGTAAATAATCTGGTGCAACATGACCGGATGAAAAATGTTAGAATTGACCGATAGTTTGTCAAGCAAGAGATAAGAGAGTGAAGATATAAACTTTTCTTATGTTCCTACTGAGTTTCAAGAGGCAGACATCTTGACTAAGGCAATGTAGAAACCAAGATTTGAATCAATTAGAAGTAATCTTGGAATGGTGGATATCTATTCACTAGTTTGAAGGGGAATGTTGAGAAGATAAAGGAAAAGAAAAATTGATTCAAAGCTGTGAACAAGTAGATAAGGAGACGAGGTTGTTCTGAGAAAAGATTGGAGAAGTTCAAACTAAGAGGATAAAGGAAAGAAAGGATAAAGCAGTGTTTCAAAAACAGATGTGGGAATCCAAGTTCAAATTTATTTTAATCTGTAATCTATTGTTATTTACATTTGTTGTAATCTATTCATGTAATTTAGGAGAGTTTTAGGATATTTTGTGTATATATAGTTCACCCTACGGATCAATAAAGTGTGAGGAAGAACATTTTATTTCTCCCATTTATTTCTCAGTTTTGAATTATTTTAATCAGTTTATTTATTATTATTATATTATCTGTTATCCTAATTTCTTTGTTTCTAATTATATTCTAGATATCTTTCCGTATATATATTTATATCTCTGTTATTTTTTTCTAAAGTTTTTGGTTTTTACAATTTGATTATTCGGTTATTACCCATCATGAACTGAACTCTCCATTGCTTCCTATGCATCTCCCATTGAATTTACTGCTATCTGTAAACATAAAGAAATGGTCATTCTGATCTCTGTACATGAATTATCTCAAATAGGACTTAGTGCTTGTGTTTTTTGTTTTTTCCTTTTCTTTTTGAAGGAAAGAGTGAATATACAAAAAGATGCCTCAAGGGATTGAACCCTGTACAAGAAGCAAAATGGACACACAAAAAAGAGCATCCATCTTCTGAATCATATAAAGTTGATCTTATTTTGCTCTTCAGAAGCAAAACCAAACTCTCTAGTTTTCTAAGGCACTCCTCTTTGGTTTCCCATGGAATACAAAGCAATAGTCATCCAGATAAATCTCGGTGTCATGGATAGGCAGCTTCTTGTCCATGATCCCAGAAACCATACCATTAAATCTGACATCTCCCATAAAATGCCAAGTTGGCAAACATGAAACTCAAACTTGCCAAGAAAACAAGAAATGAAGGAGATGGTCAACTAATTCACTGTTGCTTTGACAAAGGTAGCATCAATCTAGCACCACTTCTTAACGCATTTTTAGATTATTAATAAATACTTGAAATAACTAAAGACAACTGTCCACACAAATAAGGCAACTCTGGGACAGGAGCTCATTTTTCACGCTGTTTTCCAAGGAAAGTTTGAGGGACCTTTGTTGCCGAGTGCAACATGAAAAGAATGAGCAGTGAAACTTCTCTTCATGATGGCTCCGTACTCATCATTTCACTCTTCCCTTGTCATTGGGTGGCCTTGGAGGCTTGGAGCAAGCTGAGAAGCCGGTAGTGAGTCTATTTCCCAGTGCAACAGGACTTGTGCTGTTGCTGTGCATATGTGTGATCTACAGGATAGTAGTTCTCTGACTCACCCTTATTCACTTTGTGTTTTTTTTTCTTTGCAAATCGTTATGCATGCTACTATTTTATTAGTGTTTTTTATTTTCTTTATTATATTTTGGATGGGATTTTTTGTTTATATTTTAACCTTTTATTTTGTCTTATATTTGTGATCTTGTTCTGTTACATTAATGGATCTGGTTACGCAGGTGAATAGTTCAGGAGTGATGCCGATTATCTTTTCTACATCATCTTTAGCTCTTCCAGGCACCTTAGCACGGTTCACTGGTTTAGCAGCTTTGAAAAGGGCTGCAGTGGCTTTAAACCCCGGGGGTAAGAACAACTGCTGTAGTAAATTCATGGTAGAAGTTTACAGTGTCTGTAACATAGTTAAATGCCTGTTATTCAGCTGGTAGCTCTCTTTATAATCAAGGAGTTATGGCTTTTATGAAGTTCATTAAATTTCAATAATTGAACGGAATATATTACCTTGATAGCCCAATGGTATAAATTTTTTACGAAGGCATGAAATGGCAGTTTTGATGTATTCAGAAATGCCATTCTTTTTCCCTCTAGGGGAGACTACTTTTAGTTATTTTAAAATTGTAAGAGATGGAATGTTGATTGTAGAGATTGTAAGACAAAAATATTATGAGAGAATTTATTTTTTCTTTTCCTCTTGGTGTTGATAAAGTGCTTGAAATATTTATTTTCTGACCAAATAAATTCCTTGTAGGTTCGTTCTATCTCCCCACAAACATTCTACTGATAGCCTTCTTCAACTACTACTACACTTTTCTGCAGCTGGATCCTGATGATGTGAGTGAGCAGTTGAAGCGTCAAGGTGCATCGATCCCACTAGTCCGACCGGGTAAAAGTACAGCTGCATTTATTAAAACGGTAATTGCCCATCACTTTGCCATCAATTATTTTTATTCTAGGCTGTTCATTTATCGAGTTTCATCTTGATTTAACATGTCAATTTGATTGTACCTTCACTGCAAAATGATCTAACACACTACAAAAGCTTTTGAGGGGGCAGGTGCTAGAGCCTCTGTGCTTTCTCCCTCTTCTCAATTGGCTTTTATGTTTTAGCAAAATTGTTTGGTTTTGCAGTGATTTGCTTGTTACCAGCATCTAAAAATTTTACTGTGGAAAGTGACACTATTTTCTAACCTATTTTTTCCCCTTACAAAAACACATTTTCCCACCTTGTTGAGTGAGGGTTCAGATTGAATTTTGTTCTGGTACAAATGGTTCAATTGAATAGACTGTGTTTTCATCTGATATAAATCATGAACTCAAAATTCCACTTCCCAATGTGATTTACTCAAAGTTGAATAGATTTTGATGGAGATAATTTTGGTTCTTTTTTTTCCCCTTATTTCTTTATCAGAAAACGTAAAACTGGGAAAAGAAAATAAAATAAAACCAGAGGTTTTTTCTTTGGTTGTCTTCTAGCTCTCAATTGCAATAAAATTTTTGGACACAGCTACTTATCTCTGCATGTCACTTCCCTGCTGACATTGCAATAAAAAAGATGACATATTGCAAGTTATAGACAAATTGCATTATGGTTTACTTCAAAATGATCTGAGACGGATTTTTCCCTGTTAATGGTTTTATTTAGGTTCTCAGTCGGATATCAGTTCTGGGATCTGCATTTTTGGCAATTCTAGCTGCTGGTCCTGCTGTTATTGAACAGACTACCCACCTGACTGCATTTCGGGGATTTGCCGGCACATCTGTTCTAATTCTTGTTGGTTGTGCTACTGACACAGCAAGAAAAGTTCAAGCAGAAATAATATCCCAAAAGTACAAGAACATAGAGTTTTATGATATTGACAAATACAGTCAGTAATGAGGAAAAGTTGATCGGCTGGAGAGGGGAGGAAATTCTTGGATGGATATTAATTGGCTGCTTCTCAAAGGGATTGTGAAGAATGGCCTTTGTATGCATCTTTAGTGCTCAGTTTACTTTAACTTGGATATGTACAATATGGTGTTTCACAGCTAGAGTTTTCTTGGGTATTTGGTTCATTTGAGAAGTGTATACCTGTTGTTAATCTTTCTATTGTGGTCAGAAAACTAGATTTAAACAGAAGAGTTAATTCAATGGCATAATACCTTGCAATAAACTCCGGCTGTGTTTGGATAAGCGGAAATGAGAAAATGAAACTTCTTATCCGGGATGCCAGTTTAAATGAAACTTCTTATTTTCAGCCTTCTGCACTTAATGCACCTATCCATACAGGGTAAATCACATCTCAAATGATTGGAACTTAACAGAAGTGGAATACATGTGATTCTATAAGTTAAATGTTGTCTGACTGATTATAAACCCTTCAGATATTAGGGTGTGACAGATAAACTGGCACAATGACCAAATGGCTTAATTACAAGAAGGCCTTGTCCCAAACTAAAGAAGACTGTAAAGATACTGATGTTGCTGGTAAACATAGATTGTACATACAAAAGGCAGATGCAGTTCCTCCACGTGTGAGATGGTACGTGAGACAGCAAGGGGGGGGGGGGGGGGGGGGGGGGTGGGTTACATATACATCCTTGCATAAAGCCAGGATTTCAGGATCCATTGGCAACAGTTTTTGGAGCGTATCCGAAAGAACATTCAAAATTTGCAATGGTCAATGCAAGCTGTTACATATCTCCAGCAGGTGTAGACAAACTAATCATCTGGTTCAGCAGAGAAGTCAGGCTCTTCAGGTTTCTGTAATTTAGGGAGGCCCACACCTTTAATCTTCTGAGCTCCTCTTCTAGTGTTTGCAGCAAATCTTGAAGCCAATATAGTGACTCCAAGGTTTGGTTTTGCCTGCGAAGGTCCGGATACAGGATCAGATTCCTGCTGCTCCTCTTGCTCGGTCTCACTACCTTCTTGCTCATCCAAAGCAAAAGACTCCATTGCAGCGAGCTCTTTGGCCGTCCTCCTCTTGTATCGTCGCCAAGCTGCCTGTATGAAGCAGGCTGCCCATGTCCTCCAATGGTGGGAGTAGAACCGGAATGTATGCTGCAGTTTCTTACTATGGAGACGTCTAAATTGATTGGCCACAAACTTAAGATCTTCAGCTCGCAACGCAAATGCCTCTACTTCAACAAGAGCCCTAACTGTCCGAGTTGAAGAGGGTACATTCATAGTGGATTTTGGAAGCAAAGCCCAGGAAAGTAGCTCCTCCCCACAAAAATCACCGGGTCTCAATATAATAGAATTAAAGAAACCAGTCCGGCCTCCATTTGTCGTAGAACTTTCCAGTCTTCCCCTTATAATAAAAAGCATCTCCGTTACAGGGTCACCCTCACGAACAATATAGGTGCCTTCAGTGCTTAATGAGGAGACCAGACGCTCACAGATTGCATCGAGTAACTGATCATCCATCTGTGAGAAGAATGGAACCTGGCAATGACCAAGAGTGGAAGGTTATTGTGAAGAACCTAGTTAATTATTAGTTTATGGACATCTATGGTAAAGCGACAAAGTCTAGCTAATATTAGTTTATGGACATTTTGGTAAAGTGACAAAGTCTAGCACCAGCAACTTCATCTGTATCCAAACGAAGCAGGGGGATCCCAGGCCTCTACAGTCTGGCTCTTTAGAGGAGGATATTCTGCAGGTAGATATTAATTACTGAAATCTCAACTTACTGAATGAGCAGTCACCTCTTAGTGCATTTAAACCAAATAATACACCATAGATGCTCAAACCCAACACAAACAAAGCTATGAGCCATGAAAACGTGTTTATAATACAGTAAATGGGAAGCAGATCGAAGTAGCATTATGCCACTCTGGTGCCTCCAAGCTATAACAACAATCCTTTTGCCATTCTAGACCAAAACATGGAAAGTTTAAAAATAGAATGAATTTTTAGCCATGGAAAAAAGACTGGGCAAGAAACATACTCGTCGAACAAGGTCCAAGCAGAGGTGCTGTTGGATATCACGACGCAGATCAGCAGGTAAACCACAAAGAATTGCTTCTTCATTTACTCCTCGAGTTGCAAGCCACTTATATTGAACAAAACGTCGAACACGTTTCCTCAGATCCTCAGGAAGTTGGCGATGCCTCATCCACTCTTCCGTATCTCTTCGCTTAAGCCTCCATTCTTCAAGCCTCACCGTTAAAGATTGCAAATATGTCTACATGTGTATATATGGGGAGAGAGAGAGAATGGGGAGCTATTAGGTTTAGGTTGATCAGTGACAAAAAAAAGACCTATGACATAGACAGCTAAACCTTAATCACAAGTTGAAATACAAGGATGAAGAATCAAAAGAATAGATAATGCATTTTTTAATGCCAAAAAGTTTTAAGTCTAAATTTAAATATAGACAGCTAAACCTTAAAATCACAAGTTAAAATACAAGGATTAAGAATCAAAAGGATAGGTAATGCATTTTTTAATGCCAAAAAGTTTGTCTAAATGTAAATAGATGATAGCTCATTGGAATTGTAACTTCAAATTTTGGTATTTGCTATTGAACAGTCATACAAAAAAGACAAAAAAAAAAAAAAGATCACATGCTATTCCAAGAACAATTATTGCATGTTCTTTTATTTCCTTTATTATGAATCAAAACTCCTATACTCTTGCACTGTGATTTCCAGATACTGTAATCTTTTTTTAAACAATTAACATAGATTCACAAAATACGTATCAACGTGGTGCAGTCCCAATACAAGAACAGAAAAGGGGGGAATGAAACACAACAGAAAAAGCACTTTTACTTAACAAAAAGAAAAAGAAAAAAGCACACAACAGAAAAAAAAAATAAAAAGGAAAAACAAAAGATCCTAAAGAAATGGCCTAAAGAAATGGGAGGCCAGAAAAGAGGCAGCACTGCCACTGCAGCAGAGGCACTCATTACAGAACTAGCCAGAATTACCCAAAATTAGGCCTTAATTATTGAGAATAAATGATAATGTGGCATAATTAAGTGAGAAATTGGTCATGTATGCAAGTTGGTCAAAACTGTCAGTAGTTTTGCCTAAGTGGCAGTACCAGATAGCAAGGACATTTGGCTGGTCAGGGAAGGGAAATTTTTGATAGTTCATAGGAGGAACAATGACGTTTAGTCCTCCTTTGTAATCTAATTGGTGGTCCAACTGGGTAAAATTTTTTAATATGCCCTTGCATTGGTTTTAACAACCATTGACCACCAAGGAGGACCAAATCATAAGCATATGAGACATAGGAGACAAGGGAAAATATGTACAAATTAAGTCTAGGGTAAGAGGGCTTCAAATCAACTAAAAACAAAGCAAAGACAATAAAGTGGCAGTCTCTGCAACCAATAAACTGCGGACAAGATAATGATTTCTGTCAACCGTCGGTGAGTGAACAGCCCCAGGAATCTTAAACTGTCATCAGTTCAAGGAGAAAGATCAACAATCAATAAGGGAATTGGTGACAATCCATATAAGACTCTCAACATATGCATCAAAGGGGCTGACAGTTATTAGCCTGGTCAGGCTACCAACTGTCAACAATTTACACTCATCGATCAACAGCTAGTGGTGCAAAGCCACTGACTATTGACAGTCTCCAAGGGTTGGTCGATCAAGGAGCTAACGATAGGCATTCAGACTATTGACCGTTGGGCGGATAGGATTGATAGTTTACATGCAAAGGATAAGGTGTCGTTTGGTCAATAGTGGAGCAAAAGTTGTCAACAATGGTCCAAGCACATGGCTGTCTAGTTGGATGAAACTGTAGACAATTTGGAGTCAGTAATCTGAAAGGACATGTCTAATGATGATGAGACTTAAGAGGCCCAAGGAACACATGAGGGCACTCAAATAAGACTTAGTATTGCCCACTACCCTAATTAACTTGATTGGTAGTCCACCCTGTCTCGAGTACAAGTCAATGGCCGATGGCTGTGACCATGAGTGGGATCTATGCATTCCGTTGTGCCATCATCTGTGGATGATGATACCCGATTCAGATATGGTAATGAGACAAAGGATTCAAGAAGAAATTCCGAGGTTAATTAGTGGGGAAAAATCATTATTTAATGGATTAATTAAGAATAATTGAGGAGAGGGCCTCACAGGTCCACCTCTGCTTGCCTGTAGTGCTGTTGGCCCAGATTATCTGTCCAGTTTAATGCATGGTAGCCGAATAAAAGGGTGCCCCGGGTGAACAAGATTCCCCACTTTGCAAGTTTTTTTTTTTTTTTGGGGGGGGGGTGTGTGTGTGTGTTTGTGTTTGTACACAAGCTTACCATTGCTACCAAAGCTGCAAACCTTAGATAATTCAGATAGGGAAACGCTATCCCCACAAACGATGTTTACAAACAATCATCACAAACTAATGTAGTACCAACAAATTCATAATAGTTCTATCCATAATTAACAATAGTTCATAGTAGTGAGTAGATTTATTGTTAATTTTAGACAAGACTATTATGAATTTGTGTGCCACGTCAGTTTGTGAGAGTTGTTTGTCAAACTTGTTTGTGGGTATAGCATTTCCCATTCAGATAATAAATGATAGATTAGCTCCAGCATTACAGAAAGAAGTAGCATTCCAACTTAGATTCAGTGCAAGCAATTAAACTACAGTCTTAATATGCCACAAGTTCTCTTAACCAAAAAAAAAAAAAAAAAAAAGGAAAGAAAACATGCCATAAGTTGGCCATACAGATGTACATGCAATTGATAAAGCAATTAATTAATAAAAAAGACCATAGAGCAGTTAAGTTACAAAATAGAACAATCAAAATCCAAGATCTAAAATGTCTCTCTTATGGAGTTGATCTTTTATGAAGCTTTCGGAAACATACTTTTCTTTCATCAATATCAAGTGGTTCTGATTAATATTGCACCTCTCATATGTGAAATGATAACTATAGACACATCATCCAAACTATGCACAGGAAGGCCCCCTGTCAACCTCAATTCTCAAATTAATATGTAGGTATGCATATTAAATATAATAAAGTGGCATGCCAGATCAGTTTAACATCAAGCAGCCAAATTTCCATAATGTCCCTCTGGAGATGTCACCATGTTTATCCAACTGCCAATCTACTAAAGTGGCTCCAATCCATGCCTCTAGGGATAGAGTACACAAGTTCTCTAATCCATATCTCTCTTTGGGGATCAAGCTGTCACCGAGTGTCAAACTTGAGAGGTCATACATGAATCTCTATAATCTCTCTTATTGAGGGATTAAGCTCTCCATATTCTCCCCCTTTAGGAATTGAGTTCTGCATTATGTTTCTCCAAGTGCCAATCTCATGAAGTGACATGTTGCATCTCCACATTCTCTCTCTGTGGAGATCAAGAGTTGACTAACCTTGTATCATGTCCATGGCCCAACCCACAGAACTCTCTGCCTGAGTATCTAGCACGTATCCCCTCAATAATGCAGATACAAGGTCTCCAAATGTGTCTTTATCTTGAAAAGTTTTTCAAAGTGGATCTCCAACATCACAGGCTAGAGCTATGAATTTTGTCAAGGGCCTATTCCTCTCTAAAGGAACTTGATCTCAACCAATCATAAGCGGGAATTGTCAACCACATCCCACAAGCATGGTGTAATTACACCCACAATCCTGCGAGCATAGTGTTATTACCACCATAATCGCCCATTAATAGATTTAGGACATAACCGTGTGTTCACCACTTCTATAAATAGGTATCAGACCTCCAAGTCTGGCAATGAATTCTCACTGCTTTAGTGAGAATTTCGATAAGAAATTAAGGGGGAAATTGAGAGGTATAGGGAGAATTAGAAGAACGGAAAGAGTGAGAAGGAGAAAGATCAAGAGAGAGAGAATGTTTGGGAGAAATTCTGGAAAGTTTTCTATTGATATTTTCATTGATTTGGATAAGGCTGAATCAGGCCTTATATATTGATTACAGCAGCAACTAAATGATTCTCTCCGTACAATGACCTGGCCATCTCTACCTTCTAGAACAATTTTGTTATAACTACCAAGGTACACCCCCCCCCCCCCCCAGCCTAACAGCCATGGTACAACTCTTCTTAGCCCTAGGTACATGACAATAGGGATCTTAAGTTACCACTAACAGACTGACAGAACATTGGGGTTATTAACCAGAACCACTCAATCAATAAAGGTACAACTTTGAATGGAAAAACTGCAAATCTGCTCATGATATAGTTTTTGGATGTACAAAACCATATACCCTTGCAATCCTCATTTCTCCAAATAACCTGGCTATTCCATCACTCAGATAACACCTGAACTGTGGCACACACTTATCCATACTTATTATGTGTATTTTTTTATTTTATTTATTTATTTATTTATTTATTTTTTTGGGGGGGGAAACTATCCCAATATGATTGAATCCCCTATCTCTATCCTATCCAATATGAGATTGAATTTTCATGGAAACTTTATCTTTAGTTGGTTAGAATTTGAGTTATCTAATAAAGGCAAAAGAATAATGTTACATTTACATCTTAGTTTTTAGCATACCAATCCGTCCACCCAAAAAACAAAAAAGAAAATGAAAGACATTTAGTCTTTTGCCACACTAGCTTCTGCTTAAATTTTCTCTGAATCAACATAGTCATCGGTTCAATTAGGGTTTTTTTATGCTTAAA
This sequence comes from Diospyros lotus, assembly GCF_014633365.1. NCBI lineage: Eukaryota > Viridiplantae > Streptophyta > Magnoliopsida > Ericales > Ebenaceae > Diospyros > Diospyros lotus. Next base: position 29,664,352 of record NC_068344.1, read on the forward strand.
CATATCAATGCCCATTGAGTTGTGGCCCAAAAGGAAAATCCTAACGTTCATGAAAAGATATAGAAGAGACATCCAAATTCTATTTAACATTGCATATGTTATGATGCTGTAGCTATGGCCAAATCACATTTATCAATGGCATAAAATGTAAACCACTCCCTTAAGAATGATGCAATATATCATATTTACATAATCTATATTCAGTCTTTTTGCTTCATCAAAGTAAAAAATAGATTTGGGGAAAAAAAAAAAAACAATGTAAATTAATTTCCAGCAGACGGAAGCCATCCCTAATATTCACAAAAATAATAAAAACAAGGAGTTCTGTTTATATCTTTACCAACAGAATGGAAGTTTTCAAATTTGGATGAAAGGAATTAGGAAGCATAAAAATACCTGCATGTTCCCTATCAGGTGTGCAAACAAAACAAGACCCAAGATGGCAATCAGGATGGCAAACATTGTCTCCCCAATAAATGTGCTTGTTGATAAGTTCTGGCCATACGAACTGAAAATAAAACAAAAAGAACATATAGCTATCAATTAACAGTTCTAAATATTACAATGTGGCCTTGAGACTAGAATAAAAAAGTCTCCCTTTAAACTTGTTTATTCTACAGTCTACAACACCTAAATAACAAATTTTATTGTTGTTATCACTATTAACTAAATTTATTCAATATTATTGCATTTAACATCATCATTAATCTAATTATGGCAAGATCAACTCTTACAGCAATTTGAAGATTTATATTTTGATGGTTAACCAAATTATTTGATATTATTGCATTTGACATTTGCCTCAAAGAAGAAAAGACAAAAGTAGGATGCAGTCATACATATTAACTAATAAGATCATAGTGGCTTCTATTGAGGATAAGAAATGTGATACGCTACATAAGATAATCTGGTCATGCAAGATAAGAAAAAGACCAATAAATGCTCCTATGAGAAACATAGATGGAATGAAAGAAGCTGGTAGCGAAAGAGGTAGAAGAAGAACCAAAAGAGTTTGGTGGAAAATTCTTAGGCATGACATGGGTTATAACAGGCTTATAGAATATGGTTATAGATAGAGGTATTTGCCAAGCTAGCATCCAGGGAGCCAACCTCACTGTTGGGAATAAGGCTTGGCGTGTCATTTGGCATCACAATTTATCTAATCATGGCAAGAACAGCTTTTAAAGCAATATAAGTGGATGAAAACCTTTTTTTTTTCAATTATTTAAATTGGGGAGATACGTACCTTAAGTTCTGTAGGCCCCACCACAAGCAATAAAAGTACTTCTCAATAAAATTTGAGGAGACAACATCTCCTTTCACTGCTTTTTCAAATATGCCATAGGCAAACGTAATATTATCATTGTAAGGGTCGCAATTCTTAAACATAAAAGTAACATTTGTCCAGCTCCTGCGATCAACATCATTAGAAGTCTCACAATCCAAATAGTGAAGTAAGCATTTTGGAGGGCCAGATTCCTGTTTGCATATTGATTTCCAGCACGATGTATACCGGTCAACTGACAGCAAATACCATGATGCCCCTAAAACCTAACAGATCAAAGTGGAAGAAGAAGAAGAATCAATCAGCAGGTGATCCAATCTAAGTAGGGTTTTGTATTTAAAAATTAAAGTTGGTGACAATTTAAAATGAAGATGAGGGGTTAGAAACTACATACGTGGCTAGCCAGCATGTACAATAGCAGATTATATGCAGCCCCTGCCCAAGCAGTTTTTGTGACAACTCCAGTTGCTTTAATCATCTGTGAACTTAATGGGAAAATCAGATATAACCTGGGGACATACTGGAATAGAACAATAAGCGCAAGAGTGTTGTTGTTATGATCAGCTCGAGGACTCCTTGTAGCTGGTATAATGAACCAGATAACTATCTGCACAGAAGCTCTCCAATTAACAATGTTTCCCTTTCTTCCCTTTGTTTACTTTCAAAGAGACTGCCAATGGCTAAATATGACAAGAAAGATGGAGATAGACCTTATACTGGAAAAGGATCAAACAAAGTGTCACATATCAAATCTCATTCACGAAAGGAACAAATAAACTAAGGAAGAATATTTTGACACTGAGGAAAGAAGTTTATCTGGGATTCTCCTCTATTCATTTGTGCACATTTAATTTTTCTTCTCACAGAGAAGAAATTTACAGTACTTAAGACTTCTACTCTAGCAAAGTTCTTGAATATTTTTTCATGCTTTATGTTGTATCAATGGAAGTTAAAGAGAAAAACAGTAACAAATTGGATAATCATTATTTTACTACCCCAACTTTGGGGTTCTTGGTCTGCATACTAACAATACATCAGCCTATTATTACTAGTTCAGTTTAATTATATCTAATTGTATACATAATGAAACTGATAGTCGGGGCAAATTTCTTGTATCTGTATAAAATCGGCATTTAACTATTCAGTTTTGTAACTTAAGTCTACAGTTTTTGTTCCTAAGTGACAGTTTCTCGGGCATAACAGACTCCTTAGGGGCAGTTTCCAGTTTGCAACATAAATATTTGTCTGATCCGATTAATAGAGACAAGTTTTCTGTCCAAACATCTACATGGTATTAGAGCATTCCTGATTCCAGTCCTGGTTCCAACAAATTCCAGTCTTGATTCCTCCAAATTCTCCAAAAGAGACACAGCAAGGTAAAACTGTTTCTAATTCTGAAGGGGTGAATTTGGATAATCTTGATCTGCCAATTGCCCAAAGAAAAGGTGTAAGGTCTTGCTCAAAGTACCCCATCTATAACTTCTTATCTTACAAGAAATTGTCTCCAGAATACCGTGCTTTTACCACTAATATCTCAGATATTCAAATTCCCAACAATATTCAAGAAGCTCTACAAATACCTGAATCAAATCAAGCTGTAAATGAAGAGATTAGAGAATTTGAAAAGAATGGAACTTGGGATGTGGTCAACCTGCCCCAGAAAAGAATCCAGTTGGATGTAAATGGATTTTCACTATTAAGCACAAAGCAGGTGGAAATATCAAAAGGTTCAAGGCCCGCTTATTTGCTAAGGGTTTTACATAGGCTTATGGCATTGACTATCAAGAGATCTTTGCTCCTGTTGCCGAATTAAACACTATTCAGATACTTTTGTCTCCTGTAGTGAATCATGATTGGAAACCATATCAACTAGACATCAAGAATGCCTTTCTCAATGGAGATCTAGAAGATGAGGTATACATGAAGATTCCTACAGGTCTTGAGAATCAGACAAACCTAAACAAAATTTGTAAGTTGAAGAAATCTCTTTATAGTTTTAAACAATCTCCTAGAGCCTAGTTTGACAGGTTCACTAAGGCGGTGAGGAAGTTTGGTCATTCACAATGCCAGTCTGATCATACTTTATTTATAAAAAATTCTCCTGGTGGAAGGATATCCATTATTATTGTGTATGTGGATGACATTATTTGTCACACTCCTAGGGTTTAGAATGAAATCATGGAAGAAATTGAGAATGAGAGAGTAGAAGGGAGGGAGAAATCAGAAGAAATGAGGGAGAATTTAGAGTAAACAGAGAGGGAGAGAGAATTTGAGAGGGAAACAAAATTCAATTCATTCATCAATGCCTTATTCTCTCCTACTTTGGCCTATTTATAGGCTGTTATATCCTTTCAGATAGTAACAAACTGAAGGTACAATACTACAGTAGCCTAAAGTACAACAAAGGAAAAAATACATGTAATCTATTATTACTAATATGCCCTTGGGGTCATGACATAATCCTAATAGGAGATCACAAAAAGGAGATTGGAAAACTCAAGAGGTTTCTTGCACATGAATTTGAAGTCAAGACTTGGGGAATCTAAAATATTTTCTCAGAATGGAAATTGCAAGATCTAAAATAGGTATTTTGGTTTCTCAACGCAAGTATGTTCTAGATTTACTTAAAGAGAGCTTGGATGCCAACCTACAGATACTCCAATGGAGATTGTCACTAGAGATAGAGAAAAAAGGAAGAGTACTCTAGCTAACAAAGAAAGATATCAGAGACTGGTTAGAAGACTTATCTAACTCTCACACACAAGACCTGATATTGACTTTGTAGTAAGTGTAACCAATCAATTTATGAATAGTCCCACCGAAGAACACTTGGATTGATTGTATCACACTTTGAGATACCTAAAGAAAACTCCTGGGGAAGGTCTATACTTTAAGAAGCCTAAGAAGAGGAATATTGAGGTATTCACTAATGCAGATTGGGTTGGCTCTACTATTGACTGTAGGTTAAACTCTGGATATTATACTTATTTGTGGGGGAACTTGGTTACCTGGCGTAGCAAGAAGCAAATGGTTGTGGCTCGAAGTAGTGCTAAAACTGAATTCTAAGCTATAGCTCATGGAATATGCGAATGAATGTGGTTAAAAAGGTTACTCCTTGAACTCCAAATTGCAATAGATGATCCTATTAACATGTTGTGTGACAATCAAGCTACTATAAGCATAGCTAAAAACCCAGTTTATCATGATCAGACTAAACATGTGGAGATAGATAGACACTTCATAAAGGAAAAAATTGAAGGTGGAACAGTCAATATTTCCTACATACCTATTGCTCTACAGATTGTGGACATTCAAACCAAGGCTCTACCAAAGACTAAGTTTGAAGATATGAGATCCAAGCTGTGCTTACTTAACATTTATAGCCCAGCTTGAGGGGGAGTGTAGAAAATCAGCATTTAATTCTTCAGTTTTGTAATTTAAGTGTACAATTTTTGTCCCTAAGTGACAGTTTCTCGTGCATAACTGACTCCTTAGGGAGCAGTTTCCAGTTTGTAACATATATATTTGTCTGATCCAATTAATAGAGATACAAGTTTTCTGTCCAAACGTCTCCAGTATCAAACACGAATTCTAGACAAATAAAAAAATTTTGGGGTGTAACCTTCATAGCTACTCACCACACTACTTGAGTGTAGTGAAAAATGAACTACCACTGCATAGGCGTCTAGTTATAGTGTCAAATCTGCAAGTGTTCTTGCATTTTCATGGACAGAGCTAGTAAAGAAGTTAGTCTGGGATCATATATTAAGAATTTGGCTCATGGAATATCAAGACTTTGACAGGAGAATCTATGAAAGTGGTGGATGTGATTATTAGGAGAAAATTTAATATTATGTGCCTCTAAGAGACAACATGGATTGGAGAGAAGGCTAAAATGTTGAAATAATCTGTATATAAACTTTGGCATTCAAGGAAGCATCAGGCTAAGAATGGAATGGGAATTCTTATGGATAAGACTTTAAAGGATGGGGTAGTAGGTGAAGAGAATAGGAGATAGGATTATTGCAACTAAAGTTGTTATAGAAGAAGAGACTATGAATATTGTTAGTATATAGGCACTATAAGTTGGGTTAGAAGAGAAGATAAAGACAAAATTTTCGGATTTAGGGGGGTAGCACAAAATATACCTAGAGTAGGGAAGATAATTATAGGAGGTGATGTAAATTGTCATGTGGGTAAAGAAGGGAATAGGCATAGAGATGTACATGGAAGATAGGGATTTGGAGAAAGAAATAATGAGGTTAAAGTGTCAGGTTCCTAGACTTGACCTAGGATTTCTTAGGTGTTTTAGGAAGAAATTGAGAGAGAGAGAGTAATTGAGAAAGAGAGAAAGAACAAAAAGAACAGAAAGAGAAAGAGAGAGAAACAGACAGAACAGGAAGAATAGAGAGAAAGAACCAAGAGAGAGAAAAGACAAAGAGAATTAGAGAGAATGAATTCTTGTTATTTACTGTAATAGCACTAGGCTATTGACATAAAGCTTTGGATTTTGCCACAGCATATGATTTCATCGAGCCAACGCAAGGATTATACAATTATATTGAGAGAATACCTAACATACCTTTTCCTTGACATAAAGCGTTGGCTCGATGAAATCATATCGAGAGAAAAAATTATACAAAATGAACCCCAAGATTCATATGGTGGAATTTAAAAGGTGAAAATTTCAAGGAAAAGGTATGTTATAAAAGAGATTGGATTGTAATATGAGAATCAAACCAAATTGGATTGAAATGGCTATTGCTATTTGAAATACAACAAAAATGGTTCTAGGAGAGTTAAAGGTTAAAGCCCCACATCAAAAAAATGTCTTGATGGTAAAAAAAAAGAGGTACAAGAAAAGATCAAACTAAGAGAGCTTGCCAAGACTTTTATAGATTTTGTAATGAAGAAAACCTAAAGAGGTTAGAGGTGTAGTTTGGGAACAGTGACAAAATAAAAATAAAAATGCAGTTCGTGATGCAAATTCAAAAGTTTATAAAAATTTATACCAACAATCTGATACAAAAAGATAGGGAAAGATATATATATATATAATATATATAAATGCTAACTAAAGTAAGAGATAGAAAAAAAAAAAAATAGGATTCATGCCAAATGAAATACATAGAAGATGAAAATCAAGAAGTACTAGTAAACAAGACAACAATCAAGGAGAGATCAAAGGAGTATTTCTATAAGTTATTCAATGAGGCAGGATAGCTCACCTCATTATGCAGGAAGAAAACTACGCTCAAGGTATAGGGGAATAATTTAGAACCAAGAGACTAAGCTCAAAGAGCTATTATGGTTACCTAGCATGGTTAAAGCATATCTATGATCCATCTTACTACTCTGGTTCTCATTCTTCAGTTGGGTGATTAGCTCCACAAGTGAGACGTGAATTTAAGATCCATCCATCATCCATCTTACTAACTAAGCTGCTATAGAAGATACATTTTCAAAAACCTAAGCAACTTGGTCGCACCCAAAGCACAGTTACATACGTCACATATAACAAAAATAAACATACACGTACATACATATATGTACACATGTACATATATACATATATACACAATTCCAGAGAGACCTAAATCAAACTTCTTTTCTTTCCCTTGCATATGACTTAAGGCACCAGTACCACTATCAGATGCAATGAGAAATATTATTTGCAGTACATTCATTAACACCAACTCAATAAGACTGACTTCATATGTAGTGGTATGAGTCAAATATTAGCAACAGAAGAAAAAGCACCTGAGGTAGTGGCAGAGTCGCAATCAGATCAATGAAGAAGTCAGATCTCAGGTATCTTTGAGCAATCTTCTTGGGGTCCATGACAAGCTCACCTCTCCCAAATACCCGAGAGCTTGGTGCAATATAAGCCGTTCTAAATTTAATAATCATATGCAGAAAATAGAAACAATCTGCTACTGTCCGGAAACAGGTAACCACAATTCTTAAATTCAAGTCAGTCTTCACACACTGAGAGTCCTTAGTCCCTCTTACACCGGGCAGGTAAAAGTATAGTGGGTCAATAAAAAGCGCAACCAAACTTGAAACTATGAAAACCCGGTTCCATTGCAACACTATCTCACTACCCGGATCAAGTATTTGCTTATTCCATGGCTCAGGCTCCTGCAGAAATGCCTTAGACCTCCCAAATTTAAGTGGTTCGCCCATTTTACTTCTACCCACAAATCCAGCATCATTTTTCAGCAAGGAGGACGAAACCCTATACCCAGACGATGACTTTTCTAGGTATGAGGGGTCAGCTCTTCCCCATAACAAATTGCTTTGCTCTTTCCCATCAGAATAGAACCTGCATTGTGGTAATGAAAGTCAGCTTAAAATTACAACATCCACCCCCTCCAGTGACTGGGGATAATGAATCTCATTCGTGAAATGTAGGTTAGTTTACATCAAACCTTGGTTTAAATTGTAAAGGAAACAAGAAAAGAAAGGATAACTAACAAAATATTTTCAATATGCTAAATTGTAGGGATCCTTGCAGTTAATTTAGCCCCATACAAAGATGCGTCTAGGTTCAGTAGTTCAATTCCAATGTTTGCCCAAATTGTATCCCAAGCAAACATAGGTTTACCAATTTCAGTCGCGGAGACAATGAAGGTAGATAAAAGGACTGAACACTGGGAATCACTAGCTGGTTGTGTCTCTTAACACCCTACAGCACAATCAAGTCCATTTTGTCCTTTTCTCAGATCCTTTTGGATGAATTCCACAAAACCCAAAACTTCTACTTCTTGTTCGTTCTCCTATATTTTCTCATCAATCTCCAAAGCAGAAAACTGGAAAAAGACGAAATGGTGAAAACAAATGAAGTAAAACAGCAGATAAGCAAGAAATGCATACCTTACAAGCTTCTCTTTCTTCAGTTCCATATGCCAGTCCCAACACTGGCCAATTGAACTGATAGTGACTGATCTACCAATTAAAGACCTAAAACTTCAGAACCCTTTAAGATTCTAAGACATTCTTTCAAAGTGATATCAGATTTGGGCTCTGGAAGCCGATTGAACTGGCAGTTTCTCTCCTAAATAGGGGAAATGGTGACTGATCTAACAAGAAAAACCCTACAGATTGATGAGAACCCAGAAAGAATCTCGAGACATTCCTCGCATGTGAGTGTCTGATTTGGGGTTTGCTTGCTATAGTGAGAATGAATAATCAGTGATTTTTATAATCTCACAGGGAGGAAAAGGAAAACGAAGCCCAAGAAACACTCAAAATAGTCAACACATGTTGACCGAAGAAAATGTGACATGAATTGGAAGCATGTGGGCAGTGGCTGTTTTAATGGGAAAAATTTACCATTGGGCCCCATTTGCTCGTGGAAATTAACGAGGATGGCGACTGAACTGAGGCCAAGTGACTAAAGCCTGCCGTAATCGACACCCTATTTTTCAGATTATCTAATTATGAATATATAATTTTATAGACTTAATTTAAATTTAAGTTATTATAAAGTTCTAATTAACCCAATATGTTAACAACTATGTATTTGTAGGGGTGTGTATTATTTTAAGTAAAATTCTAAATTAATTGATTTTGATTAATCGGATTAAATTTGCTTCAATTAGATTTTGACATAAAAAACAATTTTTATATTTGGTATTAGTATTTTGACTTTTAATTGAATAAAATTGAGTTGACCAAAATTATGTTTTTTTTTTTTCAAACAATATCACTAAATTTTAGATCATTTATGAAATTATTACTAAAATAAAGCTAAGTTGATATACGTGAAAATAGTTACACTTACTAAAATATCTTAAATTCTTATAAACTTTCTTAATATTAGTTATTTTGAGTATCAACTATTTTGATCAATTTCAGTTATTTAGATTGTTTTGATTCAATTGATTTTTTAAATTTTCAATTTGGCTCAATTTTGTTATATCTAAATTTGATTTTGTTTTATGTTTTACATGTTTTGGGAACATCGTAACTATTATTGAATTGGCAAAGTGGCAGATCACACAATACAAAAACATTATGCAATCGGTCCCTTTTTAATCCTGTCTTGGATCTCTCCAATTCTCCTGAGTCCTGGATTTCTTTCTATATTTTATCAAATTCAAATCACATGAACTGAACTTAGCACGAGGACCTAATGGAGCATTGTTATGGACTGGATTCATTCCAGTCCATTTCAAAACCGAGACAGCCCAACACAAGTTCCATGTGCTGCCGAATAATTTGCTTGCCATCAACAGATATGGAGGAAAATCCCCTGATCAGAGCTGAATAGAGACAGGGCTAGCAATAACAAGGAGAGAGATCCACTGGACCGCCATCTTCAGGCAATTAATCATTGAAAAATAGGACCATAACCCTTTTTTGCTTGCGTAAAGCAACATTCGTTTTTTTTTTTTTTTTTTTTTCCCTCCTTAAAAACCGGAGTTCCGAATTGAATTAATGGTATTGTCCTCCTCCATTTGTTTGCACCCATAAAACCAACTTACTTGAAGATTTACAACTTTACAAGACAAATGTTTCCTGTGAAGATTTACAACTATCAGCAGTAGTTAAGGGCATGTAATATAGACAAAATAATAAAAGAAAGAGATAAATCAATCCTTGAGGTCATACAAAGACGACTACTTATAAATGGGAACTATAGAAAACTTGGATCAACTAATCCTGTAATTATCCAAACTGATTTCAGATGACCTGTAAATGTAACTATTTGCTGTACAATGCTGTCTTTCTCCCTAGCTCCATGTTGCTCCAGCCCATTTGAACATTATGCAATTGTTGTACCTACAACGGCAAATTTCAGAGAGAATACCCCTCAAAGGAGACTTGCGAAATTGCAGATTTTTCGAGCAGCCCGGATGCTGATGCAAGGCCCTGAAGCATCTTGATTACTTCAGATGTATCATCAAGATAGTATTTGGCCATACTCGGTTTCTGACCGACAGTGCAGGCAAAAACTTCTGCTATGGCAGGCAAGGAGGGGTTAGCAACTGATCTTGCGATGGTCTCGAACATATCTTCATCTGAACGATCATCGCCTACACACAAAACAAAATCTGGAGGCTTCCCCCTAGTCCTCATTGACGCCATGAGATTTTCCACAACAACTCCTTTGCTTACGCCCTGCAATTCACCAAGTAGGTGATCACCATCTAATTTAAGTCTCAAAACCAAATTTCAAGATCATGAATGTATCATAAATATGATGAAATTGAAGTTTCTTTCTGAGAAAAATTGGTTTGTATTCTTTTTACCTGTGGCTTCACTTCAACTATGTGTTGACCTCTTTTAACGACCACAGGCTCATTGGCAAGAACACTCTCAAGATGATCGAGAAGCTCTTTCGCCTGCCATGAGCCGAAGTCTGGATCAGCTTCTTGATGATGCCACACAAGGGCACTTTCCTTCTGTTCTATAGATGATCCATCTGTGGCCTCTGTGTAATGCTCCATCACGGGCAGCGCAATCTTCTTCCAGTCGAAGTCCATTGCCAACATGCAGGACTCCCAAGGAGAATCCTTGCTCCACCTAAATGAAAAGATTACAACCAACTCAAAAGGATGGAAGATGATGAATTGAAAGGTAATAATACTTGATCCTAGATTACGATTAATCGATCATAGGAGGTAAAATTACCTAGTGAAGTAGCCGTGTTCTGCAGATAAACCAAGTTTCTCACATGGAGAGAACCACCTGCTTAGTGAATCCTTCCCCCTGCCACTTACAATAAAAACGACATTCTTTGGATCATTGCATAACCCATTTAAAACTTGAATAATCTCATCGCTTGGAGATTTGTCCACAGAACCTTGTGGCATCATGGTGCCATCATAGTCCAACAAAATTAGCCGGCTGTTGGTCTGATTATAAGCGGAGACAATGTGCTCCACAGCAAGCTTTCTGAAATTAGGACCCAAAGCGACGACCCGAAATCCTAAGCCAAAACCAATGCCCCAACACCTCTTCTGGTAGTGATCTCTACAGGCTCTCTCGAGATCTTGGTCGAAACTCCTAGCCCAGTAAGCAACATCATGAGAGCTAATATACTTGTAGTGCTTCTCATGGCGCAATTGTTTCTCTCCCTCTGGCATTGTGATTGCCAAATTCATGGCTTCAGAGACAGAATCAATGTTCCATGGATTAACCCGGATAGCCCCACTGAGCGATGGTGAGCAACCGATGAATTCTGAGACAATAATCACACTCTTCCTCGGTATAGCAGACCCTTCAAGCCCCAAGGCCTTGTGCAAATCAGGGGTGCCTTGCCTAGACACCGTGTACTTGTAAGGCACCAAATTCATACCATCCCTCACTGCATTGACAACACAACACTCCGAAATGGCATAGTAAGCAACTTTGTCTTGGGTCGAAACCGGGCCATTAACAAACACAATCGGCTCATAACCGGGCTTGCCATACTTCAAATTAACCTCATTGGCAACACTGCTAATCTCATTCTGAACCTCTTGAATATCCTTCCCCCGGCTCCTTGCCGGGTTCATGATCTGAACCAAAACCACTCTTCCCCTCAATTCAGGGTGTTGTGCCAAGAGATGCCCCATTGCCAAGAACTTCAAACTAATGCCCTTAAACATATCCATGTCATCTACACCCAACATCACAATCTTCCCCCCAAACTGCGCCTGCAATTCTTGGACCTTTTTCTCCGTCTCCGAAAGGGCCATCACAGATTCAATCTGGTCCATATGAATCCCAACGGGAAGGATCTTAATACTCACTGTTCTACCATAATACTCCAGCCCAATGTACCCCCTTTTAGATTGGTAATCCAAACCCAACATTCTACTGCAACAAGACAAGAAATGCCTCGCATAATCGAAAGTATGGAACCCAACAAGATCACAATTCAAGAAGGCCCTCAGAATCTCGTCCCGGACCGGTAATGTCCGGTAAATTTCAGACGATGGAAAAGGACTATGCAAGAAAAATCCGAGCTTTACCCTGTGAAACCTCTTTCTCAAGAAAGTAGGCAAAACCATGAGGTGATAATCGTGAATCCAGATGTAATCCTCATCTGGGTTTATCACCTCCATTATCGTATCTGCAAAAACCTTGTTTGCAGAAACGTAGGCCTGCCATAGACTCCGATCGAACCGAGCCCCGTGGCTCGGCGTCACGGGCAACATATAGTGAAACAGAGGCCAGAGATAGTGTTTACAGAAGCCGTGATAGAACTTGTTCTGGATGTCGGCGCAGAGAAACGTCGGAACACACCGGAATTTCTCGAGCAGAAGCTGAGAGACCTCATCTTGATCGCCGGCGTCGATCTCCGCCTTCAGGCAGCCGATGTAGATCACCTCGACGTCGGCCGGGAACCCGTCTTTAAGCTGTAGAACCAAGGCGTCTTTGTCCCAATCGAAGCACCATTTCTTGGAGGCCGCGTCTCGGTAAGCCTTCACCGGGAGCTGGTTGGCGACGATGATTCTGCGTTCTTGGCCGACCGAAACGGCGTCGGACTCGGCGGCGTCGCCATTACTGTCGAAATCCGAGAGTATGCCCGGCATAGTCATGACTCTGGGAATCCGAGTCCGATCGACCCCAGAGTAATATTCAAGATTGAGCAGATTGAAGCAAGATCTGGACAGCATAATAATTGGGCCAAGAAATCTGAAACTGGAAGTATTAAAAGAGTTTTCGGGATGGTGGTGATATCATCGGTGGGTGTTGCAGACGAGGAGCATGTACTCCATGACCATGAATGTGTTTTATGCAAGGGAAATGGAATACGGATGGAGAGAGGAATTATATAGAATTTTCTCGAGAAAATTTGAGTGGAAAGTATGGTTTTGTACAAGAAAATTAGGAAGGTGGTGGTGAGGATAAGAACGAAGAGGCGGACTTGCTAACATGGGACTACGTAAATGGGCTGGAATGGACGGCTGAGATTTAATCATCCGCATCACCATCATCTTCATCAATGAGGTCTACCCTTTTAGTTTACCACAACTCTACCCGACCCTTCTCTCTCTCTCTCTCTATACGCATTGGCGATTCCATATTACCGGTTACAGCCGGTAAATAAATAAATATATGAGCAAATTATAAACTCTTAACGGAAGAGCCTAAAAATCTATTCTTTCTTTTAACGATGCCGATTAAAGCCCTTTAATTTTTAAAGAAAATAAATAGGAGATCACCAGAATGGGAAGTAGTCAATCGTGGGTGGGAATAGGCAATTAAATGGGTGCTTAATCCCCGAAATTAAAGAAAATAAAATCGGGTTGGAGATACATAGACACGTGAGGATAATTGTCTTTACAGCTGTTATTGCCGACTTGGTCATGAATGAATGGGAGTAGCCCATATAGGGATTACAGTTGGCACGTGTGGATATATGGATCAGGTTCCACCTCAGCATTAACTCGAACTATCTCTTTTTTCCTTTTCCTCCTTTTCTACCATTTATTTCCATTAAATTACTCATAACCCCCCAAATTTCCACCCTTTAATTTTGTTGTTTCGTAAATATCTGTTGAACCCCCCGGGGGAAGGGGGGCCCTTCTAGAACTTGCCACGTGTTGAGACGAGAAAGGAAACGTGGCGTGTCCGGGTGGCTTAGAAGCGCCAAACTCACGGACCTGAGGTTTGACTGATGACCTGGCATCCGCGGCCAGCGGCACCGGTGAGGCCAAGGATCGCACGGCACCACGTCACCATCAAAGCTTCAGTGTCCACGTGTGTGCCCCCCATTGGGAGACGTGGCAACCGGCCGCTGGATTGGTTCGTTCCGATAGTAATCCGCAAAGAAACCGTGGTGCTCATTTAGGTGGGACCCACCGGACAGATAGGTGAATGGGTCCCACTTTATCTACAAAGTTAGAGAGATATTTTAATAATAAAAGGTGTTCGGAATGGGGGGTGGGGGGGGGGCGGCCCCATCTTTCTTAAATGTCTTGAGAAGTTGGGTTTTCATTTGTTTAGGAGTGGGGCCTTGCCAAGTCCAATATCAAATTATTATCAATTGCATCTGTGTATAAAGATATACAATACACACGCACCTCCTATATGTACATATACAAATTGTTTTTGTTTGGTTGGTGGGAAAATTTCCAGAAAGCCCATTTTGGGCGACCCCTTTTGGCTGACTCTCTGGGTTCCATCTTCTTTGTTGGACCTTAGAAGTTAGAACGAGAAAGATGAAGTACTCTATGGAGTTTACACATTTGGTGGTGGCGTTTCTTAGATCAATAAATAGTACTAAAATTTAGTAAGAGTAAATTAAGTTTGGTGCCTAAACTTTTTGCAAAGATGAATGAATCATGAATCATGAATCATGAATGGGAGGAGGCGTGAACCATGGAGAATTGGTATTTGATTAGTTGTCATCATTATTTATTTAGTCTCCTATAATCTATCCTATGGAATAGTGTATTCTTTTTATTTGGTGAATTTACCCAACATGAGTTTTATTATAGATGAGGTATAATGCTAATATTCATTTAAAAATTAAAGTATGAGACCCGCATAGTGCATTATAGTAGTATCCCATCAAATTGTTTTAAACGAATACTTAATTTAATTATCTTAAAGATATGCCTTGACAAAAAAAAATATTATTGTAAACATAAAAAAGCTAAAAAATAATGAAGTCAAATGTAACTTTGTTAGGGAGTCAATATCTTCACAATTTGAACTTTGATTATAAGGAGAAATTTAGGTATTAAGATTTGACTTAGAATTATGATGTCACACTCCATTAAATTTCAGTTTGGTGAATATAATAGAACCATTAGCTACAGCTGTAGCATAAAATACATACAAGCAGTCCTTATACATAGAAAATTGAGAATGAAAACAATTAATGAAAAAAGTGTTATATGACATATAAGAAGACTATTGTTTGTTGGGTAATCTAGGACTATATCATAGTCTAGGCATAGAATTTAGGATAAGATAAAAAAAAAAAAAAAAAACCTACAATTTAATTTTTGAGATGGGAGCTATTTAAGTTTAATTCTAAGGACTCAATTTAAATTAATTGGAATATGAGTCTATATTTTCGGATTTATAGACTTAACCGATACATATAATAATATTATGAGAATATGCCCCAGTGATTCCAAAGAATAAAGGATTGAATATTATGGTTAGGTCCAAAAGACATAATTAGCTAGGAAATAAACAAACTTTAGGAACTTTTTGAATAATTCAGGTAAATTAAGAATGTATTGTTTAATCTTGATCATTATAATATTTATATATGCTATCTGTTAAGAGTCATTTTCTATTGAGAGAATGGGAGGCTTATTATAATAGCAAATGGGATCAAACATGAAAGCGTACCTCATAATTAAATCATCTTTCAGATAGACATCGTAGTAATAGAATATGCTAAACGTAATTCTCCCTAGACAACAAGAAGTAAATAAATATGCTTATATATATATATATGATGTTTGGCTTGCAATTTTTTTTTTTTAAAGAAAATCTAGTTTCAAATGCATACAATACTAGGTTTAAGTTTGTATGTAAAATCTATAAGTGCAAATAATATATCTTACATTGTTTTTTTTTTTTTTTAAAAAAAAGAATAAAAAATATTTCATTAGAATATTAATTCTTCATCTTGATTTTAATAAAATATTATATGTAAAAAATAAAATATTCTAGTCAAACACTTTAGGATATGACTTTGTTTGCGTATATAATTATGTTCAAAATAATAATATTTTAATTTAGGTCTCAAAACAAAAATTGACTGAGCAAAATTTTGTACGTAAAGTAATATTTTGCAAAGATGAATGTTTACTTTTTATCAAAAAATATTTCCACACTTTTTAACTATCCCAACACCAAAAATTTGATAAAAAGAATTTACGAAAAGCATTTTATACCAACAAACCAACAGGGCCTTATATATTTGTTTAATTTATTATTTTTATAAATAATAATTTTATTAAAAAAAACAATAAACATCTACAGTTTAAAGCATTTCAAAAAGAAGATCTAAACCATTAATATATATATATTCACAATTCACTTAATATTAAGAATATATATATACTAATGTCAGGGGAGATCTTTATTATCTTTAATATCTAAATCCATTTAGCATATCACTTTCCTAATTTTTATTTGGGCTTTTGACACGAGTGTTAGCAATTGTGCTACCAATCCCCAGTTACTCACCAAAATAAGCACTTAGGGTATGAAACATACTCATAATTTAAACCACAGTTTGACATAAAAGTTAACATTTGTGATGTAACTGATCGAGTCACTCAAAATAGAAGAGTAGACAATGAACACAATATGGGAACCATCAATTCAAGTACTTCCCTAAAGCATTATTTGGTCTTTTAATGCTAGCGTTAATAGTTGTGTTACCAACCCCTAATTATTCACCAAAATAAGCACTTTGAGTGCAAAAACATATTCATAATTTGAACCACCGTTTTACATGAAAGTTCATATTTATAATGTCAATCCTCTAGTTACTAAGCGGTTCAAATCAATGAAGTAATAGAAGTTTGGCTAGTCGAAAGTTGCCAATAGTGCCACAATGCATGGCTCTAAAGTACCTGTGGAAAAGAGATGGTGGACAATCGTGCCCAAATAACACATTGAATTTGATGTGCCAACTAGGACATAGAGTGCATTTGCTCCCAGAAACAACAATTGTTGCGTTCCTTAAAAAATAAAAAATAAACCATCTCCACCTTATTGTTGCCTATAATACGCCCATTTCCCATCTACGCCAAACCCATTTAATTTTCTCTAAACAACAAAAAAAAGATAACACTTGACAAGAATAGGAGCAATTGAAGAATAAATGGTTGTGTGGCTTTGTTGTCTTCCAGCATAGAAAACATATATTTGGAAAAGGAAAAAATAGGTTAATACGATTAAGAGTATAAAGACGCTTTCTAATCACTAATAATAATAAAAAAAGAGTGCAAAAGGATTCCAAATCCATACCATACTAATAGATGCCAAGGGATATAAGGGCACTGCATCACTAAACCCTACAAGGAAAAACAACCCATTCAAAATTGGTAACCATATCAATCCATCCCTATGCTTGACTCTAAGAGGAACAAGCATATGGTCCTAAATAATGTCCAAAGATGGTGATGACACCATCTCAGGCCATACCCAAGAACCATAAGCTATGATTTCTGATACATGAATGGTGATAGATATACCCAACTATTGAGGTAATTGGTGAGAAAATCTTACTACAAACACACTAAAAAGGTACTACTGATCATGCCATAGGAAGGTTGATCGCCCATCTCCTGTCCACTAGCCGAAATGGATCCTCATGGCATTGTGGATTGATAATAGTTTCCTCTAGTACCAAGGGCACGAATATGGCACTGGAAATCAAAAACATTTATCCTTTACGCGATAGGTAAGAACGCATTTGACCCATAAAGACTCTCTGTTGCTTGAGAGAAATTGTCAAAGTAACTTAGCAACGAGGGATTGGTTCCAAACATATAAAAGTTTGATACCCAAACCCCCTGCTCCTTTGGATAACATACATATCTTTAGACAACCTTCGCCTTATGGGAATCTACTTCAGACCCATTCCATAGAAAGTTTTGCACTAATTGCTCAAGCTTTTTAATCACACGCTTTGGCAAAATGAAGACAAAAGCCTAGTACAAATAAGTAGCGGTAAGAATAAAATGTATAAGTTGGAGTCAACCTCCAAATGATAGCAATTAATTGTGCCACAAACACACTCTATTTCTCACGTTATCTATAATGGGCTTACAGTATCTATAAAACAACTTAGTGGATAAAAGAAGAACCCCCAAATATCTTATGGGTAATGAACATCTCCTGAAACTTGAAGCACGATAAAGCTCTACCCTCAAAGTCTCTGAGGTTTTACTCTTGTATTTAGTTTTGATGATGAAAAACAACAATTGATTTTGATCCCTAAGTCATGAGTCAAATTTATGATTTTCAATAAAAATCAATTTTAAATACTTTGTTAAAAAGAAAACCAAACGTATTATATTCTTATGAATACATGGAGATTTGCTCAAACATGTATTATGATGAAATTCCCTAAATTATTTTTTAAAAAAATTAGTTTTGAACCATTGGTTAAATTGAAATTATATTTTTTCAAAGGCAAGAGACCATTGCCGACTTATTCTAGGAACCTATCGACTATTTTGGCATTTTGGACCAACTGACGACAGTTCATAATAGCATGTCGACCGTTCTAGTGTGCAAAGCTTCTGGTTGTCGACTAGTTGCCCTAGGGCTGTCGATCGATAGAATGTGTGCTCTTATGAGTGGCCTTCATCTGTCGATCGATCTTTTAAAATTGCTCCATCTGTTGATCGATACTTATGCATCTATCGATCGACAAAATGTTTATCCATCTTGCTTCTAAAGATTGCAAGCCATTTGTCAACCGATACTTATGCATCTGTTGATCGATAGAATGTATGTTGATGATTAATGTTTTTGTCTTTGATATGTTTTTGATAATAAAAATTAATTACATTTTGATGATGAAATTATTTTGTCAATGGTTATTATCTTGATGTTCTAAATTAGTTTTATATGACCTATTAAGCACCAAAAATTAAAATAAAATTCATCATGCATTCCAATGTCAAATATCTTGTGATAAATTTTTTTATGACATTTGGAATATTATGTTTTTATTAAAATTGTATAAAAAATACTTTTGATAATTTTGGAGTGGAGAAAAAGTTTCAAAATTCATTTTTGATGATTGCTACAGTAATTTTCGGTTGCCAAAGTGTTTTTCAATTGCTGTAGTATTTTGCTACAGTGCTATAGTTTATCGACCGATGCTCAGGTATCTGTCAACCGGCAGAATGTAATTTTGCATATGTCGATTGTTTGCTTCATTTGTCAACTGGCTTTTAAATTTTTACTCATCTATCGATCAATGCCTTACATCTATTAACCGTTTGTATCGTAGAAACACCCAACAACTAGTTTTTCCACTTACCCAAAATGGTTTTTCCATTACCAATGACAAGATTCGTGAATGGGCTCTTAAGGCACTATAAAGACAAGTCAAATGAGTAATTCAAACCAACCAAGAGAATTGATTACAAGCTTTGAAGTGCTCCATCTTTCAAATACTCATTTGTTCTTATCGGTCCCTTAGGGTATGACCACTCAAAAGGGGGGGTGAATTGAGTGAATAAAATTTTTCTCAATTTTAATAAATATTCTTGATTAATGATTATTTAAGAATATATATTTGATAAATATAATAAATTATATTTGATATTAATAATAAATGTAAGCCACAAGATATAACAAAAATAAATATAATGAGGCACAAGACAATTTATAGTGGTTCGGTGTGTTAACACACATCTAGTCCACTCTCCTAAGATCTAACCACCCTTGAGGTTCCACTAAAATAATTTTACCAATGTTTTCACACTACCTCACATTGGAAACTAAATACACACCTAGATTACAACAGGTTCTAGGCAACTACTACACCAAAGCTTTCTTCTTAACTTATCTTGAAAACTAGATTCACCTAAATTTTAATAGTTCTAAGAAACCTATAAATTCCACAATGGTAATTTAAATGTTATAAATAATTTGTCCACACTTGAAAACAAATAAGCAATTAAGAACAAATTATATAAGACAATAATATTTAAATAAATAAATAAATTTGTAACCCCAAATGGAGAAGTTCAGATTCGTCGTAGAAAACTTGAAGAACTTTTCTCCTATTGCCTTGTGGCTATTTGGTGGATGTACAATAATATTTCGAGAGTCTCGGATTACTTGGATGCTTTCCTTGAGAGCGTTTGAGAGCTTTCAGATGCTTTGGATATACAATGAAAGTGTTTGGATACTCAAAAAATGAGTTTGAGAGTATTTATAGCCATTTTGAGCACTTTTCCAACGGTCAAAAATCTGATCGTTATAGCAAGAAAACTCAGTATAATTTAAAATTAATATGTGCACTCAAATATCTAAGAGGGCTTGTAGATCCCTGGGTAAGAGAAGACTTTGGCTAGGTTGAGGTTATGGGACCAAACCATGGAGGTGCACTTTGTTGTTAAAATCCTTTTTGAGTTACATATTCTATAAACATATTATAAAAATTAATTTAAAATATATTTTAAAAAATATTTTTAATAAAAAAATATTTTTGATAATACAAAAAAAATATTTAATAAATTAATCTTAAAAATATATTTAAAAAATAGTTTTAATAGAAAATAATATTTTTAATAATGCATATGCTATAAAAATATTTGTAATAGAAAATAATATTTTTGGTAATACATATGCTATGAAAAAAATATATTTTATAAATTAATAAAAAATAATTCGGTACTACAATTAATATATTTAAGAAAAATATTATTTTTGTTAATTACCAAAAATACTATAATTTGTATATTAAAAATTCTCTTTTTGTTAATCATCAAAACTTAATTAATATGAATAAATTAGCTCAACAATTCTTTATTTTTGTCTCCAAGGCTTTGGTTTCATCTTTGTAAATTTATTTTCAAGCATTGTTTATTTATTGAGAGATTTTGTAATTAAGAGTGTCTACTCTTAGATCATCTCTTTTGTATTATTCTTGATTTTCCTAGTAAGATTGCTAGAGGGCTTGCTTGTTTAAGCAAGAGGTTATAATTCATAACTTGTTGCTAAAGGGTCTATCTGAAGAGATATGAGACTTTTAGTGAATTGGTTGAAAAATCCTTAGTGAGAGATTAAGGTAGTGGATTATGTTTGGTTTAAACCTTTGTGTTCTTTCTTTTACTTGGTTTTTTATTCCATTTATTGTTTAAAGCATTTCAATAATCCTCACTTGCACTAAAATCTTATTTTTATCAAAAAGATTTTTAAAGTTTAATCAATTTTTTTAAACAATCCAATTCATCTCCCTTTTGAGCATCGATGTCATTGCTATTCAAACCTAACAGTCTCATCTTTACATGAAATAAAAAAATTAAAAAAAAAAGTCACTTTTCAAGGGATAAGCACGAAAAGCTAACAAAGAAAAGAACTTCTCCACGTAAGACTTCAAAATGCTAACAAAGGAAAGGTCACATGAGAGGATAACAATAAGTCATATGCAAACAAAAGCATCACCATATGTGTTTGCTCCATTTCCAATAAAACTAGAAATTGGCAAATTGAGTATACTATCGCACGATTCCCTACAAGACTTGCATCACTAAGATAAATAAGTAGGATGACAAAGGATCCCCCTGACTTAAACCTTGATCACCAGGAAATAAGCCACGTAGTTATCCATTAATCTTAATAGAATATTGGTGAGTTGTAATGCACTCCTTAACCCAACCACAAAATTGAGAAGGGAAATTAATCAAACAAAGAACAATAAGAAAAAAGTCTTACTCCACAGAGTCGTAAGCCTTTATAAGATCCACTTTCATAGCACAACAATGAGGTTATAAAGGTGGTTCTGATAAACCAACTCATGTGCCACCAAAATATTATCCTCAATTGACCTACCTATCACAAAAGCAATTTGAGACTCATCCACCAACAATGGGAGCACCATTCTAAGTCTATTAGCTAAAATCCTGGTAATGATCTTATATAAGATATTACAGCACGATACCAATCTAAACTGGCTAGGTGTCTTAGGGTAGAGGACTTTTGGGATGAGACTAATGATGGTAGCATTAATCTCCTTTAAAAGACAACATATGGAAAAGAAACTCATAACAATCTCTACCACATCAACACCTACCATTTCCCAAGCCTTTCTAAATAATTTGATGGTGAGTTCATTAGGCCCAGGTGCTTTATCATCACCCATGCCAAATAAGGATTGCTTGACTTTCCCAAAGGTCACAACAGCAGTAAACCCCATCCATTGATCCTGATTCAGTTGTTTATTCACAAAGGAATCAACTTCATTAGGTTGTAAACTTGCCAAATAAGTACTACTTCCTAGGAGTTGTTGGTAGGACACAATAATGTCCATTACCTTTTCCTTAGATTCTGTAGTCGAGCCATTTGTCCTCTAGAGGTTGAGAACGTGATGGTTATTGCATTGAGCCATCATGGTCTAGAAGAAGAATTGGGAACATCGATCCCTCTCTACCGACTAACTTAAATATTTCAATTCATGGGCTAAGGCAACCACATAATCCCTACTCAATTCCAACTATCTTTGATGGAGAGTGGAATCTTGAGGGTTATCTAGAATACCTTGTTGCACATTACCCAACCTATCTCTAAGATCTATGACCCTTTTAGAGACATGACCTCTAGTGCTATTAAGATGCTTCATGGTGCTTTTTACCGCCTTAAGCTTTCGCACTAGTTGAAACATACGATACTCACTTGCCCTTATATCCCAACTAGTAGCCCTATTATTCTAAGGACATCAATCAAGTTGACCACTATAGGACTATGGTTAGAAATTCTCGTCCACATGAATAAAATATTGCTTTCAAGATACCTAGAAAGCCATCCATCATTAACAAAGGCTTTATCCAACTTACAGAAAAAAACAATCCTTTCTCGACCTTTTACTATTCCAAGTCAAGATTGAACCATTATACACCAAGTCCTGAAGCAAAATAAAAAATAAAAAATGGTTAAATAAGGAGCCAGGGATCATCAAAGGTGTTACCCCCTTTCATCTTTGACACTTGATTGCAAACATTAAAATCTCTCATTAGGAGCTAGGGATCATAAAAAAATGACATACCCACACTCCTTACAAAATTCCACAAACCTTCTTGATCCATCTCCTTATTCCTGACATATAAACATGTGAGGAAAAAAGAGGCAGAAACAAGCTAACTCAACACTTGGTAATGAATAAACTAGTATGATTTATTTATACAGACCACATTAATTATTGAAGGGTCGTATCCTACCTAGATACATCCTCCCTCACAACAATTATAGTTATTATCCCATACCTAATATGGCATAATCAAATGAGAAATCTTTTTCACCCGATTCTCTTGGACTCATGTTTCTAAGAACGCCATAAAAGATAATTTATTTTGAGCAATGAGAGACTTAAACTCCCATTACTTAATCAGGCCCCTTACATTCCATGATGCTATCTGCATCATGAAGGATCCTTTGGGCTCTTACTAATAGAGCCCTTCTTACCATTCCCCATTCTCTCTCTCTCGTTTTGATTGTGATTTGGATTTTTTCTTAGCCTCACTCAAGCTTGAATTGTCTCACCTATAAGGATCAAACTCCTATTCTTCCTTACTTGCTTCAACACTATTTCGATCACGCCCCATATCTATATCAGCATCACCTCTATTTTCAGTAGGCATTTCTAATTCCCCCAGAGAAGGAATAACCTTATCTTCCTCAGCTAAAATGTCAAATCTATTGGTCATCAAATTTTCTACTTCTATCGGTTGTGTAGGAACTATCCGAGTAATACTCTCCAGAATATTAGCAATAAGAAGAGGGAAAGTGTCTCTTCTAACATGACTCAAGGTATCTCTTATTACCTTTCTCTTATTATTTACTACACCTTTGCTTTTTTATTCTCTCCCCCTTTGGGACCTCGATTGTTAACCTTCTCATTGAGGTCTTGTCAAATTTATCACCCAAATCCTGATGAGGTTGATGCAGACAATTTAACACAAAGAATGGCAAAAAACTCTACAATTAGTGCAAATAGATGACACCCATTGATACTTCATTGGTATTCTCAATACTTTAGGTTCCCCTATAAATTCTTCTAAACATTGATAAAGGTCAATGAATTTAGGAAAGGTTAAGGATGCCTAGACCTCCATATATACTTTGACAAAGCCCAACCTTAACTTATCCTTTGTCATTGGGTCATGGAATGGGTGACCCAACACACTAGCAAGAATAGAAAAACGTTTTACATTCCAACACTCTAAAGGAACTCCAAAAATCTTAACCCAAGTAGGAATTAAAGAATGAGTATCTTTTAGAAGATCCATTCCTGGTTCCCAACACCGAAGAAATAATGGACAACCCACAAAATGCCACGGGCTAGCATCAAATATTTTCAACATGTTATCTTGATTATCGAATTTAAAGAAATAAAATCCTGAGTTATTTGATACTACCTCAATGAGACCATGTCTTTGCTAGAGCTTTCTTGCAATAGATTAGAGCACAGGGAAATGAAGTCTTTTCTCGATGAAATAACCCACTAAGGTGCTTTTCTAATAATCAAATCCCTTTCAATAACATTTTCGATGTAGCAAATTATCGGAATACCATAAGCTTAAACACGATGGGGAATGTACTTCAATCTTTGTTGAATTCTTAGGCCACTAGCATCCAAAATGCTAGCACATGACTTCTTTGTCCTATTCTTGTTAGTAGTCTCTACATTATCCTTTATGTTTATCTTAGAATTTTCAACCATCATTGCCAGCGTGCTGACAGATTTACCTTGATGATCCATCGGAGATAGCTTTTTGAATTTGCCTTGGAAATTTAAGCCCTCATGTCCTCTGTTTAATAGCGAACTCTACGGGATTATGCGATTATCAAGCTCAATCACTCGATAATTGGTTTGAGAGTTTAATCGAGGAATCACACCTACACGATCTTCCACCTGGCAGTCTAAGAGGAGAATCATTGAACCCGTCTTCCTATGCATTCTCAACCACCACCATCAATATCTCAAATGATCTCCCCAATAATCCATCTATGGGATTATCATTAATCGCAACCATCGATTGAGAATACAAACCTGAATCCCTTTGATTTCCCAATCTTTGATCTATCATCCTCTGTACCAATAGAGTCTGATCATCAAATAAGGGGTTGTCAACTCTCATTGCCATGGAATCCTAGCCTTCCAAGGTGAGAATCTCCTCGTTGATGGTTGATTTGCCATTACTCGTAGTGAAATCTTTATCCCCCAAAGCCTTTACAACAACATCATCTCCCACTATTCTAGGATTTGGATTAACCAAATCCCTATTTGATTCACCTTGTTTCAAATACTCATAAATATTTTTGAAGAATTGCCCATCAATTCCTTCACCATATTACGATTATCTGTATTATTTTGCCTTCTATATGGTTGTGAACCCTCACACATTAAAATAAGAATCTCACAAAGCCTTCAACACATCAACACCTGATGAGGGATATCTTACTAAGGGCAAAAATACTATACTACCCTTGGAGATCCCCAATATGGTGCCGCCACGTGCCTGCCTCAAGAAAGTGCCACGTGTCACCTATATCTTCATCATTCATCTCATATTTGATTTTGAACGAGGTTGACTCAATCAACCGAGATTCTCTCCAACGTCCGGTTCAGAAGTTATCTTATCTCTTCAGAGTGTGCTTTACCTCATCTTTAAATAGAGGTCGACTTCTACAGGTACAGATCATCTGACTCCTAGTTCAATTTCCATTTTGGGCATATTTCTTCTACTGACTTGAGCGTCGGAGTTCTCCCGGGGGATTACAGCCCCGCCCATGTAGGTACTTGGTTTGAGGCAGACCTCGGTGATCGGTCCAGTATCATCATTTGGCGCCCACCGTGGGGCCGGTTACCTTATCTGCCCTTATTCGTCGAGTACCTCGGCCGAGCTCAAGTTTCCTCCCGTTATGGCGACAAGAAGAAATCCATCACGAGCTGCTGGGACCCAGCCCGTCCTAGATCAGAGTCAAAACCACCCACCTGAGAGCGGCCCCGTAGGGGGTCACCCCCTGAATCCCTCACCACCTCAGGATCGTGTCGCCCAGCTAGAGGGATAGGTCCAGCATTTGACGGAATTGCTCAACACCTTTTTGGCCCAACAGCAGCCCCCGAAGATGAGACCGGTGAAGCACTCCAATCATGATAGTCGACATCAGGGGGATCGCCACTCTAGTCATAGAGAATTTTGAGAAGGCGAATCCCCCCGCGCTGGGAAGGAGTCCCATCGGGACGAGAGACGGAGCGGACCCTCTAGGCGTGGCGAGTACGGGAAGCTAGGCTCGGAGCAGGAGGAGTCCTCTAATCCCGATTATGCCCGGGCTGGAGGGGCTCAGCGAGAAAGACGTTTGCGGCATTTGGAGAGGGAGGTTGCAGAGTTGAGACGGAGGGAAGAAGAGCCACACGACATTGTTTCTAATCAGCCATTAAGTCAGGAGATCATGGCAATTACCCCATTCGAGCGCCTTCGAATCCCAGCTATTAAGCCATATGGAGGCACAACTGACCCCGTCGATCACTTAAATCTCTTCGCCTCTCACATGATGGTCCAGGCGGCACCTGATGCTATGTGGTGTAGAGTCTTCCCAGCCACTTTGGAAGGACATGCACGGTCCTGGTATTCAAGTCTGGCACATAGGTCGATCGCTAACTTCGGACAGCTTCTGAATAGGTTCTTGGCTCACTTCGCTCCCCTTCGGAGGCACCGGAGGTCTACCATGACCCTCGTGAATCTCAAGCAGAACCAAGGGGAGTCGTTAACAGATTTTGTGGCCAGGTTTAATATGGAGGCATTGAGCATTGAGAATCTTGATCAAAGTATCGCTATAGGTGGCCTTTCAGAATGCCTTGAGGGTTGGCCCTTTTACCCAGTCACTGGCTAAGAGGCCTCCCCAAACATTCACAGAGATCCCGAGCCGAGCCACCAAGTACATTAATGCCGAGGAGGTGATGCGGGTCAAGAGAAGTGAATACTCAGATAAGAAAGAGAAGAGAAGTCAGAACCGAGAGCAAAAGCCTGAAGATAAATCGGGCCAACGGGGGGAGAGGTCGGGCCCTCGATGGAGTCCAGTCAGGTTCACCCTGCTTAATACTCCTCGGGCTGAGATCCTGGCCACAATCGAGAATAAGGATTACTTGAAAAAATCGAGACCCATGAAAGCCCCGACTAACAAACGGAGTAAAGACAAATATTGTCGATTCCATCGAGATCATGGACATGACACGGAGGAGTGCCATCAACTCAAAGAAGAGATCCAGGAGCTCATCAATCGAGGTTTCCTGAGAAGGTTTGTAGCTAAGGATACAGAACCACAAAGGGGTGAACGAAGGGGATCGAGGAGCCTCCCTCGCAAGCGCGGTAGATCTCAGGAACGACGCAGAACCAGAACCCCGCCCCGGAGAGAGAATCGCCAGGGGGATGGGAGTCCTCCGCAACAGTTGATTTTTCATACTCTAGCGGCTGGGGTGGTGCCAGGAAAGGAGTCGGGGGAGAGTTCTGATCTGCATCGACGTCCGGGAGTCAAAAGGGCTCGACTAGGGGATGTTATCTCCTTTACCGATGACGACTTACCCGGATATCCGGTTTCTAATGATCCGCTAGTCATCACAGCAAAATTGGGAAAATGGGAGCTTCGGCGGATTCTCGTGGACCCGGGGAGCTCTTCTGAAGTTTTATATCGACAAGCCTTTTTAGGCATGGGATACAAAATGGAACAGTTGAAGCCCGCTCGTGTCCCCTTGATTGGATTCGACGGGGAAGTGGTATATGCGGATGGTGTCTTCCAGCTCCTGTTGACTCTTGGAAAGGGTTCTCGGTTTGCCCAGGTCATGTTAGACATTTTGGTAGCGGATGTCCCCTCGGCCTACAATATGATCCTCGGAAGATCGGGGCTAAATGCTCTGCGGGCTGTGCCGAGTACTTATCACATGGTGCTTAAGTTCCCCACTGCGGCGGGGGTTGGAGAAGTCAGAGGAGACCTAAGGTCTGCCCGGGAATGTTACATGGCATCCATCAGCACAGCTAAGGGTGTTGTGCAGGAGCAGTTAGAGCTGCAAGAGGATTCAAGACGGAGACGAAGCCCTACTGTGGGGGAGGTCGGGATTTCCCCTCCCGCCACTGTCAGTTTTTTACTAGAAGGTCTAGAAGACCCAAAGACTGCTGAGCCAGTGGATGAGCTTGTAGAGGTACCATTGGACCCGGACAGAGTCGATAGATGCGTAAGGGTGAGCGCCCAATTGAAAGACCCTATTCGGACCCGGATTGTATCCCTTCTTCGCCAATATGCAGATATTTTCGCATGGTCAGTCCTGGTTATACGTTCTGTATTTTGACTTTCGGGTGTCTAACAATGAGGCAGAGTACGAGGCCCTCATAGCTGGGTTGAGGTTCGCAGCACAGCTTGGGGCGAAGCATCTCAACATACAATCTGATTGTAACCTTGTTGTTCAACAGGTGAAGGGAGAATACGAGGCTAGGGAGGACCACATGTCCAAATATTTGGTTTTCGTTCAGGAACTGATGAGTCATTTTCAATCTGTAAAGATTGAGCATATGCCTCGATCCCAGAATATGGAAGCAGACACTTTGTCCCGGATCGCATCGGCCTCTTTTCCAACTAATTCTAGACAGATTCTTATCGAGGCATTACCTCAAAGAAGCATTGATGAGATGGTGGAGCAGCTATGTCTCGATCTAGAGCCAAGTTGGATGGACCCTTTTGTTAGTTATTTGAAGGATGGAAAGCTACCAGAGAGTGACTTAGAGGCCCGGGAGCTAAAAATGAGGGCTCAGAAATTTATACTAATCAACGAAGAGTTGTACAAGAGATCCTTCACTCAACCACTCTTGAAGTGCGTAAAGCCACGTGAGGATGACTATGTTTTAAGAGAGATCCATGAGGGAATATGTGGGAGTCACGTAGGAGCCCGAACTCTTTATCAGAAAGCCCTTCGACAAGGGTACTACTGGCCGACTATGGTGTCTGATGCAGAGCAGCTGGTCAAGAAATGTGAAAGATGCCAACGGGTCTCCAACCTAATTCATGTTCCTAGCGCCATGCTCACCCACCTGGTTCAGCCGTGCCCCTTCGCCCAATGGGGGATTGATATTCTGGGTCCGTTCCCGCCTGCCGCAGATCAAGTAAAATTCTTGATCGCGGCGATAGATTACTTCTCCAAATGGATAGAGGCTGAGCCCCTAGCCTCCATCACTGCGCGAAAAGTGAAGCAATTTTTATGGAAGAACCTGATTTGTCGGTTCGGGATCCCGCGGGTGATTGTTTCAGATAATGGGACCCAATTCACAGATCGGACGATCAAGGAATGGTGTCAAGAATTGGGGATCAAGCAGCACTTCACCTCAGTAGCTCATCCACAGGCTAACGGACAGATTGAGCTTGCTAATAGGACTATGCTCCATGGATTAAAAGCCCGGGTAGACAAGGCAGATGGAAGTTGGGTGGACGAGTTACCGAGCATCCTTTGGTTTTACCGGACCACGAGGAGGGGGTCCACCGGAGAAACCCCATTCAACTTATGTTACAGCTCAGAGGCCCTTATTCCGGTAGAGATCGGGATCCCAACTTTTAGGGTGGAGCATTTTGATCCAGAATCCAATGAACAAGCCTTGAGGAATAATTTAGATACAGTGGAGGAGCTTCGGGACGAAGCAAGGGTCTGCCAAGCCGTTTATAATCAGCGAATTGAGAGGTACTATAATCGAAGGGTGAAAGCTCGGAGTTTTCTACCTGGCGATCTGGTCCTTCGACGAGCGAGTGTGAGCAACCCCTGAGACTCCAACAAGTTGTCGCCGACTTGGGAAGGCCCCTATCGGGTTACCGAGACCCTCAGCCCTGGGGCATACTGGCTTGGAACTATGGACGGCACTTCAATAAAGAATGCGTGGAATATTCAGAACTTGAGGAAATTTTATCAATAATGGGTTACCCCCAAGGATCTTGAAGCTATGTATGTTTCTCAATAAAACCTCATTATTGTTCTTTTTATATGTGCAGACTGTCTTACGGAATATAAAAAATAATAAGAAAAGGGGGCAAGAGGCAAAAAGGAAGGAAAGATTCTCCCTTCCCCGAACTCAGTGGCCTCCAAATGGAATTTTTTGAGTCCTTTCATCTCCACTGGAATTAGCAAGAACAAAGGGTCAAATATGGCCTCAGGGGACCACCCCTAATAAAAAGGAAGAGTCACGGGTCAAATATGGCCTCGGGGGACCACCCCTAATAAAAAGGAAGAGTCAAGGGTCAGATATGGCCCCAAGGGGACCACCCCTAAAATAAAAGCAAAATAGAGGGGCGAGAAATCAGGTAACAGAGATCACTTGGCTCAAATTATTACAAAAAAGGCATAACTACGAAGCATTTTTATGCAATGAAAGATCAGAAGTCCAATATAACCCAAACTTGGGGAAAGAAGATACATGCAACTAACAACTAGGTTTCTTCTTCTTCGGACTCCTCGGATTCGTTTGCTAGGGCTTGGGAGGATGATGCTCTGCTGAGCTCGGCGATCACATCTTCCATGGACCTGACGGGAGCAAAACTGAGGTCAGGATAGGCTCTTTGCACCTCCTCCGTGCAGCGAGTGAAACCTCTCTTCCATACCCCTTGCAGCTCATGTCTAATAAATCCTCTCACCTCAGGGAGCTGGGTGAGGTTTGCATACTTCTCTTCAAGCTCCCGGTTGCGCTCCCGAGTCCGTCCTAACTCTTCCTCCAGGGCATGGTGGCTAATCTCGAGCCCCTGAAGGCGTCCCTCAAGCTCCTCGTTTCGTTGATGTTGAGCCCTCAGATCCTCGTCCCGCTGCTCGATGGTTCTATGGCAGTCGGCAAGGGCATTATCCATCTCCAACATCCTTTGTGAATTTCTCGCCATTCGCCTTTGGAGCTCGTTATGAGCGACAATACTCTGTTCAAATAGCACAAAGTTAGAATATAGGGGACGAGAGTTCTCTATATTAAAAGTCCGAAGGGCTAACCTGAACCAAGCCCCTGGCCGTAGCAAGACTCCAAGGTCTCCGAAGTCAGGTCGGCGGCCCCCTCCATGTCTACCCGAGTGGGAAGGCCCTGAATAAGCTGAGTCGCCACCCAAGCCTCGCTGCTGTGGTCTGTTTCTTGGACATTCCAGTTGGGTCGGTGAAGAGCCCTGGCGGGAATAGGCGCCTCTTCTTCAAGCATGTCAGAGAGGGGCTCGGTGCCCTGAGAGCCTCCTGTCTCGGTGTGGGGCAGAGAAGAGCGGGACTCGGACGCTTTTGATTTCTTGTGCCGAGGTGGGAGCCTGGAGTCTCGAGTATGCCTCTTGGCATTCTTCCGAGCCCGTTTGGCCTCTTCAGCAGCCTGTTTGTCGGTCCCCCACAGCTCCGCATCATCGATCATCTTGGCTGCAAAGCAAAATAAGATCAAATGTCAGAATAAGGAAGCAAGCAGAAATTAGAAACAAGAAGCGGAGCGAGAGAACGGAAAAAATCAACCTAAGGGAGTGTCGGCTGCTGGGCAAGGGTATCGACATAGACCCCCGAGAAATAGGGTTTGTTCGTTAATCAACCTAGCTGTACTGACGTGCTCCAAACCCATCAAAAGCTCGGCATCCCTCCTCTCTAAAGGGGTCATTTCACGAGGAAAATTCTTACGGGAAGGCCGACGCCAGGCGGTGGGCACACCCATTGTAGCGGAGCCGGATCCCATAAAAAAATACTGATTTTTCCAACCTTTTAAGGAGGACGGGGTGTCTACGAGAAACTTACAGCCAGGGTATGCCATGAAAGAATAGCGAAACTCGGACTTATCAACACATACAAGGCGAAATAATTTTAAAAAGAGTTTAGCTTTGGGGACAATACCTCTCCCCCGACAACATATAACGAAAGATACTAAGTTCCTCCACCCGTTGGGCACTAGTTGAGAGGGAGATAACCCTACGAGTCGAAAGATCTCGGCAAGGGTGCTTTCGAAAGGGAACCGACACCCTGCTTCAAGAGAGGTTTCATAGATGGTTAAACCCCCCGGAGGGGATTGATGGGCTCTAAAGTTGGAGGGTGTAGAATACCAATAGCCCTTAATGGGGAGATGATATTTCCGGGCGAGTTCGGAGACCTCATCCTCGGACAAGGAAGAATAGGCAAGGGTTAGGTCATCAGGGAGACCGTTATGGTGGAGCTCTAACTCTATGTCGGTATCATTATCAAAAGATAAGGCATGAGGACGAGGCCGAGAGGTCCCAGCGTCTCATATTTGCCTACCAGACTGGGAAGAGGAGCTAGAGGAGCTGGAAGAGTCCGAGCTATTCCCATCTGAGTTGCTAGAGGAGGCCATGGAGATTGACTTACCAAAGCAACGTGACATGGGAAGAGAGACAAGAAAAAGCCACAAAAAATAAGAGAAGGGAGGCAAAAGAATACCGGTTGATGAGAAGAATTCCAAGGATGGAAGAAAAATGCACGAGAGAACCCTTAAGAGGGAGTCGGTCCGTCCCTTGATGAACTTGAAGGCACCACTTAGAATCTCTCGAACCCTGTGAGAATCCTGTGCAAAAAAAAAAAAAAAAAAAAAAAAAAAAAGAGATAAGGGGAAAAGAGGTCTCAAGGTCGAGACCAAGGGCCTCTTAAAAAAAAAAAAAAAAGGAGTCCCTCGTGCGGCCGAGGAGCGAGGACTCGGTCGGCACAGCCTCGGCCCGCGCGCACGGGGAAGCCCTCGCAAGGCCGAGGCACGAGGGCTCGGCCAGTGCGGCCGAGGCGTGAGGGCTCGGCCAACGCGGCCTCGGCCCGCGCGCACGGGCAAGCCGCGCGGCCTGCTCCAAACGTGGCCGAGACCAGAGGTCTCGGCCATGCAAATGAGAAAGCGTTTTTAAAAAAAAAGAAAAACTGAAATGAAAAAGCAGATAAATAAAATAAAAAAAGAGAAGAGGAAGATGAAAGATCTCTTACCTTTTTGCTTCACCCCCAAGTATGTTTTCACTCCAATAGTGTTTGTCAGGAGAGGACCATCCCCACCCCTCTTTTTATAGAATTCTTGGAGGACCATGGGGAGTGGTGATGAGATTTTTAGTTGGGAAGCGAGCCAACAATAGCCAATAATAGAGCTCTTTAATCTTATTCATTTATTTTTATTTTTTTTTGTAAAACCTCTTTTTTCAAGAAAGCTGAGAGGACTACTCCTTCAGCTACCCGAGCTCCTCTCCCTCGCAGCTCAAGGAGTGGGGGGGCAAGTGATGAGGGAATATTTTACTACTAAGGGCAAAAATACTATACTACCCTTGGAGATCCCCAATATGGTGCCGCCACGTGCCTGCCTCAATAAAGTGCCACGTGTCACCTATATCTTCATCATTCATCTCATATTTGATTTTGAACGAGGTTGACTCAATCAACCGAGATTCTCTCCAACGTCCGGTTCAGAAGTTATCTTATCTCTTCAGAGTGTGCTTTACCTCATCTTTAAATAGAGGTCGACTTCTATAGGTACAGATCATCTGACTCCTAGTTCAATTTCCATTTTAGGCATATTTCTTCTACTGACTTGAGCGTCGGAGTTCTCCCGGGAGATTACAGCCCCGCCCCTGCAGGTACTTGGTTCGAGGCAGACCTCGGTGATCGGTCCAGTATCATCAACACCTTTTTACGTCTATCAGGATTCTTAACTAATCTAATCTCGGCTCTAAATACTTTACAACGATTTTCCAAGAACCATCGCCTACATATTTCCATCATATTCCATTCCCAAGTCACGATTATCCACACCCCGATTTCCATCCAAATTTCTTCACGACAACACCCATTCTTGGATATGGCATTCCAAATTGATTATCCATCGAAATCTCGATAGAATAGTTGGCGACATGCCCGCCTAACAACAAACTCAAGCTCGGTAACTGTGATCAAGACCTCGATCGGTGTTTAAAAACACCAATCGAGTCCTTTCCGAGCCTACAATTGTCCCCTTTGAGTTGATCTCGCTGGCAAAGAAGGGCGAGATCACATGAGATCACCAGAACCATTTTTTAATCATTTACATACATAATCAAATACTCATACTTACTTTTAACATTAACATGATATAGTATCACTCTAAGTTACCTAACAGTACTATTTTTATTAACATCACTTTAATAATACAGCACAATAAAATAAAGAAGAAAAAACCAAATTTTGCCCTGTTTATCTTTGATCCGAAAAATAGTAAGCAAGAAACTGCTCTATAATCGCGAGTTGATTTACCATATCTTATATAAAACGTACCACGGGAGAATCCTATTCTAAATAAAGAATGAATAGTTGTAAATGGATGGCATGCCAATGCTTGCTTTGAATATTAAATTGTCTAACTTACGATAAAAAGTAGCTAGAATTGGGCACATCATATGAATGAATGCGAACAAATCTGTAGAGATATTATTTGGCAAGAAAAGTCATTAGAAGACACTGCCCCAACAAACACACTGCCACTGCCCGTGCATGCTCACCTAATTTAATTGCAGTTTCCTTTTTTTAATTAATGTTGCTTAGTTGGACCATTGTGGTTAAGGTCATTGTCCAACCCAATCAAACTAGCTTATGCTTGCTTGGATTGCAGCCTAATTAAGCTAATGCATTGATGGATAATACCCATGGTGCTCTTCCAACGTGGACATTCATATATGTTATCACGAATTATTTTACAATGATCAAGATATATGTACTGTTGTTTCATAATTTTATAAATTGCTCTATATGTTGGGTTTTATTATGACACTCCACTTCTGTCCTTGATCCTTGCATGTGATTACTCATTTTTTAATTTAGAAAAATATTTAAAAATATTGTTGTGTGTCATGGGATTATTAAAAATTTTATTTTTCCTTATTTTCCTTTCATTAAAATTAAATTAATCTTAATTAATTAAACATTATCCATTTTATTTTGATTAATTCTTAATAAGATATATATTCACTATCCAAGTTTCAGAAATAAAACGGAAGATGAGCTAATGATCAAGACTGGATCAATTAGAGTTAATCCCACAAACATTCAATAAGATCGTGCACCATAGTAAGAAGCATTCACATTTAACATCATTTATCTTTGTTTCTTGCATGTTTATATTAAACATATATACTTAATAGCAAAGTATATGTCCTTCCTCTTATGCCTACGTCATGTGAGCCAATACATACATTACTATTACAAAACATACCTAGTTACGTATCATCCATTGTAACCTCCCCCCCCCCCCCCCCCCCCAAAAAAAAAAGGTCAAAAGTATAATTTCTAGAAGTTTAAGGATTAAATTGAGATTTCTAAAAGTCAAGGGGGAAAGGTGTAATTTTTAGAAATTTAAGAGTTTTAGCATAAATAACCCGAAGATAGGCAATAACACACTGTTTTTTCTTTTTCATGACAAGGATATTAAATTCATGAGAAACCCGCAGACAATGGATGACTAGAAGGAACAAGTAAGACCATCCAAGATGGACACTAGTTGGTGTGGTGCATTAAATGTACACCAAATTGTTTTGACATGAATAAGTGTTATTGTTTCATAAATAACAATTTGAAATAGTCCATAACATATGAGATGACAATCTAGCTCGTTGACAATTGTGCTTATCTTGCTTGACAAGGAATTGTAAGACTGTATTTTTATAATAATAATAATAAAAAACTCTTAGTACTAGATAAAGAGGTATAGTTACAATTTGTTATAGTGAATTCTCTATAAGAAAAACTGTTGTAAGTTCGACTCCTTATTCTAAGTGAGGTAGTTATGAGATTAACTTGGTCCCATAATTGAATAAAAGGTTTTGTGATGCCATTAATCCATATGCATATGTTGCACATCCTTTAAACTAATCTTTTTTTCCCTATATTTATTTCTCCTTCTATTTTTAATAGTCATTGTAGGTTTGATAAAGACAAGATAATGATCAAGCAACTATTTAAAAGTCAAAAAACAAATAGGGATCGAGGGGTTGGGTTACAAATTTGAATAGAGTTTAAGGCTTGTGGAAACATCATGTCGGTTTTTTATTGAAGTGTAATTCCTAATCTAAGTTTAAATAGTGGTGTTTGTTATCTATAAGAATACGTGTACGACGAATCAAAGACTTGATTTACATTTGACGTTATTTATGTTTGCCTTCTGTTTTGAATATTTTGTAAAATGTCATATTGATTGTATAATGGATATATTATTAGATGCTTAGATTATATAAAATTATTGAATTTTCACATGTGCTAAACATGAAAAACTCGTATTCGCTCTAGCAACGAATGCAAAGAGAGTACCCACTAAGAATAGTTTCATGCTTCTGCAAAGTTTTTCTTTAGCTTGGTGAACAAGAAAATAATTTGACAACTTATAACCTGAGAGTTATCCTTAATTGATAACTCTCAATGGGCTTTCTTTCCAAACAAGAGAGTTGGTACTTCTTATAATACCTTGGGCTGAGAGTGGGGTATATACGTGTTACAATATTATTATACGAAATTTAGATTCACTTGTCTCGATCCTATAGAATTGAAAATTGTTAGGATCCTTTTTTTCATCCTTGTTTTAATTAGTTAGTGTAGTAGCTGATGGTACCTACAAATTACCAATAATAAATTCGACTGACCTAACATCAGAATCGTACCGCTAGCGGTTGAAGGTGGTGTTTTCATGTTGTGACTACAAGAAAAGGGCTCTAGTAGCGTCAATTTAATGACATTTGATTGAAAATGACAAAATAATTTCAGTGTCATTTGAAGAAAAATGCCATTGAAACATTGCTAAGTTTTGATAATCTAATGACAATTTGACATCAAAAGACATTAGAAATTTAGAGATGTGGCATTTCAAAAATATATATATATATATACACTGAATAATGGGTAAGTAATTTTACTTATCCAGGTTCATTTTTAGGATGAATGTCATTTTTGAGTGTAAAATGTGAAATTCCTCACCTTAAGATCTCCCACACACTATTTCACGCACGTAGGAGAGATTAATTATGGTATACGCAATGCACCAGATAAGAGGCACAGTATATGGTGTTCACAAAGAGTCATTCCCACATGAGAGTGAAACTCTCATACTGTACCTGTCATAACTCGAACTTGCATTCTTAAGTGTAATCTGCTACCTGAAAATCAACCGTATTATGCTCGTTGAGAATCAACCGTATTATGCTCGTTGAGACACGAATGAATGTCATTTTTGGCTATATCACTAAAGGAGGAGTTTGTTGTACTGCCGGAGGAGTAGTGACTTAGAAAGTTTTTTTGAATACTTCAAGTAAGAGAAAATATTTTTAGAATGATCAATGCGTAAGGAAACGACGGATTCCGTCCCCTCAAGCCTTTTTTATTGTAACTTTTTATAGATTTTGAGTATCCTCAAACATTTAGGCCGTAATATTAATTTAGCTGGGAATGAAAGTGCGTGTAGTACTAGCTAGTGACGATGATTCTGAAATAGTAGGGGTGTTGTCTTGTGCATAAGTCGACCGACGGCCCTCTATTTGTATTCGTTAATCAATTACGTTAAGATGTTATTTTTATTAAGCATCTGTAGTGTATATATGTGAAGTGATGTGCAATTTAAGCAGGCATCAGATGCGGTGGAGGCTGGATCCGATGGGGCCGCCAACTTTTGGAAAAGCAACGCTGAGGGATGAAGCAAACAAATTAACGATGATGAAGCCAAACGCTGTGTTGCTTTGCCGTTCCCAATCTAAACATATATATATATAATGGTGGTTGTGTACCACAGTATAATTCACATCAGGTTTCGTCCATTAACCCAGCTTTCTTTCTATCTTTCTTTCCTGGTTTCCTATGCATAAATAATGCTCGTTTACTTTTCGCTTTTGGCCTTACAGCCGAGCCGTGCCATGCCATGCCAGTGTTTGAATAATTGATGAGGAAACGTCCACGGCATTTCCAAGGGCGGCGCAGGAATTAATCACATCAGCCTAGTGCCCCCCCCCCCCCCCATGGCCCATCCGAAATTCAAAGTCATCCTTGTTTATCACATTCATTTCTAAATTTCTTGTTGGGTGGGGGGGGGAGAGCATGCTTTTGCTTGCGAGTTGCCGCTAGCCATATGGATAAACTTCACCAATCTGTCAATCTTAACGTATATCTAACGAAGAAGCTCATGCTTATCAATTTCTTCCTTCACTTTCTGCTTCTATTTATATATTATTAATAATACCCATCATAGACTTTGACTTAGACTTGTATACGGCAAAGAATTCGAGACGGGTTTCATTCAGTTTATAATATTAATATGAAGGTTTTTATATAGAATTACGACGTGATTGTTTGTCGCTAATAAACAAGTATTCTTTGAAAGCAATTTGATGGATTTCTTTGTTCTCTATTATAAGTTTTTAGATTTCTACTAATTTAAATAGTCTCGAGTGACTCTTTCCGCTCCCTCGTTTTCTTCTTTCTTTTCGTTCAAACACACTGCTTTTGAATTTGAGTTTGGAAATTAGGTTGTTGAGGAAAACATATAATATCGTGATTCAATCTTGAAAGTTGGATTGGGTTGGATTGGATTGGATTGGATTGGATTGGATTGGTAGTACAACTACAAACAACTTTGGAGTTTGAATGCGTTTTGTTTTGACAATTAGTATTTTACCCTTTCAGGTTTTTAATGGGCATGATGAAGAAGTAAACCTGAAATCTTCTCTAATTGGATTTCCAATTTTTGTCATTTTGTGTGGTGGTACTGGTGGGAACTAGAGGTGTTCATAAAAACTTAAATTGACCTTTGCTCTAAAAAATAAAATAAAATAAAATCTAAACTAATTTAAAATAATAAATCAAATCAACTTAATTACACCCACCCAATCAATAAACACTCCTAATTTGACCTTCAGGAAGCCATTTTTTAACTTCAGAAATGTTATTTAAATATTTTATAATGATATATATTTACATAAATATATTATATGATATGAAATATAATATATTAATAAATAAATATTTCAAAAAAAAGAAGAAGAAGCGAGTTTAGAGCACGCGAATAGCATTACGTTGTAACGTAGCCTAGCCATTTTTAAAAAAAAATGGGGGCAAACACGTACCAAAAGGACAGAGCTTGCCAATCAAAGGACTACATCTTATCCACCTTTACAGAGACATGGACATGCAGATGCAGTAGTGTGATAGGGACACTTGGAGAGACGTTATTGGACATTCCATTTCACGCTTTGGTTTGATAAAGTCGTGAGTGGCATAAAGGGCAGAAGAGCCCACCATAATCTTTTCAAAGATATAGCAGGGACACGAAGCAACCTTTCAAAAGAGACCAACACCAATATGTTGTGATATTTTTACAATTATAAAATATCCACAATTTCAAATAAATTGCAGGTTAATTTTACTAAAATCTATGTGGTAAAACCAAACTCAAATCTGCAAAAATACCAAACCTAAAACCATAAAAAGTTGAAATATATATAATGGTTTCATTTTAAATATAGCTCTTGATGAAAATACATAAAAAAATCCAAAATTTATGTAATCAACTCCCAACCTAATCAAACTTATGAGGGGAAGAGAAAAAGACTTAATAAGTGCGAGAAATTTGATGGGTTGGGTTCATTGGACTGACCAACTCCTTGGATTATTAATAATAAATCACAAGTGTGTGTATGGCTTATCTCCACAAGTCTTTTTTTTTTTTTTTGTGGGTTGGGATTGAGCAATGCTTTTTCCTAGGAAGCTGCTTCCATGGATGAACCACGGAAGAACATATGTACAGAGAGCTGAATTGACATCAAATTGATCCAATCCTTTTCTTTTCTTCTCATCTATTCTCTTCTTATTTAATTATTATTACTAATAATCATTCTTTAGCCTCCAAGGAATTGCTAGCTAGAGAGGCGCCAGGATAA
The DNA here is from genome assembly GCF_014633365.1 of Diospyros lotus. Classification (NCBI taxonomy): domain Eukaryota; kingdom Viridiplantae; phylum Streptophyta; class Magnoliopsida; order Ericales; family Ebenaceae; genus Diospyros; species Diospyros lotus. The sequence continues at coordinate 29,704,187 of NC_068344.1, forward strand.
CGACACCTTCCACCGGTCCTCCATTGTGTGCCCCGTTTTCCATCACTACTTCTCCCACATCTACATTGACACAGTCTCATTCAATGGATTTGGAAGCTGCCCCTGCACCTAATTTCCTGCACAGCGACGCCACAATAAAAAATTTATATCTTCATCGTCGTGTGAGAAAATACCTTATCTAAGTCAGCAACACGATTTGAACAACGTTTTTACTTTGAAAGAAAATAAAATAAGAAAACCCTCACAGTGACATAATTATTCTGATGATATTTTCTGTGCGAGGTTCTGTCGAGAAAATCACGGGAGGAAAATAAAATTTCATGGATTTAGTGATAATAGCATTGAGAAAAGCGACACATCAAGGAACTTTAATGAAGCGAATATATCAATTGCAATTCTTATGTTAGAGATGTTGGCAACTAACCCAACTTATATTTAAACAAAAAGACAAAGCTTCAAGGAAAAAAAAAAAAAAAAAACCCAGGCCTTATCTGTGAATACGGTTCTTTTTCTATGGTAGGTGAGAAGGGCAGCTCAAATGTCTAATCCCTGCAGGGTACAAACTTAAAAAATCACCAATTATTTGTTGTTGAGACTTCTAGTTATAGCCTCCTTTAAGGAGGCTTGGAAAGGCATCATACCATAGCAACTGCCTGCATATTTTGAAAAGGAACACGCATATGTTGTACGAAAATATTTTATAGTGTCATTTTTTTATTTTTAAAATATTTTTTATTTTTATTTTGAATCTTATTTATGTTTATTTTAAAAAAAAATATATCTATTTCTACATTTTTATTTCTTATCGAAAACGTTTCTTGTTTTCATTTCCATACAAGATACTACTCGCACGCATTCTAGACATCCAATGTCAAATGCAATGTGGAATAATATAAAATATTTAAAATTATTATCAATTGAACATAATAATAAATTTATTATCTAAAAATGTTATTGCCAATTACTTGAATTCTATTGGAAACAAAATAATCAGAGAGTGCATGAAAATTCTTACACAAATATTTCAATACTTAAATTTAAAAACTAGAGATTTGAATATCGTATTAAAATCAATATCAAAGACGAATTTTTTTTAGAATGAAATCTCTTCTATTTATAGAAAAGTATAGAGCTTTCTCAAATATCATAAAATTAAGATTCTATACATTATTCTAATATTTTAAGATTCACTAACTTTAAGATTTTTAAGAATAACATTTATCCTAATATTTTAAAATTTACTAGAATTAAGATTTTTATAACTAATATTTATTTTTTCTTATAACTCTAATTTTTTTTAATATCAAAATTATCCTATTTCAATTTGTTCAACACCCCCGAGAAAATTATACTTTTTTTAATCTAAAAATTATTTTAAACTTCTAAAATTTTTAATCTTTTAATAAATTTTAATCTATGAGACATCAAAAATGTTTCCTCATCATCTCATATTTTGATTTTCCATCAATTTCCTTGCAGTACCAGTCTGATGGATCTGTCCAAATTCAAAGCACAGCTTTCAAGTTTGGATGACTGCAACAATCGGTAGGTTTGGCAGTAAATGTTTACCTATGTCTTTGCATTTCACTTCACCAGAGAGAGAGAAAGAGAGAGAGAGAGAGCTATGTCTTTGCATTTCACTTCACCAGAGAGAGAGAAAGAGAGAGAGAGAGAGAGAGAGCGCTATTTCCTGCAGCTAGAAGATAAGGTTCCTTCCATTTTCAATTCCACAAAGGAAGACAAGAGACCTTCCTTGTCCCTCTTTACCACTAAGAAACATGAACCTCTATCTGTTAAGGTCTAAAATTTTTTCTGCTTCATTATCTAGATGGGTATTTCACCTCTATTCTAATATTGTTTATGCCAACCCTTGAACCTCTTTGTCTAACTTCCAAGGCCAACAAATCAACAGAGCAGAGCTGGTCTCAGCGGTTATCTGTCTTTGAGGATTAGGTGAAGGCCCAATAAAATAGGAAATATCAAGGTTAGTCATTAAGAAAGTTTAGTACGACTAGACTAGGCTAGGCTAGAAGGAATCTTCAAAGAATATGTCAACACACCTCATTTCTGGGAAAATATGTTGGTATATTCTTAAACTCTGAAGGTATATCATGGAAGATATATACAACAGAAGAAACAAACTAGCAATTGAATAAGAGAGAAAAAAGAACTGGATTTTGGCCTGATCCTGGCTTAAAAATGAAAGCCTAGGTTTCATGATCACATTAGTAGAGAGCAGGCTAAAAAAACCTAGCATCCATGCATTTAGTCCATAAGATCAATCATCTCCAACCAGTTGCTGCTACAGAATATGGATCTTACTAACGCAAAGCGGAATATATTGTAACAACTACAAAGCAAGAGTTATTTGACCACCAGTTTCCTAAAGGATTGGGCCATAATGTTGTTTTAGACTACTAAAAGGGGAAGAATTGACATGAGTTATTGTAACTGTAAAACTGAAGTTATTAGTCGCTGTACAGTCACCAGATTATGACTAACGAATCCCATAAATGGGGTGCCTGTAATAACCTCTCATTAGTTAGCTTCAAATTTTATGAAGCCCCCCTTGGTGAACCGGAGAATTTCAGAAGTGACAAGCATATAGTATCACCACATTAGCTTTTATGAAGCCTCCCTTTGGATTAATGGGATAATGAAATAATTAAGGTAGAAGGGGCAATCTCGTTCCAATTAGCTTTTATAAGGGTATTGGTTGCATATTTTCAAAAGGTATAAATTGAATTTGTTACGTTATAAGCATGGCAGATCAATTGAGCCATAGTGTGGATGGAGTGGAGTGTTGCTATAAAAACTATGCCTAATAATTCCAAAATCCTGTAAAAACCTTTATGAGTAATTTCTGCTGAAGTTCATAGCCAACCTTTCCACTCTACACATTCCTAAATAATCAAACGGGGTAAAAAGCATAGGATATATTTGAGCCATCACCATAATATGAAATTGATTGTCAGAGGATACTGCCTCATTAAGCTTCAATTCCCCACTTCCACAAAAAAGAAAAAGTGAGAAGGAATTTTATTATGATTAGAGGTGTTCTTTTTCAATCAGTCCAGGGCAAAAATAAAGAAAGAAAAAGAAAGCAAGAAAAATTCTACCAAGTCAAGAAGTCATACAATTCTTTCTTTTTTTTTTTTTTTTTTTTTGTTGTTGTCGTCGAGATAAGCCATGCAATTCATAAGGTACAATCAATTGTATACAAGGGAAAAAATATTCTAAAGATCTTACTTCTTCAATTTCAAAGAATGATTCATGTATATAGTTCCTTCCAAGTCTCCTTAATGCCACAAGGACGACTATCTGATAACAAAATGGACAATGGCTCTCCAATACCCAGCCAACTGTTCAGAAGAAACAGAGCGAGAAGTAAATAGGTAGTAGAGTCTTAGCATCTTCAAGGTAAAACATAGAATCCTAAGCATGCAAGACACTGGCCATACCTGAGACAGAATACCATTTCCAGTCTGGCCTTCAATGACTAAGCCTGCTGTAAGACCAATCATAGCCCATGCTCCATTAATTGCTTCAATCTGGCGTCTTCTCTGCAATAAAAATTGTATACCAGCAAACAACATGAATATCCTGAAGTACTAAAAGAAAAAAGACAGAAACATCATGCTATAATCGTATTAAACAAGTGCAGTTTTAATGATAATCCATCAGTAAGTCCAGTTCCCACTGAGCGTGCATTTGATTTCAAGAACAAATGGAATCCCTAGTGGGACAAGATAGTGTGTTTGAGGATGCCTGAAGTACACATTATTGACCATAGCATTTCATTTCAGCAGTTCATTTCGTTGGCAATTTCCAACTCTATTGATGCACTAAAGTATAAACAAATCAAAGATCCTAAAACCTTATCATATAAAATGAAATCCACATATAAACAAAAAAAAAAAAAAAAACAGAAATTTTATATCCAAAATGAAATTAATATATCCTACATGAAACACCAACCCTGCCTAAGGCAAATTAGGTTCACTAGAGTTTTACCATCACCTCGAGGTTCATTTTATTCCCCAAATACTCCTATTTCCTAACCTAAACTGTTATGATTGATTGAATACACTGTACTAATTACAGGATTTGAAAAACCAAAAATTCAGGGTTGTAGACTCATTCAATCTAGCTAAGGAGAGATGGGGCCAAGCTCATCAAAGAGGTAAGTTCATTCTGATTGAAACATCAACTTGCCAGAACAATTTAGAACAAATTTACACACCCAAAACTTATGATCAGTGACTCTGGACATTCAATGATTCTAACGCTAATTGCTGAGAAAACTTTATAACTCCAGGCTCATGTTCTGGGTGACATCAATAGTTTGTTGCCCAAGATAGGATGAAAGCAAGTCATTTTATTTCCAATATCCTGATGTACAAGGTAGCCTACTATCTACAAACATCACTTAGAGCTTTAACATCAAGGAAAATATTCTCACTTTTAGTTTCTGTTTTGCTTTAATTTCTGCCATTTGTTTGGCAGCTAGCCTCTTGGCTTCCAGTGGATCAACCATAATCACCTTTTTGACTGAATCACCCTTCCCGGGAGACACCTACATGATATAGAAGAAACAAATAAGTAAAATTGATATAAGTGGCATCAGGGTCCACAATGAAACAGAAGACTTGATAAAAAAGCATATATAGCAAACCCGTCAAACAAGGCATTCATTCAAACATACAAGAAAGGACAATATATAAGAGAAAACTGCAACTTCCTAATATTCTCATGACTTGAAATTTCTGAAGGGTCCAGTTCAGATGCTTTTGGTGTGGTTTAAGCCTTTAAGGTTAGGCTTTGATAATGGTCAAAGATAAGCCCTTTCTCATATCCCAACGTTAAATAAATAACTTTCTCTTATGAGTAATGGTATTCAGCGATCTGGTCTTAGTTTCATACCAGTAAAACGTCATTGAGTACACATGTATAGTTCTGAGTCTCACTCTCACTAGTGAAAAGAAATTCTATTATTTTTCCCAGTATGCTGTTATGCTTTAATGTGGGAGTGGGACTATAAACTTGCTATGCCTCTTAAATCTTCATATATCATATGGAATAATCCCAAAAGTTCTATATGAAACCATATATAACTATCTTAAGAGTGTTCTTTAAATTTTATTGGATATAGATGACTAGAACTTTTGGAGTAGAGAAAAAACCATCATCCATGCATGTCAATTGATGTGCACCCTTATTTTGAGAGCATAGTTGTCAAAGGCTCAAGGCATGCAGAAGTGCAATAATGCTTAGAGCCTAAGGGCATGGTGCGCGCATTTATTAGATAGCTAGTAGGATGTTTTTATTGTTTTCTTAAATTTCTTTTAATTGTTTTCTTATCTATTACTAGTAGATTTTAACAAGCCCGTCAAAAAATGAAAACAAAAAACTTTTGAAATAAGCACAAAAGGCATGGCCTTTGCTCCTTAGGGTATAAGGCACACACCTCATAGAGCGAGAGCGAGGCTCCCTCAGCTGAGCCTTGAGCCTAAGCGTGTATAGGGGCACTATTGACAACTATTTCTGGGAGGTTCTAGGGGTGGCAAGATGAAATAAAAGGCATTAAACAATAGAATGGAAAAAATCTCATCATATCATTCTGTAACAAAGACTTGTTCTCTTGATTAGCATAGAAGTCAAGGGAGAAAGAGTGGGCTTGGTTTTCATTTAATCTCAAGATGGTTTCCCTTTGCTCATAAAAAAGAATGAAGTAGAAGATTAAACAAACATGCTAAAACTACAGATGGACAACAGATTATGATAAAACTCTAAATAGATGTGCTATTGTTCTCTGCAAATCGTCAACGGAAAAGAAAGAGCCCTCTCTACCAACATGAACCTCAGGGCTAGGGCAAATGTTATCTAGTGTATTCTCTTTTATCCTTTGAAATTCTCCACAACCACAACAATTAGAAGCTTAATCTCACTAGGTGAACTCCGCTACATGAATTCCATTTTTTTTTTTTGGATCAGTGTGGAGAAGATATTTTATCTGTATTGGTTCCAAAAGTACTGGTGGGTCAGAGGAAGCAAGTGTAAAGGGATACAGCAACAAGAGCACTCTGCATGTTAACTGTGAATAGTAGGTTATAGAATGGTGGCAAAAATTTCCCAATATCTGTACAAAGCTGATTTCAGCATTTAAGTTACAAAAAACCTGAGGAAAAAAGTTCATAAGGATGTGTAGTTTTAATGAAGAATTTGATACAAAATCCATTACCCATAAGGCAGTGATATTTTACTACATGATATTCATCGAATAAATCCTAATCACATACCTAAAAAAATCTTTCAGCATATTCAAACCAAATATATTGGCATTTTACATGTGGAAGCCTTTGGTAATGCATACATTAGGATTTGCCAAGACACGAAATGCTTGGCTCTTTGTTCTATGGGTGAGCAATTTTGTCTCCTCATTGCTTCTCAATCCCCACCTAGAAAGGAAGAAAGTTCAAAGCAAAAGAAATAAGTTACCATACAAAGAAAGCTTACCATAAAAATTGCATTTTCTACAAAGAAGTTTCATAGATACAAAGGTACATGATTTGACAGCATTTTCAGAAACTATTTCATTATTAACTGATGATCACACAAGGCCAATCCCTATACTGTTTTACTCTTTAATGTGCCTTCATGCAATTATTTATAGTACATTTTTCAAGACATCTTTATAGCTCCAGAAATACATAAATTGATGCCATTTTGTAAATTAGTTCACAATCATTATCTAATGATTGTACAAGGCCACAATTGATGTTATTGTACTCGTTTAACTCATCATCTTAAGTAATGTCTTAAAATACAGGTTTGTGCGGTATAATCCTCTCGAAGTGTCCTGCATTCAATATCAATCCTTACAATCAATGAGTTTAGTTCGTGTAACATTCCATTCCTCCATAGTATTAACATAGAATAACATATTTTCTAGATTATATCTTGATTATAAGGCCCCTGGAACCCCTATTAAGCCCTATAACCCCCGCAGCCTTACCTCTATGTCATGAGAAGAGCCTCTCTGAAGCTTATTTTTAAATTTCTATTGTTGCTTTTTACTGCTTATGTTGCTGTAATTCCTTAGATAGTAATAGCCTCTTTATTTTAAAGCTGTAAGTTCTAGAAGAAGGTAGTTATTGCCATGTGCAAAGATGATTAGGGAATCTCAAGTTTGTTAGAGGAGTAGAGCCCACCCTGGCAAGAGAATCTCTCCTCCCAGACGCTGGTGTGTATCTTCCTACTCAAGCAAGGGAAGAGACATGAATGAAAATCAGAATTCTTACTACTCTCTCCTCCAATTCTCAGTTTTCTCCCGTTCTTCTCTCTTTGTTCGCTCTTGTCCTTCTTCTTCTATCTGTCACTGCTCTTTGTTCAGTCTTGAGTTCTCCTAATTCATATCTGAATTGGGAGGAAGAGTGTTGTCAAGCTAGGTCGTGACAATTTTGGTATCAGAGTATCTGTTCTTGGCTGAAGCTGTCAAATTGGTGATGGCGAAAGGGACCTGCATGAAGAATTTTGAGACATAGTTGCAGCAAGTCAGCTCAATTGTGTCGGATTTCCAAAGAAGGATTGACCAACTGGAGATCCAAGGAGAAAGGGACCATGAGGCGATCTTGGCGATGGATCGCAAGATGGAAGGTACGTTGGAAGGGATGAAACAGAGATTGGAAGGGTCCATGGCGAGGTTGTGGGAAGACATGGGGGCGCAGATGCAGTAGTTTATGCTCATGTTCACTCGCCAAAACCATGTAAGAATGGCTCCTGACTTCCCTCCACGCGAAAGGGATGATCTCATTTTACCGAGAAATAGAATGAATAGAAGGGAAGGAACTTTAGAGATTGAGATAGAGCCTGAAGAAGGATTGGAGGGAGTTATGGGTAGAGAAAGGAATGAGCAGCCTCATGGCCACCCTCTGGGGTTACCCATGCCCTGGATGGAGATACCAATGTTTGAAGGAACTAACCCCCGGTGGTGGTCAAGGAAATGCGAAAGGATGTTCAAATGGCACAACATACCCAGAGGACAGAGAGTGTTGCTGGCCGCCGCTTACTTCAATGAAGCAGTGAATGCATGGTTTCAAAGGTGCCTTAGTGTGAGGGAGGATTACACATGGGGAGAGTTCTCTGAAAAATTGTGTGAGCAATTTGGGGAGAGGAGTATGGTGGATACGATAGAAGAGTTTAATAAGCTTAAACAAACAGGGAGCGTTGAGGCTTATTTACAGAAGTTTAAAGAACTAAGATTGTTTATGATATGCCACAACCCTCATTTGTCATAGGCTTATTTTGTGTCAACCTTTTTGAGTAGCCTGAATAATGAATTACGACCAATGATCAAAATGATGAGGCTGAGGACATTCGAGCAAGTCTCTAAAAGTGCTCGATTACAGGAAATGTCTGTAGAGGCACTGATGAAGAAATAAAGGCAACAATAGAGAGGGGTAGCTCTAGAGATAAACCCTATTGGGGGAAAAAGTTACCACTCGAATATAGCAAGAGGTAACCAAAGGGTGAAGAGTGTAGGCGAATCGAGCTCAGTTCCTTATGGGGAGCAATTAAGGGAACAAATGAGGTTGGCCAGCCTTTGCTTCCGATGTGGTGACAAATACCACCCAGGGTAATCCTATAAGAAGCAGATTCTCTTGTTAGAAGGGGATGAAAAGGAGAACCTAGAAGAGGAAATAGAAGGAGACGGCAGGGAGATTAGGGCAGAGGACAATGGAGAGATCTCCCTTCACGACTTGAAGGGAGTAACTAACAACAAGATCATCAAGGTGGAGGGGCACTTTAAGGGCAAGGATCTCATGATCTTAATAGATAGTGGGAGTACTCACAGCTTTCTAGATGAAAGCACAACAAAGAGGCTGAAGTGCCAACTAACAGGGACTCAACTTTTGAGTGTGAAGGGGCTAACGGCTAATAGGTGTTGAGCAAATCGGCCTGCAATGGCTTTTGCTGGGAGATGCAAGGAGAAAAATTCGAAACAAATCTGAGACTACTGCAGCTTAGTGGCTGTGATGTGGTTTTAGGAGTGGATTAGATGAAAGGGGTTAGCCCCATCAGTTTTAATTTTAATTGGATGGAAGTATCCTTTGAGAAGGAGGGAAGGAAGATGACATTATCCGAGGGAAAAGAGGTGGGGACGTGCAAAATGATATCGGGGAAGAGATTGCAGAGGATGATTAAAGGGAAATAGGGACAGTTGGCACACCTCTTTTCGATTGTGGCAACTGAGGAGGTACAAGGAGATCTAGCACTGCAAGGGGAGATATACCTAACGGTGAGCGCACCCCAAGGGATGCCCGATCAGGTACATCATTTAAACCTCCTTAACAAACTATTGGTAGAGTATGAGGATCTCTTCTTTGAACCCTAATCACTTCCCCCTACCCAAATGCATGACCACTCTATTAACTTAAAACCACACACTGAGCCTGTTAACATCAGAACTTACCGTTACCCTCCGCTCCAGAAAAATGAAATCGAAAAAATGGTAAGGGAAATGTTACAACAAGCCATCATTAGACCAAGCCAAAGTCCCTTTGCTTCCCCCGTCCTATTAGTTAAAAAGAAAGATGGGATATTGCAGTTTTGTGTGGATTACCGCCAATTAAATGCTATAACCATCAAAGATAAATTCTCTATACCCTTGGTAGAAGATCTCTTGGATGAACTACACAATGTTCAATTCTTTTCTAAGCTTGACTTATGCTCGGGTTACCATCAAATTAGGATAAAACCCGAGGATATCCACAAAATAGCCTTTAGAACTCATCATGGGCACTTTGAATTCTTGGTGATGCCATTTGGGCTCACTAATGCCCCAACCACTTTTCAATTTCTCATGAATAGAATTTTTGAATCCTATCTTCGAAAGCTTATATTGGTATTCTTTGATGACATACTCATTTATAGCCCTTTCTTTGAACTACATCTACTTCACCTTAGAACTACTCTTGACATCCTCCGATCCCACCAGCTATTTATTAAAAAATCTAAGTGTGCATTTGGTCAAGGGCAAGTGGAATATTTGTGGCACATTATATCACAAGGAGGAGTGAGTACTGACCCCCAAAAGGTGGAGGCCATGGTGTCCTAGCCGAGGCCAAATTCGATGAGAGCTTTAAGAGGATTTTTGGGGTTAACAGGGTATTACCGTTGATTTGTGAAGAACTATGGGATAATTAGCAAGCCCTTAACTAAATTGTTGAAGAAATGAGGTTTTAGTTGGGAACCAAAGGCAGAAGAAGCCATGAGCAAGGTACTAGTTTTGGGACTGCCAGATTTCGATAAGGCCTTTATCCTGGAAACAGATGCAAGTGAACCTGGAATAGGGGTGGTTTTGGTATAGGAGGGGAGGCCTCTAGTGTTCCTAAGTCAAGTGTTGGGTCCTAAACACTCAAGACTCAGCATATATGAGAAGGAGTTCCTAGTTGTATTGATGGTTGTCGACAAGTGGAGGCACTATTTAAAGGGAGGAAAATTTATAATCAAGACTGACCATGAGAGTTTGAAGTTCTTATTACAACAAAGGCTTCAAACAGAGCTGCAGAGGAAAGGAATGGCCAAACTCATGGGGTTGGACTACATTACACAGTACAAAAAGGGAAAAGAAAATATAGCTGTCGATGCACTCTCAAGGTGCCATGAAGAGGGGAGTTTTGCAGCCACGACAGAAGTGGTGCCCCAGTGGTATCGAGAGGTGATTGACAGTTATGAAGGAGACGAGAAGCTTAAGCCCTTGTTGGAAGGATTAACGGTAGGAGTCGACGTGGGGAATGGGTATACTTTAAACAAAGGGATGCTGAGATACCAGGGAAGAGTTGTGATTAGGGATAAGGCAAACCTAAAGAGGAAGATATTTCAGGCCTTACATGAATCACCCATGGGGGGGCTTTCAGGGGAGCAAAACACGTACTTGAGGGTGAAGCGGGTTTTTTATTGGTTGAGAATGAAATCAGAGATTAAGGAGCTAGTGCGAGCATGTGACATCTGTAAAAGATGCAAGTTAGAAACAGTAGCCTACCCTGGGCTACTACAACCCTTGCCTATTCCCGAACAAGCCTGGTTAAGTGTATCTATGGACTTTGTGGAAGAATTGCCGAAGTCAGAAAGCAGGGATAACATCCTAGTAGTGGTAGATAGACTGACTAAGTTTGCCAATTTCATAGGATTAACTCACCCCTACACAGCTCAAGAGGTGGCAAGGGCCTTCTTGGACTGGGTGGTTAAATTACATGGGACTCCCAAGACCAAAATTTCAGATAGAGACCGGATTTTTACCAGCATGATGTGGCAGGAATTGATGAGGTCACTGGGAACAAAGCTGAGCACATCAATTGCTCATCGCCTTCAAACGAATAGCCAGACCGAGAGGGTGAACCACAGTCTTGAGACCTATCTAAGATGCATCTGCCTAATGCAGCCTAAGGAATAACACAAATGGCTGGCCTTGGCCTAGTGGTGTGATACAATACTTCCCACCACTCCTCCATTAAGATGACCCCATTTGAGGCCTTATTTGGATAGCAGCCGCCTGTCCTGCCTGCGGTAAGTGAAGAATCCAGGGTAGTTTTGGTAGACGATTACTTGCAACGAAGGAGAGAGGTGACACAATGGCTGAAGCAAGAATTGGCCTTAGCTCAGAATCACATGAAGCAGTTTGCAGACAGGAAGAGAAGCGAACGAGAGTTTGAAGTGGGAAGTGAATTATACTTGAGGTTGAGGTACCCTCACCTTAAGTCCATTACATGAGGAAGGGCAACCAAGCTCAGTCTTAAGTACCATGGGCCATTTCCTATCGAAGCCAAGGTGGGGAAGGTGGCATATTGACTGAGGTTGCCCGCAAGGTCACTCATTCACGGTGTATTTCATGTTTCGCTCCTTAAGAAGGAAGTGAGAGAACAACCAGTGAGTGTTGCTCTACCCCTCATTCCTATGAAGGCTGGACAAACAGTGGAACTCGAAGTTATTTTGGAGTGGAGAGTGATATACAAACATGGGGCTCCCCTCATTCAAGTGTTCGGCAGGGAAAACCCTTGGAAGACAGCACCTGGGAGTACCTACTGGATCTTCTCAAATAGTTTCCAAGAGCGGCTGGCCTCCTTAACATTTCTGGAGGACAAGCAAACGATTCAGGCGGGGGGAAATGTCACGAGAAGAGTCACTTCGAAGCTTATTTTTAAATTTCTATTGTTGCTATTTATTGCTTATGTTGTTGTAATTCCTTAGATAGTAATAGCCTCTTTATTTTACTGTTGTAAGTTCTAGAAGAAGGTAGTTATTGCCATGTGTAGAGATGGTTAGGGAATCTCAAGTTTGTAAGAGTAGGGCCCACCCTGGCAGGAGAATCTCTCCTCCCAGATGCTGGTGTATATCTTCCTACTCGAGCAAGAGAAGAGACATGAATGACAATCAGAATTCTTACTACTCTCTCCTCCAATTCTCAGTTTTCTCCCGTGCTTCACTCTCTGTTCTCTCTCTCATTCTTCTCTCTGTTCGCTCTCGTCCTTCTTCTTCTATATGTCACTGCTCTCTATTCGGTCTTGGGTTCTCCTAATTCATATATGAATTGGGAGGAAGAGTGTTATTAGGCTAGGCCGTGACACTCTATCCATGGCCCTATCCTCTCTAAGGCTACTATATCTTATGTCATGTTTAAGGGGTCCCCACCAAGTTTTCTTTAATCTTCCTCTTGCTACAAACATCCTCCATTTCATCCACTGTTTTGCTACATGAATTAGTCACTTCTAAACCAATTCATAATTTCTTATAGAGGGAAGAGCAGAGAGCAGAGAGTGGCGGGTGGGGGGCTCACTAGTGCAAAACTTCTCGCCTTGCTATCAACCTCATGCTTTGTGGAAAACCTTACTATGCTAAGGGGTCAAACGATTTTTTACCAAACACCAACTTCATAATTAATCATTAATGATCTTAATATTTATTTGGTATTATTACCATGAGTTGTGGCCTTCTCATACCAATATCATAGTCTATAGTGATATATTATGAAATGCATTTTCTGAATTTACCATTGTTAGATCCATGCATATATGAATCAAATTGCCACCCACAAAACCAAAAGCATCTAGTTCATGCAAGTCATTTGAGAATTTAATAATTTGAATCCTTTGAGAATTTTTGATCTCCTTAAAACTCTTTGTAAGTAATCCATGATTACATATAAGGAAATCATATCCCCTTAACAACCTTAACCAACAGTTTTTTCAGCATGGATGAACTACAAGAATTTATACCTTTAAATGGAAGATCCAACCTTTTTCGTAGTTAAATCTGCCAATTGGTTCAAATCTTAGTTTGGGATTTTGATAATATGGCAGGGTTAAAAAAATTGAATTATGGAAGATTAAACTCTGGCTAATTGATTCAAATCTTAGGCTGGGGATCTTGAAAATACAACATGGACCAACAATTGAATAAATCTGTTACTTTCATTATACAAGAAAATTTCTCACTTAATTCTTTGATGTTGCAAGAAAAAAATTCTTAGTCCCAAATAGGTTTTGCATGATGTTGTATTACATGCACTTGTATATATATGCATTGGATAAAGGCATGTGTCTGGGCATTAGACCCTATGATAAAAAATAACAGGATGCAGTTGGGTAGTTCAAATCTTAGTCTATTTTCTTGTTAAAATGGTATTTCTAAGGTACACCTTTATTAATGGAAGAATTTTGCTGTGTGCATGGCCAATTATGTTGGTCCAAGATATCAAGCTCTTGTATCCATTTCCATACATGCATTCATGGGTTATTCTGGTGCATTAGGTTGGTTAAAAACTTAAATGAGTGGCTAGATGAGAAAATTAGATGAATAGAGGACCCAAAAGTGAGATAGAAGAGAAATTACATAAGTAATAAGTTTATTCATTCATTTTAACTAAATCCGTCTTGTTTTCAAGCCCTATTATGAGTCTCATGAAGGGGCAAAGTTTCCCCATTAGCATTTGCCTTTGATTGTTTCCCTTTCCCTTTCTAGCTAAACCAGAGTGTCTTTAAAAGTTGGAGATCCGCATTTATCGTAATCCTTTAACAATTGGATTTCAGTATTGAGTTTAAAACTCCAGTTTAGATACAACTTTTTGGTTCTGGACATAGTTTTAGCTCCTGGTATCCCCAAAGCTTCACAAATATTGTTCAATCAAATTTTCAAAGAGAAACACCCCGCACCCATCCTATAGAATTAGAAATGTAGGGATTATTGAAGTAGAACTTTTTAAATTAGCACTCTATCAGTTGAATCTCGAATGCCACAACCATAGATAGACATCCATATCATATTCTTCTGGACAGTAAAAATCTTGGACAAGGAAAATTGAAGTAATTGACTTTCTCTAGCTCAGGAAAACAATAATTTTGGCCACATAAACCATCAATTATTTGGCATCAAAGTAATCGAAGCTACAAGCATTAAGGTAATTCCAACCCAATTTAATATCCTAAACATCTAGGAATCCAACCAGAAAAATAGCACAACCAAGTCATAAACCGCGCGCAAAAGTAGGAAAGAGAAGACCCGTCTTTTCTTTTCCTTTATCATCGTCGAATCCAACCAGAAAAATCAAGAAAACACCCAAAAACGGGAGAGGAACATTACTAGCAAAACTGGGAATTCAGAGGACTGTCGAGTCGAGTGTATGATTTAACTCACTTGCATTTGAATACACTTGCAGGGTGATGATTGGAGAACGAAGAGTGTGGTGTGTAGAAGCTCAGACCGCTGCTGATCGTAGGAATTGCGGATGAAGACGCCATTCTCTCTCTATCTCTCTCTCTCTCTCGATGCCGCTTGCTATTCACCAATTGGAGATGCGCGCCAGGCCACAAATACGCAATCTGTTTTCTTTTCCAGTTTCTTCCAGAAATTCGCATATTCTGTCTTTCTTTTTTTTTATTTATTTTTTCTCTTCTTCTTTTCTTGATTAAATAATTTAAGGAGAAAATGACAGATTTAGTATAGTTATAATAATGTTTAATGCCACATTCTCTTAAAATCTAGGTATATACACATAATAATGACGTTATAAATATTATAATTTTTGCATGATAAAATAAAAAGAATGTCACAAATCTAATTTGATTCTTGTATTGTATATTAATGTCCATTCTAGTACTTATTATGTAATATCTCGGTAATTTGAAAATAATTAATGATTATTAATTTAATTGGGAATAGTTGAAAATGATTAATTAAAATTGGGAGGGGTTCATTATTAATAATTATTGTATTTATGATAACTATCGATTATTTGGGGAGTTTAAAGAAAATATTACATTATTTGGAGATTTAAGAAAAAATAATAATTTATGTTGTTTTGAGGAAATAGGAAATTAAAGGTAATTAATTAAATTATTTGGGAGTATTTATGGAAATAAAGAAAGAATAAAATAAATTAAATTGAAATTTTTTTGGGAGTTTTAGGGTGTAACTGTAATAAAGGAAAAGAGAGTTTGAGGGTGTTCGTGTAATTAAACGTGGGGTTCAAGTGAGGTTTTTAGACGTTTGAGGGTGCTGGTGCAAATTCGAAAAAATGGACTGAGGATTCCTTTAAATTTAATAGTGCGCACATAGGGCTTCGGCGCTACTACAGCGCTTCGCTAACTCGAAGCGCCTCGCTATGAGAATCTAGCTTCACTAACTCTCGGTTGAGTCTTGAACCTTCGCGCTGACCTTTCGCTTTCTCAATAGAAAAAGTGCCATGGAAAGGAGGATTCATTAAGATCGACATGAGAGTCCAACTACATTACATTACCAGAATCCATGTTGTATATTTGAAAGAGGTTGACTTCCTTGCTTGGGAAGGAAAGGAAAAGCTAAGGCAATAAAAAGCACTGAGACTAATGGCACTGCATCGGTTACGGATTCAATCACAGCTTCTACGAGCAGATTTGCAGCGGCAACCCAATCTCAATAAAAATGGGGGCGCATGTGAACTCGGATAGCCTTGTGGCATACCTTGAAAAGAGTAGATTCATTCAAGCAAGCTAATCACATTCCCCTTTCTAGGGGTACGGTACGATGTCATTACTCTCTTTTGCTCCTTCACTCCTTGAAGAAGAGTGAACAACTGATCTTTCCTGGAAAAGACTATATATATTAAAGGAAGTAGCCAGCCCAGCTGGTCGCGTGCACTAGGGACCAGCCAGGCGATTCGAGATCAAGCCAAGGGGGCTGCGCGAGCTGTGGAAGGATTTTGGCTGAATTTTCAGCCAAAACCTTGCCCAAAACGACGTCGTTTTGGGCAAGATGGTGGGTAGCTAGCCGCGGCCACGTGGCGCGTGCTGGGCCACCAATTCCTTTGCCTTTTTAAGTTGAAATTTGCAGTGAAAAATTGGCAAAAAATTGGGCAAAAACAGAGAGGAAAATTGGGAGAAGAAGAAGTGCGCGCAGAGGCTATTTTTGGGAGAAAATCCAAGATTAATTGAGGTTTAATCGCAATTTAATTAGCCAAGTGAGTAGAGAATTATGTATTAAATATTTTGTACTGTTGGAATTTAATTTTGGCTCCAATTTTATTAATTTTGGGAGTTTATATTAATTTGCAGCGTGTATTATTTTGGTGGCATTCAAGCGTAAAAATGCTATAATCAGCTTAAACAAGGCAAGCTTCCATCTACTCTTGCGATCTCTTTCCATTTTGTGAACCCATCATCTTTACTTAATTCGTTTTGATTTCGCATATTAATTATACGAATTGAGGATTTATTAGTATAAATTAATTTAAGATAAATATGAGACTCGTTGGTGTTTTATTGGCAGTATACCTACGTGGGTAAAAATTATTAGAAGTGTTATATGTTAAGAATTTTATATGGCTAAATTATTTATATTACTCGATAGATTTATTTAATTAAAGTTACGATTTTATTTATTGTCAGGAAACGTTTTACTTCGCAGCGGGAGTACAAAAAAGCCAACATTATCCCCTCCCTTACTTTAATTCGGCGCCTAACATTATTTATTGAGTAATTATTCATTTATTTTAATTTATAGCAAATGCGGGACTTCTAGAATTTTATTTGTTATAAACCTATGGGGGTTTGTATCGCCTCCATTCGTTTCGGAATGATGTCGAACCCAACTTGGGGACTAGATTCCTAGACGTGTGGGTTTATTTACAATTTTTTCCGGTTTATTTATGGTTAGGTTAGAGCTATCGAGCAGTGGGGTAGGGGTCGACTGTTTGGTGATGTTGGGATAGACTATTGTACGGCCCTAAAGTAGACCGTCGGGTGGACACTCCTAGTCACTGGCCATTGACCGGTGCCGGACACTGCTGACTAGCTCTGCCAGTATGTGATTTACTGTATAATTAGATATATTATATTACTGTTCATGATTTGATTGCACATAGGTACGGGATGCATGCTGGGATATTCATTTATTGAGTATGCTTGGACACGAACATTCTAGTGTGGTTAGATTGCATCTGGCACGGGCATATGCATCGCGTGTGGTTTACTATGTGGGCGGAGCATGGCCTGATGCTTGGATGTACGGGCGCCAGTGTATCACGTTGATGCTCACTATGCCATTGCATTTTTATGTGCATTGCATGGTTACCGGCAGTTCTCAGGTCTCGGACAGGAGAACCGTTCCAAAGGAGCCTATGGCTCGATTATTCTACAGCTCGGGTGTCGGGAGGACCGATACGAGCACACGGGTGATGGGAGCACCAATTCGAGATGGCGCGCACAGGTTGGTTGGAGATATTGGTTGCCTATCAGGGCAGCGGCAGGTTGATATGGGACTTGGGTGCCACGTGTCTTGTGTGGGCCTTAATGATCGGTATGTGCTTTCATACTGTGTTGAGTGTCTCATGGCTTGTGTGTACATGGGAGTTGGTATTTTGGGGAGAGAGTTTACTGGATATGTACAGCCTTCAGCTTTTCTTTCTTTATACTTGCTGAGTCTCTCGACTCATTTTTTTTTACATCATTTCAGGTAATGGCAGTGTAGGTCAAGGGTAAGGGAGTCAGCATCTAGCGGCAGAGTTGGTATGGTGTATAAGTAGTTTCGTCAGTCTATGTCATTCCCCCATCAGCCCTAGTCAACTCTCGAGTCTCGTGTATGTTGGCACAAGAGTCTGTATTTATTTATTTATCTTGTGACTGCTGTACTAGCGGTGTTCCCGTAGTGCATGCATGTATATAGCTTCGTTTTCGTTGTTTTAATTCATGTGTATGCATGCCACGGTAGTTTCTGTCTCGTGTTTCATTCTTTTTTCCTTCCGTAAGTGCTCCCATTCGGATAATTCGGTGGTTAGGATATCCGGGCATGGGTGCTTCTTTTTCGGATTAGTTAGTATTTGAAGTTTCAAAATTGTTCTTAGTATCTATTGTTAACCATCCTTAATTAAATTAATGATCAAAGAATAATGGATATAAAATTAACTTACTTTTCAAAAGTTAAAAGTATTAATTTGGCTCAATTTTTATTTATATAAAAATTTAGATTATTTAAAGCTATTTTTTATTAGACTTTTTTTTTATTTTGCTTATCTTTTTCACATTTAAGTAACTTAAACATGTCATATTTAAATTACATAAGTATAAAACTAATCTTAAATTTCAATTAAAAAAAAAACTAAACTTAAATTCATGAGCATATAGTTTCAATGTCTATCCTTAGAGATGTCAAATGAGTTAAGCATCTAGTGAACTTGCCCAAAAAAAAAAACTAAACTAGAACTCATTGACCTGCCAACCCTAGAAGCCAAACTTGTTTGGTTGGCCTAAAATTATTTTTTAAAATAAGAATGTTATAATTTTTTATATTATAATTTGATTTTAAATTTTTGATACATAATTTAATAATTTTATTAATTTAAAAACTATAAATTACGAAAAAGATGTTAGAACACACTGACAATGAATAAAAATATATAACATTATTCATATGATCATTCAAACAATCTTAATATATCAAGTTTCAAATCAAATGTTAAAATGGTTAAAAATAATTTTTATGACAATATAACTGTTTTAAGTTGTATATAAATATTATTGATATGAAGTATGATTATTATAATCTTATAGCATCTAATTTAATATTTTAAAAGTATAATTAGATAATTAAAAACTAGAATGTGAAAATTATTAGAAGGTAAAAGTTTAAATTTTCAACATTTAACTAACTTCTAAGTTCTTAATTTTATTTTAAAAGTGGAATTTATATTTTTAAAAATAATTTTATATCCTATTCATTAAATATATATATATTTAAATTAATTTTAAAACTATATAAAAATTGAGTCGGCCAACGGGATTTCGTTAGACTTGACCCATTTGGCCTTGTAAACTCAAGGTTGGCCTATCTATGACTTACTGGGTTGACCTAACTTAGCTCATCTTAGGTAGACTCAAAGGGGAGTAAAGCTTTATTATTTGAAGGAGTCGTTCTACAGGGCCCGATGAACTTACCGATCGGCTCACAAAAGAAGGCAAAAAAGACGATTTTGTGTCGTCCACTTTGCAAATTTGCAAAGCGGGCCACTGCCCCCCCTCTTTGGTGCGTCTCCCCTGCCATAGCCACCATCGCGCCTCGCTGTAGTCGCCTCGCCTCGCTTCCGTCGCCTCTCTGCCATGGTCACCTCACCTCGCTCTCGCCGACGATCGATGTAGCGACTGTCGGGGAGGGCGAGGCGGCCATGGCAAAAAGGCGACGACGGCGAGGCGAGGCGATAGCCATGGTAGGGAAGATGCACCAGAGCAAGGGGGAATCCATGGGAGAGAGAAGGAAAAAGCAGAGCGTGGGGGAAAAATTGACTTTTTACCCACTTTCGATAATTCCGTTGGTAAATCCGTCAAGTTTTCTAGCATTTTCTCATAAATGGGTCCAAACTCAATGTATCCCATGAACTAGTCAAGTTTGACCTAACTTGTCACTTTAGGGCCCATGGCTAGGCATAGGGTGAGCGAGGTTGGTTAACATCGCTGGCCATTTGTCTATCTTAGATTTATCAATGAACTATGTTCCATTTATTGTGATTTGGAACATAGTCCTATTTTATATTGAAAATATGGAGAAAAAAAGGGTTTGGATCAATTAGGATTAGATTGGTTCGAAATATGACTAAACCAATCTAGTCCTAAACTTAATTAGTATAATCTTAATTCAATCAAAAACTTTTGTAAAACTCAGTTTGGTCTAGATTGAATGAACGCCCTTATTCATCAATTGACCATTAATTTAACAAGCAATTGACTACTTGCAGGAACCAAATTAGGATGATTTTGAAACATCAAGTACTAAATTAAATAAAAAAGATTAATACTAAAGTGAATATTAACATATAGTACAAGGAGCAAATCAACCTTTTGGCCTAAAATAAAATTCAATTCTATTGTGCAGCAAAATAATTGTTTTAAAAAATTGCAAAACATTCGCAATGTGAAGCATAAAATGGGTGGAGTTAATGTTAAAACAGAAAGAAAGAACTCAACAATAAAATAAAGTAATCATCTCATATCTCTCTTATGTTTAAGTTAGCAACAATTGGAAGCTTAGCAAATTTGCAAAAATTAATAATAGATTTGTTGAGTTATGTTTTGATGATGAAATATGGTGAAATTAATCTATGCAAATTTTTAATGACTTCAATGATAAGCTATTAACAGAATAAACTCTATTGTCGAGTAACACATCACTTACTTGAGTAAATTCTATCATTAATCGAGTATTTATGTTAAGAAAAATTAATTTTAACTAACTTTCAAAATATTACTTAAAAATCAATGTTGTTAATTGAGTAAAATAATTTACGGGCTTAAATTGTTAATCGAGTAAGGAAATGTTTAGTAGCAAGTGATTATACTCGACTAACTTATTAATTTAATTGATTAATACTTAAATACTCAAAGACTTAATCGAGCATATGTCAGATGTATTCAAATATTGAATTAAAAAGCTTCAATTGAGTAACCTGAATGATAATCGACTAAGTGATATAATTAGTTGGATAACTATATTTATTAATCGAATAAGAAATATAGCTAAAATAATAAATCTTTGTACTTGTATTATTAATCTACTAAAAGGAAATGATAATCGAGTAATTCATTTTTAAATCGAGGAATCAAATATCTTATTCGAGTAATAATTCGAATGATAAATGTCAAGTTTCTATAGTTGAACAATTAATCGATTAAGAGGTTAGGATTAATTAAGTAACTCTTATCTTAGTCAAGTAAATGAATGTCTTAGTCGAGTATAATGTGAATAGAGAGTGAGTCTCTATAAGTGATTTAATAATCAATTAAGAGGTATCTCGTACTTGAGTAATGACATGTTTTAATTGATTATGATATATTATGTACTTGACTAATGTCATTATGTTACAGAGTAACTAAGAAACTTAGTCAAGTAAGATTCATTGGACAAAGAGTAAGTATTTATTTTTGAATTATTAATTGACTAAGTAAATCATGTAGTCGAGTAATGCCTAAGACTAATCGACTATCCTTTAAGCGTATTTAAATATCTACTGATCTTACTCGAGTAATATTGATTTTTACTCTACTATTTATTTGAAAAACTAGCCGTTGCATAGTATTAATTGTAGGGAAAATAACTAATGGACAGAAACGGATAACAAGTAGCTGGAACTCGAGGCGTGACAAATGTCACTGTCCTTAAAGAGTATTTTCCACCTCTCAATGAATAGTGCAAAGACTTTGGTGGACACTCTCCTAGGATACAACGGGTACTTCCAAATCCGCTACACTCACGGTATTTGGGAAAGTAAGGAGAGCAAGATACACAATATGAACCCAACAACAAGTTTGAAGCAACAACAACGTAATGAAGACAGAAAAGAGCAATAACAGGGATGAGAAGCAACAAATGAAAGTATAGCAGTAAGGGAGCAGCAAACAGGAAAACAGGTAATAAGAAACACAATAATTAGATAAAATAGAGAGCAGAATGTAAACAAAGAAGAAGACGGAGAGAAGATGTTTTTCTACTTCTCTGCAAGTTCATTGAGGGTTGCTTTTATAAGCGCATGAAGGTGAACGTTGGGGGGAGGAAGACTCGGCAATCGGATAAGGTAGATGACCGATTCTGCAGCACAAAAGATAATCGAATAAAACAAATCGAAGCAAGCGTGGGAGACTTGGTCAGCCACGACCTGGTCTCTCTCATTTGAAATATTAGTATTTTACAACAATCCCCCACATATTTCAAATGAGTTCAAACTAGAGGAATGATTGTTACTGGGTTGAGTGTAACACCTCAAACTTGGTGTCTTTTGGACTATGAACCAAGTCTAGAAAGAATGAGACATAACTCACATGGTCATTGGTGAAACTTATAGTTTCTATGAACCAAGGAACATGCTTGTATTATGATTCTCACTAATCATATTACACCCTTTTAATTCTTGCTACTCATCACGATTTTGAGCTAATAGGCCATGCGCGTGCCTGATAATTCATGAGTGCTCTAGAAATTTAACCATAATTTCATAGGAGCAGCTCCATTCCACACTCATATAGGTGAATCCATCAAGTGTATACTGCAATACTATACACCACCCATAAGGGATATGAAATTCATTAAGAGCTTAGCTCAACCCTCATCCATTGCAATTAATCTGCACTATTTACACCATATATAGGATAGGACACCATAATCAATAATAGTGCTTCACCATAAGATCAACATATGATTTGTTATTACCCATATAAACCTAATTCATGGGATCTCCAATCACATAGGTTGGGTTACCATCATTGTTGATTTCTCTCAGTTGGCAATAATCCCATTCCTCTCGATGTTTCATTTATTAATTTTCTACCCAATGGTTTAGTTAGAGGATCGGCCAAATTCACTTTAGGTTGGCCTCAGTGGTAAAAGCTTGCAGCACCACTTCTGAATATGACTGAGTATTTATACTACTCAACGCCCTCTGAAGTTTCAGATTCAGCCTTCCCAAAAACTTTTGAGCCTTGATTCTTTCGTCTCCTTCATAAATTGGTATATACCGGATCAAGCGGCTAAAAGCATCTTCATATTGAGCGACAGTCATGTCTCCAGTCTGTTTTAATTCCATGAATTCTCTTTCCTTTTTCATCCTCAAATTCAGGGGAAAATACTTCTCATTAAAGAGCTCCTTAAATCGCTCCTAAGAGATGTAGGGTGCCCTGGCCCGAGGGGTCATTGCCCTCTTGACTCTCTTCCACCACCTGTCTGTTTCGTCTTGCAGCATAAAGGTGGCACAATTAACCTTCTCTTCTTCTCTACAGTGCAAGTGATCCAGTAGCTTTTCTGTCTGCTCGATCCAGAATTCCCCTTCACTGGGGTCTGTGCCTAGCTTCCCTTGAAAAATGGGAGGGTTCTGTCGACGATAAAGATCGAGCATGCTAACTGCATGGGTGTCTCGGGAGTGAGTTTCTTGCATGAACCCTACCATACTTCCCAAGATTCGCTCCATTTGATCTAGCTGACTACTCCTGGCCTCTTGGCTGGAGTTGCCTTCCAGATGTTCACTTGTGTTTCCTTGCTGGTTGGGCGTCCTAGACCCTATTGCTAATCTCCTTTGTGTATTCACCATCTGTAAAGAAAGTAACATTTCGGATTAGATAACAGGGTCTTGCCATCCGATAAGGTAGATTCTTCATTAATTCTATAGATATTACACATTCAGTTGCAAAATGCCATAGATACTACTTAGGTCACATAGATCTTAGACACTATACGAGTCACATAGATAGTTAGGATATTTTCCGTAAAATCTACTTCGGTCCTGATGACATCCAAATCCAACCGTTCTTCTCATCCTTAGATTCGTATGGAGGTGCCTCGGGGTCGTTCATCATCACTTCTGTCTCTTCCTCGTCTTCAGAATCGGTATCTTCGAGCTCGAAAAGGTCATCTTCAGCCTAGAATATGGGTATGTCTTCTTCTTCCTCTGCTTCAATTAGATCTGCCACCTCTTTAGGCTCGATCGGGTTTTCTATATCTGCTGCCTCTTCTTCTTCGAGCGGGTCCTCCATCTCTTCGTCGGGCTCATCTACTAGCACTGGCTCGTATAATTCTACTAGAAGCTCGTGAATCCGTGCGCAATAAAGTCGAAACTTAGGAAATTGCTCTCCTTGTCGCACCCAATCTGCGAAATCTTGCAGATCTCCCTCCAAAACACCGACCATCATGTCGATCTGAAGTTGAACCAGGTCGGGCCAAAATCGATAACTGGGTGGTACATCATCAAGGATTTCTTCCATCTGAACTAAGTGCTCCATGATACCCTCGTTCGGCAACGGGACCCGATTTTCCAGACGGTGTGCCCAATGGTCGACTAAGATTTGCTCTGAAAAATTTTCAGCCATCCTGTCACCACAACTCCCGTTAGTACCCCTAACTATCCTCATATCGGTACTAAGTTTTCCTTCCTGGTATTCTACTTGGTTTAGGCTCTGATACCAACTATAACAGCCCGCCTTCTCCGGCGTGTTATGCCTTAAGAAATTTGGTTCATTTTTTTTTTTAAATTATTTTTGAAATTTCCTAAGACCTTATCTAGTGTTAGACGAGATGTTTACACTAGAAATTAAATACAAAGCGGAAGCTGAATCGAACCTGCTCATGACAAAACATACATGTATAACTGGACATAGCATTTATTACAAAATTATTACATAAGTTACTAAAATACAACAAATGTACATAATGCTTAAACTATTTAATATCATGGCACATTTCCTTGTTTCCTGACGTCTCGTGTCACTACACATCTCCAACCTCGGTATTATTATTGCAAGTCCCGACTGGAACGTTGAATGTTCCAGGGGCGAACCCAGGTTAGATGATGAACCATCTAAATAAGGGTACCAAATGCAATGTCATGAGTGTATGCAATGTCTTTCATCGTAGGTGTCAACTGCACCCCTCATGCTGCCTATTATTTTAGGGGCCACCTTTTTCGAAGCCGGGGTGTATGGGTGCACCCTTGATAAGGCAGCGGTGCCAGTTCGTACTCCCTACGGCCTCATATGCGTGTGATCAACAGTATCAATATGTAATTATGCATTTCATAATCATGTCATTGATGCACTCTACGTGATGATTTCATATCATTGTATGCCAATATGATAAAGCATTTACAAAATTTATGACTGTACTAAGTTAAAGCGGTAAACTTAAAGCTAAATTGTCTCAAAAGGCGTGGTGGTCTCAAAAATCGTGTCAGCGGCTATTTCTTAATCTTCTCGTCCTTGAGAATTCTTAAAAATATTAAACTTATTTTTAGAATATCATTCATAATTTCTTCCATTTTTTTCTTTTATTTCTAAATCCTATTTTCTCAAAAATTGCATAAAAATTATCTAAACTTTCAAAAATCTAATTTCTCTTTACTAATATTCCTCAAACCATATTTCTAGTATTCTGCAATTTTCATGGAATTTTCCAACTAAATTCCTATTTTTCCCACTAAATTCCTATTTTTCCCTAAATTCCTATTTTCCCCTTATTTCCTAATAGCTAAATATATAATTATTACATAATAATTATCTAATCTTTCATTTTATTCAATTTCTTTTCACTAATATTTCTTAAATAATACTTCTAACACTCTAAAATTTTCTTGAAATTTTTTGAATTAAAATCCTATTTTTCTTTATTTCCATAATAGAAAAATCTACTTAATTAATTAATAAATTTAACATTTCAAGAAAATTATACACTAAATAAATCATAAACAACATTTCGGATTTAATAAAATTTTTTCAATTTTTTTTCTTTTATTTACATTTTTTTTATTTCTTTTCTTTTCTTTACTGACGGGCGTGTGGGCTGCACACGCCGTCTTCCTACTCGCGGGCGCGTGCAGCCCACGCGCCCGTGCTGGTTTCTTCTTCGGCGGCCCTTTGGTCGCCGGCGGCCCCTCCAAGCTTCAAAGCTTCAAATGAAGCTTCCCTTCTTCTTCATTTTGACCTCCCGAACCCAAATATAGCATCAAATTTTTGAAAAAATGACCGGACATACCTCGATTTGTCAATCGAAGCCTCGGCTCCGGCGAGCTGTGTGTTTTTTGGCAAAGCTTGATTCGCCTCTTCCTCTGCTCTGTTGGCTACCAAAATGACCAGAAATGATGCCTACGGCTCAAAGATCAAGAACCCGCTCACAAATCCCTCAAACCCTTCCCCAATCACTTGATCTAAGCTTCAAGTTTTTGGATGCATTGGCTTGTTTGAACTTGGCTATTTATAGCCAAAAACCCCGCCGAAAACGTCAAATCAAAACCCCCACGTGGTCGGAAAAGCCATACCACCAGTCACTCAGCCATTAATGCCCCCCATCCCCCTCTGAAATCCGATTGCAGGCGCGGCCATGCTCTGGCCGCGCACTGCTCTGCAAAATCCGTATTTTTTGATTTTTTTTTACATAAATATCTATATATATGTATATCATATACGGATTTTGTAATTACGTACATACATACATACTTACATATACTATACATTTATACCTTATTACATATTTATTTATTTTTACATACTTATATAATTTCTAGCATAAACATACTTGAGCTAAATAAATTAGTCATATAAAGATAATTTAATTTATACCAAATTAATTACATAAACTTAATTTAATAAATTGTCTACATATCATATAGACTAAATTTATTACATGAGCATAATTTAACTTATTCAATGTGACTTAGGGTATTACATTTATAATTTTAATGCAAGTCCCAAAAATAAGGATATTAACATATAAACTAATAATCACATACTCATTATCAACACATTTTGTATACACATATTTATTTACTTCAACAGAAGAAAAATCATTTGAAATTAAAACAAAATCAAATTTTTCATGCCACTGTTTAGGAGCTTGCTTTAATCCATATAAGGACTTAAGCAGTTTACAAACCTTATTATCTTCACCAGGAGTAACACAGTCTTCGGGTTGAATCATGTAAATCTTCTCTTCTAAATCACCATTTAGAAATGCAATTTTAACATCCATCTGGTGAATAATAAGTTTATAAACAGAGGCTAAAGCAATTAAAACATGAATAGAAGAAATTCGGGTAATTGGTGCAAAAGTATCAAAATAATCAATATTTTATTTTTGAGTAAACCCTTTTGCAACCAATCTAGCTTTATATTTATCAATAGATCTATCAGGATTAAATTTCCTTTTAAATATCCACTTACATCCCATAGGTTTTTCCCCTGGAGGCAAATAAGTCAAAAGCCAAGTTTGATTTTGTAAAATAGATTCAATCTCACTTTGAATAGCATTTTTTCAAAATTGACTTTCAGAAGAAGTTATAGCATCAGAATAAGTTAAAGGATCGTTATCAACAAGATATGTATAAAAGTCATTCCCAAAGGAAGACTATTTCTTAATTTTTTACTTCTTCTTAAATCATACTCAACATTTTCTAAATCAATCCTTTCTGAAGGTGAAGTAGAAACTGTATTAATTTTCAAAGGAAAAATATTTTCAAAAAATTCAGCATTTTTTGTTTCAACAATAGTGTTGTATTCAAGTACATCACTTTTCAATACTATAAATCTATATGCAGCACTATGATTAGCATAACCAATAAACAAACACTATGATGTTTTAGAGCCTATTTTTCTTTTCTTAGGTTCAAGAAGCATAACCTTGGTAAGACACCCCCACACTTTTAAATATTTCAAATTAGGGCAGTAACCCTTCCATAACTCATAGGGCGTCTTACCAGTTTTCTTACATGAAATTCTATTTTGTAAATGGCATGCAGATAAAATAGCTTCACCCTAAAGATTATCAGGTGCATTAGAACTAATTAGCATAGTATTCATCATTTCTTTTAGTGTTTTATTTTTCCTTTCAGCTATATATACCATTAGATTCAGGGGAATAAGGATGAATAGTTTCATCTATTATTTCTTCTTTCTCACAAAAATCATTTATCATTATGTACTCGCCCCCTCTATCTGATCTAACTCTTTTAATTTTCCTATTTAATTGATTTTCTACTTCTGCCTTATAAGAAAGAAACATGCTAAAGGCCTCGTCTTTGTTTATGAGGAAATACACCTTAGTATATCTAGAGCAATCATCAATAAAGGTTATATAATATCTCTTACCACCTCTAGTCATTATTTGTTTCAAGTCTCCTAAGTCAATATGTATTAAATTTAATAGTTCAGATTCTCTTGCAACTGAAATACATGGTTTTCTAGTTAGCTTCGCTTCAACACAAATGTCACATTTATTCATGCATGAGTCACTAAATCCATAAATTAATCCTAATGTATGCATTTTCTTAATATATGTACTACTAACATGTCCTAGTCTACCATGCCACAAATTAACAGAGTCAAGCATATATAAGCGGAAGAAGTAGCATTCTTATTAATTATTTTAGAAACATTAAGCACTAAAAGACCCTGATTACAATAGCCCTTGCCCATAAATGTATTATTTTTTGTCATTACAATCTTGTCAGATTCAAATGACACTTTAACCCCAACCTTGCTTAATAGAGAAACAGAAACCAGGTTAGCTCTAATGTTTGAAACATGAAGCATATCAATGAGAGCCAAAGTTTTGCCAGATGTGAGTTTGAGAAGAATCTTCCCTTTTCCAAGAACTAGAGTAGTCCTTGAATCACCAAGGTAGATTGTTTCTTCTCCTTCTCCTATTGGAATGTAAGAGGAAAACGCATTTTTATTTGCACAAATATGCCTGGTAGCCCTAGAGTCTACCACCTAATCTTTCACATTGGCCACAATGTTTGCTTGAGAAATGACCGCGACAATAATATCATCTACTTCAACCAAATTTGCTTTTGGCTGGGCAGGTTTATCATTTCTCACTCTCTTCCTACATTGAGGTGCATGGTCCCTGGTTTTCCACAAACAAAGCAATAACTTTTCTTTTTCTTAAAACTGGGGTTAGACATTTTTGGCTTATAATCAGTTATATTTTTGTATTCATGTTTTTTGATGGGATTTTGAGATTTACCTTGTACTAAGTTAGCCTTGTATGCCATCTCCTTTGCTTTTTGTGGATTGTAGCTTTTTGCGGTTTGTATCTTCAATGATGATTTGTACGACTAAGTCTTTGAGTGATAGTTGTTTATGCCTGTGCTTGAGTTGGTTCTTGTAGTCGTTCCATGATTCTGGTAATTTTTCAAATGAGTAGGTCGGTAACAAATTCTTCTTGCAACACGATCTTTTCAGCTTTCTAATCTTCCAAAAGCTTGTGGTATTCGTTGATTTGAACTTTGATCTCCTTATCATCCACCATTTCCTATCGATATAATTTTCCAATCACGAACTTTTGTTTGCCCACATCTTCGGCTGTATACTTAGCATTCATGGACTCCCAAATTTCCTTTGCTTCCTTATAGGGACAGTAGACATGAAATAATTCATTAGACAACGTACTGATTATCGTGTGCCTACATACTTTATTTGCATATGTCCAATGATCCAACAACTTGGCATCAACACTTTCATTAGA
The DNA here is from genome assembly GCF_014633365.1 of Diospyros lotus. Taxonomy (NCBI): domain Eukaryota; kingdom Viridiplantae; phylum Streptophyta; class Magnoliopsida; order Ericales; family Ebenaceae; genus Diospyros; species Diospyros lotus. Next base: position 29,733,704 of record NC_068344.1, read on the forward strand.
CTTGGATCCACTAAGTGCATACGCCACACTGTGTACATCGAGGATTGAGTATACCCGTTCTTGCCATCTTTTGAAGTTGTTTCCATTGAATAGCTCGATCTTAGACACGTCAGGAAATGGCTTTGCATAATTGCATGGAAGGAAGAACAAGTGGGGCAGTGAGCAACAATGACCCAACAGCATGGTTGACAGCATAGTGGGTCGCAACAGGTTGGTAGGTAGCAGCATTGTTGGGCGCAACAGCACAAGCAACCGGATGGTGGACAGCAACTGCAATACTGATAGAGGCAACGACATGAGCGGTTGCAATAACATCTGCCATATGGGCAGTATTAGTGACTGGCCAGTTGATGGTGGTGATGTGGGAAGAGATGTCCATTAAATACTCTTTAAGATTGTAGGGAAAATAACTAATGGACAGAAACAGATAGCAAGTAGCTAGAACCTGAGGCGTGACAAATGTCACTATCCTTAAAGAGTATGTTTCACCTCTCAATGAACAATGCAAAGACTCCGGTGGACACTCTCCCAAGATACAACGAGTACTTCCAAATCCGTTGCACTCACGATATTTGGGAAAGTAAGGAGAGCAAGATACACAATATGAACCCAATAACAAGTTTGAAGTAACAACAACATAATGAAGATAGAAAAGAGCAATAACAAGGATGAGAAGCAACAAATGAAAGTATAGTAGTAAGGGAGCAGCAAACAGGAAAACGGGTAGTAAGAAATGCAGCAATTAGATAAAATAGAGAGTAGAATGTAAAGAAAGAAGAAGATGGAGAGAAGATGTTTTTCTACTTCTTTGCAAGTGCATCGAGGGCTGCTTTTATAAGCGCATGAAGGTGAATGTTGGGGGGAGGAAGACTCAGCCATCGAATAAGGCAGAGGACCAATTCCGCAGTACAAAAGATAATTGAATAAAACAAACCGAAGCAAGTGTGGGAGACTTGGTCAACCACGACCTGGTGTCTCTCATTTGAAATATTAGTATTTTACAACATTAATTGTGTGCTGAATTTACTTTTTCAGACATATTTAGTTCATTTAATGCTATTTGATTAATTCTCTTTCACATAAATGGAATGCAAAATGAATTTGAACCATATACATATGATCTGCAAAATGATAGATCCTCTTACACATTAAATCAAAAGAGGTATTGAGATGGCAAGTATTTCAAATTCAAATTCCAGCTTAAAACTCCTATATTTCAAGCATTGTTTTTGAAATCACACAAACATAAATATTTTCATTCAACATTTCCAATACTAATTTTAAAATCACAAATGTTGAACATGATCAATCTTTATTCACAACAAATCTGTTGAGTAATTTGTTAGTTTGTTAAAGTTTAGAATTGATGAGAAAATAGGAAAATTTGTGTTAAGTGATGATAATCAAAACACTATGTTAAAGTTAATATTTAAGTTTAAAAATAATTGAGTAGGATATATAGATAAATTGAGTAAAGCAAGTCTTTTAATCGAGTACAAATATATGTTACTCAAGTAATGTAGTGATATCTCATATTAGGTAAAAAATGTTGGTTCTCTTAATCGAGTGAAAGATCTCATGTAATCGAATAATTCTATAACCTAATACTTGTATTTGAGTAAAAATCCTTTTATACTCGACTAATTATTTTGTTAAGAAAAACCTTAAGTTTAATTCAAAGTAGGTATGTCATTTTAATTGAGTATATCCACTTTGTAATCGAGTAGAGATAAGCTATATAATAAATAATCGATTACAAATCTTAGTGTAATCAAGTAAAGATTAAATGTACTTGACTAAATAAGCTTTTGTATTCGAGTAAAAAATACAAGTTTCTGATAATGCAAAATTAATTGAGTATTTAGTTCTAGTAATAGAGTAATGATTTATTTACACTCGAGTAAATATTTTATGTAATCGAGTATATATTCTCCAAAAATTTGTCAAGCCTTTGAATCATTTTTGTAATTGAGTACTTGACATTTTAATTGAATACTGATTCATGTGTATTTGAGTAATTTATTTTTTTAATCGAGAAGATATTTATCAAAAATATGCCAAGCCTCTAGACCATTAATTTAATTGAGTACTAAAATTGTTAATTGAATAAAGATCTTAGTGTACTTGAGTGTATAGCTTTCTAATCGAGTATATATTGAATTTTTCTGTGTCAAAAATTTAATCGAGTGAAAACAAATTTTTAATCGAGTAAGTCAGATCGATAGTCAATTACAAAACACCTGTACTCGAGTAAGGATTAAACTTATTTGATTAAATATATATCACTTTGTATTCAAGTAATATTTGGCAGATTTTGAATTTTATAACCATTATTTAGAGATGTCGGAGAGGACAATTTTGACTATTTGAGTTTTTATTTTATTATTTTATGAGGTTTGATATGTTCTCCCATAATAGAATGATAAATATATTTATGTATTGTGTGCAAAATGTTTTATCTTAATAACATATTTTTCTTAGTTAATTTGATTATTATTAGTTAAATCAAAAAAAGCAATGAGTATGTGTAGAGAACATGTGTTAAATTTAAGTCTCAAAACTTCTATAAAGACCAAGTATTGCACGAGATCAATAGGCCATTGTCTAGTGAATATAAGATAATATAGAGCTAACCTAAACCTAGACACAACCAAGCTGAATCCGCTTTCAAGCAAAACTACGTTGCTTGAGTGATAGTCTTTTATGCTCATATTCCTTCACCTCAACCTATTATCTAGTCAAGCCCCATGAAGATTCTCTTGAACCAAAAATTAAGAACAAGAGAGTGGAGTGCTTTACCATTCATATTCTTTTCACTTCTCTTGTTTATTATCTCATGTATTGTATTTCTTATTCTTTGAGGGTAATTCTTATTATGAGCTTAACCTTTATTTCATCTTCCAACAAATGTTTGTAAGAGTACTATCTTAGCCCGTAAAAGGTATATATTGATGTTGCCTTGTCCTTAAAAGTAGAGATTATTATTTAGTCTACAAAAAGCAGATGTTACAACTGCTTCTTTAAAAGTTAGGGTTTCTACTTAGCCTATAAAAAGTGGAGATTTCAATTGATTTTGTAAAAATTGTATATGACTTGTAGTTGATCCCTTAAAAACTAATCGTTTAGTGGATATTTTAAATCTTTAGTTAGGAGTTAATGTAGCGGACTGAGTTTGTTGGCCGAACCACTATAAATTATTGTGTCTTATGATTTCTTCTTATGTTTTGATGGTGTAGTTTTTCATCTGCCATTCAATGTTTATATATTTGAATTTAGCTTATTAGTTTCAAGCATAACAATTTTAGTTTTCATTGCAAGCATAATTTTTTTTTTAACATCGCTACTTTTATGCATATTTCTTGAATACATATGTTTTCCGTGGGATTTGAAGGTTAAAATTTAGAAGAGAAAACAAAATCCTATTGCTACTAGCATAACAATTTTCTTATTCTTCTTTTAATTTCAAATACAACCACCTTTCTATATATATTCTATGTGAGAAATATGTTTGGGATAATTTTTATAAAAAAATGTATTAATATATATAATTTTATATTAAACTGTTACGTCTCATTTTATGTTATAAAAAATATCTTTTCAAATCAAATTTGATGCATATTTTTTTTAATATTGTAAAAATTTTTAATATTGTAAAAATTTTTAATATACCCAATTCACCCTCCTCTTAAATGTACTTTCAAAATCTTTTTAAAAGGCATGAAAGCATTCAAAATAATTTATGTGCATATCTTCAATATAAATGAAAAGTTTTTGATACACCCAATTCACTCTCTATTGGGTTTGCATGAAAATGTCCTCACAAGGTTAATTGGGGGATGAGATTGAAGGATATTGTATTGTTGCCTTGCCATGTTAGACTTGTATATGTAACTAGCTAGAAAGTTAGTAATTCCCTCAAGTTGCTTTGCTTTTGCTCAGTGAGTGAGATGACCAAGATTTCTCCCTTTACACCTTAAAAAACCTGTTGAATTGTAAAAAGCTCTTATTTCTTCAATTTTTATTGTAAAAAAATGAAAAATATAAAGTCATGTTCAAATGAAAAGAAAAACACTAAGGCATGTTTTTTTGTGGAGAATATTTTTGTTTTTCATCTTTAATTTTCATTTCTGGGTTTATGTTTCGATTTCTATAAATAATAAAGAAAAATGAAAACTGCATTCCTTTCTGTCACATAATTAGGGGTTGTGAATTTGAGAACAAACAATGATTGTGAATTTAGGAACGAAAGAGATGAAAGGGAGACGATGAAAATAAAGGAGACGAAGCGGGTTGTGAATCTAATTAATAACAAAGAAGAGATGACGAGAACGAAGAAGATAAATAAGAAGAAGTGGGTTATGAATATGGGAATAAAGGAGATGAAGGGAGAGGGCTGTGGAAAAAAAGAGAAGGGAAAGAAAAAAAAATATTGTTGACAGTATTCAAAATAGAGGGTCAAATTAGAAAAATAATGTGTTTTTTCTAGAAAATATGTAAAAGATAATAAAATAAAAGAAAAATTAGTTAACATCCTTCACTTGTTATCTGAAGACTAGTATAATTTAAAAAAACAATAATTTGTTTTTTATTCTTCAATTTAGAAAAAAAAAACCCGTTTTGAACATAATTTTTAATTTTCTTTTTCTTCGGAGATATTTTTTAAACATATTGTTCTCTCCAATGCAAAAACAAATAAATAAACATATTTTTGTAGCTTGTAATTTATTTTGAAAGTGAATAATATAATTGCCCCTTTGTTATTCATGAACTGAATTGATAATCTAAGGGATAAAATACCAATTTCACCTCATCCTTTTTAAGATAAAATTGATATTATCTAAACGAAATATACAAAAAAAAGTTTGATTTTCTCTCCGCCCTTAAGGATACAGACATGGGAACCAGTATGCATTGAAGGAAATTTTAAATGGAAAAAGAGAAAGAAAGATTCCATTTTATGGAGGCAATAACGCATCAGCCATCAGTGGTTAAAACCATTGCACGTGTACTAGTTATAATTAGAAGGGGATACATTTGAAAGAAAAAAAAAGGTACATAAATGAACAAAACAATGAATTAATCTATTAGGATATGATATCACACATACAATTTAAGGGGCTCATCTTCAGCTGGCGCAGTAGGGGTATTTTACTATATTCTGTGCTTATTTGCAATTCAATCTCTTCGCCATTTGTCTTCTTGCACTGGAAATAGAACACTGTAGTTCAAGAACAGAAACATTGTTGTCAGGCAATTAAAAATTGTAACAAGAAACGGCAAAGTAATCTGGTTTGATTGTGATTTCTGAATTCTTCTCATCAAAGGCCAGCTACAATCATCGGTAATATCACGAAGACACAACTTAGAGCAAAACCTTGTAGCTGCTTGCCTTTAGCAAGCTTTTGAGCCTTCCCCAGTGCCTCCATTCCATAGCAACCCTCTTTGATCACAGAGATCACCACGGCCAATATCCAAACAACCGACAAGTAAATCCACAGAATCAAGGTTGGAAGAAGTATGATCGTGGAGAGTAATAAGATTGAATTGTGACCAAAAAGTAGGATCGCTAGAAGCATTCGGATTGCCAGTGAAATGACGATGTATCCGAGGTAGAAATGACTAAAGTAAAAGAACGTGGCAAATGGCCTTACAAATGATCTTGCCAACCTTGAAACAAAATCCATGGAAGAAAGGCTCTTCCCACTGTAGAATAGAGCTGAGGCTTGAATCATTGCAGCTATGGAGAACAGCAAGACGGCTAAGGTCGCGAGAAAGAAAGCCAACTCGGTTCCTACAATAATCAGAACATCTTGTTGCATATCATTGATCAATCGGAACATATCAAAACTGCCAGGGTTTGTGATCAGAAGTGTTGTTTTGGCAACAAAATCTTTAATTGCTGGCTTAGTGGAGAAGAGGTTGGCGAACAAGAGAAGACAATTGAGCAGAATGGAGGTTGCAGTTATGGTGAGCATGGACTTGCCATGCTTGGCAAGGAGTTTGCTTGATTCTCTCAGAATTGTTCCCACGAAACCAAGAAGCTCATAAAGACTACCCATTGCAGTACGTACTAATTGGCAGTTGCTACAATCAGTGGATGTGAGTTACTTTTGCTTTAATTTTTTGTTGACAAAGAAAAGAGGAAGATCAATATATTTATAGAGAAGTTTTGGAAGTGTCATTTTCTCTTTGAATTGGTCCATTAATTCCTCGTTCCGCATTAATCTTGCCGTGAGTTACCTGGAAGTGATATATGTACGTCCGAAGGTTCCAATTAATTACCAAATATTAAATTCAAACTTGGTGGGCTTTTTGTTTTGTGCTCCAAGTTATCTCAACTCTTGTTGATTAAATACGCACAGGATACCTATATTTATAAGTAGAATAGTACTACATGAACTTAAGGGTGGACAGAAAATTGGACAACTCCAATAAAATTACCATATTAACCCTTAATATAAAAGACAAATCTACCATTGATGTGTTTCACTCTCTCCTTTCACTTTCATCTTCACCCGCCCATTTTTAAACCCACTCTCTCCCTCTCTCTCTAAACCACCATCTCTCAAACCTACTCTCCCTCTCAAAATCACTCTTTCTCAAATCCATTCTTATCTCCTCCACTCACTTTTTCAAATCCACCCCTGCGAGTTGTAGGAACTGTCGTTGCCCCTCCCTCTTCCGGTCACACCGCCTCTCCCCCATCGCCGTCGCCCCCCCCCCCCCCACAGCTGCTCAGACCACCATCACCCCGTCACCAGTCGCTCGCACCGCCTCGCCTGTCGTCGCTCCTCCCTCATCTCTTTCTCCTTTCCCCAATCTTTCTTTCTCGCTCTTTTTTCTCGTTTCTCGCCGTCGTTGCCACCGACGCAGCCACCTCAGCCAACGTCCGTCGCCATCAACGCTGTCGCCAACACCTCCATCTCCTCTTTCTCTCTTTCTCTGGGTCTCTATTAAACCTATATATATAAATATATAATGTATAATATTATATAATATTATTATTATGATTTTGTTTAACTTTAAATATAATTTTTAATTTTTATAAAATATAATATTAAAATTTTGTATAAATTTACATGTAATTTCAATTCAAGCAATATAAATAAATAATAACATACAAAAATACATAATTATTTATACATAAAATAATTATAAAATACATAAAATTTTATGTGTTGTATGAATGATAAGAGAAAAAATATAATTAGAATTATAAATTATTTAAACTTGTTATTCTAAATAAGTGGAAGTGGAGAATAATGGAAAAAAAATAAATTTATTTGATGCAATTCATAGACACATTTGACTTTTCCCTTGTCTTGGGTGGGGAAGGGGAGAATTTTCTAGTGAAATTCATGGTGTTGATTTAACAAGAGCCTTTTCTTATCTTTAATTTATCTATTTTGTTACTTTTAAAAATTTTAGTTTATAAGATATTGAAACTTTTAAGAGTATAATTTAACTTGTTATTTTTAAAAATTTATTTTGTAATTTTAAGTGGTAAAATATTAAACTATAAACCATAATATTATTATATTTATTTTTAATAAAAGATATATTCTTATATCCATCACAATATAATTATATATTTTTTATTTATCATTCATACAAAAAATATTTGAACTCAAAATATATTATATATTTTTATTTAAAAAATATGTATATTTAACCCAGTTATATTCAAATATATTTTTAGTAAATATATTATATATATTTATGTGTTAGTGACCTAGAGAAAGGTGGGGGGGGGGGGGGGAGATGGAGGTGTTGGTTGCGAATAGGAGAGGCGGACGTCGGTGGCGAAGGTGGACCGTAATGGAGGCGTCAGCGAGAATGAGCACAGAGAGAGAATGAGGCGAGAGAGGGGGAAGGAGAAAGAGAGAGGGGGAGAGGGGATGGAGGTGTAGGCCGCGGAATGACAGAAGCAGAGACAGACGACAACTGGATTTAACAAAATATAAATCACAACTCTAAAACTGCCCCTTCATAGAAATGGCAAGCATTTATGATGTATGAACTCCGACAACAGAAACCTATGAAGATGTAAACAAAACCATATATATACACACCTGTACACACTACCAATTTGTCTTGTAGTGCCACCTTCATATACAGAACAATTTATCCTCCAGAACTATAAGCGAGAACCTCAAACACCTCAACACAATCAAATAAAAAAATATATTCTTAATTTTTTATTTTCACACCTAAATCATCATCATCAGCAGCACATCAAAAAAACAACCAACCAAGTAAATAGAAAAACTAAAGTAGAAAAAAGAAAAATATATAAATATATATAAATGTATGTGGGGCGGATAGCGACAGCGGGTGGCTGTCCAAGCAGCGATGATGGGCCGACAATGGGGGAGACGGCGGACCGTGGTTGACTGGATAGGGAGGCGACAGTGATGCTTGTTGCGGTGGTGGGGCAAGGGTAGGGCAACGACGGATGGTGCAACCAGCTGGGGTGAGTTTGAGAGAAAAAGTGGGGAGAGAGAGAAATGGTGGTTTTGAGAGAAAATGAATGGGAGAGAGAGAGAGTGGTTTGAAAATGGGCAACAAAGATGAAAAATTAATACCAAGTTCTCGCGATATTTTGGTATTAAAATATTGTGAGAATTTGGAGTTGTCTAATTTTCGGTCCAAGTTTCAATTCGTGTAGCATTATCCCTATACATATACGGATAATGCTACACGAACGGTGGACAGAAAGTTGAACAACTCTAATAAAATTACATATCTAACCCTTAGTGTAAAAGATAAGTTCACCCTCACTCTCTCTTTCAGTCTTATCTCTCACTCTCTTTCATTTTCATCTTTACCTGCCCATTTTCAAACCCATTCTCTCCCTCAAAACCACCATATCTCAAACCCACTCTATCTCTCTCAAACTCACCCCTACACGTTGTAGCGTCCACCTTTGCCTCTCTACTGTGACGAGCATCGTCGTCGCCCCCCATCCAGTCGACCACGGTCTGCTGTCGCCCCTCCCTCTTCCGGTTGCACCGCCTCGCTTTCACCATCAGCCACAGACCGCCGTCCCCCCCCCCCCCCACAGCGCTAGTCAGACCACCATCACATCCGCGGCATCCGCTTGCACTGCTGCACCCCCACTGACGGCTCCATCTCTTTCTCTCACTCTCTCTTCTCGTTTCTCACTGTTGCAGTCGCCTCCGCCGACGTCCGCCATTCCAGTGCCCCTCTCTTTCTCTGGGTCACTGTTAACTAACATATATATATATAATATGATATTATATGTTACTTACATATTATTTATTTTCTTATCTATTTATATTATTTGTATAAATCTGAAACAGCAGCTTAAGATTTTGTTTTAACTTCAAATATAATTTTTGATTTTTGTAAAATATAATATTAAGATTTTGTATAATTTTACAGATAATTTTTAATCTTTCAATTCAAGCAATATAAATAAAATAATAACATATAAATATACATAATTATTTATACATAAAATACATAAAAAAATTTATATTTTGTATGAGTAATAAAGAGAAAAAATATAATTAAAATTATAAATTATTTAAACTTACTATTCTGAACAAGTAGTGAACAAGTAGAGAATAGTGGACTAAAAAAAAAAAAAATTATTTGATGCAATTCTCATAGACATATTTGACTTTTCCTTTATTTTGGGAAATTTTTTTAGTGAAATTCATAATGTTTCTTTAAATTAAAAAAAATTTGAAGAGTATAATTTGACTTGTTATTTTTAAAAATTTATTTTGTAATTTTGTTCTATTTTTGAATTATAAAATATAAATCAAACTATAAACTATAATATGATAATATTTACTTTTAATAAAAAAATATATTCTTATATCCATGATGATATTATTATATTTTTTTTATTTATCATTTATACAAAATATAAAATTTTCTGTATTTTGAACTCAAAATATATTATTTATTTTTATTCTTATTTAGTCTATATTTTTGTTTAGAAAATATATATATTTAACCTAAATTATATTTAAATATATTTTTAATAAATATATTATATATTTGTATATGTGTTGTGAGCCAGAGAGAGAGAGAGAGAGAGAGAGAGAGTGGAGATGGAGGTGTCGGCGACAAACGGTGGAGGCGGAGGCGTCGGTGGAGATGGAGGCCCAGAGAGAGAAAGAAGATGATTGGATGCGTTGGTGAGAATGAGCAGAGAGAGAATGAGGTGAGAGAGGGGGAAGGAGAAAGAGAGAGAGGGGGGAGATGGACGGAGGCGGAGGCGAACAGAGGCGGGCTCGAGCGGAGGCGAAGGCAGAGGCGGGCTCGAGTGGAGGCGGAGGCAAGCTCGGGCGGAGGTGAATAGAGGCGGGCTCGAGTGGAGGCGGAGGCAGAGGTGAGCTCGGGCGGAGGCGGAGGCGGAGGCGGAGGCGAGCTCGGGCGGAGGTGAACAGAGGCGGGCTCGAGTGGAGGCGGAGGCAGAGGTGAGCTCGGGCGGAGGCGAGCTCGGGCGGAGGTGAACAGAGGCGGGCTCGAGCAGAGGCGGACGCGGACGCAAACAGAGGTGGAGGTCGGCGAGGGCGGAGGCAGACTGCGGCTAGAGAGGTGAGAGGTAAGAGAGAAGGGGAAGAAGATAGAGTGAGTGAGGGGGGAGGAAGGATATAGAATGTATTGGGCGAGTATTCAAAATTTTAGATATAAAATTTTTTAGTGGGCGGGTATTCAAAATTTTTTATTGGGCGGGTGTTCAAAATCTTGGTGAAATTGGGTTATTCACCAAGTTGTCCAAGTTTACGTTCGTGTAGCATTATCTTAAATATATATATATAAAAGCACACATCTCCACATAAAAGTTATCTGCAATATGTAATTCTGTGGCAAGAGACTTTTTGATTATCTTTATCCCCAGCTGATATTTCAACGGGCAGCGCAACCATTTGCTATTGCAATTTAGACGCGGATACATTTGGAAGAGTTTGCTTCCCTCATTTGTGGCCTTCTCTTTTTTCTTTATTTAAGTTTTCTTTGCCTCCCCGATTTGGCCTTTTTGGGTTCTTAAACTCAATTAGGGGTTAGAAAATTTTAGTTGGATCTTAATAAATTTTAAAATTTAGTAGTTAACTTTTAATATTTAAAACTTAATTTTTAATATTTAGTAAAAATTACACGCAATATCTTTAAGATTTAAGGTAATTGCACGAATTACTCTTGACATTCGAGAAAATAGTGTAAGTAGCTCTGTTGTAATTTCTCCTCTACCATTTGCTAACCTCTGTTAAACATTAAAAAATGAACAAAATACTCATATATTTAAAGACTTTTTTTTTCTCATTTTCCATTGCAATTTCTCAAGTCATTCCTCTTTCTTTCTTTTTCTTGGTCAATAGCAACAGACGACAACAATGGTAACAAATGAGGGCATTAATGGTTTCTGGTCTTGTTATTCTAAATTTGAAACAATCTAGATTGTGGGACAAGTATGATGGTTAGGTAGATGGCATAAATGATATTGATAAGTCTTTTTTTCTCATTTTGTTCTAGGTTTGATGGAACCCCAATGGGACAAGTATGATGGTTCGATTTGGTTTCCAATGGGTTAATTTCATTGGACCCTATAAGTGGAATGATCACATAAAAAAAAAACAATTTTAGAGAATGAAAAAAATTTCCTCTATAAAATTCATCTCTAATAAAGATAGATTTATGAATAAATGATTTTAGAGACGAATTTAAGAATGAAAATTACCCATTTTTGATTTAGTGACAGAATTAGAGACAGATTTTTTTTATTTTTGATTTTTTTTGTTTAGAGACGGATTTAGAAATGAAATTTTTTCGTCTCTGAAATTAGAGACGGAATTAGTGACGAAAAAAATTCCGTTTTTTAACATTTTCCAAATTAGAGACGAAATTTTTTTTTTGTCTCTAAAAGTTTTTTCTGTTAGAGACGAAATTAGAGAAGGAATTTTTTTGTCTCAGAATTCACATACGAAAAAATTTTCATCTCTAAAGGTTTTTTTGGAATCAGAGACAAAAAATTCCATCTCTAAATTATGCATGCTCTTAGAGACAAAAAAAAAAAAAAAATTGTCTTTGAATTTTTTTCATTAGAGACGAAATTTTTTTCATCTTTGAGGGTTATTTCAAAATCAAAGATGGCATTTTTTCGTCACTAAAATTTGCTTGCTCTCAGAGACGGAAAACATTTCAATCTTTGAGTTTTTTCGTCAGAGACAAAAAAAATTTTGTCTCTAGTTTCTATCTTAGAGACAAATTTTTTTGTCTCTAATTTATGTCCCTAAATCTCTATATATGTTAACCTTCATTTGTTTATCCTCCTCTTCTTCTCTTCTACCTTTACCTGTTCCTCTCTCTTTTGCTTGTGGCTCATTCTCCTTTTCTTCCTCGGCTAGCTGACATTGGCTCGCCTTTTCTTCCCCCCATTTAATTGTCCCTTTTCTCTCCTCTAGCCAATGAATGTCATTCCAAACGTTGGCAATTGAAGTTTCTTTAATTTAAGGTAAGAACTTAAAGTTGTCCGATTTTAATTTTCAGATCTAGTGAGATCCAATTGTTGAATAGTTTTGATTTTTGGGTATGTTGGTTACCCAACCAAGGTGATTCGGATGATCAGTGTTGATTCACCCAATGAATGTCATTCCAAACGTTAGCGATTGAAGTTTCTCTAATTTAAGGTAAAAACTTAAAGTTTTTCGATTTTAATTTTCAAATCTAATGAGATTCAATTGTTGAATAGTTTTGGTTTTTGGGTATGTTGGTTACCCAACCAAGGTGATTCCAATGATCAGTTTTGATCATCGGAATTTGCCATGGACAGTGACTGGCAATGGCCCTTCCAAAAATGGGTAGTATTTTCTCATAAAATTAATTTTTAGATCTATTGAACTTAGTTAACCAGTTCACTAAAAAGGTTGTATAAATACAAAGGTTAACCTCTTTTCTTTTTAGATTAATTTTTTATAATTCTTAGTGTTGGGTTTCCCTTCTATGTAAAGGATGACCCAAGTTAGTTTGGGTGCGTATATGTCACTATAAAAAATCAACGTTTTAGCGATGAAAATATCATCGCTAAATTTTTTAACAACGGATTTAGTGACAGGTATCTTTTCGTCACTAAAAAAGACATCGCTGAAATTTAGCGACAGGGTTAGCGATGAATTTTTTTTAGCGACGAAATCAGCGATGGGGTTATTGATGGGTATAACCCTTGTCGCTAATCAACGACGGGTCAAAATCCTATCGCTAAATTCAACAACAGAATTTTCATCGCTAATTAATTAGCAACGAAAAACAATTTCATTGTTAAATTTAGCGTATGCCCAGAAAATCAACGCGTGCTCGCCTCTGCCCTCTCCTTATGTGCGCGTCGCGTGGCTCAACTGGGATAATAATCCTAGCAATAATCCCAAACGTTACACCATAGAATCGAACCCCAACCTCCAAGGACCATGTACCTATATGCGCGCGCGCGCGAGCCAGCCGATGTGGAAGCCTCCTTGACTATTAATGTGCATAAATTATATTTATAATATTTTCTTCTAAACTTTTCAGAATTATATTTACACTCTAAACTTTCTCAAACTTATTTAATAAATATTAATTTTAATATCAATGTAGTAGAGGAAAATGAATATTAATTTAATTTTAATATTTATTAATTTTATTTCATTACTAATTCAAATAGAAGTTTATAAATTTTATTTCATTACTAATTTTAATATTTATTATTTTTTTCTTTTTTAGCAGCGGGTATAACCTTGTCACTAAATTTTGATTTTTTTTTCTTTTTAGCGACAGGTATAACCTCGTCGCTAAATTTTGAATTATTTATTTAACTTTTTTCTTTTTTAGCGACGAGTGTAACTCCGTCGCTAAATTTAAAGTTTTTTTATTTAATTTTTTTCTTTTTTAGCGACGCGTATAACTCCGTCGCTAAAGTTTGAATTTTTTTATTTAATTTTTTTTTCTTTTTTAGTGATGGGTATAACCCCGTCACTAAATTTTGAATTATTTATTTATTTTTTTTCTTTTTTAGCGACGGGTATAACTCCGTCGCTAAACTTTGAATTTTTTTATTTAATTTTTTTTCTTTTTTAGTGATGGGTACCGTCACTAAATTTTGAATTATTTATTTATTTTTTTCTTTTTTAGCGACGGGTATAACCCCGTCGCTAAATTTTGAATTTTTTTATTTAATTTTTTTCTTTTTTTCTTTTTCTTTAGAGACTGATTTGTTTTGTTGCTAAAGTTTAAATTTTTAATTTAATTTTTTTTCTTTTTAGTGACGGGTTTTTCGTCGCTAAATTTAGTGACGGTTCTTTTAGTCGTTAATTCCGTTGCTAATTAAAAAAATATTTAAAAAGGAGGAATATCCGTCGCTAATTAGTGACAAAATAATTTCGTCACTAAATTCCAACACTAAAAACTATTTTTCTTGTAGTGTATCAAGCCCAATTTATTTGGTGGTTTATAAACCTTTTTTTGGCCCACTTGCTGCTAGGTTATCTCTTTTAAGTGGATGGTCTAGGGCTTTAGAGTATATATAATTCACAAAAGGAGGAAACAAGGAAAATAAGTCAAAAAAACTATTGCAGACTTCCAAATCCAAGCAACAAAATTCAAGTGCCTAATCGGAGGTAAATCCATGGTGTGATTGAGCCAAAATTTGCTGTGCACATAGAGAACACATTGAACAGTGGGATTTTGGAGCGGTTTATTGTAGCTTCCAAATTTGCTATGTGAACAATGACCATGAATTTGGTGAGATTTCTCTAATTTTTCTAGTTTTATGAGATTAATTCCTTTGTCGTTAAAATTGGAGTTGTGTACTCATTGTGTGAGTTTAAACAAGATTTTTTGTAACCATTTTTATTATAGTGGAGATCTTGAAGGACTCTTAGTCCCATGGTTTTTCCTCTTTGATTTGGAGGGATTTTCGACGTAAAAAATCTTGTTTTGTGTGTGGTTGTGATGTGCTATTTTAAATGTTATTTGTTAGACTTGCAATTTCTTAGTCTTAGGTTCACTCAATTGTGGGAGTTGATTTCCTATCAAGCAGTATCAAAGCAAGGTTTGTTGATCTTTGTGGTGTTGGTTAAACAATGGAGAGAAATACAAGTAAAATGATTAGTTTGAATAACACTAATTATCATGTGTGAAAAGGAAAGATGAAAGCTCTCCTATATATGAAAAGTTATCATTTACCCATGTTTGCTACTGAGAAATCTGAATCCAAGTCTGATGAAGATTGGGAATTTGAGCATGCCCAAGTTTGTGGCTACATCAGCTAATGGTTAGACAATAATGTCCTTAATTAACAACATTTGTGATGAGATGCATGCACGAACCATTGCGGGATAAACTTAAATCCATGTATGCTTAGAAAACTGGTAACAACAAGTTGTTTTTGAACAAGAAGTTAATGAGTTTAAAGTATAAGGAAAGGTGTACCATTACTATGACTATAAAGTTTGATGATGAGATTTAAGCTCTTTGGTTGCTAAGCACTTTACTAGATTCTTAGAAGACATTTCTAATGTCAGTTTGTAACTCGACACTAGATGGTGTTGTGACAATGGAAATAGTTAAAAGTAGTGTCATGAATGAAAAGATCACTATAAAAAATTTAGGTTTTAGTGACGGAAAAATTCATAGCTAAAACTTCAAATTCCGTCGCTAAATTAAAAAATAAAATAAAAAAAATTAAAAAATTCAAACATAAATAAAAAATAATAAACATATATATAAAAAATATAAATTATATAAATAAAAATTGTATAAATGCAACAAATATATCTGTACCTGGAACAAATCACAGCAAAGATCAACAAAGATCAGAACAAAAGTTGTTCACATCAAAGATCAACAGCACCCTAAATATCATAGTAAAGATCAACAAATAGAGATGGAAGAAGACAGAATAAATGAAGCGGTGATAGACGAGGTACGAGGCGAGGTAGTGGAGCTAGCGACGATAGCAGTAGAGGTGAGGTGGTGAAGCCGACAATGACAACAGTAGCAGCGAGGCGAGGCGGCGACAACAACAATAAATACGATGGAATAACTGGAGAAGAAAATGGTAAGGAGGGGGGAGAGAGAGGAGAGGAAGAACAAATGGGTTTTTGTTTTGAAAAAGAGAGGGTGAGTGGGTTTCTGTTTTGAAGAAGAGAGGGCAAGTGGGTGCTAACTTTAGTGACTAGCAGCTACCTGTCGTTGTTCGAATTTTAATTTTAAATATATTTATTTTAGCGATAGAATAATTTCGTCACTAAAAGATTTTAATTTTAATTTTATAAATTTTTTGTGACAAAATAATTCTGTGGCTAACACATTTAAATTTTTATTTAATTGTTTTAATTATTTAGCGATAAAATTATTTCGTCACTAAATAATTTGAATTTGAATTTAATTTTTTTAGTTATTTAGAGATGGAATAATTTGTCGCTAAATTATTTGAATTTGAATTTTTTTTAATTTATTTAGCTATGGAATTATTTTGTCACTAACACATTTGAATTTTTATTTAATTTTTTTAAATATTTAGTGACGGAATTATTCTGTCACTAAATAATTTAAATTTGAATTTAATTTTTTTAATTATTTAGCAACGGAATTATTCTATCGATAAATAATTTTAATTTTAATTTATTTTTTAGTTATTTAGCAACGGAATAATCCATCGCTAAATAATTTGAATTTGAATTTAATTTTTTAATTATTTATCGACTAAATAATCCATCGCCAAATAATTTCCATTTTAATTTTAATTTTTTAATTTATTTAGAGATGAAATTATTCCGTCGTTAAATAATTTGAATTTGAATTTAACTCTTTAATTATTTAGTGACGGAATATTCCATCTCTAAATTTAAAAATTTATTTAATAAATATTAAAAAGTATTTAGCGACAGAATAATCCGTCGCTAAATTTAAAAATATTAGCGACGGTTATTCTGTTACTAATCTGTCACTAATTGTGACAAAAAAATTTCATCACTAAATTCTGCCACTAAATGATGTTTTCTTGTAGTGGATGAGGAGAAAGTCTCAAACTTTATTATCAAAATCTGAGGTTATATTTACCGAGAATAGCAATAGAAGTAAAAGCAGAGGGCAGTGATAAAAGCCAAAGCAAGTCAAAAGGAAAGTATCAAGATATAAAATGTCGCTATTGTGATAAGTTGGGACATATCAAGAGGAAATGTTTTTAATATAAGTCGGACAAGAAAATAGTAATTATTATCAAGATAAGGATCACAAAAATAATGATTGTGTTTCTTAATATAGTGACCTTGTCATTGTTTGCGATGAGAATTGATAAATTTGGCATGCCATGAGACAAGTTGGGTATTGATAGTGGAGCTTTGCTTCATGTTACATTAAGGAAGGAGCTCCCTAGTTCTTATACAACTAGTGACTTTGGTGTCTTAGGATGGGTAACGATGGCTTGTCAAAAGTTGTTAGCATTGGAAATGTTTGCCTGCTAACCAACAATGGAACTACCTTGGTATTAAAAGATGTAAGACATGTGCTGAATGTTCAGTTGAACTTGATGTCAGCAGGAAAGCTTGGATGATGAGGGTTTTCATACCACCTTTGGTGATGGATAGTGAAAACTCACTAAAGGCTCATTAATTATGGCTTCTGGTGAGAAGTATGGTGGCTTATATGTGATGGATGCTAAACTTAATAAGGGTACTATTGATGTGGTGGAAGAAGACTAAATCACCAATTTATGGCACAAAGGCTTAGCCACATGAATGAGAATGGCTTAATTGTTTGGCCAACAAGAACTTGCTTTATGGAATAAATTGTGCAAGGTTGAAAAAGTGTGCTCATTATTTGGCTGGAAAGCAATATTGAGTTTCTTTCAAGAGTCATCCTTCCTCGAGAAAATCAAATTCGTAGAGTTGGAGAGTTCCAATATTTGTGATCCTTTGAAGGTAAGGACACATAATGGTGCTATTTACTTTGTGATCTTTATTAACGAACATTCAAGGAAACTTTGTGTTTATGTTTTGATGACCATGGATCAAGTACTTGATATGAGTCTTTGCTTTGGGAGTGACAAACTTATTCTCGTTGGTTATATAGATTTTGATATGGTACGTAGGAGATGTTGATTTGAGAAAGTCTACTTTGGGTTATTTTATCACTTTCACAAGGGGAGCAATAGCTTGGCTAGCAATCTAGATTACAAAAATGTGTTGCATTTTCCACTACAAAGACAATTTATTGTTGTGATAAAAGGTTGCGATGGGCTCTAAAGCACGAAAATGGCTCGAAGAAGCCGTTTTGGCATTTCCAAACCTTTTCTTGTTTCAGAAATGGCAAAGATAGCCCGAAATAGTTTTTAGGCCATTTTTGTAAATTGTGAAACGTTCTAGGGTCGCTTCATAATTTATAGAAAACTTTGAGAAACGTGTTTCCCATTGGAAACACATTTTCGGCGACCATGGTGGCTTGCAGCAGGGAAGACAAGGGTTGCTAGATTTGCAACTCGGGCCACCAAGAAGCAAGGTGGCTAGAGCAATGACAAAGGCGAGGCAACACATCAACGACAAGAGAGGCACTAACGGCGATAAAGATGGAGGATACAATAGTAATCAACAGTTGGCAACGAGAAGGCCAGACAGGTAGGCGGCGAAAGTAGCAAACATTTTGGTGAGGCAGCGGTGTGGGTCTGTCTCTAGCTGCTCCAAAGTCCAAACCATCGCAAACTTTGCAAATATGAAATTCTGAATCTAGGGTTTACAACTTAAATATTATTTATATCATATAAATTATAAATTAATTTCACATACACCCTTATATTTTAAAATTTATAATTTACCCTGTGTTTCCATTTCCTAACTTTTTAGAAAAATATCATTTCTGCATTTCTGTTTCGTATTGAAAACGTTTCCCATTTTCATTTTCGTGTAAGCTAGGCAATAAGTTGCTTTAGATGAAGAGATTTGTGCAAGAGCTTGGCTTTATGTAAGAGAGGTATGTATTGTTTTGTGATAGTCGAAGTGTCATCCATCTTAGTAAGAATCCAACATTTCATGGTAGATCGAAATATATTGATGTTAGATATCATTAGATAAGGGATGTTTTGGATTCTAAGTTGTCAAAACTTGAGAAGGTTTACATGGCTAATAAAGGTTCAGATATGTTGACTAAAACTTTGTCTATTGAAAAGTTTGTTGGTTGTCGTTTGGTTATCAAGATGGAAACCACCTCCACATAGTCATGAGGAAAATATTTGTTGGTCGGGTTTTCCTTTTATGTAAAGGATGACCCAAGTTAGTTTGGGTGCTTATATTTGTCAAGATCTCGGTTGTAGCAAATTATTTCTCAGGAGAAATTACCAAATGTTAATTTTTTTGTTATTTTAATTGATAGTTATACACTTTCATTTATAATATGTAATTAAAATAATTGCCTTAAAGAGTAGCTATATAAGCTACTCACAATTGCTTTGGAGATTTTTGAGTAATAGAAAAACATAATTCGTTTCTCTCTTCAATTCTCTCAATAATTTCTCTCTCATTTCTTCCACATCTTTCTCTTTTTCTCTTTCATTCTCATTTCTATCTTCAAACAAACCCTAGGTTAAGATTGGTTCCTAACAAATTGAGATAGGTAATCTGAGGCCACTGATTTAGCTTCTTCTGAAATTTTGACATGGTTGATGGAACTCGAATAAAGCAATTCAAGACTCATTTGCAGCAAGTGAATGCAATTGTTTTCGATCTTCAAGCTCGAGTAGACTCATTGTAAGCTAGATTCAACATAAATCATAATGCAATCCTTTCGTTGGATAGAAAATTTGAAAATAAAATGGATGGCTTGGCAAGAAGATTGGATGGATTCATGCTAATGTTCTCCAAATTGCCTCAAGTTAGTATTCCTATTGATTTTCTTCCTAATGATCTGATCAAATTCTTCAAGGAAATGGAACAGTTCCTAGGATACGGAATGTGAAATTGAACTTGTTGTATTTCGAGAAAATATAGAGGAAAGAGCTATAGAAAAAAGGTGGAAAGTACAAGCTAGAGAAGGTTAATCGTCATCCAATGATTGTAACATGCCATTGTGAAGGTACAAGATGGAAATTCTAGGAAAATGGCAATCTTAAAATCAAGTTTAGGGGTCGCTCAATTCATCTCGATCATGTTGTTGTGTTACCTTGGAATTTAATGATGGCAAAGTTTTTCCAATGGAATAAGTTCTTCAAGATTTCTCCATACACATTGTGGAAGAGGAGAAAAAGAAAAAGGTTGAGAATTGGAGTAAGTTATTTACCACAATGATACTCAATCTCTAATTGATGTTTTTACCGGAGGTCCTTGTTTTTTCTTGAGGACAAGAAAATTCTGAGGGAAGGGGGAGTGTTAATGTAAGCACCCCCGCCCGGATATCCCAAGTACCCGGTCTATCCGAACGGGAGCGCCTACGAGAGAAGAAAAGAATGAGACATAAGACCAAAATCACCCCGGCATGCATACACGAAAATAAGAACAGCGGAAGCAAAGCTCAAGACATGCATGCACTATGGGTACCCCGCTAACACAGCGGTCACAAGATAAATAAATAAATACAAACTCCTGTGTCGACATACACAAGACTCGAGAAAACACCTGGCACAGTACGAAATAATAGAGTAAACCTTACTCAGACATCAGAGTTAACGGGGATTGACGGGACTACCTGTACACCATACCGACTCTGCCGTTAAAGCTGACTCCCTTGCCATGGCCCACGCCGCCACTACCTGGAATGATGGAAAGCAAGGTGAGTCGAGAGACTCAGCAAGCATAAGGAAGAAAAGGCTGAAGGCTACACAAAATCAGAAATTTCACTCCAGAATAAACCCCCAGGTACACACAAGCCATGAGACGTTACAACACAACAGCTCAATAGCATAACAAAATAAAAGCACATACCGGTCCTTGGGGCCCACATAAGACACTTGGCACCCAAGTCCCATACCAACCTGCCGCTGCCCTGAAAGACAACAAATATCTCCACAAACCTGCGCGCGCAATCCCGGGTCGGTACTGCCGTCACCCGTATCCGTCGGTACTCCCGACAACCGAGCCATAGGCTCCCTCGGAACGGTTCTCCCGTCCGAGAACTAAATACTACCAGTATCCATGCAATGCACATAGAAATGCAATGGCGTAGTGAGCATCAACGTGATACAAGGCGCCCATACATCCAGGCATCAGGCCATGCTCCGCCCACATAATAAACCACACGCCATGCATATGCCGCACTGGATGCAACCTAACCAACCTAGAATGTCCGTGTCCAAGCATAATCAATAAATGAATATCCCAACATGCATCCCGTACCCATGTGCATATCAAATCATGAACAGTAATACAAGGTATCTAATCATGCAGTAAATCACATACCGGCAGAGCTAATTAGCAATGCCCGGCACCGGTCAACGGCCAGTGACTAGAGGTATCCACCCGACGGTCCACTTCAGGGCCGTACCATAGTCTACCCCAACATCACCAACAATCGACTCCTGCCCCACTGCTCGATAGCTCTAACCGAACCATAAATAAATCTGAGAAAAACTGTAAGTAAACCCAATAAAATCGTAAATAAATCCTCACGTCTAGGAACCTAGTCCCCAAACTGGTTCAGCATCATTCCCGAAAGGAGTGGGGGCGGTACAAACCCCCATAGGCACTCAACAAATAAACTCTAGAAGTTTCGAATTTAATTTAAATTAAAACAAATGAATAATAATTTAACAAATAAAGTTAGGTGCCGAATTAGAGTAAGAGAGAAGATAAAATACAGGAAATCAAGGGGTCTTTCACGGGAATTGAAGAACACGAGGAGGGGGTTAAGAGCTTGCCTTTACACGGTTGTTTCTTTTCTTCCTTGGACTCTCGCTGCGAAGTAAAACGTTTGCTGGCAATAAATAAAATCGCGGCTTTAATTAAATAAATCTACCGTGTAATATAATTAATTTAGCCGTCTAAAATCCCACGTAAGCGCACCACAATTAATATCTCAACGAGTCTGATATTTATTTTAAATTAAATTACGCTAATAAAGCCAGCTTAATAAATTAAATTTAAATCAGACGACTCAAATTTCCATAATTAATAAACGAATCGAAACAGACGAAGAGAGAATATAAAATATGAGAAATCACAGGGTTTTTCACGGGAATTAAAGAATACGAGGAAAGCATTAGAAACTTGCCTGAAATTAGCTGATTCCGACCTCTCTCAAGCTCCCGAGGTAAATTAAATCATTTCCTAGCAAATAACACAACCGAGACCCAAATTAATTAATTTTAATCGCGTAAAATTTATAATTTAAACATATCAGACTTTTATTAATTTTTACCCACGTACCTGACCACTTCCCATGCCAAAATAATCCCAAAATTCTTTATTTTCTTTTCTTTCCTTTCTTTTCTTTTCTCTTTCTCTCTTCTTCTTCTTCTTCTTCTTTTCTTCTTTTCTCTTCTTCTTCTTCTTCTTCTTCTTCTTCTCCCCGCGGCTGCTGCCTCATTCTTCTTCTTCCTGCAACCAGCGCACCAGTGGCGCGGCCGAGCTCCACCGGCCGCCGCCTCGACCAACGCCGCCCTCGCCCGCCCCTAGCCGGCCTCCGCGCCGTCTGTCGCTGCCCCGCATCGTCGCCGCCGCTGCTGGTTGCTCCGCATCGCCCCATGGCCGCAGCTTCTTGAAGCCACTGTCGCTTCTCATCGGCCATGGCAGCGGCTGCCATGGTTGATCGGCCTTCGAGCTCTCGAGCTCGCTCTCTCTCTCTTTCTCTCGATCTTATCCTCTCTATCTCCCTCAATCTCGATCTCTATCTCTCACCCTCTGCTCACTCTCTGCTTCATTTTGACAGGAAAGGCTATTGTGCAAGGCGTAGCCTCCGAGCATACGCCCACAGCCACATGTTTTAAACAAATTAATTTAGTTTAATTAATTTAATTTCGTTTATTATTATTATGGTTATATTATTATTCTTATTATTTTTTTTTGGGATATTACAGTTAAGATCTTGGAGAGGTAACAAATTATTTCTCAAGAGGAGTAACACTAGCTATTAGTTTTTTTTTCTTGTCATTTTAGTTTATAGTTGTTTACTATCAATTACAACATGTAAGAGAAACCTAGGTTACACAGAAATGGAAACGGAAAAACAGGTAAATAAAAAAAATGTAAGGGCCCTTTTATAAATGTATTTTTTAATATAAAAAATTATAAAAAAAGTTATTCAATCTAAAAATAAACATAAATTCTATAATACATTCAAACAAATTCTGAAAACAAATTTTAGAAAAAATTAAAAATTTTGACTTAAAGACGAAAAAATTTCATCTATATTCATAGATGGAAATGCGTTTTCAAATCGAAAACACGTTTTCGATATTTTTCTAATATTACAAAATGATCATAAATTTTTTTTAAAATTGCAAAAGTAACCAAAAACGTTTCTTTGGTATTTCTAAAAGGGAAATGTTTTAGAAACGTCGAAATAGCGCATCGGATAAGTTTCCTTGCATCATGGACAGAAGCAATTGCCTTAAAGACCAGCTATATAAGCTACTTGAGATTGGAGGTTGTTGAGTAATAACAAAACTAAATTCCTTTCTCTTCAATTCTCTCCCTAGTTTCTCTTTATTTTCTTCCTCATCTTTCTCTTTCATTTTCGTTTCTATCTTCAAACAAACCCTAGGTCAGGACTTGCTCCTGATAATATTTTAAGCCCAATTTATTTGGTGGTTTGTTTAAGCCTTTTTTGGCCCACTTACTACTAAGGTTATCTCTTTTAGTGGATAGTCTAGGATTGTAGAATGTAAATAATTCACAAAAGGAGGAAACAAGAGAAAAGAAGCCGAAAAACTATGCAAAATTCAAGTGGCTAATTGGGGGTCAATATGTGGTGCTATTGAGCCAAAAATTTGATTTGCACATAGAGGACACATTGAAGTTTATTCTGAACGATGAGATTCTGGAGTGGTTTATTGTAGCTTCCAAATTTGTTGTGTGAACATTGACCACAAATTTGGTGAGATTTCTCTAATTTTTCTAGTTTTTTGAGATTGATTCTTTTGTCGTTGGAATTGGAGTTGTGTACTCATTGTGTAAACTTGAACAAGGTTTTTGTAACATTTTTTTATTATAGTAGAACTCTTGAAGTGCTCTTAGTGTTGTTATTTTTCCTCTTTGATTTGGAGGGGTTTTGGAAGGAAATTTTTTTACTTGTTTTATATGTGGTTGTAATTTGCTATTTTAAATATTGTTTGTGAGACTTATAACTTCCTGCTCTTGAGTTCAATCAATTGTGGGAGTTGATTTCCTATCACTCAGTTGTAATGAAGGATCTCAACTCTGTTTTGTTTTCTCTATTCTCCTATGATCTCTCTTTTTCTTCAATATTCTTGATATCAGTTGCTAGATTCAGCCATTTCAAATTCTTTCAATCGCTAGCTTCTTTTTGGATTTTGCATTTTTCATGCTAAAACACTCCGTAAATCACAAACGACGAGAACAAGCCAAAAGAGAAAGCAACTTCAAGGAACACAAACCTCAACCCTTTTGCGTTTCATGATCTCCGCAGCTTCCTGGCATTTCCCATCTTTCTGTCTTTCCGTTCAATAAAATTAATCATGTAGCGAAGGATTTTCAATAATTAAGAATATTTCTTTGAGCACATAAACAAAACAACCACCAAACTTTAGAGAACAAGGAACCGACCAATTCAAAGAGAAAATCACACTTCTCAAGTTCAGTACCTATATACTATTTCAAAAGGGATACATTTGAAAGAAACACAAAGAAGGTACACATAAATAAACAATTAGGCTAGCTCTGTGGAGAGTATTTTACTATATTCTGTGCTATCTAACAATCCCATCTCTTCGCCGTGTGCCTTCTTGCGCTCCAAATAGAACACTGTGTAGCTCAAGAATTGAAACATCAATGCCAGGCAAGTAAAATCTCTAGTAAGAAACCATACAACGATCTGGTTTGATTGCTGTTTCTGAATTTCGTGCATCAAAATCCAGCCTACACCCATCATCGCGAAGAGACAACTTAGGGCAAAACCATGTAGCTTCTTGCCTTCAGCAAGCTTCTTAGCCTTCCCTATTGCCTCCGTTTCATAACCCTCTTCAATCACAGAGATTACCATGGGTAAAGTCCAAACCACCGACAAGTACAACCCCAGAATTAAGGTTGCGACACCAAGCCAAAAGATGGAAATGGTGTGATCAAAAAGTATGATCACTAGAAAAATTAGGAAAACCAATGAAAGGAAGATGAATCTGAAATTGGAGAGATTAAAGCAATACAATTTGACAAATGGCCTTACAAGTGACCTTGCCAACCTCGAAAGAAAATTTGTGGAAGAAAGCCTCTTCCCACGGCCAACTAGAACCATTGCAGCTATAGAGAAGAGATCGTAAGCGAGGATAGCAGGCAAGAAAACCCAACCAGATCCCAAAACCTTTCGAACATCTCCTTGCACATCATTGAACGATAGAAGAATAATTAAGTTGTTGGGGATGGTAATCAGCAATGTTTTCAGGGATTCAAAATGGTATAGTGCCCGCTTATTGGAGAAGAATTTGGTGAAAAAGAGAAGGGAGCTGAGGAGAATGTCAATTGCAGTTACGATGAGCATGGATTTGTTGAGGAGTTGGCCGAATTCGATCAGAATTCCCAACAAACCATGAGACTCATAACGATCCATTGCAGTACTAATTGGCAGTAGCCACAATCAGTACAGAGGTCAGTTGCTTTGGCTCTAATTTGCTTTGCCAACGAGCAGAGTACATGTACCTAAATTTCTTGAGTAGTTTTCTCTTGGAATTGATAGTTTTCTACTCTTGCGGGCTTGAAATGTGTTTGTGAAGGAGTCCCTTGTGACCTTGGAAGCTGAGTCCGAAAGTTGCAATGTACGTAAAAGTAACAAATTCAAGCTTGGAATTTTCTAAAATACAAGTCAAACATCGAAAAATAAGATGAAGATAATTTCTTGACATTTGAAAATTGGGTTAGTCAAACAAAAAATTAAAGAAGAATACACACACGCACCCCCGCACATACGCAAATGACAGATTTTCAGCTGTACTGAGAAAACCTCATGTCGTTCTTTAATTGGTTGGCGATCAAAGAGATGATCGGAATCAAGATTTTGATTGTTATGAAACTGGTGAACTATTGAAAGGTTTTGAGGGTGTTTGGCTAAGTGGTATGACAGCTTATAAATTCTTAATAAAATTTAAATATTATATATTTTATTTAGTTATATGTTCGTTAAAAATTAAAGAGATTAAACTTTGCCAAACTTAAACTCTATTTGACAACGTTCAGAAAAAATCTTCTCAACTTTTCTCAAAACGTTATTTATAACTTATTTAGTTGACTAAATATTTTATAATTTTACCCTCCAACAATTATGGTAAAATATTACAAAACTCTCTATGTCTCCCTCATCTTCTTCTCATCACCGTCTCTATCTCTTCCATGGCAGTCATCGCTTCCAGCCCCATCCCATCGTAGTCGCCTCCACCTTCATCTGTTGCCTTTATCGCCACCTCCTCCATCTTCGTCCGTCACCATCGTCGCCTCATTGTCGTCGTCGACTCCATCTCCATTGCAGCCGCTGCCACCATCATCATATCTCCTCCATTCCTTGCCCCTCTCTCTCTAACATATATATATTTTAATGTCTCAACATATATATTTAACACTATGAATTAAACCTAAATTTGAACATAAAATACTATATTAATATATTTTTAATAATTATATATAATTTATCAATATGTAATGATAAAAAATTTATCAATTAGATATCAATTTATAATTTATTTTTATTAAAAAATAATATTTTTATAAAATTTTATAAGTTTGACCACTCCACAGTAAGGGTGTGCACGGTGCGGTTTGGTTGGTCTGAACTATTTTCAGTAAGTTAAATCGCTAGTGTGGTTTTCTAATAAAACCAGATCGCGGTCTGGTTTGGGAGCGGCCAAACCGCACCGCATTTGCGGTCTGATTTGGTGCGGTTTACTACAGTTTGAAAATAACTATTGACAGCATATAATATATTATAAAAATATTGAAAAGAATAATTATATATTATTATAAACTATTATAATCTGTTGGCAATTATAATAGTTATATATTATTATAAACTTGTTATATATTATTATAAAAATATAAGGTGATTTTTATAATAATATATTTTTTATATATACTTTTTATATTTTCTTGGGCGGTTTGGTTTTAAACCAAACCGCTAACCATACAAACCGCAAACCGTGCAGTTTGTACAACCATCAAACCGTTTTGGACCGCAAAAAAAAAAAAAATCAATCGATTTGATTTGATTTAGTTTGGTTTAACCGATTTTCGCAGTACACCGATTTTTTTAAACACCCCTACTCCGAAGACTGAAACTCAAGACCTGGAAGCCTCAATCTTTTTTATTTCCCCGAGCCTTTGTGACGTTTGAAACCTGTGAACCCGAGTTCACAAATTCATTTGAGTTTAATCAGCGCCTGGTTTCTGCATGTGGAAATTCAACGTGAAATGCGTACTAGAACGGAATGGGCTTGGGCTTTGACGGAAAGCCTTAGTCTTAAAGGCCGAGTCCTTCATGTAGAATGCTTCGGCTTTGGAAATTGACCCACCCCAAGTTAAAAGGTCCTTGAATCTTTAAGTTTTAGGTTTAAATCTTATTGTATGCAGGAATTTTCTAAATTTATTTGTACCTTCATTTGATGAATGGATTTGTATTTGATATATATTTTTAATTTACAATTTGATAATTATTCTATTGGTTGTGCCTGACATGTGTAATTGATTGATGATGACTGAAAAATGTAATTTATACCAATTAAAAAAACACTATTTCAAATTTAACAATTTCATAATTGAAACTAATTTAGCCTCAGTGTTGAATTAAAATTACAAAACGTTAATTAGTTTTATAAACTCAAACTAATTAACCATAGATTATGCTACTTATTGAATTAGCACGAATAGTCGTATAATTGTGATTTTTAAATTACAGAATTCGGAATATAGCAATGGATTGGGGAATTGAAATTTAGTATAAATTTTTTGAATAATTCAGTGATCAGTATTAATCACTTAGTTTAGGTTCTTAATTATTCGTTGATTAAATATTTTAAATAATTGTATTAATTGACGGAAAGGTCTAATTCACATACCATTACCAAGGGCATGCGGATGAGACCTACGTAGGTATATACGGAAATTAATGCATTAGAAATGGCAAACGGGCCGGGCCGGGCCGGGCCGGCCCGCCACCAAGTGGCCCGCGGGCCGGGCCAAATCAGCCCGCTTAAAAACGGGCCAGCAGATTGCTGGCCCTAGCCCGGCCCGCCACGGGCCCGCGGGCCAAACGGGCCCGCCAATTTTTTTTTTTTTTGATATCATATTTGGCCATTTAGTCCACTTTGAAGAAAAACAACTTGCTTAAAAAGTCATTTCTGGAGGCCAAATTACAAATAAGAAAAAAAAAACAATTAAAAATTATACCTCTAATCTTCATCCTCTTCATCAACAACAACATTTGAGTCTTGTTTAGAAAGTCTTATATCATCAATGCTTGACTCCTCCTCCTCCTCATCATCTATAATAAAAAATTACATATGTTAATTATTTATCATATAAGAGAAATATTTAATATTATGTTAAATCCTAGATATTAGAAAGTTTAAAAAAAATTACCTCCAAAACCATGTAACCAACTCCGTGTGCACAAGAGAGCTTGAACTGTTTCATCATGCAAACGACTTCTATACTTGTTCAAAATACGAGATCCAATGCTAAAAGCGGACTCCGATGCTACGGTTGTTATCGGAATACTCAATATATCACAAGCCATCTTTGCAATAATTTTCCCTCTATTAGCTCGCTCTCTCCAATATGCCAAGACATCAAATGCTCCCGATATTGGAATCCTTGGCTCTTCCAAATAAAGATCAAGTTGGGATTTTCCGGCATCGTTAGAAACTTGGCAATCAAATGCTTCAAAATCCTATCAAATAATCAAAAAAATAGTCAACCAAATATTTATATCAATTATATATGAACAAGTGTTTTAAAAAAATATAGACTTACATCATATATATTTTTTGACTTCTTTGCTTGTTCACCTCCAATGGAAATTTGTGATCCACTAAAATTTGAGGAAGGCATTGAACTTGAACTTGATAAACCATTGTTAACATATTCACCATAAAGCCTATACAAAGCCGTCTTCACCCTTTCCAACTTCTCTTCATAGTTATAAGGATTGAGCTTTGAATAAGTGTACCTCAAAAAGTTAAACTTCTTGGTTGGATCAAGAATTGCCCCAAATGCAAGAACCACTCTATAATCACTCCAATACTTATCAAATTTTTCTTTCATCCTTGCACTCATACTTGCAATCAACTCATCATCATTTTCCAAGTTGGATGTCAAGAGACACTCTATCCTCCAAATTTCCCCAAAATACAAATTAGATGTAGGGTAAGAGGATCCAGAAATCAAATTAGTGATAGTATAAAATGGCTTCAAGAATTCACAAATTATCTCCCCTCTTGTCCACTCATCACTTGATGGACACCACCTATAATTTTTATCACATAAGCTTAAACTATGAAATGCATGACGATACTTGAGTGCACTCTCAAGCATTATGTAGGTGGAGTTCCATCTAGTGACAACATCCGGTCTCAACCCAATTCCTGTATCAATTCCACCAACTTGCTCAATACATTGATAAAATTGTCTCATCCTAGCTTCTGAACCCCTCACATAATGAACACTTTGTCTTATTTTATGCAATGCCTTACTAGCTACCTTCAAACCATCTTGAACAATAAGGTTCAGTATATGAGCACAACATCTAATGTGAAAGAACTCTCCATTAAGCAACAAAGTATTCGACAAATTTAAATGTTCTTTCAATATATTTTGCATGTTGTCATTTGAAGTGGCATTGTCCAAAGTGAGGGAAAAAATTTTTTTCTCCAATCCCCAATCCTTTAAAAATTCCAACACCTTCAATGATAATTCATGTCCACTATGTGGTGGCTTCATATGAGCAAATGACAATATCTTACTATTTAACTTCCAATTGCCATAAACATAATGAACAGTAAGAGAAATAAATCCATGATTAGTGCATGCAGTCCAAATATCAGAAGTCAAACAAACTCTACCAGAAATTAGGGCCAATTGTTGTTTTAACTTCTCTTTCTCTATTTCATATGTTCTCAAGACATCCGCTTTAGCAGTATTTCTACAAATGAACTTACAATGTTCATTCAGAAACTTTTGATAATTTCTAAACCCCTTCCACTCAACCATATTAAAGGGAGCACCATGTGAAATAATCATCTGAGCAATAAGTTCACGATTTACTTTAGGGTCAAATTTTTTTCTCTTCAACTTTCCTTCATAATCAATAAGCATATCTCCCGCATCATTATACTTAGAAATCATCATACATTTAGGAATATGACGACTTAAATGAGAGGTTCCTGATTTAGATGGACATGAATATTCCTTACCACACCCCTTACATTTACACCTTGGTTTGCCATCACTACCAACACCAATTTTCACAAAATAGTTCCACACATCAGAGGTTAAAATCTTAGGCTTTTTTGATTGTGATTGTGAGATGAATTCCTCATTAACATTACTAGGGATTTCTCTTGAAATTTGATCATCACCATCCATTCTAAATTTCTAATAGAAGAATCCTCACTGTAAATAATTAAAATAATTCATTTTAAATAATTAACACAAAACTTTAGGTAAGCAAATAATTAACAAAAAAACACTTAACTTACCTAGCTAAAGCAAGGCAATAGAGAGTTAGAGACAGGCAGCGTGAGCGAGGCAGTGAGCGAGAGATGGCGAGGGGCGCGGGCGACTGAGGAGCGACGGCGAGAGCAAGAGGCGCGGGCCAGGGGCTCGGGCGCGGGCGCGGGCACGGGCGAGGGCGAGACAGAGGGCGAGCGCGAGCGAGGGCAAGGGCGAGGGCGAGGGCGAGACAGAGGGCGAGCGCGGGCGAGGGGTGCGGGCGAGCGCGGGCGAGGGCAAGACAGAGGGCGAGCGCGGGCGAGGGCAAGGGCGAGCGAGGGCTAGGGCGAGACAAGGGCGCAGGCGAGGGCGAGGGCGAGGGCGATGGCTAGGGCGAGGGCGAGACAGAGGGCGAACGAGGGCGAGAGCGAGACAGAGGGCGGGCGAGGGCGAGGGTGAGAATGACAGAGGGCGAGACGAGGGCGAGGGCGAGAGCCAGGGGCGAGGGCGAGAATGACAGAGGGCGAGACGAGGGTGAAGGCGAGGGCGAGGGCGAGGGTTAGGGTTAGGGTTAAGGCGAGGGCGAGAGAAAGGCGAGGCTGAGGGTGGGGGGGTTTTGTGGGCCGCGGCGATTAACGGGCCGGCGGGCCAAGCGGGCCAGCCCGGCCCGCCACCATTTGGCCCACCGGGCCAAGCGGGCCGGGCCAAATCGGCCCGGCCTTAAATGGGCCAGCAAACTGCTGGCCCTAGCCCGGTCCCGGGCCGGGCCCCAACGGGCCAGCCCGTCGGGCCGCGCCCATTTTGCCATCTCTATAATGCATGCTAGCTTGCTGTTGGCAACTAGAGGGTGGTCTGATCGTATTATATTATATAAATAGGGGCCCGCTTGCTCAATAGAAAATAAATCAATTGATGAATTTGGAATTGAGATTTATATAGTAATCTAACATTCTAACTAGCTAGCTTACAGATACTATGTCAATCAATGTTCGTGTTGTGCTTATGGTGAGCATGGCTGCATGCCTAATCTCGGTTGCCTCTCGAGCTGCTGGAACTGCAACTTACTATACTGTCTACGTTCGTAAGTTGCCATGCATGCTCATATATATCTGATATCTCACTTTTGTTAATTTTTTACTTTGTTAGTTAGTTAATTTTCAAGATCTGTAAGTAACGATGAACAAACTATATATATTTATTGATTTCGATCTATATATTGTTGGAAGGTTTTCCTTCCCTCTTCCGCACCCCTGTGTGTGTGTGTGTGTGTGGGTGGGTGTTGTTGGGTCATCGGTGTGAGACCAAACAAACGGGGAAGAGCCTTTTCTTTGTTGCCGGAAAAAGTCTTTGAATTATTTGGATATAAGACCTATTTATAGGCGAAAACTTAAATAGAAAATAAGTACTAACAGAATATTAGTTCTGTATTACTTGTTACTTGTGCTTTGTTGTTGTATTAGTTGCTTCAGTTGCTGTATTAGTTGTACAATTGCATTTCTGTAATTATTGAAATTATGGCTTATTATATAAGGGCTGAGATCATGAATTGAGATCAATGAAGCATTTTATTATCTCTTTGTCTCTCTTTCTATTCACGAAATATCTCTCTGTTCATGAAATGGTATCAGAGCTATTTTGAAACCCTAGGGCTTCTTTTTTGTCGAGCCCTAGGTTGTCTTCCGTCGCATGCTTCGCTTCTTCTTCGAATATTCGAAGATCTGTAATCAACGATTCCGTGAGTTGTGAATATCTTCTTTGTTCGGATTCTCTTTTCGATTCTTCATATTTTCTCTTTGATTTTCTATTCGTATCTTCTTTGTTCGTAGATCGAGAGATTTGAATTTTTTTTCTTAGATCTGAAACTTTTCTCCCTTGCTAGGAGATCTGTTATCGACAATTTCTTTTGGAAATCACGAATCTTGTGATTACTCTTAATTAGCAAAACTGTTCGTCCATTTTTTATCTATGGTGACAGAGAATCTATCATCTTCCTCGTTAAGGCTCAATTCCGCCACTGACGACAGAATGAGTCATTTCTTTTTACATCATTCTGACAACCTCGCCCTGGTCCTAGTGTCTCTGCCGTTAACAAGAGATAACTACACCTCCTAGAGCTGTGTGATGGTGATCATTTTGTCGGTGAAGAACAAGCTAGGGTTTGTAAATGGCTCCATATCGAAACCTACAGGTGATGAATCTTTACTTAATGCCTAGATAAAGAACAATAATATAATCATATCTTGGATACTTAACTCTATGTCTAAGGAAATTTTTGCAAGTGTCATATACTTTGAGTCAGTGCAAGATATCTGGACAGACCTTAAAGAGAGGTACCAGGAGAGTAATGGTCCTTGGATCTTTCAGTTGAGGTGAGAATTAATGAACCTAACTCAGGGTTCATTGTCTGTAAGTGCTTACTTTACCAAATTGAAAACTATTTGGAATGAACTTGGTAATTTTAGGCCTGTTTGTACATGCGAAAATTGTTCGTGTGGAGGCACTAGGGCGTTAGTAGAACATTATCACATGGAGTATGTGATGTCATTTTTAATGGGTTTGCATGATTCTTTTGCTCAAGTCAATGGTCAATTACTATTAATGGATCTTATTCCCCCGATTAATAAAATTTTTACTCTAATTTCTCAAGAAGAAAATAAGAGGAATGTAGTTAATTAGATTGTTGGGAATGATTATGTTCTATTCAATGTTAAACATGATGTGCATAAAACTGGTCATGGTCGGTCTACAAATAAAGAAAGATCATTGTGCACACACTGTGGGCTTCATGGTCACACCATTAACAAGTGCTATAAGTTGCACAGGTATCCTCCTGGATATAAGTTCAAGCAGAGAAACCCTAGCCAAATACATCCTAATCAAAGTGAATCCCATTGTTAATCAAGTATGTGAGACTCATCAAAATTTGTCCAATAGTAATTAGGTTACGGGAGATTTTATGCAAACGTTGAGTCCTACACAATATCAACATCTGTTGAACATGCTGAACACTTATCTAAACGTGGCTAAAACACAGGCAAAACTTGATGCTTCCCAAAACCA
The DNA here is from genome assembly GCF_014633365.1 of Diospyros lotus. Taxonomy (NCBI): domain Eukaryota; kingdom Viridiplantae; phylum Streptophyta; class Magnoliopsida; order Ericales; family Ebenaceae; genus Diospyros; species Diospyros lotus. Next base: position 29,767,564 of record NC_068344.1, read on the forward strand.
AGCATCAAGTACCTATTTTTCTATTTTCGTAAGTCCAGTTCTCAATAATCCTAGGTATTGGATAGTGGATTTTGGGGCCACTAGTCATATATGCTTCAATCAATCTTCATTTATTCATTTAAGCGCAATTCAGAACGCATATATTACTCTACCAAATCACTCTCGGATTTCTGTATTATATGCTGGAAATGTATTACTTAGTCATTGCTTAGTGCTTAAGAATGTCCTGTTTGTGCCTCACTTCAAGTTTAATTTGATCTTTGTTCGTGCACTTACAAAAAAAAATTGTATGAGTCTTAGTTTCTTCTCTCGCACACGTATTCTCCAAGATGTCAAACATTCAAAGATGATTGGCAGGGGTAATCTTCACGAAGGTTTATATGTCATTGATGCTGATTCTATTGATTCTAAATGTCAACCAGTAGATAGAACATGTATTTCTTCTACTCATATGGCCCATGTTGTAAGCAAACATACTTGGCATAATAGGCTTGGACATATTTCATTTCATAAGATGGAAAATTTGAAAGATTTGCTGAACTATATAAAAACACTAAGGATGTTTCTTGTTCCATATGTCTATTAGCCAAACATAGAACGTTATCTTTTGTGTCTAATAACCATCTATCTCCACATGCTTTTGACTTAGTTCATTGTGACACTTGGGGGGCCATATTATGTTCCAACATATGCTGATTATAGATACTTTCTCACCATAGTTGATGACTGCACACTATTCACTTGGATTTTCTTAATGCGGCAAAAATTTGACGCTAGGGTTATTGTTCCTAAATTTTTCTCTATGGTGGAAAAACAATTTAACTCAAAAGTGAAGAAATTTAGGTTAGATAATGGTCTCGAGCTCAAATTTCAGGATTATTTTGCTACAAAGGGGGTGATACATCAATTTTCTTGTGTAGAAAGGCTTGAGCAAAATTCCGTAGTGGAATGTAAGCATCAACATCTTCTTAATGTAGCTAGAGCACTATTGTTTCAGTCCAGAGCGCCTATTCAATTCTGGGGTGATTGTATCATTACTACTGCTTTCCTGATTAATAGGACTCATGTATGCTCCTATTTTGAAAAATTAATCCCCTTACCAACTTCTCTACCAGAAATATGTTGACTATACTTTATTCCGCACATTTGGTAGTTTATGTTTTGCCTCTTCTTTAACTTCTCATAGGGCAAAATTCTATCCTCGTGCTACCGCTTGTGTTTTTCTTGGATATCCTCTAGGTATGAAAGGCTACAAACTTTATGATATTGTTGTCAAAAGTACATTTGTATCACGTGATGTTGTTTTTCATGAAAATGTATTTTCTTTTCATTCTATCAGTTCTCCTACTGAGGTGATGGATTCTTTTCTAGATTTGATTTTACCCCATTCCAACCTTGATTCCTCTTGTTCTTTGGAACATGATTCACCCATTCAATCCTCAGATGTAGCAGAATCTGATTCTTCCAGTCCTAATTTTCTCCCTGCTATTATAGTCCACAGGTGTTCTCGAATCAGCAAACCTCTTTCTTATCTATAGGACTTTCATTGTAATTTGCTGACTAATACTTCCATTTCTGATTCCGGATCTACCTATCCTTTGGACCATTATGTGTCTGCCCCTCACAAAACCTTTTTACTCAATGTTTCTTCCAATTTTGAACCTCAGTTTTATCACCAAGCAGTCCCACATGATCATTGGAGAGATGCTATGAGAGCTAAATTAGATGCTATGCATATGAACAATACTTGGTATGTTACTACATTGCCTCATGATAAACATTTCAATGGATGCACGTGGTTACAAGATAAAATACAGGTCTGATGGTTCTATTGAAAGGCACAAGGCTCATTTAGTTACTAAGGGACATACCCAGCAAGAAGGTTTGGACTTCTTTGATACGTTTTCCTCAGTTGCCAAGTTAGTCACAGTTAAGGTTCTTCTTGCTTTAATTGCCATAAATAAATGGTCTCTTATTCAACTTGATGTTAATAATGCCTTTCTTAATGGTGATCTATTTAAAGAAGTTTATATGGATCTTTCACTCGGGTCTAAGCCTCAGATTCCAACTCCTAATCAGGGGGAGCAACTGGTATGTAAACTTCATAAATCCATATATGGGCTTAAACAAGTTTCAAGGCAATGGTTTTCTAAATTTTCTAATGCTCTCATTTCACATGGTTTTCATCAATCTAAGTCAGATTATTCCCTTTTTACTAAGGGTATTGGTGCATCTTTTGTAGCATTTCTCATTTATGTTGACGAAATCATCATTACGGATTCTGATCTTGCAGCAATAGCTTCCCTTAAAGCGTTTCTTCATTGTCAATTTACTATAAAAAAATCGACATTTAACGGCGATTTTTTTTTGCATTTAGCGATGGTTTTCAACAACTGTCGGAGTAATCGCCGCTAATTATATTTTTTGCGGCGATTTTTAAACCGCCACAAAATAAGTGATTTAGTGGTGATTATTATAATATTTAACAGCAGTTTCAAAACTGCTGCAAAAATTAAAAAAAATTAAATTTATAATATTTAGTGGTGGTTTCAAAATCGCTGTAAAAATTAAAAAATAAAATTAATTTCAGCCGTGGTTTCAAAACCGCAACAAAAATAAAAAAATTGAATTTTTAATTTTAGAGGCGATTTCAAAACCGTAGCAAAAATTAAAAAAAAAATTTAATTACCAGGTGCGCGCATAAGCGTGGGCAGCCCGGCCAGCACCCAGCCACCCAAGCATAGCCCTGCTCGAGCCCGCGCCTGGCCCTTGCGCACCACGTGGTGATGCTAGAAATTAAATCCCAACCTTCCCCTCCCTAAGTTTTGAACCCAAGATCTCTCATACGCTCGTGCGAGCAGGAACTGTCTGATCTGTGAAGCCTCCTTGACATATATGCACATATATATATTATATACTAATCTAACCACTAATTTTCAGAATTATATTTTATATTTGTTTTTATTAATTTAATTTTTAATTATTTTCTTAAGCAAAATTTAATTTTTTAATGAATTTTGTGGCGATTTATAAAAATCGTCGCAAATGTTAATTTAATTTTAATTTTGATTTTTTTTTAAAATTTAGTGGCGGTTTCTGAAAATCGTCGCTAAGTTTAATTTTTTAATGAATTTTGCGACGATTTTTGAAAATCGTCGCAAATGTTAATTTAATTTTAATTTTTTTGAATTTAGTGGCGGTTTTTTAAAATTGCCACAAATGTTATTTAAATTTTAATTTTGAATTATTTAATTATTTTTGAATTTAGTGGTGGTTTCTCAAAAACTGCTGCTAAATTTAATTTTTTAATGAATTGTGCGACGATTTTTGAAAATAGCCGCAAATGTTATTTTAATTTTAATTATTTAATTATTTTTTAATTTAGCGACGTTTTCTCAAAAATCATTGCGAAATTTAATTTAATTTTTTAATTATTTAATTATTTTTTAAATTTAGTGACGGTTCTTTGAATACCACCGTAAAGTTAAATGTTTAACTAAATTTTGCGGCGGTTTTATGAAACCGCTGCAAAAAACATATTTTGGGACGGTTTGTAAACCGCCGCAAAAAATCAATTTTTTTGTAGTGGTTTAAGCTTAAAAGACCGTTGAGGCTTGAGGTATTTTCTTAATCTCAAAATGTCTCGATCAGCTAAGGGTATTTTTTTTTCTCAAAAGCATTATACTCTACAAATTCTTGAGGATATTGATTTTCTTTCAAGTAAGCCTGCTATTTTGCCATGATTCTGATTGTTAAACTGAGTTCTTTTGATGGTGAATTGCTTGAGGATCCGTCTGTTTATAGGCGTCTAGTTGGTCATTTGCTCTATTTGACCATTTCTAGGCCTGGTATTACATTTGTGGTTCATAAACTTAGTCAATATATTTTTCAGCCTAGAAAACCTCATCTTGAAGTTGCACATCATCTCTTACAATATTTTAAGGGTGCACCTGGTCAAGGGTTGTTATTTTCTACAAATTTTTCCTTACAAATTTATGCTTTTAATTTCTGATTCTAATTGGGGGTAGTCTTGTCTGGATTCTAGGTGGTCCATTACCATTTTTTGTGTTTTTATTGATGATTCTTTAGTTTCATGGAAAGATAAAAAGGAAAGCACAATTTCTCGATCATCTGCTAAAACTGAATATGGTGTGCTTGCTTCTACTGTTAGTGAGATTATTTGGATTAATCAACTCCTTATTGATTTTCAGATTTTTCCTATAGCTCTTGCTTTGCTTTTCTGTGACAATCAATTAAGCAGCTATCCACATTGCTTCTAATTCGGTCTTCCATGAACGCACCAAGCACAACGAGTTAGATTGTCAATTTGTTCGGGACAAGTTGACCGATGGGTGTGTTCAAACTTCTTTTTATCCGCACACAACATCAACTAGTCGATGTGTTTACCAAGCCTTTATCAGTTGCTTGGTTATTTCCTTTACTATCTAAGATGGATATTCTCAATGTTCATAGTCCATCTTAAGGGAGAGTAACAGAATATTAGTTGTGTATTACTTGTTACTTGTCCTTTGTTGTTGTATTAGTTGCTTTAGTTGCTGTATTAGTTGTACAATGGCATTTCTGTAATTGATGAAATTATGATTTATTATATAAGGGCTGAGATCATGAATTGAGATTAATGAAGCATTTTTATTAGGGAAATTCTATTTGTAACCATACATTTTGCTTTTCACAACCCACTTTTAATATTCCTAAAATACCCTGAAATGAAAACTCATATTTCCCCTTCATCTAAATCTTTGACGCTCAACCACCCATCATTACTCTTCAAGCGCGTTCACTCGCTTTTTCGATCATGATCACCATAGCCACTTTACTCACCCACTAAACATCGCACAACCATTATTATTCAACACTTAGCATTACACAACCACTATTATTCAATACTAAATATTACTCGGACCAGTTCTCCTCGCCATAACCAATTACTAGTACTATCAGCAGTTACTACTAGCGATGGAATATTATTATCCAGTGATGGAAGATTAATATCCATTATTATTTACATAGAGTTTGACGAAAAAGATAATGAGTATTCTTATTTCGTCGAGAAACAACACAATTTACAACATCTATCAGTAGTTCAATAACATAATTTACATATACATAGAAGAGGGATGAATTAAAAAAATAAGATTAATTAAAAAATAAAAAATACGCCTTGAAACCCACCCGAACCTTAAGGTTCGGGGGCTAAGGGATGCCCCAAACCTAGGGGTTCGGGGTTCGGGGGCTAGAGAATGCCCCGAACTTTGGGGTTCGGGGGCTAGGGAATGTCCCGAACCTCGGGGTTCGGGGTTGGGGGATGCCCCCGAACCTCGGGGTTCGGGGGCTAGGGGATGCCCCGAATCCCGAGGTTCGGGGTGTTCGGGAAATCTCGAATTTCAGGATTCGGTAAGCACCCCGAATTCATAGATTCGGGAAAAATTAATTCTCCCAAATCAATGAATTCGAAAAAAATCATTTTTTCCGAAATTATGAATTCGGGAGAGTTGCATTCTCCCGAACCTTGGTTCAGGAGAATGCAACTCTCCCGAATTGCATTATATAACATATTATATAATTAATATAATGTTATATATGTTATATAATAATATATAATATGCATACTATCCATTCTCCCGAACCATGAGGTTCGGGAGAAGGCAAATGTATATAATATATTATATATTATAATACAATTATATGTATTATGTAATATATGTATATTATACTATTATATTATTATATATTATAACTATATATATATAATGATTTTATATAAATTATTTCAAAAGTATATAAATTATTCCGAATGATCGTACCCCAAATATTTAGATTAATATTATATTTATTTTTTTAAAATTAATGTTGCTTTAATTTTAATTTTTTTTGAGTTAAATACAAATCGTAATAAAATTATATTTATTTTTATTTATATTAAATTTATGACATTTTATTATAAATTAAATAAATTTAATTTAAATAAAATTTAACAGCAAATACTAAAATAAAATATTATTACAATCTGGTAATATTATTAAATAAAGTTAATAAAATATTATTGCAATGAGGTTCAGGGAAGCCCCACCCCCCGAACAATGAGTTTCGGGGAGCTGGGGCTCCCCCAAACCCCGCTGTTCGGGAGAGCTAATTGCCCCCCGAACAGTGGGGTTTGGGGGAGCCCCAGCCCCCCGAAACTCGTTGTTCGGGGGTTGGGGATTCCCCCGAACACTGAGATTCGGGAGTGCGGGTTCTCCCGAACACCTAGTTCGAGCGGTAACCAAGCATCGGCCGGATTCTAGGAACTTCGACGAGTCCCAACACTATCGCATTTATATGAAATCAAACTAGAAGGCAAAATTTTTATCTGGTTATGCGATTTGGGAGATTCCAACAGGCTAGACGAGACAAGCAAAGTGGGCGAGGCAAGCAAAGTCGGTGACGCTGTCACAGAAGAAGAAGAAGAAGAAGAAGAAGAAGAGGATTTGATGCGCGTGGGCGTAGTTTTTGAGGGTTAAATGTGTGGAGGGTATATTTAGCATGTAAATAGTTGTAAAAAATAATAAGTGTGGCTGTAAATAATAAAATTAAATATTTTAATTAAACTGGTTACGAATAGCAAATTTTATTGTTGCAAATAGAATTTCCCTTTTTATTATCTCTTTGTCTCTCTTTCTGTTCACGAAATATCTCTCTGTTCATGAAAAGTACAATGCATTAAAGATTTTTATCAAAATTCCAAATAAGTCTTCTCAAATTCGTGCTACGTACGCGGGTTTCCTTCAGCTTCTCCTTCCAGATCCGTTCTGCCTTAATTTTCTTGCAAGTTTAAAGTCTTAACAAATATAACCAACCGAGCTGATATTAATTTAATTTCTACTTTGCCCAGCGTCTGCATGCTACGGCAGCCAGCGACGGCTTGTGAGGGAATGGGGCTGTGTGGAAGAATGTAGGAAGTGAGATGCACCGGAGCAACCAACCCGGGAGTGCCACGGCCATGCAAAGGTGGCTCTGGCAGCGTGAGGGTGGATCGCTCCATGGGATGCCAAGCCACCATTGATCTCTCGCACGAGGCCTTCTCTGCCATTGCTGATCCTGTCGCAGGGAAAATCAATATTGACCATCACTGATACGTAATTAATGCTTCAATAACAAATTTAATTTATTCTCTTTATTATTTTCTGACTCTTTTTTGTTTTCAATTTCTTAAAATTGTCAAAATGCCTTTACTTATCAATTTTTAAAAATATATTTTTTAAAATACAAAAAATAATTTACACACAAAACTCAAAACGGTAAAATCATGTTTTGACTATTTTGAGCCAAAACAACCACTTTGAATTCAAAATGTGAAAAACAACTATAGTGTTTCTCTTTCTTCTCTTCTCTTCTTTTTCTCTTATCTCTTCTATTTTCTTCAAACCTCAGCCGCCACAACCATCCACACCCATCACCATCCTCACCGCCCCTCGTCGTTCAACCTTTGAACTGCCCCGGCTCTGTCACTTCCCTTGCATCACGTCTAACATCATCGCTCACCATCGTCAATCAGCCCTCGTCGCTCCCCTTGCATCGCGACCGACAACCCCAACCATTGCCGTTGTTCGAATTTCAGCTCGCCTCCCATTTACCAATCATTTTTTCCTTCTATGATTTGATTTCCTACTGCGCCTACAGCTCCTCATCTTCAAGTTTCATATTTGGGAGTTTTAATTTTAGAATTAAGATTTGGTCAATTTTGCAATTAGGGTTTAATTTAGAGAAATTCTATTTGCAACCATACTTTTTGCTCTTCACAACCAATATAAGTAAAATATTATATTTTACTATTTATAATCATATTTATTATTTTCTATAACCATTTCTATTTTAAACATATCATTCAAACACCATTCCTCAAAAAAGACACCCCACGAGCATCAAACCCCCTTCTTCTTCTTCTTCTTCTTCTTCTTCTTCTTTTTCTTTTTCTTCACGATCATCAGACCACTAGAATTATTTGTTGTTATTTGTTGTATTATTATAATTATAACTTTTGAACATGTATTAAGTTATTTGTAATAATATTTTATTTTAGTATTTGCTGTTAGATTTTATTTAATTTAACTTTATTTAATTATGATAAAATGTCATAAATTTAATATAAATTTTTAAAAAAATAAACATAATTTTATTACGATTTGCATTTAACTCAAAAAAATTAAAATTAAAGCAACATTAATTCAAAAAAAATAAATATAATATTAATCCAAAGATTCGGGGCACGATGATTCGGAATAATTTATATACAAAATCATTATATATATAGTTATAATATATATGTATATAATAATATACATATAATAGTATATAATATATTATATACATTTTAGGAGAATTGCATTCTCCCCAATTCAATTATATAACATATTATATAAGAGTATATATAATATGTTATATACTATCCATCCTCCTCAATTTATAGATTCGGAAAAAATGATTTTTTCCGAATTCATGGATTCAGGTGCTTACCGAACCCTACGATTCGTGGTTCCCTGAACACCTAGAAGGCTGGGGTTCGGGCGGTCAGGGGTTCCGCAAACCCTTGGGTTCGAGGCATCCCCAACCCCCGAACCTCAGGATTTAGGGCATCCCCTAGCCCCCAAACCTCAGGGCTCAGGGTTTCAAGGCACAGAAGGGTATTTTTTATTTTTTAATTAATCTTTTTTTTAATTCATTTGTCATGTATGTATATGTAAATTATGTCATTTAATTAGTGATAGATGTTGTAAATTGTGTTGTTTCTCTCCGAAACAGGAATACTCGTTATCTTTTTCGTCAAACTCTGTGTAAATATTTGCGGATAATAATCTTCCATCGCTAATAGTAACTGGTAATTGGTTATGGCGAGAAGAACTAAGTTGAACAATGTTTGGTGTTGAATAATAGTGGTTGTGCGATATTCAGTTGTGGGTGAATCAAGTGATTGTAGCAATAGTGGTCGAGAAAGTGAGTGCACGCGCTTGAAGAGTAATGATGAGTGGTTGAGTGTCAAATATTTAAATAAAGGGCAAATATGAGTTTTCATCTCAGGGTATTTTGAGAATATTAAAAGTGAGTTGCGGAGAGTAAAAAGTATAGTTGCAAATCGAATTTCCCTTTAATTTGATGGTTTATAAGCTTGGTGTGACTATAATAATCTTGTGCAGTAGCAATCAAGGAGAATTAGAAATATGTATACAAATTATTTTATTTTGTTTTATTTGAATATTAATTAAATTGAATATGTAATATGACTTTTTTGTATTGATTTTCCTTTTTAATGATATTTCTAAGATTTTGTGATTTATAATTCTTTTCTTCAGTGTTTCATGTTGTGGGTAATTTAAATCTCGAAATTAACATCAAATTTCAATTTATACGTAAAAATAAATTTATCATGGAATTAATAGTTGAGCCAAATCAAAAATTATTTTAGAAAACACTTTACAATTTTAATGTATTACATATGATTAGATTATCAGTTATCTATTATATTATAATTTAAAATCTTTGAATCAAATTTATAATTTACTAATAAATGTTTACAATTTACTTTGAATCAAATTTATTGAATAAAATATCATAAAATAATTTTACTCAAAATTTGAAAGTAAATGCGTTTTTAATTTTTTTTTTTGAATTTTTTTTAAAATAACAAAAAAATACGATTTCAGTAATTTCAAAACAGACACTTAAAATTAAAAATTAAAAATAAATTCAAAACTAAAAATTAAAACACGAAAAAAACCGCAACCTAAGTATTTCTTTATTTAAAAAAACCTTTCAAATATTTAGGTTTTTCTTTCCTCATTTCTCTAACTCTCTCTTTTTTTGAACCCACTAAGCAATGGGTTTGTTGGCTAGAACCCACTCGAGTTGGCTTTGAAGATAATATGTCTTAATTTCTTATTTTTTAAAAGAAATTAGAAGACAAAGTGGAGGGTGGAAAGGATACTTTAAAAATTTTAATAAATTAACTATTGTTACTTAAGAGTAAGGCGGTAAATATTGTAGGAGAGTTACCCAACGCCAGCCCAAGGCATGGCCACTAAAGCCTATGCCTAGGGCTCCCAGAAAATACACCCACCCCCTCCCAAAGTAAAATACAACTCCCATAAAATACACCCCCAAAGTAAAATAAAGTAACCAAATTTGGGGTCCAAAAAAAAATACAATCCTCAGAAAATACAATCCCCCCAAAGTAAAATACACTAGCTAAATTTGAGCCCTCAAAAAATACAACCCCCCAAAAGTAAAATACAATAACCAAAATTTAGACCTCCAAAAAATACAACCCCTCCTCTCTCCCCCCCCCCCCCCCAAAGTAAAATACAGCCCCAAAATTTGAGCCCCAAAAAATACAGTCCCCCCCGAAAGTAAAATACAGTGACCAAAATTTGGGGCCCCCAAAAAAGTACAACCCCCTCCCCTCGCCCAAAGTAAAATACAGCAGCCAAAATTTGAGCTCCTAAAAAATACAGGCCCCCACACACAGAGAGTAAAATACAACAATAACTTGAGATAACAAACCACCTCCCCTAAAAAAAAAAATAAATAAATTAGGGGCCTCCAAAAAATACAGCGCCTCACCCTCTCAAAAAAGAATTATTTTCGCCTAGGGTCCCACTGGGCCTTGGGCCGGCCCCGAACTTACCTCAAGAGAAATCAATAATATTTCTAAAAACACGAATTGTTAATGTAATTTAGTCAAATTTCATAAAAGTAACATGTGAAATTTATTTATTTTTTATCATTGACGTAGATATCCAATATGAATAGCTAGGCTGCCCTAATTGCGAGTATATTATCTTTTCTATGCTTTTATATTTTTCAACATTATAATTGCTGCTCTTTGAGCATGTGATCAGATGTTAGTTTGTTCATTTACTTAATTAATTTTTTATTGTCTATCTCACCACCATAATGAAATAATTACGAGAATAAGTGCCCAACGTTGTTCATTTATTAGTTGTGAAGAAAAAGAAGCAACTAGCTAGCAGCTCTTCCTCTAGATTTAACAGTACAGCTGGTTCTCCTCTGCTCCTTGGTAAAAACACTATTGTTTTAATTTAAATTTTTGATATTTTGAAAATAAAAGTGATGAAGTTAAAGGGTACTTAATCGTCGTTTAATTCCTAATTTGTTTGTTTGCTTCCTAGTGCAGTCCCTTAGTCGGAAATTGTCCTAGCAACTTTTGGTCTTGAATATGTTCCAAATATTCATGAGAGAAAAATAGAGGGTGGGATCTCATCTTTCAGTACGTCCTTTTAACATTCAAGTCAATTATTATATTAAAAATAATATAATAATTATATAATAAATAACGTATCCCACTCATTAAATATAATACTTTTATATAAGTATCTCATATTGAAGGAATGATACAAATAGAGCCATGTAGTCAGATTGGGATGAGATATATTGTATGGGTCTTGCTTGGGCCTTAGATCCATGATAGAGGATCAGAAGGCAAATCAGGCTCTTGCCTAATTCTTTAGTTTTAAGTCATTTTGAATTTTGTTATCCATCGACAAAAAGAATAATTTTATTATTGTTATTTATTAAAGTAGTAAGCATTGCTTAATCTTCCTTTATTTGCGTTAAAATTGATCGATATAGCTCTTCGTCATTCAACGGCACCATTAAAAATGTTATCATCTTTTTTATGAATAAAATATGTAACAAAAAATAATGTGATTTACGGACTTTACTATTTTATACTCAAAAATGAGTGTGAGAGAGCTTTTACATTTTATAAACAATAAAATATTATAAAAAGATATATACTAGATAACATCCCACGTCGAGCGATAGGAAAGACCGAAACAACTTATTCTGATGGGCCTATACGAGCTTCCTAGGGATCACCCATTCTTGAGATTTCCCAGCTCAAACATGCTTAACTCGAGAATTCTTTATCCACATTCAGCCTAAAAGATATACAGCTGATGTTTTTTCCTTTCTTATTTATTCTCGATATATACTACTCTTCTCTGGACTCTTGAGATATTACATTTTTCCTCCCTTGAGCACATGATGCTCTCATCATGCGATCTTACAATTGGTCTCAGATCTTCTCCCCTTTAGGAGCTTCTATCCTAGAAGCCTATCAGAAGTCACTCCTTGTACAGGCCTTCGAGCCCCGGCACCATTCCCCGCCCTCATCAAACCGCCTTCACCAAGGGTCGATACTGATACCACCTGTAACATCCTACATTTAGCGATATGAAAGATCGACACAACTTACCCTAATAAGCCTACACGAACTTCCTAAGGGTCACCTGTAACGTCTCAAATTTTTGTAAATCCCAAAATTTTGGAGGTAAATAAAAATTGTTTGAGGTTATTATTGAATATTTGAAAATTTTAGAGGAAATATTTATTTATGGTGTTTTGAGGAAATGAAAAATTAAGGTAAATAATAATTTATTTGGGAATATTTATGGAAAGGATATGATGAATTGATTCGGTGAATTTTTGGAAATTTTGGAATGTAAATAGAGATTCCAGAAAGTTTGGGGTGCTGGTGTAATTCCAGAAAGAGGCTTCAAGTCTCTTTAAATTTATTGGGTGCATGTTATAGTTAAAGGTAAGTGGCAGTGTGAGCGGTCGCGCGCCAGGGTGGCCAGGCGTGGGACACAAGTTCGATTAGTGGGAGGCTTAGCGCGCGTGTTGGGAAAACAAGCTGATTTTTAATCATCCATAAGGCGCCCAAAACGGCGCCGTTTTGAGGCTCCTATGCACACACGCGATGCGCACGGCCAGGAGATGGCAGCTACTAGGCTGCCCTCCTTTGTCTGCAACAGTCCAATTCTTTTCTCATTTTTTATGCAAATGCCCTTGAAAATTGAGGATAATAAGAATGGCGTTGTAGTCAATAGTGGACTACCAAATGATGGCTTTGAAATGAATAATTTAAGTGAAGGATCAGTGAATGTGAGTATAAATAGGTGAGTAGGGAATGAAATTAAAGGCATGAAGTGAAGAGAAGAAGTGGCTTTGAACTTGAGAGGAGAAATTGAGGTAGTAAGGTATGGTTAATTTCAAAGTTAATTTATCATTAGTTAATTTGGGAAGCTAGTCAATTAGTGAATTGATAATGTTTGGAATTAGTGTATTAGCTTAATTAAGTTAAAGTTTATTTTAATTAGTTAATTTAATGAGTTAGTTAATTAGCTAAATTAACTAGTAAGTTAGTTAATTTAAGAGATGATGTCTAAATTAGTTAATTTAGGAAAATTAGTCGATTAATAACTTAGTGGACTTGTTAGTCAAATGAATTTAATTATGGGTTACTAAATTAGTTCTTGACCTTACTTTGTAAATATTTTGTTAAGGAATTTTGGGTGCGTCAACGGTACAAATTATTAGATGACATGTATCTCGAGGTAAGGGTTTAATATGCTCTGTGTGTAAATTACTTTTGTCATGGCTTGCATAAGATGTTGAAGGCGTGCCTAGGCATGAGGCAGCGAATTTTTGACCGTGGGAGTCTCGAGATAAGGTTTTGGAGGAAACCACTAGGGCTACCTAGAGCCTGAGATAGATTCGGTGGACGGGCTTGCATGCATGTTACATTTTATATTTATCTATGATGTCATACTTAATAATTTACTGCATTGCATATTACCTTTACTGAGTTCCAAGGCTCATCTCTTCTTTCCCACTAATCATACAGATAGCTTGGGGTCTAGTAAGGGAAAGGTGATGTATGTCGATGACCAGCTGATGATGAGAGTGGCAATCCATGATTGAGATGCAGGTCTAGTGACTTGTAATTATTTTATGGTTGTGTCGAACGTTGTTTGTATTTGTCAATTAGACTTGTCTTTTTTTTTTTTAAATGAGCACTTTGTGTGAGTAAATTATGATATACCTTAATTGTAGCTTATTAATCTACTTATGAGACACAGGTCAAACTTGAGACTTAGATGTCCTTCCGCTGCTTATGACTCTTAGACCTCGAGCTCTCGATGGCCGAAGACGGTGAAGTCTGGACCCTACCTAGGGCACCAACATTATTTTTATTTTTCTATTGTTAGGGCATAGTCGGCCTTCGAAATGGGACTTCTTGATGTAATGTTGGGTTACGGTGACACCCTGTAGTGGGGATATGGCGTCACATCATCCATTCTTGAGCTTCTCCAGTTCAAACACGCTTAATTTAGGAGTTCTTTATCCACGTTCAGGCCAAAAAGTATCTAACTAGTGTTGTTTTCTTTCTTATTTATCCTCAATATATACTACCCATATCTAAGCTCTTCGGGTATTACACACTTCCCAACGAAATGTTGTTGATGGATAAAATTGTAATATCTCAAATGTTTGTTAGCGACATTGTCGGCCTTTCAGTGTTAGACGGGCAACTATTCCTATATACATAAGAGCCACATTTTCAGAATGCAGATATTTTATCTTGCTTTCAAAACGTGGCACTAACTTATCCATTTCATGTGAAGATAGTAATTAATGTAATCTGAAACTAACTCATCTTCTTCAGGAATTTCTTTTGAAAAACTTGTTCATTTCATGTCCAGAAATACTAAAATTGATGTCATTTGACCGCAACCCATCTTGTTGACGAAAGGAGAGTGCCTTCAAAATATATCCACTTACAAGGGAAGAAAGTTTGGAGGAGAATGGGTCTCCAATCCACTTAGGATTTAACATTTTTTTTTTAAATTTTACTAAAATTAATATTCTATATTTTATATTTATTTAGACTAATCAATTTGGGTTGAGTTAAAAAAAAAAAAAAACTCCAAAATTTATTATAATGAGTCCCACAACAACTTCAGGTGCAGCCAAACCTCAACTAGTGGCAATTTTGTCGAACCAATTCCCTCTTCCCTCTTCCCTCTTCCCTCTTCCCTCTTCCCTCTTCTACAGACCATTCAACCTTCAAAACAAGAAAATAATGATGACTGGGTCCTAGTTATTTTCACTATCTTATCGCTTCTTATATTTCTATATACATAGAGCCACATTTTCAGCATACAGATATTCTATCTTGCTTTGATAATGAGACACTAACTTGTCCATTTCAAGTGAAGACAGGAAGTAATTAATGCAATCTGAAACTAACTCATCTTGTTCAGGAATCTCTTTTGAAAAACTTGTTCATTTCATATGCAAAAAGACTACAGTTGATGTCATTTGACCGCAACCCATCTTGTTGACGAAAGGAGAGTGCCTTCAAAATGTATCCACCTACAAGGGAAAAAAGTTTGGAGGAGAATGGGTCTCCAATCCGCTTAGGATTTAATAATTTTTTTAAAATTTTACTAAAATTAATATTCTATATTTTAAATTTATTTAGACTAATCAATTTGGGTCGAGTTAAAAAAAAAAATCCAAAATTTATTATAATGAGTCCTACAACAACTTCAGGTGCAGCCAAACCTCAACTAGTGGCAATTTTGTCGAACCAATTCCCTCTTCCCTCTTCCCTCTTCCCTCTTCTACAGACCATTCAACCTTCAAAACAAGAAAATAATGATGACTGGGTCCTAGTTATTTTCACTATCTTATCGCTTCTTATATTTCTATATACATAGAGCCACATTTTCAGCATACAGATATTCTATCTTGCTTTGACAATGAGACACTAACTTGTCCATTTCAAGTGAAGACAGGAAGTAATTAATGCAATATGAAACTAACTCATCTTGTTCAGGAATCTCTTTTGAAAAACTTTTTCATTTCATATGCAAAAAGACTACAGTTGATGTCATTTGACCGCAACCCATCTTGTTGACGAAAGGAGAGTGCCTTCAAAATGTATCCACCTACAAGGGAAAAAAGTTTGGAGGAGAATGGGTCTCCAATCCGCTTAGGATTTAATAATTTTTTTAAAATTTTACTAAAATTAATATTCTATATTTTAAATTTATTTAGACTAATCAATTTGGGTCGAGTTAAAAAAAAAAAAAATCCAAAATTTATTATAATGAGTCCTACAACAACTTCAGGTGCAGCCAAACCTCAAGTGGCAATTTTGTCGAATCAATTCCCTCTTCCCTCTTCTACTGACCATTCAACCTTCAAAGTCTCTCTCTCTCTCTCTCTATCGATCATTACGCGACGAGAGGATAACAGGACAATTACGAAGAGGAGAAGAAGCACATGTAAAGGCGAATTTGCTGACCTTGAAATAGTGCTATATACACATATTTATACAAACAAGTATTGTTTCATTGCCTCGTACAAGCAATTAGCAAGTCACTGATGAAGATGTCGACCCAAATCCGTGCGCTCTTGCTGCTACTATCGGCTTCATGCCTCGCCTCAGTTACGCTTGCCGCCACTGGAACTGCTACTTTCTACTACGCCGTTGGAAGTCTGTAACTATTCTTTCATTAACCAACAATAACGTATCAAATTTTTTCATCATATTATAGGTTGATAATCATTTTTATTAATAATTTTGTCTTTCGTAAACTGTTTATAGTGGCATACATATTTTTATAAAGTCTTATAAATACCAATATCATTTTTTATTTTATCTTTTTATGTGCGATCGTCTTAATTAATATTCCTATTTTACGT
Source organism: Diospyros lotus (assembly GCF_014633365.1). Classification (NCBI taxonomy): domain Eukaryota; kingdom Viridiplantae; phylum Streptophyta; class Magnoliopsida; order Ericales; family Ebenaceae; genus Diospyros; species Diospyros lotus. The sequence continues at coordinate 29,784,136 of NC_068344.1, forward strand.
TCCTATTTTTGCACTTTGATGCTATAGTACTCCCAAAATATATATACCACACAACAAAACTGGATACATATATATTGCAAAAATACATTTTGTCTTTGCTAAATACCCCACTAATGTTAGGTGGGAAGAGGGATTTACGTATGTTGCTTAAGAAACAAAAGCGCCCATAATGAAATTTTGATTCTGGCAGTCGGAGCATGTGGCACCAACCTTAACGGCGGCAACGTGGCGGCGGCCTGCGGCGGGCTTTGGGAGAATGGAGCGGCATGTAATAAAAAGTACAGCGTTACGTGCACTGGAGGACCTTGCAAGAGCGGCAGCGTCACCGTCACCATCTTGGATCGCTGCTCGTCGTCTGACACCTTGGATCTCTCTTCTGATGCCTTCGCGGTCATCGCCGACCCGGCAGCCGGAAGAATCAATATTGAGTACAATCAGTAAGCACTCTGTCTGATCTAATTGTTAAAATTAATAGAAGAACAATCAACCCAAAAGTAGCATAGGTATCATTATTGTTTCTAATAAGTTTTTCGTGGTTTATTTTGCAGGGTTTGAAGCTCTTGAAGAATATATAACGAAAGCTAGCTAGCTGCCATGAATAAACTCTCCTTTTTGCTAGTAAGTGATGAGGAGGAGATAAGAGAGATGGGCCTGTGGTGTCAAAATTGAGAGTTCTCAATAAATTATCATGAATGGTGTCTCTTGTACCAGAAAAATAATGAAAATCATATTTTATATATGTTGAGGTGTGCAATTAATTAATTCTTCTGTTGATTTATTTTAGCACTAAAATATATTTACATATTAAACATATCTATTTGTTTTATTATTTAAACAAACACATGTTAATGTTATAGTATGCTAAAGTATTTTATTAATTTTCAAAATGTCTCCTTTCAATTTTTATATTTTAAAATTATCTTTAACGGTTATTTTTTATATGAGATAGTATAATAATAAATTTAAAACGTGAACAAAAACGTTAATTCAATCTTCTTCTTCTTCTTTTTTACTTTAAAGGTGAAGTGATAGCAATTGTATCGAAAAAAAACTAAAATTAAACCTCTCGACAATTATTATCGAGATATTATAATCTTAAGTTAATAATAGTAAATTAATTATACCAATGGTATCCAATCTATTTTATCAATTAATTTGAAAGCCTTTTCTTCATTTGATTTATCCTTTATCTTCAATGTTTTGTTTATTTTACAATATTAAAGGAATAATCTTTTTTGCTTATGCTCTTAATTATTTTACTTTTAAAATTTAAACTAAATATTTGTAATTTATCGATTTTATTAATAAACTATAATTTTTATAATTATGTCAGATTACTGGCAACAATTAGGAACAAAAATTTCAAGGTTTTTGATACACTTTTGTTGAATATAATAGTCGGAGTTTGAAAAAAAAAAAAAAACAATAGAGAAAATATAGTAGTCTAAGTGTCAGCCATATATAGCCTTCTTTTAACCTACCAATCTTCCATTTGCATTGTTGTTAACTTGTTAGGCGTGCCAAAATAAATAGATTAACAAAAAATAAGCAAAGAAATTACAGGGAGGAGATCGTGCCATGTGGCAACTCCAGTAGCACCACAAAAAATTTGATTTTTTGCTGGGCTTTTTTGATGTAATTTTTAAAATTATCACAAAATATGGTATTTTACAGTAATTTACAAACTGTCACAAAATATATTTTTTATGACTATTTTTTTAATATTTTTTGTCAATTTTAAAGTGGTCGTTAAATTTAAAAAATAATTTAATAATTAAAAAATAAAAAATTAAATTTAGCGACGATTTTAAACATTCTCCACTAAATTCATTTAAAAATTAAATTTGGCGACAAAATTTAAAAAATAATTTTAAAAATTAAATTAAATTTTATGATAATTTTTGAAAATCGTCACTAAATTCATTTATGAAATTTTAATAATTTATAAAAAGAAATTTTAAAAAAATTTCTTAACTCTTCTTTTTTATTTTTTTATTTAATTCAATTAATTTATTTTTAATTTATTCCATTATTCTTTTAAAAAATATATTTTTAATTTAATCAATTAATTTATTTTCTAAATTTATACTAAAGAAATATAAAATGTAATTCTGTAAAATAGTGGTCAAATTAGTATATAATTAATATGGTAAATTATATAAAACCCCCTTGCACTTAGGATCATGTGCAACTTACCCTCTGTGCTTTCAATAGCACCAAATAACCCTCTTATACTTTCAAAATGTTACAATCAACCAAAATTTGCTGTTATTTTACACAATTTTATACAATAATCTACATACAAAATACATAATTTTACATATAGAATTTCAATATATCAAAAAAATATAAAATTTTGTATTAATCAACTAATAGATTGCATAAAATTGTGTAAAATAATAACAAATTGTGGCTGATTGCAACATTTTGAAAGTGTAAGGGGGTTATTTGATGCAATCAAAAGCACAGAGAGGTAAGTTGCACATGACCCTAAGTGTAGGGGGTTTTATATAATTTACCATAATTAATATGTGTGGATATATAACAATGAGGCTTCGTAGATTAGATGGCTTAAAGCTCGCACGCACGTACGAGAGGTCCCCGGTTCAAAATCGGGGCAGGGGAAGGCGTTGGAATTAAATTTCCAACATGGCCACATGGCGCGCAAATAGGGGAAATAGCAACGATTTTAGAAACAACCACTAAAATTCAAGGTTTTTGAAATTTTTTGCGATGGTTCTCAAATCGTTGCAAAAAATGTAATTTGCGGCAATTACTCCAACTGTTACTGAAAACCATAGCTAAATGCTCCACGACGGCTATTTTAGCAACGTTTGAAAATCATTGCTAAATGCTGATTTTTTTTTGTAGTGCAGCCACTTTAGGCCCTCCCTTCCCGGGTAGGGATCACTCAAGGATGGCCCCTACCTACACCTCCAAGTGGGGGTCACTCGAGGGTGGCCAAAACTAACACCCCTGAGTGAGGGTCACTCGATGGTAGCACTGCTGTAATATTCCAAATTTTCTAAAGGTTTCAAGAGTAATTTTAACTTGGGTTATAGGTGAAATTATTAAAAGATTATGGGCTTAAGTATAATTTCTTACAATTATAAGTACCGAATCGACTGTAGGGAATACCCCAGAATATAAATATCTATGAAAAATGATATGATCTCAATGAGCTTTCCAAGATAAGATTTATGATATTAAAATAAATCAGAATTTAGATGATTTTCGATACAGCTAAATTACAACTTCGATTCAGGTTGAAAAACTGAGCAGTCGAAGGAAACTTTCCGGAAATAACCGAAACCTTGTGGTGGCTTCGGTTTTACGTAAGGATCAACCTTGAAATGGTTTTAGGACGAAATAAGATTCTGGCGAGGGCGCAGGGATGAAATCGTCCTTATTAACTAAATCTTGAATTATTAATTTTGAATTTTTGGTATCATAATGCAAATTTATTGGAAGTTAAAGGGTGTATTTGCAATTTAAGAAATTTTCAAGGGTAATAAAGATGTAATGTGAGGATTAAATGTGTGAGATATATATAATGTATATATGTATACGCTGGGGGCAAATTTGCATCATTTGAGGGATAAATTTGCACTATTTAAGTGCATTGGAATGAGAGAGAGTGATGGCCAGCTGTAAATGGTGCAAGTGGATGGAAGAAGTGATGGCTGGCAGCTAAGCCTTCTTGATATATATATATATATATATATTCAAGAAGAAAAAAAATGGGAAGGAGAATGGATGCCCATGGAGCAAGCATTTGGCCCAATCGAAGAAGCAAAGAGAGAAGGATCGAATGAGGGCTCGGGAGAAGGCCGAAAATAGATTGAGAAAGAGTGAGAGGGATGAGAGATCGAGAAAGAAGGTCGATCAGCCATGGTAGTTGCTGCCATAGCCGACGATAAAGCGCAACAGTAGGTCACGGTGGAGTTGGGCAGCATGTGGACGCAGCCGTTTGGCCGATGTTTAGTGGCTGAGAGGCAATCCGAAATTGGCCGCAACAAACGGTTAGAAACCATAGCCGCAAGTAGCGACCATGACAGCATAGCAAGAAAATTTGGGGTTTGAGGAGTATGCTCGTAGCCAAAAAATAGGAAAAATGGAGAAATATTCTAGAAAAATCTGAGAATTAATTTGGGGTTTAAAGAGTATGCCTGGAGCTAGAAAATTTATCGAGCACATATTTCGAGGTCAAGACACGTGTATCAATGAGGCTTTAAAAGTTAAGCTTAGGTGAGTTTGGAATTTTTAATGTTCTTAGAAAAATGATTTATGAATTCTTATATCACTACAAGAAAAATGGCATTTAGCAAAGGAAAAATTCATTGCTAAAACATCAAAATTCGTCGCTAAAAAATTTAACGACGGATTTTTCGACGAGTAGCTTCCTGTCGCTAAAAATGGTGTCGCCAAATTTTAGTGACGGGATTTAGCAACAGCACAAATCAACGATGGAAATTTTCATCGCTGATTAAAAAATAAAAACAAAAATTATTCAAAAAATTAAATATTATTTTAGCGACGAAAAACGTTCCGTCGCTATTCAGCGATGGAAAGTTTTCTATTGCTAATACACAATAAAAATTAGAATGTTAAAAAAGTTAAAATAAATTAGAATTAGCAACGAAAATAGTTCTTAGTGACGGATCCGTTTCCGTCGCTGACTTTAATTTAAAAAAATAAAATAATAATAGCTTGCGCCAGACAGACGTGCGCGCCCGACCTATGAGTGCCAGGTGGCGCCGCCACTACGCGTTGGGAATTAATCTCAGCGTACTCCTTTCTTCCTTTCCTCAATTTCGATCCCTGATCCTTCGTGTGTAAGCGCGCGTGCGCAACCATCCGAGCTGCAAGCCTCCTTAATTTATACACTGCACATATTAACTATATACTATACTTAGTTGACAGCCATTTTAATTTTATTTTAAATTAAGATTTTGAATTTTAAATATTTTAAATTCATAAATTAATATTTAAAAAAATAAATGTTGTAAATTTTAACTCAACTAATGTACCAATTAAATATTGTAATTAATTAATCTCTTAAATATTTAAATTTTATTTGCTTAAAAATTAGTTTAATACATATTTGTTATTATAAATTTTACAATATCATATCAATTTACATATTTTTAGTTTGTAAATAAAATACATAAAATATACATTTAATACATTTTAATATTTATTTAATCTTTGTTTAATACATAATTAATAAATTTTATTTTTTAATTTATTTTTTCCTTTCTTAGTGACGGATTACTACTGTCACTAAATTTTTTAATTATTAATTTAATTTTTTTAATTATTTAGCGACAAAATATGCTGTCGCTAAATATATTTAATTTAAATTTAATTTTTTATTATTTATTTAATTTTTTTTAATTAACGAAGGAATATTCAATCACTAAATATATTTAATTTAATTAAATAAAAAAATAAATTAAATAAAAAAAATACAAAATTTAGTGATGGAAAAGCCTTTGTGCCTAAAAAATAAAAATAAATTAAATAAAAAATACAAAATTTAGAAACGGAGTTACACCTGTCGCTAAAAAATAAAAAATAAATTAAATAAAAAAATTTTGTGACGATATTACCCGGTGCTAAAAAATAAATATAAATTAAATAAAAAATTAAAATTTAGCGATGAGGTTACACCTGTCGTTAAAAAATAAACATAAATTAAATAAAAAATACAAAATTTAGAGACGGGATAACGTTCATCGCTAAAAAATAAAAATAAATTAAATTAAAAAAGCCAAATTTAGCAACGGATAACCCTGTCATTAAAATTAAAATTAATTTAAATTAAAAAAATATATTCTGTTGTAAATTTTGTAATTTAATTTAATTTAAATTTTTAAATCATTTAACGACATAATATTTCATCTCTAAATAATTTTAATTTTAATTTAATTTTTTAATTATTTAGCAACGGAATATTTTGTCGCTAAATTTAAAATTTCAATAAAAAATAATAAAAATTATTCAGTGACGAAATTTTTCGTCGCTAATTCCGTCGCTAGATTATAAAAAAATAAAAATAGGTTTTTGTAATGGTTAAATCAATCACTAAATTACTGATTTTTTGTAGTGTAGAAAAATATTTGGTGAAATATTTAAGTAGATATTTATGTTAGAATATTAGTGAGGAGAATGAGAGAGAACTGGAGAAAACTGCAAAGAAATTATGAAAAAATAGGTTTTGATGTTTATTTGGATAATATGATGATTAGGGTGTTTTGAGAGTTGAGGTGAAGCGACTTGTACAAATTTTGGGATTGACATGAAAATCAAGGCTGTGCACGCATATCGAGAAGCCTTGAGAGGCTAAGTTAAGGTGAGTAAAATCTCCTAGAAAATTTCAAAAAATTAGGAAAGTTATTTTATGAATTGTTATAGAGAAATATTTAGTTTGAATTTATTGAGGAAAATTGGTGGAAATAGAGGAAATATGAGAAAATTAAGAAAAAATGAATATTGAAATTCTTGAATAAATATGATGGTCAGGATATGTTAAGGTTTCGAATTGAGTTCATTAGAAGCCTGGCACGCGAATCAAGATATTATGAGATACGTTCGAGATAAGTGATTCTACCCAACATTTGATTTTATATAAATGATTTTATCATGTTATCATGTCTTAATATGAATATGTCATGTAGATTGCATTCATTTACATGTATTGATGATAAAATGTGCATATGTACACAATAATATTATTGGTTATGTATTGCACGGGAAATGGGATTATAGGATGGCACTGCTGCTCTACCAAAGGTGCACCCATACACCTCGATCTGGTAAGGAGGTTGTAAAAATGGGGAGCAGCAGTTAGGTGCCGTCAACTCAAACTAGAAAGGAATGATAATATTTTGCATTTTGCATTCATGCACGAAATATGTTTATTGTACCCTTACTTAGATGATTCATCATCTAATCAGGGCTTTACCCCTAGAATATTCAAACGTTTCAAATGAAGATTATAGCAGAAATGAGAATGAATGAGGCATGAAATGACACTTAGCAAAGTGCATGATGAATTGAATGTATATTATGTAGCCCATGTATTTAAGTTCTGCTATTTTGAATTCTGAATGTTTTGAGAAATGATGATATATAACCTCATTTATGATTAATGATAATATATAACCTTATTTGTGATTAATGTTAAAATGGTAGGTTCGATTCTAGCTTCCGCAATTGATGTTTATGATGATTCTCTTTCGAGATAAATGTATGAAAGTTTTGGGAGGGATATAAGGAATGATATGGTTTAGCATTAGTTTTGAAGAAAAAAAAATTATTATCCCAGAATTATCCCAATTTATAATACGCTCGAAAAAGTGGGGTGTTACAGTTAGTATCAGAGCGAAATTTTATTTGATGACATAGGAAAAGTTTGATTTGGAGACTTATGGGACTCTGATACAGTTGGTGGCAGAGCAAATGTTTCATTTAGAGACTTAGAAAAGTCTGACTTGGTGATTAACTGTTATTTTAGTTGAGGACTTTCAGAGCTTAACCTATTTGGAGAATTAGAGAATAGCAACTTGGAGACTTAAGGGAATATGATTTAGTTAGAGCCAATTAGTAGAAACCCCGAGTGGAGACTTAGGGGAAATGAGAGTAATTGTTTGTAGAATGAAATCGACATATGGAGATTCGGGGATTGACGGTTGAAGCCCTATAGGTTATTGATTGAAAGATCTAACCTTATTAAGCAATAGAATAGCTAGTCGATTTGACTTAGCTATTGAAGTTAGGATATGATGATATGACTCGGGTGTAAGGTTGACTCAGTAACCATGATTATGGATCCGACAAATAAAGAGACTATTGATTTGAGGTTAATCGATTTGAAGTCGCTAGTCGACATCTTTACGCTGAATGATGGGGTAATTGGTAGTTATCGAATGATGAGGTCCTGGGTTCGAAATTGGGGCAAAGGAAGGTGCTAGAATTAAATTTCTAGCATGGCCACGTGACGCGCGTGGGGGGGGGGAAATAGTGGCAGTTTCAGAAACAATCGCTAAAATTCAAGGTTTTGAATTTTTTTGCAATGGTTATGAAATTGCCGCTAAATCTATTACTTCGTGACATTTTTCAAACTGCCGCAAAGAATGTAATTTGCGGCGGTTACTCCAGCAGTTGCTGAAAACTGTCGTTAAATGCTTCACGACGGCTGTTTTAAGGCTGATTGAAAATTGTCGCTAAATGCTGTTTTTTTTTTTTTTTTTTTTTGTAGTGCAGCCACCTTGGGCCCCCCCTTCCTGGGTGGGGATCACTTGAGATCGAATCCTGAACCCACGCGCATTGTGGGTCAGCACACAAAGAAAACCACTTTGCTTTCAAGGTCATGCCGACCTCGAATGACTCCAGGGCCACTATTTAAGCAAAGCCAAAGTCAGCTCAATCGACCGCCTCGGTCATGTTTTAATCCAACTCTCTAAAACTAGCACATGCAGTAAAAACTGCCCAGGCCACTATTTTCTAGCTCGAACGCTCGTTACTCGAGCATCCAACTTGGGGGGCTGTGGACCATCCGGGCCAAATCTCGGCCATCTGCTTAGACCCAATCTCAGCCATTTCCTTAGGCCTAATCTTAGGCCTGCCTCCCTATGTGCCCAGTCTTGGCCCTCTCCTTGGGCCTAACCTCAGCCCAACACCAGCCTGCCACGGCATCATTACAACCCCCACTAGGTATCTGCGCGACTGCCTCAGATCTCATCCTCATTAAGGGCGGATTTCATCCACATTGATAAGGGTCTCATTGCCACCATGCTACCACCTGGGAACCTCTACTGGCGCCAGATAGTTAGTCCTATTATCTGCAAACGCACGAAGCATACATGCAGGAGGGCATCTCCTCCTCCAATATCAGCCAACTCTTCTCAGAGTCAAGGTATGTTCTAACATCTAACCTACTGATACACTGCATTTTCCTTACTCTCTTACTCACTCGAGCGTCGAAGTGCTTGCAGGTGCCAGTCGCCCCTCGAACTGACCGGTCGCCGAAGCCCACGCCCTATCATTGCAATCCTGCCTCCGATCATCCTCTTTTGGTCAAAAAGGAACAATTGGCAACATTTAATGTCTTCCAAACTTTTATTTTCTCATAAAGAAAGGTAACTCCTAATAATATTCATGGAAAAGTGACCGGAGAGAGAGAATAACTAAAGATTCACCTACTTTCCTTATTTACTTAAACCTGTGAGGAGTGAATACAATGGCATAATAAATACCACAATATATGAAGCACAAAAATAAGTTCATAATAAATACCACAATATATGAAGCACAAAAATAAGTTAAGTAAGAACAAAACTTCAACGCACCAAACAAACAATTTTTAATGTGGAAAACCCTTTCTAATATGAAAAGGTAAAAACCACGGCACTCAATGGTCCACTTCAAAAACTCCACTATGAATAAAAAGCTTCTACAAGTTATTGTTCAGCAAAAATAGCAGGTACACAACCTCAAATCGGTTAGCAATCATGAACAACTTCAAAACATAACACAAAAGAGAGACTAAAGAAATATTATCGAAATTAGGCTATTGTTACAAAGTACAAAATTGGAGTTGTAAAGCTCAAATAAATGATTCGACTATCTAGATTAAAGTTCTAGATGTCCTTTGTCTGCTAACCAAAAATCAGCCCAATCAAACCATGGATGAACCTCAAATTTGCAAATGATCAAAAACTATTCGCTATTCTTCAACTCAAAAAAATTCCAGATAACAAACTCTGTTCGAAGACCAATAACCCGAGCTGCAAACCTCAAAATGTTAATCTGACCGTTAAAACGAAGAACCAGATGTCTTCTACAAGCTGACCAAAAATCAATAAGATCGGACCACGAATGATGCCTCAATCAATCATTTGTTCAAACTTGCACACTTCACACACCTCTTCTCCATCTCTCATCTCTTCTCTCGTTTAAAACCCACACAGTTGTCCCCACACACATCTTCTCCTTTTATATTAAAAGATTTGAAACCCCTAAGGGCCTTGGGCTTCTTACTCATGGGCCAAATAAGTTTTGGGTTTCTCCACATAGAAAAGAACTCAAATACCCAACAAAAAGTAAGATTCTTGTGTTTAGTATGCATAAGAAAATATAAATTAAAATTTAAAAAATGTAACGGTAATTGTTGTGTTTGGTGCTTTTGACACTTTTCTTGAAAAATACTTAAAAATTTTGAAAATATCCCTATCATTTAAAATGAAATCTTATGTTTTTTAAAAGATATTTTATTAAATATTGATAATACAAAATAAGTTCACATATAATATATATTATATATTTTATTTTTATAATATATAGTACAAAATATATTGAAAGGTTTGAAACGTTATGAGACACACTAAAGAGGGGGTGAATTAGGTAAATTAAAAAAAAAAATTGATAGCACTTAAAATCTTTTTAATATAAATGAGATTTTAGTAAATTAAAACATAAAATATATATAGAATGACAAATGCAATGCTTAAAGGATAAAAAACAAGAAAGATAAAGAACACAACGGATTTATATTGGTTCGGTTTAAACTAAGCCTATTCCACTATCTTAACTCCTCACTAAGAATTTTAAACCAATTCACTAAAATCTCCTATTTGATCCCAATGAAGCCCTCTTGTCCAAAACTGTAACGCCCCGCTTTTTTGAGCGTTAAATAACTTAGAAATTTTCGGAATATTTTTTTTTAATATAAACAATTTCTCGACAATCCCATTTTATTTTCCCAGCATACTAAACAAAAATCAATAAGTTAAAACAGGTAATCATCATAAATGCGGAAGCTTAAAAATCGAAATCTGATATAGTACATAACTGAATTCACTATAATTATGACACAAAAATCTATACCATTTTACATCTTCAAATACATAAATTATATAGAGACTCGTCATCAAGAGATATCAACTAAATACCTCAATTATACATGATCATAAATATAGTACAATCTTCTAACCATGACTAAGAACATTTCCCGAATCCTCACGAAGGAGCATATACCCGAACAACTCACCGAACCCATCGGCCGTGTCATCAATCATCCCTTTGCCATAGCTGCAAATCCTAACTGAAACGTTGAATGTTCCAGGGGCATAACCCATTAGAAGATTAAACTTCTAGTGAGGGTCCAAAAACATATATATATATATATATATGCATGATGCAATAACGTGAACAAACATTCGCCCTAGTATAACTTCCCTGGCCCACAAGCCCGGCACGGAATCCTAAGCAGAATCTTGGCACCTCCGGCAAGATAATCCTAACGTTATTCTATCAATTGCCCTTGGAAAATTACGGCTACACTCTTAGGGTGACATCTCATTCCCATGCACAAATACCAATATGACAATAATATCGCACTATGCAAATATCATGACTTTCTATGTAATATGAAAAATGAATCATATCTTTCATAAATATTATGCATATATAAGCAATCATACCTTTGATAAATGTAATACTTCGAGAGCCCAGAGAAGTTAGAATATATCGAGGATAGTGTAAGAAAGGAAACAACACTAGCTGGATACCTTTTGGGCTGAATGTTGGCAAAGAACTCACAAGTTAAGCGTGCTTGACTTGGGGTAATTCAGGGATAGGTGACCCCCTTGGGAAGTTCGCGTAGGCCCATCAGGATAAGTTGTTTTGGTTCTTCCTATCGCTCGAGCGAGATGTTACAAATGGTATCAAATCCGACCCCCGAGCCTCTGAGCGCGGTGGTGGGGCAAACCTCAGCGAGGAGGCTGAGTCCCGAGAGGGGTGTGAGGCCCCTATGGGGGATGCGTGTAGGCACCTTAGGCGAATCCCACATCGGCCATGCAAGGGGGAGAGATCTGGGACCGGTTGTAAAGTCGCATGACGGGGACATCATGTGCTTAAGGGGGGGAGAATGTAATACCCCGAGAGCCCAGAGAAGTTAGAATATATCGAGGATAGTGTAAGAAAGGAAACAACACCAGCTGTATACCTTTTGGGCTGAATGTTGGCAAAGAACTCCCAAGTTAAGCGTGCTTGACCTGGGGTAATCCAGAGATGGGTGACCCCCTGGGAAGTTCGCGTAGGCCTATCAGGATAAGTTGTTCCAGTTCTTCCTATCGCTCGAGCGGGATGTTACAATAAATATCATGCATAATAACAATCATATCTCTTATAAATATTATGCATAATAAACAATCATATCATATAGGATATGACAACTCACCTTTTGAGATAAACTCATTTTTTCTCGAAAAGCGTACACCACCTCGATATGCGTGCCCGACCTCAATTTTCGTGCCAACTCTCAAACGTTGCACCAATCACTTCTCTTCTAGTACATAAATAATAAAAATGATATTTAATCAATAAATATCTCAATATTCCATTTTCTCCTATTTTCCTTCATTTTCTTCCATTTTGCCTTCTAAAAATCCGAATAAATACTTCTTAAACTATTTTCTCGAATCTTTTTCCACAACAATTCATAATATCCAATGAAATTCAAAGAAAAATTACTGAACTTGCTCGGATGTTGCGTTTTAATGTAAAATGAGACTAATCAGTGCAAAAACTGAGACATCGGGAAGGTCAAATTAAAATCTCTTTGCACAAGCATCTAGATCTCAATTTTTCATGAATTTAGAGATTTTTTTCAAAATTTTTGGAGCCCGGATGTCCATCACGCGCCCCTACTCGCGGGGCCTAGTTGGCGCGTGCACTGCACGCGCCGGTTGTCTTCTTCGGCCAGATTCCGACCAGCTCTAGTTTTTTGGCCATATTTCCTTCGTTTGAACTCTGTTTTGCCTCCCGTTTGAACCTACGCCTTCCTCTCTTCACCTTCTACAGGATAATAGCTTAAAATCGGTCAATTGGAGCCATTTTTTGACTGCTCAACTCGATTTTTCGACGAAACTCATTTTTTCGTCAAAGCTCCATATCTCCTTTATCTCTCAACGAAAATTTCTCAAATTTCACAAGAATGATCCTCTAGACATGGGGAACAAAAGCCCCTTATCCATTGCTCTCAATTTTTGCCCAAACTCTTGGATCTTAGAGTTTAATTTTTTCCTTCATTCGGTCATTCCAAAAATCTCTATTTATAGGCAACCCCGAGCCTTCAAACGCTCATGACTAGTCGATCCAACCTCCTTGAGGCCTCTACCTGCCCCATATTGATCCAAAATCCTCGAAGATAGCCCTGAAAAGCCGATTTCAATGGCCCAATGTTTCAACCACTTTCGGTTAGAAATTTGGCCATTTCCACCAACGACAAGGTCGATTATTGGCCTAGGGTCAACCCAAGAGTATCCTAGGCTACTTTTCTCAAGTATTTCGCCACCAAATTTGGTGATGGAAAGTGGTGGAGGAAGCTTAGTCGGCCATGGCAGAATTGCTCTTTGTGCAATTTTGCAAAATTACATTTTGACCCCAACTTATTCCCATTTTGAACTTTTAGTCCTTTCCTTGAAGCTCCTGAGCTTCCCAATAGTGCTATTGCGACTTACAAGTCTATACTTTCCATTACATCCCTGAAGATTCCAAGAAAATGTTATTTCGACCTCCCTCCGGTAAAATTAATAAATTGCACTTAGGCCCGAATCTTTATTTTGGTCGTAAACCCTTTCGTTGCTTCCTGAAATCGCTGAAAAGTTGTTCCTTATGAAAAATCGAAGCCCCCTTAAGCTTCCGTTGACTTTTCAGAAGTCGTTTATAACAATTCGATTTTTGCAGCCTAAATTACAGCTGCATTTTAGCTGTACCGAAAACTATTCCCGATCTCATTTCTTTTGATGTCATAAATCATGGCTCGAAATACTTATCATGGCCATATCATTTTCCTTTGGTATTTCATCTCCATGGCACTCCCTACAGTCGATTAAGTCAATTTTTCAGGCTATTTAGATACCAATCTTCCCCGAAATTTTATTTTTCTAATAAAACGTTTACTTTAAAATAATCCTAATTTATTGGGTATTACAAAATTTATGAAATTACAAACCTCCTACGTACTTATATACAAGTAAGCCCTCTAGCTTACAAGTTAGGAAACATATGAATTGAATAATAAAAAAATAATCTAAGAAATAAATCTTTTAGTTATAAAGTCTCTCAAAATGATACAAGGTTTGAAAAAAATAAATAGAAATGGAGATCAAAGCCTTTGAGAAAAAATTATGAAAGCACAAATATAATTGAGAAGTATAAAAATAATTTGTAAGCTCACTTCACTTCATTCTCATCCATTAATCTCTTCTAAATCATTCTTGATTTAATTGTATTTATAAGTATCCCAAGAGTTTTAAGTGAAAACTAATTGTTTGTAGCCGTTGAAAATTAAAAAAACTAGCCGTTGGAAGTTGTTAAAGACACAAATTATCGACAGAAGAATTAAGTAAGTCAACAGATTCAAATGTTAGTCGACAGATCAAGGCAAAATTTTAAAATATCAAAAACTGGCATTCTATCTATCGACAGATTGCTTAAAGTTAGTCAACAGAATAAGAAAAATTTTCGATCAATATTTTTTAATCAATTAAAAACACAATATTCCAAAGGCCATTAAGAAATTTATCCCAAGATATTTTGACATTAGATTTAATTTTTATTCAACAATTTTGAACATAATATTTCAAATGTCATCAAAAGATTTTTGACATTCAATTATATGATAGAATTAATTTTTATTTTGGTGTTGAATAGAATAAAAGTAATTTGAAACACCAAGTTAATAACCATTAACAAAATAATTTTATCATCAAAATACAATTAATTTTCATCATCAAAACCATATCAAAAGCAAAAACATCAATCTATCAAGAACATACATGGTCTTTTGCTTTTAAATTTTTTTTTGCTTTATTTATCCAGTGGTTCTGTAAAGATCCGAAAAAAAAATAAAATAAATTAAATATATATATACATAATATATATATAAAAGAAGAAAATATATAAGAAAATGGGGAGGCACTCGGGCAACCCCCCCCCCCCGAAATATCTCTCTCTCTCTCTTTCTCATTTTCTCTCTTGTTTCCTCTTGGATTCTTGCCGATTCCTCGCGATCCGGCCGTTCGATCTTCAATCCGACTTCATTTCCATCGTTTAAGGGCCCCCGATCTACAAAGAGATAAGCATTTTGGCTTGATCTTGTTGCTTTTTCTTGCTGTTTTCGTGAGATGTATGTTGAGGCACAATGTGGGTTTTTGGCCGGTTGTTTAAGGTCAGATCTACGAAGATCCGACCGTTGGATTTTGATGATTTTGGGATATGTTGGTCGGATTGCTTGAAGGAGTTTGATGACGGTCTCCGATCGTCGGAAATCGCCGGCCATGTTGGCCAGCGGTGACTAGCAGTAGGCTTTTTTATTTTGGCTGAGAGTTTGACCCTAGATCTACGAAGATCTACTCGTCTGATCCTTGTTATTTTTGAGTATGTTGGTCGCCTAGGTGCTGTGCACCTTGTGGTACCCTTCGATCGTCGAAAAAATGGCCGGCGAACGGCAATGGCCAGATTTCGCCCCTATTTTGGCCAAAAATTAATTTTTAGATCTATTAAAATCCGATCGTCCGATGGGTCTCATTTTGAGTTATGTTGTTATTCGTGGCTAGGGTTTCATATCGGTATGATGGTTGACCATTTTTCGCTGGCTGGCGGTGGTCGCCGGCGGCGGCAGTTTGCTGGGAAGAAAGAAAAAAAAAAAGAATAAAAGGAAAGAAAATAAAAATAAATAAAATATAAAGAAAAATGAAATGAGGGCTTTGCGGGTTGGGCATGTCGGGTTAGGTTTTGGCCTAGGATGGCGGAGCCCGATTGGGTTATAGGATGACCCAATGTGTTGGGCATGATTGACCCAGTTGTGGCAGCCCTTGGGCTGACCCACTCGACTTGTTCTCCCTTGTCACTTGTCCGTGGACCTAGGATGACTTGGTTAGGTTGGTCCTACTCAGGATATCGACATCAGTCTTATTTGGGTTCTCTTTAGGTCTCCTGGAATTGGCGATATGATTGGCGAGTCATTTTATTAATCGGAGTCCTGAGGACGAAACTCTATTAGATGACTCGAGACCGAGCAAGACTGACCATGAGTGCGTTCTAGGCTAGTCTATGATAATGACATGGGTTTATTCCGAATCTTGATTTCTGATGGATTCATTTTATTCTGAGGCTAGAATATTGCAATTTATTCCTTTTAAACTATTTATTAAATTATTAATTAATTAATTATTAAGTTTCAAAAATTTATCAATTGAGTTATAAATATAAATACATATGTATCTTTGAAAAAGGAGAAATTTAAATAAAAATATATTATTATCTATATTAAAAGAAAACTAGTTTATGGGTAAATATAGAAATATATATATTATTTTATTGTAGCATATAAGTGGGTGTGTAGTTCCACTATACACTTATGCATAGCATGCAAGGTGAGGCATGATGACGTAGTTGATGGCTAAGCTCGACGAATTTCATGACGCCAAATTTGAATATTGCACGGGCCAACGTATAAAATAATCGATTCAGGGTGTTAGGCAATGGTTAGGATTTTCGGTAATTTCATTACGTCGTTACTCTTGTTACCTAAATGTGACCACCCATTCTATTTATTGTAGGCTCAGATTCTCAGGATTTTGTTCGATCTTCTCCCCAGACTCGGACTTGAGTCATCGTTTCCCAAGCGAGTAGACAAGATATGTTATGTTTACTTTATATTTTGCACTTATATACTATTCATGCATAAAGATTATAAACTTGTACTGATTTTTATATGCATAACTGGTACATGATTTTTATATGCGGATCATAGAAAATACTCTTAAATGTTTTTAACTTGCATGAAATATTTTCATTCTACTGAGAGAGACATAAGTTGAAAGATATCCTAACTGATTTCTTGTCTTGAGAATGTGAAATATTGAATGATATGGTGTATTTTAGGCACCACATGAAATGATAAATGATTATGACTTGTGCTTTAAATAGGGTATCACTTGCATTATTATTAGAGGACTATCTAGTAGATTCTTTGGTGACTCACAGCAAGAAAAGATCATGGTATTGTGAGGCTTGGCATGCCAAGGCTATGAGAGACATGAATAGTATGTTTCAACACTGCTATCACGTGGTCCGTTATGATAATATTGTGTGATGATGACGTATGTGCCAATATATATATTTGTGTGCATGTGTATATAGGCGTTATTCCAATTTCTACTAGTGTATCCTCAGAATTAGTGCATGCATCTCATATAAAAGTATAGGGGACTTAGGTGGTTAGGGAACCACTTATGGGGTTGTCTGTAGGCACTTATTTTTCCTACACTATGTTTTCCTTTAAAACCTCAAATTATTTAAACTTATAGTACATATTCCCGCTATTTATACTGCTATTATGTTGTTGTATCCATGATACTCATCTTAGCATTTTTATTGTATACTCTCTTAGTGGGCATGGCATACCTTATACTCGCGAGTCCACAAGACTCACCTTTTTTTATTAAAAATATTTTCAGGGAATTCTCCTTTTTGATTATTGGTCCAGCAAATCTTCTAGTATGATATCGAACCCCTTTTTGATTCCTGATGTGATGTAGTATGCTCTGTGGAGACATATATGTACTGTAGAGTCTGATTTTTTGTCTTTTATTTTTGTGGCACATATTTGTGCCAAGGGCCTGAGATTCGGGACTGGATATGTATTTATGACAGCAGTGTGATTTTTGTACAGCTGTTGTATATGGAATATTGAAATGTTATTTAGAAGATAAAACGGTATTTTACTCTATGTTCTATATCTTGTCAGTAATATTATTGCTTTTATTAAATTGAACTAGAAAAGAGGCTTACTAGTCCATTGTGGGGCCGTTGAGCTTAGGAATTAGTGCCGATCATGATTTATCAGAATTTGGGTCGTGATAGGTTCAAAATCAATTTATAAAAATTATTTAGGAAATTCTTTTAAATCTTAATACCTATTTGTACAAATCTCCATCTATAGAAAATTACAAATCATTTGGTTTTCAATTTCACAAATGTACTTGAAATTGATTTTTGTTTGAAAAGCTAAAAATCATATATTTAACTTAACATATAAATTATTCAATTTTCATCATCAAAATCAACACAAGAGTAAAATATTATATATTATGATATAATATATCATATGTATATATGTGATTTAATTCCTATATTATAAACTTCTACATATAATATAGGTTATGTATAAATAAAATTTGTAATATAATACAAGAAAATATATAGAGTTATTCATACTATATATCTTATAAAACAATAACTTATAATATATTATCTATCATTTATAAATAAAATATATAATATTATATATAAAATGTGATATATATTATTGTATGTAATAATACACGTTTTGTTATTATATAGTAATAATAATATATTATTTATTCTATTGTTCATATAATAATAATATTATATTGACATATAGTATTACATATAATAAAATATATTATATACCAAAAATAAAGTAGCATATTTAAAGTTTTAATAAAATAGTATAATATTGGGGGGGGGTTGCAATAAAATAGCATAGGCTATACATCGACAAAGACATATTGAAGTTTCCAATTTCCATCCATTCAAACTCAGAAACATTTTATTTACAAATGCCACCCCTTCAAAGGAGAGATTTCCAAATTTTGCAATATTGGAATATTTTTACTACTATATTCCTTCTTCTTTTTACAAAATCTTCTCTATTTTAGGCTATGTACAGTTAGGATTACATCAAGGAGGATTTACAGCTTTTTTTATTTTATTTGTTTCCTTTTTCAATAGATTGATGATTCTTTGGACATCACAATCTATTAGGGATGTGAGTTGTAATCTCCCAGGCATGTACAGTTGATTGA
This sequence comes from Diospyros lotus, assembly GCF_014633365.1. NCBI lineage: Eukaryota > Viridiplantae > Streptophyta > Magnoliopsida > Ericales > Ebenaceae > Diospyros > Diospyros lotus. The sequence goes on from NC_068344.1 coordinate 29,803,038, forward strand.
CATGAATGAAATAGAATTCCCTTCTTCACATATACAATTTCAAATACACTGAATCAAGTAAAACATTAATTGATATAGTAATCACACCTTATCTAAAAAATTAAGTGCATGCATGTGGTTCATGAGGCTTTTTGGAGTATTGAAGGCATGTGGCCCAAGAGGTTCTTCTATAAAAGGGTATCTGGAGCCTCAGATCATGGCAATAACAGTGGCGCCCAAGAGCTTGCTAGAGATCCAAAGTTTCTGTTTTGTTTCATAGAACATAAAAGGTTTCAAGAACATGGCCGTGGAAGCTTCTGCGTTCGTTATTCTTGCCATTTTCTCCAGCCTCGTTTGGGGGACTCCGGCTGCAGAATATGGAACTGCCTACGTCCGCTCCATTCCTCCCGGTGAGTTCTTTTCTTTCCTCCTCTTATCATTTTTGCAAAATTATAAATAATTTTTCTAAGTACAAAAGGTAAGTTTGGAAATTCAAAAAAATAACCAGTCCTGCCCATTGATTAGGCCATGACAGGGTTCTTTGCATAGCGACAAGTCAACACTCTTGTTACACTCGGTTTGGATTCACGCCCTATATAGTTAGTAGGAACAATTTTTTCTTTCTTATATTATATTCTAAGTAAATATTGAACAGATTAAATTAAGAGATGAATAATTTTTAAAATAATTTTCTTCAAAAAAATATAATAGAAGATTGATACTTGATAAAGTTTTTTTTTTTTTTGTAAGTATCAAGATCTTTTATCTTAACTCTACATTTATTTTTATTGCTACGTAACTCTACATTTCTTTAAAGACTTTTTTATCATCTAATTATCAAATTTTAAAAATATAACCATTGATCTAAATTTGTTTTCTGCAAACTTACGTGTTGTTTACGGAATAGATCATATTCTCTGCTAAATTTTATAGGTACCACCATTAAATCTTCTATTTTTGAGAATTAATGGAGACTCACTAGACTTGAACAAGAGCCACCAGACTCATTTGACACTTTTACTTCAAATGATAAAACAATAAGAATTTTCTAATTATAATAAGATTATGATAGGTTAATTTTCTTGTAGAGATGTCAATCTAGCTAGCTAATTGTACTTGATAGAAATGTTAATTAAAAATGCATATATAATATTTTATTATGCAATACATTTCTAAAGAAATTGAGGGAATAATTATGAGTATTTAATGTTGTATTAGGTAATTTCTTTTATAAAATTTTATATACAAAATGATATGCTTAATTATGAAAATAATATTTCTGTTGATATCTTTTATAAAAAAAAAATGTGATCTTTGGTAATTTTAATGATAGATCTTTTTGTTATTAATTATATATAACCTCAACATATCAAAATTTTATATATTAATTACATGCTTTCATTATATAATTAAAACTTTATTTATTATATAATTAGAACTAACTATATGTGGATGAAATTTTGAATGATATATAGCGGCCGCGTGTAGAAAGGAGAACAATAGTTCTAGTGAGTTGTTAGCAGCAGTGGGCGACTCCCTCTGGAAGAACGGAAGTGGATGTGGGAAGAAGTTTCAGTTAACATGCGTTGGGAGCAATTATGAAATTCTAAACCCTTGTATTGATAGCTCAACCGTTGTGCTAGTGGTGGATAGGTGCATGGACTCTGGGATCACCTTCGGCCTCCCCAAGGAAGTCTATGTCGAAATTGGCAACCCTTTGGCCCCATCCATCATAGTCGACTTTAAAGAGTAAGCCAACCTTTCTTTTTCCCCTTAATTATAAGCTTTGCCAAAGATTTGGTAGATATATAAACAAAAACGCCATAATAGAGTTTAACCTGACGTGGTTGTTTGTTTTCATCTTGAATTTTCAGGGTTTGAAGCTGTAGAGAGGTAGAGACTGATCCCGTTCTATTTGTTTTGAAAAGAGAAATTTTTGTTTAAATGCATGGATCGAGTAGAAGATAAGAATGGCATTAATTAGATGTCATATATGTCTTTTATTATATAAAAAAAATGAATGGATCATTTTGACTTCTAAATAATGTTCCCCTTTTTAGTTGACAATTAATAAATAATATATTTGCTAGCGAAATTGTAATATCTCATATTTGAATAAGTTGTAATATGCTTTACATCTTTATTCTAATGAATCTCACATAAAAATTAAGAGAAAAGTTAAATGTAATTGAAACTCAACAAATTTGAATCTGTGATGACACAATAATAAGAAAAATATATCTACTCAAATAATGATAGTATGATTTTGGAGAAACTTAAAATTTATTAAATTTTTCATAATATAATTTTTGTAATGACAAATACTAAACCATCATAATTCACAACTCTAGATAACTGATTACTCATGCTTACACTTATATTACATTAAATAATTTTAAATTATCTTATTGTCCCAAAATGTTAATAATAAAAAGTTTTTATAATTAGTTGTATACAAACTTATGATTTACAAATTATAATATACAAAGATAAAAAATATTAGATTAAAATAATGTATATATATTTTTATTGTTTCAAAAATTTGACAAGAAAAGGTACAACTTACAACTTTAAACTTTTTTAAAAAAAATAGATTCTTTACTTACGAGTCCATAACCATGCCTCACTACAAGAAAAAGGGTCATTGGCGGCGAAGTTTTCCCGACGGTTTTAATAATCGTCGGGAAAACACCACAATTACCGGCGATTTTTTGAACCGCCGGTGATGGGTCAAAATGACCAACGGTTTTAAAACCGCCGGTAATGGGATACACATTTCTGGCGATTTTTTAAAAATCGCCGGTGATTTTGAAGTATAACCGGCGGTTTTATCAAACAGTCGGTTGTGTTTACCCATCCTCGGCGGTTTTAAAACCGCCTGGGATAGGATTATATAAGCCCCCCCGCGCACCCAGCCCAATTCTCCCCCCGCGCACACCCGGCCCAATTCGATCTCTTCCAAAATCCCCCCCCACAAACTCTAACATTCTCTAGCTCGTGCCTCGCTGCCTCCTTCGATCGCTCGCCTCACCCTCGCTGCCTCCCTCGCTCACTCGCCTCGCCCTCCCTCGCTTACTCTCACTTGCTCTCGCCCTCCCTCGCTCACTCTCACTCGCTTTCGCCCTCGACCTCACCCTCCCTCGCTCACTCTCACTCGCTCTCGCCCTCGGCCTCGCCCTCCCTCGCTCACTGATCAGTTGCACATGCAACCAAAGAAGTGTTGATTGGAATTGGGGTAAATTACAGTTCGATTGCTCCGCGATAGTTGTTCTTCCTTGACCAGGTTTGTCCCCAACTTGTGTATAATGTATCTCTATCGTTTATTTATCTATCTATACGTATGAATCTTGCATGTTATCCCAAATCCTCTGTTTATCGGTTGAGATTTAGATGATAATTCATTCTATTAGATCATAATTATTGATCAACATTGTTGTTTTTGTGTTATTTGGTTGGTTGGAAATTGAATTAACCATCCGTGTATATAATAAATTAAGCAAATGCAATTGAAGTGTTAAAATGGATTCAACATTAAATCTGATATAACTAATAATAGACACAATTTTGGGAATTTACTCGGTTGGATCGAAATTAAGAATTTGTTGATTTGGTCACAAATTAACTCCCAACTCCAATGCGGGTCTCTAGATGATGCTAGGAAATAATATTATTTATTAGTTTTGGATCTTCAACTATCTAGAAACAAAGCCTTCCCTCCAATGCCACATGTGACACTGTCCATCTTCTATTTCCTCAATTAAAATGAAATTAAATTGTGTTTCCAACATGTGGCTCACAGCCACTTTACCACCAGGTTTATGACCGGGAATAATCACCTTTTTTTTCATTATTTTTGAGTTGAATTCGAATGGATTTATTATTAAAAAAAAAGAATAAATTTTACCTCAACTTTTTATGGTTTGGTTTATTTTTACAAAACACTTCATGTGATTTAATTAATTTTGGCATTTAAATCTTTATGTCTTTCTTTTAAAAACACTCTTAATTAGGTTAACTAATATTTTTTATAATTTTTATTTTTCTGTAAACAATAGGAGCCTAAAATATCAAAATTAAATAATAAGGGGATGATCGTAAAAATAGTTGGATTCACGATAGATTTGAGTAGAATTTATCTGAAAAAGGGAAGAAAATATCTATTGTAACATTTTACGATAATTTTTTTAGCTCAAAAAATTTTGTAAGAATGATGCGATAATAGAAATATATAGAGTAGACGATTTTGTTGTTTTTATTTGTATAGCATTAATTATTTAATAACTAAAACTTCAAGTCTTATTGTCACTTCAAAAGTTGAGTGGGCAATATAAGTTTTAGTTTGCTGACAGCAGCACCATCAATGTCAATATCTAATGTAAGACCCATGTATTTCATTTTATCATTGTCTAAAGATTTCTTATCAAAACTTGCTTTATTCTTTCTCTATTTCTTCAACGGAAGGGGAAACAAATACAACTATTACTAAAATTAAGGTGTAAGTTTAATAATCATTCTGGCAATATGTCTTCTGGGTTTTGTTGAAACCAACAAACCCACCTCCTAATACCCCCACATGAAACTAATTGCAAAAGGAAATCAATAGCAATATATATATATATATATGTAACTGAAAATTGCACTATAGGATACTTGGAATCAGTATGGCCCAAAAGTCCCAACTCATTGTGGTTTCTACTATCTAGAATTCTTTACTAATTTACCATTTTAAAAAAGTGACAACACCACCATCACTTGCAAAATAAATTATACTTGGTTGTATTTTGTTTCTCTTGTGATTGTATGACTATTACTGATTATATTAACTAAAACTTTAATATATTATAATCCCATTCTTAGAGCACCATTTGAATCCTTATTCTTAGCAGGTTTGATATATAAATTATTCTAATGGAGCTGAATAAGAGTTGGATTAACATATCGAACAGGCTAGATCCTCGATACGAACAAGGAATTCAGGAGTTCATTCAGTTTGCCTATAGACATAAGTCTCCTGGGGCAAACATATATTGTCCGTGTATTAAATGTGTTAACAGATATTTTCATAAACGAGATGTTGTGAAGGAACACCTCATTCTGAATGGGTTTGACACTAATTACATAATATGGACGGTTCATGGAGAGTTATATGTGCCTCGTCATAGTCGAGAAGAATTTCAAGATCAGGAATGTAATATTGGAGATGATATGGTGGGAATGATACATGATGCACATGGAGTTCCCATAAACAATGTTGGAAGTAGTGAAGAAGCTACGAGATTCTATGAATTGTTGGAGAAGGCAGAAACAGAGTTATGGCCTGATTGTAAGAACTTCACGACATTATCGTTTATTGTTCGTTTACAACACTTGAAGGTATTGGGTGGGTTGTCGGATAAAATATTTGATATGTTGCTTGAGTTGTTGAATGAGGCATTTCCAGAAGGAGTGTCATTGCCACGATCGTATCGGGAGGCTAAGAAATTGAGTGAGGATTTAGGTTTTAAGTACTATAAGTACGATGCATGCCCTAACAATTGTATGCTCTTTTGGAAAGATGCATCAAAGTTGGACAGATGTACTTTTTGTGGGGAGTCAAGGTACAAAGAATACGAGGTGCACGTGGACGACGATATAACGAAGATGAAAAAAGTCGCTTCTAAACAAGTACGACACTTTCCTTTGATCTCGAGACTGCAAAGATTGTTTATGTCGAACAAAACAGCATCGTTAATGAGGTGGCATGAAGAATGTAGAACAAAGGATGGTATAATGAGGCACCCTGTTGATTCATTGGCTTGGCAATCTTTTGATGAACAACATCCGAAATTCGCTGAAGATAGTTGCAATGTTAGACTTGGGTTGGCTTCTGATGGGTTTAATCCGTTTCGAACAATGACCATTAGCTATAGCATTTGGCCAGTTGTGTTAATGCCATATAATCTACCGCCTTGGTTGTGTATGAAACAACCTTACTTCATCTTGTCTTTATTGATTGATGGACCTCGTGCACCAGGAGACAATATTGATGTGTTTCTGCAACCGTTGATTCAAGAGTTACAAGAATTATGGAGCGAGGGGATAGAAACTTATGATGCTTCAAGAAAAGAAATGCTTCACATGCATGCAGTATTGTTGTGGACAATTAATGATTTTCCTGCGTATGCTAATTTATCTGGATGGAGTACTCGAGAAAGAGTTGCTTGTCCTTGTTGCATGAAAGAGACGGAGTCCAAATGGTTAAAACATGGTGGTAAGTTTTGTTATATGGGTCACCGTAGATTCTTGGAGGACATGAGTCATCATTTTCGGTTAGACAAGAAGAATTTTGATGGAACCATTGAGAACCGTGTTGCTCCTCCTCAGTTATCTGGCTACGATGTATTCAAAGATGTTGAATTTGTTAAGAAGATGTATGGAAATCGTGAGAATTCTGGCGCTAGTGTTGGGAGAGGAATGGGTGGTTGGAAAAAACGTAGTATATTCTTTGAACTTCCATATTGGCAAGACAATTTGATCCGACATAATCTCGACGTCATGCACATTGAGAAAAATGTTTGTGACAACATAATTTGGACGTTATTAAATGTTTCAGGTAAAACAAAGGACAACTTGAAAGCACGTCTTGATTTGAAAGAACTAGGGATAAGAAAAAAGTTACATCCTGAAGATCGTTTAGGTGGGAAGAAGTATTTACCTCCTACATCTTTCACGTTGAATCGAGAACAAAAACATGTATTTTTAAAAGTATTGAAAAGTATAAAATCACCCGATGGATTCTCATCAAACACATCACGTCGTGTCCAACTCAAAGAACACACAATGAGTGGACTTAAGAGCCATGACAATCATGTTTTGATGCAACATTTGCTTCCATTGGCAATTAGGAGGGTGTTCAAGAGGAAGTATGTCAGTAAAACTTTGATTGAATTATGCAATTACTTTAAACAGTTGTGTTCTAAAAACATTACAGTAGACGAGTGTAACCAATTGAGGTCACGCATTATATTGGTGCTCTGTCACCTCGAGAAAATATTTCTACCGAGCTTCTTCAATATAATGGAGCATTTAGTTGTTCAGCTGCCTGACGAAGTCCAAATTGCGGGACCGGTAATGTTTTGGTGGATGTATCCAGTCGAGAGGTATATTAAGCCATGATTTTTTTTTATTTGTGAATTTGTTTGTTCGTTTTTAAGTAAATATTGTGAATTTACTTGACAATGTAACTTATCATGTAGGTTCTTATTGACATTGAAAAAGTATGTAAGGACTAGAAGTCATCCAGAAGGATCTATTGCTGAAGGTTACTTGGCAGAAGAGTCTTTGACTTTTTGTGCAAGGTACTTGGATGATGTGGAAACAAAGTTTAATAGGGCGGTTCGAAATTATGAGGGTGCACATGGTCAACCTATCCCAAAAAAAGGGAGATTAGTCACATTGGATGAGATTTCATTGCAGCAAGCCCATCGTTATGTGCTAGCAAATTGTAGTACAATTTCGTCTTATCGAGAGTAAGATTATTATAACTTAATCTAGTCGATCAATTTTATTTCATAATAAAAAAAATTATACTTTAATTTCATAATTCCTATCATTTGCATACAATGCAGGACACACTTACAATCTATTAGATTGGAAAGAAGAGGTGCTAACAATCGTGAAATTACACAAAAACACCATGAAAACTTCTCATTATGGTTTCAAAAACATGTAAGTGATGTCTTAACATGCTGCCACCACACCCTAAACATCCATATCTAACCATCTTAGAATTTGCATATATTTATTTGCATAACGAATTATAAACATGTTACAAAACAGGTTTATGAATTGCAAGTAAGTGGTCACAATATACCCAATGAAGTGAAAACATTAGCTGATGGGCCTCACTCATGGGCATGCAAGTATTCTGGGTACATTGTAAATGGATTCAAATTCCACACGAGGCGTTGAGAAAGGAGAAGAATGACTCAAAACAGTGGAGTATTACTAACTGCAAATACTGAAAGTTATGCTAGTTCAAAAGATAAACGTCCTATCAGTGGTGATGTTACCTTTTATGGAGTCCTAACAGATGTTGTTGAGATACGATACTCTAACGAATTCAAATTTGTTTTGTTTAAGTGTGATTGGGTTGACAATAACAGAGGGATGAAGGTTGACAGTTTGAATTTCATAACTATAAATTTTAATTGTTTAATGTATCAAGAGAATAAACCAACAGACAAGCCTTTTATACTTGCAACTCAAGCATCACAAGTGTGGTATGTGGCTGATCCTCTTGATGAAGAATGGCACGTTATCATGAAGATGACACTTAGAGATTTGTATAACATGGGTAAAAGAAATGTGGCAGGGAGCTGTGATGAGGAAGATGCTTTAATTAGTAATCATGTTGAAATCAACAATGATCAGTCTTTACATGCAGAGTTAGGAGAATTTGATGAAGACTACTCTTCTGGAGAATCTGATGAGGATGGTATGCTAGTTGATATATCAGATGACGACGACAATTCCATTCCTTATACTGCACATAGTGATGATATAAATTCTTTACTTACAAGTCCATAACCATGCCTTTTGGGCTTTAGGGCCGTGCAATGTTAAGCGACAGGTCCTGAAGTCCTAGGCCTAACATGACTGTTTTGATACTTTTAATATTAATAATATTTAATGTTGGTCAAATCTTAGATTTTTTTACCAAGGAGGGAATTTTAGATTCTTGGTCAATAAGAAAATAATTGGCCTATTTGATAGTGTTTGTAGAGTAAGTTGATCAATTTGAATGGTGTTTTCTGATCAATTTGAATGGTGTAGTGCACGTCAATAATACATACACATATAAAAAAGTTATCTTATCTCAAATAGCAAATTGGAGAGGGAGGAGATTTGAGCTTTATGGGAGATGGGACCCATACACCTACTCCCTTACGAGTTCACGTTAGACAACATAACATATCTATTACATTAGATGAAGATTGAAAATTTCAAAACTTAATAACAAAATTATTAAGATATGTGAATCAAAAATATATTTTGGCATCTATTTATTAACAATAACTCCCCTAAATGTAATCTACATGAAAGATATAAATTTCCTATATATCTACACCTATATTTGTTTATTTTTAAGAAAAATGTATTTCTTCCTTTGGCAGCGGCTCCTTAGGATTCAATTTTAATTTGTAATATGCCTCTCACTAATTCGTTTCTTTTTATTTTATCTGCCAAAAGAAAATCTAATCTGATTTAATTTGAAATTTTAGGATACATGCATCTGCTCGCGCAATATTCCAAAGCCATATCCAAGAAGGCTGGCAGCATTTGATGTCTTGCGAACTTTTATTTTCTAATAAAGAAAGGTGACTCATAATATTCATGAAAGTAAGATTCTTGTGTTTAGTATATATGCATAAGAAAATATGAATTAAAATTTTTAAAAAGTAACATTAATTGTTGAGTTTGGTGCTTTTGACACTTTTCTTGAAAAATACTTGAAAATTTCGAAAATATCCCTATCATTTAAAATGAAATCTTATGTTTCTTAAAAGATATTTTATTAAATATTGATAATACAAAATAAGGTCACATATAATATATATTATATATTTTATTTTTATAATATATAATATATTGTATGTATATATGTGATTTAATTCCTATATTATAAACTTCTACATATAATATATTTTATGTATAAATAAAATATGTAATATAATACAAGAAAATATATAGAGTTATTCATACTATATATCTTATAAAACAATAACTTATAATATTGTTGCGGAAGATTACTAATTCAAAACAGAAAAGAGGTTAGAGCAATATATAATCAAACCAAATAGATATCGAACATATCAGCCAAGAACATGATAGAGTAAGAGAAACTCCCTGTAAATAACTTGTCAAGGCTCAGATCTGGGTCAGTCCAGATTATACCACCCAGGTAACACCAAAATAGGGACATCAAGCCTCACGGAAGCTCACAAGGGACAAGCCACACAAGACCCCCAAATCGGAACCCTAAACCCTCTCGGCCAGAACACCAATCTTCTCCCAAAACCACACAGGTAACGTTCATCACAAGATCCACCAAGGAACAAGAACGATCACAGAGATATGAGATGAAGAACAGTACCCGAGAACTTACCTCAAGCGGATCTGTCGTGCCAAGTAAATAGAGGCTACTCACCAACCGACCATGGGCTTCCCAAAGGAAAGGAAGATCACTCCAAGAGGATGAGATCTGACCGAAGAAGGAAAGAACCAGCTTACGGATCTCAGCCATCAAAGGAAAGGATCGAGAGAGCAAAGAGAAGAAGAAAGAGAGAGAGAGGCCGTCAAATGAGGGCAAAGAAGGCAGAAAAGATGCCTTTTATATGGTGGTGCTAGGGCACGGTTGCAAATGGCCATTTGGCTTGGGTTTGGGCTCGGCTTGGGCTTCCTTAAGCCTTGAGCAAATGGGCTCAGCCCATTTCTCCTCCAAAGGCCTAATTAAGGGTTTATGGCCCGACTTTTAATGGGCTGTCAATGGGTGGTATTTTAGACGGTACTTCAATCTTGGGCCGAAGCCTATGAAGATAAACCCAAATATTTCGTCATAGCCTTGGGCTTCTTTGGGAAACAAAAAAACAACAAATATGTTATTGTTATCTATCATTTATAAATAAAAAATATATATAATATTATATAAAATGTGATATATATTATTTTATGTAATAATACACGTTTTGTTATTACATAGTAGTAATAATATATTATATATTATATTGTTTATATAATAATATTATTATATTGACATATAGTATTACATAATAAAATATATATTATATACCAAAAATAAAGTAGTATATTTAAAGTTTTAATGAAATAGTATAATATTAGGGTGGTTTTTGCAATAATATAGCATAGGCTATACATCCACAAAGACCTATTGAAGTTTCCAATTTCCATCCATTCAAACTCGAAGAAACATTGTATTTACAAATGCCACCCCCTCCAAAGGAGAGATTTCCAAATGTTGCAATATTGGAATATTTTTACTACCTTATTTCTTCTTCTTCTTCTTTTTCTTTTTACTAGATAAAAGATCCAAATTGGCATCATTGTGTACCTTACTACAATGGAAGATAGACATAAAAACGAGTAAATAAAGCGCATGTCACTCTTAGAAAGTTGAAAAGTTTGAAGTCTCTCATCAAGTAAAACACATGCTTTCTTTACTACTTCAATTTCTTCTGTAAAAAGAGATGAACCCTCCATTAACCTCGACCGGACCACAAGTCTACAGATTTGAACCGATTTAGAGGCATTTGGAAGGAAAGAAATTCAAGAAATGGAAATTAGCATGAAAATTCTGATGGTGGTTGGACTGGCTCTATGCTTCGACACATTAGCATATGCAGTTCAGGGCCTGAACACTTCAGGAACTGTCACTCTCTATATTTTGCCTTACTTTCTTGATGACTACTAATTAATACAATTTTTGTTTAACAAAAAAAAACATATAAAATGATATAATAATGATTTTTTTTGCACTATATATATATATATATTACATAAAAGTTCTTTTTGACCTTTTCGTTTCAACACATGAATTTTAATGAGTTATTTTTTTGTAATTTTATAATGATAGTTATCATTTGTTTGTGTACGTATCTCACCAGCTTCTGCAAGCTATGGCGGCTACCAAGACAAGGCCATATGGAGGAACAACAAGGCGGCGTGTGGCCGGAAGTACAGAATCCGGTGCAATGCAATCAAGGGAGTGCCAAAGCCTTGAAAGGGCAACAAGTTTGAAGTTTGTACTAATTAAGCTAAGGAAACCCGGGAAGAGCAGTCATGGATGATGCCCTTCTTAATTAATATTATAACAAGCTGTATTTCCAAACAATATATGCATACATGTGTATTCATTCATATATACTTCTTCCAAGTTTGTAATTATATTTTAAAATCTTTGGTTCATTTTTTTCCTTTTCCTATATCAATAATATTCACAGTGATTATCATTATAAATTTGTCAACCACGAACAATAGTAAAAAAAAAAAATGTTAAATGCTTGTCAATTCATACATTTTATACCAAGAGGGACATTTTATATAATTACTTAGATTTCTTAACTTTTGTTTAACAAAAGAAAGGTTAGCATAATTTCTAAAACATGTGCATGCAAACTATGGTTTAGTGAAACTCCAAAAATGTCAAAACCTAAGGTTGCGTTTTTTTTACTGTTTTCAAGTCATTTTTAGTTTTTAATTTTCTAAAATAATGAAAATGCATCCTCTTTGCTATTTTTAAAAATGTATTTTTGAAAACAAAAAAAAATTTGTAAAGAAAACTCAAAACAACAAAAAGTTGTTTTGAGTGTTTTAATCCAAAACAAACACAAAACTCAAAACATATTTATTTATTTATATTTTATTATTGTAATGGGAAAAAATATTATAAAATTCATTAACTTTAAAATGTATATATTTTTTAATAATATATTAATATTAAATATTTATAATTTACTTAATAATCAAATTTATTGAATAAAATATTATTAAAAAAATATTTTCAAAATTTCAAAAAGAACGCGTTTTCTAATTTTCTATTTTGAAAAATAATTTTTTAAAATGACAAAGAGAACAGGTTTTTAATTTTTTAAAAACAGAGTATCAAAATAGAAAACTGAAAATGAATTCAAAACTCAAAACTGAAAATTGAAAAGTAAAGAGAACGTACCCTAATTAATTTAAATCGATAGCGTTTATTAAAATGAGTAAGATAAAATTACATCAAGATAATTTATCTGTAAAGTCTAAAATAACTTATTTAAAAAATAAAAGAGATAAATTTATCTAAAAAGTTTAAGATAAGAAATCGCATGACTTATTTTCAGATAAATTTAATAAATATAATAAAAAAATACTTTTATATGGGATGCTTTTTATAAGTAACTTTTTTCGATATATATCTTGATTAAAAACGCTACCTTAAAAAATAATGATATACAACTAAAAATTTCAGTCCTATAATAATGTGATTAATTGAGAACCAGTCGTTGGGAATAATATGGCCATTCACTATATGGTTGCTTAGTGATGTTTGGTTTGGGCTACGCTTGAACTGTCTTAGGCCTGCCCATTATATTTACCACCAGCCCAAACACCTCAGGGTCAAGCCCCAAGTGTTCTTATAAATCTTTTAACATATAGCTTTTATTTACAGATGAACCAATAGGACAGGAAAACCAAAAATGAATCTTTAAAAGGGAATGCTAATTAAGGTGCACTAAGTGGACCTTATTCTCAAACTTATAATAATTTTATTGATTAATGAAATATTTTCAATTATGATGTATTTATTTGTCAATCAATAAAAGTGCTTAGGACTGAAAATAACATGCAATAGCTTTAGGAAACTCCTTAAGAAGATGCATTAAATACATCTTATTTCTATTAATTTATAAAATATTTCAAAATATAATGTATTTATTATCGATTAATAAGAGTGTTTAAGAACTAAAATCGAATATATAATAAATGCACATCATTTGAAAAATATATTTATTATTGTTGTTGCTTAATTACAACTATAAATTTATTTAACTGAAAACATGATTTGAATCTATAAGAAATAAACAATTAGAGGGTGAGGTTTTTCATGAAAACACTCCGATATTGAAAATAATAAAAACTATTTTGAAACTAATATTAGAAACGTATCTTTTTAAAAATGAATGTCTGTTTATTTATAAAGAAATATAGAATAATTTTAAATAATTAAAGATTAAAATTTTTACAAATAATGTTTAACTTGACTTTTTTTTATCTTATTAGAATTAAGATTATTACATATAACGTTTATCCTGAATTCTCCTAATTCGATTGGAATTAGGATTCTTATAAATGATGATTATCTCAATATTTCAAAATTCTTTTAGAATTAAAATTCTTTATAGATAATTGTTTATCTTTCCAGAGTAATTTTTGGATGTCAAAATTATTTAGTTTTTACATTTGTGTGGGACCCTTGCATATAAAAATTTTACACCTTTTAGCCCCCAAAAGTTATTTTGGACTTTTGTTTGTCTTTTAATAGATTTTTGCCCATATCATAACAATTATATCTTAACAAATGTCCTTAAAACCCTTAATTAACATTACTTTTAACATTAAGGGGAGTAATAGTTAACATAAATTGTTTATTAAATTTATTTACGGATACAGCAATTCTCAATTAACATTACTCATTTTATAAATAGGGTTGCGGAGATTTTTTGTTATACAAAAATTAATGTGGCGGTGTTAGGTCGCAAACGTAACAACAAGGCATTAAATTGGGAGCCCATCGAGAGTTATTGCAAATGGACACCTTAGCACATAAAATTGGGCTCCAATAAATGCAAACAGCCTGTCACGATGTGGCCACAAAGAGACTTGCTTTGTCTACTAATGTTTAAGTCTCTGCAACTGCAAGGAAGTGATATATACATATATATATATATATATACATATTGTAAGAAATAATTAATAAATAAAAAAAGGAATGCTAATTATTGTTTTTAGAGTAATTGTTAGTTTCAATAGATAAAGTTTATTTTTAAATAAGTTGTATTATTTTTAGTTTTTAAGAAAGTACATTTATTAAAATTTAATTTTTATTTTTGAAACAATAATTAGAATTACCAATAAAAAAGAAGAGGGAGATTTATAGTTTCGGAGACTCCGGTGTTGTCACAATTATTATTATTATTATTATTATTATTATTATTATTATTACAGTGGACACCAATCCACAGCACAAGCCTTGCAATGAAGGCCACAACCACCGCTTGTTCAGTGCTTTTAATAGGTTTCTTAAAAACCTGTCTTCCCCTCCTATCCTTTCCCCTCTTTGAAATGATTCAATTCAAAGTACAACCACCCCTCCCCACCTGGAATAAAAAACCTTTTAGCAACATCTTCAAGACCCCTCGTTTGATTTTTTGTGTTTCTTTCTAGGCTTGTGCAATCCTTTCTATAATTTTGAGAGCATGCCCATATGGAAACAATTGAATCTAAGTTAGTAAAACTTCAAACTTGTTTATTTAAAACTTTGTTAGATTTGAATTCCGATTTGACTTGACTCGAGTTGGTTGATTAAAAGCTTAGAAATTTGATGTCAGGAGACGTTTGAAGGTTAAAAATTGATGGTTGATTAGGTTAATATCCAAAAACTTAAAGAGATAACAGGAAAATCATTCAAACAATAACAATCAAAACCATACATTACAATGAAATTGACAATAACAAATTCTAAAAAGTAGTGTTTTCTAATAGATATTTAAATTTTTAATAATATAAATAATCTAATTAAAAAAAACTCTCCATTGTAAAAACAATTATCTTAGAATGAACCTATAATTGAGCACTTATATAACCTCCTTCGCTTACTCAAGATTGACTTAGTTTATTAAATAAGAGCAAACCCAAAATCAAAAATTAAACCAAGTTTCACAATAGGCTCAATTGATTTGAAAAACAAGAAGACATGTTCAAGCTCTGGAGCAATATGTCAATGTCAATCAAGTGAATTATGAGTTCGATTCTCATTTTGTGTAAAAATTAAATGTCTAATTTATGATTTATCTTTTCTGACGTAATCAAAGACACGAATACTGAAGATTACGAAAGGATGGTCATCTCAAGAGCACATCGTCAATTTTCATTTTCATGACAAATGAAAACTCATGAAAGCAAAAATCAAGGGTAAGTAAGCATTGAAAAAAATAGAAATCAAGTAAGTGGGCACACAAGGGAATTGAGATGCATTCCAACTCATCATCTAATATCTAATCGGTGAAGAATGAAGATGTTTCATTTAGATCGTGCTCTTTTAGTTTGCCATCACTTCAAGCTCATGTCAAGGAGTATGAACATGGAATGACAAATGGATCACGCAAACACAAGAAGAAACGAAAGGACAATCTTCCACTATCATCAATATGGCTACAGCCCAGAAACTCCAAGTGCAAAGCACAGATTTTTGTATTCAGATCTCTGTTCATGGTTCAGACTCGTAATCTTTTTCCTTCTCTGTTACCCAACTACCAATTTGACCTTCAGAACAATGGAATTGCAGAGAAAATGTATATAAATTGTAAAGAAAAACTAAGAAAATAAGCTAGAAATTGGGTGAGAAAGATGAGTGAACAACCTTGTTCTGGTTCTGTTTCCCCACGAGCCAGAGCAGAGTTCTCCTCGCAAAAGATGGCGGATTTGCCTGAGAATCCAAGCTGTTGCGGCTCTGGTTTTCTTCATCAAAACCCAAGTCACTCCCTCCTCCATTTTCCCATTTCCCGAAGTCGATCTCAGAGACAGCTCTCCTGGTTCCATTCCCACCGTTTTTACCCTTCAACTCCTCGCCGGAAGCCGCATTCCAGTGCACCGGAAACCGGAAAGAAACCGCCCTTCTCGACGACTCGACGGCCGCCGGATTAGGCTTCTCCTTCCTCCCCCGAAGCCAAATCTTGGACACTGAGAAGCTCTCTCCCTTAGCACCAACTCCGTCAATACTCTTCAATGGCTCAAAACCACTGAACCCTCTTCTTGAATCACAGTCGCATTCAGACATTGCCGGCCGGTGACCAGGCGTTAATGGCAGAGAAGCCTTCTTCTTGCTCGATTGCTTCTTCATTGGGGTTCTAATGGGAACTTGCAACGATGAATTCTCATCCACTATATACGCAAAAGACCCCATCGAAAAACACCTTCTCTCGTCTATGTTATTGTTACTACTACCTTCGCCTTCACCGTCCACGTTTCGAAACTTCCCGAGCTTAACAAGCACAACTTTTTCATCTCCAGCCGACGGCGGCGGCTGATCCGGATCCTCCTTGGCCTGTATTTCGCCTGAAAATCCATCCCTGAAACGTGAACTCAAATGGGTGTTTGAATCTGAAACAATTTCTCTAGAACTGTCGCCGCCGGATTCGAGAACCAGGACGATTGGGGAGCAGCCATGGCTGTTGAAGTCGGCGAGGAGGCTGGCGCGGCAAAGGGGGCAAGTGGAGTGGGACAAGAGCCAGGTGTCGATGCACTCCATGTGGAAGGCGTGGCTACATTTGGGCAGCAATCGGAGCTTGTCGTCGGGCTCGAATTCGCACAAACAAACGGCGCAATCGAAGGGGTTTTTGACGCCGATGATGGCTTTGTAGTTGAAGATGGGTAGTGTATCGATGAAGGACTGGTCAACACCAGCGTCGTGGAGGTGGAAGAGCTGCTGCAGCTGGCCTTGCAGGGCCGTGACATTGTCCAAATCGTCAGGGTCTCGGCTCGGAGGTTTCAGTAAGATTCGGACGAGGAGGTGGAGCAAACCGGAGATGAAGAAGATGATGGCGAGGATTATGATGATGAGGAGGATGCTTGGGCTCACTTTTGTGTCCAAATTGAAGCCGCCAGAGGAAGGAGGAGGTGGTGGCGGCAGAGAGGAGAAATATGGTTGCTGGGATGGAGAAAGAAAACTCAGCATATTTTCTCGGGAAAGTGAGGGAAAACTCACCAAGATTGTAGTTTGGCTTAAGGGTATGGTGCCAAGACTCCCATCTCTCACCCAAAATTTTGTTTGAGGTTTTTAGGTTGAGGGTGTGATGGAGATTTCAATTTCACTGCAAAAGAAAACCTGCAAGTCAAATTTACACGGGGAGAGAGAGAGAGAGAGAGAGAGAGAGCTGGTTATGGAAATAAATGTGATGCCCAGAAAGTAATAAGCATCTGAGACAACAGTGACTGTTATTTATGGTAGTGATTTTAAAAAAATTGAGAGATTTAGGGAAGATGACAAATCTAAAAATTTTCTAAATTTCACCAAATGCAAGGCCTTTGACCTGAGATGGAGGGAGCCACTCGCATCAACCCCAAGGCTCATTTAATTCACCTAATTAAGACAAAATTAATTGGCTTTCGCAGAAGCATACATGTGCAATCTTGGGTTATTTTATTTGGAGGAGATAAGTTACTGTGTCACTATATGTTATCTTTTTCCTTGTGATCACATTCTCCATCACTTCTATTCTATTCCCGATCTGACTCCATGGACTCTTCTGTGGAGATTGAAAGGGAAGCATAGGGTCGAGTGCGAATGCAGATTTAAAAAAAGAGACAGGAAAAGTAGAAGATTATGACGAAGAAGAAGAAGAAGACAGGCAGTTAAACCAAGTATTTGCTGGACCCCAAAGCATAGGAAGCAGCGGAGTTCACTTTCTCTTGGCTTTGTGACATCACTTTTTGTGCTGCTTAAAGGGCGGCCAGTCAATGCAAAAAAACAAACCCACCCACCCCCCCATAGAAGAAGGATCTTCCACTTTATGTCTCCTTGGTGATGCACTTATTCTTTGGCTTTACTGCCCTCAACAATATCATAAAATAAATTTATGCAATTAGCTTTAGTCAATTTCATTAAGATATATCTTATTTAATTTCTTAAATTCAAATTTAATATCGATAGAGTAACTCATATGAACTCAATTTCATTTTCAATGGAGATAAAGCTTACTGATATTGTTGCCTATTAATAGGCCTCCATGATGTACGCTTTTGTGGCCGGAAACATCTCAATAACACTGTAGGGATGTAAATTGGTGAAAAATCTCAATTAAAAGTAAGCATAAGAATTAGATATAAATATAAAATTTATTTAAAAATTTATCAAAATAAACATGTATCAATAATTTTTTTATTATATAAGTACATTTTAATACAATATTAGTCACTCAGCCAATATGATCATCATTAAACTATAACACCAGAAAGCTAACAAGAGGTCGGATAAATAAGCAAATAAGAACACTTTCCTTGAAAATCAAACTACAATCAAGAAAAAAAATTAACTAAAACTAAAAAAAAAATAAATTAAGATTGAATAAACTTTCAAGTCATGTCATTGAAAGGTGAAATCCAAGCCGGCACCCCACCTGGAAAAAGTCACAATTCGTTGACATTCTAATATTTTACTCAGAAAATGTCTTCTTTCTATGACATGGATTTGTTTAACCTCTCCATCTAAGTGGATGTGATTGCAACAGTGAAGAGATGGAGATCGCAATTTCAGCCATGAAAGCTGAAGCCGGAAGGGCAAGTTGATTATCTCAATAATGTCGAACCCACCTCGTTATTCCAAACTGAAACCGAAAAATTTAAGGTAACGAGGGTGATTAAGGAGATCGGTACGATGTTTCGGCAATGTTCTCCGGCTTTGTTATGTAAAGTGATGATCCCAAGTTAGGATTAACCTAATTAACAAGCTAGTAGTGGTAGGGTCTAGACTAGTGTCAAATTTGAGCAAATCCAAGGCAGAGACATTTTTATTTTCAGCTCATTTATATAGTACTTATATAATGTCTTTCCCAAAGCCGTATAATGTCCCGTTGTAATCTTTGTCTCTATAACCTTTAAGAGCATTGGAAATGTTCGTAGCCATTACTCATCTTGGATGTCAAAATAATTATCTTATTACATTGCCTGAAAAATATTATCAAAATAATTTGATCATTTCATCCTATACACACGCGCACACACATATATATATACATATAGAAAACATATCATTCTAGTTAATGTTTTTTTTTTTTCTGTTTAATGAAAATAATAATTTTACACATACATAATTTGTAATACTCCGAGAGCCCAGAGAGATTAGTATATATCGAGGATAGTATAAGAAAGAAAACAACACCAGTTGGATACTTTTTGGGTTGAATGTTGGCAAAGAACTCCCAAGTTAAGCGTGCTTGACCTAGGATAATTTAAGAATGGGTGACCCCCCTAAGAAGTTCACGTAGGCCCATCAAGATAAGTTATTCCGATTCTTCCTATCGCTCGAACGGGATGTTACATAATTTTTGTGCATAATATTATTATGTAGTATTTGTTAACCAACATATAGATAAAAAAAAGTAGGATATGAAAATTATTTTAGATAAAAGTACTTCCAATTATATTTGTTAAATTTATCTGGTAATATTTGAAAAAAAAAAAAGTCATGTGACTTCAAATTTAAGTTTTTTTATTTTGATCATACAGATAAGAAAAAATAATACATATGTCTTATAGTGTATTCTAAAAATTTTAACAAACAATTTAAAAAAAAATTAGAATACTTTTTAGTTTTATTTTGATTATTGTATATCTTGATCTAAAAAGTATTTCAACATTATTTTGATATAATCTTATTTTCTTCATTTTAACAAACGCTACTTTAAGATTTGCGACTAAAAATTGTGTTGGCAGATTTTTTACTTCCTAATAATTGAATATGGAATTAACAGCCAGATGACTCACAAACTTTTTATGTGTTTTTATTGCTTAGAGAAATAACTCAAGAGAGATGAACTATGTTTTATAAATTTTCTTTCAAATGTTTAGATTTTAAAGTTGTGTGTAATATGTGATTTGTTGATAGATAAATAATATCAACTAGCAAAATGATCAAACACAAAACACACAAAATTTTATAGAGATTTGATTTTAAGGGTCTATATATTCTCTCTATTTGAATTAAAAACTTGAAGAATATTCCACTAGAATGAATGTGAATAACCTTAGCTCTTGTAAGTTCGTTATAAGTAATTAATTTTACTAACAAGATCACACTTATAGCCAATAAGAACCTTTACAGAGTATGGCCACCTCACAATGCAAGCGAGTTAATTATACAAAACAAATTTATAACACTTTAAATCAGAATACAAAAAATTTGAAGCAGCAGAGAACTTCACGCTCGAATGCTTTGCAAAGTTTTGAACACTTTTTTCCTTGAATGAATTGAGAGTTGAATAAGTGAGTCTTGAACAAAATGAGAAAAACAAAAATGTTTTGCTCAAATAATATAGCATTTGTTTGTCGCCCGTGGGCAAATTAGAAGGGAGGCGTGGACCCCATTGAAGGGTGAGGGGGGACTCACACACCCACTCACTTCTTGTAAATCGTGTCTACCAACATATTGTTGTCTAATGCGAGTAATATAATCCGTGTCTACCAACATACTGTTGCCTAATGCAAGTAACATAATAGGCTTACACCTGATAAGAAGAAACATAACATTTGAGGGCAAAACAATGTTTCAAACCCCCCCTGTCTTTTAGCCTAAATGAGGAAATTATGAAAAAAAGACCATGTAAAAGAGATTAAGATAAGATAACATATATTCTGTTTTTTTATAGAATTTGGTCCATCAAAGTAAAGCTTTGGTCGATCAATTTGCTATTATTGAAACTAAAAAGATTGATTAGTTTAAGAGATAGGTGAATTAAGTTCACCCAAAAATAAATTATTGAACATGTAAAGAAAAAAAATAATGTAAAACATAATACTTACAGTGGTTTGACCTCAAGAGACTATTCTACTACTTAGTGAAGCTTTCCTAGATTATATACTCTATATTTGTAATATCTCACATCGAGTGATAAGAAGGATCAGAACAATCTATCCTGATGGACTTACGTAAACTTCTCAGAGGTCACCAATCCTTAAACTTCCTCAACTCAAGTACGCTTAAGTCGAGAGTGTTTTGCTTACATTTAACCCAAAAAGTATCCAAGTGGTGTTGTTTCTTTCCTTACTTATTCTCAATATATACTATATTTCTCTGAACTCTTGGGATATTACATTCTCCCCCCTTGAGCACATGACATACTCGTCATGCGACCTTACAATTGGTCCTCAATTTTCTCCCTTTTGGAGGCTCCCATCCTAAAAGCTTGCCAGAGGCCGCTCATTGAACAGGCCTTCGAGTCCCGACGCCACTCTTCGCCCTCATTGGACCGCCTTCATCAAGGGTCGGCTCTGATACTATCTGTAATATCCCACATCGAGCAATAGGAAGGATCATAACAATTTACCCTGATGGGCCTACATGAACTTCTTAGAGGGGTCACCCATCCTTAAAGCTTTCCCAGTTCAAACACGTTTAACCCGGAAGTTCTTTGTCTATATTCAACTCAAAAGATATCCAATTAGTGTTATTTTCTCCTTTATTTATTCTCGATATGTACTACCATTCTATGAGCTCTTAGGGTATTACAATATCATGTAGGCTTCTCACTTGGATTCAGAAAATAAGAGAATATCACTTGAAGTTCTAACTCTCTAAAATAAAAAAACAGAAAAGAATATAACTTGAAAGAGTTTGGAGCTTTTGATCAACACTTGAATATTTCTTTCAGTTCAAGATTGCTTTTCTTGTCTTAATGTTCCTGATGTTTATAGTTTTCTTTCTTCAATGCACTTGACAAATTGCCCACTGGATAAAGCATTGAACTTGAAAACTTGTAGAGAACATCCATTTTCTTGTCCATAGTAATTGTTAGAATTAGGTTTTGAAGTTCAATCATACATAATTTTAATCAAATAATGTTCAAACAACATTTAATGAAGTTCTAATTGTCTAGAAATGAAAAACAATAGCATTAAATGCAGTCATAATGGTTATATTTTTCAAATTTTAGATAATGTTAGTCAGTAAGGTTAATAGTTATTTGAGTATTTTTAGCATTTAGTTCATTAAGTAATTTATTACTTGATTGTTCTTACTCAATTAAGATTATCAAAGAGATATATTTATATATCTTTGCTCGATTATTCAACTTTGTTACTTGACTAAAGAAGTTAATACTCAATTAAGAATGACTTTTAGTTGATTAACTTTTTTAAGTACCTTTTTGTCCAAAAATAATATTCGACTAAATAATTATGTTACTCGACTAAAAAAATTTAATACTTGATTAAGAATAGTTTTTAGTCGATTAATCTTTTTAAGTATCTTTTTTTCTTAAGAATAATATTCAACTAAAGAAGTTAATACTCAATTAAGAATAACTCTTAATCGATTAATTCTTTTAAATACCTTTATGTCTAAGAATAATACTCGACTAAATAATTATATTGCTTGATTAAAGAAATTAATACCCGATTAATAATAACTTTAGTTAATTAACTTTATAAGTTAATTTTTACTCAAGAATAATACTCAACTAAATAATTATGTTAGTCGACTAAAATATTTTATTACTCGATTAAGTCAAGTGACTAGTCGATTAACCTTTTGAATCTTGAATTCTTAATATATTTTATTCGAGTAAATAATTTTTATTACTCGAGTAATGTTTGAATACTAGTTTAAATTGAACTTCCCCATTAACTAAGAATATTAGTCAATTAACAGTAGTTTTTATTTTTTATTATTCTTAAGCATATATTTTGGAATAAACATTAAAATCAAGGGTTCAACATAAACAAATTCTAGAATATCAAAAAACTAAGAAGGTGCACTGTCAATTTTAGACTAAACTATTGCATTTGGTAAACTATATTGATAAGGGAGGAAAATTAAGTAAACAATGAAAATTAGGCAATAGCAATGACAGTATATTGAAATTCCACCGCCTGTTCACCTTGTATCACTATAGTTTAGCTATTTGACACGTTTGAGTACGTAGATATAGAACAATATCGTTGTAAGATATGGACATGAGGGGTTAGTACAAATTTATATGTAGGGGCAGAATAAAATCATGACATGCTTCCACGTACTAATCTCACTATGTAGCATAAGGGTCCTATCGCACAAGTTCCTAAGCACAGGCTACGTCACACAAGCAATTTATTCAGAGTTCCACCACATAGGTTATGCCACATGGGGCTATGCCACACATGCTAATCATAAAGAAACGAACCCAAAAATTGTCACTAACTAGTGCAGGGTTATCGTGCGTGAGTTTGCCACCAAATGCAATTAATGATAAATAATGACAAAAATTGAAGTAAGTAGGAGAAATATTTCATGAAAAACATCACATAATGATGATACACATGTCAATACGATCAACATGAAATAAGAAAAGGACAGTCACTTTGAGTAGGTCAAATTAGATTTTCTTGAATATTTTCCCAATGCATGGGTGATAATTGTGCAAGATCATATAATGTAAAATTCCATTATTTCACTATTGCTTGTATGTATGTCTTGCTCCAGTCTAAATGTGGAGTTCTAATTTGAATGACTTTAGATGCAGTGAAAAAAAAATAAATTTAACGCCCATAGGCAATTGATAGCACCATTTAAATATTAATTATTTTGCTTTCCAATTGGCTAAATGTTTAAACTTACAAATTGGAGGAGCATTTTCACTCCATTTCTACTTGATCTTAATCTTTTGAATTTTGTTAATTTTGCATTGATCAGTAATAGGTTAAATTAGGAAAGTGTCATAAAAATAAATTTGGTTGTTGTGCTAATTTGGCGACGTCACCAAAAAAAGAGGGAGAATTGAGAAGATGACATTAGAGAGAGAAAGGACATCGAAAAAAATGTAGTCGAAGAGAAAAAAAGAATTGAGGAGATGCCAATTTGGCACGTCAGTGTATGTGCACATCATCAATTGACTAGATGTTTAAACAAGTGATCTTGTACGATTTAAGGACATATTTAAAATCACAAAAAATTTAAAACTCCACAAGAAAAAAATATAAAAGTTTAGAGGCAAAAATATGCTTTTAATCTAAATTTAGTTGTTGTGCTTTTGTTCTATATCCTAGCTAATTTTTGTAACATTTTGATAATTTGGGAGTAGTTAATAATTATTAAATTCTGCATTTGAAGTGATTTTTTTATTTATTGGAATTGAATAATTTAGTGAATAGTTGATAATTATTAATTATTAAATATAAGGTGATTATCAAATATTTATGGGTTTAAAGGAAATATTAATTTATTTTGGTATTAGAGAAATGGGTAATTAATTATTGAAAATTTGGAGTATAAGAGTATTAATAAGTGGGGGTGTTTGTGGTGATTTTCAGAAGTAGTAGGGTTTAAATGTAAATTCTGAAAGTGACTGAGAGTTACTTTAAATTTATTGGGGTGCATATAAAAGTTGAGGAAGATTGCTGGCACTGGTGGTTGCGTGCGAGGGTGTCCGTGGGCGAGGTGTGAGCTGGTTGCCACGTGGCAGCTTTTGGTGTCCTGTTTCTTTGCCTTTTTAATCACTGACTTCAGCGTGCATTTGGTTAGGGAACCGAGTTGCAACATGAGGAAAAATTGTACAAGAAAAAGCTGCGCGTAGCCATGGAATGAGGAGGAAAATTCAAGGGAAAATGGAAGAAATGTAATTTAATTAAAGTTTAAATATATAGGTAAGTTAAGTAATTTATGTGAATAAATTTGTACGGTTGAAATTTAATTTTGAGTGCGATTTAATTAATTTTATGAGATTATGTTAATTTACAATGTGTATTAATTTGGTGGCGTACAAGCGTAAAAACGCTGAAAACAGCTAAATAAAGGCAAGCTCCTTACTTCCTTTGTGAGCCTATTCTATTTTATGAACTACATGCCCTCCCTTATTTCAATTCGATTTCGCGTGATAATTATGCAAGTTAAGGATTTTATTAGTATGAATTAATTTGAATTAAATATAAGACTCGCTGAGGTTTTATTTGTTATGTGCCTACGGGGTATTGTATCGCACCATGTTTCTTTGAAAATGATGTCGAATCTAATTCGGGGCTAGGTTGCTAGAGGATTGGCTGGATTTGGTTGTGGTTATGGTTTCCCGCAAGTGAGAGTCTTGATAAATTGAGGCATGAGCTGTTGACCGGTGAGGTGACATGTTGACCATTTAGTGACATTGGAGTGAACCGTCGACCGGGCCGGGGACAGTCATCGACTGGTTGATCCTTAGTCACAGATTGTTGATCGGTGCTTGGTCACTGTCGACCGGTTCTGCCATTATGTGACATATTACATGGCATTACAATGCATGTGATTGGGTTTGCATCCATTGGGGATTATGTTTGTATGTGTTGGGGGTGTGAGTATTGGCATGACATAGTTGGCCTGTTGAGTGCTGACTTGTGTGTATTAGGTGAGCACGTGCACTTAGAGCATTCGTTTGTGTGAGTTTCTACGTGGGCGTAGCATGACCAGATGTTTGGCTTATGGGGGCCTTGTCATCATGTTAAGACTGCATAAACTATTGCATTTATTACTTGTTGCATTGCATGGTTACTATACTGGATATTTATGCTAGCCAGGGTCTCGGGCTCATATATCTTTGCTAGCCAGGGCCGCAGGCTCATATATCTTTGCTAGCTAGGGCCTCGGGCTCATATATCTTTGCTAGCCAAGGCCTCAGGTTCATATATTTCTACTAGCTAGTGCCTCGGGCTCATATGATTTATACTAGGGCTTCAAGGCCATATGGTGGATGCTAGCCAGACCATGGCAGCGACAGGTTTGTATGCGGATTTGGGTGCTGGGTTGTGATTTTTTATGTGGGCCCCAAGGATTATCACTATGTGCATTAGTTTATTTATTTGTGTTGATGGTTGCATGTTGAAATACATGGCATGGCATGACATTTTGATTTCCATCACGGCATTTGATGGGCGGTATTCAGTGTGAGAGATTTATTTTTAGCCATACCATATTTCTTCTATTGTTCTTGCTGAGCCTTGTGGCTTACTTTGTTTTTGAAATCATTCCACGTTGAGAAGAATGGTGTTTGGGAATGGTCTATGGCAATTGTTATTCTTTTCTTTGGATTCTATGTGTATAGGACAATCCTAACTGAAATGATCTTTGGGGTGAGAGTTGTGATTAGGGGCTCTAATTATGTATATATGGTATTTGATTGATTGATACTTTATTAAGTAAGAAAAGGCTTCTGAGATGTATATTTATATTTAATTTATTTTCGTTGTTATATAATAATGGGACAAATTTTTAGGCCATGTGTTTAGTTATTAGTCAATTATAAATAAAAATCCAAACAAATTTTGGGTGGTCACACTTTTAGCCTAAATTTAGTTGTTGCGCTCTTGTTCTACATCCTAGCTAGTTGTTTTTATTCCTATCTTTACTATCTAAGTGCTAATTGTTTATATATTTATTTTTTTTCCCGAGTTCATTCCTACTTTTGGTCCTCTTTCGATTGTACTTCTTTAGCAAAAATAAAAAAAAAAGAAAGAAAACAAATGACCCCTAATGATGTATTTCATTTTATAGTTAATTTTTATTTTCTTATTTTTGGATTCCTCTTATTTCTAGTTTTATTAATTTGTCATTTAATCAGAGATAAATTTAATTTTTTTTATTGATTTATTGCACATTTAATTAAAACCTGTTTTAGATTTTAATTATTTTTCATAAATAAATCAATTTCGGTGGTAAAGAACCATTCAATAAAAAAGATGAACACTATATATATATCATTGTCGACGATTGTAAGCGTTGATAAAAATAATGAACAATATCAACGGTTAATAATTGCCGGCAAATCATCAATATTCTTTACTGCTAGGAAATCATTCATTTGTTCGACCAATACTGAAGGTTACAGCCATCGGTGATGGCTCCACCCGCCAACATACCATGGCCATTTCCAAATTCCAATGGAAAGAAACCGCCGGCAAAGATAATGTTTTTCTGGCGGTTGATTATAATCTCTATCTTAGCTTTTCTTGACAATAAAAAATCATCGGAAAGTTTTCCCCACGCTTGTCCTCTAGGCGATTGAAGAATCGCCGAAAAAACTTTTCCCTGCCGTCCTGGCTAGACACTTGGAGTGGGGATTGCGAACCCTTCCTATTAGGGCTTGTTTGGCAAGATTTTTGTTTTTATAATTTGAAAATGTGGGTAAGAAATGACATTTCTTTATTGCATTAATTGATGGTTTTTGGATAGTGCATTGATAGTTTTTTTTTTTTTTTTAAGTGTACATCCATGCACAGAAGAAATAAAGAATAATAGTTTATACATTTGGTTACCATACAATAAATATATTATATATACTCGAATGACTAAATCTTTGCATAAAATTACAAGTCACCTAAACCAACACACCATGGTTTTGCTTGAGTTGAGGAGAGTACTTTTTAATTCGTAAACATCTACTATTATGCAAAAACCTATAAATTGATCCACACGCATAGTTCATTTAATTTTTTTTTAATTTTATATATAGATATACCTATATATAGTTTATTTATACAAATATAATAGTTTATATAAAGTTTATACAAATCTAAACTATATAAATATATTGTTTGATATATAAAAAAATATTAATTAAAATTATGTTATACTTTTATTATAAAGTATAATTAATTATGTTTTTTTATTATAATTACTTTTTAATGAATATAAAGCTTTAAACTTACTTTTTATAAAAAGCTTACTTTAATTACTTTAAACATAATTAAGTATATAAAGCTTACTTTTTAATGAATTATGTTATACTTTTTAATTACTTTTTAACAAATAAGCTCTCCGCTTCTAAAAACTTTAAACTTTTGTTTTATCAAACACATATTTTTATAACTAATAATATAAAAAATACATTTTATCTAAACATTTTCATTAGCTTAAAACACTACATAATTTAAAATTTTAAAACTAAAAATAACTTAAGACTCTTTTTAATTAGAAAAAGTCTACGGCCTCTAAATAATACTTATGAAATATACTCTTTCACATAAATTCAGAAATTGACAAATTTAAGTTAAGCATAAATTCAGAAAAAGTAGACTTTTAGCACTTAAAATTAAGTTGAAAGTAAAATAAAAGAAAAACAATTTTAAGTTTCAAGAACATTCTTGTTGTCGTCCCAACTTCAATAAACTGCTTCAATGTAAAGTTGTCTGTGAAAATATTGGTTACTACTTTACTTTCAGTATTTTAATTTAATAATATAGTTAATTATAACAATTAATTAGATCAGATCAGATCGATCTTTAAACTAAGGGATCTAACCCTATTATGCACCCAACCTAATGTCAATTAGATTTAGAAAATTGAACCCATAGTCAAACACGTTAATTAAAGAAAATAATCAAATCAATTCAATCAAATTAATTCAAATTGATTTATTCTTAACTGATGCAAGAATTTATGGACACTAGAACTGTAAATAGATTACCAAATTAGTGGATTTGGGTCAATCATTAATAGGTTTAGATTGTTATTGGGTCAATTCGATAAGAGGTTAGTAGTTTTAACAGGTCAACTTAAAAAAGTTTGAAATTGACTCAATAATAAAGCATGTTTAATTGGATTGACACGACATTTAAAATCAAAATTTACCCGTTATATATGATCTATTAATTAAAATATTTATTAATTTTCAAAATATTCTCAATAACTTTTCCAATTTCCATTCATTCACTTTTGCTAAATCATTTTTCACACAATACTTTAATATTTTGATTATTTTCTAAGTTGTATCATGCATGGATGATGGTTGTATTGTTTTTTGTTTATGCTTTGATCACTAAATATATATCAGCCCTTAAGATGACTAGCGGACGCATTTTGGCTGTAGCATCCCATTGTCAACTCTTTTTAACTGGTCTAAGAGTGCCCAACTAATACACTTCACCTGCCATTTAACTACTCTCTGTCGCATGTGCTAATTATGTCAAAGGGTTTTGAAAAACAAATATTTCCACGTTCATGATGTGAACCAGATGCAGACCAGAAGATCGAGAAGAGGCACGTAGCAAGTTAAAAGCCCTCTTTTTGCATGTGCAGTGCAGTACGCTGATGATTGATAACTCATGTCTCTCTCACTCTCAAGCTTTATTTGGTTCGAATTTTTAGGATTTTGTCAACCTTTGCCAATTGCCTAAAGCTACATCTTATTATATATAATGGGTATTGTAAATTACTTTTTGCATGAAATTTCCACATTCTTCTGATCTCAACAGTGCACTCTTTTATTTATTTATGTTTATTTATGCTGTGATGCACTCTCACAAACTTGATACATCAAACTCGGGCTTGCCCGTAGATGTTCTGAAAACAATTTCATACTTGGAATCAAATGTTAGTTCCCATTGGAGGCAGAACGCCATTAGAGGCAGAAATCCATTAGGTCAAAGTCATGCCCCTTAACTTTCATTTTATTTCATTTACACCCCTAGCTTTCAACATTCTTTCATTTACCCTTATAATTTTTAAGATTTTTTCATTTATCCCCTATACCCTTCAAGATTTCTCATTTACCCCCTTATACTTTTCAGGATAATTTCATATATATTATAGTTTTTCATGTCACATTAAAATTTACCTAACAGTGGTTGTAAAGATGACGCCTTAGTATCTTATACAAAGAAAAGAAATAAATGTAATATTTTGTAAAGATAAAAAGGTACACATGTTTTTTAATTTTAATTTTATTTGTAATTAGTATGATATTTTAATTGAGTCTATATGGTAATAAATATGAATGCATATAACTATATTTATATATTAATTTTTACGTCCTTGCGACAATATTTATCATGCCCCCGCCACCCCTGACCTGATCAACTACCCTTGGTACTTATCCTCGTACTTGATTGTCGATTCATCCAACATTCTGAGTTTCAAGCACATTATATTAACAGCCCAGACGGATCCGACAAGATTAGCCTCTTTCAAAGTCCAATGAGATACTGCTTATTGGGCTAGGATTAGTGACTGTTAGTATTACAGGGTGGCTTCATGCGATGCGTATCCCTCTAGTTTTATTCTATCAAGGCCTGGAATAATAGGCCTATTTTAAAATCGTAGGCTAATGTTTAGTGCTTACCAGCCCATACCCAATTCACATTCCATGAAGCCCAATTTTGTGTGAATCTCAATGATAGGATTTGCAGCCAGCCAGCACAGAAGCTTCAAGCCTATTCAAACGTATCTTATAACTCTAACTACAAGTTATCCCAAATAGATTACAAGTCAAATATGCATTAATTCCAAACAAAACTAGGGTTATATGGCATAAAACTTGCATGTATAAGCAAACGAAAGTTAATTTAATTAAAAAAAAAAGAAAGCAAAACTTTGTCCTAATACAACAAAATAACCCACCAACGGAATGTGGTATTGGAAACTATCATCTTGTGATTATGAAGTAATGGGTTCAGTTTTTAGTTTATTTAATACTTAAGTTATCTCGCGTTATAAGATCTATGACTTTTAATATATATAATAAATGATGAGCTATATATATGAATTAAATTACTTAAATCTCCAAATTAAGTTGAAATGGTCTACCCCTTGGTTTTCCAAAAATAGATATTCTAATAGACATTAGACAGTATTATCGCTTTGTATATACACAATTATGATTTATGAAGTCGTGAGCTCATTTTGTCAACCAAATTCATATATATTTTGTTAGAGATATGGTGTAATTATGCGAAGAAGATAGCCAGAACATGAAAGCCAGATTATTCATTTATGAAGTAGAGATTATTATTCATTTATGAGAGTACACAGAACGTGGGAAGTGGGTTAAATAAAAAACATGAAAGCCAACAGAGGTTGGCTGCTGTTTCTTCTGGAAGGGAATGGAAGGAATATACAAAGTGCCATAGATTCCAAGTCAAGTGACCCGCCAACAACAAACCAAAGCCCTGCCTGCAACTCCAACACATAGTTTTGCTTCATTTTTTTTATCTACTCTGCCTGCCTTGCCTTGGTGCAACGCATGTCCACACTCTATTGTACCCGTTGCCCATTGCTATTATTATATATAGTCATGGGTTGAAGTAGAGTTCAAAATTTATCTCAATTCATATAGTTAGTTAGTTGTCATTTATTTTTTTTTTTTTATAATTTGATTTGTTCTTGATTCTATTTTTTTTTATATCCGATTGACATTAAGTAAGAGTTCGAAGTTCGAATTGCACCGGTAAGTTTACAGTCTCAAGCAAGCCCAACTTATATAAACTATATTAAACTTTTGTTATTTATTAATGTGCTTTTTGCTTATTTATTTTGATTGCGTTTATTTATTAATATGCTTTTTGATTCCTTTTTCTTTTTTTCAAAATTTGGGTTTAATTAATTTCTTTAAAAAATAATTAAATTTAAGATGATTTGATTGAAGTTTATGATTAGATTAATTTTGAATATAGGATTTTAAGTCCAATTATAATTATTTTAAATTAAATTTATTAGTCCAAACGTAAATGTTATTTTTATCTTTTTTGACAGCAAAAAGAATTATGTTGAACTCAATTGAATTGAATTAATTTAGGATTGATTGATGTGGGAAGCTTAACTCCCCCTCTTTTTTAGATTCATTTTTTGTTCATTTACAGGATCGTTAAATTATAATTCTTCTTTCATATAAAATACTTTAATTTAAAATAATATTTATGTAAATTGCTTTTATTTCTTGGATCCAAATCCAAATCTTACCAACAATGATACACCTAAATAATGAATTTAAAACTTTTAATATCAAATAACAAATAATAAAATAAAATGACTTATATAAAAAATGGAAAATAAAATAAGGGAAGTCTAAAGCACTCAACCATGGGGTGGCGATGGGGTTGGGTTGTAGGTATACGCCTCAAGATTTCACTTAAAGACGTCGGTGGGGAGTGGGAGTGGCAGTGGGAGAGGTAGAGGGAGAGTGAGTGAGGAGGAAACCCCCCCAACTACCAAATTTGACTGCCAAATGACAACCAATCATGGAAAAATGCACGCTTTTCTTGGAGGGGAGGCTGCTCCCTGCTTGTTGATATTAGGTCGCCGTAAAAGTCGCTGTTCCCAACACAACAAATCCACTTTAATCCCCCGTTTTTTTGCATAAGCATATTTGTCCATGGAGGACATGTGGCCATGCCCTCCATCATTTTGATTCCTTCCCATGCTTTAATTATACACCCCTCTACCTTCGGACTTTGGCAAAACCCCCTGGATGGAACGCCTGCCTTCATGGGTACAATTAATTGGGTTCGGTTCTCAGTAATGTGATCTGGGGATTTGGGGGTTCTGATTTTTCCCGGAAAATCTGGAGGTGGGTGTCTTGAGATTTTGATCTTCCGAGCAGAACCCAGAAGGCCGTCTTGTGGGTTTCTGTTTTCAGGGGAATTTTGGATATTGGCGTGAGTATCTCGATTTTCCGGGAAAATTGGTAGGTAGTCAGTTGGAAAGTTTTGATTATTGTCGACAAATTTTGAGTTTTTAGGGTAATTAGGAACTGGGTATTGGAGATTCTGAATCTTGAAGCTGTGGTGTTCGATAAATTGATTGGAAGTTGGCGACTTTGTGAGCAGAAAGCGGATGCCTTTGTCGTCTGGTTTGTTGGGTTTCTTGAAGTCACCGAGATTTAACCAATATTATTGTATAGAAGTCACGTCCAAATTGATTAATCTATCGCCAATTTGAGAGGGATTTATGGTTTTCAAAGGGTTCTCTCTTTCTCTCTGATTATTTTCTTGGAGTCATATCGGATGAAGTCAGGGAGATTCTGACAGTTGCAACAAATTCATTTTGGATGTATGCACAACTAAAGTTTTGTTGTGGGTTGTTACTGGTTTGGTAGAAAATCAGGAGTTTCTGATAAGTGAGAAGAGGCATCTCTTTCTCTCTTTCTTTCATTTTATTTTCTGTTATTCTTCGAAAGGTCTAAGAATCAATTAGCAAAAATTGTTTGAATATATGCCAAAAAATGTATATGTGGGTCATAGGATTGCTTCCTCTATGAAACTCAAGAATCTGGGTGGAGCTAGCGAAGGACCTGATATTTTGCTGCTTCCTTTCTTGAATCTGTGGATTGTAACATATTTGAATGCCATGAAATTTCTTAGTCTGGTAGGCAATTCCTTTGGCTGCTCGGCGTCCGGTGAACGCCTGGTTTCGGCAGCCCGGGACGGGGATCTTCAAGAAGCCAAAGCTTTATTGGAGTACAACCCCCGCCTTGCAAGGTATTCAACTTTCGGAGTTCGTAATTCACCCCTCCATTACTCTGCAGCTCAAGGCCACCATGAGGTACCTCAAAATTGATTCAAGCTTGTAAATACTTTTTTAGAAATATAATTCATTTCTATCTCATTGAATTCTTACTTTTGTTGGCGCTTTGTTGATGGTAATGGTGGCATGTTTCTTTTCTTTAGATTGTCTCTCTGTTGCTTGAGTCAGGAGTCGATATTAATCTCAGGAATTATCGTGGGCAGGTATTGGTTAATTTTGATGTCTCGGGAAGATTGTGGTTCTTTCTTATTGATTTGAATACCCTGATAAATTGGTCATTTTCCCCCCTGAAACTAGCTCTGATTTGGGATTGAAACTAAGCAATTAATTAATTCCTATGGACAGACTGCTTTGATGCAAGCGTGTCAATATGGTCACTGGGAGGTTGTTCAGACTCTGGTTCTCTTCAAAGCCAATGTATGAAGCATTCTGAGTCAGTTTTTTGTTGCGTGATTTACAATTGATGAATCTAAATTCCTTTATTATAGTATTATCACAATATTGTATATTAGATCCACAGAGCGGATTATCTGAATGGTGGAACTGCACTTCACTTGGCTGCTTTGAATGGACATTCTCGATGCATTCGGCTTCTCCTTGCAGATTATATTCCTAGCATTCCCAATATTTGGAATATCTTAAGGAAATCCTCGAAAAATGAAGGTTCCATCTCAGGATTCAATAAAGGGTAACTTCATACCAAGCCTGCTTGTATATTTATATTTCTATTTTTGGTTCATTCTTCTTACATTCTGTTTGCAACAGCGCACTCCATCAGATGATTAATAGACCTTCTGATGGAGGGATTACCGCCCTTCACATGGCTGCACTGAATGGGCATGTTGAAACTGTTCAATTACTCCTCGACTTGGGAGCTTCTGTTTCTGAGATCACAGTCGAAGATGGAACTACAATTGATTTAATAGGTCAATCCTGCTTCTAATTCCTTTCTGTTTAATAAATTCACTTAGCTTATTAACACATTGCTAGTGTTTTTATATATAAGAAAAGAACTTCCTTTCTCATTTATTTCTCATGTCACTAGAAATAGAGACTTGGGACTCAGATAATACAGATATTTTTTTGTATTTCTGGATACACATTCTTTCATGCTATCATTGTTTGAACATGTTCCTGAGCGTACATGGTTATATATACACTATATGCGCATGCAACTTCAACTATTGTACAAATGCTAGTACCTTTTTTTCCTTGATAAGTAAATTGACTGGGGAAAGAGAATTCTATTACCTATTTTTGTTTCATTGCCCATATATGCATGCATGTGCGATGATAGTAGATTGCTTCCAGAAGGATCCCAAATGTCCATCTTCAGTATTTTGATTGTCATGTAATTAGGTAGCTTCAAAGAAATTTTGGTGTAGAAAAATGAGTTGGCACTTTTATTTTATGTTGATAGTACTGAGACTTAACCTAGATGAGTGTAACTGAATGTTGTATGGCACAAAATGTTGGGCAATGCAACACCAATGTGTGCAAAATATAATCGTAACTGAGATGAGGATCCTAAGATGGATGTGTGGCTATACAAGAAAAGATAAAATTATAATTGAGGTCATTTGTAATAAGATTTGAGTGGCTCCTATAAAGATAAAGATGGTTTGAAAATGAGAGACATGATTAAGATGGTTTGAAAATGTAAGCAAAGGACCAACAGAGGTCTTGTGAAGAGAGTGGAAGAAATAGAACAAGTATTTAGCAAAAGAGGTGGGGAAAGATTAAGAAAAACTTTGTGGAAGGCACTTAAGGTTGATATCAATTACGTGGGCCTTACAAAGGATGATGCCATAAGAAATGAGTGGGAAACTAGAATTCATGTAGCTGACTTCATAGTGGAATAAAGGTTTGGTATGCTGTTGTTTCTCATATTGAGACTAATTTTAGATTATGACACATTGAGCTAGCGATTTCAGAATTCTGGTATATGAGCTTCCAATATATTCTACTCAAACATTTGTTGTGTGTATAACTTCCAACCAATTCACGCCTTTAATTTTGGGATTCTGGAAGTTCTGATTCTCAAGTTACAGGAATGACACACTGTGATGGAATGCATTTTTTTTTTTTTCTAATTAGTTCAATGTCATGTTTAAAGAAAAGAGATCAAAAAGCTTTCTGTAGGCCAATTTGTTCTTTAGGCCATACAGAATCATGAGCATGGCATCATTTTCAAAGAATGTAATTCAGGTTGCTCTTGGGCTATGTGTGCACATAATGCAATCTATGAGAAGTTAAAGAAGAATCAAGTGTTGAAGTAGAGGGTGGTTCTGAAATTGATTGGGTTTCTGAGGCCCAAGCCCTCTTAGGGCATGTTAAGAGTTAATATTTCATGGTGTCTCTGTTGGTACAATGCAAATACATTCTTCTCTGTGTTTCTTTAATGTTAGAGAAAATTAATTGTTTCTCATAAAAAAACAATTGTTTTACTAATTTCATGTTTAAACTATTTCAGAATTACACTCCCCCCCCCCCCACACACACACACAAAAAAAAAAAAGCTATGCTATATGCAAGCTATCATGGCCAATCATTTGATCTTTATACACAATTTTTTGCTAGTTTAATTGTGTGTGTCAAACTTCAATTTTAGAGTAATAGTTTTGAAGTATATTAAGAGTTGGTAATCCTTATGATTCATGCCCATGTAACACTCTGTGTACTAGGTATCTATTGAGACAAAATCTTAGATCCATTAACACTATGTTTGGTGCAAGGATTTTTTGATAGAAATAAGGAAATGAACGTGATTAACTTATGTACATGCATTTTTACATGTCAATAAACACATCCATTTTCCTTTTCTTTTCCTTCCATGAATTCAAGATCCAAATGTAGCATAAGAGAAGGTAATTCTGACCCTTTGTTTGATGCATATTGCATACAGAATCTTCACGTGATGTATAGCTTCTTTTTGTACTTCTACTTTCTTGAATTTTACACTGTATAACTCTTAAAACCTCTGAACTAGATCTTGCTAGTCTCTGTTGTAACTTTAGGATCTAATTCAAGAAGCCAAACCTCTCTTTTCTTTGAACAATGAACTTAGCCCCATAAAGATCTCAGACAATGTTCAGCATTACAGAAGGATGTTTTCTCTTAGTATCTTATATACATTTTTTTTTGCTTGATATCTTAAATGCAGTATTGTCTGTGTCACAATGCTTTGATATTATATCTTTTATATTTTCTTAGCTATTCAGAGGAGCTTTGGCCTAGCAACTTCAGAGAAAATACTTTTGAAAACTTCTACTAGAAAGTGGAGAGAGAAGGGGGAGGAGGCATCACGAATCTAATAGTTTGAGCACTGAGGATGGGTTCCATATTTTAGCTTTGTGCCCCTTATTAGATCCTGCAAGCCTTTGTTTTGCATCTTCTCAAACCCCTAATGGATCAACTTCATTTGCAATTGAAATTTACAGTAGGCCAATGGCTTTTGTAATGAAGAAAACACTCTTAGGCACATCATCATCAACTACACCTTATCCTACCCAAGTTAGGGTCAATGACATGTCATTTATAATGTCAATTAACTTCTAAAGTCATATTGACATTATAAACTTCAAAGTTTGACCCCCACTAAAAGAATGAAAAATTTTAATGGTTCCCACTCACTAGAAATTATACAAAGAAATTAAAAACACAATTTTATACAAAAATATAGTATAATGTAAAAACTTTCATGCAAAAATATAACTTAATATAAAAGGTATTATACAAATAAATAATCCAACTATTCAATTACACAAGTCCTATATATTTTATATAAACATGAGGTGTCCTCAACCCAAACCCCTTCCTCGAACCGAATTTTTTTTTCTCCTCACATTCAATCTTCCTCTTTTGCCATATTCTCCTCAAAAATCAATCCTTATTCCTCAAAATTTTTCCATAACTCCAAACACTTTCACCTCCATCCACATGAAACTAGAGTTGTCAATAGATCACTTGACTTAATGATCCAACTTGAACTTGACACGAAATTAGTGGGTTTGGGTCGACCCTTAATAGGTTTGGGTCATTATTGGGTTGACCCTAATAAAAACTTATTGGGTTCGATTTGATAGCAGGTCAACTTGAAAAAACCCAGACCCGACCCGATAACAAGGCAGGATTTTGATTATTTTCCAAGTTGTATCATGGATGATGGATGTACTGTTATTGGTTTATGTCTTGACTGTTTTAGATTGTTTAGAAGAATAGAATGAAACTAATCACTTAATTAATAATTTGTGGGTTACTTTCTTTTATTTTTAGTTTTAATATTTTGATTAGTATTTAAATTTAAATTTAAATAGGTACTTAAATAGGTTAATGGGTCAACATAATCTGTACATATCGACCTTAACAGGTGTTTAATAGGTTAACTTGTTTATCTATTTAATTAGTATGTCCAGGTTAGGGTTGAGGGTTCTTGACTCAATAAACTAACAAGTTAGGTTAGGGTTGAGTTTTAATAGATTGAGACCCGATAGTGACCCAACCTGTTTACCTGTTTTGACACTCGTACATGAAACTTCATCTCCATTGCACACAAATCACACAAAACCATCAATTTATTCAGAAAGTGAACTTTGAACATTTGGGATTTTTTGGTTCTATCATATATTTGTTTTGGTTCTTTAGTTAAATTTCTTTACTTTTGTTAGATAATGGACAAATTTGTTATAAAAAATCAAAGATTAGAGGAACCATCACTTATTCATGACAAAGCTCAGGAACCTTCAAACAAAACCTCATGTTGAAATTCACCCTACTGGCCTAAAATTCCAGCTCCATGACTGGTTTTACAGTTGTTATCATTTTGTTTTGTTATCTTACAATACCTTTTTTGGCCTAAATGAAGATATGGCAGAAGACAGAAATACATGGAAGTCTAGAATTCATGTAGCCGACCCCACATAGTGGGATAAAGCCTGGATATGTTGTTGTTGTATCTTACAATACCTTTTGTCACTGCAGGTGCAGGGAGCACCCCTCTTCATTATGCCGCATGTGGTGGGAATGCACAATGCTGCCAGGTAGCATTCATCATTGACTTGACTGGATTTATGGTATTTGGATATATGCTGAAGTGTATCTTTATGTACAGATCTTGCTTGCCAGAGGTGCCAGTCTGAGCGCTGAAAATGCAAATGGGTATGCATCTCATGCACTTAGAACATATGTATTTTGATGACTTAAAATGTTCCTTGGCATATTTCCTCTTTTTTTTTTTTTTTTGCAGTAGCTTTATTGATTTGTTTGTTGAACTTATCCCTAGAGTAATAGCAGGATTTCTGCTTGAAGAATGACAAACATAACCCTTTCCCTTAGTAGAACATAAAGTAGAAAAAAGTGAAAGACTCTGTCTCTGTGCGTGGGTTTGCTTGGAACAATTCTTTGTGTTAATTGTGCAGAAAATAATTGAATCCAGTAATGACCATGATGAGCTTTTACATTGGAAAATTTTGAGAATTCACATCTAAAATCACTCCTAGTATTGACTTACTTTTGCAAAACTTGAATTTGACTGTAAGGCTAGAGAGTACACACCCACCTGGTGAAAGCAAACTTATGAACAAACCTGAGAAGGGAGGCAGAGGTGGGATTAGTAGTTGAATGGGAGGAATGTGAAGTTCATGTGGGTATTTTTTTTTTTTTTTGTAATTCAAGTTTAGGCAAACGAACCTCCTATTGGAGTGGAGAAATTTAATATTAGTGAGTTGATAATTTTGATAGCTAGAATTCTTATCCTTTAATTGTAAGCTTGATTTTGATTTTGTTTTTGAAATTATTTATCTTGTAAACTTAAGAAATTGTGATTAAGATCTCAGAGATGTACACTACTTTTTTATCCTACTTGTATCCAGAATTTGAGGTCCAGTTCTGCAGTGCACACTAGATCTCAGAAAATGACTAGTTAACCAATTTTGTGGAAATAATTTTAGAATCTAGATAATAGCATGGTATGTACATGATTTGATCGTGAATGACATATTGCTTGTGTGTGTAGATCTTACATGAAGCATTATATCTAGTTGTAAGCATCCTAACCATTAATGTTACTGCTTTTTGTCCAAACTTTTACAGAAGCAATAGCTGCTTTAATGCTGATGAATTGCTAGGAATTAGTATCTAAATCTTATAATTGATGGCTGAGATATGAGATTCTGATGTGAATGGGTGACTGAAAGTTCTTCTTACGTTATCATGCATGGGCAAGTTATTTGCTTGGACATTTGTGTGTCTGTTTTATAACTTCCAGCATAAATATATATGCCTTGGCATGGCCAGCGTCCTAATGCTATAATATTATTTCTCAAATATGTTGATGTCTTACTATGAGATTAGCAGGACAAGAATAATATCTCCTCATGTGAATACAACCAGACAATTCTGTATTAAAGGTTTGCAGAATGTTGTCTTTGAGTTAAGCTGTATAATATGCTGCTATTACTGGTTGTTTAATTGGAAGAACATTAAGCACCATGTGCTGTGTTAATTCCTCTTTGTTGGTTTACATCATTTTACTTATCCAGTGTTTATTTTGTATTCTTGAAGATGGAAACCATTGATGGTCGCACAATCATGGCATAGAGATTGGCTTGAGGAAATTCTTGGCAGCATGCCAAAAGACAAGCCTCAACTTCTTCCTTCTCCATATTTATGTCTTCCCCTTATGAGCATTGTCAAAATTGCTAGGTGAGTGTGGTTTAACACCATTCTCTTCTCAGAAAAACTTAAAACTCTTTTCTACATTACACTGTATATACTTCATCTCCAACTATTCAAAACATGGGCTTCTCATTTCTAGTTTTCTACCAATTGGGTTTGTTTTATACATTCCTGTGTGTACTCTGTCTAACAAGACTTCATTTCCCTCGTGTTTTGACATCTTTATCTTCTGCTAGCAGATTGAACCTACATACAGAATTCCCAAATATTGCCTGATTTCATCTATAAGTTAGTGACATCATGCCAATTTTGAAGTTTTTGAGTTATTTTCTGTTTCCAAGCTGAAGTTGTTGGTTTACTTTCATTTGTTGTCTGGTATGAAGTTGATGCATGCTTGCAAAACAGATGCAAGGCACCCAGACAAACTGTCATTAAATTGTTAATACTTAAAACCATTTACATGACAATTAACTCCTCCTGCCATTTGCAGAGAGTGTGGATGGAGGAACAGGGATAATGACCCTGTTGACCCTTGTGTTGTATGTTTGGAAAGAAAGTGCACTGTGGCTGCAGAAGGTATGCCCCTTATAAACTTGCAACGCAGCAACATTATGAATTTATGATCACAATCATTGTTTCTTTTAGTGCGACAAAAAAAGGACTGGCAATTTGTTTATATCCCTCCTATCTAGAGGAAACATAAAGCTGTTGAATGCCATCAAAATGTTAGCATGTGAGAATTCTTCTTGTTTCGAGTAGCTGTAATTGCCTCATCATTAACCTAATTTGAATTGCTTTGGAAACATCCTACTTTGAATAATATCCTTTTCCGCGAGAGACAATCCATGTGTAGATCAAATCTTATGTTATTCATGGTATTTTTTAAAAGAATGTCGCTAAATAGTTCAAATTTTAACTAAAGAACATTTAAATTTCTGAGTTGTTCCGTTCATAAGTCTTGTTGAATTAATTATTGCAACCTTGTGGTATTAAACAATGTCATTCCAGCCTCTTGTGTATGTGAGGGAGAGGGGCGTGAGACCCAGCCCGCTAGCCCATGTCAGGCAACATAAAAGTTTCGTAAATAATGTGTACTTGTGAA
Source organism: Diospyros lotus (assembly GCF_014633365.1). Lineage (NCBI taxonomy): Eukaryota > Viridiplantae > Streptophyta > Magnoliopsida > Ericales > Ebenaceae > Diospyros > Diospyros lotus. The sequence goes on from NC_068344.1 coordinate 29,844,566, forward strand.
TTCTAAAGAAAAGAGAAGTACCATTCTTTTCCTATTGCTTTGACTTCCTTTTTATCCTCTGTATCTTTCAAGAATTTGTTTCGTTCTGGCACTACCTGTTCGTGTTAGTCGTGTATGGATGGCACCAAATAAAGCATCAATTCAAAACTTGCTTCCATTTCTTCTTGGAGATCATTAAAATCCCACAATTATTATCCAGCTAAATATGAAACTGTGTTTCAGGTTGTGATCATGAGTTCTGCATACAGTGTGCTCTTTACCTCTGTTCCACAAACAGCACCTCAACCAGGGCTCCCGGCCCAGCCGGCTCGATCGCATGCCCTCTCTGCCGCCACGGAATAGTATCCTTCGCCAAGCTTGCCAGCACGACGCCATTAGCGAAGGAGATGTCAAGAACAAGTCTGCCATTGACACTTTGTTCATGCTCCGCCGACGAGCGGGAAAGCAACTCACTGGAAACCCCATTTTGCAAGCCGGACTTCCATTGCACTCGAATTTCACCACTGGGATCTTTCCGCTCCTTGAGCTTCCAGCGATTTCCCGTGGTAAAACTCAACCCTAGCCTTTGCATGGGAGCTCCAGAGGTTACCCCTTCTTTGGTTCATAGAACTAGCATTGACCGCGACAGGGAGCTTCGAAGCCCCGTTGCTAGGTGTTCAGGATTGAACTTCAGACGTTCAACCTCTCATGCTGAAGGCAGAAGGTCATGGCTTTGCTCTCTCAACAATGTGTAGGAACTGGCAACAGATCCTGATAAAAACATACATACAAATGTGTATTTCATGAAAAATCCTTTCATCTTTTCTTGTACCTGTCCATAAATTCATGTTCGTGACATTTGTCTTCTTCGTGAAAGTTGACGGCTCTGTAAATGCCAAAATCATGGTCACTGAATCCTCTGGATTCATTTGATATTTTCTTTGCTTCTGCCTCCTCGAGCTTGCAAATACACCTGTACTTCACCAAGTTGTATGCATATTGCCCTTTATCTCAACTTCATTTTTGTCTTCTGCAATACCTTGTGTGCGTATATTATTATGACATTGGAATTCTCAATTTTATTAGTCTGAAACAATTTCCTACATTCTGGCGGCTTCTGTTTTAAGTTTTCTTGCATCCTGTGCTGTCGTTATATTTTATTTTTTTGCTGCTTCTGGAACAAAAAACAACAAAAAAAATTGATAACTTGGTTTTTTCATACGACTTTTTGATGTTTCCTAAAATCGGGATGCCTAGAGACTCTTCAGATCAGAGCACTTTCTAAAATTCGTTTATCACATGCAAATGCGTTTTATCCAAAAAAGAGAGACTTCCATCTTTGCACACAAGATCGAACAGTTGACTGTTGAACACTGCTCGAAGATGAACAAAAATATCAACATCGAAACACAAAGAACCAGAACCAGAACCAGAAGCAGTGGAGGAAAGTGCATATATGTAAAGCTATCACACTCACAATACAACATTTTTACGTCGAAACAAGGATCTCTTCTCAGCAGAAGAATACTCTTTTAATAAAACAGTAGTATCTCAAGATAGCTCCATGGGCTTCCATGTTGTTAAGGCTCTTCATGGAAACAAGGGACTCTTCTCAGCAAAGTTGCAAATGAATTGTGCAATTTCAAGGAAGAGTGCTTTCATTGATTGATGATTGAGAAATATACAAGTTTGCAAGCTCAAGAGGGATAGTTAAACATGTTCAGATGGGAGATTTAAAGTGGATAAAAATAAAATATAAAAATAAAAATATAATATAAAATACTAATAAAGATGATACAAAAAAATAAAAGTCTTGCAAGGTCAAGAAAAAAAATATAAAAAAATAAAAATAAAAATTATATGATAAGCTCAGCATGGATAGCGCCCAGAAATCTTTCATGTCTTCTCCACAAACGGTGCTGCCCCGAGTGAAGTTAATCTCATGCAGCTTCTGGCCGCCAAGCACGCAGGCCTGTGTGGTTCCGTGGAAAATGGCTGCTCATGGAGCATGAAAAGCCAGGAACATGAAGAGAAAGAAAACACAACAGGCATGGAGCCAGTGAGAAGAGTTTATAATCTTGGGAAGTGCTGGAAGCTAGTAAAGACCAAAGAGATGCTTCTTGAGGAGAAAGGGTGGAGAATATATAGAGAAAATAGGGAAGTGTAGTAAATGAGGGCCAGAAAGCACTGACATTCCAAATGGGTGTATAGTTTTAGCAATGACTTAACCAAAAAAATCATATGATAATGTGCAAGGTCTTCTCTCTCACTCTCTCTCTCTCTCTCTCTCTCTCTATATATATATATATAAAATTCCAGAGAGAAATTTTATTTAGAAAAATTGCACACTGCCCTTTTATGATACTAGTGGTTTAAAAATATTTTTAAAAGTTTATGTTATTTATCTTTTATTCAGATTTTTCATTTAAATATATTTTTTAAAGTAACTAACCCAACAAAATAGACCAAATAACCCAAGAAAAAAAAAAGACCAAAATGCATGAATACGAGGGCAATTTACCCTCCCTATCTCAGATGATGTATTTTTTATATTCATACATATTAAAGAATTCAATTATAATTAGACTTGAAATACAGAAAATGTATTCAAATAGATCACAACTACACAATTCTTCCAGAATTGTAAAGCTGGGTTGTGTGTATATTTCTCTATTTTCATGAGTTGGAGGAAGAGAGAGATGTGGTTCTGAAGAAAGGAAGCATGAGTGGGGAATTTCACCGTCTGTCTGCTGGCTCACATCTTTTGCCCTCTCAGTTACGCTAAATACGAAAGAATGAGAAAAGGCATGGGGACTCGCATTTTCAACTTTTGAGGACAAATGGAAGATTCAACACTCCATCAATGTATTGCCCTGCACTCGTCAAGTGTGCCAAGAAAGCTAAAACTTCCCCCCTCTCTCTCTGACTATTTTCTTGCAGTTTCCTGTCTCTATAACTGCTGCTTTCCCTCTCTCTTATAAGATGGTACCATCATCTTGCTTAGTTCGGGATACATATACATCACAGTATCATACCCAACTCGTTGCGATCACTAGTCGTCTAATTAAAATTGTGACTATGCGTGATAAACATGAAAAATCAAGGATTAAGTAAACAAAACATGGCATAATTGGTATAACAAGTATAAAGGGCGTCCTAAATTTTTGAAGGGCATGTAGGTTGTTTCACTTTTTATATGCACATTAGTCTCGGGTCTTTTTATTTTATTTTATTTTATTTTATTTTCTTAAACTTCTCCCAACTCACAATTTATTCTAATGTGATCATTGGATTTGGAGGGCAACAGCTCATGAACAACATAGCTAGGTTACTGATTTGGAATAAGCATTTAGGTCAGCCATGAGCTATCCAGTCCATCTATGAACCGTCTCTCAACAGAACTAGGTTACTGATTTCTTGAAAATGTAAAATGTTCACAGGGGACTATCAAATTAATTTTATTTAAAATAAATTATACAAATAATTCTGCTTGAATTTTAAAGTTGGTGCAGTTGTCACCTTCATGGCATTTATACGAAAGTTGAAACTTAGGTTTCATCATGCAAAACAATTAGCAGTTACTACTACAACAGACAAATTTGGGAACCTTCTGAAAAGTTAAACTTGTAACCCTAACTAAATCTGGGAAAAGATTATCAATCCAATATCAAATCAGTAACTACATTGAAAAGCGACCACAAACTAGATTGGACGAGTTTCTTTAAACGATTCCATGATGAACACATACATTCATCAAATGGAGATCACAACCGATGTATCATGTACAAATTAGTGTAGTTATGCACGAGCATGAATTTAGTTAAAAAATATTTACACAAAGTTAAATAATGTAATGTATTAATATTTATTTACAAAACAAACTAAATCATTAAAGTAGTTTATTTCTAAAATAAGGTAATCTAATAATAAAACTCTAAAACAAAAAATTACCCAACTATAGTAATTGAAAGAGAGTGATAAAAAGAGGGCTGATTATGAGAGCAGGACTCCAATAAATAGGAATGTCGACAGTAGGTTCCAGTTATCTATCTAAAATTAAAAAAAATATAAAAATTAAGATATAAGTAAAAAAAATTAATTAAAATTTATTACAATAAATATGTAAATAGAGAACTCATTGCTATCCTTATTCATTATTTTAGCGAGGGTGAAATCAAATTCACACATAAAGCAAGAGTCATTGTGGAATTTGAATTGGGTGGGAGTCTTTTATCATTGTTGATACTTAAAATATTTATGAAAAATATAATTAATTAATTAATGTATATATATACTGAGAAGAAACATTCATTAAATAGGTACAGTAGAAATTTCTGTGAATTATTTATAATTATTAATTATAAATATCTGTTATTTTTATAAATAAATTTTTTTAAGGATAAATTTAATGTGAACATGCATATATATATATATATATAAAATCAAAGATGCATGTATAGGTAAGGAAAAAGAACAAGACATCCAGTGGGATGTGGTTGGTAGGAAGGTTAGGTCTCTCAGGTTTGGTGGAGTTAAAGAGTAATGAAAATACAAAACAATAATTAGGATACCCAAATCGAATATTTTTAATGATAAAAAATCCTCCTAGTTACTATAAAAGAATTATTATATTGGTCGTGCTATTATCTGTCTTTTGCCTAATAAAAAGAGTAGTGACTGGGAATAGAGAAGAGAGTACTGTGCTTGAGAGCATGATGATTAAACGCGCGTAACTTTCTAGTTGTGGGAAAATAAAATAGTACCAAACATGCATTCATTCATTAGCAAGCAGCAAAGCATGCAAGCTTACGTACCGTAGCCTTCTCCAATGCCTGATTAAAGCCAGCCAGCCAACTTTCTCGACGTCAACGTTTCATGGCATGCACATTAATTAATTAATTTCTATATCCATCCTGCAATCCATTTCCAACAACAAATCTCCACAGAGACAGAGAGAGTCAGACGTCGGATATCTTTTCATGATTTTAGGGGACGAGAAGAGAGCACACACTTGCTTTAACTCGCAAGTATAAGATTAAAGCTGAGCTGTCTAAGCACAACCAAGAGTTCAAAACCCACCACTATCACTGCTCACTCTCTTCTCTATCTCTATCTCTCTCTCTCTCTCTATATACACGCATAGAGAGAGAGAGAGAGAGAGAGAGAGAGAGAGAGAGGATGATATTGAGTCCTGTTATGTTGGGGGTAATTTTTATAAAATATATTATTATTTTATTATTTAAATAATTTTGTTAATTGATGAAATAACATAAAATATGATATATATTTATCATTAATTAGTAATTTTTTTAAAAATATTAAAGTAAAATATAATAAATATGCTTTGTACTTACTTATTTATACTTATTATTAATTAACAGTAATTTTTAAAAATTAACAGTAATTAACAGTACACGTATGTGGGAGTACAAGCAGGGAGATGGAGCCCATGTCTTTCTCTAATTTTTTTCTACTCGAAGAATATAATAATTTTGTACATATATATATAATATATTTTGATCGTTACTTGTCTTCTTTTTTCCTTTTATCTTTGAACACTGATAATTGCTATTATTTGATTTGATTGTGCGCAGAATAAGTCCATCGAGCATATATATATATATATTATACATATATATGGGCAAACACATGGCAGTAAGGTTTCTTGTTCGATCTGATGCATGGGCTGGCGCTGTGGTTTCAGCTACAGCTACGAAAGCAGGGGCAATATATTCCATCCTACGTACCATCACTGTATTAAATCAATCAAGCATAACACTAGTGAGTAGTGACTAGTGTCACGTGATCATACCTCCAAACCCAAAATAAATAATAAAGAAAAAAAAAGGGTTGTTGTGTGGGAATGGAAATGAAAAAAAAAAAAAAAAACGAAAATGTAACATTTTATGTATGACATCATTTTTTTAATAATTAAAAAATTATCAATAAATGATTATTATTTATTAAAAATTCTTTAATCGTTAATATTAAATAACAAAATTTGTTTTTATTGTAACTGCTGCTGCTGCAGGACAGTGGGTGGTCAGATTTTTTAATCTTGGTAATCATGATCGCTACCCCCTCCGGATGTGACAACACATCGTCCGTACATCCTTTTTATTACTGCGCTCTCTCTTTCTTCCTTCTTTGCTCTTGCTGCCGCAGCGGCAGCGCCCCGCCCAACACCCATTTGGCTTCCCCCCCACCAAATTAATTACGTCAAAATGAGTTTTTTTTTTGGTGTTTTTGTTAGGTAAATGCATAATCAAAATTAATTTTAATGGGTTAGAAGCTGTAACTAGCTAGAGCAGTTTAACTCTTAAAGTGGCAATTTATATGCATATATATAAGTTGTGCAGTCCAAAAGGTTAAGTTGCATTCTTGTGAATGAATTTCCATCTCTTGAATACATATGCTACTGTTGGAGCCTTGATATGATGAATTTATGCAGCTTTGATAGGGACCTATCCTTTCTCTTGTGTTATGCTACGAACTGGTCAGCTTAGCAAAGCCTTTCACAGAACAAGGCCATTGATGGACCTCCATTTATGGGTCTCTCACTGCCCGCTTTCCATTTTTTAATAACATTGTGTTGGGCCTTTCAGTTAGTTTAGGGGCTTTGGGCCTTCAAAATTGTGGGCAAATTCTCAGGCCTTCTGGGTCCCCATGTGGGCCTTTGTAGTTTGTCCTTTTGAGTTGCATTGAAATGCAAGGCCTGTTTTTAAATTTTTAAGATTAGAATGCATACACATGAAATTAATTTTGAAAGCAACTCGGGAAACAAATCAAATTTGATATATTTTTTTTCATTTTTAAAAAGATAAAATAAGCAAATCCTTACTATTTGGCTCATAATAATAGTAGTCCTTTCTATAAATATTCAATTTTTAGAAAATTACATATTTTTAAAATTTTGGTATAAAACTATCATCCTTAATCCTAATAGTATCTTAAAAACATTTTTATAATTATTTTAATATTTTTAAAGCCAATTTACACCACATGCAAATGCACACGCACCACTCCACTCTTGCGGAGCATGGGCCCAAAATATAGATAACGCCGTTACGCCGGGTGGGGGAGGAGAGAGAGAGAGAGAGATGGCAGTGGTCGTTAAGTCAACAGCTCCGTCGCCTCCGCCGCCGTCTTTCCCTTCATCTTCACCGTCTTTCCAATTCCACCGCATCTCCGTCGACGTCCCACGACGGCTCGGTCACGGCCTATGCCCTCCGATCGCCGTCGCTTGCCCTTCTCCTCCACCGAGAACGCTAGACAAGTCGGCCTTGAAAGTGGCCGAAGCCGCCGCCGCTTCCGAGGACCAGCTCTGGGCCGCCGCCTGTCTAAGAATCCGATCCTTCTACGACTTTCAGCCTACTCTCGGCATCGAAGTGAGTTCAATTCTGCTCAATTTTTCAATTCTTTCTTGGAGTGTTCTTTGAATTTCATTCTGGTGGTTCTTTTAAATCTTTGGGGATGAATCCAAGTATGGTTATTTATCAGGTTCGTATAATTCTGTGAATTTATAGGTCGTGGGAATTGAATATATTGAAATTATAAATTTCATAGAAAATTGACTAGGGTCGGTGCTATTAAAAGCTGGACATTCTTTTATCTTTTTTCAATCGGCCATTGACTATGACCAAGAGTTGCAGACCCAATTTCCTTTCTTTCTTTTCTTTTCTTTTTGAAGTAAAAGGGTAAGGTTGGCAACTTTGTTCAAGATTCATAATGTCAATCTTAAGATGCTACCTAAGAGTCTTAATGATACTTCGCTAGGATTTCATGCTCACGTCATTAGTCTATTCATGCCTAAGAGAAATATCTAAGCTTCAAAAAACTCAAACTCGAGACCTTTGACCTGACCAACACATTTCAATCTACCAATAGACCTTCACCTCGGTGGTTTCTTTTTTCTGATAGTTTGAATTGTGAAGATATTGAATAGATATTCCAAGTTTAGCAGAAAGGTAAGCACGTACTCGATTGAACCCAATATGAATACAGTGACTGAGTCAGGACTCAAGAGCTGTTGTGTGGTTATGAATTTTGTTTTTGTGCCTTTCTTTTTGAAATCGTAAATAGAAAGGCAAGTCTCCACATTTATGCCCTTTCCTTCTCTAAGCTATTAGGCAAACTATAGTGACATAAAGTTGTATGGATTTGTTGACATTGCTTGTAAAATTTACATAACATGTTCGGTTGCAGTCCTTAGTGTTGGGAGAATACCTAGATAATCAAACAGTCAACAAATACCTTATCGTGGTAATATAATAAAGAGTACTGGATAATGATATAGCCATACTGAATAAAATGAAACACTAAACAATTGCAAAAGGAAGTACAAGATTTTACATCGAAAATCTTCAATGTGAGGAAAAAAATCATAGGATGATTTTCAACAAAATTTCACTATCAATAATCAACAAGTACAAGAAGTTTAGCCCCAAATGACTTTATAACAAATAATATATTCACTCCTTATAATCCCATAGGGAAAGAATAGAATGCTTAAGAGAGATTAGGACAATCTCACCTAGAATAACCAAAAGCTATTGTATTATGTAATTTTGTCTAAAGACCTACAATGTACTAATCCACCTTATAGAATCTTGTCCTCGATAAATGGAAGGTGCTCTTAAAATATTAACTTAATGAGACAAAGATTGACCATCTAATTACAACCAAGAGGTTGTTAAAGCAAAACCCTCAAAACAAGCTTTATGCAAGCTAAGAATGAAAAGGCATCTTCTCCAACAAGAAATTCTCCAAGCATCCACAAATAAGATTTGAAAATTGCAACAAGATCCCTCATGTTCTTTCAATTAACACAAACTATCCCAATGGGCCAAAATAAACAACCATGGGTTTTATAAAATAATATACATTCCATTTTGTATCAGCCCCATATAAGAAGGAAGCTCATCTCCTGGGTGTTAACTATTTCCTTCAAAATGTAGAAAATAAATGAAGAAAACAACAAATAATATATTTTGTTGAAGTTGCTTTGAATTTCTTTGATTATAATCCTGATGGTATATTCTCCTTGTCAAGTTCTGTTAGGATCATAAGAGATACTTGGCTGAGCGTGAATTTGAAGCACTCAAGGAACGTGTCGCTGGGAAGAGGACAGGCTTTAAAAGAGTTTCTTGCATAAGCGCAACACTTCCATTGTCACATGTAGCAAATGTTTTTGATGATTTGTGTTCTGCATGCAAGGTATGATTAGCTCCAGCTTTTTTTGGGTCTTAATTTTCTGTTTCCATTGCCGCTGCATAGGGATTCTGGTAGATGTAGGAGTTCCTGGATTAAGCTGTTGATGAATTAAATTCAAACCCTTACTTATACAGAGTCTGAAGCTTTATTATAAGCATAACAATACACCAAACTTAAAGAAGATAGAAACCAAATTTAGCTAGGATGGTTATGTTTATGAATCTGGTGTGTTTTGACTTCATTTTCAACAGAGCTTAACCACCATTCAGGGATATGTTGTTTTTCTTATTTAGTTTTGTTATTCACCCAAACTAGTGGGATTGAAGCTTGTATTGTTGTCGTTGTGGTTTATATTTGTTATCTAGCCTAATGAAAAGAAAGATAATTTTAAAAAGTTCACCTTCAGTTGGAATTGTGCAGTTTCATGAGTGAATTTGAATTGAAGCATTTCTTAGCTTCCTGCTTGTACATCTAGTTTCATGACATTTGTATTCCAAAATCAGGGCAAAGGAAGTTTTTTGGGGGCAAATGATAATGAATGACGTATGTGGGTGAGTACTCATGTCACTTTGAGCTATTACCGCCATTAGTGTGGCTCCATGCTGGGCATGTAAGTGGACGCATAGGGTTTGTCTTCTGGGACCGAGCATATATTTCTGTAGATTCTCCCTCCAAGGATCAAGTTTATCTTTGTGAATATCTCCAATCATTAGCTCATCTCCATGAATTTATCAGCAAATAATGAGTGGTGCTTCACTGGTTGGACTAAGTTTAGGCACCATCAATCACCCCTCAGATTGGCCACAGGACTGCTCCCCTCAAGTCCTACCTGCTCCCCATAAGTGTTCAATCGTTGAAATTCTCCATTTGAGCATCTTGCAAATCATAATCTCTAAACACAATCTCCACTTGCACTTCCACATGTTGTGCCATAGGGCCTCCACATAGAGCTGTTCCATAGGTTGCTTGATAGGGTTGTTCCACAGGATGATTCTGCATGTCACACCGCAGTGCGCCTGTATGTATGCTGGAGGCACCTCCATGACTCCTACATCTTTAGTGGCTCCAATAGCCCCAATGGCTCTATCAACCTAGGCAGGGCCTAAAATTTTCTTTGTACAGAATCTCTAGGAGACTAGAGTTAAGGGTTCACCAAGAATGGAATTTGTGCTCCTATGCTATAGAGGGTTCTTATATTGACCAATTCCTGGAGAGAGCATTTGAAGATGGATGGGTGCAACTCAAGTACTTTTTTGGTTGCAACTGTGCGTTTTCCATAATATACTGGGCACTACTCCCTGCTACAATGCACCACTTGCATTAAATGTGCTATTTTCTACTATTGACCCAGGGTCTCTTTTACTAACAGGCCACTGCCTTTGACCCACATCCCTTGGATGTCAGTTAGCATAGTCCGTCTACTATAAATATGGATGTAACATACAAACAAACCAGTTACTACTCCAACTCTCTCTCTCTCTCTGAGCTCTTGCGGTTCTTGTTCTAGTTCATTGCCCATTCTATCTCCTAGCAGGCTGTTAATTGACCTTAGCCTTCCCAACAATGTTGAATGCTTACAATGTACAAAATAACAAGAACAATATAGCAAGCCTTAATCCTGCTATGAATGCTTCCAATGTATAATATATGATTTTGCTTTTAGCATTTTAGGATCTTGAATCAAGTTGATGTTCCACAATAATATTAGCCTTAGATTTGTGCACTTTGTGTGATAGTTGTCAAAGGCAGGCCTCAGGCTCACCTAGGTGTGAGGAGCATAGAGGTACACATCTCTGTGCATCTCACTGAGGTGAGGTGCCATCCAAAAGTGAGCCTAGGTGGATGAGGTGCAAGGTGCACGCCTCATCTGACTTGTATCATAGCTTATGCTGGCTTGCTTTTGGGTGTTCTGTTTTGCGCTTTTGCTCTTTTTTCCCCTTCTAATTCCTTGTTAGATCTTCTTTTATACTGCTATGTGATTAATGATCACTGTTCACAACAAGTATTCACTAAATGTAATAATAGAACTAATCTCTAGTTCTATTATTCTGTTTTGCAATGAAGTCTCTTTCTGGTTTTTTTTTTTTCCTCCTATTTCCTCTCCTATTCTCTTAGTCTATAACTTCTGTTTTTCATTTTTTTTTTTTTTTTGTTATGCTGTGTTGTTTTTCTTTTTAAGTACAGCTCTATGAAACTAATTATTTTTTTATTTTTGGTTACATTTAGTTTGAAATTCAATTTGATGACAAGAATGATAAATGAGTACAATGTGTAATTTTAACATATCAATTGAGAAGTTAGGCTTATAATTTAAAAATTACTTGTGATTTGCTATGTTTTCAAGTTGTATTTCATCTTACTTGTTCTTCATTTTATGAACTTTCTACTTGTGTTGAAATTTGAAACAATTCTTCTTATTTATGTTTTAGACTTCTAGTACTTAGTTGAAATAATATTAGTTGTTATTATAGTGTTGTTTATTAATCATTCATGATTTTGACTTGGCAGTTATCTCTTTATTTTTCCATGTTGAAAATAATGGTGTATATGTATTTTATACACATCTTGAATAAATGGCCCCCTTGCATCTATGAGGTATGCGCTTGTGCCTTGCACCTTGTGCCTCATGCCCTGGCTCCAAGCACTGTTTGTGCCTCGGTGTGCCTTGTGCCTCTGACAACTAGGCTTTGTACCTTAAATTAATAGCTTTCAGCAATAGATTTTTGTCTACATTTTCCTTACAGGCGTGTATTTTATATGTGCATATATTTCACTAATAACTATTATTATTTTGTGATTTAACTGTTTCTTTTCTTCCCATATCTCCTTAGTTTGCAGAAAATGGGGAAGATCGAGTAGTGGTCGGAACCCTTGATCTTAATCAATGTCCCTGGCTTCCAGATGAAATAACTGGAATGAAGCCACAGGTATTGTCATCTCACTGATGACTAATATTAGGCATGCATGCAATTCACTTGGTAACTAAATATGACCGGCATCCTTATTCTAAAGTACTTGACAAGGAGCTGCTAAAAAATTGGCAACTGCATGCTGCTTTCTATTAAATAATAACTAGATAATTCATCAACAGAATGACATCGGTCAAGCAAGTCTTAGTTATTGTCTTTCAGTTTGTTTTAAACCCTAAGGTACTACTATGTGGAGGACTATTGCAAGTTGTTTACTTGATCTGGGACTGCTCTGAAATGGCGGGGTACTGAGTGGATGTGGGTGGGAGAGGAGGAAGTCAAAAAGAGCACCTGTTTTTATTCTTTCATTTTAATTGTAAATTTGTAACATGCATTTGTTAGAATATTGTGATTGTTGTTTTAATAAGAACCAAATGCACGTTACATTTATCATGTTCTGTGGTAATACATTCACATAATTCATTACATACATTATAGCATGTGCACAGTGGGTTAAGGCTTGTGATTGGTATTATTCTTGGATAGCATGGATATATCAATGTGTATAAACATATCTCCAAAGTATAACATGCAAGACTGACAACTATCATGCTGATATGTTACCTAGTTTTGTTTAGACTGGTTGGATGAATAAGCTAATTCTTTATGGGTATTTCTTAATAGGGAATTGGCGCTGATTTTGCACGAGCGTATTTAAGCAATGTATGTGTTGCCAAGGAACTACAAAGAAACGGATTGGGTTGTATGCTTATTGCAAAATCCAAGGAGATAGCCGAGGATTGGGGTAACATGTTCTTTGACACTTGCACACTTGGTGTGCGTTATATATATTCAGAAGGGCTAGATTCCATGTCCTCCTTATGTCTGAAATTTGAAAAGTCGACTAGTTCCCCAGTTTCAAAATTCCCTACTTTGCATTCCTTTTCCTCAGATAAGTAGTTGAACATGAATAGCTCCTTTTTTTGAGTATTCTTGCTGCCAAGCGGATTAGAAGTTACAACTTTGATCATAGCTCTAACCTTGTACCCGGATTTTTTTATTTTTATTTTTTTTTCTGCAGGAATATCTGATTTGTACGTCCATGTCGCCGTCGATAATGAACCGGCTAAGAAGCTGTACATGAAGAGCGGCTTTATTTATGAAAGCGAGGAGCCTGCATGGCAAGCCCGGTTTCTAGACCGACCTCGAAGAATTCTTCTATGGACTGAGATCCCCAACACCCTTGACCTTTGATGTTAGAATGCCAAATGACACCAATGTGTCATATTTGTAGAAAATCCCGACGGCTTGCAACCGACTGATACATATTTCTTCTAACATTTGTAATCCAAATTGAAAAACAAGCACTCAAACATCCTGTTGTTTTATAAATGTACATCGTGTTCGTTGATATAGATGCAATGGCACTTTAGAAAGCATGGAAAATGGCACTTAAGAGATCTTATCAAATGATTAAACACATGAAAACCGGGTGATCTGTTTCTTAAAATTTGCTAAATTGAAGCTCATGTTTTGTCAGGGAGGTAGAGATCATTAGCATGTGATTAATGGTTGCAGCCCAGGCCTTGTACCGGCTATAATCGTCGGCCATGTCGATCTTGATTACTCCTTTGTTCGTTGTTAGAACGATGAGATAACATGTGTCAGTTTCTGAGTCTTCATATAATTCTGCTTGTAAATCTAACACAATACCTGAAACAAATTTAGAAAACAGTTTACTAAATAAAAAGGATTTCAATACTAAATTGTTGTTGAGACAAGAAGAACATGTTCGAAGAAAGAGCATACTTTCCTTCTTGCTTGCCAGAACATTTAATACATTGATCTTCTTTGTCTTGAGGATAACCTGTAAATCAAGAGGGAGAATTCATGATCAAATAGAAATACTTTGAGAAATGAATTGAATTAGAAAGAAAAAGAATGTATAAATTTAACAGTTTTGAGATTCAGTCTAAACCTTAGCTTCATTGGTTAGGATAATAGACACCGATCTTACCATGCATCTTCCTGCATGATAAGGAAAAAGAAAGGTAAAATACACGTAAAGAATAATATAATTAAGGTGTTTTACAAAGATAAAGCGCAAATAATGATAAAAAGTAAATATATTTCATACGGTCCGAGGTTTCAATGTGGAGGTCAGCACCCTTGGCAAGAATTGATCTGTATTTCTCAAAATCAAATTCAAAATGATTGTTCTCCTGATCAATTGGCAGCACGGGTGCAGTCCAATTTAATCTGTTCTTGCATGCTGTTCTTGCCTTAAGCGCAGCGGCTCCTCTTAGTGCTGCACAAAGCGCAATATAATTAAGCAAGAAGAGAACCCATCAATTAACAGCAAAACGACAAAAACCCAAAAAGATAAATTAACTGTTTATTATTTTGTTTGATTTGAACATCTTCTGTGGCCATCCCCCATGACACTCTAATCTATTAGAAAACAATTGACTATTAGATAGATAGCGTGGTGGTCACATCACTGCCCAACATCCAAAAGATACTTAAAAAGGCCAGGCTTGATTGTTGTTTCCACTGTTTTTTGGTTCATTTTCAGAATAATTTAAAGAATGAAAATAAAAGGATTAACAAGAAAATGGTGTTCTCGTGTATTCGTTTAAAAAACTGACAACAAAATTAAGCAGACGACAAAAAAAAAAAGAAAAAGAAAAAGAAAAGAGGAGGTGATTACATGTGGCAGCGGCCGCTGTGAGAGTAACGATGTCACTAGTGGTGGTGCCACTCATGGCCGCGCTTATTGCAGAGCCAAGCTGCTCCTTCTTGGCGCCCATCGCCTCGGCCACTTGGGCGCACTGGGCGGCGACCAGGGCGGCGGCGGAGGCCACGGCGGAGTCCTTGGTGGTGGTCGAAGCGTCGTGTTTCGAGTTCTCGGCGGCTATGGCGGCGAGGGCGGCAGCAACACCGGCAACAGATATTGCTGCGTGCACTTCGGCTCTTTGCAGCCTCCGGTCATCCTTCCTCTTCTCCTTAATCTCTTTCAGCCATTTCTTGATGGATACATGCTTCAATGGGGCTATCTTCCATGGAAACTGCATCCGCAAAGGTCCGTGAGAGCTTGGTCTTTTCCCAACCCAAGTTAGATGAAAAACAAATGGCTAGTGCTAGATTTATCAATTACCCATTTCTTTCTGAAACAGCTGCTGTAGTTCAGTTCTGGGTGCATTGCTTGTTGCATCCATATCCATGACTGAACAAGAAATCAAGGGACAACCATGATTGATATATAATTCAACTCAGATTTATCTTTATCTTTATTTTTATTTTTTTGTTAAATAAGAAATTGGGGGAGGAGGAAGGTGAATGAACCCGTTCCAAGGGGAACTGAACAGAGGCCATGTGGACCCAGAAGGTTGGCCCGCCATCTTCTCACACCCAAACAATTGTTGACTGGACGGCGAGCCATGGAATCCTACATGCCACATGAACCCCCGCTCCGGACTGAAGTGGGACTTGCTAGTCCGAAAGCCACCAAATCTCTTTTTGTTAAGAGATTGGAATACGAAAAGGGAAAAGGTGAGCTCATAGAGCAGTTGATAATTACATCAATTAGTACACTCACCTTCACATCATTGGATTTCCATGATGGCATGGTCCTGTCTGCATCTTCCATCTTTGCACTCTTCTCCATCTTCTACAAGCCCAAATAGAATTAATACACGGAAAACACACTTTTTGCACCTATATTCCAGTATATTTACAAAGAAAACAGAGGTTATAGGCAATAAGACTCACAGGAAAAGGAGATTTGGTTTCACCCTCAAGCTTCCTGATTGAATTTTCATGGAGAATGATTGATCTATCTTCTTGTAGTTCTGGTTGGAAGGTCTGGACTGCGAATTGGCACCAAGCTCTGGAGAGGAAATCCATGGTCTCAGGATGGGCTTCTGAAACGGTGGGATTGACAATGGAATCCATGCAACTGAGAGCTGCCTAATTAACGAGATTAATTATTAGAGCTTAAGAGAATGAAAGAAAGAGAGGCTTCTGCTTTCTGTGAGTTGATCATAGAAGCATCTTCCCACATGAAGGTTTCTTTAAATAGGCAGCTTGTGTGATTACCATCCTATATATCTATCCTAGTAATTAAGATGTGATCAGTTGCCAACACATGGTCCATGCCCACACAGAAAGTGTCTAGTGTGGAGCTGTATATACTCGAATAGATACAAGAAGGGAACAGACAGGCCTCTTAACATCATTGCCAATATTAGTTATTCCATACACAAATTTTATACAGAGTTTCATAAAATAATGTAATGAAACCTTATTAGAGTGTGCTGAGTATAAATTTTACTCTGTTTCGTATGAAAATTTTGTGTAGAGTTGAAATTTCTATATATGTTGTTAGAGGTACCGACATGTCTAAAATTGAAATGCATAGGGTTATATAGGCAGCTTCTTTTATGTCTCCTCCATCAAGCTCCCAGACCCAAAAATTGGGCCAAAATGAAAAGAAATCAGACAGATGACATATTACAGTTGGAAAGGAAAATGAAAACAACCCCGTTGGAGTTTTATATGTTATAAGACATGGAGATGGAAGAAAAGGGACCCAATTGGCATTTTAGATAAGCAGATTTTGATTGAAGAAAAAGGGCCAGCAAACAAGCAAGCATTGGTTAAGAGAACACATGCTAGCTAGGCACTGAACAAGCATATAGAAACTTGTAGGATGGAATGATAAAAGAGGGCCAAGAGGCCCCTCTTCCCTTTGCTCCTTTAAATCCAAGCCAGAAATTTAAGCTAAGCTTCAAAGAGTGCATTTTGGGAAAGAAGAGATAGTAGAACTAGAGCTGTCCCAGCCCCCACATTGATATCCCCCAAGCATTGAGCAAAAATTATGAATCACAAAGAGATAAATAGAACAGACAAATTAGCACATGTTTTATGTACTTCAAATGAATTATTCATATATGTATTAGGATAAATTTTTTATAGGTTACTTACTCTTTACACTCGTTTAGGCAAGAGTCACATCAAATATTTTCTTTTTTATAGAAAACCTGTTATATATAAAAAAGATTACGTGGAGATATTTCAGTTTGATAGATTGATATAATAAATTACTAAAACTGAAATTATAAATAGATATTCCAATCAAAATCAAATAGTGGCTTAATTGTGTGGCAAAAAAAAAAAATCCAGAAATCCATGTCGAAACCGACTTTTTGGTAGAGAAAGAGGGGGAGCATTATAACGAATCATGAACTCTGAAGGGGTGACAACCTTGGCAAAAGCACAGGTGTATCATTGAAGTTAAGCTTTCTTGCATTAGAATAAGGGGCAGCCTAATAAACAACTGATTAAATAAGGGTAGCTTTTTTGTATTTAAAGGGTTGTGCGAGTACGTTGGTTAGCTTTTTGGTTGTTTATCTCCGAATTTAGCTTTGGCCTTTCTTATTGTTGATTTGGTGGACAACTTTTGGAGATTAGGTTAAAGGCGTGTTCATTAGCTCATGTGATAAAAGAGAATTTATGCTTGCCTTAGATGATTTGTTAACCTTTCTTAATGATGGGTGTGACCGATGAATAGGCCCACCATTACATATCATTTTGATGATTCTAATCTACTTGTATAAATTTACAAAAAGGTGTTGTTTACATCTCTAAGTATATAAATATGTAAATATCATCACACATCGAGTCATTTTATTTAACATAAAAATTTTCTTTGTATTTATGTTTATCAAAAAAGATTAGAAGAGAAGTTCTGAAAAATTTAAAAATGAACTACGGGGAACATGGAATATTTATTATAAAGCACAAGATGATTCAGTAGATGGATGGAGACTCTTTAAAAAAAACGACCCATAAATGCCTCAAAGGTATACTAGATGTCAACCCATAATTAATGATTTTAAACATATGCTTTTTATGGGCTAATCTTCAGATATTCTGCGGAAAAAGCATAAGTCTAAAAGGTTATTACATTTGTTAATGTAGTTTTTTTTTCATTATTTTTCCTTTTTCAGAATAAAATCAAAATTCTAAAACCTGTTGGAAATTTGTTTTATAATTTCTTTTTCTCATGATAAAGATTTTCAGGATAAAAAAATATCTTTTTATTATTTACTAAAATTAACTAGTGTGTTCTGGAACCAATTTTTTAGAAAAATAATTCAGAACTAGTCTACTGAACGCCGTGGACCTCTCTGAGTTTAATTAGTTTTTAATTCAACAAATAATTTTTAGAATTATACTCCATATCCGTCACTAGAATCTGAATAAATTACTGGACTTGGTTGGCTTTAAGAAGTACGAGTTTTTGCAGAGAAATGGGCTTGTGCCCATATCTGTGGCATTAAAGGCCCAAGGCCCAGATTGGGCCCGCGTTCTTATTGATAAAATCTAAGAATTTTGTTGTAAGTCGTGCATTTTAAAGTAGGTCTAATTGCCCTGTAATAAGTAAATAGTCTAAATGTTTTAGGTTAGATTTGGATTATAAAAACTTGAAAATAATAAATAAGTTCTTAAATGCGAAAATTAAAATCTAGGGACCCAACGACTTCGTGGAACTGCCTATTTCTATTTACTCATCCTCTGCAAAATTAAAGAGTTGTGCTATTTGTACAGAAACATTTTTATAGAATGTTTACAGGGACGAGATATCACGATAAATTAGCGATATCTCAGGTGTAAAGTAAAGCAATTTATTGCGATATATTCAAAGGTAAATCTCATCTAAATGAAAAGAGAGAGAGAAGAATGGAGAAGAAACTGAGATCGTTCATCTTCAAGCGGCTAGGGAAGAAGGGCTCGTCGCAATGGTGGTTCAAAAGCTCCGGCCTTCGGTGGAAGAAACTCAGTTTCCAGCTTTGGTTCGTCGACGGCTTCCTCTTCAAGATTGTCTCCATCTTAAGAAGCCATTGCTCTGGTGGCCACTTATGTTTCTTCTACCTCTGCTTCCAGCTTTGGCCATTACTGTAACGCCCCGTAAATGACAATTTAATTTTGAGGTAATTTGATTTAAAAGAAATAGTAAAAATAAATTATGTGATTTTAAGAAAATAAGAAATTAAGGTAGTTGATTAAGTTATTTTACAAATTTCTAGAATTAGAAAAAAATTGAAATAAAATGAAAATGTGGGATTTTTAGAAGTTTCGAGCGTTAGTGTAATTAATATAGGGGGTGTATGTGTAATTTATGGGAGTTTGGAGGTGCTGACGTGAATTGCAGAAAAGTCCAAAAGTCACCTTAAATATAACATAACTCATATATAGGGTGAAGGTTGGTGCGGGCGCGAGTGGTCGCGCGCGAGGCGGGCGTCGGCGAGGTCTCGGGTTCGATTTGCGGCAGGTGCGCGCGAGGGCGGATTTTTGGCTGATTTAATCAGCCTTAGGCGTCCCAAAACGACGCCGTTTTGGGTTAGAGGCGGTGGCCTCTAGCGGCTGGTGGCACGCTGCCACGTGGCGCCTCCTCCTCCTTTCATTTTGTGGCCGAATTAAAGCCCAATTTTGGGCATGTTTTTACAGCAACGAGCAGCTACAAATTTCAGTAAAATTGGAGCACGCGCGAGCAAGAAAATTTGGAAGACTTTGAAGGAAAATTCGGATTAAATCCCGTTTAATTCCAGAGTTAATATTCCAGGTATGTAGACAAGCTAGTAATTAATATTTTGTACAGTCGAAATTTTGTTTAGAGTCCAATTTTATTAATTTTGGCGAATAATTGGGATATTGCAGTTTGTATAATTTTACCGCGTTTGGTCAAAACGAGCCTAAGGCTATCTTCGGAAAGGCAAGTTCTTTATACCCACCTTGTCGATTCTTTCGTTGTCAATTTATTTGACCTCCCTTCGTTCGTTTTGACTGTTAATAAATTATGAAATTTTAAACGGTGTGTTTTAAAAATTTAATTTATTAACCTGGTCTCGAGGATTTTATTCGTTGGTTGCCTACGGGGGTTCGTACCACCCCCAAGCCTATGGGAATGATGTTGTACTCACCCGGGGCTAGGTTCTTAGCTGTTCGGGTACTATTATTGGATTTTTGGTTATTTATTGGCTAGAGCGGTTGTGCAGTGGGGGCAAGGATTGGTTGTTCGGTGACAATGTGACTGTCGTACAGTCTATCTTATGCCGTCAGCTAGTCTCTCCTATTCATTGACTGTTGATCGGTGCCAAGCACTATTGACTAGCTCTACCGTCTCGTGATTATAGCATGCCTGGTTATATTTTATTCTTGTACATGGTTTGGTGTGCACATGGGTACGGGCTGCATGTTGGGATTATCATGATTTGGTTATGCTTAGTCACGGACATCCTAGCTTGGTTATGATGCATCCAGCACGGGCATATGCATCTCGTGTGATTTACTATATGGGCGGAGCATGGCCTGATGCCTGGATGTATGGGCGCCATGTATCACATTGATGCTCACTACGCCATTGCATTTTATGTGCATTGCATGGCTACTGGTCGTATATAGTTCTCGGATGGGAGTACCGTTCCGAGGGAGCTTATGGCTCGGGTGTCGGGAGTACCGACATGGACAGGTGACGGGAGTACAGACCCGGGACAGTGCGCACAGGTTTGTTGGAGATCTATGTTGCCTTTCAGGGCAGCGGTAGGTTGGTAGGGGACTTGGGTGGCAGGTGTTTTATGTGGGCCCCAACGATCGGTACGTGTTTTTATTATGCGGTACTGTTGCGTTGTTGCGTCACGTGGCTTGTGTGTACATGTGGGTTTATATTTGGAGTGATCTCCTATTTTGTTTCATTTACAACCTTCATTTTCATATAAACTTGCTGAGTCTTGCGACTCACCTTGCTTTCCATCATTCCAGGTAAGGGTAAAGCAAAAGTCGAGGGCGAGGATTGCGCCACCTAGTAGCCAGCCCCCGTCTTCTCTGATGTTTTGTTAGGAGTTCTGACTCTCATTTTTTACTGTGCCCGATTGTTCCTTGTATCTCCTATCTGTTGGCACAGGGTTTGTATATATATTTATATACTCCATGATCGCTGTTCTAGCGGTGTACTTGTGGGCGTGCATGTTTATCGTTTTGCTTCCGCTGTTGTATTTGTTTTATATGTATGCATGCCAGGGTATTTTTGTTTTGTGTTTATTTCTCTTCCCTTATGTAAGCGCTTTCGTTCGGATAGACCGAGTGGTTGGGATATCCAGGCGGGGGTGCTTACAATGTTGGTATCAGAGCATCATTGAGTCAATTTGGGGGACAAGTAACTGTACACCAAGGCTGTTAGGTAGAGTTAGAGTGTTAGGTCGTGTCCTTAATTTCGAAATGCGTTCTAATTAATTTTGGTTATGTAGGACTCATGGACGCACGTCGTGGATGTGGTCGTGGTAGACCGTTGGCGCGAGGTAGAGGGCATCTTGTTCCTACTCCTGAGGTACAGGCGACAGATACAGGAGATGAGAGACAGCCAGGGCCTCCGGACATGCAGGAGACATTGGCAGGTCTTCTACGGGCCGTGGACGTACTGGCGGCATCTCAGTTACGTCAGGAGCATAGTCATGGTAGGACCGCTACAGCCCAAGCGTCACATTCAGGTACTCCGAGAACAGGGGACAATTCTGGTGCCGCATTACTTAAAGATTTTATGGCCCTACATCCACCAGAGTTTAATGGAGGTGCCGACACGACAAAGGCCGAGGATTGGCTACTGGCTGTGGAGAAGCATTTGCGATCTATAGGCTGTGTAGAGGCCCATAGGGTTCGACTGGGCACCTTTTTGTTGCGGGGTGATGCCGAGCAATGGTGGGAGACCACCAGACAGTGTTATGGTGATGGGGGCCCGACATGGGCACAGTTTGTCGCGCGTTTAATGAGACTTATGTATCGGTTTGGATCAGAGAACAAAAGGTGTTCGAGTTTATCGACTTACAGTAGGGGAGCAAGACAGTCACATAGTACGAGACTGAGTTCGTGGCGTTATCTTGTTATGCTCCAGAGTTAGTGACCCTTGAGTCTCGCAGAGTCAGCAAGTTTCAGAGGGGCTACGACCAGAGATTCGTCACGCCATGGCTGGTGTCGAGGCACCCGACTTTCCTATAGCTGTTCAGCGGGCCCATGCCGTGGAGCGGGATCGATTGGAGGCTCGATCGGACCAGTTAGTCATGAAAAGCGTAGGGAGCAGTAGTAAGAAGAGAAAGTGGGATGCGGGTAGTAAGAGTTCGGGGCTTCCACAGTGCCAGTAGTGCGGGCAGAAACACTAGGGGCAGTGTCGGGATGTATGTTATCGCTGTGGTCAACCGGGACATTTGAAGAGGGACTGTCCACAAGGGCCTAGACCGGCTACACGGGCCTCACCAGCTACACCGGCCATAGGGCAGGATATTATTTGCTTTCGTTGTAGACAGAGGAGCTATCGAGCGAACGTATGCACCCAGCCAGGACAGATTGGAGGGTTACGGACTGGAGGTGTGGGGCCCAGACCAGCTCAGAGACAGTTTACACCAAGGGCATAGGGTCCAGTAACACCACTGCCCCTACCAACAGCATAGCGCCCAGGGCCCACAGAGAGGGTACAGATGCAGGGGAAGACGTTTGCGGTGACAGCGGCCGAGGCAGCTGAAGGCAATGATACGATACAAGGTATACTTTCTCTTCATGGCCATGATGTAAGTGCCTTATTTGATACAGGTTCTACCCACTCTTTTATAGCACCCCATTTGTTGCAGAAGATCCCGATCCCGTGGACCCCCTTGCCATATGATTTGTCTGTTTCGACACCGGGAGGGACGGTATTGTTGGCGAGTGAGATGGTTAGGGATTGTGAGATAGGGATTCACAACCAGGTATTTTTAGGGGATCTTATTGTTTTGGCGATCCAGGATTTTGACTTATTGTTGGGTATGGATTGGCTCTCACGGCACTATGCTCGAGTTGATTGTCGTCGGAAGGTGATTTCATTTGAGCACCCAGGGAGATCAGTTGTTACATACCGGGGTGTGAAGCCAGTGGTGACTACACCGATGATATCGGTTATGCATGCTGAGAGGCTTATACGATGTGGGTGTGAAGCTTATTTTGCCTTTGTGACCGTGATAGCTGGGGAGAAGAAGGAGTTGGCTGCCTATCCTGTAGTGTGAGACTTTCCAAATGTGTTCCCAGATGAGTTACCAGGACTACCACCGCACCGGGAGATTGATTTTGCAGTCGATCTGATGCCAGGTACACAACTTATTTCCAAGACTCCTTATCATATGGCTGCCAATGAATTGAAAGAACTCAAGGTACAGTTGCAAGATCTTTTGGAGAGGGGGTTTATTCGATCGAGCACATCGCCATAGGGGGCTCCAGTATTATTTGTGCGTAAGAAGGACGGGTCTATGCGACTGTGTATAGATTACCGGCAGCTTAATCAGGTAACAATTAAGAATAAGTACCCCCTACCTTGTGTGGATGATTTACTGGATCAGTTGCGTGGTGCATCAGTGTTTTCCAAGATCGATTTGCGATCGGGTTATCATCAGGTGCAGGTCAGAGATGAGGATATTGCGAAGATCGCATTTCGTACACATTACGGCCATTATGAGTTTGTGGTCATGCCATTTGGGCTGACCAATGCACCTGCAATGTTTATGGATCTGATGAACAGGGTGTTCAAGGAATACCTGGATTCCTTTGTCATAGTTTTTATTGAGGACATCCTAGTCTACTCACCGAGCCCTGAGATACACGAGGTGCATCTGAGCGTGGTTCTGCAGAAGCTCAGAGAGGAGCAGTTGTATGCCAAGTTTTCCAAATATGAGTTTTGGCAGACCCGAGTTGTATTCTTGGGACACGTGGTCTTAGGTGAGGGTATCTCAGTAGATCCAGAGAAGACTAGAGCCGTGATGGATTGGCCGAGACCGATGATAGTGACGGAGATTCGGAGTTTTCTTGGCCTTGCCGGGTATTATCAACGATTCATAAAAGGCTTTGCACGGTTTGCATCACCCATGACGAAGTTAACAAGGAAAGGCGTCAGGTTTATTTGGGATGAGTCTTGTGAGAGATCCTTCCAGGAGTTGAAGCGGCGTTTGACTTCGGCGCCAGTACTGACGATACCCAGGAGTGGTGAGTTATTTTGTAATACCCCGAGAGCCCAGAGAAGTTAGTATATATCGAGGATAGTATAAGAAAGGAAAACAACACCAGCTGGATACCTTTTGGGTTGAATGTTGGCAAAGAACTCCCAAGTTAAGCATGCTTGACCTAGGGTAATCCAGGGATGGGTGATGACCCCCCTAGGAAGTTCGTGTAGACCCATCAGGATAAGTTGTTCCGGATCTTCCTATCGCTCGAGCGGGTCATTACAAGTGGTATTAGAGCTGACCCCCGAGCCTCTGAGCGAGGAGGCTGAGTCCCGAGGGGGGTGTGTGTAGGCCCCTATGGGGGGGGGGGGGTGCGTGTAGGCACCTTAGGCGAATCCCACATCGGCAATGCATCGGGGGGGAGATCTGGGACTGGTTGTAAGGTCGCATGACGAGGACGTCATGTGCTTAAGGGGGGAAGAATATAATACCCCGAGAGCCCAGAGAAGTTAGTATATATCGAGGATAGTGTAAGAAAGGAAAAAAACACCAGCTAGATACCTTTTGGGCTGAATGTTGGCAAAGAACTCCCAAGTTAAGCGTGCTTGACCTGGGGTAATCCAGGGATAGGTGACTCCCCTGGGAAGTTTGTGTGGGCCCATCAGGATAAGTTATTCTGGATCTTCCTATCGCTCGAGCGGGTTGTTACATATTTATTGTATACAGTGATGCCTCATATGTAGGGTTAGGGTGCGTTTTGATGCAGGACGATCGAGTGAATGCGTTTGCATCTAGGCAGTTGAAGAGACACGAAGAGAATTACCCTACCCATGATCTGGAGTTGGCGGTTGTAGTATTTGCCTTGAAGATTTGGAGGCATTATCTTTATGGTGAGAGAGTCTAGATTTACACTGATCACAAGAGTCTTAAGTACCTCTTTTCACAGAGGGAACTCAATATGAGACAACGCCGTTGGTTAGAGCTGCTTAAAGATTACGATTGCGAGATCCTCTATCACCCAGGTAAAGCCAATGTGGTAGCCGATGCATTGAGTCGCCGTGGAGCATCAGTTGTAGCTATGATGGTGTAGGAGTGGTTCTTACTGGAGCAGATGAGTGATCTTACTATCTCAGTGGCATCAGACAATCCTACACTTTACTGTGCTGCCATGAGTATCCATTCAGATCTAGAGGGTCAGATTCGCGATTGACAGCGACAGGATGTGGAGCTTGGCGGGATCATGGCTGATATGGAGAGATTTGGTCCATTGGGGTATAGCCAGAGGGACGATGGCTTGTTATTGTTCCGTGAATGGATTTGTGTGCCGAGTGACAGTGATATCAGGCAGAGGATCCTAGAGGAGGCTCATCGTTCTCCCTATACTATCCATCCTGGGGCGACGAAGATGTATCAGGGTTTACGACGTCAATATTGGTGGAGCGGCATGAAGATGAGCATAGCAGAGTTTGTATCGAGGTGTTTAGTGTGCCAGCAAGTCAAAGCTAAGCACCAGAGGCCTGCGGGATTGTTACGACCTTTATCTGTGCCGGAGTGGAAATGGGAGCGCATAGCTATGGATTTTGTCTCAGGATTGCCACGATCCAGTCAGGGATTCGACTCGATATGGGTGATTATCGATCGATTGACTAAATCAGCGCATTTCCTACCCGTCAAGAAGACCTATCCTATTCATCGACTGGCCACGTTATACATTGATGAGGTGGTGAGACTACACGGAGTCCCAACTAGCATTGTGTCAGACAGGGATCCTCGGTTTACCTCACGATTTTGGGAGGCGTTGCAGAGTGCTATGGGGATCTAGCTGACTTTCAATACAGCTTTCCACCCTCAGACTGACGGGCAGTCGGAGCGGACCATACGGACTTTGGAGGACATGCTCCATGCCTGTGTACTAGATTTTCATGGGAGCTGGGATGACCATTTGTGGCTAGTGGAGTTTGCCTACAATAATAGCTTCCAGGCCAGTATTGGGATGGCACCATTTGAGGCGTTGTACGGGCGACCGTGTAGATCACCACTTTGCTGGACTGAGATTGGGGAGCAAGCATTGCTTGGACCGGAGTTGGTAGAGCAGACGTCAAAGAAGATCTAGTTGATTCGGGCTAAGATGAAGGCAACTCAGGACTGTCAGAAAAGTTATGTAGACAGACGACGCCGGGATTTGGAGTTTGATGTTGGTGATCATGTTTTTCTTCGAGTCATGCCGATGAGGGGTGTTCGACGTTTTGGGGTATCTGGCAAGCTAAGTCCTCGCTATGTGGGACCGTTTGAGATATTGGAGGGAGTCGGATCGTTGGCCTACCGGTTAGCTTTACCCCCTCAGTTAGCCCACGTACATGATGTTTTTCATGTTTTTATACTTCGCAAGTACGTGGTAGATCCCGGGCATATTATTGACTATCACCCGCTCGTGGTGCAAGAGGACGCGTCATACACTGAGTTGCCTGCTAGTATTGTGGATTGGAAAGAGAAAGTGCTTCGCAGCCGCACGATTCCCTATGTGAAGGTCCAGTGGCAGCGGCATACCCTTGAAGAGGCTACTTGGTGTTAGACCTTGAAACAAGGAGTTAGGCTCTGATACCAATTGTTAGAATGGGAGGTGCTATGGCACACACCAAGAGGGGGGGTTGAATTGGATATTTTAAAAATCTTGATAGAACTTGAAAACTTTTTGACCCAATTGAGGTTTTAGTGATTTAAAACATAGAACATATAAAATGACAAATGTAAAGTAAGAAGAATAAATGAGACAAAGGATTTATAGTGGTTCAGCTTAAACCAAACCTAATCCACTACCTTAACTCCCACTAAGGATTTTAAACCAATTCACTAAAACCTCCTACTTACACAAGCAGGCCCTCTAGCTACACAAACTAGGAAATACAACTTCCTACTTAAACCAAGTAGGCCCTCTAGCTACACAAGTTAGGAAAAACAAGAAGTATACAATTGGAGAGAATCTAAGAGAAGAATCTCTTAGTTACAATGTCTCTCAAAAATGATACAAGGCTTGAAATGAATAATTACAAGTGAAGATCAAAGCCTTGAAGAAAGAAAATTAAAGCACAGTCAATATAAATACAAATGTGTATACGATGTAAGCTCAAATAATTTCCTTTCCATCCATTAGTCTTCTCTTGATTATCCATGACTTATATTTATATATTTATAGGCTTCCCAAAAGATTGAAGAGAAATATAGCCGTTTGTGACCGTTGGAGTTGAAAAACTATTCGTTAGAAGCTTTCTGTAAAAGATATAGTCAACAGAAGAAAATGCATAGTTGACTATTTTTACAAATAAAACAAGACATAGTCGACAGGCAAAAAAGCATAGTCGACTATCTTCTAACACAAAAATCCCATAGTCGACAGATACATATACACAGTCAACTATTGCAAAAATGTGAAGAGAATTTTGAATTTTATGAACAAAAATAGTCGACAGATGAAAATCTATAGTCGACTATCCTTACTTGATAGTCGACAGATGAAAAAATAGTCGACAGATCAAATCAGCATAATCGACTATTCTTATGCATAGTCGACTGTCCTTAATAGCATAGTCGACTATTTTCAGGCATAGTCAATAGAATGAACCACATAGTCGACTATCCATTTTGAAAAAATGAAAACTTGACAAATCCTCATTTCGATTCTTTTGAAAGCAAGTTGAGATTATTAAAAACATATTTATTTTGAATCTAAATACACTCAACCACACTTTAACATTTCTCCTATATAAATTTTTATAACTTTGCTCAAGGAGATTTAAAGATTGCTTTTCTCATTCATATAGATTGATTAAAAAAACTTTGTCCATATATATTTACTTACTCATAAAGATTTAAAGATTGATTTTCATATAGTCATTATCAAAACCATTATTTTATTTTTCAAGAGTAAAATATCAATCTCCCCCTTTTTGATGATGATAAAAACAAATATGAAAATCAATTCATTCATTTTATCTCCTCTTTTTTGTCAAAATCAAAAAGATTAATACTCCCCCTTTTTGGAACATACTGAGATCATAAATAAAATAGGCTTCCCCTTAAACCAAATCCTCATAGAAATCATTCATCAAATTAAGCATGCATTCAGAGGCAAGCATTCATTGGCAAGAGTAAAATGTTCATTTTTTTTAGATCAAAACTCCCCCTTAATCAATGCATATATCACAACACTATAATTCTCCCTTACTGATAAAGATCTTTAACAAAAACATAGAGGCAAACTTATAATTCAAGATCATCAAAACTTAAAAACAGAGAGTTTAGGGATAGAAAATATACCACCAAGATTGAGTTTAACAATCTTTCTCACTCTTGGTTGGAAAAAACAAATGAGCATCTTTTGGGGTTGAATTTCTTTTTCATCCCCTTTTCTTCCATGCTTGATTCATCCGAAAGGATTTCACTTTAAGTTTCATTTGGATGTCAAGCAACCTGCAAAAATAACTCATCCACAAGCTTTTGGTGCCCAAACCACTTTGGGGTCACCATAGTTAGCATTGAAATTTCCTTTTGGAACCCATATTTGTTTATATCTTGTAGGATGGTTTCTTATAAAGCATTTGTTTACAGAATGCCCACATTGACCACAATAATGACAAGTGATTTTAGAATGTGAGACAAAATTTTGTTTTCTTTTCACAAAGCCACCTTGCCCTTTTCTTCTTTTATGAAAATCTTTTCTTTGAATCTCAAGAGCATTTTTCAATTCTTCTTTCTCTTTGTCAGCTTTTTCAAGAGATAATTTTAAACATTTATTTTTCTCTTGAAGTTCATCATTTTGAGCTTTCAACATTTTCTTCTCATTATTCCAAGAATCTTTTTCTTCTTTCAATAAGCTCACTTCTTTATCTAAAGATTTTAATTTCTTCTTTAAGACATTGTTTTTCATACTGATATTTTCAAATTCATTCATCAAATCATTGAATGCATCATGCAATTCATCAAGAGTAAAACTTAAAATTAAATCACTAGAATGGGAAGGATTCTCTTCTATGTTGGTCATAAGACATAGGTTGACCACTTCCCCCACTTGAGATTCGTCACTAGAGGATGAATCATACATTTTCTTCTTGAATTTCTTTCCATACCTCTTAAATGATGGACATTCGGATATGATA
Organism: Diospyros lotus; assembly: GCF_014633365.1. Taxonomy (NCBI): domain Eukaryota; kingdom Viridiplantae; phylum Streptophyta; class Magnoliopsida; order Ericales; family Ebenaceae; genus Diospyros; species Diospyros lotus. The sequence continues at coordinate 29,873,837 of NC_068344.1, forward strand.
TGCCCATACTTTTGACATCCATAACATTTAACTGCATTTTTATATTTCTCCCCCTCAAACTTATCTTTCTTCTTCCTTAGGTTTCTTCTTTCCAATTCTTTCAACATTTTTCTACTAAGAAACTTTTTGAATTTCCTAGTAATTATCATCAAATCATCATCATCATCATCACTAGATGAGTGTGAAACTTTGAACAGAAGATTCTTATCTCTATTTATCTCATCATCATCTCTCTTCATCATGATCTCGTGAGTCATGAGAGATCCAACCAAATCATCAAAAAATAAGTTATCTAAGTCTTTAGCCTCTTGAATGGCTATCACTTTGGAGTCCCATTTCTTGGGTAGACTTCTAAGAATTTTTCTAACTTTCTCTCCATTTGAAAAAGTTTTTCCTAAGGTCTCTAAATTTGTGACAATATTATTAAACCTAGTAAACATTTCATTAATAGGTTCCCAAGATTTCATAGAAAAAAGTTCATACTCATGAATTAGTAAATTTACCTTTGATTCATTAACTTGACTGGTGCCTTCATGAGTGACATCTAATTTGTCCCAAATCTCCTTGGCCGTTTTGCATGTTGAGACTCGGTTGAACTCTTCGACGCAAAGAGTACAAAACAAAGTGTTCATGGCTCTTGCATTTATCTCCATATCTCTTCTTTCCTTTACTGTCCAGGTCTCCATATTTTCCATATCGGCCAATGTAACCCCATTCTTAATCACTTGCACAAGGCTTGTATCCTGCATAAGATAGATGAGCATTTTTGTTTTCCAAAAAATAAAGTTAGTACCATTAAAGAAAGGTGGACGAGTAGTGCTTTGACCCTCAACTTTTGATGAGCCGAAAATATGTGCCATTTGACAAGATCTTTTTCCCTAGGTTGTTAAACCAATGAAAAACAGTGGGAACAAGGCTCTAATACCAATTGTTAGACCTTAAAATAAGGAGTTAGGCTCTGATACCAATTGTTAAAATGGGAGGTGCTATGGCACACACCAAGGGGGGGTTGAATTGGATATTTTAAAAATCTTGATAGAACTTGAAAACTTTTTGACCCAATTGAGGTTTTAGTGATTTAAAACATAGAACATATAAAATGACAAATGTAAAGTAAGAAGAATAAATGAGACAAATGATTTATAGTGGTTCGGCTTAAACCAAGCCTAATCCACTACCTTAGCTCCCACTAAGGATTTTAAACCAATTCACTAAAACCTCCTACTTACACAAGTAGGCTCTCTAGCTACACAGCTAGGAAAAATAAGAAGTATACAATTGGAGAGAATCTAAGAGATGAATCTCTTAGTTACAATGTCTCTCAAAAATGATACAAGGCTTGAAATGAATAATTACAAGTGAAGATCAAAGCCTTGAAGAGAGAAAATTAAAGCACAGTCAATATAAATACAAATGTGTATACGATGTAAGCTCAAATAATTTCCTTTCCATCCATTAGTCTTCTCTTGATCATCTATGACTTGTATTTATAGGCTTCCCAAAAGATTGAAGAGAAATGTAGCCGTTTGTGACCGTTGGAGTTGAAAAACTATTCGTTGGAAGCTTTCTGTAAAAGATATAGTCGACAGAAGAAAATGCATAGTTGACTATTTTTACAAATAAAACAAGACATAGTCGACAGACAAAAAGGCATAGTCGACTATCTTCTAACACAAAAATCCTATAGTCGACAGATACATATACACAGTCGACTATTGCAAAAATGTGAAGAGAATTTTGAATTTTATGAACAAAAATAGTCGACAGATGAAAAGCCATAGTCGACTATTCTTACTTGATAGTCGACAGATGAAAAAATAGTCGACAGAAGCCTTAAATAGTTGACAGATCAAATCATCATAGTCGACTATTCTTATGCATAGTTGACTGTCATTAACAGCATAGTCAACTATTTTCAGGCATAGTCAACAGAATGAACCACATAGTCGACTATCCATTTTGAAAAAATGAAAACTTGACAAATCCTCATTTCGATTCTTTTGAAAGCAAGTTGAGATTATTAAAAACATATTTATTTTGAATCTAAATACACTCAACCACACTTTAACATTTCTTCTATATAAATTTTCATAACTTTACTCAAGGAGATTTAAAGATTGCTTTTCTCATTCATATAGATTGATTAAAAAAACTTTGTCCATATATATTTACTTACTCATAAAGATTTAGAGATTGATTTTCATATAGTCATTATCAAAACCATTATTTTATTTTTCAAGAGTAAAATATCACTTGGGAGCTAGAGGAGGACATGAGGCGACTTCACCCTCAGTTATTTGCCTAGCCATGTACGAATTTCGGGGACGAAATTCTTTTAAGGGGGGGAGGATTTGTAACGCCTCGTAAATGGCAATTTAATTTAATTTAATTTAGGGGTAATTTGATTTAAAAGAAATATCAAAAATAAATTATGTGATTTTAAGGAAATAAGAAATTAAGGTAGTTGATTAAGTTATTTTAGAAATTTCTGGAATTAGAAAAAAATTGAAATAAAATGAAAATGTGGGATTTTTAGAAGTTTCGGGCGTTAGTGTAATTAATATAGGGGGTGTATGTGTAATTTATGGGAGTTTGGGGGTGCTGGAGTGAATTGCAGAAAAGTCCAAAAGTCACCTTAAATATAACATAACTCATATATAAGGTAAAGGTTGGTGCGGGCGCGAGTGGTCGCGTGCGAGGTCTCGGGTTCGATTCGCGGCAAGCGTGCGCGACAGCGGATTTTTGGCTAATTTAATCAGCCTTAGGCATCCCAAAACGACGCCATTTTGGGTTAAAGGCGGTGGCCTCTAGCGGCTGGTCGCGCATTTCCACATGGCGCCTCCTCCTCCTTTCATTTTGTGGCCGAATTAAAGCCCAATTTCGGGCATGTTTTTACAGCAATGAGCAGCAACAAATTTCAGTAAAATTAGAGCGCGCGCGAGTAAGAAAATTTGGAAGATTTTGGAGGAAAATTCGGATTAAATCCCGTTTAATTCCAGAGTTAATATTCCAGGTATGTAGACAAGCTAGTAATTAATATTTTGTATGGTCAAAATTTTGTTTAGGGTCCAATTTTATTAATTTTGGCGAATAATTGAGATATTGCAGTTTGTATAATTTTACCGGGTTTGGTCAAAACGAGCCTAAGGCTATCTTCGGAAAGGCAAGTTCTTTATACCCACCTTGTCGATTCTTTCGTTGTCAATTTATTTGACCTCTATTCATTCGTTTTGGCTGTTAATAAATTATGGAATTTTAAACGGTGTGTTTTAAAAATTTAATTTGTTAACCTGGTCTCGAGGATTTTATTCGTTAGTTGCCTACGGGGGTTCGTACCACCCCTAAGCCTATGGGAATGATGCCGTACTCACCCGGGGCTAGGTTCTTAGCTGTTCGGGTACTATTATTGGATTTTTGGTTATTTATTGGCCAGAGCGGTTGTGCAGTGGGGGTAAGGATTGGCTGTTTGGTGATGGTGTGACTGTCGTACGGTCTATCTTAGGCCGTCGGCTAGTCTCTCCTATTCACTGACCGTTGATCGGTGCCAAGCACTATTGACTAGTTCTGCCGTCTCGTGATTATAGCATGCCTGGTTATATTTTATTCTTGTACATGGTTTGGTGTGCACATGGGTATGGGCTGCATGTTGGGATTATCATGATTTGGTTATGCTTGGTCACGGACATCCTAGCTTGGTTATGATGCATCCAGCACAGGCATATGCATCACGTGTGATTTACTATATGGGCGGAGTATGGCCTGATGCCTGGATGTATGGGCACCATGTATCACGTTGATGCTTACCACGCCATTGCATTTTATGTGCATTGCATGGCTACTGGTCGTATATAGTTCTCGGACGGGAGTACCGTTCTGAGGGAGCCTATGGCTCGGGTGTCGGGAGTACCGACATGGACGAGTGACGGGAGTACCGACCCGGGACAGTGCGCACAGGTTTGTTGGAGATCTATGTTGCCTTTCAGGGCAGCGGCAGGTTGGTAGGGGACTTGGGTGCCAGGTGTTTTATGTAGGCCCCAAGGACTGGTACGTGTTTTTATTATGTGACATTGTTGCGTCACATGGTTTGTGTGTACATGTGGGTTTATATTTGGAGTGATCTCCTCTTCTGTTTCATTTACAGCATTCCTTTTCATATAAACTTACTAAGTCTTGCGACTCACCTTGCTTTCCATCATTCCAGGTAAGGGTAAAGCAAAAATCGAGGGCGAGGACCGCGCCACCTAGCAGCCAGTCGTGTCGGTAGGATGTACAGTTAGCTGCCCCCGTCTTCTCTGATGTTTTGTTAGAAATTCTGACTCTCATTTTTTACTGTGCCCGGTTGTTCCTTGTATCTCCTATCTGTTGGCACAGGGTTTGTATATATATTTATATACTCCGTGACCGCTGTTCCAGCGGGGTACTTTTGGGCGTGCATGTTTATCGTTTTGCTTCCGCTATTGTATTTTTTTTATATCTATGCATGCCAGGGTATTTTTGTCTTGTGTTTATTTCTCTTCCCTTATGTAAGCGCTTTCGTTCGGATAGACCGGGTGGTTGGGATATCCGGGCGGGGGTGCTTACAATTCCTCTGGTGGCTAGCTTTGGGTTTGGAAGTTTCTCTCTCTCTCTCTCTCTCTATTCTTGAAGAACCCTGTTTCTATCTCTGGAAGGTGAGACTTTGGCAAGTTGAGGCAATGCTAATTTGAGATTCATTTGGGTTTGGGTTTGGTTCTTCTGGGTTTTTTCCCCCCTTTTTTTTTTGGATTGTGTTCGCTCTTTATTTCATCTGATTTTCTTGTATAAAACCTAACTATCAGTATTGAATTCAAACTTCTTCAAGTTCTCTCTCTAGTTCTTTCTCTGCTTCAATGAAGAAATTAGTTATTCAAAGTTATTATATTTTGTTTTGTGTATATTGGCCTGAGGAGAAGATTTTGGATTTTTGGTTCGACTTTTGTTTGATTTCCAATGGGAGAAATGAGAGAAAGAGAAAGGACAAAAGGAAAATCTTTTTCATCACAGAAAATTCTTTCCAAATTTATCTCCTCATGCCTTGGATTTTTTTTCAAATTTTCTGACATTTTCTTCACAAACTAACAAAAAAAATCATGGCTTTCTTCTCTCCAGAATCTTCTTCCACATTCATTTTCTCATAATGATGCAGGCTGTAAAGTAATGCAATTTGAAAGTTGAAACTGCTAAATGTGTTGATCAGTGAGAGGCCTTCTGAAAAAATTGAAAGAGGAAGAGATATCAAGTTATGTTTGGCGTTCGGCAGATTTTTGGGGGAGTGAGAAATTTTACATAAGGGCAAAATAATTAAGAATCATGCTAGATGTACATCTATTTTATACATCTTGGACTACATAAGGGGGTATTATGACCAAAATACCCTGCGTTCACATGCGCCTCATGAGGGGCTTTTTTGTCATTGGTACACCTTTATGTAGCCCAAAGTGTACACAAAGGTGTACCAATAATATTTTCCAATAATTAAATTCATACAGGGGTAAAATGGTTAATTTTTCCCTCCTGTAAACCAATTTGTAAAATCTATTTTGTACAAATAGCATAAATCAAAATGAAAATACACATAAACCATTTTGATAAATTAACTTCATCTTTTAATACATATGTAACATCAAGGAATTACATCAATTTGAATAAAACTCTCGATCTCTTTACGCATGGCATCATGGCATTGATTGCCGCATGCATGATTGCAAGAGAAGTCAGCAACGCAGAAATGGCCATGCATATATATACAGCTAGCTAGGTTATGGGACGACTCTCTGTGATGCTGATGGTTTGGCTTTTACATTACTCTTCTTTACTTTATGCAATGCATCATCTATCAGCCCACACCCACACCTATGCTTCAATTCTCATTTCATTTTGGCTTTTGGCAAGCAGTAGCCAGTAGGAGAAGTTGACAATAAACCAGCTCCCATGATTGAACTTGCACGTTTTTTCAAGAATATGACAAAATTTGATAATGCATGCATTAATTAGTTGGTGCTTTAAATGCATCATGATCAATAAGAACAATTTTGAGGGAGAATATATAATTTTTTTAATATTTATTTATTGTACATATATAATTTATGAGTTATTGCGTATGCCTCATAAATTTATTGAATGTATATATAGTTGGAAAACAATAAATTTGAGCTTTTACCATGAAATAAACAAAAAAGCATTTTTAATGAAGATGAGATTGCTGCCTCATTCTTAGACCATTGAGATCGCAATAAAAAAGGAAGGCGCTATTTGATTAAGGGTTATTTCTATCTTTTTCTTAATTAAGAGTTATTTATGTCTTTTTCTTCATTCTAGGGTTGAGATTTTGGAATATTTAAGCTATTTTCTTGTATTATTGAGATTTGGTTGATTATTATTAGAGTTTTCACACAATTGAGAAAGAGTTTTCTCAAATTATTGTGTTGAATTCATATATTTACGCTTCAATCTAAGCTAATTGGTATCAGAGCTCAACCTACAGTCCTAAAGATGGTTCGTGGAAGAGCTAGAGGTCGTGATGCCCATGTCGATGAAGGAGATCATGAAGATGAATTGACACAACTACGTCAATCCATTGAAGCCCTAGTGTAACAAGTGGCGGCTCTTGCGATGGGGCAACAAAGAATGGCAGGGCATGATGCTCTAGTGGCGTGAGGCGATGGTGGACAAGCAGCGCGTGGCAGTGCTAATCGTGGCTGTCACGGTGGTGTTGGCACTCGCTAAGGCAACGACGATGGATCCAAACACTACAAGAAAATCACAATTTAGTGACGGGATTTGTGACGGGGGCCCACCCATCACTAATTTATGATGGGTTTAGTGACATAAATCCGTCACAAAAATATTTTAGCAGTGACTTACTTGTCACAAAATTTAGTGACGAAACAGTCCGTCATAGAATCTCAGTGACGAAATTTTCGTCACTAATTAGTGACGGGTCACCTAATCCCGTCACAGATCAGTGACGGGACTACCATATCCGTCACTGATTAGTGACGGGACTGTCATGCCCGTCATTGATTAGTGACGGGCGTGCCTTGCCCGTTACTAATCAGCGATAAGCATGGCACGCCCGTCATTGATTTAAGTTTAAAACCCCCTCTCGAAATGGCCATTCTCCCCTTTCCCCTCTCTGGTTCTCACGCCTTCTCGCCCTCCTCCCCCTATTCTCACACCATTTCTCTATTCCCCCCTTTGTTCTCTTGATTTTCCTACAGCTATTATTTCCCACCTGTATTGTTATTGCTTCGGTGCCATTGCCACAATTATTTCATTCACTGAGGTAATTATTTTGTATTGTTTAGTTTTAGTTATTTTGTGTTAGTTTAGTTTAATGGTTATTTTGTGTTAGTTTAGTTGTAGTTATTTTGTGTTAGTTTAGTTTAATGGTTATGTGTTTTTTTATTTTTAATTGAAAATAATTTGCTTTTAATTAAAACATAGTACTGCAATTTTAAATAAAATACATAGAAAATGTTGATGTAATACTGTAATTTTTAATAGTTCACTTTTAAATGTAATACAGTTTACTTTTATTGTTATAAATAAAATATACACATTAAAAAATACAAAAATTTCTATTTGACATAAAACATTAAAAATAATAAATAAAATTTCAATTCAAATATTTAAAACTAACATGAAATAAATTATATAATTATTTTAATTCAAATATGTAGGTAATTAAATACTAAAAATTAAAATAGTATTTAAGAAAAAATATTATTTTGTTTTTATAAAATATGTAGAGCACATTAATAGATTTTAATATTTTTATCTAAAATAAAACAAAGAAATAAAATTTCAATTCAAATATTTAGAATTAATATTATAAATTAGATAAATATTTATTTTATTTTATTTTAAAATTAATTTTAATTTTAATATTTTATTTTTTTTATTATTTAAAACGATCTGTGACGGGTATTCCCATCACAGATCTGTGACGAGAAAGATGTCCCGTCACAGATTTGCGACGGGGTACACTACCCGTCACAGATCTGTGACGGGTCACTCGTCACAAATCTGCGACGGGAAAGTTTTCTCGTCATAGATCTGCGACGGGATTGTCCAAACCCGTCACTAAAATTCAGTGTAGCCATTTTTTGTGACGAATTTTGACCCATCACTAAAAATTTAGTGACGGATTTTTTATTTTTAGTAACGGATTTTTCCGTCACTAAAATCAATTTTTCTTATAGTGCAATGAGAGGATTTCTCGGTGAAGATGGGTTAAAGTAGCCTTCTGATGAAGATATGGTATCTAACTACAATCCCTTCACTCTTTTGCATCGCAAGGGTAGGGTTGTGGGTAGAGATGTGGGTTCTCAACATTGGGAGTCAGGAATTAGAATTGATTTGCTAGAATTTCATGGGAGTGATGATGTGGATGAGTTCTTGTATTAGCCTATGGTGATGGAGGAAATTCTTGTGTACAAGAAGGTTCTCGACAACCGTCATATGGAATTGGTGGCGACGAGGTTGAGGGGATGGGCATTGGCTTGGTGGCATCAACATAAGTATCTCGTGTTTGCCATGGAAAATAAAAGATTACCTATTGGGAGAAGTTGAAGAAACATTTGCGTGGGGCGTTCTTACTATACAACTACACGCAGGTTTGTATCAACAGTAATAAAATCTTAGGCAAGGCAATAGAAGTGTTCAAGAGTACTCCACATAATTCTTTAACCTCTTCACCCATATTGATATTGGAGAAACTGAGGTTCAGTTGGTATCTTGTTATATTGGTGGTTTGAGGTTTCCTTTCCATTATGTATTAAACCTTTTTACACCCATTTCAGTTTCAAAGGCACATCAATTGGAGAAACAATAAGGTCAGCAAGGTAACATAGGATTTTTTTGAGGATCAAATATGCGTGGGGCATCATTTTCTAACCCTGTACCACAGGCACCCCAGTGCCCATGATGCCTCTCCCCCCAGGCCACTTGTGAGGCAATCGCCCCTTTACCCCCTATAACAACTATAATGCTCCTCAATGTTTCTCTTATGGGGAATTTGGTCACTGGCGAGCAAATTGTCCTTGTTTAAAGGGGCACTAGTTATTTGTGGATGATGATGAGTAGTATGGCACCACCTGTAGAAGTCAAGTCACATAGTTTGAATGATGGCAGTGGGTTTTGGCAACCTTGGCTGTATCAGGCAGCAGTGGGTTTGACAAATGTTTAGCATTTTTTGGATGCATTAGGCGGGTTAGGCAGATTGCCTAACTCTGTTGACTTTGCCTACCTTCATTCTCCTATAAATAGCCATGCTCTCTTCTTGTAAATCATCCCAAGTTAGAGGATCAGAGGATCCAGAGAGAGTGAGAGATCCGTGAGAGTTTTTGTAGAGAGAAGAATTCTTGTTGAAATTCTTCTGTAAATTTATTCAGTGAGTAATAGATTGCTTTTCTCTCATATCTCTTCTTTCATTGTTTTTGAATCTCTAGTTTCCCAACAAGTGGTATCAGAGCACCAGGTTGTGTGCTAGTGAGAGAAAAATTGGAGAAAATTTGAAGAACAACTCTCTGTTCTTCAAACCTGATTTTTTCAAAATTGTCGAATTGGTATTTTGACTATACCAACAGACTCTTCGTTCCAAGACGAGTACGGAGAAATTTTCCAGAGGCCGAAACAACGCCGCACGCGCCCACACGCACCGCCTGAAGATCGGCGAATGAATCCCACTCGCGCCACGCGCCACACGCGTCGTCTGGAGGTTGAAGACGACCATGTGGCGCCACGTCAGCCGGGGCCCGCACACGTCAGCGACGTCAACCGGTCTGCCCACGTCAGCACAGAAGTTTGAAAAATTACAGGAGCCATGATAAAGCTCACGTCCACTAACTACACACTATGGAGACCTCGGATGGAAGATCTTCTCAGTTGTAGAGATTTGTACGATCCGCTGGAGCTATTGGGTGTAAACCCTGATCCTTCCAAGCCAGTAGAGTGGAAGAAATTAAACAAAAAAACTATCGATCAGATCCGACAATGGATTGATCATAGTATCTTCCACCATGTCGCACAAGAGACAGATGCACATGCCCTCTGGAAGAAGCTAGAAAAGATGTACTAGGCCAAGACCGCTCGGAATAAAGCCCTGTTGATGAGGCGATTAGTCAATCTGAAGCTGAATAGTGGAACTTCAGTTACCGAGCACACCAGTGAGTTCCAAAGCTTGGTAAACCAGTTGTCGTCTGTAGAGATGCCGCTTGGGGATGAAACACAAGCCCTCTTGCTTCTTAGTTCTCTTCCTGACAGTTGGGAGACGCTAGTAGTCTCTCTCAGCAATTTAGCCCCAGAAGGAAAACTTACCATGACAATGGTTAAGGATGCCCTGTTCAACGAGGAGGCTAGAAGAAAGGACATGAGCACAAACCAGACTCATGCCCTTGTAACAGAAAATTGAGGAAGACAACAAGGAAGTAGTCAAGGCAAGTGGAGAGGAAAGAGCAAGAGTAGGGGCAAATTCACAGATGGAAGAAAGACTTACAAGTGCTACTATTGTGGCATTGAGGGTCATTTGAAGAAGAACTGCAGAAAATTGCAACGAGAGCAGGGTCAAGGCAGTTCCAAGCCGAAGAAGAATGATGGAGATGCGTTAGTCACTATCCATGGAGAGGTAACTGGCTGCACTCCCACCCTGCAATTAAAACACAAAACAAAACACAATAAAAATTTTATAATTTTTTTCTTTATTTAGGTGAGAGGTTTATACTCGTCAGTGTACGAGTACAGTTGTAGTCCAAATTTAAATTTATATTTTCTGAATGAGTCCAGGTCGTCCACTAAGAGATTTATTTATGGCAAAATAAAAAGAATGTCACACACAAGCACACACGCATTTGGACAAATTGGCAACAAGGTTTTTTATGGTTTTTTAAACAACAGATATTAGGAAATAAATTAAGGCAGTAATTGAAATAAATACTTAAAGTGAGAATATAAAATTGGATAGTAGTTGAGTTAAGACAATTTCAGTGCCAACCCGTTGATTCCCAAATTTTAACAGATAAGGTTAGTAACATTAATTTAATTTCAGATATGAGGGTTTGTTATTAAATGCAATTAGAGATTATGATAGTTCTAGTTTAAGCAATCCCCATACATGATATGTGAGATTCTAATTTAAGCAACTACCATAAATCCAATTACAATTAATATACAAGACAACTAAATTAATCATCCGGGTTTGGGTATGATAGCGTTTCCAGTTCTAGTAACTCTCATGCGTGACATGAAAGCTCTAAGTTAGGCTTACGCTCCAATCCAAACCTAGTGATTTCTCAATAATTAAGATACACTCATACTGAAATTTAAATTAATGTTACTCATTTAAAGTGCAGCTTTCTTTGGGAATCATTGGCGTTGGACATTGTTCTTGCTTTAACCCAAGATTAGATTTAGCTACTCATTTCCATTTAAAAGTTAATTGACATGAATTTAAACGACGTAATTTAAATAACAGAATTTAAATGACAAGAATTAAAATAGCAGAAACTAATCGGCCATTTAGACGGTGGATAATTTAAATGACAAGAATTAAAATTGTAGAAATTTAAAGGCATAAACTAACCGGCCATTTAGGCGGTGAATAATTAAATGACAAGAATTAAAATTGCAGAAATTTAAATGCACAAATTAACCGGCCATTTAGGCGGTGAATAATAAAGTAATAATAAATGACATAAGAATTTAAAAGGAAAGAAGTAAGATCACAAGAGAGAATACTAAAGAAAAGGGGAAAGAACAAGAATAATTCTCAAAGAGAGAATTATAAGGGAACAACTAAACTTTTATTCAAGAATAATAATCACACTTACAAATGCAATCAAGTGAGCTATTTATAGGCCACAAGATGCAATACAAACCACACAATTTCAATTATTCAATTAAACATAATTATATCTAATGGGCACTCACACACTTAAAGTTAAATGGATTTTAGCTATAATACACACACACTTAAAGTTAAATGGATTTTAGCTATAATACACACCTAATATTAAATGGATTTTAGCTAAAATACATACCTAATAAAGCACTCATAAAGTTAAATGGATTTTAGCTATAATATCCACCTAATAGTTAAATGGATTTTAGCTAAAAAATACACCTAATAAAGCTCTCACATAAAAAATAAAAATAGATTTCTATAAATTGGTTTTTTAATCTTCATTAGGATTAAAAATAATCCTTGGGCCTTCTCCAAATAATATCTTCCATGGGTTGCTCAAATTGGGCCTTAATTCTTCATGGGCTTGAATTCTTCATGGGCTTGATTTCTTCATGGGTTTGATTTCTTCATGGACTTTAAGTTTTCATGGGCTTGAATTCTTCATGCCTAAAAAAAAATAATTTAATGTTATTAATAAATTATATATTATATATATGTATTACACATGGCACATATATATATATTAGATTATATTATATATATATATTACATGCATGCATATAATGATGTATATGTATTATATATAATTTTATATATTATTATTATTATTATTAAATTTTACTTTAAAATTTCATTTCATTCATTTTTCAATTTAAACTTGCATATAACCATAAAATATATATTAATATCTAATTTAAACCATTTTTAAGATTAAAAGAAGGGTATAATTATAACAAAATTCTTACAAAATTAACCATTAATCAGTAGCCTACTGTTCCATCCAAGATGAGACATGCTTTCACGTCTCAAGAGAAGACACAGAATGGGTGGTAGATACTGCAGCATCTTACCACGTGACTCCCCACAAAGATTTCTTCACAACATACAAAACAGGTGATTTTGGAGCAGTGAAGATAGGAAATTCTAGTTCCTCTGAGATAGCTGGAATTGGTGATGTTCAGATACGAACGAGCGTCGAGATCACAATCACCTTGAAGGATGTCAAACATGTGCCAGATCTTCGGCTGAATTTACTTTCTGGAGTAGCTCTTGACAGACAGGGCTATGGTAATTAGTTTAGCAATGGCATATGGAATTTGATAAAAGGCGCTATGGTAGTTGCCCAAGGACATATTTGTGGCACGTTGTACAAGACTCATGTGAAGATATGTACAGACAGCCTCAACATAGTTGAAACGAAGGCTTCTCAGAATCTGTGGCACCAGAGACTTGGTCACATGAGTGAGAAGGGTTTATCAACCCTGGAAAAGAAGGAGCTTATTACTGTTGCCAAAGGTACTGCTCCAGATCCTTGCAATCACTGTTTGTTTGGCAAACAAAACAGAGTATCTATTAGTTACTCTTCAACAAGGAGATCAGAGTTGCTCAGTCTGGTACACTCTGACGTTTGTGGTCCCCTGGAAGCTAAATCATTAGGTGGAAACAAGTATTTTCTAACATTAATTGATGATGCTTCTCGAAAAGTGTGGGTGTATTTCATCAAGACAAAGGACCAGATATTTGATTACTTTAAACTGTTTCATACCATGGTAGAACGTGAAACAGGAAAGAAGTTGAAGTGCCTCCGATCAGATAATGGAGGCGAATACACTTCCAAGGAGTTCGATGCTTACTGCAAGAGACACGGCATCCGACATGAGAAGACGGTCCCACGTACCCCACAGCATAATGGTGTTGCTGAGAGAATGAATCGGACTATTATGGAAAGAGTCAAAAGCATGCTCAGTATGGCTAAACTACCAAAGCCATTCTGGGGAAAAGCAATCAGAATAGCCTGTTACCTAATCAATAGATCATCGTCAGCACCGCTGAATTTTGAAGTCCCCCAAAAAATATGGTCTGGTAAGAACCCCTCATATTCTCACTTGAGAGTATTTGGTTGCTTAGCATTTGCACATGTATCCAAGGAGCTTAGACAAAAGCTCGATGCAAGGACAACCCCATGTATCTTCATAGGCTATGGAGATGAGGAATTCGGATACAGGTTATGGGACCCAAAGGAGAAGAAGGTGATCAGAAGCAGGGACGTTGTGTTCCATGAAAACCAGACAATAACAAACATTGAAAAGCCCACAATGTCTCAGAATCCAGATTCTAGTACCCATGAAGACATTTCAAGACCAGGACCAACACAATTTGCAATTGATGACGATTTGGTACCTGAGGAAATGCTAGAAGCAGAAGAGGAGGAAGAAACAGAGGGTGTTGAGTAGGGGGAGCCACAATCCCTTCCACCAGAAGCTGTTGGACCGTCACAAGGATCAGATGATGGTGAACCTCCGAACCCAGAAGTTCGTAGATTTGAACGAGGTCGGATTCCGTCAACGAGATATTCAGAATCCGAGTACATTCTGCTTACTGAAGATGGGGAACCAAAAATTTTTTAAAAAGCTGTATCTCATAAGGATAAAGAAAAATGGTTGTTTGCAATGCAGGATGAGATGGATTCTCTATAGAAGAATCACACTTATGAGATAGTCAATCTTCCACATGGGAAAAAGGCTTTCAAAAATAAATGGGTGTTCAAGCTGAAGAAAGATGGCAGCAGAAAAGTGGTGAAGCACAAAGCTCGGTTGGTAGTCAAAGGATTCCAACAGAAAAAGGGAATTGACTTTGATGAGATCTTTTCACCAGTTGTAAAAATGACTTCAATAAGAGTCATTCTTGGCTTGGTAGCCAAGTTGAACTTAGAGCTTGAACAGATGGACGTCAAGACAACATTTCTTCATGGAGAGCTGAATGAAGAAATCTACATGCAGCAGCCAGAAGGTTTTGAGGTTTCAGGTAAGAACCTCGTTTGCAAGCTAAAGAAAAGCTTGTACGGTCTGAAGCAAGCACCAAGGCAGTGGTATAAGAAGTTTGACTCTTGCATGGTGAGTCAAGGGTACAAGCGAACTGCTGTAGATCAATGTGTATATATTCAGAGATTTCCTGATGGGAACTTCGTTGCTCTTTTACTATATGTAGATGATATTTTGATCGTGGGACAAGATGCGACGAAAATCAGACAGCTAAAGAAGGAACTCTGCAAGTCCTTTGACATGAAGGATTTAGGACCGGCTCAACAGATTTTAGGAATGCAGATCATTCGAGACAGGAAGAACAGAAGGTTATGGCTATCTCAGGAGAAGTACATTGAACGGGTGATCAAGAAGTTCAATATGCAAAATGCCAAACCGATAAGCATTCCATTAGCCAATCACTTCAAGTTGAGTAAGAGTTCGTGCCCCTCATCCAAGAGAGAGATCGAGGAGATGTCATCAATACCATACTCTTCAACAGTGGGAAGTCTGATTTATGCAATGGTATGTACCCGACCAGATATTGCTCACGCAGTAGGTACAGTGAGTCTTTTTCTCTCTAACCCTAGAAAGGAACATTGAGAGCCAGTCAAATGGATTCTCAGGTACTTAAAAGGTACGCCGAATACATGTCTTTGTTATGGGGGAGCTGATCCAATCTTGGAAGGTTATACAGATGCAGATATGGAAGGAGATCTTGATGGTAGAAAGTCTACTTTGGGATTTCTCTACACTTTTGCAGGGGGAGCTGTGTCATGGCAATCAAGATTGCAGAAGTGTGTTGCTTTATTCACAACAGAAGCTGAGTACATTGCAGTAGCAGAAGCTGGGAAAGAAATGTTGTGGTTAAAGCGTTTTCTCCAAGAATTTGGGATTATGCAAGAGGACTACAAGATACATTGTGATAGTCAAAGTGCTCTGGATTTGAGCAAGAACTCAATGTATCATTCCCGTACAAAGCACATTGACATTCGTTATCATTGGATACGCTAAGTGATGAATCAACAACTGTTGAGACTAGTGAAGATCCATACAAGTGAGAATCCAGCTGACATGTTAACTAAAGCGGTTACTCGAGAGAAAGTAGAGCTATGCAGAGACATAGCTGGGATACTTGTCAGATGACAATAGATCAAGATGTGGCTAGAAGGGAAGAATTGTAGAAGTCAAGCCACATAGTTTGAATGATGGCAGTGAGTTTTGGCAACCTTGGCTGTATCAGGCAGTAGTGGGTTTGTCAAATGTTTGGCATTTTTTGGATGCATTAGGCGGGTTAGGCAGATTGCCTAACTCTGTTGACTTTGCCTACCTTCATTCTCCTATAAATAGCCACGCTCTCTTCTTGTAAATCATCCCAAGTTAGAGGATCAGAGGATCCAGAGAGAGTGAGAGATCCGTGAGAGTTTTTGTAGAGAGAAGAATTCTTGTTGAAATTCTTCTGTAAATTTATTCAGTGAGTAATAGATTGCTTTTCTCTCATATCTCTTCTTTCATTGTTTTTGAATCTCTGGTTTCCCAACACCACCCCTATTTTCGATGATGACATTGAGGAAGAGGAGATTTTGGCTGGGACACAAGTCCAATGCTAGTGGTTCAACGCACTTGTCTGACGCCTCGTGACAAAGATCGATGAAGATGAGCAGCACGATGCTATTTTTCAGTCTACCTGCACTGTGGGAGGAATAAAGGTATGTCGTTTCATTGTTGACTTGGGCAATTGTGAAAATGTGATATCTAGGGATGCAGTTAAAAACCTAGGCCTTGTGACAGAAGAACATCCCAAACCTTACAAATTGGCTTGGGTATAAGAAGAGTAATTCTCTCACTGTAAATAAACAAGTACTTCTTAATTTATATATTGGTGGTTTATATAGATAGTGTGTGGTGTGATGTCATTATGATTGATGCTTGTGACATTTTGTTTGGATGTCCATGGTAGTTTGATAGACATGCTATTCATGACGAGAAGGCCAATACGTACACTTTCTCGATTTGAGAGTAAAAAAATTATCTTACTATTTGGAAAAGAACCAATGATACCTCCTCCAACCGATGCGAGCTAGTACCAATTTGTTAACCCGAGCCCCATTTGAGTGGGAAATGCTATCTAGTGGCGTGGCATTTACTTTGTTTGCAAAAGAGATTACAATTTTCAATGAGTCCCCAAAATTCCTGTTTGTGCAGTCATTTTTGCAGGAGTTTTGTGATGTCTTTCCGGATCATGAGTTGCCTCAGGGATTGCCTCCATTGCGAGATATATATACAACATTAGATAAATTTGTTACCTAGCATATCCTTATCTAATTGCCTCTATTATGGAATGAGCCCTAGTGAATATGAGGAACTACGCTAACAAGTGGAAGAATTAATGGCAAAGGGATCCCTTTGAGAGAGTTTGAGCCCGTGTGCAGTGCCAGCCCTAAGGGCATAATAAAAGCAATTTCATTGATTGATATCCTAAAATGACTGGAGGCGGCGTTGTGTAAAAGTTGAAGAGCTTTATAATTATCCTTGACTATTTCAAAGTAATCATTATAATTACTCGTGATTAGCTAGTCCTCACTAATTCCGTGTCTTCAATCCAATCATATTCGTTAATTATAGTGTCATCTCTTTCGATGAAGACGCGACAGAAATGTTTGAATTGATACCGCCGGTCGTTCACATTTATTATATCGTTAATCAAAAGATATATATACATAATAATTTTTGTAAGTCCCATTTGGTTTTTAATTTGAAGATATTAATTAAACTGCCAAAACTCTAAATGCTCTGTCAGTTATCTTTTTCAGTTTTTATTCCTTTCTTTTCGCTTGAAGCTGGCAAGTACAAGAGAAGTCGGCCAAAAGGGAGGATGCACTGCCAAACAGAGAACCAGTGCTGTTTGTGTTTGGGGCACTGCCACAAGCCCACAACCACCATGCATATATAAAACATACACAAAAATGCAAAATAGAGCCCCTAATGCTATTGCTCCATACAAAAGCTTCAAATGTTAATCGAAAAAATGCAGATTCAAACAATAAAGCATACAAACAAAGATTTATCAAACTTAGAGAAGAAGGGAAAGACGAAGGGGAAAAGGGGGCAAAGCAAGATGAGGGATGGAGAAATAGGGCTATGGGGGAAGGACTACAGCGGAGATGAATTGCCAGAATCGGCCATGGAGAGGGGCGCACCGACTGTAGGTTTGGTTTTAAGGCCATTATTTTATATATATATTTTTATTTTATATAACCATCTTCTTCACTTGCTACAAATGTTATAATTTCCACTCCATAAGTATAGTAATCACAGAAAATAGTTCTACTTCTATTCATTCCAATTTTTTTATTGACCTTGCATAACTTCATCTCTGCATCTAATTAAAGCCAATATGAATCAGTGGTGGAGCCACATTTATCAAAATTGTCCCCACTCAAATATATAAATATGAGTCAAATTTGGGAGGGTGAAAGGGCAAAGTAGAAGTCAAAAAGTAACGAGAAATAGAAAACAATTAATGAACTATTTGAAGATATTTAAAATTGCTTGGGGTTACAACAAATGAAAACAAGGTTATTTTGTAATTTTAAAAAAGTTTGAAGGTAAATACAAAAAAAAATGCTATTAGTAATTTTTTTTAATCTTCATTATTAGGATATATGTTTGTTTGTACATAGTGATTCTTTGAATATTAATTTTAAATTAATTGAAAAAAAAACGAGAGAGGATAACAAAAAGAGGGAAAAAAAAAGAAGGATGAGAGTAATGGAAGAAATTTACGAAAATATTAAGAAAATTGAATGAACAATTTTCTTTTCCAAAAAAAAAAAAAAAAATCATCTATTTCATCCCAAGTTTACTTTCAAATAAATTCTATCTTTTAGTTTATTATATTAATAGTTTTCATATTATAATCAAACTCAGTTTATTTGGGATAATTAATTTGTTTTAATATGTGAAACACTTATCCTTCTAAGAGAACAATATTCGATCAACAAACATGTCTTTAATTAAAAATTTGAAAGCAAGGTGTATTTTTTCAATAGTCTATGATACTAATTAATTAAAAAAATCTACCCCCATTGCAGGTTGGTCTTGGATCCACCACAGCAATGAATCTAATTAATCTGTGATGATTTAGTTTACGATCAACACCATTGAACAGAATTTGATTTAAGATAATTCTTTTTTCTACAGAGAAAATCTCGAAGCCTCGGGAGCTTTTGTTAGTTGTGACCATCTCCCTAAACCCCTAGGTCTAAATCTTTCTTCTTCCCCTTTTCCATCGTCCTCAAATCTCTATTCTTTCATCTCTATTTCGGTTTACTCATCCCCTTATTTTCCCTCTCCAAAACCCTAATATACCAAGTTTTGCATCATCACCTCCACGAGGAACATTCCCAGCCACAACATACGTTTGGTGTCACAGCATCGCCTCCCCTTCCACAGTAATAGAGCACCTTCACAGTCAAAATTAAACCCTTTTTTACTTCCCTAACCCTATCTTTTGGGAAGGAACAAGGTGTTGGTCAAATGAAATGACAAGGGTTCCTTCCCAAAAGATAGATGTAGATAGGCTCACCCAAAAGATAGATGTAGATAGGCTCCAATTGAACCCTTGTCATTTCATTTGACCATATATGTTGTCTTACCCTTGTTCGCAAGAACTCTCGTCCTTTATCATTTGGAGGATCAAAATATGTGGGCAAGTTAGGAGTTTGCTTCTGTGCCAATGCGACTTTTTTGGGTAATCTTTCTCCCACTCTCTCTCATTAGGAAATTTAAGTTGTTTTAGTTAGGCCCTTCATCGCACGACAACTCATTCACCATGTCAGTTGATTCTATATCCACCTATAGCTGGGTCTTAGTGTTTCCTTGGGTACTTTGTTAGCCAAAGGCTTTAGTTGTTCATAACTTATTAACTTTTGTCTTTGTGACCTCTCAATATGTCTAGCCTGTCTTTGCGAGTTCCTAAGGGTTATTATCATTCTTGTTTGGCCCCTTTGTCTTTTATTTCTTCTCTAGAAAAAAAAAAACCTTAAAGAGGCACATGCAAGGTTACAATTAAATACACTTAATCATACTAAGTCATTAAAATTGACATTACAACCATAAGAGATCATCACAAGTTTGAACATTTTCCCATCTTGGAAAGCTAGCCATCTTATCATTGAGGTGGTAGCCTAGTGATAGATAGTATCTCGAGATCAAATCCCATGAGCCTGAAGTGTTTCCCTCTTGTGTGATCTCTCTCTATAACTAGTCTGATTTAAGGGGAGAAATAGATAATTATATTGCTATGGATGCGTAACCAGATTTCATTCATCCATATTTGATGGTCGATTGAGTCAGTGTGTGAGGTCATTCACCCATTGCCCTGTTGGGGCTACTCATCCTATCATCGGTAAATTCCTCAACATTAGGTGTATCCCTTTTTGACCAAAAAAAACCACAAAATTAAAAAGAAATAGCTATATATCTCCAAAGAATTTGCTCTAACAATTGAAAAACAATAAAAAGAAACTGCTTTGTGCAAAGCATTGGAGTATGTTTGCTTAGTGCTTTACAACTTTTCACGTATATTTAAAGAACTACTCCAAAACCTTGATTACTACTTGTCAAGCCATATATGTCAATTCTTAGCACTGATCTCTGAAACTTGGCAAGCAGTATATATATTATAATTCGAAGCTATATATGGAATGAAGCATGTCAACCATGAAATATATATATATATATCGATTGTCTTCTACATATTGTGTCCTACATGGAAACGTAATACAGTTCACGGGTTTGTAATGAATATTGCCATTAAAGAGAAAATGAGATGTCGTCTTCATGCCCTCGCATTCCTATATCATCATCCATGTAATCACTTAAGTGCATACGTATATACGTATGTATATGTCTATAAACAAATATATATACAGTATACGTATACATATATGTTTACATCCAATAATAGGAGGCAAAAAACTCATCCAAGTGGTTAATTAATTTCCTCAAAGTTTCTGTATAGTTCTCATTTTATTATAATCTATCTTCTACGTACGTGTCTCAGTCATGTAACATATATATGTATATATTGAAGCCGGGATGGGTGAGAGGACAGACATGATACAACTTCTCTTCATGCTTTAATAATTAATGCAATTCCCATCTCAAATTTCAGACCCAATGTGAGCAGAGAAGGATAAATAGATCGATGACAGCTATAATTAAGAAATTAGCAACGAAATAAATTAATTTCTATGACAAAGAGGTGAAAACATTGGGATGCACACAAGACATGGTCAAATTCAAAGTCACAGATTTGTAGATCATAATTTCATCATTGGCTTTAATGGGGCATTGGATCCATCTTGGTGAGAAAATCATTGTCTTTCGTTTTCTTTACAAATGGATGCTCGTGCAATTCATGAGCAAGGCACAACTGGATGTTAGAACAAATCTGGGATATATGTATATATGTGCATGTATATATCTATATATATGTATATTCTTGTCGATATTTAAAAGGCCATGAAGACACCATAAAGGCTGCAATGCAGATAAATTAAGGACAGTTTGCCAAGCAATGCAATTAAGTCCATAAAGGCAAATTGAAGGTGGAATCAAAATATATAACTGCCATAGATATGCTTCATATGTACACGCCTCGTCTTTAACCTTTCTCCATCTCGATAGCAGAAGATGAAAAGATTAAAAGAAAATAAGAAAAGAAGGAGATCGAACATATATATAACTAGAAAGGGTATATTTATAGCCATTGATGACCTTATTTACCATTCAAAACCTCACTGGCATTAACAAGATGCCGCATTACATCGACTTGAGCTCTAAGCGAGGCTATATAATCTAGAGTTTCTTCTATCAAAGAGAATTCATCCATGGATTCTCCACCAGGGATGAGCCTTTTCAACACTTGGGTTCGTTTCTTTACCAATCTCTTCGCAACAGAAGTTGCCATAGCCATTTGGGGCTCCATTTTCTTGATTCTACGGCTCCTGCGGGTCTCCTTCAAGATTTTCTTGCTCCTAAGAACTATCTTCTTGTGTGCATTAAGCGACGAAACTGAAGCTTTCTTAATTATCTTCTCCGAGTCAGTGCCCAGAATTTGATCAACAAGGGCTTTGTTCTCACTATCTTTTGAAGCATTGGCAATTAGGGCCCGACTCCAGGAAGTTCTGGCATTTCTGGCCGAAGCCATGGCCACATCTGCAGAGAGCTTTATGGCCTTCTTCCTCTCGAAAATGCCCATCTGCTCCTTTGAAGCGCCGCAAAATTGGAGACCCATTACCCATTTCTTGAGGAAATCTTGCTTGAGAGAGCTTGGACTTCGCATCCTGTGGAAAGAAAGAAACCAATATCAGAGGATTCATTATCTCAATTATATATGGTGTATGCATTTTGGTACAAGTTACAAAACATAAGGAAAGATTAATCGATTAAATTTATTTAAAGGCTTTAATTTGATGGTTGAACCTAGTGGAAGCTCATCAAACTAGTAACATATATAAGAATGAAGATAATATATATATATATATATATCTGTATGTATCAACTTAATTAAGCTCATAAAATTTCATGCATAGATTTGGCTATGGAAGCCAGAAAAAGTGACATTAAGGCGAGGTGCTAAATTCATACATACCTCACTAGTACTGAAATTGTTCTATATATTGAATGGGAGACAAAATCATGCCAAAGTCTCTGTATGTCTTAAGGTTGCAGGAGAGAGATTTAGTTTCTGGGGATCCAACAAAGTGTATGATCTGCAACCAAGAAATTCAGAGAGAGAGAGAGAGAGAGAGAATGAGAGGCAGAAGAATGTGGAGAAAGACCATTTATTTGCTCAAAGAAAAGGGCGTGAAGAGGTGGGGCTGGAAGAGAAAGACACAGCACATGCAAGCACATGGGAATGGGTGGCCCACCATCCAAAAACCCTTGGGGAATATTGAAAATTAATTTCAAGCTCATATATAAAACTTCCCTTAATCTCATGCAAACCTAACATTTGCAACTAATTATCAATGACTAACAGTATCATCATTTATACCCATGACAACCAATATATATATACATACTGAATAGACTCATTCCTTCAATCTCCAGTGTTTATAAATGTTCTGTGATATGGGTAGGAATTAGTTAATCAGGTTAATTATAAAAAAATTTAACAAGAGAGAGCTCAGCAAAATATTCTCTGAATTTTTTTTTTTCTGTATTAGAAATCAAGTGATAAATGTATTTGAAAATGATGAAGGCATTAATCAGTAATTAAGGCCCCTAATTTCCTTCTCTTTATATATATATATATATAAGTATAACATTGATGTAATGAAATTAATTAATAATTAAACTTGCGTGGGTTATGTAATGAGGTAGGGGATGGATGGATGATCTGAAGAAAAAGGAGGAGGAGGAGAAGAAGGTGGGAAAAGAGGGAATTGGCAGGATCCGGAAAACATGCCGAAGCGGGGAGGGCTGGTGGGTCCAATCTGAAGAAAAATTCTAGGGCATAGGTTTTGGCTTTGGCAAGGAAAAAATAAACCCGAAAAACAATCCTCCACATGGTCTCCACATGGAGGTTTTAAAGTCTCGCCTGCCAGTGCTCTCTCACAAAGTACAGATCTTCTTCTTCAATAATGCATGTGCTTTGCTTTACACATCTTTAGACTAAAATCTGGTACTCCTTTTGTTTGCTAACCAACGGAAAAAGTAAAATACCAAAACCAAAACCAAAAAAAAAAAAAGAAAAGAAATCATGTACTTAATTCCAATATATATTATCCAAAGCAAATTTTTGATCTATTGGTTCTCTAATATTGTTGTCGTCCACGTCCTCTATATATTGTATCTGTGTGTCTCTCTGTGTGTGTGTGTGTGTGTGTGATGGATTATAGCCGCTTCAACTGTAGTTTGCGTAGACAGGCAAACAAAGTTTTCACGGCTGAAAATCATTTTGTCTAGATCTTTTGTAACGATGAGCAATGTTTTGACACTGAATTGAAGAGAAGCTGAGATATGCAATAGAAGAGAGCAAACTTTACTAATTCTTCTTTTCTTAATTATAGGAAACAAATATTTGTGAGAGAGAGAGACAGATTACCCAAAAAATATTTCATACTAAATTAGTGGTGATATTTTTTGCGGGTACGATCTAATATATTACTTATTGATATATTGAAAAAGATAACACCCAGAAAGATAGTTAATGATAAATAAATAGAAAAATAAAAAAAATAGTAATTTTATATGGAATAACATGGTTCATTATTTGTTCTTCTATCCAATTATATATATATATATATATTTGAACAAACAATATCAAACTGTTTCCTAATTAAAAAAAAATGACTTTTCCATATAATTATTATAAATTTTTTCAAATTAATATAATATATTTATATCAATAATAATTAAGTATTACGATTTTGTACTGAAAAAAAAAAGTATAAAAAATTATAAGCCAAATGTCACTAAAAGAAACAAAACATATATGGTTTGAGAGTTATTGCATATATCTTGTCTGTTTATAAATGCACACTTGAAAAAGTAGTAGATTTGTGCTTGATTGTTTCTTTTTAAGTGCGTGTGATAGACGAGAGCTTCTAAGTCTGTCTTTAAGTATTACTTTATAAATGCGTATTGAATAAATTTACTATATGGTAACATGTACATTTTACAGGCACTAAATAAATATATAAAAAAATTTGTAACTTTACCGATTGCATTCTTTAGGGTACGTAGGGTTGAAAAAGAGGACTGTGACCTATATTTTGGCAAAATTGGGGGGTAGGACCAGATTGGAGAGGTGGGGCTTCCATTAGGAATAGGGTGGGGAAGGAAGCATAGTAAGTAAGAAAATCAAAGAGCGCAGAGGGGATGCGGCTGGCTCTCATGCATTCTTCTTCTCTGCTTGAGTTTCTGGAGAGAATTGTTATATCTTGTGTGATATTTAATTTTAATAAAGAATAAATTTATGTAATATGTCACTTATATAATATATATTGATACTATATATTATACAAAATTAATGAAAATTAATTAATTAATTGTTTAATATAACATAACATATAATAATAATAATAATTTACATTTTTTAAATTATAACAGTACCTCTGCCTGCCTCCACTTGATATGCAGCCACAGTTTATTCTTCCAATGTTCCAACAACCGCCTTGAGCCCCACTGCTCTCTCTCTCTCTCTCTCCCTCCCGCTTCTTAATTGGCCGCCTTAATTTCTGGCTCTGTGTCTGCTTGTGGGCTGTCTCGCTTTGCAATTATCAACATATTATTATTTACAAGTCATTCGTGTCATAAATTATATTTTATTTTTAAATTGAAATAAATAATATTATTAATTAATATTTATTATTATAAATTAATAAAAATATTTGAATTACAAAAATAAAATAAAAATGTGAAGAATATAAATAAATTTATTAAAACACTTACTTATAATATTACCCTACTACTTGTGGATCCTCCCCCAGATATATAGCTCTCGCTTTGTATCATCAAATATATATATATCTTATAAATTCATTTAATTTCTACTTTCTGGCGCCGCTAGCTGCAGCTGGCAGTGTCCGGTCATCAATATATTCTTTCTATTTTCTCTGTGTTGTGTTTTCACATCATTTTCTTTTGCTTTTTACTTGTGTCTTGTGATCTTTGATTACGTGATGTTTTGAGAAAGTCCGACATTATACGTGAACAAAAAAAAAAAAAAAATATTAAAAAAAATGCTCAATAATCACATTGGTTGCAACATGAATGTCATCTAACAGTCAAACTCAGGATCCCTAAATATTTGGAATTGGATTATTAATCATAATTTCTGCTTTCCCCTTTTTTAATTAAATTATTCTGCATCACTCAAGTTAAGATTAAGAACCCAACTTGTGCTGTTATTTTTGAATACTAGAATCCTTAATTCATTCTCTATTTATATGTATACATAAAAGAAAATATCTTTTAACTACAAAATAAATTATTTATTTAAAAAAATAGTCTGTTGTCTGTGTCGGACAATATTTATGTTGCCTGACGTGAGCTAGCGGGGTGTGTGGGTCCCACCCCTTATGGGACCCACAGTCCCTTCTTCTCTCACAATTTGTTTACGTGAGATAATTTTTATATTATCTAATGCATATGATATAAAATATTAAAACATCAAAAATTAAAACTATATATCTCCTAAATTGGTCTCTCAAATTAAGGACCGTGGAGGGGGTGGGGTGGACCACTGAGAACTGAAGTGCATGTGTTAGTGTGGACTTGGATGATGTTTGTATAATTGTATCACTTCACCTATCTCATTCAGCCTAGAAAAGTTTTCAATTGAGAGTCAAACAAAAACTTGTTCATCATCTTGTACAATCAAATCAAACTATACAACCACTACTTAATTAGTAATATATATATATATATAAAGTAACATTTTTTTCTTAAATTTTTTATTTATAATTCATTAATTTTTCATGTAATAATTATTAAATTTTTAATCTTATTATAATTTAGTCTCTACTAAAAATTTTATCAAAAATTATGAGATGGTAGACGTATAAAATAAAGAAAAATTAAAACACACACACACACCCACACACAATAGTGATTGATAGCAGTTGCCGCTGATAATCATTCTAGACTATGGAGTGAAATAATCTATCGTTAGGTTTTTTGGGTTTTTAAAAATTGTTGAATTTTATTCTAAGTCGTTTTTTTTTTTTTTTAATTTCTCGAGATTCCATCCTTTAAAGCTTCACTTTATCATGAAATTCTCAAATTTTGTGTTTAGTGGACTGAACATGGAAGTTAACACTCAAGAACATGAATTAGAAATTACTCAATTTATATCTCAATCTCACTTGTAGTACAGATTATAGAGATTACAAATGTTTAATTTGCTTCTTGGCACCAACTACTCCTTAAAATCTTTCAAATTTTTAAAATGGAAGATAGGAAATATATTATTTCAATAAACTACTAATTGTATACTATCTTGTACTAATATCTTTTTTTTTTTTTTTTACATGTACGTAGTGTGTCCCTCAAATACATAAATTAAATACTTGAAAAAAATTGAAAATGGAAGCAATTTAGTATATAGTCGAATAGGGTTGAGTAACGTAGTTTGAGTTTTTTTTCATTGTTTATGTTATGAGGAGTGTCACATCTCAACTGATTATTATTTTAATTTTAATTTAATTTTATTTGTGATACTAGATCGAAATATGCTTTACCTAAAAGATGTAGATTTTTTAGAGTTTCTTTAATATTTTTTTTTAAGAAGACCTCTCTTCGCCCTCAAATGCCAAGAAGAGAGACCAAAACTTTGGAATTGCTTTGCAGAAGGGTCGTCCCACAGCCAATTGGACAGCCAAAAGCCCCCCATGCGAAGCTCAAAATTGTGGTGCATGCACCAAATGTTAGTACTAATAAAGAACAATCAAATTTCAAATAGTCAAAAATACTGATAAAGAACCGACAAATATTAAGGGTACTTAATCACCCATATCATACCCATTATGAAGAGAGGGAGGCCGAGGCGAAGTACGCATTGGGCGAAAAAGGGAGATGCTTTGGAAAGCATCAACGAGGGACCTAAAGTTGTTCTTCAATCCTAGTTTGACGTCACTTGTTTACTTCTTGGGGTTCCCCCATTAAATATATATATATGTGTGTGTGTGAGTTAGCAGCCTCAGTGCAATTTCCTTGTTCATGGGATGGCATTTGCTTTGTTACGATTCTCTCTTGATGTATGCCGAGATAAAAAATAAATAAATAAATGAATAAATCTGACAATCAAACCAAATTAACTTAGATAAAAAGAAATAGAAAGACAAAACCAAACTAGAGTTCAAACTTGAACTGGCTCTACCAGAGTAGACATCAACCAAGTTGAAGTAGACCATGGTTAGAACACCCTCATTGCAAAGTTTTCATTAAAAATTTAGAGTTAAGATATTTATTTTAACTCTTCTTTGAAATGCTAACGTATTATACATATATATGTGTGTATGTACGTAAGATTATTATACTTGGTTACATTTTTTCAAATAAAATAATTTAGATATAAAAACATGGGGTTGGATTCAATTGAAAATCCAATTCTTAAGAGAAGAAGAACAAAGATTATCATTGAGCCACCAAAATTAAAGTTAAGATAATAAAACAGAGAATATATATAACAATACTAAACTACTTTTATTAATTATAAGAAATGACTAAATTATCTTTATTATAAAATATTAATTACGCTAACAAGAATGAACTAAACTGCATGATGAGATTGGGTTTAATTGATTCGACCAGATCTAGATCTCTCAATTCTAAGTAAGAGAAAACGAAACCAAGCAAGATAGCTATAGGTCTATGAACTAGTGTTGATCTGAGTGAAACCAAACCCATTCGGTGCACGCTATACAGCAGTGAAGTAGTGTGGGCACCAAAATCTGAAGCCACATAGATAGATAAATGAATTGGGGCCGATGATAAATGAGGCCTTATAATTAGCAAAGTGAAACCAATGGTGGTCTGGCCGCCCGTAGATTGCGCTCGTCCTCACACGCATGCACTCTGGCTCGTGGTGTGGATGGGACGTCACTTAACTAAACTCTTTTGTCAATGCATATATATGCATCCATCCATCCATCCTTCCCCCAGTAGTACAGCTCCGGCTGCAACGCCAACTGCAATATATATGTATGTATACACAACACATCACATGAACATCGGGACCATCTATCATTTCCTGCTTCATATATCAACACATGCACTTCCACTAGCAGGGCGGATCTACTGGTGGGTTGCCTGGGTCCAAGGCAACTCATTACTAGATTTAATTTTTTAGTGTAAATTTTTTTTAAATAATAGTTTAGTTTTAAAAAAAAAATTATACCTTACTCTAAAATCTGTAATGTGCAACTCTTCATTTCTGGCCATAACCTATTTATAAATAAAAAATTATAAGACCAAGACTAAACTCACCTATATTCTATTATTAATTTTAAACAAGTTCAAATAATATCTTTTTAAAATTAACTTTTATCCTTAATTTCAAAACTAAATCCTATAATTAATTATATAAGAATTTTATTACATTAACTTTTTAAAATTTCAGCCTCCCTCAACATAAATTCTTAGATATGCCCCTATCCACTACCCTGCTAAAAGTATTAATTTGGTCGATCTCAAAATGCATGGTTTCAATATGTTTACTTTTATCTATGTACTTAACAAGAAAAAAGGACAGAAGACATTATTTTTTCTTAATTTAGGCTTAACACTATAATTATATATAATAGAGTAATTTTAATTTCTTTGTATATACAAAAACTACTTAATTAGGGTTGTGATTTTTTTCCTTTGAAGCTATAGAGATATGAATCTTAAACTTGTATTATAAACATTTTTGCTCGGAAATATCTTGAATTAATAATTTATTTATTGAGAAAAATAAATTAAACATAGAATTGGGTTTTAGATTTACGACTTATCTTCTTCTTTCTATATAAAAATAGAATTGTATATTTGATTATTGTATAGCAATGGGGTTCACTAGTTATCAGATTGTTCAAGATTGAAGGCAAAGATCGACCTATATTTTGTTTAGGTTCCTTGGCTTTTGCTTGGGCTAAAGTTGACAAAGAAGGTGAAGATGAAGATAAGCTCACGTAGAATCCTATATTGCTCCGTGTCTTCTACCTTAGTTTGTGTTCTCTTTTGGGAAGAACCCTTATCTTTTGGTGTGCGCATGTTTACTTGTTTATAGCTGGAGGGTGCGGAAAGCTTAGTGCTTGTCCTTGGGCGGGTTGCAATTCTTTGAGTCACTTTTCTCCCTTTCATTTGAACTTTTATGCTAGCTAATTCATGAGTTAACTCCATTGTTTTGCGATGGTTACTGTTGCTTGCTCTTAATTAGGTGCTTTGTTGAACGGAGGCCTTAGTTGATTATTATTTCTCTCCTTCGTCTGTATGATATGTCTTTGTGGGTTCTCGTGTATTTTTGTTTAACTCGAGCCTTAATCTTTTTAAGTCTGGTAGTTTAATTTTCATTTTAAGTGGGTACATAATGGCTTCTCAATCTTTTCGAAATTTTTAATGACAATCAAAGGGCAAGTACTTGATCATTTTCATTCGCTTCAGAAAATTATTTAGTGTTCCTAACAAGAAAACGATTTAGTATTTAGTAGGTAGTAGATCCAGTTTGCACCTATACGTTAATCTTGCAGAGGGTTGTATTATTATCTGGTAGTACATTGAATGCTGAGATTTTGAGTTTGATTCACTGTACTTAATGTATTCAGATCAGATTGGAGCCATGAGCATGTTACCTTAACTAATGTATTATTATCTAGTAGTACATTAACTAATGTAGCGTATAAAAAAAAAGGTTAAATTTTTTTTTAATAAAAATTCATTTGGTGACGTTTTACAGTAACAGTTTACTTTTTAATTTTTTTTAAATAAAGTTTTAAATAAGCAAAAACTTAGTATTGAGATAAGTTATGAATTTAAATTTTGTTAATATAGATAATTTCTAGTTTTAAACAAGATACATAAAGAGTATTTAAAAAAATATTTTATTAATAAGATTTCATAACATCAAAACCTATAATTTGCTTTTATAATAGTATAAATAATTTAATGTATTAATTTTTATAATTTCTTTGTAAATTAATTACTTAAAATCTATTTTGGAAACAAGAACTTTCGTACATACATCGATCAAACAACTTGGTTTTGGTTTATTTGAATTAATTGGAGTGGCCGCATAAATGGGGGCATGCCCACAAATGCATCACATTCTTCCAAGAAAAAGAAATGTGGACATATATAATTGATATATACATGTATGTATACATGTGTGCGTTTGTGCACGCACACAAGTAGTAGCAAGATCTTAGGAAACAAAGCAGGAGTGCATGTGCACACATGGATGGGCCACAAAAATGTCCTAATAAAGGGCAGCAGCCCTACAAGCTTCAATCATGAGGGGTACCCCTATTACGTCTCGCACCCCAACTTTATAAGTCCAAAAGTTAAGAACCAGCTTCTTGTTGTCAACCCAGCTTACAACCACATCAAAAGCCTAAACCTTGGGATTGGTTCATTTATCAGTTATGCTACCCAGCTAATGCCTGTTGGAAGGTGACCCCTCTTTTTCTAAACTCAACCACAGTCTCTGGGGTGCGTCTAAAAATAGACTTGAAAATTAAGAAGAATGCTTTGTTATTGGATATGTATTTGACTGAGATACATGGTTTATTTATAAATTAGATTTAACAAGAAAACTTAAAGAAAACGTTTTGCTATTTAATTAGACTCCTTCAATGTGACTAATTCCTCTTTCACTTCCACCACTTTCATTTCTTCCATCTTTTACAAGTTTAAACTTTAACATACTCCCCCCTTAAACTTGTACCCTTATTATGAAGATGCCAGAAAACTTCAATCATCAGCGGTTTAGTGAATATATCTGCAATTTATTCAGTTGTCCTAACATGTACCAATTAAATTTTATTAGCCTTGATTTGCTCTCAGATAAAATGAAACTAATTATCAATATGCTTCGACCTTTCATGATGAATTGGATTCTTGACTTGACTTATTATCAACATAAATCTTAGTTGGAGTATTTTGTTCCGGTCACAATTTTAATTTGGAGTAATCTTCTTAACCATACGGCATGGCACACACATAATGCGATTGCAACATACTCGATTTCACAAGTAGACAGGATAACAATGGATTGTTTCTTTGAAGACCATGTGAAAGCAGTGTCTCCAAAAGTAGAATACATACTTTGTAGTGTTCTTTCGATCATCCTAACTTCTAGCCTAGTCACTATCACTGTATCTAACAAGCTCCAAGTTCTATGAGGAATGGTATAGCCAATACTAAAATGTACCTTTGATGTAGCGTAGTATCCTCTCCGTAACCATTAAGTGTGAGCTCGTTGGAGTTTTCATGTATTGACTCATTAGCAGAACTTCAAATAAGATATTTAGCCTTTGTGCATGTGAGGTACTTTAAACTTCCAAAAAGACTCTTGTAGTACGTAGGGTTTACCTTATTACCATCTCATTTCTTTGTTAATCTAATGCCACGATTAACAGGAGTATCACTGGCTGACAATCTTCCATAGAGAATTTCTTCAAAATCTCTTGGGTATATTTGGCTTCTAAGACAAACACTCCATCGATATCCTGCTCAATTTCTATCCCCAAGAAGTAAGCCATAAGTCCAGAGTCATTCATCTCAAACTCTTTCTCCATTGACTTTTTGAAATCCCCAGTCATAGAGAAGTTGTTGGCAATAAATATCAAGTTGTCAACATAAAAGCAAACAAACATCATATCACATTGTGAGTTCTTTTCCATATATAAAGCATGCTCATATGGGCATCGCACAAAACCAATTTGAGTGAAACATGCATCCATTATGGTATTCCATGCTCATGGCGCATTGTTTTAATTAACCCGTACAAGCTTTCTTTAATCAACACACCTTATCCTTTTTCCCTTTTTCAATGAATCCAGGCAATTGTTTGATGTAAACTTTTTCCTCCAAATACCCATTCAAAAACACAAACTTGACATCCATCTAAAATATCTTCCACTTTCTTTGGGCTGCTATAGAAAGTATTAGTTTGATTGTATCAAGGTGTGTTATATGAACAAACACCACTACAAGAATTTTGGGATTTAGCGACGGAATATTTCCGTCGTTATACCCAAAAATCCGTTGTTAAACTCTTTGTCGCTAAATTTTTTTGCAACGAATCTGTCGCCAATTTAGCAACGCCTTAGTGACAGAAATATTTTTGTCGCCAAATGTAATTTTTTAAATTTTTGCTATGGAAATTTTCATCGCAAAGAAGGAATGGTTTAGCGACAAAATATTCCATAGCAATTTTTAAAAAACATTATTTAAAAAATAAGTATTTTTAGTAGCGATAGAATATTCTGTCGCTATATTTTTAATATTTTATTTTTAAAAAATATTGCAACGGAATTTTTCGACGCTAATATTTAAATTTTTTTTATTAAATGAAATTTAGTGAAAAAAAATTTCGTTGCCAATATTTTAAAATTTTTTATTAAATTAATTTTAGCGATGAAATTTTCTTTTAATTAAATTAATTTTAGCGACAAAATTTTCCATCACTAATATTTTAAATTTTTTTATTAAATTAATTTTAGTGTAAGAATGTTTCGTCGCTAATATTTTAATTTTTTTAATTAAATTAATTTTAACGACGAAATTTTTCATCGCTAATATTTTAAATTTTTTTATTAAATTAATTTTAGGGATGAAATTTTTGGTCACTAATATTTTAAATTTTTTTTAATTAAATGAATTTTAGCAACGTAATTTTTGATTGCTAAAATAAATTAAAAAATTTTAAAAATATAAAAAAAAATTAAAATATAGTGACAAAATTGATTTTCGTCGCTAAAATTAATATATTTTATTTTTAATAATAATTAATTATTTAATTTTTAAATTTATTTATAATTAATTATTAAACAAATTATATAAAAATTCTAAAATTTATATTTATAATATAAAAAATAATATTCAAATAAGATATTAATAATTGCCTGTTATATACTAATCGTTACATAAAAATAACTACAAAAACTAATCAACTAAATCATCACCAATATTAGGTGAGTCAGGTTGATGAGTCGATTGTGGCTGAGAAGAAGAAGAAGGAAATATGCCACGAGTAAATGTAGTAAGTTGTTCAATCAAAAATTGCATCTCAAACATCTGTTGTCGAACGTCGTTCAGCTCATGAGCCTGTGAATTTATCTGCTCCGCCTACGAATTTATCTGCTCCGATTGTGATTTTAATTTCTTTGTCATTTCTTGTATAACCGGGTTTTCATTAAGATCAGATGAGATAGTGGATGAGTTGCCAACATTAGAAAATTTTGATTGAGATAAGGATCCTGGGCCATAAATCCTTTTCTTCTTGTTTTTCCCCTCGGCTGCCTGGATGAATATCTGATCGCAATCTGACTGTTGAGGCTTCTCAGATCGCTCATTCGGTTGAGTCACATGCTCTAGCAACTGTCTGTACATTTCCTACAACAGTTTAACGAAGAAAATAGAATAAATCAATTATGAATATTAAATTTTACGTTAATTATAAAAATGATATTATTTACAATTAAAAAAGACTTACAGCGACGCTCGAAGAACGTCTGTCGACATACACCATCTGTTATTCCTCAATTTTTTTAGAATGAGTTCGTTCAAACAGTTCAATCAATGTAGGTTCTCTCCCAAACTCCTGTGTCTAAGAAAAAAAGTAATATAAAATTAACAATTTTAATAATAAAAAAATTTAAATATTAACAAATTAAATAAATTAAATTTCTCACCATTTGTCTTTTATGCTCCGTTGAAGATATAGAACCCCTAGTATGGCGGGAAGGACCAACGCCAGAGCCACCTGTCTCACTCAAACGGTTCAGCGATGCTTGTGTAGACCGTTTCTTGAAAGCTTCATCTTGTTCCCATTTCTGCATCTGTTGTAAGTGAAGCTTCAAATACGGCATCGTTTCTGGAAGGGGCTGGAGGGTTTTTTGGCAACCCCTATGGCTGCCCAAAACGGCAGCGTTTTGGACCCTGAGTGGAGGGCCAAAACGACAACCTCCCTGCCATTTCATTTGGCGTGCTGATCCTTGTCTTTTAGCCTTTCTCTCTCCCGATCGTCGATGCTTTGCAATTTCCTTTATATGACTCGATCTCCACTGCTTGAGTCTCCTTTATATCAGCTACATTCTCCTCAGGATCATCCAAGAGACGGCTTCCAATTATTCGCTGCATCTAGGGTTTGTTCTGATTATTCTCTTGTTCTCATTCTCTCAGTTTCGATGTTTCTATTTTGTTCTATTCTTTAAGTTGTAAGCCTCTAACCTTAGATTGTGGTTATGGGGCGGAGTTAAATGTTCTGAGGGATTATTTTTCTTGTACAGTGAGATCAGAGAGTTGTTTTGTTTTGGTTTTATAATCGGTGGCTCGGTGACTGTAAATTTTTCCCTTATAGTGCAGTGAACTCCCTTTGTCGGAGCTCAACGTGGACGTAGCCCTCTTTTAACGGGTGAACCACGGTAAATCTCTTGTGTTGATATTGTGTTTTTGTGTTATGCTTGTTTATGGTTCTTTGTCCATTCTTTTGTGTATGAAATATGTCGCTTCTATTTGAGTTTAAAGGGGGTTGATTAGGGTTGAGCTTTCGGCTCCTTCCAACAGCATCCAACTATCCCAAACATCATCTGGCACAAAGATCGATTTGTCATTGGCATGCCACTTACGAATGTTGTCGATGTATCACTTAGCTATTTTTTGTGCCCACTCTCTTCTCACTAATGCATCAATTGTAAGATCCCACTGAAAATTTTCTGTAAAAAAAAAAAAAATAAGATCAAATAGTTTAAACATTTCTACATTAATAGTTAAAATATATATATTATTAATTTGAATTTAATATCGCAAATTCATCCCAATACAAGCCCTTTGTATCCGAATGCACTTCTTTCCAAACATGACCCTTCTTATGAAGACGTTTCTTGAATATCGTCGATATAATATGAGAGATGTTCATTGTACGACAAAAAATGCTCTTGTATACAAATAATAATAATTAGTATAAAAACTAACACATGTCATAATGTAAAAAAAAATTAAAGTTATCCATCGCCATCTTGCTCTATAACATGCAGTAATTCGGACGTAAAATGAATGGTAATCGAGTAAGATGATGGATGTACTGGTGACTCTATAGGAAGGGTTGGTGCAGAAGCAATTGTAGGGGTAGCAGCAAGAGATGCTGATGGGAGGGAGGCCGGTGAAACATCCCCCGAAATATGCGGTGTTGCAGTAGATGAGGTGGAAGCAGCAATGGACTCGAAAGAGTTAAATCTAAAACCACTGCATCCTACACAATATCGTCCTCTAACACCTGTCATACCTATAATGAAAAAAATTAATATCATTAATAATTAAACATAAGTATTTAAATCATAAAATTTACCTGTAATCACTATCATATAAGTCTACATCTGTGTCATTAGATTCTAAGTCATCATCAAAATATAATTGAAGAACTTGCTCATTGTAATACCCGAGAATGATTTGAGGTCATAAATAATATTTGATGAAGGGCATAAATGGACTTTGTGGAAAATAAGACTATAGGGTACACTAACGCAACTTTGGACGATCGAATTAGTCAGAGGGAGTACCCTGGACCCTAGATAGCCAAGGAAAATGGTATAGTATCGACAAATAATACGATTTATGATTTTAGGCATCAAAAGAAGTTGGATCGAAAACGGTTCCCGGTACAGCTAAAAAAAGGCAATTGTGATTTAGGCTGAAATACTGAATTATCGTACGGGGCATCCGGGAAGTCAATGGAACCCCGAGGAAGTTCATATTTGGCATATAGAGTAACCCTTCAGTAGTTTTTGGAAGAAACAAAAGGGTTTGTAGCTAAAACGAAGATTCGGGCCTAAGTGCAGTTTTTTCAAAATTGACAGAGGGAGATCGAAACAATATTTTTTCAAAATTTTAAAGAAAATGTTTTAGGATATTTCAAAGGGTTATAAAGGTCTTTAAAGAGAAGTTCAGTTTTTGAGTCAGGGGCAAAATCGTAATTTTTGAGGTTAGGGTAAAAGTATAATTTACCTAAAAATTAGGGGCATTAACGCAATTAGTCCATTTTTCAAGGACTAAAATGTAATTAAAAATTAGCCTGGGGACCATGTTGAAAAGGGTCTAAGTGCAATTATCCAACAGTTCGGGCCAAAGTGTAATTCTTGAAATCTTTTTACTAGGGGCATTTGGGAGATTCAGGAAAAAGCTTCATAAATGACTTTAGAGATAATGATGAAGTCTCATGATGACGTTAGAGATAAGATGAAGGCTCATGATGACTTTAAGGATAAGATTTGTATAAGATTTGATTGGATAAGAAAAGATTTGATTTGGATAACAATGATTGCAGAAGATCTTACAAGATTTTGGAATGATTATATAAAAGATATTAGAAGATTTAGAATGATTATAAAAAATTTACAATGATTGTAGAGAATCTTAGAAGATTTTGGAATGATTACAAAAGATATTAGAAGATTTAGAATGATTATAAAAGATTTATAATGATTGCAGAGAATTTTAGAAGATTTTGGAATGATTGCAAAAGATATCAAAAGATTTGGAATGATTATAGAAATATTAGAAGATTTGGAATGATTGGAAAAGATTTTGAAAGATTTGAAATGATTGCAGAATATATATTTCTTGGTGGCTAAGTTTCCTAAACATATAAATAGGGGCTCAAGGCTAAGGATTCTCTCATTCGAAGTTGTGATACATTTGTGCTAGACGAGAGTGCTTTGGGTTTAGTAGATAGAGGGTTTTTAAAGCATACGCGAGGCATCACATGCGTAGAGCACTTAGGCAGCGCGTGAGGACCTATAAGGAAGTGGTTTGGTTAAAAGACTTGAGGAGTTGCACGAAAATTGAGGTTGGGCACAAGATTCGAGGTGTTCTGAGTTTCGTCCAAGGTGAGTGTTCTACCGAAAAACTTGGTTTTAAGTTGTAAGTGTTTGCCCCCAAAACTTGATTTATTGTGCTTGTTCTATCTGAACATATGGTGATTTCATGCAAAATGGTTTTGTGCATTAAAATGGTAACCGGTGATGATTGGATTTATGAGGGAGGTTTGTCCCTAAACGTTTTGAACTGTGCATTGCATTTTATAAATGTTGTTTATACGATGCATTGAATTGTGAATTGTGGCATTGTCTTGAGTTTTATGTGTATGTATGGAATGTCAGCCTCGGATGTTGTCTGGATAGTGTAGCCATAATTCTCCAAGGGTATGACGGAATAATAGGGGTATCTGATGCTGGTGTGCATGTCAGGATAGCTGCCTTGGTTTTCGTGCCAGACCGTTTGGTCAGGGAAGTTGCACTAGGACGACTAGGTAGTCCATATTGTGTTGTTCATGTGGGATGTCAGCCTAGGATGTTGTCTGGATAGTGTAGCCGTAATTCTCCAAGAGCGTGACGGAATAATAGGGGTATCTGATGCCAGGTGTGCATGTCAGGATAGCCGTCTTGATTTCCGTGCCAGGCCGTTTGGCCAGGGAAGTTGCACTAGGACGACTAGGTGATCCATGTGAAATTTTGGAGTTGGGATTGTATGGTGGTTCCTGGATGCTTAAGGTGGGAACGTATTCTGGTGAGATGCGTTGGCAGCCCCATTTAAGCTAGAATCGCATCGCGTCGTCGTGTCGTCGAGTCGGTGTGGTGGCATAGCTTTTAGAGAGATTGCTCTTTCCCCATGGTAGGGTTAAGTGCGTGGGAATTCTCTTGAGTTAGGGCTTACCGGGTGTATTGGTTTATTTCATGTCTTGCATTATTCATGAAAAATGTGTTTTGATCTCTCACTTAGATGATTCATCATCTAATTTGGACTTTATTCCTGGAATATTCAAACGTTCCAGGTGAAGGCAGCTGTGCAAAAGGGAAAGGAATCGTCGAGGAGTGACGGCTATTAGCGGATAGTTTACATTATGTCTTTTCAGTTATGTTATTTACTTTTGAAAACGTCATGTAAACGTTGGTGCAACTTTATATATAAATAAAGTGGTTTCGGTTATGACCTGTTGAGGTTTCTATCTAGCTTCCGCATTTGTGTTGGTGAACCTGTCTTGGTTTATTAATGGTTCATAGTTGATATACTGAGAAGGTGTAACGGGATCTTCGGGGAATGATTTTTGTGTTGGGTTTTTGTTTGAAAAAAAAATTTATCCCCGAAATCTTACATTACGTTAACGCTCCCAGAAATTGGGGTGTTGCACTCATCTTTCGATTCAGAGTCAAATTCAAAGTCTGATGGCAGGACTTGCTCATCATACGATTCAGACTTCTCTTCAGAATTAAATCTCAAAACTTGCACATCATTCAACTCTCGAGTTTCGTCAAATTCTGATTCTATAACTGGCTCATCATTTAAATCAGCGTCGTCACCATCATTCAATATCGCAGGGATTTGGGCATCATCAACTGCGATATCGTGTAGTTTCATGTCATTCTCTTTGTAAGGAAGCGCTTCACGTGGAAGGGTCATCTCTTGATTATTAAAAGATTGTGGAACCTTTACTATAAACCTTAGTTTGACTTTGGTTACAACCAACCAATCGTTTTTGTTGCGCCTCAAGCTTGGATATTCGCAAAAATATACTTGAATCGCTTGAGAAGCTAATATAAATTACTCGTTTGTATTCCATTTCTTCTTTTCATTGACCTCGACGATCTTATATGCATGATGAATCTTCACCCCCTCGTTCAAAGTTAGAATAAACCAATCGCTCATGAACAGTACAACTCTCTTGAATGACGATACTGAAGGATACTCGAGCTCGACAATCTCTGTTATCCGACCATAATAGTCCTTCTCGGGATTATCATAGTTGGATCCTTTAACGCACATGCCACTATTTATAGTGCCTTTATTCGAACCATGGCTAACCGTGTGAAATTTAAATCCATTAACAAAGTAGCCAGGGTACGTTGTAACAGTGTTAAAAGGCCCTTTTGCAAAATCTCTTATGTATGAATTGGTCACATTGTTCGTAGGATCGCGAGCCTATTAAATAAGACAGATATATAAGAAATAATTATATAAGAAATTAAGTGGAATTAATATTTCAATTAATCAACTCACATAGCTATTGAATCAGGAAGGGAATTCGTTATTTTTTAATTGTTCAATGATGTGGCCGCCAATGCTGGGATTACGTTGCCTTAGCTCAACATCGTAAATTCTTGACAAATTAATAAGAAAAATAAAAATAACTATATTAGACTATTCAATTTAAAGATAATTCAAAAATTAACAACAATTAATTAGCAAAATCTGATTGCAAATACAGTTCTACTTCTGGACAATTCATCAAAATATATCTGTGCGCAACATCATATTCTTCATCGAACAGCATTCTTGGCTTTTTACATCCAAATGGTCGACAATGATGCTTGAAAATGGATAACTTTTCCTCCTGGTCATCCCCTTCATTTACAACACCAGTATCGTTGCGAGGCACTCGTGTATGCCTTGTAACAACATAGTCCTCAAAGTAATGAGAACACAACAACGACGCTTCTTCCACAACGTATGAATTAGAAATAGAGCATTCTACTCAAGCTTTATTTCTAACTATTTTCTTCAACTTTCCAAGGTATCTATATAAAATGTGTATAGTAATTAGATAAGAGAACTACAAAATGAATATGTTTCTTATAAAATAGAAAAAAAAATTATCAATCTAATAAATAGTACCTTTCAAACGGATACATCCATCGATATTGAACTGGACCTGCTATCCTTGCTTCATAAGACAAATGGATTGGAAGATGTTCCATAGAGTTCAAGAAACTTGGAGAGAATATGAGCTCCAACTTACACAAAGTGATGGGGATGTCGTTCTCTAATTTCATCATGTGCTCACTTTTAATAGTGATCGTTGTCAAATCTTTGAAAAAAAGATTTAACTCAGTCAGTGCCTCCCGTACTTTTTGTGGCACTAATTCCCGAAATGCAACGGGCACCAACTATTACATGAACACATGATAGTCGTGGCTTTTCATCCCAAACAACTAAGCTTCTTTGTGTCAACACATCTAGCCATGTTCGACACATACCTATCAAGAAATTTCAGATTTTTTACCCACGCACACAGAACGGCTTTTTCTTTCTTGTTTAGAGTAAAAGTTGGTTAAGCAATGTGGCAACAATATTGATTCAACTCTTTTCTCGACTTCACCGTGTCCTTAGTTTTTCCCGGTACATTAATCACTGTATTGAACACATTTTCGAACACGTTTTTCTCTATATGCATATCATCCAAGTTGTGTTGAATGAGTTGAGTTTTTCAATAAGGCAAATCCCAAAAAATGCTCTTACTCTTTCAACCACTACCATGATTGTTATCCACATTAGTCTGTGCAGCATTGGGCTCTGTCGCCTTCACTAAACCCAACTCGTCCAAGGAAGTAAGTATCTTAGGTCTAGACAGTACAGGAGGTGCTTTTTTTTTTACCAAAGTATTCTTGCGGAACCCATACCTATTCCGTCGATACGGATGATCTCGACACAAGAATTTTCGATAGTTGTCAAACCATGAAATCTTTCAACTCTTCGACAGGTAAAATGCATCCTAGTGAATCATGCAATAAGGACATGCCAGTTTTACTATTGTGCTATACCCCGAGACCATTGAATATGTAGGAAAATCACTGATGGTCCACATCAAAGCCATTCATAGTTGGAAATTTTGTTTTAATGAGATATCATATGCATGTAGACCAACATCCCACAAATGTTTCAACTCTGCAATAAAGGGTTGTAAGAAAACATCAAGTTTTGCCTTAGGATTCTTTGGTCCTGGCATTAGCACCGTTAAGAACATTGTTGTATCCTTCATACACATCCAATGTGGTAAATTATACATCATGACAATGACAGGCCAACAAAAATATTGCTTCCCAGATTGACCAAATGGATGAAACCCATCAGTACAAAGACCAAGTCTGACATTCCTTTTCTCGACAGCAAATTCCCTATGAGTCTCGTTGAAATGAATCCACGCAGGGAAATTCGATGGATGACGCATGACACCATCTTCGACCACATGATCTGCGTGCCACCTCATTTCTGCTGTTGTTGAATTGGATGCATGCAATCTCAGAAGCCGAGAAGTTAAAGGAAAATAATGGATCTTCTTATGAGGAACATACGTTTTTTGTCGTTTGCTACTGTCGGCTTAATCAACTTACTTGTATCGATTCTCATGACAAAACTTACAGACTGTTAAATCACTGTCATCACCCCAAAAAATCATACAGTTGTTTCTATAACAATCAATTTTCTCAATAGGAAGCCTAACCCTTGAACCAGTTTTTTAGTGCTGTAAAAATTATCAATCACCGTATTAGGTTCAGGAAGGACCTCCTTAAGTAATTCACAAAGTTGATCAAATCCCTTCTCAGATAGATGGTGCTCTGACTTAAAGCTAAGCAATCTAGCAACAAGCGACAACTACGTATGCTTTCGACAACTAGGATATAACTTTTTTTTCGCAGCACTAAGCATGCCATAGAATGCTTAAGCTTCTGAATTCGGAGGTTCCTCCTCCATATTCAAATTGAAATCAGGCCCGGTAGCATCCATTACCATAGTCTCAAATAAGTTGTTTGGCTCTGCTTCAAGCGTCGATACTGAGTCGGCATATGGACTAAATCTACCGTAGCGACAACTTCCCCATGAAGTGTCCACTCGTAATATCCTGGTACGAAACCTTTGGTGAGCAAGTGACTTGTCATGATTTCCTGGTCACGAAAAGCCATGTTCCTACACTTTCATTGATTACAGGGACATTTAATTTTATTTCCATCCATCCATTTTGGTTGACTCTTAGCAAAATTAACAAACTTCTCAACACCCTTGATAAATTCCGTAGAAACATAACCATCCTCCTTACGCCTGATATACATCTACTGATAATCTGATCTCATTTTTTTCCTGTGGTGTAATTAAATAACAAAAAATTACTAAATTATAATTACAACATTTTTTTTATTTGAGTTATTTTAATATTCTTCCACTAAACCATTCCTTATAACTACTCCTTAAAATTTGAAGGTTGTGACCTATCCCATCCGAAAATGAGTTGTGATATATTCACGATACGAAATTTCGACAGCATCTCAACGCAGTTCCCCAGATGCACGATAAGGATTATATGCCGATTCATACGAGTTAAAATCAATTTGAGTTAATTGCATGAATCAGAACATATTCCTATATGCAACTAGAGAACAACGTGAAATGCTACTGAATTTTCATACCATGCATGAGTTGATAGAAGAAATTATTATCTTCTCTTTTTTCATCTTCCAAACCTACGATCTTGAAATCTATGATTTCCACATACCTGGGTTTGATGATGATGAAGCCACTGCAGTATAGTTGCTGTCTTCTGTATATTGATTTCTCTCCCTTAACCCCTTTGATAAAAACACACACACTATCTTGATGGATTTACGTTGTGTTCTCTTATGGATAGAGAGAGGACCAATACATGTGTAACTCCTCCTTTAATTTGATGCTTCCATCAAGCACCAGTTACATTATTAATGGATGGATGAGATTTACTAATCAATAACTTCCCATTAATTGTCATCCTCAACTCTTCAACTTCAAACCACTAGGTTATTAAACAGAAATTATCTAACATTCTCCCACTTGGCCTGAAATTGGATGAAACTAAGACTTAAAATGTAAGTATGACGCATCATAAGCATCAAAACTCATCATCCTAAGATATCATAATTACCTCAATATGATAAAACACTAAATGTGGGTTATAGCAGTTATACATTGATCACACAACATACTTCCTTCCATATACCACAACACTAGTGTCCTACCATACTAGGCCTATAAATGACACACATAAATTCATAATGGTCCACAGTAATGTTTCTAGACAACTCATGTTATAACATATTAAAACACAATACCATGCACATCATTACTAGAAACTGAAAATAGAGTATATCAAAAACATATAAGTGAGCTCAGAGTGTTAACTTTTAGTACATCATTCAAAAGGACAACCAAGACCCATACTATGTACATGTTCCATAAATATATTTGGTTGTAAACCTTTAGTTAACGGATCTGCGATCATGAGATCTGTTCTAATATACTCAATAGACACTCTTTGTTTCTGAACTTCCTCCTTAACTGCAAAATATTTTAATTCCATATGCTTGGCACCTCTAGAGTATTTGTCGTTTTTGGAGAAAAATACTGTTGCAGAATTATCACAATAAATTTTCAGCGGCTTAGTAATGGTGTCGATAACCTCAAGTCCTGAAATAAAGTTCCGCAGCCATAATGCATGAATTGTGGCTTCAAAACATGCCACAAATTCTGCTTCCATAGTGGATGAGGCAATAACAGATTGCTTAGCACTTTTCCATGACATTGCTCATTCTCCAAGAAGAAACAAATAACCAAAAGTAGACTTTCTACTGTCAATGCACCCAGGAAAATCTGAATCTGAGAAACCAATTACTTCTAAGTGATTAGTTTTCCTGTACATGAGCATGTGATTCTTGGTGCCTTGAAGATATCTCAAGAATTTCTTCGCAACTTTCCAATGATCAATTCCAAGATTACTTTGATACCTGCTTAGCATTCCAACAGCCAAACTGATATCCGGCCTTGTACAGGTTTGCACATACATTAGACTTCCCACAACAGAAGTATATGGAATTGATGTCATTTGTTTTCGTTC
Source organism: Diospyros lotus (assembly GCF_014633365.1). Lineage (NCBI taxonomy): Eukaryota > Viridiplantae > Streptophyta > Magnoliopsida > Ericales > Ebenaceae > Diospyros > Diospyros lotus. The sequence goes on from NC_068344.1 coordinate 29,917,968, forward strand.
TATATCATTCTTTGGACATTGCATAAGACTAAATTTGTCCCCTTTCTGAATTGGAACAATTCAAGCAGAACACTTTCCCATATTAAATCTCTCTAGAATTCTTTCAATATAGGTTTTTTGAGACAATCCCAACAATCCTTGTGATCTATCACGGAATATTTCAATCCCTATCACATAGGATGCCTCACCCATATCTTTCATTTCAAAATTCCTTGAGAAATAGTCTTTCGTCTCACGCAGCAAGCCCAAATCATTAGTAGCAAGCAAGATATCATCAACATACAAAACTAAAAATAGAATTTTGCTTGCACTTATCTTTCGGTATATGCAACAATCAACAACATTTTCTTCAAAATCGAAAGAGGTGATGGTATCATTAAACTTAATATACCATTGCCTGATTTTTTTAAGTTTACACACCATACGACCTTTCCCTTCAATTAAAAAACCTTCAGGTTGGTCCATATAAATTTTCTCTTCAAGATTTCCATTCAGAAAGACTGTTTTCACATCCATTTGGTGCAACTCTAAAACATAATGAGCCACCAGTGCCATGATAATACGTAATGAGTCTTTCTTAGAGACAAGTGAAAACGTCTCTTTATAATCAATGACATCCTTTTGAGTGTATCCTTTAGCAACAAGTCTAGCTTTATACCGTTCAATATTGCCAATGAAGTCATGTTTGGTCTTAAAGACCCATTTACACCCAACTCGTTTAGAACCTTCTGGCAATTTAACGATATCCCAAACACCATTTTCATATATGGATTTTAACTCCTCTTTCATGGCATCAATCCACTTCTCTAACTCAGTACTTTCTATGGCCTGTGAAAATGAAACCGGATCTTTATTAACTCCAATGTCAAGATTTGATTCTTACAAATAAGTTTCATAATCGCTTGAAATACCTGATTTCCTTATTCTTTGAGATCATCTCAAAGGTATTTCTTGTAACTCATTTGCATTAGCTCTTTGTGAGTTAGTTTCTTCAAGGGGTGTTTCATCATTCAAATGTTGTTCAGTGTTGTTATGGCGTTCTTCAACAACTGGAACAACTTTTGGAACAACAATGGACGAGGGAACGCTCATAGATAAAGGAACGTTTACCTTAACTTCCTTTATGTCCACATTCCGTTGTTCCTCACTCCCACTAACTTCACCATTTTCAAGGAATTTCGCATTACCAGTTTCTACTATCCTTGGACTATGGTTAGGACAATAAAATATGTACCCTTTAGATTTCTCTGGGTAACCAATAAAGTAACCACTAACTATTCGAGAATCTAACTTTCTTTCATGTGGATTATAAGTTCTTACTTTTGCTGGACAACCTCAAACATGCAGGTGCTTGAAACTAGGTTTCCTATTTGTCCACAACTCAAAAGGAGTTTTTGGAAATGCCTTACTAGGAACCCTATTTAGCAAGTACATTGTTGTTTTTAATGCATACATCCACAATGATTTGGGTAATGATGAATTACTCATCATACTCCTAACCATATCCATTAATGTACGATTACGCCTTTCTGTTACACCATTTTGTTGAGGTGTGTATGGCATAGTATATTGTGCACAAATGCCATGTTTTTCAAGAAGTTTTGCAAATGGACCAAGACATTGTTCTTTTTCATCATATTTCCTATAGTATTCACCACCTCTATCAAACCTTATAACTTTCACTTTCTTGTCTAATTGCCTTTCAACCTCATTAATGTATATTTCAAAAGCATTTACTGCTTGATATTTTTATTTAAGCAAATAGACATATCCATAACGTGAAAAATCGTCGATAAAAGTGATAAAATACTTTTCTCCACCAAAAGATGGAGTATCAAAAGGTCCACATACATCAGTGTGTATAATTTCAAGAAGCTGAGTGCTTCTTATGGCTCATTTCTTGTTATGTCTAGTTTGCTTTCCCTTAATGCAATCCACACATAAACCAAGATCAATAAAATCTAGATTCTATAGAATTTCATTCTTTACCAATCTTTCTAATCTTTCTTTGGATATGTGACCCAAACGTTTATGCCACAAGTAAGCAGAACTTTCATTGAGCATATTACGCTTAGTTCCAATATTTTGATGCACAGTAAGCAAGGATTCAACAAATTTATCATCAAGTTTTAATTTATATAAACCATCAATAAGAACACTAGAACCAATAAGTCTAGAATTCTTATACAAACTGAAACAACCATGTCCAAAATTAAAACAAAAACAACAAACATCCAGTTTTGGAAGAGAAATAAGGTTTCTAGAAATTGAAGGTACATAAAGAGTCTGTAATAGATCTAAATGATAACCAGTATCTAAGACCAAACAATAAGTCCCTATGCCTTCAATAGGAGCCTTCATACGATTTCCCATATATAGGAAATTTTCAGTTCGGCTTGTGGTTTGGATTGTAAGGAATCCCTGCATAATATTGGATACATGAGTAATAGCACCAGAATCAAGCCACCAAGTATTATGAGGAACATCAATTAAGTTTGATTCGAAACATACAAAAATATTTAATAAACCTTTCTTCTCGAACCAAGCCTTGCATTTAAGGCAATCCTTTTGATAATGCCCTTCTTTCTTACAAAATCGACACTTATCATCATTTCGTTCCTTCTTATCAGCCTGAGGAGCTTTAATAGGCTTTTTTCTTTTTCTTAAAACTTTTGGCTTTCGATGCTTTACCAGCTCCCTGAATAGTAAGGTTGATGGAATGACTTCCCGAATTCTTAAGCCTGTTTTTCTCTTGAATAAGCTTATTGGTCAATTCATTAACATCCCACTTATCCTTAATAGTGTTATAGTTAATTTGAAAAGCACCATATTCATGAGGCAGTGAGTTCAGAATAAACTAAACCAAGAAGGAGTCATCCACAACCATTCCTAAGGTCTTCAATCTTGCTACAATATTAGTCATCTCAATGGTATGTTCTTGCATACTTCGCGACCCATCAAACTTCATGGTCGGGAGTTGTGCCATTAAGGTACCAGCAAGTGACTTATCAATAGAACGAAAACGTCCAACTAGACAATTCAATGATCTCCTTGCTCCATCGAAGAAGTCACCGAACGGGAATCTAAGGCTAACTTCCAACAAATTTAATTAAATAGCTAAAAATTATTTAATTAATTATATTTTTTATTTAATATAATTTTAGGACAAAATTCGACAAAATCTCTCCTATAAATGGACTACACCCCATGTAAGAAAAAAAAAACACAAAAATATAACACTTCAATAAATGCAACATCATCAATTCTCAACGCATCATATATTTCATAATCATCCTATAAAATAAATAAATTCGATATACGAGAACCAAACACAAGCTCTAATTGAGTTGTGTGCCGAGTTACTCAACTCTTTTACAACCCTATATGCATGCTCCTAACTTGATAAGTAGGCGAATCCAGGATGGTAAAGAAAATTTTATATGCTTTCATGGAATATGTAACTTTTTAACTTTGGTTATCACAATATTTAAGTATATATTGCAAATATCCAAAGAAAGGATATAAAATGTTGGGAATTAATTTTGTAAGTATACCCCATGTTATTTCATACTCAAATTTCACATAGCATGAGTTGTATTCTGTTTCACTTCATTTTCTCATTTTGGTACTATTCATTTGGATTGGTTGAGTGATGATGGTTGTGCATGGGCAACCTTGTACTTAGTGTCTTGTAATAGTGGTAGATGTGCATATGCACATACAACAAATTTTTTTCTGCGAATTAAGATGCTCTATAGAAATAACTAATGGGTTTGAGACAAAAGTATTCTTACTCGAGTTCTAGTTTATTGTATGCACAATTACCATGCTTGTTTGTAATTGGTTGGCCATAATTTGCCTTCAAACATAGAACCGTGTGTTTCTTTTTTTTTTTTTTCTTTTCACTTTTATGATTAATTTTTAATTTTATGTTTGTATAATATTCTGATTATAAGATTTATAAAGCTTCTTGACTGGCAAACTTAGGACAAACTGCATTCGGAGTTAAGTTATGACCAGTGGGGCAGCTCTATCTACGACCTTCAGCTCGTTATATTCATTCTTAAATATATCTAAGCTTTATGTTATTGTAGCATTTGTTGTTTCACTATTTTCTGCACCTTTGATATTTGGCCAAATTAAGTTAATTAAATGCTCTTGCTTTGAAATTTACCAAGTCATCTTTTTTCTTCCTTGCTCAATCAATATATTAAGTTTAAAATATTATTAAAATAGAAATAAACTAGTATTAATTTTTTTTGCATCAGATATCCACCATTGAAAAGTCACAAGGATAAAATTGAGCAAGATGACTCCAACTTATGTTTTTCAAAAGCTGAGAATGAATCCCTGACATTTAGGCGTGAAGCTTAAATGTCAACAAAATATAAATTCCAGCAATATAAAGATGACTCCAACTTACTTTTCAAAACAAACGAGCAACTTAGAATTGATTGATCAAAACAAACGTGAAGCTCTTGAAATTGGCATAACACAATTCAACTTGATAATGATGCAAAATTGTATTATTGAACATACATATATACATTATTGAATTCAATAACATAAATTCCAGTAATCATATATAAACTCAATAATATAGAGAATAAAATCATATATAAATTCCAGCAAGAACCACATTCCATCCAGTTTAGATTTCACCATTTCAAAATGCTCATTTGCCATCTTAAAACCATACTACCATTTCTATAATAAAAATATAGAAAATAAAATAACTATAACTTGAAAGCGAAACAACAAACCAACCACTCTAGCTACGATTATTTATAAATACTACTTTAATAAAAAATTTGTAAAAGATAAAAAAAAACTCAAAAATGTTGTAAGAGTATTCTTTATATATTTTGAATGTTGAGTAACTTTTAATTTTTTAAAAAAGAAAATTTTGATTATTTTATCTTTCATATATAAAGAGTTTCCCTCGTTGTTAGGGGTGCGTAAACGATCGGTTCAATTATCGAACTAATCAAAAATCAATAAATTGAACTGGGAAATTAAACTGAACTGACCTGACCGATTAAACCCAATAAACTGAATTAACTAACAATAGAAAAAACTAAATATAGACTACATATATTGAACCGATTAAATAAACCGAACAAACACATAAAAAAAATTAATTAAAACTGAATTAACCGATAAACCAAACAAGCTAAAAAATCGAACAAGTTGAAAAATTGTGTGATAGGCCAAAAACAATGTCGTTTTATAACCAAAAAAACGTCATTGTCTTAAAATCCAATCGATTCGGTTATTTTTAACTAAAAAATATAATCAAAAACAAAAACTAATTTTTTTAAAAAACATTAATTGAATAGAAGGGAATTTAAAATAAAATAAATCTATAATTTTAATTAATTTGATTCAATTAATTCGATTATACCAAATTTTAATTAATTTGATTAAATAGAGTGGTAAACAGCAAAAATAAAATTAAAAATTAAAAAAATAATAAATTTTAAAAACTAACGATATACTGTCATACGAACAAAGAGGTTAAACGATGATCAATAAAACAACGAAGAGATGATATTTAATAACATGAGGTAATTTGTTGCGACACCAACTAAAGGTGCGAGGAAAGAGATTAACGATGGTGACAAGTGATCGATAGTTGGTTGTTGATAAATAATAGTTAGTGACTAATAAATACTGCCAAAAAAGATAGAGAGATCTGAATTAAAATTTTTAAATTTATATAAAAATATATTTATTTTTTTCTTGTTCAACATTAACATTTTATACATAACACTTAAACTTTAAAAATAAAAATTAACCCCCTATAGTTTTTTTATAATATAACTATTAAGGGGAAAAATCATTCCATATCTTAGTTTGAAAACTATTTCGGACTTATCTTCATACTCCCTTATCCTGCTCATTTTAACAAACGCTACATAAATATATTAAATAAATATTTCATTATATATTTTTTTAATTTTTTAACACAAGTAACACATGTCACTTCTCTAATTGTTTATTGTGAATGACTTAATTATACATTTAATTGTTTCATTTCTATATAATTCTCATATTTATAAAGAGAAAGAGATTGACAAAGATAGCTCCAAAACTCTTTTCTATATAATGTAATCCCTGGTTATTATTTTATTTTTATTTTTATTTTTATGCACATGAAATATATTAATTGATTTATTTTGAATTTAGTAATATTATGATTTTTAAATTTAATATATTTATTTAAATTTTATAAATTAATTTTTTTATATTCATCTCATGTTTAAATGTATATTTATTTTTTTAAATATACATTAATATATTTAATTTTTTATAAAATTTAATATTTATATATTTAAATATTTATAAATTAATTGAATAAAAAAATAAAAAACTAAAGTTGGCAACGGATTGAATGGTCCGTCGCTATATCAGCGACAGCGACGGACTCGAATAATCCGTCACTAAATTTATTTTTTTTTTTTTTTGTTATTTAAACTAATATAAAATTTTAATTTTTTATTTTTAAAGTTCACAACGGAAACAATTTTCCATCACTATATTTTAATAATAAAAAAATTAAAATTTAATTTTTAAGCGACGAAAATAGTTTTGCGTCGCTAAAATTAGCGACAGGATATTAAATTCGTCGCAAAATTTAATTTTTTATTTTTTTATTTAAACTAATATTAAAATTATTTTTTTATTTTAAAAACTTAGCGACGGATTATTTGTCCGTTGCTAAAAAAAATTAATTTTTTTTATTTTTTAGCGACGAAATTTTTTTTTCGTCACTAAATTCCGTTGCTAATCCTAAAAAAAAAAAATTTCACAATCCATCGCAAACCGTTGCAAAATAGCGAAGGAAAAATTCGTCGTCGCTAAATGCCGAATTTCTTGTAGTGTACCTCATCACTACAAAAAATTTAGCATTTAACGACCGATTTTTTCCATTTTTCCATTGTTTTTTTTCATTTTGCAACGATTAAAGAAATTTAACGGCGATTTTTAACAACCGTTGGAGTAACCGTTGTTAAATGCTATTTTTTTCGACTGTTTGTAAACCGCAACAAACTAAGTGATTTAGCAGCGATTTTTAAAATATTTAGTGGTAGTTTTGAAACCATCACAAAATATTGAATTTGCAAAAATTCAAAAATTTTGAATTTTAGCTACGGTTTTAAAACCGCCGCTATTTACCGCACCAATGCACAAGTAAGTGGCAAGGCCAAGCGCCCGGCCGCTCGTGGGCACGGGCCTGGCCCTGTGCACCATGTGGCCATGCTGAAAATATAATTTTCTAGCCTCTCTCTTCCTTAGATTCAAACCCGCAACCTCCCGCACGCACTTATGCGCGTGAAACCATCTGATATTTAAAGTCTTCTTGTTAAATATTTGCACATATAAATTATATACTAAACCAATCCCATTTTCCAGAGTTATAATCTATATTTTTTTAATATAAATTAAAAATAAACTGAAAAACATAAATTAATGGATTATTTTTTAAAAGGATAATGGAATAAATTTTAAATAAATTAATTGATTAAATTAAATAAATTAATTGATTAAAAATAAAATGAAGATTTAATATATTTTTTTGAAATTTCATTTTAAAATTATTAAAATTTTGCTGCATGTTTTTTTTATTTTTTTAAAATTAAAATTTTTAATGAAATTTTATTTTTAATTATTTAATTATTTTCGAATTAAATAATTAAAATTTTAATTATTTTTAATTAAATTTTGCTGCAAATATTAATTTAATTTTTATTTAATTATTTTTTAAATTTAGCAGCGATTTCTAAAATCATCGCTAAATTAATTAAAAAATTGTATTTTGCGGCGATTTTTCAAAATTGTCGTAAATATTAATTTAATTTTTATTTAGTTATTTAATTTTATTTGATTTTAGCGACGATTTTTCAAAAACCACCACAAAATTTAATTTAATTTTTTAATTATTTATTTATTTTCTTAATTTAGCAACAATTTTTTGAAAATTGTCACAAAATTTAATTTCATTTTTTAATTATTTATTTATGTTCTACATTTTGTGGCTATTTTCAAAAAATCGCTGCTAAATTCAAATTTTTAATGAATTTTGCAGTGATTTTAAAAATCGTCAAAAAATTGTCGCTTAATGTTTGAAAAATCGCCGCAAAAAAAGTATTTTGTGGCGTTTACAAACCGTTGTAAAATACCGTATTTTGTGGCAGTTTTAGAATCTGCCACAAAAAAATCGTCGTGAAAAATCTTTTTTTTTTTGTAGTAATCATAGTTTATTCCATACTTTTATTTGAACCTTTGACCACCAACCTCGCCTTGTGTTTCTCTATTTTTCCTTGTGCATTCCTCTTAGTTTTATATACCCATTTGACATCAATGGCTTTATGTCCCTCGAGCAATATAGCAAGCTCTCATGTCTTATTCTTATGGATCAACTTCTTTTCTTCCTCCATAGCTTTCCTCCATTTCTCCTTTTGGTATGCCTCCTCACAAGTTAAGGGGTCATAACCTACAAATAAGCAAAACATGCCAAACTCATCATCCATCTCAATCCTAGGAGTGGAGGTGTAGATGTCTTGCAATCTCCTTGTCTTGTGTGTGGCTGGCCCATTCCTTGCAGCTAACTAGACTACTTGATTCACCAACTTCCATATGATTATAGTCTTGATTTGGTAGTTCTTCTTTTACTTGTTATTCTACTATGACTTGTTTCTTCTTCTCATCATTCCAATCTTAAGTATGTTGTTCATCAAACTCAACATCCAAGACCAAATAACCTTTTTAGTGATAGGGTTATAAAGCTTATAACCACTCACATTGTTTCCATAGCCCAATATGATGCATTTCTAGATTTTGTCCTCCAGTTTTCTCCTCTTCTCTTTGGGTGCTTTAGTGCATGCAATTGGTAGGAATTAAATCAGGTTCAGGTGAACCTGTCGTGGGGGTTATCAAATAAAGATGGAACAAATTTATAGGTGACTCGAGTAGCTTGGAGTTTAGTCAAGTATCACAGAAACTGAACTGAATATTCCTGAAAGTAGTTGAGTAAGAAAGGACTTTAGTAGATTAACTAGGCAAGGCAATTGAGTAAAGGCAATCGAGTAGCAAGGTGGATTAGTCGAGTGATGAAACAAGTTAGTTAACTAACATAGGCAAAATAGTTGAGTAACAAATCAATATAATCGAATAACCAAATAAGATAGTCGAGTGACAAAATTGGATATAATAGATAAGTAAAAGGAATAATTAATCGAATAACAAAAGGAGATACTCGACTAATCAAGGAAGGGAAACAAGAGATGGGCAACTCACCACTAAGTGATAATGCAATGTGATCACACTTGGACAACGTGTGATAAGAAAGACTAAAATTCACAGATAATCTAGATTCAACAAAAAGTTCCTAATGATTGGTTATGTCTTTCCTTATATAAAAGAGAAGCTCATGACTACATTGATTGTGCATGGGAATTTAGCAAGCTCTTAGAACCTAGAACATTTTAATTACCTAGTGTTCAGGGATGTCATGGGAAATATATATATATAAGGAAGTTACTGTTACTGGCATGGGATAGATGAGATTGATAATTGAAAGGTTTCTAGAAATGAGATGCTTCTTTGATTTCTACCCTTAGTGTTGGTAAGAAACTCTTTAACTTGTTTTGGTTTGGCGAAAGATGGGTTGGGGAAGGTTGATATCTTGGGATAAGAGGAGTAGTGACAGGGTACTCTTAGTCAACGCTTCCTTATATAAGAGTAGAAGTGGGGTCGCTTCTATAAGAACTGTTCAACGGCTTGGGTTCTCTAAAGCTCCCATGAAACCCATGATGCTGTCCATAACCAAAATGGACACAATCATATAAAACTCAGTGGGTCAAGACAAGTTGTGTGTGATGTTTATTATCTCGATTTACTTCCAAAAAGATAGTTCAAGAGTCAGTCTCATTATTTCTTCGGTAAGTTCAATAGATATTAACTAAGTAAGGTTTAAGTCCAAAACACACCTTGTTGATGCATAACTTGTCAATTTTCTCTCAGTGACTCTGTGTCGTTTTGTATGTTTTCCTTACACATGCACTCATGTGGGGGATTATTGGAAGTGAGTGTATGTGTGTGTGTGTGTGTGTGCAGTGGGTTGATGTCCCACTTCGGTGGGTGAGAAGGATGCTAATGACTTTTTATGCTTCCCCTTGCTTGGTCCCCAAGTTCTTCCAGCTTATATATTTTCCTAAGTTTCTTCAAGTTTTTTGGCACTTGGTCTTCTCGAGTTTTCCATTATTGAGAGTGAGCTCATCCTGAGTTCTGCTAGTTTCGATTGTTCGTGGTTGTCCTTAACCAGAAAGGTCGTTTCATCCTATTGAGATAGTCGTCGGAGTCTGCTCGCCACCAGTGCAAGGCGCTAACTGTCTTCAGGACAGTACGAAGCACGACTCAACTTACTTTTGTTCCTTTATCTCCTCGTCATTCCAGTCGCGATGGTTGTTGTTCACTCGTCATCTCAGCTTTATTGTTTTGGTACAATAACATCTGTTAGTATTCATTTGTTGTTGCTATTTAGAAGTTCATGTTGTTAATTATATTCGTGTTCAAATTGTTGTGAGTTAAGTATTGTAGTTACGTTTCATATATTGTAGTGAGTTGGATTTGATTCTCTTGTATCAGGTGGATTATCACTGTGTAATCTTCATATATATATATATAGGGCTGGACCTTTCATGAGGCCCATAAGGCGGCTGTCTCAAGGCTCATGGAAATTTCACTACTTAGGAGCCCATAAATTGAAAACGTCCCTATTTGTAAGGGGCCATTGCCTAGGCCTAGCCGCTCACCCCCTTCCGGTCTGCAAAGTTCGTGACCCTTTTTCCCTCCATCTTTTTCACTCGCTACCTGATAAGTGTCTTTTATACACTTATTTTGGTCTATAAACTTAGCATTTATACATTCAATGAGCATGATTTCTACTTAATTTTGTTCCATATATGGTTATATAGATGTGGAGCATGTGTTGAATACACTTGGAGCAAAAAGAGTGATTTTGGTGCATGATGGGAGTGAAATAAAGCTTAGAGGCAAGGTCGGGTATCAATGCAAAAGAAAGCAAAAGATTTTCAAGAGCCAAAAAGTGGAAGATGATAAAGCAAGAGGCCAAAGAAGAAGGCTAGCGATCTTACAGCGGAATGCATACCGCTGTAGGACCGCTTTAAGGTTTAGTTTCTGGAGCTCACGATCCTACAGCGGAATGCATACCGCTGTAGGACCGCTTTAAGGTTTAGTTTTTGGAGCTCACGGTCCTACAGCGGAATGCATACCGCTGTAGGACCGCTTTAGGAATTGTTATCTGGAGCTCACGGGTCTGCAGCAACAAGCATACCGCGATAGGACCGCGGTAGCGTTCTGAACTTCAAATCAAAGCTCGATTTCGGCCCATCTCCGTCCAAATCAATGAAAAATGAGATTTTTCACTATGCACGACTTTAATAACCTAAAAACCACTATATAAAGACTTATTTTGAAGGGTTTTGAGAGTTTTTTGGCATGGAAGAGAAGCCGACGGAAGATTGAAGATTTTACTATTGGGTTGTATTTTTGTTTTCTTCTTCAATTCTTTGCTATGGATTCCAACTCTTTCCTTTTTCTTTTGATTGCAAGAATGCATTGCTAAGTTCTTATAGCTAGGATGAATGATGAAACCTTAACTTTTAATGGTTTGATTTAAAGTTATTCGATTTGTTATTTTCTTATCCATTCGGGTTGATTGTTTGTTATGTTCATAATGCTGTTTTGATGCTTGATCACCATTGGAACATATTTGTGATTTGTATTGCTTTCAAGAGATTCAATATGGATTAGACATGGTAACAAACAACATAGGGTCCTATAATAGGTAGAGATGCCGTTATGCCCTATGAAATCATTTTGTGATGATCTCCGTGATTGAATGCATGTTTATATGTTCGAAGGTTATCTAGAGATAATTAATCTCATATATATTCATAGAACTGAATGACCATCGAGAGAGGCTTTTGGTTGTGATTGGATCATCAATTTTCAACCTAAGATAAGGAATAGCAAGACCCGAGTAACAAATAATTGAATCATAAAAGGCCGACGGTGGATTCACAAACCCTAGTGCCTTAGTCTTGTGAGTTTTAAATCAAAGGAATTATTTTGTTTGCATATTTTATTTCTAAATTAAGTTTCATTACTGTTGAAGTCTTTGTTAATGTATGTGTTAGGTTAAGGTTAAATCAGTTAGAGTAACCATCAAAAGTTAGTCCTCGTGGGTACGACACTCTATTCATCACTGTATTACTTGTCACGATCCGTCTACTTGCGGGATAGAATTAGCCAGACACTACCCTAGCCCTACCTCTCTCGCTCCGTCATGCCTTGCCCTCGCCCTCGCTGCCTCTCTCTCCTCTTGCTGATCTGTTGCCCTCGCCCTCGCCCTCGCCCTCTCACCTCTCACTGCTCGGTTGGCGGTCGCTCGTCCTCACTGGCTCGCCTCGCCCTCGTGGCCTATGGCTCACTGCTCGGTCGCTCGTCCTCTGTCGCTCGCCCAAAAAACATTGCCTCTCACTGCTCTGCTCGATCGCTTGCCCTTATGGGTTGTGGCCGGTGGCTCACTGCCTCTTGCTTCGTCGCTCGCTATCGCTGGTGGCTCGTTACTTCTCGATTGTCGATTGGCTCATCAGATTCAGTCTTTCAGATCTGCTTCTCAGAAGCTCTAACTCCAGATCTGCTTCAACTTTCAATGACTACATTTTGGGAGCCCATTTTTACATTTCGCTTCAAGGCCCCAAAAACTCGAGTACGACACTGTATATATATATATATATATATATATACTCTTCGTATGCTAACATAATTTATATTTTTCTCGTCCACTGGCTCTTTATAGCCATCTTGGACGAATTCCCATAAATCAAATGAGCCTAAAAGGACTTTCATTTGGATGCACCATATATATAATCGTAATTTTATTTGATGACTTTCAGAGGTGGAACCGAATTTGTAGCCATTATGTAAAATAATACTTGAGACTCCAATAATTTCTTCTGTTCAGCCACGCATCTTCTCCACATCGCTGCACCCCTTCTTCTCTTCCTTAATCTCCTTCTTTCCAATGTGCACTGCCTTTTTATCTCCATTTTCTTTACTCTTCTTATTCTTCTTCTAGAATCAACGATGTTCACAGCGCTCTACAACTGCTTCTCCTCTTCTTTCTTTTCCTTTTTCCCGTAATCCAACGCGACAGCAAGCAGGCACGCAGTCTTCAACATCAACAATGGCGGCCAGCACACAAGGGGCAATTTTTTTATCTGTAACGGTTCAACTTCCACGATCAGTGATGGTTCAATTTTTGATCTGCTTCTTGCTCGCCGATTGAACCAACAATAGGAAACCCAAATAGGTCCTTCTCGTCTCTGAGACCATGGTGTTGGGAAGTGACCCCCTCTTCTTTCTAAGCTCAACCACCATGTGGCCAGTTAGATTTAACAAGAAAACTTACAAAAAAAAAAAAAAATTTACAATTTAATTAGCCTCCTTCAATGTGACTGATTCCTCTTCCACTTCTATTGCTTCCACTTCTTCCATCTTTTACAAGTTTAAGCTTCAACAATACCCCATCAAAAATTCATAGTTTTTGATTTGCTGCTTTTAAAATTTTATCTTGTAATTTTCTTCTAAAATTTTATTGTATATATAGCACATAGTATTTTTTTTAGGCAACCATCTTAATTCATATATTGGTCATGAAAAAGCTAGCTCGCCTAGCCAATACCTTTACAACAGACTAATATTTGGGGCTATAAACTTAAAAATCCAACAAAATACGAAACCACTCACAAAGAAGAACAAAAGAAAAGTTGTATATCAGAACTAAGATCAATAGAGTCACACAACTTGCGTAGATTTATGAATAATATTAACCCAACAAGAAGAAACCATTTGCTCCTATAGAGTCGTTGGATCCCTCTAATTAATTGTGAGTTTATCACCATTTATCCAAAAAAAAACTTAATGTTGTTACTTTGCAAACTTAAAAGGAAAAAAAAAAAAAAACCCATTATGTAAATTGTAAATTTATGGTATGGTAATGTGTGGAATAATGTTTGCATTTACCAGTGAAATTGTAAAATGACTAAAACATATGGAAAAAAATAAATAATATGATATTTTTTAGTTATTTCATAAAGGTTAAAATTAAAATTTGATAACGAAATAGCCAACACAACCTCACCAAAGCCCCAACTCATCCCTCCTACAACTGGAGTGCATTGAAGCAATCCATAGTTGATGGAGACACAGCATCCCAACATGGAGGAAGTGGCTTAATTGGGGAGCAAAATGAGCATCTGAACAACAACTACATGATGAGTAGAGCACAATCAAGAATAGGATATATTGTTGTGAAGATAAAATAATAAATTTATTTAATTAAGAACGTTGTTATCAAGTCATTTAAATATGTAAAAATAAAAAAAATAATCAGAAAGCGCGAGAAAATCACTGTGCAAACACTTCGATATTTAAATCAAACATTGAAAATAATAAAAATCAGATTAAAACTAATATAAAAAATATATCTTTTTAGAAATAAGTGCTTGCTTATTAATTATAGAGAAATATGAAGTAAACTTAACTAATTCACGATTAGGATTATAGTAGATAACATTTAGTTTGACTTTTTTTAATTTTGTTAGAATTAAAATTTTTACAGATAACGTTTATCCTGATTTTTCTTAATCCGACTGGAATTAGAATTCTTATGAATAATATTTATCCCAATATTTCAAACTCCTTTTAAAATTAAAATTCTTTAATGGATAATTGTTTATCTTTTCAAAAAAAAAAATTCAGATGTCAAAATTATTTAGTTTGCGTGTTTATGTGAGATTCCAGCGTATGAAAAATTTATGCTTTTTAATTCAAAAAAATTATTTTAAACATTTGAAATTTTTTAATAGAACCGGATGAAATTGGCTTCTACGTACTTTGAGATAGTGTTGAATTATCCATTCATGCATACGGCTGGAGTCTTCTGTTTTTGCAGTGAATTATGAGATTAATTAGAATTCAATCATATTCATGTCAGTTCAGCACTTATTGTACGTTGGCCGGGCCTCGCAAGTTTTATTATTATTATATATATATATATATGAAGGTGAGATTGTTTCTGTGTTTTTTGGTTGGCCCTTCCATCTTTGACAATTTTTGAAGTTTCTTGTCTTTGAGAGATTCTCCTAAAACCGGCTAAGTGTGGTGACTGTCTAACCACTTTCTTATTCACTATTCCACAGCTTCAATCTGCATTCAAGATATTTAAGTAGACCCCCCAAGGTAGCTAGCTCTAGCTATGGAGGAGAGGATAAGATTGGTAGGCCACACATCACCAGTGATTCCAATTAAACTACATCTACATCAAGGAAAAGAAAGGATTAAAGGTAAAATGTATTCATTTGCCGTCGGCGTACACTTTACAGCCACAAAAGTGCATTAATTAATTAATTAATTGTCCATTAATCCTCAATGTGGTTAAACGGGTAATGAGAATCTTAATAGATCTAGAAATTATGGATCTGGACCAGATCCATGAGATTCATTTTTTTGACTTTATATATAAGCATATCTAC
Source organism: Diospyros lotus (assembly GCF_014633365.1). Taxonomy (NCBI): domain Eukaryota; kingdom Viridiplantae; phylum Streptophyta; class Magnoliopsida; order Ericales; family Ebenaceae; genus Diospyros; species Diospyros lotus. Next base: position 29,933,594 of record NC_068344.1, read on the forward strand.
ATATTTCTATTTATTTATACATGAATAAAAGACACACACATAAATATATATACATACATATATAAAGATAAGGACAAATATGTATAATGCATACATGTATCTACATAATCGCATGTATAGATACATGTACATACCCATATATATTAACAATATCCAAATTGATACACTGTATATATATATCCATATGTATACATATATATGTACTATACGTATGTACACACATTATATATACAAACATATGTAAATATATGTACCTATATATAAATTCATAAATATTATACATATATACACACACATTAACATTAATCTTGAATATTAAGACATTTGTTGCCCCAAGGAGCAAGAGGGCTTGGGTATCAACTTTGGCATTGGTGGCCAAACTTATTTGGCTTATACTACAAGCTAATCAGGAATCCCCTTGGATTCGATAGGTGCATTCATAACAGATTAGGGGGCAATGTTTTTGGCTTTTTTATACCCCTTATTCGTATTCGTAGTATTGAAGGAAGCTCATTCATTTGCACACTGTGTGGTTCAAAGACATTTCAAGTGGAAAATTTGCAATGAGCAATGGGTTTTTATGTGGCATGATAATTGGCATCCATTGGATATTTTGGTGGATCGCTTTTCATGTCGATTTCCTCGACAAATGGCGATATCTTCTTATGCCCGGGTGTCTATGAATATTGATATGGATTTAGGAGATGGCCACCTATGATCAATGCCTCCTTAGATACTATCCAAGATTCCATGCCTCCCTTGCCTATGGTGGATCGGCCTGATCTCCTTCAACGACTTCTAGCGAAGAATAATGGGCTAAATTTGGATGGACTTGACACCGCTGTGATCAAGGTTTGTGTTGGGCATCTAAAAGATGGAGTGGCAAACGTATGTGGCAGGTGGGCAACCGGCTTATTTTTCAAGGGATGGTCTACTATATTTGGCGTATATTTGGCGTGAGCTCAACAACCAGTGATTCCGTGGTTATGAGCATTTAACAGATCATTTGGCTCATTAAAACCACAACGTTGTTTGGATGCACCTTTCTACTCTTTAGTTTTCTCAGTCTCTGAAAGGGTTGGCCCTAGTCCACATATAGTTCCTTCCCCCGGGTAGTCTTAGATAATTTGTAGCTTCTTTGTAGTTTCTTCATTTCGTGATATTTAATTTTTCCTGTGCTTTTGTTTCTTTCTCTGACTATGCCCTAGCGATGTTTGTGTACAGTTTCTCCTTTTTCCTGTTTTATGAATTTCTCAATTAGAGGGGAAAAAAAACATTCTTGAATATATTATACATACGTATGTATGTTTATATATGTGCACATATGTAAAGTATATGTATGCGGCTGTTTTTTTCTGAAGCTTGCTATATCTTTGTGGGTTGTTCCACATATTCTGATGAATTAAGAGCTTGAAAGCAGGTTGTTTCACAGTTTGGGATATCTCCAAATTAAGTCATCCCCTAATTTAACTGCATGGGCCCAAAGACGCGTAATTAAAAGTAACTTCCATTGTAATTTCAGGCCCGCTTTTCTTTTGCCCATAATCAGTGCTCATTGGATTGACCAAATGGACATCCAGGCCTGGTAGTAAGAAGATCAATTAAACGCTGATGATGTGTTGATGAAATGTGTAAAAATTGTATGCCTAATAAGATGACTTTGTAATTGAGAGTAGTAATTAACTAAGCAAAGCATTCTGGTCCAGATATATATATATATATATTTATCCCCCTCTAAAAAGAGAGAGAGAGAGAGAGAGAGAGAGAGATTAAATCAGTGGCCACAACTTCCTAACCGTAGACAAGGACATTTCATTGAACTCACGCAAAACCAGTCATGACCAGGAAAGATAAGGGTGACTATCATAAAACCTTATCAACCCATGCACGTGTGTGTCTCTAAATTACAACTCTTCAGGAAAAGGACTCTCTCTCTCCCTCTCTCTCTCTCTCATGCATGATGAATTATTATCATTACTATTATTATTATGATCGATGCAATATCACCTCAATCGACATCTGAGCTAGGCTGTCCTTGGCTTGGCTGCATTCTGTAGAGAAAAAAAGACCTGAACTGTCGATAATATACATGGCTCTTCCACCGCAAGGAGACGTTATTCACAGATGAGCCTGGAAACGAATAAAACCGCCTCTAATTTAATGAATTCTTGGGAGCTTGCCCCTACCTAGCTAGTTACCGCATCCCTCAACGCAATCACCCTCAACTAATTAATGAGATGATCAAACATTCAACTCTTACAGTACTCTCTCTCTCTCTATGCTATCATTTGGTACAAGCCACTTTCAAGCACACATCAATCTTATGTCCACATACTTGGAAATGCTTCTCTCTTCTCTCCGTCTAACCTTCAAAATATTTTATCTAAGAAAGTCACTCTTGCGGTAGCTAATAGGGCAATTTTTGCGCAGTCAGCCCCTTAATTAAAGAGGGTTAAATATCTTTGTTCAATGTTTTTATTATCATAGATAGAGAATCATGAAAGAAATAATGCCAAGCTAGCATTGATTGTACAAAAACCAAACTACTAGATTAGTACACTAGATTATTGACCTAGAAACAAACAAGGTCCTTTGTAAAGAGCTGGAAAAGCTTTTCATGATGGCAAATTATTGGTTTTGGTTTGCTCTTCAAGGATCTTTTCACCTTTTTACCCCAGTCGTTGTGTCATCTCTGTCAAATGCACGGGTGATTGATTGATAATATGATTGATAGATCAGTTTGATCAATAGATTGATTGATTGGTATTCATATCCGTTGAATATTACAAAAAGTAAATTTTACAAGACTCGTTCTATTATGGAAGCATGTAAAATGTGGGACTCATATTTTGGCTATAAAAAGCCCATTTTCAGGTTTCATCCATCCATTAACCAACGTTTGATTCGTCCAGTAATCTCTCTCTCTCTCTCTCTCTCTCAAAATGGGAGGAAAGAAGATAAAGACGAGGCTTCCTTTCATCAGAAACAGAAGGGGCGTAGAGAAGAAGCTGAAGCATCTCAAAAGGCTGATTCCAGGGGGAAATGAAACGGACAACGCTGAGACTTTGTATCAGACGACTGCAAATTACATCTATTTGCTTGAACGCCAAGTGAGTCTCCTCAGGAACATATCTGCTCTCTGTACAGGAGATAACTCCCAAGATTCCCAAGTTGAATCAACCTATGATTCAGAGTGATATATCCGTGTGTTCAGAGAACAAAAATATTATCTCCAAGATCAAGAAGATTTGTATATGGAGCTTGGTTTATATGGCTAATTAAGCCACATGTATGTGTGTTCGTTCCTTCTATTAATAATGAAAAAAGGCCAACTACATAAGTTTTTCTTGAGTCTATTAGGAGAACTTTAATTCTTTTCCTGTTTGTACTCCATGAAACATCCAGAAAGAAGGAGAGAAATCCCTGAGTGAAAGGAATGAACAAATTTAGAATTATCTGTGGCTTTGTTCGATAACCCATGATCGCAGGCAGCAAGTTATGTTGTCTGAGTAGATGAAAAATGAAAGAAAAGGGTAGCATTAAATTAATAGAAAAGCTACAGAAATTGTTGCAATAATATTTTCTTTGAATGTAAAAATTGGGATATATGCACCAATTAAATTAGTTACCACATGCCAAAGCCGAAGGAGACTTTTGAGTCGGCCTAATCCAGACAAAAAATGGGCTTGCGATCCAGGCCCACAGTGACAGTGGGTCCGACTCAAATGAATGATTAAGGGAATTTGGTGGGTCAAAACTTTCAATCCACATCCAAGTCATTGGATCTTTTATATCCTGAGGCATGTATTTAAGCTCAATACACCAAACCAAAAACGCACGGCATTAGCATAGGACATTTTACATTTGCAACCCCCGAGACATCTTGGGATTACTATTATTCTTGTCTCCCAGTCACTTGTACTTTTTTTTTTTTTTTTTATGAAAAGGTGAATCACAGATGAAGATTTTATTTAACTGTGCAGAATAAGAAATCGAACATACAACCTATTGATGCGAATCTCATCTTATCGTGATTCAACCACTTGACTTGTGTCCTAAAAGAAGGATGATCAAATTCAGTGAAGAATATTTTTATGATTGAGTTCATGTGTTCCTTAATTTAAATGAAGAATATGATTGTAAGTTTTTATATATAAAAGAAACCTAAAGTCTTAGAGATAACAATACAATCTATTAGATGTGAGTCTTCTGGGCTGCATAGTTGTTAGAATGTGAAATGAAAATGGGGTATATATATTAAAAATAAGATATTAGAATTATTAAAGTTAAAGTTGTTCCTCTTACAAATAAGATATGTGAGATAGGATTAAGATAATTTGTGTGAGTCTTAATGGTACAAATATATTTGTAAAAATTATTCTGTTGATTACAAAAATGTCCAAAAAATTTGCTTAAAGAATACCCTTCAAACATCTGAACATGTCCAAAATGCCCTCTTTTTTTACTAGTTTTATTCAAATGTCTTAAGGCCACCCCTCAAACTTTGAACCCTTCCAAAAAAACCAACATTGGCTATCACTCGTTTCTGCAAGGCAAGCCTTATCAATGCCCTTTTCAGAAGTCTGAATTAATGAATTCAAAAGTCTGAATAAAAATGATCTTCTGTACATCCTCTAAGTTTTTTGTGATCTTCAAAAACACACAACAGAGCATATGCTTTGTTTATTTGTGACTAATATCTCTATCAAAGATCAAAAAATTTTTAAGCTAGTTCACTATAAATCAAGTCAGGCCAATCAAATATTTTTCAAATTGGATAAATAGCTTTTTGTTACTAGTATGTCCTTACTCTCTTATATCGTCTATTACTTTTAAAATTTGCCTACTTTCTCGTCTTTTTGGCCTCTATCAAACCTAAAAGTATACCCTCTAAATTATTGTCTTTTCGTTTAGCTATATACTTACAAATTGTTGATATCTCATTAATGAAAAAGATGAGATCCTGATTAAAGAGTTCACAAATGCTGTTTCTCTCTCCATTCTCTTTTGTAGCTATTTTTTTTTTTTTTTTTTAAGGGTTATAAATGAAGTGATCTGCAAAGACACAAATATGCAGAAAAATCTGAAAATACTTGAAAGAGTAATGAATTCTCTTAAGGCATAGAAAGTGATTATTGAAGTTGGAAACATTGATTGAAGGGAATCTTTATTTACACTTTCTTTGTAATCAAAACTCTATAAGTTGTAGTGATTTGTGTGTGTGTGTTTTTACTCACTTTAGTGTGAGAAACTTGTAATGCCTATAAGAAGTTTTTCTTGATTTGGCAAGAGATTGATTGCATTAGTTTCTAACTCCATTAAAAGTTAAAAAAATTATGTAATAGAACCCTTAAAGTTTACCTTGAATAAAGAGGGTGTAGACTTGAAAGAGCCAAATCTCTATAAATCTCTTGTTTTTTGGTTGAGTATGTGTCTCATTTTCATTTATTGCAAACATGTTAGATTATCATAAAATTATTTCCAACAAAATCTCCAAACTAGGTCAAATTTTCTTAAAATTAAAAAGGTCAATTCACCCTGCCCCCTCTTGGCTTAATATCTAGATAACAATTTTGTTGAGTAAAAAAAAATATCAATAAAATCTCATGTGAGTAGAGTGAATAGAATAGAACAAGTAACTAGTAAATTAAACACGCAGAAAAAGATCTAAAAGAGCTCGTTTTTGGAGGACACATAATTAGGTATTATATTAGTTATTAAGGGTTTATCGAAAATATGGTTATAAGTTAAAAAAAATATAAAAAAAAAGTTAAATTTATATAATTAATCACATATAATGAGATAAAGACTTAATATATTGTTATAGTTATTAAAAAATATAGTGAAGGCCTATGCATACACAAGTAAAAGGATATAAAGATATTAAATGAGAACTCACATTAGAGATTACAATTAAAGTTTTATTTTTTAGACAAATTTTAAACAAAGAATGTTGATGCAATAATAATTACCCAATTCTAAGTTAAAGATAACATGTTTGGTATTTATTGGTTCGTTGTGTTATTTGCCAGCTTCTTCTTTTTTTTCATTAAAAAATTAAAAGATATTTTGAGAAATTATTTTATTGACAAAATTTTAAATAATGCTAAACTAAAGTGTTTGTTTGTGTAGTAAAATAAATAGAATCGTGAGGAATTAAAAGACTAGTGTGAAATATTAGTTAGTTGTGAATTTCCCATGCATGCACCGACGTGCTTGATGATCCAATTATTTGAGTGTTAATATGTCTTGGTTGGGTACACAGTCAAGGGATGTAATCATGTAACTAACCCTAAGCCTCACATTAATTAATTAATTAATGTGTGATGTGAGAAGTAGAAGATAGAAAAAAAAAACCCAAAAAGAAGAAGAATGAAGGGTTTGTTTTTTGTTTAAATTATACAGTAGTTTGACGGGGGAGGGAATTTTCAATTTTCCACTTGATTTAGGATGGGTTTGGTTGAAATTTATTAGGCTTGTCCTTGTCGGCAACATGTGATTTCCCATATTGAGGATGCTATTTGGTAGTTGTTACAGTGGATTTTGATGCGTGACAGTGACAGTGACAGTGACAGTGACAGGGTGGGTGGGCGATATTGCACTTTGTATTTGGCTACAAATTAAAGTCTTTGCTATTTAACAATAGTGAAGCATTTGGAAGATACAACCACAAGTTTTATCTACACATAATTCCATGCCCAACTATTGTCTGTAAATTTGGCTGATTGCTACAGTATTTTTTTATGACACCGAGAATTCCAAGTTTCTTTGCTTGGAATTGCTTCTTATAATAATAATAATGATACTAATAATAATAATAATAATAATTAAGGTCAAATTGGGTTTCTTAGCTTTGTTTTAGACGTTTTACCCTCCCTCCTAACTTGAGTTTGAACTTATTGTCCCTCATATCAGAAAGTGATATGATTTTGAAGAAAATAAATCAAATTATTAAACAATCCAAAAATTAAATTGGGAATTTAAATTTTTTTTTTTTGTTTTGTTTTGGTATGTTGTATTGAATTTAATTTTGAATCACAATAAGTGTCACTAAATGAGAGGTCATCCAGCGTTTTAAACATTTTCAATAAATATGTGATACTGCAACATGTTATCGACTTGAACCAATTATTTCATACTCTTAATTTGAGAACCTGGAAAACAAAAGAAATGGGCCATAATTTCATAACTCATCCATTTATATTCTTTTCTTTTTCTTAAAAAAAAGGCCAAATTTTATGGACAATTTGGAGTAATTAAACATATATTACAAAATAATAAAAAAAAAGAATAATACTATTTATCCAGTCTAGTTGGTATATTTTTATTGGAAACTTGCACATCTATATTTTCTCATTTTTTAATAAAAATATACTAACTAGACTAAAAATTCACTTCCAATTTAGATAAATAGTATTATTTTAAAAAAAAAAAACTACAAAAGCTGAAATAACCAGCCAGCAATGAAGAACCAGAATTCATGGACTAAACACAGCACCAAAAAATGGACTTCCTATGGGGCAATTAATTTTCTAGGCCCAACTTCCTATATATGGCCTGTTTGATGTGTTGGGCTTCAAACCCTAACCTCTTTCATCTGTCCCAATTTTATGCTATGAATGTGATGTCCTTACTCAAAAAATAAAGAAAGAAAATGTTATTTGTTAGAATTTTTAAATTCATTTGGTTCTGGGTCTAAAATTTATTTTGAATCCATAAATTAAATATGTAGAATCATTAATTTGTAAATCAAATAAATTTAGAAAAGCATACTTTGTGAATTAGTTCCAAAAATCATTTGACAATATACTTCTAAACCCCCATATTTTTTTAGGGTAAATAACACTTGACACTCTTCAGATCTTACTTAATTACAGTTGATACCTCATACATTTTGAAAATTACTTGGTCAAAAAATTGTTAAGAATAAAATGTTGGGATACCATGTATAACTTAAATCTAATATTTTGGCGTAGCAATGTGATATAATTTATTAATAGAAAAAATAATCCGTGTAATTTGAAATATTCAAGGTATGCCTTATATTTATACCAAACATAAGGGTATTAAATGTAATTTATTCTAATTTTTAGGAAACAATAGAAATTAGAAAGGTTGTTTTCAGCAATTTCAAGAAAACTTTTTTTTTTTTTTTTCAGAATTTCATCCAGAAAAATTGTTTTAACAAGCAATAAAAATGTATTTTTGATAGTTTCATAAATCCATGCTCATGGAAAGAAAATTACATAAACATGAGGGTTCTTTTGTAGGAGAATCTAATAGAGGGTCTGATATGCAATAATATTAAAAGTTGCTTATTACAAAGTTTTTGATTTTTTAAGAAATTAAAATTTTCTTTTCAAATATTACTAAAATCCTAAAAAATAGGTTTAGCCTTTCACTCAAAAAGTTAAGGTTTTTTTTTTTATAAATAAGAATAGATTAACAAAAAAAAACGTAAAACGTAAACAACTTACATTAGAGCATATAGTAAGTAATAATAATCCTGAAAAGAGAAAAAAAAAGAGTTAAATTGGTTGTAGAATAATAACTAATATACTTGAGTTTTTTTATTAGTCTTTAGTAACGAACGAAAGACAACTAAAAAGCTCATAGCAAACAAGCTTTAGTTTATCTCTTCCCTTAAACTTTTCAACTTTCATGTTAATTTCCTTTCTTGCATCTTATTATTTCATTAATTAATAAAATTATCTTTAAATTAAAAATGAATTATACTCAACACAGTTCATCTAAAAACCAAAATACATTTAGTGTTACCCATTTGATAAATCAAAGACATCTTCAAGAACACAATTGTAGATAGGGGTATGCATTCGGTTATAACCAAATCAAACCGAATTGCATATAATAATCGAATCGAATCGACCGATTAATTATAACTAACCGAACTAACCAAAATCTAAACTAAGTTAACCGAACCGATAACCGATTGGGCAAAATCAGTAAAAGAACAAACCGATTTGCAGAAATGAAATACAAGAAGAATATCCATTGAATTGATACAAAAAAATACAAAACCATTTAGAGATTGAGAGAAATACAAATCAATTTGTGCAAAAGAATGCAAACAAAAAACCTAGCAAAGGAAGAAATATAAGAAACTAACCTCACTGAGTCAAAAAAAATTAAAAAATTAAAATCCTAACCTAACGTCAATACTAACCTCTGTTTGACGATTGATCATCGTTGGTACTTGGTATGGGTCGATCGTCCAAGCACAAGGAAGGGATGAAACAAGGAGACAAAGCCTTATGCGATCAGTGAAGGGAAAAGCGTCAGGTCTGGGCCTGATGAAGGGGACGACGATCGGCGAAGGGAAACGCGGGAAGCGACCGACTGCTGATGGCAAAGGGAAAGACGTCGAAGGTGGAGGCGACACCGATGGCGACGGACTCGAAGGATCTCTCTCGGCATCTCGGTCCAACTTTTCAGTTCCAGGTGAGTGAGAGTCTCTAGCTTGGGTGCCGCGGTGTCGACGTCGGCATCGAAGGAGGCAATGATGCAGTCGTGCCAGAGCGTCAGAGACGATGGAAGGGAGAGAGCGGAGCGAGGAAGGATCGATTCGATCCTTCCGTCTTTAGGGTCTTCTCTCCTCTACCTCTGCGTGACTTCGATTTGACTTGGGTGGGGATATTTTCACTTTGCTCTATAAACTCAAAATTGTGTCGTTTTTGTAAGTTTAGTTCGATTCGATTATTTCGGTTATTTTAAGCAAAAAACCGAACCGAACACCGAAAATTGAATTTTCTAAAAAAATTAACCGAATCAAAATTTTAAAAAAAAATAATCGAACCGAATCGATCGAACTGTCAGTTCGGTTACTTGTGCTCACCCCTAATCGTAGAGCGCAAAAAATCAAACAATTTAACTAACAATGAGATTTGCTTTGGTATAAGCTTTTTAGTTAGTTTCAAAGAAAAAATTTTGGCATTTGATTACTATTTTATAAATATTTTTTGAATAATAGCGAAGCAAATTTTTCGAATTTCCAGGAACACTTTCAACATTAATGTACCAAATACTTGGTAGATTTTTTTGGAAGTCTTCAATAAAGAACTTTTGATATATATATATATATATATAAGGTAATGTTAATTATTGTCTTTGCTTCAATAAATACACCTTGTTTTTATATAAAGTGTATTATTTTTAGTTTCAAAACAAATTTTATTGGTTGATAATTAGCATATCGTGTTTTTTTTATATTTTATCAATCAATAAAAATTATTTTAAAAATAAAAATAACACACCTTATCTAAAAATAAATTACATTTATTAAAACATCCCTTATATATTATTATATCAAATATTCAACAAACTGTTTACAACAGAATTACTTCTCATAAACATTCATTAGTTTAAACTTTTAGAGTCCACGTTAAGCCACAAAAGCTTAAATTACAAGAATACAAGCTTAATTAGGTAACCCAAACAGCACCATTAACTTTTCCAACTTCCCAGCTAGCCATCCACAAAATAAGGCAATCAATTAACAAGCTCTAATCCAATGTAAAAATGGCAGAAACGTCCATTTGCAGAGCATTCCAGTGAGCATTCCTTCAAACCAGTTATGCTTGAACTTGTCGGCTACTCCAGCCTTGCATGAGTCGCAGTTAAAGCACAGGGCTTTGGGGTCGTTGCTCCATTCTTCGCAGTCCGAGTTGCTACTACTGTATCTTGAGGAGTTGGCTATCTTCCTCCATTCGGTTGGCTTCACATAGGAGAAATTGCAGTCGCTTGGTGGCTTGCAACAACCCGACTGCGCGCAGTGGTACGTATTTAACCCATAAAAATTAGGGATCCATCGATCGATGCATATACATATATATATATGATACAAAAATTACTCAAAAGTGTCGTTAATCAAAACCTACATATTCTATTTATATTAACATGTTTGTCCAAGCTGTAACTATATTAATTAATAACAATGCAAACCAATAATATATTAATATCAAAATTAATTAAATGACCAAATAATAACATTTCTATTTTCCATTCCCAAAGAGAGATAGAGATGATGATAAGAAAACTCATCTCTAATCTATATATGAAAAAAGAAAACCATCTTTAATTGAAAAGGAAATTAAACTGTGAATTAGTTTGGTGGGTACGTAAAAGGTTTATAATAGATTAAAGATGAACGGACACATAGATGTTTATATGTTCACCTAATAAGCGAGAATATTGGCAGATTTTTTTGTGTTATCATAAATAACAAAAATAATATTAAAAATTGAGGAAACTAATTGATGGGGCAATATATATATATAAACACATACGTACCTCTATGGATGACAAAGGCTTGGAATGAAATTCTGCGAGGCTGACATTAACCCAAGTGCGAGACAATCGATTGCAAACACGGCGCTGGCGCAAGCACTTGGCGACATGCCTCCACATCCGCGTATCGTTCACCTTCGCCTGCAAGCCTGTGGAGTAATCCACCAAATGGAACTCCTTGTAAGCTTTGCCAGGCAAAGCCACGCCGCCGCCGTCTATGGTGGCGGACAGTGACTTGAAGAAGTAGATGAGGAGGAAAACGGCGAGGGCGATTTCGAACCATTGGGCACAGCAGGTTGTCGCTTTGTTTCCGCATTTATTGAACTTGAACCTGATGAGGGTTGAGATCACCATGAGCACGAACGGCAGCCAAAGGATTTTGGGCCATAGTTGGAGGAACTGTTCGCAGTTTTCTTGGGATTTGAATAACTCGATGAAACTGGCGATTATGGATGCTGCAAACGCCAGGTAGGTGATGCACAGAGAAAGACAGGTGATACAGACCAAGCAACATTTTCCCCATTCCATTATTGTTTAATTTGAAGTGATGTGATCATCAATGTAAGGATTCTGGAGATGCTGAGGGTACGTGGAAGAAGAAGTAATAAACCCAGAAATAGATGAGTGAAGCACAAGGGGCCGGGAATTATAAGGGGAACAACAACGCATACATTTCAATGTTTGTGAGAATGTTATTTGTATGTATGTATGTATGTATTGGAAATTTTAAAAATATGGTCGATTATTCACTGACCTATTTCATGAAGTAGTTATTTACGAATTCTTTAAGAATAATAGAATTAATGATATTATTGTTAAATTCTATTAGATACTAATTAATAGAAGTATTTAAATACTAAACTAAAATATCTAAAATATATATAACATACCAAATATATATTATATAATATGATCAATATAAAATATCAAATTTAAATATTTAAATAATAATTTTGTATATATTTTTATATAATATCTTGTATCACCTCGTGTGTCACGTTTCTGACCACTCTAAAAAAGAGAAATTAAAAAAAAAAAAAAAAAAAGTGTCTAATCCTGTACCCTTTTCTTAGTGGAAGGCTAACATCAGAGCCTCACTTGTTGGAGTCCAATCAAAACATTTTATATACGTGCAACTCTTTAGATTCCAATTTGAACCCTTAAGCCACTAATTAATCGAGTTTTGTATTGATCTAAACCTGTCATTTATAATTGAACAATGATATTTATTTCTTCTTTTTTTACTTGAAAAATAATTATAAATATTTATACTAAATTTATAATTTTATACTTTTCACAATATATATATATATTCTTAAAAATATATTCACTTCTGTTTGGCGGTTTGAATTTAGTTGATAATTTCAATATGCATGTCATTTTATATTATATATATTAGACATTTTACTCAATCAAGCTAGCTAGCTTGCTATTAATTAGAACTATCAAATAAATTAAATAAATCATTAATGTTACTTATAATTTAATGAAATATATAACTAAGGAGGAGACAAAGTTTTAACTATATCCATCCACCCCTTCGTTTCTCTCTCTATTGCCTGCCTCCATGATTTTCTTCAATGAAATGACACCTTATAAGATTTAGACTACATATATATTTCTTATCTAATTTATTTATTGAATAACAACCATCATTTATCAAATTAAGATGGATCAATTCAACCCCCAAAACATAGGTCGAGTGGTTGAACAAGAGATAAGTTAAAATTTACATCAGTAGATTTTGAATTTAACTACTTATTCTACGCAATAAAATAAAATTTCACACTTATAATGTATTTCCTCTATCAGAATCAAAAATATAAGTGATAGGAATCGAGCAAGAACGATGATCTTAAAATGAATCAATTCAAGATCCCACTATATCCATTAATTAATGTAAAGAATTTTCGCAAATTCTAGGAGAATCCATATCTATATCCATTTTTAGACAAAAAAATAATTATTCACTTCTGAGTCTAAAGAATCAACAAAAGAAAGACCCAACCACGCTACCAGTGCAATGGTCCTCATACATAGATACCAGCGACTTTCGCAATCATAGCTAATAATTATATAAGAAAATATTATTTTAACATAAAATTTTGATAATTTATATTAAATAATTACTAATATTTATTTTGATATTCCAGCAACTTTGATAATTATTTTTTATATAAGAAATTATTATCAGTGATTTTTTAACTACTAATATTAAATTTTGTGTTTAAATAATATTTTCAAATTATATAAAAATGTGGTTCATCGACCCACCCGTGGCAATTGGCATTATTTCTGGCGGGTGGGTGTGAGGGCCCCCTTTGTTGGACAATTCATCCATTGTGATTCCGTTTTCGTCGTTTGGTACTGTTTGTTTTGCGGGCAAGAGAGACCACGCGTCAGTGTGTGTCAGAAGTAGTAGTTAAGAGATGGAATCCGGAAATCAAAACTTAAAAGGGCTCATTCTCTTTAGTTTTTAATTTTAATTTTAATTTTAATAATTAAATATACTTTCAATTTTTATATTTTAATAAATAAATAATTTTTAAAAAATATATATTTTAAATTTTTTAATTAAAAATAAAAATTTAAAATTTAAGATATTTTTAGAAATTTAGAGATTGTTTATCTATGGATAATGTTTTTTTATTTTTTATTTTCACTTTTCATCCCTATTTTCATATTTTTATTTTTACAAAAAAATAAAAAAATATGTTCATTTTTACTAAATATGAAACTAATTTTAAATTTCAAAACGTGAAAAAATATATTCAAGTAAACAATTTGCGAAGGATTTATAGACTGTGAAGTACGGAAATGACTTGGAGATGTCGTTTCAACGTTTTTTAATCGTTTTCCATTTCGAAAATAAAAAAAATTAAATAACAATTAATTAATGTTCATTGGAAGGACGTAACAAGTTTATACGTGGTTTGCAATTTTTTTTTATTGAAGTCTTTTAACTTTAAATGTCTATTACTAAAAATGTTTAAATAACTTTTATTTATTGAGTTGGTCTTTTACAAAAAGAAATTGTGACATTGTTGAAATGTTTATTTTTGAGCTTTTCTAAATATTGTTGATAGTTGTTTGAATGTATTATGGATTTTATGTTTATATTTGTTTGAAATTTAAATATATTATGAAACTTATGTGTATTGTTTATGTTCAAATATTTTTTTTATATTAAAAATTATATTTGCAAAAGAATCTCTATATTTTTTAAATTTACAGTTTATCCACGTTTTCGTTTCTTACCTTCTTAGAAAAATAGCGTTTTCATGTTTCGAAAACGTCTCCCATCTTCATTTCTGTGCAACCTAGTTTACAAAAAGTTTCTAAAGTTTAGATGATGGCTTGTGAGTATTTTCTAAAAATATTTTTATATATTTTATTTAAAACTAAAAATTTAAACTCATGATCTTTAAATAGTTATTAATTATTTAAATAATTTTACGACTCATTTATTTTAAAATTTTATTTAAAAAATAACAATGAACCGTACGTGACCAGATAAATTTGTATTTAATTTATTTCTTTCTTTCACATACATAGTCCAAATGACCCTCTACCCCACAAGCACAGAGATATACGTACATGTGTGTTGTGTGTGGATATAGATCGTTTGTCCTTTCCTTTTATATTTCTCCAATTATTCCCCGAAGTCGTAAAAAGTTGACAAAGACTTGTCCTTGTTTGTCCCTATTGTAATAAAGGTGTTTGGGACATTTTCATCGTTTTCGCAACTATCAAAAGTGCTCTCCACAATCATTCACTTCAAAATTTTCTAAACTTCCTATTTTACCCTCAAATCGGACACAACCACACCCATCTCTCTCTCTCGGCACCCATCTCCCTCTCTCTCCTCCTGAAATATACACACAAAAAAATAGAGTCAATTAAAAACACAAAAAGATTCATAATTAATAAATCATATATAATGTTATTGAATTCTAGCACTCGTATGAAATTGGATTCATATATACATATCAGCCATGATGAGCGAAGCATCATCACGTAAGACTAGCTAGCCACGTTGAGCACTTTTCTTTTTTTAATTGATTCATAACAATTAATTAACACATCCATCACATTTGATCCCCATATATATAATACTTACTCTTTGTCTATATGGTTCATCTCTATTATCTCATCCATTTTGGCGTTACTAATCGATAATATCATAATGAAATTGTTGACTTTTATTGATCACCACAAATTTAAGTAATACCATAATATGCAAGTGAGAATCAATGTCGTACCTGAGATTTTCGAACTTTGAATCGAAATATAAAAATGAGTTCCTGAATCATAATATGCATTCAAATTTTATTTTCTTATAATAAAATTTAAAAATAATAAATAAATATTCATACCGTAACAAATAATAAAATAATTTTTTTCTAAATAATCAATTAAAAACTACTCTAGACCAAAATATCAATCAAATTTATATAATCAAGTTGTTTGAGTATTTTTTTCTCGATAGACAATGTAATCAGTCCATTTAATCTATCTTGTGATGTAATTGAGCAGAGATAACTTTTCATTAACTTTAACTTGAAAAAACTTATTTTTGCAGATGCAACTGTAATTAGTATAGTTAGCAAAATTCTGTAAACAACACAAGCATTTAGGAAACATATGAGAATCTATAATAACAAAACATAAATTCTACAAATTACTTTACATGTTGCTCTATGTATTTCTAAAGTTCTTTAATTTTTTCATTGATGTCAATGGGGAATTTACTCAATACCTTCTATTGGTGAATAATTTTTTTTTTCTTGAATCAATAAATGTATAAAATCTTAGTTACCCATAACCTATTTTGAGAGCTTCTAATCCACAAAGACATATATATATATATATATATTATAAAAAAAAATAACAAAAATTAATAATTTAGTGAGTTGTTCTTTGAGAGAGAGAGAAGGAAAGGGAGAGAGAGTTTGCGTGAGAGAAGTGTGATTGGGGGGAGGGGAGAGAGATTTATGTAGGGGTAAAATAGTAAAATTCCTCTCAAATTTATGAGCTTCCTAAATTGGCATAAATTATGGGTTCGGAGACAATGGCCTTTTGGATTACTCTATAGGTCTGGGCCTGGTGAGAATAATAAAATTATCAGTATCACATAGTAATATTAGTCACGTGAAACACATTGATCTTAAGGGTTATCAAAGGGTGTGTTTGGAAGGATGTAAAATAATGAAATTGAATGAAATGATAAATGATGAAAAGAGATTTTTTTTTTTTTTTATTGGAGAGGATTATTAGTAATGGAATGAAAAGAGATTGAATGAATTATTTTTTATCTAATCTCTATAAATAAGTATTTTTAATTTTCTATAAATTATAGTAGGTGGGAAAAAAATGAGACTTATCCATCAAATTTTTCAGTATTACTTTTCATCCTTTTATCCAAAAAAAAAAAAAAAAAACTCTCATTCTATTATTTGTGTTCCACCCATATATAATTCATTCCATTAGTAAATTTTTGTCAAACACAGCGTGAGGATGATTTTGACACATGGTAGTGGCGCATAATAATTAATCTTTGCCTGGAAACTCGTGCCTATTATTGCAGATGAAGGTGGTGGAAGACTTGTATGGTCAAGGATTTAGGTGTGGGTGGAGCAACTTTTCTTCTTTTCATTTTGAATCTAGATGAAGATAACACATCCACAATAAAATGTTTTCGTCACCAAATTCATTGAAGTGTTACGTATTTCTATGATAAAAAAGAGTCTTCCTACTTTGATCAACAGCCTCAGAGGGGCTTATCAAGGAGGGTTAAAATGATTAAAAAAAATTAACTCAAATGCAAAATTACTTTTTTTTTTTTTCTGCAATCTCCTCTCTCTTCCCTTCATACAAAGTCTCAGTACCCGCCTTTGCCTCACCGCCTTTCTCATATTGACCGTCGCTACATCTTCTATATTCACAGAGAATGAAGACGTAACGACGATCAACGCAAGACGAGACGACAGTGGATGTTGGAGTTTGTTAGTGGCGACAATCATGAAAAAAGGAGAGAGGGGAGGTTACGAGGAGGGGAGTAATTTTGCATTTAGGGGAAGGATATTTTTGTCATTTTAGCCCCTCTCAGTAAGTCTCTCTTGAGACTCTCTAACAAAATAACATTAACAAATAAAAAAATTAATCTCCTACATGGTAAAAAAATATAATTGCCTTATCAAGATTCAATCAAAATTTTTGATGTGACACTTAAATATCAAATTTTATTTTAATAATTGACTACTGGTTTGTTGGTTGCAAAAAAAAACATCATTTGCTGTTTGTTGTTTGATTAGCAAATTATTATTTGATATGGATTGAAGTTAAAAAGGGAATACCATATTAAGAGTAGAAATTTTGTACTGGTCGGGGCTCAGACACTCAGCCAGCTGGCTGGCTAATTAGGTTGGATTTCATAGACCTTGATTATAATGTAATATAGACTTGATTTAATGTTAACCAAATAGAAACAAAATAAAACAAGAATTGAAACAAATTAAATAAACATACATAGTCACATTTGATTTTGACTCGTGACTCTACTTAATTTATCTTTTGGAGTAGTAGAGAGACAAAATCAGCAAGCCAGCAACAATATTTGATCATTTCACAGTACAAATTAAGCTAGACAATTGAATAGTCGATGAAAATATATTTTATTTGAATTTTACATCTCAATTTTAGTTTTAGAGCTACCATGCATGCACCCTGAAGTGGTTGGCACGTAATTGTGTTCTTTAAGAGCTAGTTGGCTTAATTTAAATCGTATCATGAACTTATGAGTTCTAGGAGTTTATTTCCTACGTACTAGCTGTAAAAGGATACTTAAATAAAATAATTTATTATAATGCTTGTAATCATTTATTTGACAATACTAATTTATTACCAAGTAAACTGATGGAAGAGTTTATAAGCTCTTATACAATTTGCCAAAGAGGCCCCAAAATAAAAAAAAATAAAAAAAAAAGTTTTAATCTCTTTATCAGTTTAATGAGCTTCTATTTGACCAAAATTTAAGCTAAGCTAGATATCCTCTTTATATGAACATGATGAATAGACAGATTTTAATTTCCTCCTCTCTCTCCGTAGACACAAGCAAGAAATAAAAAACAAAAAAAACAGAAGAAAAAGGAACAAGTTTCCGATCGACAATGTCTGATGAATCCCAAAAACCTCTTCTTCCAGTTCAGTCAAACGACGGCAAGAATCCCGCCGAAGAAGTAGATGGCTCGAACAGCAAGAAAAATGCCTCCATGGCCGATATCGAGAAGCAAGCTGAAAACTCTGGTCAAGAATCTGGGCAGCCTGAAACCTCTGGTAATGGTACACCTTGGATTCCCATAGACTGCTCCTATCTCACCGTCTGCATCATCAACATCATACTCTTGGCGCTTTTGCTCTGGGCCTACATCCCCTTCCTCCTGTCGACCGAATGCGTCTGGATCACCGGCAAGATCGCCATTCTCCAAGGGATCTCCATCTTCATATTGTCAGCGCTAGTCGTTCTCTCCATTTTCTTTTGCATGATTTATTCCAGCACCCGGAGGCTGTTGCTGCTGGTGCTCCACGTGGTGGCCATGGCTCTCCTTATCTACTTGTGCTGTCTCGCCATGTCGCTGATCAGCAGGGGCAGCGGCGAGAAGCTGCCGGAGAAAGAGTACATGGAGTACAGGTTCGAAGCGTATCCCGACTGGGTGCAGGGCTGGGTGACGAACCACTGGAGCAACATGAAGAGTTGTTTGAAGGAGAATGGAGTTTGCCAGAGGCTGGAGGCTGATGGAGTTACCTTCACTGAAGAGGATTTCTATATTGAGCAGTTGTCTCCCATTGAGGTATGAACACTGATTTTTGGTCCCGGATTAATTTGGGTTGACTTACCAAATCGAATAGTTTTTTAATTTTATTCTTTAACCATTTTGTTCTTGGATCAACTGTCATGATGATTATTGATATGCAAAAGAGCAAAAAGATCTTTTAAACTTAAGATTTAACCAAAATTCTCGGACCAGTTACCATTTTTTTTTTTTTTTCTTTGAGGTATACTCTAAAAGGCTTCTTCGTCACCTCCTCTAGTTTTTAATCTTCACGTGTTCCCACCATTTGCTGCTTGGATTCGTTTTCAGAAACATGTAATCAAGTATCCTTGCACAAATTCTATACAAAGCTTTGGACCACAATTCTTCAACATCATTTTGTGTGTATACCTTTTTTTTCTGTTAAAGTCGTACATAATTTTATTTTCTAGCTAGATATTTGTATAATGTTTTATTTTCTAGCTAGATATTTTAATCCCTAGTAATATCACCATATAATTAAATTCATCGATGATGGATTACTCTACATTAGAAATTTATTTAACCCAAAGTTTCAAACAATCATTTATATATATTTATAAAACAAAAACAAAACAAACTTTAATCTCATTATCTGTGTGCGTGTGTTGTTTTACTTATATTGCTATATTATGAGGAACTGTTGTGCCTCACAGTCTGGCTGCTGCAAGCCATCAAATGACTGTAAGTTCGGGTATGTAAGCCCAACCGAGTGGGTTGCCACGGCAAACTCTTCGTATGCAAATTCAGATTGCAAAAGGTGGAGCAACAACGAAGAAGTGATGTGCTTCAACTGTCGCTCATGTAAGGCTGGGACGCTCGACAACCTCAGGATTGGCTGGGTAGAACTGCTTGTGTCTTTGATTGAAATTGTAACCGGATCTGATTCAACTTAATATGACATATATATATATATATGTTAATTATCCACGAATGGAGTCACTACGTACCCAAGAACTATATATGTATATATCCTAAGTTGTCTCCCAAGGTCGACCTTGCATGGTTGGCTTTGATTGGAATTGTATCAGGGATGTATATCTCGCTGTGGGATAAGCTATATGTAGTTCTGTTTTCATAATAATTTTGTAAGTTCAATGCGTCATGTCTTTTGGGATTTTTAGATTTGCAAGTTCAATTGAGTTTATAATATTCAGTTTCACCTCATAATTGGTCAAATCACATGTTAGTTTGCTCTAACACTATACATATATCTTGAATTGTCAAATACCATCTCAATGATCTCGTTTAAAAACTTAACCTAATAAATAAATAATTTAATTTTTTATACCATTATTTTTACTCCCCAATACAGAAAATTTTCAAAATTATCTACCTTTGGTTATCTATCTCATAGGCAATGGAAAACCAGAGCCTTATCCTAGGCTGGGAAAACTGTTATGATAAAGGTAGCATTGTCCTCTCTTTCCCCAACCATCTTGCGTACGCAAATTACCTTTCGAAAAGAGTAAGCAATCAAATGGATAGGATAGTCTGTAACTTTAGGTGGGGAAGTGAGTAGCCAATTCTTTATACCAACATTAATTCAGACAGATTCTATTCAAGGTATGGTTCCCACTTTCGCTGTTTAATTATATACCATACACTATATTACGTACCATTGACTCAAGGGGACCGAGAGTCTGAGACTGCCAACCGGTAACCACTGAGTTGCAGAAATCGCCGGCCGCCGCGCGAGAGACCTGTCCACCTGCTGATCTAGGAAGTTCTCCGCTTTCGTTGGTGTTGACAAATAGACTCCTTCCTATCATAGCCGCTGCGTCGCCGTATCTGTGAAGAGAGTAACCGCTGTGTTCGGTCACCGATCGGGGAGGTTGAAAAGTAGATATTAGAGCGCCCCCTTAGGCGTATTTTTAGGTTGCCTTATTTTTACTTTTTAATTTTTAATTTTGAATTTTAAATTTATCTTTAATTTTCTATTTTGATAGTTTACTATTAAAAAATTAAAAATACGTTTTTTTTGTCATTTTAAAAAACTATTTCTCAAAACAAAAAATTAAAAAACGTATTTTCTTTATAATTTTGAAAATAATTTTTTAATAATATTTTATTTAATAAATTTAAATATTCAGTAAATTAGAAATATTTAATGTTAATATATTATTAAAAATATATATCTTTTAAAATTAATAAATTTTGTAATATTTTTTTCTATTATAATAATAAAATATGAATAAATAAATAAATGTGTTTTGAATTTAGAGTTTGTTTTGAATAAAAATACTAAATTTTTTTTTTTGTTATTTTGAGTTTTTTTTATAATTTTTTTATTTCTAAAAATATATTTTTAAAAACAATAAAGAGAACGTGTTTTTATTATTTTAAAAAATTAAAAATTAAAAATAATTTAAAAACAATAAAAAAGAACGTAACTTTAATTATTTATTAATTCTTTTTTCCTTCAATCATTTGACGGAATGACCCGTGTCTCCCCAATCCATTTTGTATTAATTTGACAGAAATTGTAAGAGAAGAATATAAATGAATTTCATTAAAAAAAATTCACTTATGAAATTCTATAAATTTATGTAAGAAAATTGACTTTTGTCCTTATTTAATTTATTTACTTATGTATTTTTTTATTTTTTAATATATAAGTTGTTTAGTATACATGGGTTTTGTTAATTTCACTTTAAAAATATTGGTACTTCAATATAGTATATAGTAAAACTACGCTATTAATTTAACGTTTGTTAAAATAAATAAGATAAAATTATATTAAAATATATTTTAAACCAAAACATAAAATTATCAAGATAAAAATGTAAAAATATTGCATGATTTTTATCAAACTATTTGTTAAATTTTTTGAAATGTATCGAGAACATATATGTCATTTTTTCTTATCTATAAAATTTAAAATAAATTTATTTAAATGGAGAAGAGATAAATTTATCTAAAAAATTTTAGATAAAAAGTCACATGACTTCTTTTATAAAAATTATATATAAATTTAATAAATATAATAAAAAATACTTTTTTTTAAAATAATTTTTATATCTTACTTTTTTTTAAATTATATTTTAATTAACAATCACTATCTAAGATGTTAATATTCTTGGAGTATAAATGTCCCAATATTTTTCCCTATCTGACGAGTGCAATGGTATCAAAGTGTGCCTCTTCAAAAGGAATGAAACAAGTGAAATGAAATGCTAACAAATAGAATATGTTTTTTTTTTTAAATTTCCTTAAAAAAAAAATTTACTTGAGTACATTGAGCTTTCTGGGTTTGCAAGCCAAGCCCTTATATGTAAAGATGGCAAAATGGGCCTGGCCCGGGATCGGGCTAGGGCCAACATTTTGCTGGCCCATTTAAGGCCAGGCCGATTTGGCCATGCCCGCTTGGCCCGCTAATTGGCCACAACACCCTCCCTCAGCCTCGCTTCTCGCCCTCGCCCTCGCCCTCACCCTCTGTCGCCCTTGCCCTCACCCTCGTCTCGCCCTCGCCCTCGCCCGCGCCCTCACCCTCGCCCCTCGCTCTCGCCCTCACCCACGCCCTTAGCTCTTGCCCTCACCCTCGCCCCGTTTAGCCTGCTTGGCCCGCGGGCCCGTCTAAGGCCGAGCTAGGGCCAGTAGATTGCTGGCCCATTTTTAAGCGGGCCGATTTAGCCCGGCCCGCTTGACTCTGTAGCCCATTTGCCATCTCTACTTGTATGGGTTGAGTTGGCCCACAGGCACAAAATCCGTAGGCTACATCGATTGAGGTTGGCCTGACCCATCTGCTAAACAAGCTAGACAAAGCATGTCATATCATGGGTTGAATCAGGCACCCAGCTGGCTTATTTCACCATCTTTGCACCATACAATACCATAGGTAATTATATTATATTTGAGAGCACTTTGAACCTTGTACAATCACCCTGTCATGCATCCTACTTTTGATTGGTTCAAGGTGGCTCCGGCAGACTATGTTTTGTATTTTGATACATTTCTCATCAATTACGGGAAGTAAGCATACTGCCACCAATTGATGGATATTTTTTCAATGGACCGAGACACGAAAGACCCAGTGGTTCTATACGTATTAATTATATTATTATTATTATTATATGTTGAGAATTGAAAATAACATATATAAAAGATAAAAGGGTATGTTTCTTCATTCGTCACTATACAAAAATAAAATTTATAATTTTATTATTATATTTTGATAACAATACATTTTTTTACATGTTTTAAGTATTTAAATGAGATGTTAATTAATAATTTTTAATATTTAATTAATTAATTAAATTCAATTCAACTAGCTCATATTTAGAAATAAATTTTCAACGGGTACTTGCATTAATTAATTGGGGAGACCCAACTTGTTACTTAAAAATGGCCTATCCTAGTTGAGTGTAATATCAGGAAGTAAAGTGGGTGTAGCACAGTTAGTTCTCAAGTAATAGATTACACCCAATGATGCAGATTCGAGTCATGATAGTCGTAGTGTAGGAGTTTCACTCTTATGTGAAGATGACTCATTGTGGGTACCATACACTTTGTCTTTTACTTGGTAAGTTGCTGTGTATCATAATTAACTTCTCCCACGTACGTAAGACAATGTATGAGAGATTTTTAAGACGAGAATTTCACATTTTGCATCAAAAATAAAAATAAAGTAGCTTCAAATAATGCTTCATTACTTGATAGGTCAAATAATCATTTCATTTCATTTCATGCCCAAAAAACCTACTCATCAGTCACATCATCACAATGGCTTGTACTGTACAGAAGAAATTGTCCATGAAGGGCATGTGCTAAGCAATGGGCAAGGGCCAAATTAAGGTTCACGGGGCTGGCCGAAGGGCGGGATGGGAGAATCATCTCTATCCCCACCGGACAAGAAGAAAACAGACAAAACAACCACAAGCAATAATTATAAAACCCATACAAGACAAAACACCCCAATAAGGCCCAACTAAAGGCATTCATTCATTCATTCAAATTTTACAAATAAAACCCTAACTAATAAAACAAATTATCTAAAGGGTAAATTGCATACACACCCTTATAGTTTAACTCATTTAAGCAAACACCATTTTCATCAATTTTAAGAGTCCATATTGTCTACTTTGGGTCAAAATAATGTAAGTTTAACCTTAATAAAATTGTACTTAATTCGTATGACTTTTAATTAACCATTTTGTCCCCTCCCCCCAACCGACGGGCCAAGAAACCCGATGAGTGATCTTCAACTCGTCGTTGCTACGACTTGATTTCTGACAATCCACTTGCCAATCATTTTTCCAACTTCCCTGCCTCTATTTATTCCCATCTTCCCCTATTTCTACACCATTTTTTCTCCTCTTTTGTTCTATAAACTCACATCCTTCTAATTCTGCATTTTGTTAACCCTTCTTTTTCTTCTACAGTTGTTCTTCTATAGCTCGATGTGCAATCTTATGGTGTTGACGACGGATCCCCTCCGATTTATTTAGCCCCTTCCAATTGCTGTCAATTCGCCCTTGGTGTGTCTTGATAAAATTGCTTATCAGTAATCCTTATGGTATTTCTCTGTGTCCCTTATATTGCTATTGTAAGGTTTTTTTGCACGTGGGCTTCTTTCTTTGGCTTGTTCTATCTTTGGTCTGTATAAAATTTTCAATTAAAAAAAAAGATTGTTTTTATTAAATTTAATTCAACTAAAAATAAAACAACAAATTAAAAAAAAAAGAAAAAGAGCAGGATCGCTGAAACAATTGCAAATATTTACCCGCAAATTGAGCTTGAAAGCTCCAATAAATATGCATGAGTGGCAAAGTTTGTATCAGTGGTAGTTTGAACGTAGTGGTAAGCTGTTGTGTTGACCTCCAAAGTCCCTCCCACCTATTGCAAATGTTTAACCTTCTTTTATCAAATATACAGCAGCTATAGAATCCAGGATAGAAATCTTCTTCACTGAGCCAGCAATATGCGATTTTGCTGCCAATAAGCACTTTTTTCTGATCGCAAACCTTAACACCTCTGATATTCAAGAAGATTTAATTAAGATCATTGTAGAAACTGAATTGGTTTTCTACCTTGTTAGCTTCGTTGTCTCTCTCTTCTCTATATATAGCTGCAATGGTTCAGGCTGCTTCTTCATCGTCTTTGATATTTGCTACAAATTTTTAGTCTCCTTGCAATCTCATTGTTTTAAATAATTTGATTAGACATAACAAAATGCTACAATTGATAAAATCTAAATTACGTTCTATTAATTGTTTATTGTTAGAAACATTATAATATATGCATTGGGACTATTTGCCGTTGATCTAAAATCTATCTATGAACATTGATGAAAATAGACTCAAATCAGGGGCCGAGCCGAGTGGGTGCATATTTCCTGATTTTGTCCATTTTCCAAAATGCACCCACTCGACCCCTGATTTCGAAAATCCATTTTTATCCAACTGCATATCATTATTCAAAATCTATAAATCTATGACATATGTTACATTTTTGACATGTAAATAGCTACATGCCTCAAAACTTGTAAGAAGTGATAAAAGAATTTTTTTTTTTTTTTTTTATTAAGGTAAGGTTTGTTAAAATAAATAAAATAAGTTTATATGAAAATAAGATTGGAATGTTTTCTGAATCAAAATATGGAATAATCAAGATAAGGCTGAAAAGAATTTCAAGATTTTTATCAGACTGTTTGTTAAGTTTTTTTAAAGTGTATTAAAGGACATATATGTTATTTTTTCTTATCTGTAAGGTCTAAAATAAATTTATTTATGTAGTGTTTATTAACCAAAATATAGACCAAAAAATGTAAGATATGAAAAGCATTTCAGACTTTTGTTCTTTTCAATATGTTTGTTAAACTTATGTCATGACTCTTGAAAAAAAGTTACGTAACTTTTTTAAAATGCATTAAAGAACATATGCGTCATTTTTTCTTATCTGTAAGGTCTAAGATAATTTATTTAGGTAGTGCTTGTTAACTAAGATATAAACTAGAAAAGGTAAAATATGAAAATCATTTTAGACTTTTGTTCTTCCTAATGTGTTTGTTAAACTTATCTGATGACTTTTAAAAAGAAATTATGTAATTTTTTATCCAACATTTTTTAAATAAACTTATCTCTCCCCCTCTAGATAAACATATCTTAGACCTTATAAATAAGAAAAAATAACACATATGTCCTTGAGTGTATTTTAAAAACTTTAACAAATAATTTGATAAAAATCTTAGAATGCTTCATAATTTTATCTTAATCATTCCATATCTTTGGAAAATATTCTAACATTATCTTAATATTTACTTTAAAAAAAAATTATCTTACACATTTTAACAAATGCTACCCTAGACAGAGAGAAGAGATAAATTTATTTGAATAATTTCAAATAAGAAGTCACGTGACTTGTTTTCCAATGATTGTTAGATAAATTTAACAATACAATAAAAAATACTTTTATCCGGAATACTTTTCATATCTCACTTTTTCTAGTCTATATCTTGATTGACAAACACTACCTAAGAAAAATTACATGAGTAGAGATATTAATGAAGAGTAATTGAGGGTTATGAGACTCCATTTTAAAATTTCAAACTCACCGATTATCATCCGCTACTAGACTGTGTAGCTCCTTGAAAATTGTACAACTTCTCTATTTACAGTTGCTAGCTAAGAAAAGGATATCCCTCAACCAATTTCTGCTGTCAGTCCTATGTGTTAGTTTTCTTTTCATGATCGTAGCAATTGCCTCAATTTCCCATACTTCATTTGGGTTCTCCATTTGGCATCAAGACACATTGTTGAAAATTGATTAAAGCCTTCCCCTACCTCAATATCAGTTGAATTATTCAGTATTAATTGGCAATAAACCTCCTACAAAATCAAACAGACGTTTTAGTGGAGTGGTATTTGGCGTGCTATTAATCAGGCATCAGTAATTCTGTTTTCTGTTTGTTTCCTTTGCTCGTTCCAGTTTTTACTTGTTCTTCAGTCGGGTTGCGGCAAGCCCTCAGACGACTGCAAATTCACATATGTTAGCCCGACCAACTGGACTGCCACTACTACCTCTTCGTACACCAATTCAGATTGTCGCCTGTGGAGTAATGACCCATCTATCCTGTGCTTCAACTGTCAATCGTGTAAGGCCGGACTACTGGACAACATAAAGCACGACTGGAAGAAGGTAGCAGTTGTCAACATTATATTCCTAATCTTTCTCATCGTTGTGTACTCGATTGGGTGCTGCGCCTTCAGAAACAACCGGGAGGACAATTACGCGTGGAAGAGACAGTACCCCTGAACGCATCCCGAGTTGAGTGAATAAATATTATGGTTTCTAGATGCCATAGTGAACTGATAAGGCTTCTATATATTTGTTCCTATGGGATGCTTGCTTCTGCATCTATACTAGGCTTCTTTCATTTGTATAGCTGTCTCTGTCTCGGCATATTCAGACCATATTATTAGCTTATTCATTTTCAGTATATTCTATAGAGGCTTCTAATGCAATCAACTGTTGTCATTTAGTTCCTCACTTTAGTTGATGTTCATGTCCTAGCTTGTGCTACTTTCATGGTTTACTTTTCTGCGTCGTGATAGGAATATTTTTTTTGCTTCATAACAAGAAGCATTCTAACAAGATTGAGTGTTGTTTGTTGGTTATTATCATGAATTTTTTTCACAATAATAACCACAAACAACACTCATCTTATTAGAATGTTAACTTGTTATGAAGCAAAAAGAACATTCCTATCAGGACGCAGAATAGTAAACCATGAAAGTAGCACAAGCTAGGACAAGAACATCAACTAAAGTGAGGAACCAAATGACAACAGTGGATTGTGTCAGAAGCCTCTATAGAATATACGGAAAAACGAATAAGCTAATAATATGGTCTGAATAAGCCGAGACAGAGACAGCTATACAAATGAAAGAAGCCGAGTATAGATGTAGAAACTAACATCCCATAGGAACAAATGTATAGAAGCCTTATCAGTTCACTATGGCATCTAGAAACCATAATATTTATTCACTCAACTCTGGATGAGTTCAGGGGTACTGTCTCTTCCACGCGTAATTGTCCTCCCGGTTGTTTCTGAAGGCGCAGCCCCAAATCGAGTACACAACGATGAGAAAGATTAGGAATATAATGTTGACAATTGCTACCTTCTTCCAGTCGTGCTTTATGTTGTCCAGCAGCCCGGCCTTGCACGATTGACAGTTGAAGCACATGATAGATGGGTCATTACTCCACAGGCTACAATCTGAATTGGTGTACGAAGAGGTAGCAGTGGCAGTCCAGTTGGTCGGGCTAACATATGTGAATTTGCAGTCGTCTGAGGGCTTGCCGCAACCCGACTGAAGGAACAAGTAAAACGGGATGAGCAAAGAAAAAATAAAAAGCAGACAGCACAGTGATGGCGGATCAATAACGAGCCAAATACCATTCCACCAAACATCCATTTAATTCAATAGGAGGCTTATTATTGTCAGTACAAAACAATTCAAGGGAGCTTGGGGCAGGGGAAAAGCTCAAATCAACCTCCACAAGTGTGACTCATCGCAAAACAGAAAACCCAAATGAAGAACAGGAAATTGAGGCAATTACTATAACCATAAAAAGATAACCAACATACAAGGTTGACAGTAGAAATCTGACAAGGAAAGTCCTTTCCTTACCAAAAGTAAATAAAAAACTAGTCAAACTTTCAAGCAGTTATAATTAAGCACCATAAACACAATTCAACTGCAAGCATGCAAAACAATAAAAGCCAAGGCAATTATTTGTGTGAATAAAATCACATGCAAAAAAGTAAATAAATAAAAAAGCATGTCTCTAGTACATAAAGTTTACCTTCGGGCATGTTTCTATAAATCGAACCTATAACCTTCTAATTACAAAGAAACAACCTTAATATTAGTAGCAAGGGTTGTCCGATCAAATAATATGAGAATTTGTGTGTGTGAAGGGGGGAGGGGAATATATATAAATAGTGAATAGCAGATGGGTAGAACATTCCAACGTTGTCTCTGACGCTTCGTCAAAGCACTCGCCAAGCCAAATAAATAGCAAGGCAACCTAATTTGGAGGCGTCCAACGCTGCTCGTCATCGCCAAATCTGCTTGCTAATGTTTTGGCAAACCTTAATCCCTTCGTCAAATTTGGCGATCCATCTCGGACAAGTAACCCTCGCTATCTCTCCCACACAACAGCCATCTCAACGTCGGTGCAAGCCGATTTGTTGTCGAAAAAGGCTCGCTGTTGCAGCAGACCCACAGATTGGAAGTCCATGCGGTCGTCTAGAAGACCAAATTGACTGGAGAAGACAACAAGCAGACACGATGGAAGGTGAGCAGACGCGGCGGCGACAACCAGCAGACCAAGCGATGGTGACGACCACCAGATCCGGCGACGGCAGCAATCAGATTGTTCGACAGCGACAACAACGAGAACAGATGTGGCGCGATCAGGGTTTGCAATTATTGATTTTGGGAAATTTTTTATTGATCTGTGTATTTGATGAGTAATATTGTGTATTTAGTTATTGATTTGTGTATTTAATTATTAATTTTTTTATATATATATTTGATTATTTTATATATTTAATTATTAATTTTATATATGCGTATTTAATTATTAATCTATGTATTTAATTATTTTATATATTAAGTATTCAAAGATAATTCCACAACTAGATTAATTGAATTCTCAAACAAAGTGTGACCTAAATATATTTATAATTTTTTTATACAAAATTACACATTAGTGAATTATCTCATTGCCAAGCCAAATCACATAAAATTTATATCATATTTTTTCTAAATTTTTCAATGTAATGTTTCAAAGTTAATAAGATTATTTCAAAGAATAGAAAACATGATTGGAGACAACCTAAGTCAGCAATAAGCTATTTTTCTGCCAATGCAACACTTCGTCTTGATTGCAAACCCGACAACTCTAATGTTCAAGAAAATATTCAGGTTATTGTAGAAATTAAATTACCTTTCTACTAGGGTTGCAATTAAGTTGAGTCATTCATAATAGGCTTGATATTTGACTCGACAAAAACTCGTTTGAATTCGTTCTTTAAGGTAAATGAGCCGAGTTTAAAATTTAACTTTAAAACTTGATTTGTAAACAAACCAAATTTGAACTCAATAAAACTCGTCTCGTTAAAACTCACGAACATGTTCATTAAGAAACTTGTGAATAACTCATAAACAAACTTGTTTATAAATATATTAATATATTTATTAATAATTTTATAAATATATTATTTAACATAAAATTATCAAACTTTAAATTATTATAATAATATAAATAATTTGAATATATTTAAAATTATTATATATATAAATTTAATAATTTAACATAATATAATATATGTATATATATAATAAAACAAAATAACAAATTTTGATGACCCCGAGCTCAAGTTTCGTTCACATTAATCGAGCTTGAAACTAGCTAGCAAATTTAGCCTGAACTCACCAAAACTCATCTCAGCTCGATTCTATTCCAACCATGCTTTCTGCTTGTTAGCTTCGGTGTCTCACTCTTCTCCATAGCTCCAATGGTTCAGGCCTCGTCTCTAGCTTACTTGGGGAAGAGCCTGTCTTCCATTACAAGATCAATTGTTTTACTTTAATCTTTTCAACTTCGGCTACACATCTTCCTTTCAGTGGCTATCCTAATGCGTGTAGTGATTGTACTCTCTGGTCACATTTTAATCTTATGAATCATCATCGTCATTTTGCTTCTTCCAACCGCAATTCTGTTGATCTACTTGTTGGCCGTGGTCATCCGTGTGATGTATGGACCAATGACACTGGGGAAGGCTCAAAAATTTGTTCAAGGCAGGAAGCTACATGGTTTTTCTCTAAGTGTGTCTTCCCACTAGCATCCATGATTTTACGTTGAACTTAAATAGGCAGAATTCAGAAATCCCAATCAAATCAGATCATTATGTGGTTTCTGAACATAATGATTTTAGGTTGAACAATAATAACCAAACAACACTCAATCTTGTTAGAATGTTCCTTGTTATGAAGCCAAAAAAAACATTGCTATCACGACACACAAAAGTAAACCGTGAAAATAGAACAAGCTAGGACATAAACATCAACTACAGTGAGGTACCAAGTGACAACAGTAGATCGCGTCAGAAGCCTCTATAGAATATACGGAAAAATGAATAAGCTAACAATATTAGACTGAATAAGCCGAGACAGAGACAGCTATACAAATGAAAGAAGCCGAGTATAGATGCAGAAGCAAACATCCCATAGGAACAAATATATAGAAGCCTTATCAGTTCACTATGGCATCTAGAAACCATAATATTTATTCACTCAACTCGGGATGCGTTCAGGGGTATTGTCTCTTCCACGCGTAATTGTCCTCCCGGTTGTTTCTGAAGGCGCAGCACCCAATCGAGTACAGAATGATGAGAAAGATTAGGAATATAATATTGACAACTGCTACCTTCTTCCAGTCATGCTTTATGTTGTCCAGCAGCCCGGCCTTGCACGATTGACAGTTGAAGCACAGGGTAGATGGGTCATTACTCCACAGGCCACAATCTGAATTGGTGTCCGAAGGGGTAGCACTGGCCGTCCAGTTGGTCGGGCTAACATATGCGAATTTGCAGTCGTCTGAGGGCTTGCAGCAACCCGACTGAAGGAACAAATAAAACGGGATGAGCTAAGAAAAAATAAAAATAAAAAGCAAAAAGCACATTGATGAGGGATCAATAACGAGCCAAATACCATTCCACCAAAACATCTATTTAATTCAATAGGAGGCTTATTATTGTCAGTAACAACACAATTCAAGGTACGTTGGGGCAGGGGAAAAAGCTCAAATCAACCTCCACAAGTGTGACTCATCGCAAAACAGAAAACCCCAATGGAGAACAGGAAATTGAGACAGTTACTATAACCATAAAAAGATAACTAACATACAAGGTTGACAGTAGAAATTGGACAAGGAAAGTCCTTTCCTTACCAAAAGTAAATAAAAACTAATCAAACTTTCCAGCAGTTATAAGCACCACGAACACAGTTAAACCACAAGGATGCAAAAAAATCGGAGCCAGGGCAATTATTTGTGTGAATAAAATTACATGCAAAAAATTAAATATATATAAATAAACACGTCTCTAGTACATAAAGTTTACAGCTTCGCAGAGTTCAGGCATGTTTTTATTAATCGAACCCAGACCTTCTAATTAAAAACTAAAAGAAACAACCTTAACATTAGCACCAAGATTTGTCTGATGAAATAATATGAGAATTTGTGTGTGTGTGTGTGTGAGAGAGAGAGAGAGAGGGAGAAAAAGAGAAGGGGGGGGGGGGGGGGGGATGATGTATATAAATAGTGAGTAGAAGACAGGTTAGAACATTCCAACCTACACGTTTTGTTGAGAAAAATCAAAAGCACACCACAAATACAAAATTCAAAAAAATAAGTAAGACAACAAATTTACATGGTTCAGTACCTAATTTACATGAGCCTTATTTATAGCCCATATATATTGAAAAAAGATCAGGCCACTCGTTATGTATGTGTGTGTAAAACCATAGTGGTTTCATAATTCTAAAAGAGCACTTGGTAGCAGAACAAGAAAATACTAGAACTCTAAAATGCGTTTTCATGTGGAAAAATAGAAAACATTTCCAGAAAGTAAGAAAGAGAGAGAAAAGATTATGAAGAAGAATAAGAAGCTTGAGAAGAACAAGAGAGAAGAAGATAAGAGAAATTTAGCCAAGAAAGGAAACCAATACCATTGCATTCAATAATCAAATGCTGAATAAAAAGTTACACAATGATCCTTATTTATAGCCCAAAACTAAAACTAATTATAGAATGATTAGGAACCTAAATTCTAATATGATTCCAATCCAATTCAAATTCCAATTAACAAGATAAATTATATTTTAAATCAAAATCTAATCTTTAATATCAAAATAGAAAGCAATATCAAAATATGATTCTAATCTATAAATCAAATATATAACTCTCTCACCTAAATAATAATGATAATTCAAAACAAGAAATCAATCCTTATCATGTTTCCCAAAATCATTGAATATTTAATTTCCTATGAAATTTGATCAAGAAAAATTCTAGTAAACATAAATTAATCGTGCAAATACAGAATTTGAGGTAACAAAATCAAAATTGAAGAAAATTTGATTGTTTCTACGTGAACCTAAATAAATTAAAAATAAAAAAAGATAAGGGTACTTATTGTATATGTGTGCGTAAGACCATAGTTGTTTCATAATTCTAAAAGAGCACTTGGTAGCAGAACATGAAAATACTAGAACTCCAAAATGTGTTTTCATGTGTAAAAGTAGAAAATAATTGCAGAAAGTAGGAAAAAAGAGAAGTTTATGAAGAAGAAGAAGAAGAAGCTTGAGAAGACAACAGAGAAGAAGATAAGAGAAAGATAACCAAGAACAAGCTTGAGAAGAACAAGAGAGAAAAAGATAAGAGAAAGATTAACCAAGAAAAGAAATCAATACCAATGTATTCAATAATCAAAAGCTAAATAAAAAGTTACATCATGAGCCTTATTTATAGCCCAAAACTAAACCTAATTATAGAATGATTAGAAATCTAAATTCTAATATTATTCCAATCCAAATCCTATAATATCTATATAATTATCTAATAAAGAAAATCCAAATAACAAGATAAATTCTAATTTAAATTGAAATCTAATCTTTAAAATCACAACAGGGAAAAAAAATCAAAATATGATTTTAATCTCTAAATCAAATATAACTCTATAACCTAAATAACAATGATAAATCAAAAGAAGATAAATCAATCCCTCTCACGTTTCCCAAAACCTTGAATATTTTCCGTACCCAAAATACCTAGACTCAAATTTTTTCTCAATGTTGTGAACTTTCAAAATGCTATATTTATGGCCCTCCAAGTAACTTGGCTATCACTTCAAGTGACTTAGCCACCACTCCAAGCTAGTTGGCCACATCTTAATTCATATCAATTCAACAAGTTCCTATGAATTTTGGCCAAGAAAAATAACCATGATGGTAGCATAGAAACAATTAATTCCAGTAAACATAAATTAATCATGTAAATACAGACTTTGAAATTGACAAAATCAATATACAAGAAAAAAAAAATTTGCTTATATGTGAACCTAAATACATTGGAGAAAAAAAAGATCAGGCCCTGATTGTGCGTGTGAAACCATAGTGGTTTCATAGGTCTGAAAGAACACTTGATGGCAATGAATGAAAAAGAATAAGAGAGAAAATAAAGGAAAAGAAAAAAAGCCAAGAACCATGAACCATCACCAACCAGAATAGTTTTAATAGTTAAATGGCAGTACAGAAAGTCACCTCACAATCCCATATAAACACCAATCTGTCTTTATGTGTAAGCAAGTCTCCGTAAATCAATGAGGTGAATTGTCGAAATCAAATTCCAATCGGAAAAATGAAAACTAAGGCATTAACTAACAAGAAAGGGATGTATATCAAGTAGGATCAAATTTGTATGCCATAATGCAAAAAGTCCTAGACTTCCAGGCCACTCAATATATTGCACATAATTCAAGACGTTTGCCGATAAAACCCAAGCTTAGGGTAATAATCGCAGAAATTTAAAAGTAGTAGGCAAGTATTATAAATTAAAGTGAATCTAAAACATCTTTTCTGGGCAAGTAAATCTAAAAAACTTCTACGCAATTATTATGCTCAAAAGGCTTCTAACTTTTTAGAAGAACTAATGAGCCAATATGCACAAAAGGCTAAAACTTTTTAGAAGAACTAATGACCCACTTAAAGCAGCCGTTCACATCAAACTGCAATCTACAAAACTTTTGCAATTGTTTACTTAATTATAGAAACAGAAAAGAAAAGTACCTTTTTTCAATGTAATGTTAAAAATAAAAAAAACCATGTTCAAAAGCTCTTAGCTTTTCAGAAAAATACAAATTAAGCCAATGGAAATCACAGATAATTAAAAATAGAGCATCAAGAAGTAAACAACAACATACTTCATACTCTTCATTTTCCTTTCAAGAAAAGGCACTATTTGGGACCAAAATTTCTAATTAAAGAAGCTTTCAGAATTAAATGAAAAGCAAAAGGTCAAACCACACGCATCAACATAAGATCTGATTGTGCGTGGGATGTTATACATAGATATAGGTATAGAATGAAAGAGAGATAAAGATTGCATATTTGGGATTCAGATCTGAAAGAAGAACAACGCAGAACACCTGTTTGCTGAAATTCAGAAGCGAACAATTGCATTCAAGAAGACACAATACATGAGTGTATACAAATCTATTCACAAATGTGTGCGTTACAGAGAGAATTGCATATTTGGGGACAGAGATCTGGAAGAAGAAATCAAACGCAGAAAACCTAATTCGAAAAATCAAAAACCAGAAAAGAAAATTCAAGAAAACAGGTACCTGAACGGCGGAGAGGTGCTCCCGATAGAAATCCTCAGCAGGAGTGGAAGAACCATCGTCAATCAAGCTCTTGCAGACCTTACTGTCCTGCAAGCAACTCTTGATCTTGTTCCAGTTCTTGGTACTATTTACCCTCTTCTGAAGCCAGTTGGAGTAGTCACCAAGCCGGTACTCCTTGTAGCCTTTGCCTGACAAGGACTGTCCGGCGCCCTTGTTGGTGACGACGAAGGCGAAGATGGTGAAGCAGAAGAGGAGGACGATGAGGAGGAACATTACGAGGAGGTAGACCCAGAGCAGCCACGACACGCGGCAGCACGCGCCGACGAGGCCAGCGAGCGACACCACCATGAGGAAGACGCCGAGCGCGATGACCGGCTTCTCAAGGAACCGCTCGCACTCGGTGGTGCCTTGGTGGCTTAACCATATTCCGGCTCCAAGAATCGGAATCGAGAGCAGAAACGTCACCAGGTTCAGAATACCTATCAAATTGTTGCTCATCCGCACCATCTTCCAAATTCTCTCTGCCTTCTCTCACTAAATGTAGAGTTAGATATAGAGAGAGAAAATTGGAGAAACGAAACAGAGATTTTGAAGGCAAGACTGCAAAGAGAAGAACCGACGAAGAACAAGAACAAGAAGCGAGATGGAGCGATACTGGGAGACCAAATAGACACATATATATAGAGGTCTCTTGCTTAGTCAAGAAGCTTGGACTACACGCGCCACGTTCGAAATTAAGGGAGGGGGGTGGGTGCGAGTGTAGGGAAATCTGTATACTTGCTTTCTCATTGGTCCAGCTTTCTTTACTAACGTAATTAAAAAACAAAAAAATAAAGCTTTTTCAAATTTGGTTATATAAAAAAAAAACAAAAAAGTAGCTTAGTTTTGATA
The DNA here is from genome assembly GCF_014633365.1 of Diospyros lotus. Taxonomy (NCBI): domain Eukaryota; kingdom Viridiplantae; phylum Streptophyta; class Magnoliopsida; order Ericales; family Ebenaceae; genus Diospyros; species Diospyros lotus. The sequence goes on from NC_068344.1 coordinate 29,970,053, forward strand.
AGAAGTAGTACGGGTCCTCGGCTTGGGTAGGTTGAGTTTGAGAGAATAATAATATAAATGTAGCGTGCTTTTACCAATCAAACCCCATTATTTAAGGAATAATATTATTAGTATATCTTTGTGTATATTTTAACTTACATAAAGATATATTAATGACAAAAAAATTTTTCATGATGCGCATAGGAGCACATGTGAGGTGAGAAATATTTTGATCATAATATCCCCTTATTTTGTTTAAGATGTACAAAAATAATATATATCTAACATGATTCTTATTTAAAAAAGAGCATCACTATTTAGTTATATAATAATATAAAATATTTATTTATGTTATTCAAGTTTTTGATGCACTTTGGTTATCGTAGAATTTGTCTGAGCGAGTGATTTGAGATGATATGGGTTATATATTTACTGTTAAATGTGATTCATGATGATCATTTCGGTAATTAAAAATTTATTTTAATTTTCGATTCCACCTTTTTTATTTGGTGGAAGATGAAACTGAAAATAGTATTTTTTTTTTTTATAATTAATCTGATCTAAAAGATGCAGTGGCGGAGCCACGTTCGGGTGGGCAGTTGCCCATCCTAGATTTTTAAAAAAATTATTATATATAATAATTTAATTTTTTTTAAATGCCACCTTAAATTTTTTAAAATTTTTGAATTTTAAATATATTGATCAATAGAGATAAAGGTGTCGGATGATTATCTCTGATTGACGAAAATCATTGGCCATGATTGCTGGTGGCAACTACCAATGCATTTACGCATTTTTGGTTTGGTTAGAAGTTTAAGCTTAGATTTATAAAATTTGACTATTAAATTTTACTGGATTTGGAACATGTTGGTCGATAAAAATAAAGTATCAGGTGGTTGCCTCTAATTGTCAAAAATTACCGACCATGGTAGCTGGTGGTAACTACCAATACTTTTTTGAGTTTTGGCTAAAAATTAAAAATAAGATATATAAAAAACTTGACTCATTTTTCTTTTGTGTATGTTAATCTCCTTTGATCATTTATTTAACTATGTTTTAATTAATAGGATTTTTTTTATTTTTTGTTATAAATTTGTCAATTATATATTTTAAATTATGATAAAAAATATTTTTTATGTCATAAAATTTGTCAAGACTTGACTATATAATTGAATTGAAAATCAATAATTGAATGACAATCTGTCGTAAAAACTATCAAGACTCGACTATACGATTGAATTAAAAGTTAACGATTGAACAACAATTTAGTTGTGTATATTAAAAAATAATTATTAAATAAAATTAATAATAATATTATTATAAAACGTTATTAAAATATAAAAATACATCAATTGTGTAATTTATTAATATATATTTTTTAGTATCATATTATTTTAATTTTTTATATATTATTTAATTTTAAAATTTAAATTTTATCTATCCTACCTAAAATTTCTGACTCTACCCTTGATGATGCAGGAGGTTTGACGGCCTCATTCAATCCGTCCTCCACCGGTACGAGTGACAAATGGCGTGTCATTTCAACGGTTACGTCTAGCTGTTGTTACGTCTGGCGGTGTCAGTGTCAACGTGGTTTTGGTTTTAATTTTGGTTTTGTTCCGAAATGCGTGTATCCGCCTTCCGTGTACGCGTCTCACACTTTAGTGAATGAACGAGGACTCTTCCTCGTTCATACAATAGGTCCACTTTCTTTTTACAAGCGTTTTTCTTTTTAGGTAAATTAAAAAAGAGGGGAGTCGCACTCCATAAATCTAAATTCACCCATTAGCATCCAAACCCCGTACCCGTAGACTTTTTCTTTTTCACATTTATTTTCCCAGAAGTCGCCTTGGTTTCGTGTCGAGTGCCGAGTAACCAAGTCAAAAAGTGTCAAAACTCCAGCGTCTCATCTGGGCGCACGTTCTTGTAAACCTCACGCATCACCGCGCGCCTTCTACGAAAGCCCACGCGCTTCCCCTCATATTTGCTCAAAATCTTCATCTTCGGCGCATCCTTCATGCTAATATCATTCACATCTTGGTTGAGTTAAAATAATATTATTTTGGAAATAATTATCAGCTTAGCAGCGAGTCCAATGACTCCCAAATTTGAATTTTTTTTGTTCTAGTGTTGTTCTTTCCGATCTAAAAAGATGATTGGACAGATAGGTTGAGACAACAATGATCTGCACGACGAGAGGGCTGTCACCTACAAATACTCTGACGCTTAAGTAAATAAGAGCTCAAGATGATATAATTTATGTAAGATTGAAAAGAACATACCTTGATTGATAATCGACCAACTTATATAGGAGAGAAAGGGAGAGCCCTTTGCATGTCGCCAACCGTCGTGGAAGAATATAAAGTCAAGATTTTTGGTGTTAATGGGAATTGAGGGTCGAGATATTTGGAGTTGATAAGGCATGTTTCCATCACGAAATCTTAAAGGACACTAATGAGATCAGGGTGTTGTTGGGCCGAGATTGAGCCTAGGGATCAAGTCCGATGCCAAGCTATGGGCCTATTATTTGGGCCGAGCCCAACAGAATTAGTATAGTCCATAGCCCATTAGGTCGGATGTTCGCAACGGTGAGCATTCGAGCTCAGGATGCAAGGACCAAAGTGGTGTTCATGTTTTGGCGTGTTTTGAGCTTGAGCTGAGCTCGGCAGTTTTGAGAGTTGTTTTCGACATCTTGACGAGTAGTGCATGTAGTCCCATAATTCAAAATGCTTACTTTTGAAGATGGGACGTCATGAGCAAGTGGGAAGGCATCCCATCGCTTCCACTTAGAGTATTAAATGCATGTCTAACGGCATGATAGGTAGGGCAATCTCTGTGAGTGATTGACGACGCTTGATCTCTATCAATTGGATGCATCATGCGATGTTCATTCATCTTCGAGGATGGGCCTGAATTACAATCGTTGAGTGATATTGATATAAGGGTTTCTTTTCTCGTTCCTCATTCTCACTCATCACATTTGTAGGCCATATTTGGATTTCCATTTCTCTGAGAACCTCTTCCTCTAGCACTACTTTCATCTCCGATCGTTCATCGATTTTCGTCTCGGGACTTCGCTCTATTTCTCAAGTAATCTCCTGGATCTGGTCTTTTTTATTCTTCTTCTGTACTTTCTTTATTGTTGTTGTTTTCCGGTTACTAAGCGTTATGGTGAGGTCGGGAATCAAATCTGGAAAGGGGAAAGATTCCATTATTGTTATAGGAGAGCTCCCAATAAGGAATTCAGAGCCTTTGTAGGGGGCTAGCCATCGAGCCTTGTTGGTTGGGCTTAGGAGGATGATTTAAAGTATAGATCGGAGTACTCAAAACATAGTTTGGAATAGGCGTGAGGTGTCGAGTTTTGACAATTCTATTTTTCCTAGTCTTTCAAGGACATTGTAGATACTACGTACATGGCTAGGAAGGCTATTACGCCTAATGTGAGTGGTGGCGAGAAGGCTAGGGCTGACCAAGTGGGCTCATCTTTGAGTCCGCCTTTTGGCGTGAGTGGCAAATATGACTGAGTAAGCAAGGACATTGCCAAGATTACATCGATATACGACTCCCCTAGGAGTGTCGTCGTGCTGAGAACAAGGATCTTTTTGTCGGCTATTGGGTATGAAAATTTGTTTGTGTGTCAATCGTATGGAGAGGGAGAACGATTCTTCATGGACTTGGCCTCGAATACGAACTCGGGACTGATCTTTATGTACAAGACATTCTTTAAGCTTCTCTGGCTGTGACTCCCATTTACTAATTTTCAGAGTTCGGTGTTGACGATAATGAACGTCACCTCAACCCAGTTGCACCCCAATAGTTGGGTTTTTTGTTTTGGGCTTCGAGGTGCTCTCCAACTTCCTAGGTCAGGAAGCAAGTGTGGGGGTGTTTTTCTATTTTTTCCAGTCAAAGGGAATTGACAAAGGTAGTTGGGTTTCCCTAAACAGACTTCCGAGAAGATGGTTGCTGAAGCCTCTTGATAGCTCCTACAAGGGTTTTAAGACCAATTACTTTAAGGTGGCCTCTTGGGAAGACGAGCTCGCCTTCTTCCTAGGCATAGATGGTCTGGAGAAATACCTCTTATACTGGAAGAGCGAATCGAGCTCTCATATGGGGTTTGAATACCAGAGTCTCAACCCAGATAACCAAGAAATAATGCATGTGCTTGAGACTTCTCTAGTGCTAGAGACATCAGCTCTCATCAAGTTTGGTGATGACCAAGAGGGCTTGGTCGAGTATATGCCTAGGCTCTTGCTCTCTCTTTATCTTTCCTGGCTATTGTAGTATTATTCATATTATCTACTTCCTATTTCAAGCTTGATGGCTCTGAAGATGATTCTTGAGGATGTGAGAAGATGCCAGGAGAAGAAAAAAGTTGAGGTAGCAAACGCTGGCTCAGCCTTGGCTAGTAAGACTGTTAAGGAGGCCCCCATTTCTAAGGCCACCGAGAAGGCCCCCGCTAAAGTGATCTCAAACCCGACAAAAGGTCATGTGTTGACTTCTTGGGCCCCCAAAGCCGCCAAGACCAAGGCTCTTGCCCCTTCTCAGACCGAAGAATCAACTGATGCCGAGGTGAGTCAGCTAGTTTGAAAGAGGAAAATAGCTACTTAAAAGAGGGAGCTTAGGTCATCCGACACTTCGGGTTCAACTGATGGACAACACTCGGAGAGTCTATGGAACAAACAGTTCTACCCCGAGGTGTTTATCAAAGAACACCTGTCCGACCCTACCGACTACTAGGAGACATTGGATCTAGGGCAAACAGGGCTCTGTTGCTGGGCCGAGTTGCAAGCCCTCTTCCTTGCAAGCGCTTGTCAATCAATGGAGGTGGAGTAACATGCTCAGTAACAGAATGTCAAGTAGGCCCATAAAGAAAAGGTTGATCAAATAAAGAGGGAACTGGTTATAGAAAAGACACAGCTGTAGAAACGGGTCGATGAAGTAGAGTCGGCGACCTTTAAGCTGAATCGGCTCTATGAGAAGCTTATGGGCTAAAAGGAAACTACGGAGTGGGGGCGGGACTAGCTGAAGACCGAGCTAGCAACTTCTCTCTTCAAGGTCGATCAGGCAAAGGTCAAGGTAATCCAAATGAAGGACGAGACTGATAAGGCACGGTCCAAGGTCGAGAGCTTGCTGGATAAGGCCGCCAACCAATTTGTGGCAAAATACGAGAAGTTCTTGTCCCATGCTCAGTTGCTTTTTCCTGGGGCTGACTTCTCCACTTTTGACCCCCTTTAAGGAAATCATAGATGGTTGACTTGTGGATCTAGTTGTTACTGACCAAGTTGGCTAGTCCAAGGCTCAAGCAAAGATAGTAGAGGTCATGGAGAATCAGGCTAAAGGGGCTACCGATCAAACGATAGACCCTACTATTGTCAACCTTGTCTTAGGGACAACTATTAAGGCCACGACTGGGTATGTCCCTAGATCTTCTAGAGCTTAGTCTTCTTGTACCCTTTTTTTCGTTTTTTCTTTGTAATGTGAACTTCAACTTCAAATATAATGAGGAATTTTGTTTACCCTGTACTGTTTAGTGTTTAGTTTTTGTCAATTTTGTTATGCATAACTAGTTTTGTTTCCACTCCAACTTCACTCTATTTTATTTCCAACACGAGGTCGGGCGCGTGGGTTTGCTTCCGCATCATCGTCGAGTTTATCTTTATATTGTGTATACCCAAGGTCCACACGTTGGGATTGACCCAGGCTTAGAGTTTGGACTGACTGAGCCGATCTAATCTGGGGCACAATTTAGGAGATCGGGATGACCTGAGGTCCACACGTCGGGATTGACCCTAGTTTAAAGTGTGGATTAACGAGCCTGTCTAATCCAAGGCACGACTTAGGAGATCAGGATAACCCGAGATCCACATGTCGTGAGTGACCCGAGCTCAGGGTGTGGATTGACCGAGTCTGTCTGATCCAGGGCACGGCTTAGGAAATCGATATGACCCCAAGTCCACACGCGGAGATTGACCCAAGGTCCACACACGTTAGGTTTAGCCTAGGCTTAGAGTATGGACTGACCAAGCCTGTCTAATCCAGGGCACAACTTAGGAGATCGAGATAACCCGAGGTCCACATACCAGGATTGACCCGAGCTTAGAGTGTGGATTGACCGAGCCTATCTGATCCAAGGCACAACTTAGGAGATCGAGATAACCCTAGGTCCATACGTTGGGATTGACCCGGGCTTTAGCCCCACCATAATGGCGTGTAAGAAGACTATGGGGTTGAGGTTTTGGATCTAAATGTCTTATTGGTTGAACTGGTTCATGAATGCCTAAAGAGACTTGGTTTCACATTGCCTAGTGTTGATGAGGCTGGCTGAGGTTTTGTGGTGAGCTCAGCTGGTGAAGAAGTTGGTTAGGAAACAGGGTGGTGAGCTCGGAGAAGTCATGGATAGAGTTCAACTTTAGGTGGAAAACCATAGCAAGGCAAATTTTTTGAGGGTACTAGGGAACACCCGTCACATGATAGGGTCAGTGCCTCCGTTCAACAACATCAAAGAGTTGAACATCATCAAGTGTTCTTGGGGATCAATGGTCCCATCCATACATATCCAAAGTGTCAAGGAGACAGAAACCATCTGGTAGGGGCACGTACATGATGAACTCCGAGAAATGATAGCTAGGAGTGTATAGGGTTGAGGCAGGTACAATGGGGGTAGAGGTTGTCTCAGCCAGGTTGTGGTCGTTGCCTTCTGCATTATCGTTCATATGCTTGTTGTGTTAACTGGGTAGTTGGTTGCGAGTTAGTTCAACGACTTGACTCTCGAGCCGCCGAATGGTCTAGAAAAGGATCTTCATGGTTGCAGGATTTTCTAGTTGGTGAGGGTGGGTGTTTTGGTGTTTTTAGTTGGGGAGCCATGTTGTTCTGGCTTTTAGTTCTGGCCATGGATAACTTTCGGGTATGGTTTGGGATGTTTTGGTGAGTTTATGGGGTAGATAAAGTTTACTGGCCCCCATGATGAGCGCCAAATTTTCCTTTCGAGCCAAAAGGATAATTGGACAGATAACTTGAGGCAACGACGATCTACACAGCACGAGAAGGAGGTGGCATCTGCAAGCACTTCGATACTTAAGTAAGTAAGAGCTTAAGATGGTAGAGTTTTTGTATGATTGAAAAAAATATACCTTGATCGGTGGCTGGCTAGTTTATACGAGAGAGAATGGAAAAGCTGTTTGTGTGTCACCAGCCGTCATGGGAGTATAGAGAATTGAGATTTTCAGTGCTTATAGGGATCGGGGGTTGAGATATTCATAGTTGATGGGACATGTTACAGTGGCGAGGATCTCGAAAGGCGCTGATGAGATGAGGGTGTTGTAGAGTTGGTGTTGGGCCGAGATCAAGTCTAGGGATCAAGTCAGATCCCGAGCTATAGGCCTACTATTTGGGGCGAGTCCAACGGAATGAATAGGTCCACAAGTATAAAAACAATAAAGTTCTTTAATTCTTTGGATCAATAAACACAATTTTCAACTCTTTTTTTATTTTATAATGTATATTTATGTCTTCGGAATATCTAAAATATAAGATTGATAATTATTTTTAATTTGATAGATATATTCAAATAATATTATTTTAAAAAATTCTTGGACGTATGTTGAAAGAGTCTTAACAACTTTATCTCAAGTTTGGAAGAGACGTGAGGTTATACTATATATATATATATATTTGTTAATACACCATTACGAACATTTCATTGTTCTATATAAAGGTGGACATGTTTTAATTAAATATAAAGATGGACATGACAAGATAGAAGCAGTGACTTATTTTTTTTTATTTGGATGAAGATTTCATCAGGATACCTCCTCATCCATATTTTAAGTAAAGAAAAAGAAATATATTTATAAATATAATAATTATTATTATTTATTTTGAAAGTGAAAGGTTATAATTGTAACTTTATTTCTTTTTTTAATTATTTAATTCATTTTCGTTATCCATCTAAATAATGTAAAGTTATATTTCACTCACTTACATTTTACTCTTCCCAAATAACTACAATGACATACCAACAAGTTTTTCCTCTTCTTCAATTCATTGCAAAGAAGAACAAATCAAACCCCAACTATGAGCTTTCATCTGTAGAGAATGGTTTAGTTCTTCACAAATTGAACCCCATCAATGGCATTGGGATTTGATTTGTTGTAAAGATCCACATTCTTTGCAGATCAAATCCAATCCCATCCATGGCGTTCATTTGTAGATAAGAGTTTAATTATCTGCAGATTCAACTCAAACGATTGTTAGGGTTTACTATAATGTGCATATGAGGGTTTCTTCCTACACTAATGAGGAAGGCATCGCTCGTGTCAATTATGTAGTACCTTTGGATTTAGAAGAAAGTAATGAGAAAATGACATAATTACCATAATTTGAGAAATTTTGGTGTGTGTATTTAAAACACTAATTTAAGAAAATTTTGAGGATGAAATTTGAGATTTTTAAGAAAAAAAAATTAAAAAATAAGAGATCGTGATTTTTCTAAAAGAAAATGGTTTGAGGGCATTTGGGTAATTTAGATTTCCATCTTGATGGTATTTTGGTAATTTGAAATTAAGGAAATTAATACAATTTCTCAAAAGTTTTAGAAAAATAAATGATTTTTTTTTTTTCAAAAACCAAGGTGCAAGAAACAATTCAAAGGAAATTGGGTTCTAATAAAATTTCTAAAAGATAAGGATTTGAGAGAAAAATGGTCCAACTAAATTTAGGGGGAACTATAATTACTCAGAATTACAATGTGAATGAGATAGAAGTTGTTTGCTCCACTACAACCTAAATGCCATGGGAGAGGCGTTAGATAGCGTAAACGACTTGGTCAACGTGTGGACATGAAGGGTGTATTTGATAATATTTTCTTAGAAAGAAAAATATTTTTTAACTTATATAAAAAAATAAAAATCATCTCCCCTTAAATAGAATTTTTTATGGAAAAGAGGTAAAAACACGATTTAATGATTGTACCATGAAATTTAATTCTATAAAAAATATAGTATTTCAAACACCAAAAATAGAATTCAATTATTTAAATGTGACATTTTTCATCTATTTTGCATGCTATAAAATACACCATAATTAGATGATTTAAAGTAATGTGTAAGTACTCCCGCCCGGATATCCCAACCACTCGGACTATCCGAATGGGAGCGCCTACGGAAGGAGAAAGAATGAACCATAAGACAAAAATCACCCTAGCATGCATATACAAAAATAAGAACAGCGGAAGCGAAGCTAAACTCATGCATGCACTACGGGTACCCCGTTAGCACAATGGTCACATGATAAATAAATAAACACAGATTCCTATGTCGACATACACGAGAATCGAGGAAAGACATGACACAGTACAAAATAATAGAGTAAATCCTACTCAGACATCAGAGTTGTCTGGGATTGACAGGACTGCTTATACACCATACCGACTCTGCTGCTAGACCCTGACTCCTTTGCCATGGCCCACGCTGCCACTACCTGGAATGATAGAAAGTAAAGTGAGTCGAGAGACTCAACAACTATAAAAAAGAAAGGCTGAAGACTGAACATATCCAGAGAACTTTCCCCATAATAAACCCCTAGATACACACAAGTCATGGGACGCTACAACACAATAGTATTGCATAATAAAAGCATATACCGGTCCTTGGGGCCCACATAAGACACATGGCACTCAAGTTCCATACCAACCTGCCGTTGCTCTGAAAGGTAACAAATATCTCCAGCAGCCTGTGCATGCCATCCCGAGTCGGTGCTCCCGCCACTCGTGTGTTCGTGTCGGTACTCCATAGGCTCCCTCGGAACGGTCCTCCCGTCCGAGAACTAATAACTACCAGTAACTATGCAATGCACATAGAAATGCAATGGCGTAGTAAGCATCAACGTGATACACTGGCCCCCATACATCCAGGCATCAGGCTATGCTCCGCCCACACGCGATACATATGCCCGTGCTGGATACAACCTAACCAAGTTAGAATGTCCGTGTCCAAGCATACTCAGTAAATGAATATCCCCACATGCAATTCGTACCCATGTGCATATCAAATTATGAACAGTAATACAATGTAACTAGTCATGTAGTAAATCACATATTGGCAGAGCTAGTCAGCAGTGCCCGGCACCGGTCAACGGCCAGTAACTAGGAGTGTCCACCTGACGATCCACATCAGGGCCGCACGATAGTCTACCCCAACGTCACCAACAACTGACCCCTGTCCCACTGCTCGATAGCTCTATTCAAACCATAAATAAATCCGAGAAAAATCGTAAATAAACCCGCACGTCTAGGAACCTAGTCCCCAAGCTGGGTTCGACATTATTCCGAAAAGAATGAGAGCGATACAAACCCCCGTAGGCTTACAACAATTAAAATTCTAAACGACTCAGATTTAATTTAAATTAAACAATTGAATAATAATTCGATAAACAATGCTAAGCACCGAATTAGAGTAAGGGAGGGGATAAAATATGGGAAATCACGGGGTCTTTCACGGAATTAAAGATAATGATGAGAGGGTTAGGAGCTTGCCTTAACACGGCTGTTCCTTGCATTTCTTGCACTCCCGCTGCAAAGTAAAACGTTTAATAGCGATTAATAAAATCATGACTCACATTAATTAAATCTAATCGTGTAATATAAATAATTTAGCTGCCTAAAATTCCACGTAGGCACACCACAAATAAAACCCCAACAAGTCTCATATTTAATTTAAATTAAATCACGCTAATAACATTCTCAATTTATATAATTAATACACGACACCGAAACAAATTAAGGAAAGGCGTAAAATTCACAAAATGGAAGGAGATCGCAAGGGTAGATGAGCTTGCCTCGTTTAAGCTGATTATAACGTTTTTACGTTTGAATGCCACTAAATTAATACACGCTATAAAATAGATTAAACTCCCAAAATTAATAAAATTGGACTCAAAATGAAATTCTAACCGTAAAGAATGATTATTACATATTTATTTACTTACCTAGATAATTAAAATCCACTTAAACCGCATTTAGTCTTCATTTTTGTCCCAAATTTTCTCCATTTCTTCGTCACGGCGCTGCTGCTTCTTCTTCAATTTTTACTTGTTGCTTGCTACTTAAAATGATCCCCGATTGCTGCTAAAATCGGGCTTTAAAAAGCCAAAAAGTGGGCGGCTCAGCGCGTGCCGCGTGGTAGCTGCTAGCTGCCCACCGCCTTGCCCAAAACGGGGCAAACGACGCCGTTTTGGACAAGGTTTTGGCTGAAAAATCAGCTAAAATCCTTCCAGCGTGCGCATGCCCCAGGTCTCGATCCCGCGCCTGCTCCCTGGACCCCTCGCGCATGTGCCGCCTGCGCTATTTGCCATCCTTAACATTAATGTGCATTGCATTAAATTTAAAGTGACTTCTCAGCCCTTTGCGAGATTTGCACCAGCACCCATAACTTCTGAAAAACTCACTTGCACCCTACATTCAATTTCCCTCTTAATACACTTATAGTCCAAATTTTCAGAAAATCTAATAAATTAATTTATTTTCTTATTTCCATAAATACTCCCAAATTATTAATAATTACTATTAACACCAATTAAATTAATCAAACCTAAATTTCCTATTTCCTCAAAATTACATAATTAAACATTTTTCTTAATTCTCCAAATACCCAAATAAATTAATATTTCCTTTAAACCCACAAATACAATAAATAATAATGACTAACCACTTTCAAATAATTTAATTAATTACATTTAATTCCTCATTTTCTTCAAAACCACATAAATAAATAATTTCTCTTAAATTCTCAAATATTCAATAATGTTCTCAAATACTGATTTAAATAATTATTATTTATTTTCAAATTTTGGAATATTACATGATGGGTTAGCCATTTTCAACTATGACCCCTATTTTGTATTGATTCGAGAGATGTGAGTAGAAAATTTTTGTTCATGAAAATGTAAAGAAAATATTTGGAAATGTAGAGGTGTGCACTTTATTTGATAAAAAAATTATTTAAAAATTGTTTTGAGTCTTTTTACAACTTTGACGTCAATCTTATATATATGAATTAAAAATGCTCAAAATATGAAAATTAAAAATAAGAGAATTAAAAGAGACAAGCACACAAAATTTGAAGGAATTCGATTCAATTCAACCTATTTTACTACCACCTTAGCTACTTGCCAAAAATTTTCAAAAATTCACTACATAGTGTATATTTAAAGAGACGATTGCTATCCTCTATTATTTAACTTTTGCAAGGCTCAATTATAACTTTTTTCAAACATATATACAATATAAAACACTAACATACCACAACAGTTTGAAAGAGAAATTTACTTGACTTATACAAGTTTTTAGTTAATTAAAAATTTAATTACTCGACTAAAATTAACTTTTAGTTGATTTAAAAACTAATTACTCAACTAATAAATTTTTTTAGTTGATTATAAAATCTGATCCCTTTAGTTTACTTGATTGATACAAATTTTTATTTGACTAAAAATTTGACTATATATTCAACTAATACAAATTTTTAGTTGATTAAAAATTTGATTACTCAACAAATATAAAGTTTTAGTTGATTAAAATCTAAGTACTCAATTAATACAAATTTTTAGTTGATTAAAAACCTGATTACTCGACTAATGAACGGTTTTACTTGATTAACACTTTCAAAGATATATATCATTGCTCAAATAACTTTAGCAAATAGGTCTATTATTAATCTTTGATAAACATAAATCCTCTAGACTTTACTTGATTCATTTAATATACTTAGTTGATTATGTTTTTATCTTAACATTGATTACTCGATTAATTGAATTACTTGACTAATATATATATATATATATATTTAGTTGATTTAAAATAGACTTGTAATCAATTAAGTTTTTAAGAATACTCCTTGTCTAAGTCATTGATATGATACTCCTTAACAACTTGATTTATTTGACTAAGTTAGATGATTAGTCAATATATGTTTTAGCTTAAACTTTAAACCTTGAATTCTTAGTATGATTTAATTAGTTAATTTATTCTTATTACTTGAGTAGTTTTTGAGTATTACTCAAGTAATGTTTAAAAGTTATCTACAGTAGTTTTACAAGTTATATTACTCAGCTAACTTTTCCTTGATATTTTATAACCTTAATTACTTAATTATTAATTTCAAAACTCGATTTCTTAATATTAAATACTTAAGTATTAATCATTCAGTATTCAATTATTATATTTTAAATCCTTTAAACACTTCAATGATTTGCTTATCGAACAACAAGTATTTAACTTTTAACTCCTTCAAGTGTTTTTCCAACATTATTAAATTTCAAAACATTTGAATGAATTTATTAAAACATTAAGAACCTTAAGTATTTTGATGTTTTTTCATCTAAACATCAAATAGTCAATTTGAACTCCTTAAAAGAACTTTCAAATGATTTTTCGAAACTCAAGTATCAAAATCATCTTCACTTGAGTTTTTACTTCAAAATCATGAATGAATGTTTACCCATACATAATTCATTCATTCTTAAATTTTTTTATATCAAAATGATTTTTACTCAAATATTCAAAGCTTCTTTTAACCTTAAGTGTTAATCCTTCAAAACATTTGAGTGAATTTATAATTTTCAATTATACATTCATTTTTCAATGAATATACTAAAAACTCAAGGTTTTGATGTTTATGGCCTAATCATTAAGTATTCAATTTGAACATTCACATGTATTTGAAATATATTTTATTGAACACTTCCAAATACATTTCTTTTCAACCTTAATATCTTAGATAATTACCCCAGTAATGCTATTTTGATACTTGAGTAATGTTTCAATTTAAACTTATTTTATGTGTTGCTTGTTTAGCACATGTTTAAATACTTAGAATATTATTTTAAGTCATTCAAACATGTTCAAGCATACTTTAAGTGTGAGAAGTCATTTAATTTCACATGTATACTATGGAGAGTTTGGTTACTTCTATTGAAGTTTATGTCTTTCAAGTATTTAATAGATGATGAAGAATGTTCACTAAAGTTTTGCATTTGAATTCTTATTGTCAAAATATTCTCAAAATTAAACTCAATAAATAAGATTGGGAAAAAAATGAAAAAAATAAAGAAAATATTTTGGAATGAAATTCAAGCACATTGGGCATGCTGAAGTAGTGAACAAGTTTAGAAGTTGACATGGTGTAAAAGACTGTGTCGATTTTTCTTTTAAAATGATCGAAGTATGGGGTATGAGCATTTAATTAATATGCTATATTAATATGACATATGCGATTTCCTAACATATTTAACATTATATGAAAATGGTCAACAGATGCTAGTTACTATTTGTAACGCCCCGTTTTCCCAGAACGCGCATTACCTCAAAATTTCAGGAATATTTTTTTTTTCAATATAATCATACACACAATATAAGTCTATAATCATTTCCCGACAATCCCAATTATACCTTCTCAGCATATCAAAATTTAAAAATTAATAGACTAAGACATGTATTATCAATCACATCAGCGGAAGCAAGATTGAAACCTCAATGATATATAACCGATCAATTCCTCTTACAATTAAATATCCAAATCGATATTTCACATGAAAATATCAAAATATTACATAACCTCTGAACATCGTAATCATAGACAAAAACCTACGAAAGTTAAACATAGCAGCTACGTCTCGATGACATTCTTTCCCTTGGCACCATTGCTTTTACCTGGAACGTTTGAATATTACAAGGACATAGTCCAAATTAGATGCTGAATCATCTAAGTGAGAGTTCAAAAATATTTTCATAAATATATGTAAAATTATATATAAATCCGACAAATCATGACATGCCCCAGCTTAAGAGAATCCCACACAGCATTTAGCCCTAACTGTGAAAAATGCAATCTCTCTAAAGGCAACACGACCACACTGACCCATTGACAAACCAATCCTGTTTAAGAGGGACAACCTCAACATATGAACCCAGGAACCACCCCATTGTCATTATTAGGCATTACGCTCCTACTCAAAAGCATTCCGAAACCCAACACAACCCTAGCCCCAAGAGTATCACATCAGCACTATCCCCGGAATCAACGATACCTCGGTATTAATGCTATTGCTCAAAGGAACCTGGGGTGGTGTCCACTCTCAGCCCCGCCACTTGAGTACCGTAGGGTGAAGTTCGTCTCAGCCCCGTCCCAAGTGGGTCACATGACATTAATCATCGGCACGCATCCTGAGTGCTGTTACTCGAGAGCTACGTCACAGGATTACAACCCACGTCCCACATGGGCAACACACAACATGCCAATGCCAAAAATCATAACATGCATAAAATCAACATTTCAATGTATGTAATTTATCGTACAAAATCTAATACAAGTGCAAATAATCATTTGTAAAACTATCAATAAATCTAGCCATGGGGATGAACATTCACAGTAAACCATTCATATGCCACAAACGAGTTTTTCGATAGAACCACTCACAATAAACCAAGCCATAGAGATAAACACTCACAATAAACAATTCATATGCCACAAACGAGTTTTTCAATAGAACCACTCACCTTGAGGCTAAGTTCAAGATTCCTTGAAAAACATGATATGCCTCGATTTGCATGCCCACCTCGAACCTCGTACGAGTCACTTCACCTTAAGTCATAAGGCACTCTAATAATCATATTTATCCAACAATTATAATTTTTTCCTTAATTTCCTTACATTTTCCTATTTTTTTCTTTCATTTTTATCACTAATAATCCAAAATAATTATCTACGCAATTATTTTTTCAAATCTTTTTACATAATAATTCATAAAATAATTTTCTCAAAATAATAAAAAAAATTCCAAAATACCTGAGCCTTCACGCGCCCTCATGCGCGGGCGAGTGGTGCTGCACGTGGCAGCTGCGCGTGCACTGCACGCGCCCTTTCTTCCCCGGCGAGCTGGTCGCCGGCTGGTGACCGGAATTTGACCCCGACCTTACCTCCTGGAAGCTCTCTCTCCGTCGATCACAAGGGTACCCTTGGGTACTTGAAACGACCACCGGAAGGCCTCCAAATTCGGCAAAATCAGGCTCGACCCACCACCGCTCACGACTTTTCGACGAGCCCCGAAACCCCTTCAAACCACCTCGAAAATTCACCAAACTTTCCAGAAACGCTCCTCTCGCCTCAAGGATCAAAAACCTCTTATTGGTTTCCCTCGATTTGCTCTCAAAATCGAGCAATTTGATGCTTCAAAATCGGCCAAAAACCCTTGATATTTATAGGCCAAAACCGACCCCTACATGGCCGATTTCTGGCCATATCTTCTCCTACACGCCACCAGGACCGTCCTTGGCCATGCTCTGATGAGATTTGCTGCCCAGATTGGCCATGCATGTGCTGATTTTTGAAAATTGCAGTTTGTCCCTCTTGAGATTTTCTTTTGCATTTTGGTCCTTATCCTCAAGCGCCTAATCTTCCCAACACCATCACTAAGACCCTCAAGATTAGTACTTCTCATTTCTCCCTTGAAACTTTCGAAAAAATACCGTCTTGACCTCCCTTGGGCAAATTTAGAAAATTGTACTTAGGCCCGATTGATCGTTTTGACCCTAAATCCACTCGATTCAACCCTAAATCACTTAAGGGTTGTTCTATACATAAAATATTAGTCCTTGACACACTCCGTTGACTTTTCGGACGTCTCTTACGTCGATTCGATTTTCTCAACCCGGTCGACAGCTGTACTGAAAACTGTTCCTGATCCAATTTCTTTCATCACAAAAAATCATAACTTATATTACTTGATGATGCTATATGTAATATCCTGAAATTTGAAAATGATTAATAATTATTAATTATTGTAATTAATGTGATTATTAAGTATTTGAGGATTTAAGGAAAATAATTATTATTGGGGAGTATTTAGGAAAATAATAAAATAAATTGAATTATGAGATTTTTGAAAATTATAGGGTGAAAGTGAAATAAAAGGTAACTGTGAAGTAAGGGCAAAAGTGTCGATTTTTGAAAGTCTGGGTGCTGGAATAATTCTCGAAAATGGGTCGCGAGTCACCTTAAATATAATCGCGCGCATTATATGTATGAGGGAGCAGCTGGCGCGAGCGGCTACGCGTGCGCGTGTGCAGGCAGGAAACGCGGGTTCAGTTCTACCCGCGCGCGCTGGAGGGATTTTGGCTGATCTTTCAGCCAAAACCTTGCCCAAAACGACGTCGTTTTGGGCAAGGCGGTGGGCAGCCTTTGGCTGCCACGTGGCATGCGCTGGTGGCTCTCTCCTTTGCCTTTTTAAAGGCCGATTTCAGCATGTTCTGGGAGCAATTTTAGCACCAAACGAAGGAAAGAAAATAAGGGAAGAAGAAGGCGCGCCAATGAAGGAATTTGGGGAAAAATTGAAGATTAATCTATGTTTAATCGAGGTTTAATTAATCAGGTAAGTAAATAAATATGTAATAATCATTCTGTACGGTTCGAATTTTATTTTGGGTCCAATTTTATTAATTTTGGAAGTTATTCTATTTTACAACGTGTATTAATTTGGTGACATTTAAGTGTGAGAACGCTGTAAATGACTAGATACAGGCAAGCTCTCATCTACCCTTACAATTTATGTCCATTTTATGAACCCCTCGCCTTCCCTTAATTAGTTTTGGTTCCGCGTATTAATTATATATATAAATGGAGGATATTATTGGCGTTATTTAATTTAAAATAAATATAAGACTCATTGGGGTTTTATTTACGGTGTGTCTACGTGGGATTTTAGACGGCTAAATTATTTATATTACACAGTTAGATTTAATTAATGTGAGTCACGGGTTTATTAATCGCTATTAAACGTTTTACTTCGCAGCGGGAGTGCAAGAAGGGCAGGAAACGGCTGTGTAAAGGTAAGCTCCTAACCCTCTCCTCATGATCTTTAATTCCCGTGAAAGACCCCGTGGTTTCTCGTATTTTATCCTCTCCCTTACTCTAATTCAGAACCGAGCTTTATTTATATAGTTATTGTTCATTTATTTTAATTTAAATTAAATCCGAGACTTCTAGAGTTTTATTTATTGAGTGCCTACGAGGGTTTGTATTGCCCCCCATTCCTCTCGGAATAATGCCGAACCCAGCTTGGGGACTAGGTTCCTAACGTGCGGGTTTATTTACAATTTTATCGGATTTATTTATGGTTCGGTTAGAGCTATCGAGCAGTAAGACAGGGGTCGGCTGTTTGGTGACATTGGGGTAGATTATTGTACGGCCTTGATATGGACCGTCGGGTGGACACTCCTAGTCACTGACCGTTGACCGGTGCCGGGCACTACTGACTAGCTCTACCAGTATGAAATTCTCTGCACGTTTAGATTCATTATATTGTTGTTCATGATTTGATATGCACATGGGTACGGGTTGCATATCGGGATATTCATTTATTGAGTATGCTTGAACATGGACATGCTAGCTTGGTCAGGTTGCATCCAACACGGGCATATGCATCGCGTGTGATTTACTATGTGGGTGGAGCATGGCCTGATGCCTGGATGTATGGGTGTCATGTATCACGTTGATGCTTACTACGCCATTGCATTTTTATGTGCATTGCATGATTACTGGTAGTATATAGTTCTCGGATGGGAGTATCATTCCGATGGAGCCTATGGCTTGGGTGTCGGGAGTATCGACATGGACGGGTGACAAGAGTACCGACCCGGGATGGTACGCACAGGTTTGCTGGAGGTATTTATTACCGTCCAGGGTAGCGGCAGGTTGGTATGGGACTTGGGTGCCGTGTGTCTTGTGTGGGCTCCAAGGACCGGTATGTGCTTTTATTATGCTATGCTATCGTGTTGTAGCGTCTCATGACTTGTGTGTACCTGGGGGTTTATTCTGGGGAGAGTTTTCTGGTTTTGTACAACCTTTAGCCTTTCTTCTTTTATGTTTGCTGAGTCTCTCGACTCACTTTGATTTTCCATCATTCCAGGTAGTGGCAGCTTGGGCCATAACAAGGGAGTCATCTTTTAGCGGCAGAGTCCGTATGGTGTACAGGCAGTCCCGTTAGTCCCTGTCAACTCTGATGTCTGAGTAGGATTTACTCTATTATTTTGTACTGTGCCAGGTCATTCCTCGAGTCTCATGTATGTTGGCACAGGAGTCTATTTTCATTTATTGATTTTGTGACCGTTGTGCTAGCGGTGTTCCCATAGTGCATGCATGTGTTTAGCTTTGCTTTCGCTGCTCTCATTTTTGAGTATGCATGCCAGGGTGGTTTGGTCTTGTGTTAATTCTTTTTTTTCTTCCGTAAGTGCTCCAGTTCGGGTAGTCCGGGTGGTTGGGATATTCGGGCGGGGGTGCTTACACTATACCATTTTTCTTAATTATTTAGGGTCCGAGGTACTCCCTTCGGTCGATTCGGCGATTTATTTTACTTTTAAACCCACTTTTCGATATTTTAAATTCATCTAAATTACGCGATGACCTCACAAAGATATGGGGTATTACACTATTTTTGGTAAATTCATGTGAATCTACAATTTGTGGTATTTTTAATGCTATTTAATTGTTGAAAATGTTTATTATTGTCATGAATCTTGTGAAAAAAATATTTTTAAAACATATAACTCAACCTAAAAAGTATTTTCTTTTGTAAAATGTATATATATGTTAAATATAAAATCCACTAACTAACAAACCATACAGGAAAATGACGCATTTGTCGCTTGGAGTTTCATATTCACTTTAATATTTATATTTATTAGATTTGTATTCTTCTTTATATTGTATCATGAACAAATTTAGACTATAATTTGAAGCCAACTTGGATACATATATGCATTACAACATCTCACTTTTCAAGCGTGTTATAATCTTAAAATTTTTCAAAATTCCCCTTTTATCCTTAACCTAACAACCTTAATAAAACAAAGTTAAAGCAAATAATTAAAGTCTAGCAAGAAAAATTGTCTAGATGGAATCTAAAATGAAGTATAAACTTTCAATGAATAATATTTGTATATACATCCTAATTGACTTCAAATAACAGTTTAAATATGTTCAAAATACAACAAATTAAGGGTATAAATCCAAAACATTGAATATATAATTAGCCAGTTTGAAACTCTAAGGAATGAATTCGTTGACTCATTCATTAGCCATCACCTTTTTTC
Source organism: Diospyros lotus (assembly GCF_014633365.1). Lineage (NCBI taxonomy): Eukaryota > Viridiplantae > Streptophyta > Magnoliopsida > Ericales > Ebenaceae > Diospyros > Diospyros lotus. The sequence continues at coordinate 29,990,172 of NC_068344.1, forward strand.
GTGGATTATCCACCACATTTATATATTTATGCATTTTATAAAAGGAAAATACATTTGGAGGCTATCTATATGTTCAAAAAAAAAAGTTTGTATGGGATATATGCCATGAACAATCAATTTCAACAAATTGCATTTTCGCATGAATTTTCCAAAATAGTAATCAACATGTGCAAGACAATTTTTCATATTTTATCACATATTGTGCAACATAATGCTATGCAATTATATATTCTCACATCAATTGTGCAAATAAAATGATCATATCTTGTACCTTGATTATGTTTTTTTTTTTAAGAAAAAACTAATTAAAAAAACCTTTATGTCAATGTTAACTTTTGTAGTACCCTGAATTTTTGGAAAACTTTTAAAAGAAAATAAGAATTTCTCAAATATGAGGAACATTTTAGTAAGCTTGGACCTTTCTCATAGGTACCATGGTAACTATAACCTCCATTTAAGGACACTTCCATCATTTTTTCAAGAATGGGAAATTTTTAAAAATATTTCAGTAATTTTAAGACCAAATGAAGAAAATTCAATAATATCACAAGATGCTAATTTTTTTTTTTCAAATTAACGTTAAGGGCATGTAAGTAAAATGGAAATCACTTCAAGGGTATTTTGGTAATTTTTTAGTATGGTCTCTGTGTTATAATTCAAAATTAAAGGAGTAAAAATACAATTTTGAAAACCTAAGGTGCTAAAATTTAATTAGAATTTACTTTGGCTCCCTATGGAATTCAGAAAAAACTTAGGGAGGGCCTGAGAGGAATTCTGCAAAATCAGCTATCGTCTACAACTAGAAATTAGAATACCTCAAGGGAGAAGAAAAGATGAAGTACAAAACAACTCCATCTAATTAAAAAGAGGCCGTGATGATGTTGTCTCCCTGGGATTGCCTATCTTTAGGAAAAGATCAAGCCATAGTCCTTGGGGTACTTGTTGACCAAGATGGATAATAAGATTTAAGGAGTGGAAATCCAAAGCCCTGTCCTATGTTGGGTGAGCCATTTTGATCAAAACTTTGTTCACCCCCATTTAACGGGGCTTAAAATAACTTTCGTGAAAAATTAACGCCCATTTCCTCTCTTTTCTGCTTCCCTCTTCTTTTCTCTTCTTTTTCCTCTCTACTTCTCTCTTCTTCTCTCTCCTCTCTGCTTCTCCCCTATTTCTTCTTCTTCTTTAGCCAGCCTCATGTCGTCGCCGCCTCTTCTCGCGCGTCGATCGCCTCGCCTCGTCAACGACAAGGCGGTGGCGTGATGCAGCAGCGAGGCGGTGCAAAGGCGCGATAAGGCGTGGTGAGGCGGTGCAGAGGCGCAGCGAGGCGTTGCAAAGGCGCGTCAAGGCAGGGCGATGCAGCGGCGGTGCAGCGGAAGGCGGCGAGAGAGTCGACGATGGCGAGAGCAAGGAAAGGGGAGAAGGGGAAAGAGAGGAGAGGGAGGGGAATGGGTGGGTGAAGACCCCTCCCCTGAAATGACCTTTTTACCCCCAAACTAATGGGGGTAAAGTTACCCCGTTAAAGGGGGTGAACAAAATCGCACTCTTAATTCAGTGTCAACCAGTCTCCTCTTAAAAAGCTTTGTAAGAAAATGAACCAAAATGTATGTAATTTTTGGTGGGTTAATTGGTGGGGACAAAAAGATCTGGGGGGAGCCCAGTTACTGGGGTTTGGGATTCAAGAATTTATCACAAATGAACAAAGTTGTGTTTGCCAAGCTAGGGTGGAGAGAGCTTCCTGCGCTATGGGTTAAAGTGATGAAAGATAAATACTTAAAGGCTCTGTTCAATTTTAATAAAAAAAATACTTTTTTATTTTTTAATTTTGTAATATAACTAAATATATCTTAATATTTTATATTTCAAAAAGATATAGCATTTATTTTCAATTTTTTTTAAAAATAATATTTTCTAATTCATAATATAAAGTTGAAAAATAAAAAAATTAAGTTTTCTATTTTCTAAGAGATTCAATTATTGAATACAAAATAAATTTAAAAAACAAAAAATATATTTTACAATTCAACAAACCAAGTGTTTTGACGTTGCAAACTCACGAAGCCCATCTCTGTGGATAATGATTCTTAAATCAAAACAAGTGTTAGAGGTTCTGGGCTGGGCTGGGCTGGGCTGTGGGGAATCCATTAAGATCTGGAATGACCCATGGATCCCTTGAACTGGTGAATAATTTTTGGTGCTTGTAGTAGGTAATGAGGTTAGAAATCCAACTGTTCATATTAATATACTTTTCTTTTATGATTTGGGGAATATATTAATATACGCTCTTTAACTTCAATTTAGAAAATCAACTGTTCATATTTGGTGAATCATTTTTTAGGTTTTGATCTCTTAAACTTGGTCTCACAACAGATTATTTTTCCCAAACCAAACAAACATTGATCTCTATTTATTAGAAAAATAAAGTGAAGTTAATTTCCAAAGTATATATAGAAGCATACATAATATTTAATAACCAAATAATTATTATGCATATGGTTTTGTAATTGAAGCATTAATTAGCCAAAGACTCGGTCTGTCACCGCTCCCAGCAATCTCTCTTTTTACCAAGCATTTATCTCACCTAACCAAAAATATCTGAGAAAGAGAGAATTCAGCGCATCAGTTTGTTGATTGAATTTCCAGGCGTCACCTAGCCCAAAAAATAAAAATAAAAAAAATAAAAAATGAGAGAGAATAAATTAGGAAGTTAGCTATGACATATTTTCAGAGTATGCACGAAAGTTAAGCTTTAAGGTTTGTAGTTGATTAGTTCTTTGTTTCAATATGGCAGAAAGTTCTAACGCCGCCGCAGAAACAGTTGCAGTGGCAGTGATAGAAGACAAGAGAGAAGAGAAGCAAGAACATGGCAATGCTAAATCAAAGCAACATATGGCGATTCCTCTTAAGAATTTGATTCTTCCATTAACCCTAATCTCATTTCTGCTGTCTCTTCCAATTCTCTTCTCAGTGATATGGCTGCTGTACATTCAACAACAAGATTGCGAAGATCTCTTGAGGCTGCCAAAGCTACAAATCGGCATTGTCACTGGCTTGATCCTTGTGTTCTTGAGCAGCAACCTTGTTGTGTACTTCAGAGCTAAGTTTCCGGTGCCCGGATTTCTGGTGGTTATGGTTCCGCTGGTTCTGATGCTCACCGTCGGCCTTGGCCTAATCGGAGCTTACATGCAATACAGCCGGACGATACCCGGTTCGCCGGTGTGGCTGAAGAAGAAAGTTGCTGATGATAAGAACTGGGACAGGATCAAATCCTGCATATATACCGCAAGAAGATGTGATGATTTGTTTTCTAGAACTTACATGCTCAAGGAATATGACTTCTCCAAAAGTAGATTTTCCTACATAGAGGTAATGTGGATTTCAACATGCATATATATATATATATATATATCTCCCAAAGATCATTCATTTTTATTTATTAATTTCATTTCTTTCACAATTTATTTACTAATCACCTCACCTAGTTGTCTAGTTGTTAGAAATGCCCTGTAAACGCCAGAAATGTCTGCAATCAATTAATCGGTGTTTTATATATATATATATATATATTTGCAATTTTTAGGGGGACGTTTAAAAATCAGGTTTCGGTTATCGAACAGCCCCTTTCATAGACTCTCGTCCATATTTTCCATATTGTTTCTTCTTCGGGTTTGGCATCTGGAGTCAAAGGTCCATTCTTGCTAGCTAAGTCATCATTGGCAATTTCTTTGCTTATTGAGGGTTATTGATGAAATGAGCCTGTTATGTGAAGCTGTTTGTGCTATTTATTAAATAATCTTCATTAAGCTTCTTGCCCTTGGTGTATTATTGGAAGTTTCATTCCATTTTAGGTTTGGATGTTGGATTTGTTTTTGTGGGATTAATTCTTTTGGATTGCAAAGTCAATGGCTGTTTTTTGTTTTTCTTTATTTTTGGTAGTAGTAGCAGGACGATTTTGCTTGCAATCATTCTTGCATATTAACGATATAATTGGCATAATTTGCTAACCAAATCATGCGTTTACTTGTTTTAATGTTGGAGTGAAGTCTGGATGCTGCAGGCCGCCGCTGAACTGCGAGATGGAGTATGTGAATGCCACCTTCTGGAAGAGGCAAGACGTAGTAGACAGACAGCTTATGCCAGACAACACAGACTGCGATCTGTGGAAGAACAAAGAGAACGTTTTGTGTTACAATTGCCAAGCTTGCAAAGAAGGGTTCCTCAAAACACTTCTGGGCAAATGGGGTAAACTTGGGACCTTTCTTGTTGTAATGGCCTTGTTACTCATTATCTCCCATCTCCTTCTCTTTGTCGCCACAATGAGTGAGCAGTATGCTGGATAGAGATTAGAATTTCTTTTTATTTATTTTTTATTTTAGTAATGTTATATCACTCGGACCTAACAGTTGGATAATTGGAACTCACAAGATAATCAAGCCCTCAAGCTCATTAATGCTGTTGCCTGCCACATTAACTGGGCTCCAACTCCGGTGATAAGATTAGAATTTTTGTTAGCTAATTGTTTTGGGCTTTTTAGATTATCAAATGATTTCATGTTCTATAAATAATCCTGCCCGTTGGCTTTCTATAGATGATTTCCTCTCTCTATGGGTACAAGTTTTCTTCATTTCATCAACTCACCTCACCATGCTTCCATCAGTCTTTTATTTTTGGTCACATATATTAGATCGAATAAACAATATTACACTCTAGTAAACAATATTTCCTACAAATTTAAGTTTTTCTTATGGTTATAGATAATTTTGAAAGTTAAAAATTTAATTTTTAACCCAAGAATATAAGGTAAGTGGACAGCGACTATACCCAACCATAACGCCAGAAGACAGCGACTATTAGTTTTAATAGGTTGGTTCACTTGGTGAATTTCCTTTTTAACCTTTTTTGTTTTTAATCATTAAAAATAATTAGAAAAGGGAAGAAAAGAAATTCACTAACTCAATACTCTTAGTTCGAACAACTTGATATGACCAAAATTAGCCCGACAACTTGATATGACAAAAAATCATTATCCAACCAAAAGTTTTTGGAACCATAATTGAATCCTCACTACACCAATCAAAAGATATACGACTACTAAAATCAAATGACATATAGAATATGATTATATATCCTCTTAACTACAATCCTTGAATTATATATAAAAACCAAAAGACTTCATATATAAGAGAAAACAAAGCTGCTAAATGAAGGAAAAGGTTCAACTATAGATTAACAAAACATAACCAACTGAACTTCGGATATGCCCACTGCCATTCACGCCTCCAATGGCACCTTGTGCATAATTGCCTTTAATTAAGGGACAAGCAGAATGTATGTATTCCCGGGAAATAATTCGTTGTCGGCCATTTCCATGCCCTGCAGTCCGGTCACCCATCTGATTGGAAGCATTACCATGCACCAGAGTCGGATAATCAGGGTAGCTCCGGTAAGCAAAAAGGCGATTGATTTTCTTGTTCCAAACTACATACGATCAAGAAAACTTACCACGCGCTCTCTTCTTACCATCCAACACCGCTATGCGCATGTGCTCCCGCTTCAGATATCAGGCATTTCTTCTCGCATTTGGATTTCAACACAGCCTTCTGTCAATCCCCTAGTAGCCTCCCCGATTTGGTTTCTCAGCTCTTGTCCACCTCTCAGCAAGCTTTGTGCCTCCATGTGTGCTTGTCGCATATCCTTTTCGACATGTTTCCCCAATCCTGATTTTAGCTTTTGCTTTCTTCATCTTGTCTAGCATGCATAAACTTTCTCCGAATGCCACCCTCTGTTTAGGGACCTTATGATCTTTGCTTTGCGCCTCGGTATTTCATGCAGAGTGAAAATCAAGCTTTTCGGCAAGTGCACAGCTCTCACTAGCTAGTAAGATGCTCTATTTCTGTAATCATAGCAGCCTCCTCAGTTGTTGGTCGTAGTATTCCTCTGCCGGCCATTTGTCTAACCAGCCACTTCAACTACAAATTAAGCAACTTCCATAAGCAAGAGACTAAGGTGCAGATACTTGCTTTTAACTAATTAATCACTAAATGAGCAACAGAAGCAATTGAATATGTGAGATTTGTAACCATACATATCTTATAATGTTGTAATGTCTTCATGATGCAAGAAAGGATCTAAGATAGGGAGTGCACCAGTTGTTTGTACAAGAAAGAAATCATATTACTCAAAGCTTCATCAATTTCATTGAAAAGATGAGAATGGACAGAAAGGCGTGAAGTTTGAGCCCATTTCCTTTAGGATGTGAATTCTAGCTCTTTTGTCTCATCTTTGAGACTCATGGCGTTTGTTTACCTCAAAAACGAGTGTCTACCCATTTTTGGTGAGAACAAATAAAACGAATGTGAAAAACAAAGCGAAAGAATAGTATGGGTCATCCATAGGTTAGCCCATGTGTGGGACCAATTACAAATGGGCCTAACTAGGCTATTTTAATACTATTCAACTTAAATAAGGCTACATAAAATATGAGAAAAACGAATGTCGCAAGCTTGTAGCCAAACAAGTTGTGCACACCCTAAGAATCAACTAAAATTTTGAAACAATCAGTTGGCCTAATGAACATGTGATGCATGAGGTGAGTTTGTGGTGGTGTGTGAAGCACATCCCCTCTAGCAGTGGCCACCAATCAATAGGCGGTTGGGGTCGACAAGCTTTAGCTGTGTCACTCCATGGTTATGGATGACGAAGGATTTTAGTATAAAAGGAGAGAAATCTAGGGTTTATAAAGAAAGGACTTAGATTGATCGTGTATGAAAAAAACAAAACTCAGCGCTCTACCACACAAAATTCATTTCGACAAAGAGAACCATTAGGCAAAGAAAATGGAAAACCCAATAGCAAAATTCTAAAAAATCACTCAAGCACACCTTTAAGATAAAGAAATGGGCATCTTTAAAAGCAAACTCCTTAAAATTTCTAACATGTGGAATAACTAACAAGAAAATTGGAATAATGCTCTCACTTAAATTAACGTTTGAAGGCCAAAAAGCTCATCTCATTATGCCAAAAAAACTCATCTCCATGAGAGAGAGAGAGAGGAAGAGAGTGTTGAATATTGATTCAAAGTTACTAATTTAGTGGGTTGATTGGGTCAAAATTGTCAGTTATGATTGGCTCTTTGATTCTGTTTACTGATTTAGTGGGTTGAGATAATTTCGTTATTTTTAAATTTAAGTCCAATAGTAAATCCTATTTTTTTTGTTATTCAGTTAACATATATTTCTTATTTAAAGGCAGATGATGTGAATAAAAATAATAAGGGTTACAATCTTCACATTCATGTTTTTCTTTCTACAGTTTTTATTCGTTAACTTCATAGCTACCAATGTCTCTAAAATTTCAACAGTGGTATCAGAGCATTCAATGATTTTAAGGGGCTTGTGAGAGAGAACCCATCAACGCCTTCTTTATTTCTATGGCTTCCACCAACACATCATCTCTTTTGCCACCAATTTTTGATAGAGAAAATTATCAAGTATGGGCTGTTAAAATGAAAGCTCATTTGAGAGGTCTCAGTTTATGGCAGTGGGTCGAAAGTGAGAGGGAGATACCTCTGCTTAACAACAATCACTACAAGAAAAATCATATTTAGCGACGGAATTTAGAGACGAAATTATTCCGTCACTGTAGTGACTGAATTTCCGTCGCTAATTTTTTTAAATATTTTTTTAATTTAGCGATGAAATTAGCGACAGAATCCTTGTCACTAAATTTAGCGATGGAATTCGCAACAGAAATCCTGTCGCTAAATTTTATTTTTTATTTAAATTTATTTTATTTTTTAGCTAATTTGAATTTTTTTATTCAATTTTTTTTATTTATTTTTACCGACGGGAGTAACTCCGTCGATAAATTTTAATTTTTTTTATTTTTAGCGATGGGGTCAACCCCATCACTAAATTTTAATTTTCTTATTTAATTTTTTTTATTTTTTAGTGACGGTATTATTTAATTTTTTTATTTTTTAGCGAATTTATATTTTTTATTTAATTTTTTTTATTTTTTAGCGACAGGAGTAACCCCGTCGCTAAATTTTATTTTTTATTTATTTATTTTTATTTTTTAGTGACGGGGTCAACCCCGTCGCTAAATTTTAATTTTTTATTTTTAAGCGACGGGACCCGTCGCTAAACTTGAATTTTTTTATTTTTTAGCGAATTTGAATTTATTTATTTATTTTATTTATTTTTTAGCGACAGCTGTGATTCGTCTCTAAATTTTAATTTTTTTTTTATTTTTTAGCGACAAGAGTGACCCAGTCGCTAAAAAATAAAAACAATTAAATAAAAAAATTAAAATTTAGTGACGGGTCACTCCCGTCACTAAAAAGTAAAAAAAAATTAAATACAAAATTAAAATTTAGTAACGGGTCACTCCCGTCGCTAAAAAGTAAAAAAAAATTAAATAAAAAAATTAAAATTTGACGACAGATCACCCTATCACTAAAAAATAAAAAAAATTAAAATTTAGCGACAAGGTATTTCTAGTCGCTAAAAATTAAAAAAAATAAATAAATTTTTTTTAATTTAGCTACGGTGTCAACCCCATTGTTAAAATATAAAAAAATTAAATAAAAAAATTAAAATTTAGCGACGGGTCAACCCCGCCGCTGAAAAATAAATAAAAAATTAAAATTTAGCAATTGGTTCACCCCGTCGCTAAAAAATAAAATAAAAATTAAATAAAGAAATAAAATTTAGCAACGGTCAACCGTCACTAAAAAATAAAAAAAATAAATAAAAAATAAAAAAATTTACATTTAAACATATCACAATAATTTTTACTAACATTAATATTAGTAAAAATTGAACTAATAATTTTTTAAATATTTTAAAATTAAAATCAAAATAAAAACATAATTTTTCACTACTAATATAATAATTAATAAAGTTTTATTTAAATTAATAACGAAATAAAATTAAAATTAATATTCATTTCCCTTTACTAACATTAAATATTAAAATTAATATCATTAAATAAGTTTGAAAACTTTTGGTGTATAAATATAATTCTTAAATATTTGAAAGATAATAGTATAAATATATTTTATATACATCAATGAACAAGGAGGCTTCCAGATCGGCTGGCTCGCGCTCGAAAATTGGTAAAGAGAGGTTGGGGGTTCGAATCTGGTTGAGAGTATGAGATAATTGTTGAGAGTATTATTTCAGCGTTGTCACGTGGTGTTCTGAGAGGTGACTGGGGCCTGGCGCGCGTTGAATATTGAATTTCGGGGTTGAATTTAGGGACAGGGTCAATCCCGTCGCTAGATTTCAGCGACGTCCTTTTTAGTGACGGAAAGGTACCCGTCACTAAATCCTTCGCTAAATTTTTTAGCGACGGATTTTTATGTTTTAGCAACGAAATTTTTCGTCGTTAAAACGTTGATTTTTTGTAGTGAATCCTATGCTCAATCAAATCAGAGCTCATGAAGAAGCAGAAGCTAAAGCTCCGAGGGCTTTATCTCAATTACACGTTGCTGTCTCCGAATCAATTTTCTCAAGAATCATGGCTTGTGAAAGGACTAAGAAAGCATGAGATGTATTGAAAGAGCTATATCAAAAGAATGCTAGAACAAAGAGAATACAAGTGTTGAATCTCAAAATAAATTTTAAGATTCTTAGAATGAATGAAAATGATACAATCCAAGAATTCTTTGAAAAAATAATAACGGTGATAAATAAAATTAGACTTATGGGAGAAGAGCTACCTGACAGTAGAATCGTAGAGAAAGTCTTGATAAGCCTACCTAAGAGGTTTGAGGCAAAAATCTCCTCCTTTGAAGATTCAAGGGACATTAGCCAAATTACATTAGTAGAATTAATCGGAGCCTTGCAAGCTCAGGAGCAAAGAAGGATTATGAGAAATGGAGAAAGTGAAAAGATGGTGGATGGAGCTTATCTTGCCAAGAGTTCATCGTCAAAGAAGAAAGGAAAAATTCCAGAATGTGAAAAAAGGATTACGGATTTAACATGAAAGAACAAGCAAATACAATGAAGATGGTTGAAGAGGCAATTGAAGAGGAAACACTCTTTTAGTCAGTGAGAAGTGCACCAAGAAGAATTTTTTGGAGAGATGTGCTCCATGAAACTGAATTGAGTTTTTTTCAACATTTGAAGGAAGTATTGATTGTGATGAGAAGTGCATCAAGAAGTGAAGAGAAGTGCTTCACAATTGAGAAGAAATTTGGAGAGAAGTGCTCCCTAAAAGTTGAAGTTTTGCAACTTTGAATCAAGGAGGAATGTTGAGTATTGATTCAAAGTTGCTGATTTAGTGGGTTGATTGGGTCAAAATTGTCGGTTATAATTGGGTCTTTGATTCTATTTACTAATTTAGTGGGTTGAGATAATTTCGTTGTTTTTAAATTTAAGTCCAACAGTAAATCCTATTTTCTTGTTATTCAGTTGATGTGTATTGCCTATTTAAAAGCCGATGATGTGAATAAAAATAATGAGGATTATAATTTTCATATTCATGTTTTTCTTTTTATAGCTTTTATTCATTAATTTTATAACTACCAATGTCTCTAAAATTCCAACAGAGAGTAATAGGATAAAAATGAAATCATAATGCTCATATATAAGGGTCATAATTGAAGCCACACAAATACATGTAATGGACCTCTTGTAGTATGCTTCAACTTTATGCAAGATGACTGCACCCTTTCCTTAGCTTATTTTTAAAGTGTTTATTAAAACATGAGCCAAGAGAAATAATTAAATTCTTTTTTTGGATTATAGGCATTAAAAATTGAAGAAAATGTTTGATACATAATCAAATACTATTTTTTATCTTTAAAATTTTAGAAATATAACTAAAAACAAAAGTTTTGTAACACAGAAATTTCATGAAATTTTGGAAATTTAATTTTTAGAGAGAATATTAAAAAATGGGCTCAATTCATGATTATTCAGAAAGTAGGGTATAAGTTGGGAGAATTTTGAGCTTAATATTTTGTTGATTTTTGTTTAACAGTTAAACGTAATAACTTTGAGCTCAGATTTAATCTAACTGAGTTCGAATCGGTTCAAACCAATGCATAGGCCTCGTAGAGAAGTTGGATAAGAATCCAACGTTATGCTCGTGTTAAAATAAAGGATCATAGGTTGAGAGGAATAAATTAAGGTCCAAATTCTGCAAAAAGATATATCCGTTTGCATGCGAATGAGAATAGTTCGAAGTGCCCACTCTGAGCTTTTTTCTACTAGCTTTGAATTGGATAAAATTGATGAAGATGAAGATGAATCAAGTCATTTACTATTCAAAAAAAAAAAAAAAAAAGAATCTATCGGTCCTTTTGTTTTGAACAATCGGTCATCAGTTTAAGAGAAATTCAAAGTCAAGTTTAAAAAAAATGGCCGGAAAAATGACAGTGAGCAGTTCGGTATCACTGGTTTTGTTTCCAAAGTTTGGTTTTGATGATTGTGCTTGCGTGAATGAAACTTTCTAATCTTGTTTATGGTGGACTAGGTGTAGACGTGGTTGTTTAAAAATGAAACAAATAGGCAAAATTATACACAATAAATATACACATGGTTTAAGAGAAAAAGGGAAAAGAAAGGAGAAGAAAGAAGAGAGAAAAACTGAGAGCTTGTCTCGGCCATAAAGGGGTTTGCTGGTCAGCGATGTAGCGGCCAGCGCCAGCAGCAGGTGCATACCGTTGAACATCCAACCATATAGAGGAAACAAGCTAGCGAGGTAAGTAGAGGAAGAACAAAAGATCTTTTAATGTATGATCCTATCATAAAGTTAGGATTTTGATTCTCTATTCTTGTTGCAATACTATCTCCGCTCGAAGCCATTAAATTGCTTGTTTGACTAAGAAAAACAAAGAGATTAAGAGAATACTGACCGCGACGAGAATGGCGGAATCCTTTCTCAGATTAAACAAATCCCTACGATCAGTGGCTCTAATACCATGTTGAACGTCCAACCACACAAAGGAAGAGGTAATTAGTAGAGGAAGAACAAAAGCTCTTTTAATTCATACAGTCTCATCACCCATTACATTAATTGTTTCTGCTATGCTACTTATATACACACCTACTTGTACAACTTGCTGAATTGATTGAAACTAACTACTATCTTGCTGAACTAATTGAAACTAACATAACTGACTAACCAATAGTCAACAAGAAGAAGAGAGGAAGAGAGAGATATATTATATATATTGATGAAATGAACCTGAATTAAGAAATATCTAAAAGAAAAAAAAAATTATAATTTAGTCAACAACATTGAATGCGCAAAGAAATGAATTCGTTTCCATTATTTGCCCGGTTGATAGCAAAGAGTGGAATAAGAGGTTTTCTGAAACTAGTTCTCCTTCCTGTTCCTTTTCTTTTATAACAAAAAGTCACAATTTAGTTAACAACAACTCCTCTGATTTAAAGACAGCCACACAATAATAAACTTCTACATTTATCTTACTTTATGCACTGCCACACAATACTAAACTTCTAGATTTATATAGCCTTGTCTAAACATATATACATTCATTTAAAATAACAAGAAGGAATGTCAGTGTGTCCCAAGTTGGGTCAACAGAAACATTCGCAGATATATACTAGTACTAGAGTAAAAACATAAAAGGAAATGATTCTGTCTAACATGACAATCAAATTGACAAGATCCTTTCCAAGCCAAACTACGACCGACTCAACCATTTACTCGGTGCACATGATGAACAGATCCAAAATGAAAAAGGCATTTCAAATTGCCCATAAAAAATAAGAGTTTCCAAAGCCCAAAACAGAGGCCCAAAAGTGGCGAACAACTCATAAACAACCTAAACCCTAATTTCACCATAATATACACTGCCATCCACAATCCAAAAAGTCCCTCGCCGCTTAAAACAAGAAGAAGCTAGCACCCATTCTTTATTTATTTTTTTTATTTGTAGATGTATAATATGGGCTCCCCTCCACTGATTCTACAAGTATACATACTATCGGCCCAATCACTAAAGTGCTATCTTCAGCAGTTGGATAACCAAGTAATTTAACCCAATGGAATAACATGAACAATGACCATATATATTCCTGTCGCATGCAATACCCGTTTTTAAGATGTAACATGTGAAAAAGAGGGCTGTATGAACATTTGACTTCCTGGCTGGCTTTGCATTTGATAATAATTAGGATTTCCATCATTGTTTAAGGGTCCAGCTAAGTCCCCATGAGTACATATTTGTGAAACGGACAGATTCATCAGCTGAGATCAGTTGTGTGTCTCAAATGAAATATGAAACTGAGACCACAAGCATACATATATATTTATGTCTTGTGGAATAAAATGCAGTGCACTGCAATCCACTAATAAGGCGATCAAGTGGAGCTCATGTGGGTCGGCGACGTCGGGACACGGGTCTAATCGAAAACCCAATAATTCTCCTTATATGATGAGGTTTTTTGACATCTCAGCCACAAGGTTTTGTCCCTCTAAATTCAAAAGTTGCCGAAAAGCTTGTTCCACCATATGTCTATTAGTTACTGCCATTATTTTAACAACATAATTAATGTTGTTGGGAAAATCCGATTATTTTCTCCAAATTCAATTTCACCATGAATTAAGTCAAACAAATTCATAAAAATATTATCTTTATAACTATTAATTAAGTCATACAAAATTGTCCATTTATTTAAAATATTGTTTTTATAAATTTATTCTATATATATATAATATTAAAATATGATAGTATTTTGCCGAGCGTCAATCAATGGTGAATTTTTTCTCTCAAAAATTTGCATTAAATCAAATGTAGTGATTAATTAATTATTAATTACTTTAATAATTATATTATAGTTTTGAAAATGTGATATCTTAATAAATTCATAAAAAATCATTTAAGATTGTCAAATGTTAGGGTTTTTCAATACTAATTAATATTTAAGATATCACATTTTTAAGACTATGGAAGAAATCAAATTTCTTATTTTTAAAATTTTGTTATTATTGAAAAAACTTATTCTTATTTATATTTAAGAGTTTTAATTTATATTTATAATTATAATATAATAAATAGAATATATTATAGATTTATAATGAATATATTATAGATTTTATAATATTTATTTATAAATAAATATAATATAATAAATAAAAAAATTTATAAGTATTTTGTCCAGAGACCTACTTAATGTATTAATTATTCTTTAACACATTAAATGGCAATACATTAAATTAAAAGTGTTCTTCATTAGCATATTGAATAGCGAATAATTAATTAAACTTAAATTTTGATAAATAATTGAAAATTAAAAAAAATTATAATTATCAATTCTGTTAAAATTATTTAAAATAACAAGTTTATTATTTTTATTTTTAAATTAAATTCTCCCGTGTATCACACGGGTTCACCACTAGTATGGTATAATAACTAGTACGTGAACAATTGTATAAAAAATTATACTATGAAAAATTATAGAAAATATCGAAGGGGTCATAAGTGGTTCCACTTAAAATTCAAACTCTTAATATAGATCTTTTCTAGATATATATTTAATAGCACAATATATTACTAACACTACTACAAATATATCCAACAAAAACTATTAAATATAACAATAAATAAAACACTAGAATTTAATGAGATTTGATCAATTTAACCTACATTCTCAAACACCACCAAAAACATTTCACTAATTTTTCAAAATGAGAAATATAAATGAGAAAGGAGAATACAAATTTGTCGGATTTTCTTAAGAGTATTAATTTTCTTATAAAAAAATAAACAATACACTTTTTTAAGAAAAAAATTTATCATTTCATTAAATTAAAAAAGAAAAAAAAGTTGATATTCAATTAACTATAAAATATTATAATCTCTTAATAATAGTGAATTTTCAACTAAAATATAATCTCTGAGAGATAAAAATAAATCAAATAACCTACTATAATAAATAAAGAAACGGTAAAAATTGGGAACAATATGATTTTTTTTAGAATTGTAATTGAAATATTTATAATCAAAAATAAATTTACAGTTTTAAATTTTATAAAAATTAGGAAGAGAAAATTAGCAACAATATAAAGAAAGAACGTAAAAATTAGGAAGACAAAATAGGGAAGACAAAATGTTGTAAATTGATTGATGGGTTGGGTGTTTGTAAAAATTTGGATGGAAAGTTAGATTTTATTTTGAGTTCAAATTTTTTTTAATAAAATATTTATTATTAAAAAATATATAAAATTTCAAACCTTTTGAGCTTTCGTAAATGCAGGGCTTTAGACAATTGTCTGAATGATTTTATGATCGAGTCGACTTTCTAGGGCTATGGGAGAGGCGATGGCGGCAACTAAGACGGGAGAAATAGAAAAATGTAATAATAAAAGAACTAATAATGATAATTTCCCTATCTGTTACCCCCTAAAATAAGTTCTTTTAAGGGTTGTGAAGTTCTTTTTTTTTTGCTAGGACTAGGTTTGTGAAGTTAAAGAGAGAATAAAAGAAAATGTATTGGGGCTTTCAATGCTCAATGCAGTCTCTCTATTCTCTCTTCCTTCCTTTAGGCTTTGGTGTTGGTGTTACTGTTCACATAGCTTTCATATTGGTCATAGCAATGCCACCTTTTATATTGTTAATGTAAGTATTCTGTCTTCTGTTTCTCTTTCCTTTTGTAAAAGTTTTTTTAAAAAAAAGGGATAAATGAAATTAGAAAAAAATTGTAATCATACTGACAAAAAACTTCCCTAAATAGAGAAACCACCACAATCCAAAAATATAGAATCAATAACCATTAACATAATAAATAGATAAATAAGAAATCCAGTAACATCTGCCTCCTAAATCTTTTTTTCAACATTTTGGAGCTAAACATGAGCAACCCAGCAGCAAGCATTCCCCATGAAACCATGTCCTCAAATTACAAAGGCAAGCTAATAAACCATCGATCCCAAGGACAAAATCCCTGCAAATTTATTCATAAATTAAACTGTCTATCTAACCCAAGCTATGAAACTATTGTTTTTAGAAATTGCCACTTTCGCCAAAGCATCCACCGTTGAAATTATCGATATATGGTTGTTTTATTAGCTATTTCATTGAGTGCATACTCAAAAGTTGAGGCTCACAATATTTAAATTTGACATCTTGAAATCACTAGGGCTATTATTTCTCAATATTTGACAATTCGATTTGACGGTTTGGTGTTTAAACTTAATAATATTTCAAATATGACACAAATACGATGACAATATTTTAAGTTTAATTACATCTCATTAGCATATATATAATGGTTATAAGATATTTATAGAAATTACAATAGGGTATATCCATAAATTTCGGGATAAATTTCATCCATATATATATCAATACACCATGTGATTTAAATTTAACTTTCTGTATCAAAAAAACCCTTCAGTCCTGAGCAGTTCCCCTCCAGATGCCATTTCCTTCAATTTCCTCATGTTCCTACTTAGATGGAGGACACATCTTCAAACCAGAATCTAACAGTATTTAAATTGTTGAGTATCATAACAATTATCTCTCATGTAAAAATTAATCTAATTATTATTTCAATTATTAATTAAGAATACAAAACAAAATTCAGAATCAATTTATGAATATTTATAATAAATTTAAATCAATATTTTTTATTCTTCATGAAATATATTTCTTATTCTCGTTATTGTTTACTAGTTGTGAATTTTTTTATAATTATTCTGAAAATTTTAATTTTAATCTTGAAAATAGCAGTGTTTTTCAAACCCAACCAAACTAGCCGGTGGGGAAAAAAAATTTGGTCCAGATAGAAAGAGGAGTTTTAAAAAATTGGTCAAACCACTGGTCGGACAAAACAAAATTGTTCAATCAGTTCGCTTTCAAAGGTTGTCATTTTAAGCAGTATAAATAACCCAAAATATTGTATTTTCTGCAAACCCTAATATTGTTGTTCCCCTCTTCTTCTTCCTCTTGATCTTCCCTTCTCCTTCTTGCTCTTTGATCTTCTAGCTAGTATTCTTCTTCTTCTTCTTCTTCTTCTTCCATCGTTCTTCTTCTTCTTTGTTCATCTTCGGCCGTCGTTCGCCCCTTAGGTATGTAACTATATAATAATATATAAATAGATTATCATTAATTATGTATTTTTATGGATTTATTTATTTAATAAAAAATTAAAATGGTCTACCCATTTCAATGCCAATTCAACTATTGAACCGTGAACTATTCTCTTTCCTGCATCAATGTCCGATCCGATTCTGAAAACATTGAAAAATAGTAAATAATATTGATCGAGTAATTTTTGTACGAACATGATTAAAATAGAAAAAGAAAAGTATTAGTGAAAATTTATTGTAAACCTTCACAAATTGATTCTAAATTTATTTGTATTATTAACCATTGAAATAGTACTAATTATATTAACTTTTATCTAAGACATAATCGTTTTGGTATTTGACGAGATATATATATATATATATATCGACAATCTGGGGGGGAGGGGGGGGGGGGACTTGATGAGGAATTAATAAGGGAAATAGGAAGTTGAGTGGGAGCTGCTCCTCCATTGATTTAGTTTATTGTTTAATTAACATCACTAATAGATTTATGACAGCATTAATGTAATTTCTAATAAACCTTATTAGAAATTTTCTTTTAAAATTAAATTTAAACCACAGAAACTTTTTAAGCGTAATTTATCTTAAACAGAAGCTGGTCAATCAAACTTTCTGGATGGTTCATTATAAAACATGCCAAATGCGAAGAACAATATCGCCGTAAAAAAATCATAGGCCACTGAGGTCTGCAGGTAAGTGGAGATCATGATAAAATATATATTATATTCATGTTGGTTGGCGATCGATGTCTCCACTCCACGTGCTGAAATTTTATAATATATAGTAAGTCCTTGAAGAGAACCTTGGTGCTTTTCCAAATCCCAATTTAGCTGTCATCCAAAGATTATTAATGCCGAATCGCCACTTTCACTTTGGATTATCTTAACCACAAACATTTGCTAATCTTCAGCAATTTCAACCATTGTTTGTGGCCCAACGCGGCTCGTTCAGTATTTTACAACTATTTTATTATAAAAACAAACACCTTATTGTCATTTAGGTGTTTTAAAGTTTCGTTAATAAAATGATTTTAAAAAAATTAAAATCGCAATATTAAAATGATTATTAATATATAGTAAGTCCTTGAAGAGAACCTTGGTGCTTTTCCAAATCCCAATTTAGCTGTCATCCAAAGATTATTAATGCCGAATCGCCACTTTCACTTTGGATTATCTTAACCACAAACATTTGCTAATCTTCAGCAATTTCAACCATTGTTTGTGGCCCAACGCGGCTCGTTCAGTATTTTACAACTATTTTATTATAAAAACAAACACCTTATTGTCATTTAGGTGTTTTAAAGTTTCGTTAATAAAATGATTTTAAAAAAATTAAAATCGCAATATTAAAATGAAATAATTTGTTGACTTTAACTCGAGATAATGTTTAAGTCATAATAAACTTGAAGACAGATTTATTAACTAAACTCTATTGCCACAAATGCTAATCCTTAAAGGTAAGTCTTTACTAATTGTTTCACGAATCAAACTTGTCTTCTAATGACAGATTACCATAATATAATTCATAAC
This sequence comes from Diospyros lotus, assembly GCF_014633365.1. Lineage (NCBI taxonomy): Eukaryota > Viridiplantae > Streptophyta > Magnoliopsida > Ericales > Ebenaceae > Diospyros > Diospyros lotus. The sequence continues at coordinate 30,008,768 of NC_068344.1, forward strand.
TATTAATGAAGACAAAGTTTATGGGTGAAGTTTTTCCCCCCTAGTATTCCAGGTTGACTTCCCTCCTTCAGTTTGGGTTAACTGAAGCTTGTTCCTCCTTGGAATTGTGTCCTTTACTGTTCTTCTGTTCTTTATTTGCTTGCTATGGGTTTTTCTATTCTCAACAAAAGGGAGAAACTATTATTATATCTTGTCTGTACATATAATTGAATGATTTATCAACTAAAATTCACTCATAATTCAATCAAGTTTGAGGATATATAGAAGTGAAAAATTGTACTGACAAATAAAAGGTGAAAATTATTTTGTACAAAATTCTCTATAAATATAGTGTAGTATTAAATTAATTATTAGTTTCAGAACAAATATATGAGTATATAATACAATACTCATATATACTGCACTATGTTGAGTGCGGTACCATAGCTGGCATGGACGCCTAGACACCTTTTAGTTTTGAAAATGCTGTGAGCCACAGGCTTTCGCCGACCCAAATCAATAAAATGCCAAATCTTCAGCTCCCACTATTGATCATTCACATGTGTCATCCACATTCTTGCACTCTTCACTACCAAACCCTAGCAAGCTTGCATCTGCAACTATAAATAGTTGAATCCCCATGCATTGCCTCTCACAGATAGCTAGCAGCCGTGATCGATCCCAAACTTGTTCAAGAAAGACAACCCCTATTTATATATAATATTCTCCTGAAACTGCATGATCACAAAGATGGCCGCTGTGAAGTCCATGGCACTTCTTGTCTTTCTGCTTCTTGCAGTTTGTGCCATTGTATCCGAATGTAGGGTGGCTAGAAAAGACTTGGGTGTGGATCTTGGTGGGGTGGGAGTTGGAGTTGGAGCAGGGTTGGGCGTGGGTTTGGGTGGTGGAAGCGGGGCAGGGTCTGGTTCCGGTTCTGGGTCCGGGTCTAGTTCTAGTTCAGGCTCGGCTTCTTCTTCGGGATCCGGGTCAAGTTCTGGGTCTGGAGCGGAATCCGAAGCCGGGTCTTATGCTGGATCGAGGGCTAAGTCAGGTTCTGGTGGGTCTGAAGCAGGGTCAGAAGCAGGCTCTTACGCTGGATCGAGGGCTAGGTCAGGTTCCGGTTCTGAAGCAGGTTCTGAGGCTGGTTCATATGCTGGGTCGAGGGCCAAGTCGGGTTCTGGTGGGAACCGGGGCAACTGAGAAGATTGCAATAGAAACACGGTCAAGCCACTAAAATTAAAGAGATTGTCGCCATGATCTGTAATTAAATAATAATTAGGCTGCCGTCATCAGCATGAATATTGTGTTTTCTTTTGTTCATGTCTACTACAAGTATTGATCTAATTACGGAGATTAATTAGTTGTCCATCAGTCAGTCTTCATGCTGCCTTTATTGTATCAATTAAGTAATGGATGCTTATCTATTTACCCGCTTCTTCCACAACAATCTTCACTTCATCTCTCTTTTAAATCCCTGCATATATATATATGTGTGTGTGTGTGTGTGTGTGTGTATGTATGTATGTATTCACACACATATATGGTTGTACAGGTGGATGTTAAATAATTGCAGTTGGTCTCCTTTGGGTTCTTGTGAAAGATTAGACATATGGAAAGGAATATTGTCAAAATTAAATGAAATACAAGTAAATAAATATACATGTGAGTTGCATGTGTTTAATTCTCTTTATCAAAAACTTTTCGTCTCTTCTCTTTTAATTTTAATTACAAATCTGTTGATTTGTGACTCAAAATCAATTGATAATTTTCCATTTAGATTTCATTTCATTTGCATCAGGGCTTCATGTTGCATTTGGCTTTATATATATATATAAAGTAGCTAGTTAAATGTGGGTCATTGATTATATCTAAAACCCTCAATCAAGCAGTTGTCATCGTTTACCCCTTTGTATATAAGCCTTCTTTTGACATTCTAATAAACACTTTTCGAACACCAACTCAACGAAACACAAGAGAGAACAAAACACTCTCTAATAAATGAACACAAGAAAGACCAAGAGAGCGAGATGCTGTAGCAATGCAATCAACAAGAACTCATCAGAACAGAAAAGCACGCAAGGCGAATCCAATTTCTATTCTCTGTAAATGTGAACCACTTGTTTGTTTGTTTACTTGAGAGAGAGATTGGTGAGATTGAGTGATGAGTTACTTGAGATAGGCTTGAGCGATATATTGTGTTGCGTTTATCTCTATTTTGTTTTCTGATTTGCTAGTGGCCGCGAGATTTTTTGTGAGAGTTATTGTGTATCTCTATAAATTTATTATTTATTATTAGTGAATTGATTAGGATGAAGCTCTACTGTGAGTAGGATCATTTTGATCTGAACACATAAATGCTGTGTTTATTATTTTTGTGTGCGTTGTGTGTATATTTTTATTTATTTGATTATGTTCGGATATCCTTGAATTTTGATATTGCCGTAATTTAGGTGTGTTTTACTTCACAGATATTAACACAAATCCTATATATATCATATGATATGATGAGGCTTCAACTTCCATGCAATTTAAATAAAAAATAAATACTTTTTTAGAAGAATTATTTATATTTTATTAATTATTATATATGTTCTCCAAATTATATTGGTGTAATTAGTTTGGGTATCTTATTAACTTGTTCTGTTCCGTCTCTCCCGATATTTACAAACGTACATTAGCAAATATATGGTGCCTTAGACTGTAAAATGTTTTATGGGCATGTATTAATTAATCAGCTCCTTCTGCAACAGAAGAATATATACAAGCAGAAAAAGCTTCATCGATCCGAAAGAAGGCTCCAGAGAATGGAAGCATGCATGCTTATGAAACTTCTATCAATCTTATAAATTTGAACCCAATTATTCTTCGGATAGGTTTAATCTTTTCTAGAATAGTCTAGGTTGCTGATGTATGTATATGATCTTGATGCATGGACAGTCATGGCCAGCGGCCCTTTTTGCTTTTCACTTTGTTCGCATGCACCCATATATGGTCCATGAACAAAGTTTCCTTCAGAGTTGCTCACCATCATATTTCTTCAGAATGAAGCAATGTTTCAGCAAATTAAGAAATAAACGTACACGAACACAAAAATGGCAATATTCTTACAGAATTTTTTTCACAAAAAATATATACTAGTAGGAATTATAATTAGATATATCATAACAATAAAGTATGACCATTAATAATGACTATATCATTTGAATGATAAGATTATGTATATAATTTTAATTTGTTTGTATATAAATTATTATCACAAATGAAAGCAGCAAACTTGAACTCAAATTCACTTGGATATATAGATCTTCACTTCTCAATCAATCCATTAAGTTATACATCTTCAATTCTTAGAGTACGGGTTGATAAACTCCGTGATGATCACTTGACCAGCGAATGCTTCCTGGGATAGGCGAAAATAATATATAGACATAGATAATTTTCAAATTGATAACAGTTTCTGGTCAAAAGTTAGCATGAAAATTGTCGCTCCGAACTTAACATAATGGGTGAGATGAAAGGCCCTATGTAAGTGGTGAAAATTGTCGCTCCCTCAAACAAATGTATCTTGAAATCCATACTCTTTTTACGAAAAAAAAAAAGAAAGAAAAAGAAAAATATGTTCATGTTTTGATTCATGAAGCTTCTTACAGTCCCATTAATCTTTAAAAATGTTATACATCTGAACCTAGATTTCATTAAAATGCTGTGCGATGGCGGATTTGTCTACTCGGCAATCATAGAACAGGAAAAGAAAATTGAGGAAAAGGCAAATCAGACTCCATTAATATTGTAAGTGGAGTTGTGGGTCGGCCGCTAGGCCTCCTTAAATTGCAAATGATAAGGGAAGGTGGCTGTCATATGAAAGACTCCACTCCACGCTTATCAGCTTTCTGCACCACAAGCCGTGCTGCTTCATCCATATTTACATAATTATTTCAATATATACTGACATCGCATATATCACTAACCCCCCCCCCCCAGTAATAAAGCAAAGGTCTCCCACTTCTTCAATTAATTAATTGTTGCATAATTTTGGCACGATTGTAGGCCCTACCCTTAGCATCCACAACTATAAATTGCCCTCCATCCCTCAACACACCTTCCCAATAAAAGGCCATCAAAACCTAGGAGGTGCATAATAGTATCTTTACAAACCTTGTTTTGCTATTTTGGAAGTTCTCTATATAGTTTCAAGTATGGCTACTTTAAAGCCAATAGCTCTTGTTTTATTTCTTTGTATGCTAGTTGCGGTGTCCGAAAGTCGGGTAGCAAGGAAGGACTTAGGGTTGGACCTTGGTGGTATTGGAGTAGGTATTGGTGCAGGAATAGGCATAGGGTTAGGAGGTGGGGGTGGTGCTGGCTCTGGCTCGGGCTCGGGCTCGGGCTCCGGTTCTGGGTCTAGCTCAGGTTCAGGATCTGGTTCTGGATCAGGATCTGGTTCAGGCTCAGGCTCAGGAGCAGGTTCATACGCAGGGTCTCATGCTGGTTCAAGCTCTGGCTCAGGTGCAGGTTCAGAAGCAGGATCATATGCTGGATCTCATGCTGGATCAGGATCAAGTGGTAATGGCAGATCAAACCAAGGTTCTGGACATGGGTCTGGCTCAGGTCATGGTGAGGGGTCTGGCAAAGGAAGCGGATCTGGTTATGGTGAAGGTGGAGGGTATGGATCTGGATATGGTGATGGACATGGAAAATAGACAATATTGCTTGTCTTGTCAAAGCGAGAAAAGAAATTAAGGGAAGAAAAACTTTCAATATATGGTGAACCCCTGCATGCCTCAAAGTAATTTCCTTCTTATCCTATATATGGTGCTCTAGCTAGGGTTTCTTTAAATAATATGGGTTGTGTTGTCTACTCTTGTTTTTGTCGATCCATTTTTATATATATCCAAAACAACAATATATTCTCTACGTTAAGAATGTTTCACTGTTTTCCAGATTGTTTATATCAATGGTTAAATTCCTAGCTAGTTTATAGACTTAAAAAGTAAGATATGCGTGCATATATAATGTGAATGAATTAGAGCAGAAAGAGCTGGAGGCTCAAAAAAGAAGCTTGCATGCGCAAACATGACCAGAAAGGAACGTTCTGAGTTCAAATATATCTAAAACCCAACTTCCATTTTTAGAAATTAATGTTCCCATCCAGGGTACTTATTGAGTTCCATATGACTCGTGTAACATTCTAAGAATTTTCTTTAAATTTCAAAGGAATTTTATCACGTGATAATTTAATTTACATGAATTAAATTAGGACTCACGATAAATTTTAATTAGTGTGGTGCGACATATAAAAAAATAGTGAATTTGAAAGATAAACCCAACTTAGTGAATTAATTGCATATTAAATTAAGTAGTGTGATAATAAAAGTTAATCAAAATAAAAATTAAATAACTAAGTATACAAATTAATATGTATATATAGGTATATATTTATGAAGATAAAAAATATATATATAATGTCAAGCGTCAGTTTAACACTTGGCCAGGCGATGCACTGGCCTACCTGGCCAAACATTCAAACGCGCCTCCGGTGCTTGGCTTGGCCAGGAGTGTGATTTTGTTCATCCTAGGTGACTTTACTTTGGGGTAAAAAAGTTATTTTAGACTTTCCTCTTTATTCATTTTTTTTTTCTCTTCTTTCTCCTATCATTGACTTGTCGACCGTTACTTGCCGCTTCTACATCGCCGCCTCTCTGCTCTGCCTCATCGCTTTGCCATCGTCACCTCGCTGACTTGCTGCATTTCTGCCTTGCCTTGCTGTAATGTCTCGTTCCCACTTACGGATGTTACTCGTGAATAATCGATTAACCATTCACACGCTAAGATAATAATGAAAAGACATGTTATGTTTCAATAAGAAATGTCTTAAGTGGAAACTAGGCTTCGCCCTCCCTTCGCTTTACTCAAGGATTCAGGGACATATCGAAAGGACCTTGTAGAAATAAACTCCAAACCTTGGTAAAACGTCACCTTTCTTTACCTCTTAATAAAGAGTCAAGGATGATCTTTTCCAAGATTCAACAAAAATAAGCAAACCACGCTCGCTTAATTTAACTAAGTCTTAAGGCCTTAATTATTAGAAAATAAAATTTGGTTTAAGTATGAACCCATTTTCTTATTCTCAATAGCCTTAGAAAAAACTTGGTTAAACTCCTCTCGAAAGATTTAATGAATTTTTTCTTTAGCCAAACCTCTATTTATTTTTTTTTTATTTATTTCAAAAATACACCAAATTTTCATCATTTAGGATTAAGTTTTTGAATTTCAAACATCAAGTTTTTTCATCCATTTTTTTCACATTCAAGGAAAATACTCTTTTATTTTATTTTTCAACATATAGGAAATTTTTTCAAAAATGTCTCAAATTTTATATTAATTTAATAAATATTTTAGAGACTCAATCTCACATTTATTTTATTAAATAAACTTGTTTTTATTCTTGAAATTCCAGGAATAACAAAAAAGAATTAAAAAAAAAATTAAAACAGCATCAAAGTGGTGGCAGCGGCCCAGCCGTGCCTGCTGCGTGTGCGGGCAGCTTGGCGCGCGCGGGGGCACTGGCCAACCGCGCACGGCCGCACCCCAGCTACGCCCAGCTCGACTGCCATCCGATTTTTTTTTTTTTTTTACCCATAAATTTCAGAAATTTAATTTACAAAAATTAAAACATAAACCCTCACATTCACCCCAACATAAGGTCATACAACCATGAGATACTTACACAACATACAACAAATTAGGATACATACTCACGTCTAAACTCCATGAAGCTCTTAAACACCATTATAAAATATGAAGACTACACAACTAGTCTTCCATACTCATAGTCCTTATTCATTTCAAGATGCCCTTTCCTTTCGAGCTTTCACCACACCTACAAAGTCCAAAATGACCTTATGAGCTATTGCTCAATAAATGTGCAATGCAAAACAAATGAGAGCATAAATTAACATGTAATACGAAATGTAATGCAAATATGGGTAATCCTCCTAGCTTTCTCAATCTGTCAAGGTGGAGGCTTCAACCAACCCTTTTTTTTTTTTAACTCCTAGCCCTCTTTATAGCCAAAAGTCCACTAGAGTACACAAATGTATATTTCTGGCAAACACATGAAACTCATGACAAACATTTGCTAAACATGCAAGACTGCCACTCATGAGGTCATCCCTTATCTTAACTCTTAGACATTTTTCAAACGTTTGCTTCCAAGTACTTCTTTGGTTCCAATAACTTAAAGAGAATTTCTTCGAACATTAAAAGATTTCTAAAATTAAAAGATGAGAAAAATTAAGAAAACTTCTTCTTTTCTTTTCTAAAAACAACCAAGTATAAGAATCTTATCTTCCTTTCTCTTCTCCTATTCTTCTTCCTCTTCTAGTTGTATTCTTAGCCAAGAAATTCGGCCTTCTATACCTTCTAGATCTTCCTTTTTATATTACCTCACTTTTTTATTTTCTTTTAATTATTTTTATTCTAAGATTTAATCTAAACCCTTAGATTTTATTAGTTTGAGAGAATTAATCTCTACCATTCTCTACAAGCACGATCCATATGCTTAATAAACTTTTAATCTCATCTTTTGATCTCATAGGATTCAATCTCTACTCTTGAAAAGAAACACAATCATTTGGTAAAAAAAAATATAAAATAAAAGTTAATCAAAATAAAAATTAAATAACTAAGTATACAAATATGTATATATAGGTATATATTTGTGAAGATAAAAAAAGAAGAAGTTATAATGTCAAGCGTCAGTTTAACACTTGGCCAGGCCATGCACTGGCCTATCTGGCCAAGCATTCAAATGCGCCTCCAGTGCTTGGCTTGGCTTGGCTAGGATTGCGATTTTGTTTCTAGGTGACTTTATCGCGCCGGGGGAGGGGGGCTCTACGCATCCCCTTTCTCTTCTTCCTCTTCTTCCTGTCAGTCTACCCATCTCCTTTCTCTCTCCTCTTTCTCTTCTTCCTGTCACTGCTGACTCATCGACCGCTACTCACCGCTGCTACATCGCCACCTCGTCTCACCTTGCCGCTTTGCCTCATCGCCTCGCTGACTCGCTACACATTCGCCTCGTCTTGCCACTGTGCGGAGCAACAAAAAGAAAGAGAGAGAAGAAAAATTAAGAAACAGCGAGACAAGGCAGCAAGTCGGCAAGCAGCGGCGAGGCGAGGATGTGACAAGGTGGAGAGATGGCAATCGATGAGTCAACAACAAGAGGAAAGAGAGAAAGAGGAGAAAGAAAGGAGGTGGATAGAGAAGAAGGTTCAAAATAACTTTTTACCCCTCCCCCAGCAGGATGAACAAGATTGCACTCCTTGGCCAGGCCAGACCAGGCCAAGCCTGCGGCAGCAATGTTTGCTGCCACAGGAGCTTAGCTACCAGCATCCCTTTCTTCTATAGCTACACTTAAAAAAGAGAGTTGAAGTGTAGCCAAATCTCTTTTTCATACCACCTTTTATCTCTTAAAATAATTTTAATTTAAATAAAAATTGGTTAATTTCACCCAAAAAAGAGGTCTGAAATAAAATTTTAATTTTTCAATTTAAAATCACTTCCTAATAAGGAAAATTGAGGTTATAAATAACAAAAAATGAGTAGTCTTCCACCCTTAAAAGAAATAAAGAAATGAGAGAAGAAGAGGAGTACTGAGGCAAAGAATTAAAACTTTTTCAAACAAAACAAGGTGAGGGTTCATTGTCAAACTTACAATTCATATTGCATGATATATTTGTTGACTAAATGTGTATTAAAGTATGAGGAACATGGAATCATGATTCTTAAAATTAACTTGCATATGAAAAAAACAAAAAAAAAGTTTTTCTTGCATACATATTGTTATAGCCATAGGGTTATCATGAGGTCAGAGGGAATCGTTGAGCTGAACCTTAGTATCAATTTTACAGATTGGCAGATTTGGTAAATGTTGTAAAAGTTGCCCTGCATGACTCACTAAGATGTTAAGGAAAATTTTCATGTTCCTTAGATAATCATGTAAAAAATTATTTTTTTAACACTCACTAAATGTTAAACATTTACCTCTCACATTCAAACATGTTTAGGTGAAATCGGTATTTCAAATAAAAAAAATTCAAGAGTTAAATAACATGATTGATCATATATCTTGGTAGTGTTTTGGGGTATTTTGAAAGATTTCACATACAATAAAAGATCGTGAATTATGAGTGTACATACATCTATGATCTTACATGTAAAATGACCTCGTAAATATTTTGATTTGGATTTGTCTATGTAGTTGAAACTTGTGAGAACCACTAATAGGTTGGGAAGGTTTTGAATGTTAAAGTAGGTCATTTTGTAAATGAACCATTTAAGGTGGAGTATGATAATCCTAAGTCCCTACAATTAAAAATATATATATATTTTTAAATGAATACTGCTTATTTATAATGGAGTATGATAATCCTAAGTCCCAACAATTATAATTCTTACATATGTTCATTTCTTATAGGGTGAGAGATCTTGGGTCTCCTGCCTCGACCGTTGTCGTTGGAAGCGGGGAGAGATGCACCGTCTCCCGCTGTGCTGCCGCTGCGAGAGGGTTGGAGACCCTCAATCTCCCACCGTGTTGACGGTGCCGAAAGGAATGGGAGACCTTTCTCGCCGGTGTTGTCATTTGCCAAAGAGGGCGAGAGAGTATAGGTCTCCCGCTGCTGGATCTCAGCCAATCTCCGAGTCGACCCACATCCAATTGGGTCGACCTGTATCAACTTTTTATTATTTATTTTTCTCGATATTTTTTTACCATGATGTATCAGATTTAATAGCACATTTTGGAGGATGGGTTGTTACAGCTCGGACTTATTTTAAGTGAAATGCTGATTACCCATAAAGATTAAAGACTATGTACGTAGCTAAATTTTATTTTATTTTATCATTATCTTTTTTGGGGTCATTTGTGATCAAAATTTCCAGAATTCATTGTATAGAACCATGTCTAGTACACTCAAAGCCCAAAGATCGGCCGGGGGCAAGAGATGGGCCTGTTGTTGCCCAAATAATTTTTTTTATTGCTTGCTATATACCCCAAATAAGTTTTATATAGATACGTGCTTTTCTAACACTAATTTTTAATACAAAATCTTTATTAATGGAAGACCATCCTTCACAATTAAGAATTTAATTAATTTGAGTTAAATTTCAACTAACTAAATGTCACGAGACTTTATCCCTTGAGTCAACCATCACCGCCTATTATTGTTATTAATTTAGCAAAATTTGAACATAAAATAAACAGTCTTTAGAGAATGTTGTGTGTCTATGATTTCGTTTGATTTTGATTTATTATTATATATGATATAATAATATGTCGATAATTGAACTAATCTAAGGGATTGAAATTAAATTAATCACAAGACCACAAAAACTAGGTATGAATCGAGTTTACTAGCTATCATATATAATATCTGTACGCCCATACACAACTGAATCGAACTAATATAAAATCCAACTAAATTGATCACAAGACGTGACCAAATGGTATGGAGTTTACTAGCTATCATATATAATATTTGTTGATCATAGTTAATAAAAATTACTTATAATGCCTATTAAATTATGAAACAGGTGAGGAGTATATACTTTAACTGAGAGAGGTTTCAATAGCCAGGAATATTACCCTAAATAAGCTACAATTTGAAGGGTACGTACTTGCATAAAATAATATATATATATTAATCTTTGCGGTAAAGTTCAAGCTAATAGAACTAAAATTGAATTGAAAGCCAAGGTTATTAAAAAATAAACCAAAACGAATGAGTTAGAATCTAGTATGCTTAATTGCTTGTGTTGTGCTAATTAATAAAAACAGTAAATTAATATAATATAATATGCTCTTTGTAGATCTAAATTGTATTTATATTTGAATTTAGGCAGACTTGCAATGCACTTAATTGTGGCAAAAGCGAGCAAATATCCACCAAAAAAGTGTATGATCTGTGTTATCATCACCCAAAAAAAGTATAAGTTTGACTTAATTAGCTTACCCATACAAGTAGTAAACTCCCACAGGAATTTTTTCCCCTCAAAATTAAATACAATATAAAAAAAAAAAAAGGAAATTTCTAAGCTACATACAACCCAAAGCAAATTAGTTCTCAAACTACTAATTTTTTTTATATCTGAAAAATATATTTTTAATATTTACATAGGGATTCACAACTTAATTTTAAAAAACTTCTGATGGTTGAATTATTAATGTTTTTAACACGCATTGATTGGACTAACAACTTTCTAAAAGAAGGAATTGTGGGTTAGACTAGCAATTTTATAAATTGTTGCACACAACCTACCTTGTAATTTACACTGAAAGAGGGCAGGCCAGGCCATTCAATTTATCCTGGTTGAACTATCTCTATCCTTATTGAATGAGAGGTTAAATTTTGTAAGAAATTCCACCTTTAGCTAGTTCAAAATTTAATGAATTATGTAACGCTAGCTAATTATCAAATTCCAAAACTGCACTATTGATTGTAACTAGAAGCTTGCAAGCAACACAAGCTAGCTAGCTGGTAGCTATGCAAGCAATACTTTGGTACATGTCCTTTTTTAACTTCATCCTCAACAACAATATATATAGAAATTAAGTTGTGTTTTTCTTTTTATATTGAATATTTTAAGATATATCTTAGTTGAATTTAAAAAAAGACTAATTAAACTTCAAAGACTACACTAGTGGCAACCCCCACTCTAAAACTAATGCAAGTTGCCAGATTTAGGTCCTTTCCAACTCACATTAGTACTTGTTGGGAGTTTTTTTAAAAGATTCAATGTGAGCTTTTTATTTGCTTTGCTATGATGAGAGAGATCACATCGAATCAGTTGATTAGGTTATAGTCTGTCCATTTAGAAAATTTATTTCTATTTTACTTGATCTCATCTTGTTAATTATATATATATTTTATTAAGTAAACTAGTTAGGTTGTCCCGACCAGTGTTCTTTTAAGTACGGATTATATAGGTTATTGTGCAGTCTAGTCTTAATTAATTAGCCTAAAAATTGCATCAAATTAATCCAGTTTATTAAAAAAAATTGATTCAATTTATTTAGTCCAAATGATTAATTGATTTAATCCAAAAATGTTGGATATAAACTCAACGACGTTCACTTATACACTACAATTTAAACAATATTTTGAACATTACTTAATGAAAATGTAATGATATTTAATATGAGTATGATATGCCATGAATACGCTTTACTTGTAAGCCAAGACCCTAGTCACTAAATATATAAAAAATACGTAGTATACTTGATATAATTTCATAAATATAACTTAGTCACGAAGCCTGTCCCTTTCTTGAAAATGTCATAGCCCGTAAGCAAGCACTATAATATGACTAGCCAGAGAGCCATTCCGGGGGGGGCCTTGGGAAAAGGAAAATTCTAGGACATATCCTAATGGAATCTTCCCACCCAACTCAACTCAACTCTTTCATATACTTAAATTTCAAACCACGTCTTCTCTCATATTCATACGTATATATATGTCATCTGGGTTGATAAGCATCTCACTAATACCCACATACTAATTTAGATGGACAAAAAGTCGTACATTGAAGTGTAAACGTACTAGAATAGTTGGATGGCGTGCGTAACGTCAAGGTCATGAATCAAGTAATTATAATACAAAAATAAAATAAAAAAAAAGTGTCATCAAGATAAAAATTAATTTCTTTATAATTAAAAAATTATAAATTTAAATTCTGACATTAATTATTTTACAAAGAGAATCAAAGATATCCTAACGTACATTCATTTCAATCACTAGGAAAAGGCCCCACAAATGGCCGTGTAAATTGTACTCATAGTACAACCACGTGGCAAAACACAAAAATTACTCAAATGGCAGCTCGCCTACTCACACATAGAATCGGAAATCAGTCCACTGGTTTCCGAGTTGTTCCACATTTGACTTAATAACAACTTGTTCGTTAAAGTTAAATTATTTGAAATTAAAATTTAAATTTATTGATCTTAAACTCAATAAAATTTAACTTATTAACACTCACAAATAAAATTAATTAGTTACTCGTGAACATATTTAATTAGAGATTCTCGAACATAATTAATTAAAAGATTATGAGTAAAATGTAAATATTATTTATAATAAATTATTTTTGTTGATTATAATTAATTATGAAGTTTATCAAAAAAAATACTTTATGGGTCCACTCATCAGAAGATTCTCAAGAGCTTAAGATCGATTTTCATTCAACACAATCTCTTTTATTCATATAAACAAACTATTTAGTGAGTGAAGTTCGAACTTGAACTTAATTTAACTTGAGAGAGCTCAAACAAAATTTTAAGCTTTGAGTTCAAAGTTTTTTATTTTGCCGAGTGCTGGCTCAATTAGAGCACTACTTACAAATGGAAGGACTAAATTAGCCTTAAGAATTTTGAAATAAAAAATAATCTCTAGGGAGCAGCTCTAGATATGAATAAGCCAGACAAGACATTTAATACCAACCGTAATATGGTGCAATATTTGGATGACCTTTAATAACGCGCGGGTCCGGCCTCAATCCTGATACCATCTTGCTTGATTGAGCATCCCGGCCTTCACCCTCTACAAAACAACAGAATATCTCACCATATATATATACAAGGACAGTTACACAAAGGTACAAAGGACTAGCCTAGATCTTGGGTTCCTTTTAATACTAATTTGTAAAATGTCTTCTCCATCTTAACTATTAAGAGCCTTTCGAGAACAATTGAAAACAATCTCTTAGCCATTAGCCTCGTAGTCCAAATGAACCAACACTCAATACTGGTGAATTTCAACAGTACCATCAAATCTCTTTTCAATCAAATATTACGTATAAATATAGTTCTTCATGATCACTTAATAATACGGGATGCGTCGTTTAAAAGCTTAAAACAGGTATTACGAAAGGTCTCACTCACAATAAGACAATTGACATTATGAACAAGTTGAACATAGCTTAAAAATGGAGAAATATATTGGTTATGGATTAAGATCTAGGAGAGGTGGCAAAACTGAATATGGAGGGGGGAGAGAGAGAGAGAGGACAAGGGAGTTAATGAAGGAGCACCGTCCATATTGGGTAAGCCACGGGAATCGCGGTCAATTGCCGGTTGTCCCAGTTCATCTCCAGTCTACTTCCCCTGGCCAAGTCTGGACCGATTCAGCCGGTCTCCGTGCCGGATAATAATAATACTAATAATAATAATAATAAATAGAAAAACTAAATACGGCAGCCTGTTTTGCATCCCTTTTGGTGGCCCCACAACCCAGCCAATGAGAATGGTGCCACCCATGTTCTCGTCATTTTCACTCTATCGCTAAATTACGAGAATACCCTTGGAAAGTCACGCGCTTCCCCCACACACGTCCGACTCCACCGGCTTGTACACTCTCTTCCCATGCGCTGTCACTCGGCAAATTAACAATAAAAATGGGTTCTTATCATATTTAATTAATAATAAAATAATTTAAAATGTGACATATTTATCATTAGCAACAAGAGTGTTTGGGAGTTAAGAATAAGGTGTAATAACACTGTTTAAAAAGTAAAGTAAATTTATTATATCTTAAATAATGCTAATCAGACGCTTAGTATCATTATCCTTTTATAAATAATTTTAAATCATAACACAAAAAATAAATAAATAAATAAATAATTGTAAACTGCGAATCCGTAAAGGAAGGAGCGAATGAGAGGAGGGTTAGTTAATTAAGAGAATTGCATCAAATGAGAAGAGGGTGGGTTCATTAAGAAAGGAAAAGTGAATTTGCACCAATCATTGCTTCGGTCTAAATAAAATTACCCTTTTCTTTCATTTTCCGGGGTGTCATTTTCTTACTTAGAAATTGGATGATGGACTTATTGGGATAAGAATGAGTCAGGCTTTTTATATATATATTAATTATTCTCAAGTTAGTTTTGTGAATAAGAAGTTGTGGGATTATTATTACTTTCTAGAAAGGACTGCAGATGGTTTGGATTTTAAATTATAATAATATTTTAGACTTCTTATTTTGTTAAAAAATGACTGATTTGTGTTTTATTTTGCAGAATTTGACAAGCGCGTAGGCTTAGTTGTCTCCAGCGATGATGAAAGGGTGGAAATAAGGCAGACTCACTCACTGTATTTGTATTTCTTTCTCTCATATACGATGATGATAATTTCAGATTTAAGGAAAACATTAAATAAATAATAATATTAAAGAAATGAGGGAGGTTTGAATGGGTCATTTTTTTTAGTAATTTTAAAACCAGTTTTTGACTTCCAGTAAGCATATTTTAATGGGAAAAATGTCAACTTGAAAAATTTTAAAGAGTCTGCAAACGGGACACAAATACAATGTTGTCCACTCTGGGCACCATCTTGTTTATCTTTCCATTTTTCCATTTCCAAGAATATCAGAATTCACACCGCCAGCCAGCCAGTCTTTTTCTTTAATTTATTTCCCTCTCCCTAGTTTTCTCTCTCTCTCTCTCTCTCTCTCTCTCCAATCAGGCCGTCCTTCAACGCGTTCACGCACGGACTTATCGCTTATTTGCTCTTAACCACTATATATAACCCTTCGTCTCCTCCATCCCCTTCCAACAGGTGCAGAACAGCCATTCCCAATCCCTTGTTCTCTGCATCTGTCTCATCAATCCGTTCTCCCCCTGAAAATCCATTCCCGGAAAACACCCCCAAAGAAAACACCAAAAACCCATCTGATTATTATTATTATCTCTTTATATATACATATATTATAGATTATATATAGTTTGCTTGTCTGAGGATGCCGTCATTGGAGGAGGAGCTGTTTCCGTCAACGCCGGGTAAGTTTAAGGGGGACAGAGCGCACGCAATTCACCGGCAGTTCCACCGATGTTTCGCGTCGACGAGTACGATGTTTCTCTGGGCGCTATTCCTGATAGCCTTGACGGCGTCGTATCTGAGCTTCCAGAGCTTCGTGGATTCCGGCAGCCGGTACTTGTCCGCCTCGTGGGGTGGGCTCCAGTGGGAGAAGCAGGTGCGTAGCTCCGCCCAGATCCACCGCTCCGGCGGCCTCTCCATCCTCGTCACCGGCGCCGCCGGATTCGTCGGCACCCACGTGTCGCTCGCCCTGAAGAAGCGTGGAGACGGCGTCGTCGGCCTCGACAACTTCAACAACTACTACGACCCGTCTTTGAAAAAAGCCAGGAAGGCGCTCTTGAGTACTCATAATGTGTTCGTCGTGGAGGGTGACGTTAACGACGCGCGCCTTTTAGCGAAGCTCTTCGACGTCGTGGCCTTCACCCACGTCATGCACTTGGCTGCGCAGGCCGGGGTGCGATACGCCATGGAGAACCCGAATTCGTATGTCCACAGCAACATAGCCGGGTTGGTCACTCTCCTCGAGGCTTGCAAATCCGCCAACCCGCAACCCGCGGTTGTGTGGGCCTCGTCCAGCTCGGTTTACGGGTTGAACGAGAGGGTGCCCTTCTCCGAATCGGATCGGACGGATCAACCCGCTTCGCTTTACGCCGCGACCAAGAAGGCCGGCGAGGAGATCACCCACACGTACAACCACATCTATGGGTTGTCCATCACGGGGTTGAGATTCTTCACCGTTTACGGCCCGTGGGGCCGACCCGACATGGCTTATTTCTCTTTCACCCGGAACATCCTCCAGGGGAAGCCCATAACCGTTTACCGGGGGAAGAACCGGGTCGACTTGGCCCGGGACTTTACTTACATTGACGACATTGTGAAGGGGTGCGTCGGGTCGTTGGACACGTCGGGGAAGAGCACGGGTTCGGGTGGGAAGAAGAATGGACCGGCCCCGTACCGGATCTTCAATCTAGGGAACACGTCGCCGGTGACTGTGCCGACTCTGGTGAGCATTCTGGAGAAGCATTTAAAGATGAAAGCGAAGAAGAACATCGTGGACATGCCCGGAAACGGCGACGTTCCCTTCACTCACGCGAACATAAGCTTGGCCCGGAGAGAACTCGGGTACAAACCCACAACCGATTTGCAAACCGGGTTGAAAAAGTTTGTTCGGTGGTACCTTTCCTATTACGGCTACAGTCACGGCAAGCCTGTAAATTAGTTTCCATTTGGTTACTTTTTTCCGTTTTAGATTTTCTCGGATTTTCATGTTTTCCCGAGAAAAGTGAGAGAAACCGGGAAAGGAAAATCCAACTAGAAAGAAAAAAAATAAGAAAAAAACAGAAGAATTCATTGTTTACATGGGGGGATGGGGTAAGGAAGAAAGACGCTTGTCCTCTTTTTTCATATTTCTTTTGTAAAGGGCAACCAAGTTTGTGATTGTCAACTTTGTTTCAATTGCATTTTACCATCTTATCCTCTGCCCATGTCTTTGTATTGCTCATCTTCTCTTCTCTGCTCTTCTCTTGCAGAACTAATTGCTCTAATTACACTTTACAATCTCAAATGCAGACAAAATTATAAAGAAGTTTTCCAAATCTATCTCCCTCCTTTAATTATGGTTAAAATTTTCGTTTCAAACAAATTTTTGTGATCGAATCTTTTATTCAAAATAAAATCTTGTAAAATATAAGAAAAAAATAGATTTTCATATTAGAAATGGAGTAAATTCGAACTTCCCAAATCTGAAAGGGTGGAGGAAAGAGACGGCGAGTGGGGGTGGGTGCCTATTCAAAGTAACAAACAAAAAGACATTTATGTCCTTGTCAAAGATAGGTGAGGAGCGAGAACTACGGGAGGCACTGGGCCCACACGTGTGCGAGAAAAAGCAATTTTGCATCGCAGCCGTTGGATCATCACATCATCCAGCTGTCCTTGCTTTTTCATTTTCCTTAATTTTTTTTTTTTTTTTTTTGGTGCCATCGTCCTGCCGACAATTTTGATGGATCCAAGTGGGCTCATTGATGGGCTTTTGGGCTTCCCCGTGGGCCCAGACGTCCCGCAGTGATGTGTCGTTATCGGAATTATTGGATTGTGGGGCAGATAGTCCAAGGTGGTAAACAAAAGTTGGACATATGATATGATAAAAGGAGGAATCCAATACTAAGGTATATATACATATATATATATATAATATGAAGAACCCTTTTTTAACACATGTATGCTACTTTAGAATAATTTCACCTGTCGGTGGTCAGACTCCGATGTTAACAGTGAAATTTTCGCTGCTTCGGGAATTACGTTTCAAAAATTATTTCCCAAAATAAATTGTTTGTCGTCTACCCAAATCTGCCATTGCCTGTCCCTCCTTTTTGGGTCGTGTTTAATTGATTGAACTAAAAATTAAGGAAATGAAAATTTTATAGAATATTGTTTATTTGTTATCGAAGAATGAAAAATAATTTATTCTTTCGTTTAAATCGATAGAAAGACTTTTGTATACAAAATGAACGTCCCCTTCCATGGAATGTATGTTATGATTACAAATTTACCCTCAAATTTAGTGCTAATAATAATATGTCCAAAATAGACCTAGCCATTGTCCCCTGCCTACCATTGTCGGTCGCTTCCTATCGCCCACCACAAGAGAAACCCTCTCCTCTGTCGCTGACACCATCCCTTTCTTTCGTCCGTGAACCACACTTCTCCCTGTCGTTGCCAAAATCATCGCTATTAACCCCTTTTTCTTTTTTTTTTTCTTTTTCTTTTGCCGCGGTGGGTTATTAAAATTACCATGACCTTTCACCTCATCCCCGACAAGTCTAGCCAAAAAAATTAATGTTTTAATATATATTTGATAATTATATAATTTTTAAAATAAAATATTCATTTTATAAGGCTTTTTAATTTTTAATTTTTTTTCTTTTTTTTTTTTATATTTACCTACTATTAGACATTGTACTTGACGTATTTAAATTAAGTGTATTTAGGTAGTTTTAAGTTTGGTATGAGAATCTAATATTAATTAATAGAAAAATATGATAAATATGGGAAATTTTAATATTATATGGAATGAATGTCTTACATTTGTTAATAGAATATGAAGGGTGATTTGATTTGTGAATAAATATGAAGTGTTCCTTTTAAATAAAAGTACTTTGCAAGTTTTTTTTTTTTTTTTTTTTGGGGGGGGGGGGGGTTGTTTTGCTAAAATTGGAGGAACATTTTTACCTCACAACAAAAGTTATTTTGTTGCTATGAAGCATAGGGTTGAAATAAAAATAAATAAACTTCTTGTCAAAATTTATCGATGACCATCAACTTTTTGAATTACAAATAATATTACCTTCATATACTATATGTACTGGTACATTTATATATTTAAAAATTAGTTACTATAAAGGTGGTTCGTAGTTTAAATGACATCAGAGTCTATGTTTTTTAGAAAAAATATAAACTTGATTTCTCTTGTGAGTAGTCTCTTTTAGTAAATAATTAACTTTATATAATTAACCTAATGAGTTGAGTAAGAGACAAATGTCATTAAAATCAAAACATACTCTTATGGGTTGAAATCATAATTTTACTTTCATCATAAATAGAAATAATAAGAATCCATTTCAATTGTATTCGCCAAAATTATCTGTAAAATTAAGGGTACAAGATAGATACAAGGTCCTACAGCTCGTTCACAATTGGTATATAATTTTAAATAATTTTATTATATATATATATATATATGAATTTGTATTGATAGATTTCACATGCTATATTTGAAATTTGATGAAAAAACACAACCTATTTTTGTGTTTTTAAAAATATCATCCGTCTCCCTTAATTTTTTAAACTAACGTAACACTAACCCTATTTTAAATATTTGTTCTTATTTTTATTGAAACATCCAAAATATCCCTCACAAAACTTTCTATTTTTATGATGTAAAAGCCCCCCCCCCCAAAAAAAAAAAATAAAAAAAAACAAAAATTTATCGACCATGTTGACTTAATTTCTTCATTTGGAGATAGAAAGAGAATGAGAGCTAATGAGAATTAAAGGGGGAGGAGGTGGCGGGGGAGAGAGGCATTTAATTTACAATCTACAAAGTTTCACCAAAAAGTTTATTGGTCTTAATATGGAGAGAGAGACAAAGAAAGTTGCGATGCGAATTTGAGGGAGAAAGTTTTGTGACCGATGATGTTTTATCGTACACCAGATTAAAAGTGATGAGGTTATAATGTCGTTAGAGAAAGAAAAAAAAGAAATTTGTTATCGAACTAACAACCCATTATCATCTCAATCACTAACAAACTCAATTGTCATTTCGATCACCAATAGAAACCCTCGAATGGTCATCAATTGCGATAGGTTTTTGGATTACTAATGGAGAAAGATGGGACGTGCAATAGGGAGAAGAGGGGGGAAAAGAAAGAAAGAAAATAAATAAAAATAAAGATAAGATAATTTTAAAATAAAGATAAAATGGTCCATTTGCATTATCAATTAATTGCAAAGGAGATGTGAGTCATTTTCAAAAACTTAAAACTGATTGGTGCTATTTTGTCAAATGTCAAGGGTGATATATGGAATTTACCCTTTTGTTTTTTCTATTTTTAACATAAGATTTATATTTTAAAATAATTTTTTAATATGTACATTTACTTATTCTTATAAATCAAATTCGAGCCTATACCATCAAATTTATGGGCAAGTAATCTAATACCCTATCTTCTCAGGGCGTTAGGTAACATAAGATTTCAAAGATATATTTTTTTTTCAAATAGAAACCTAACACATAAATTGTTCCCCGAATATCTCGTTACACTTTCTCAGTATATTAATTATGAACCATTAATAAACTAAGACATGTACATCACCTCAAATGCAAAAACTAGATCGAAACCTCAATAGACATAATCGAAATCACTTTATTTATATCATAAAGTCAAATCAGCATTTTACATGACATCATCAAAATAACCAACATAATTGAAACGACATAATATAAGCTATTCACTAATCGCCATCATTCCTCGGCAATTCCCTTTCCTTTTGCATCGCTGCCTTCACCTGAAACGTTTGAATATTTCAGGGATATAGTCTATATTAGATGATGAATCATTTAAGTGAGAGTTTTAAATCACATTTTCATGAATGAATGCAATACATGAAATAAACCAACACAACCCGGTAAGCCCTAGCCCAAGAAAATCCCACAGCGCTTAACCCTACCACGGGAAAAGAGTAATCTCTCTAAAAGCCATGCCACAATTCCGACACACTAACTCGATGCGGTTCTAGCTCAAGAAGGGCAAGTCAACGCATCTTTCCAACATCTCGAGAACAATCGTTACCAACTCCTAGCCCCGGAGGGTCACATCAACGTAGGAACCCAACTCACCACATTTACGTCGGAGATTATGTTCTCACTCTAAGCATCCAAGAACCATCACACAATCTCATATGATCCACCTAGTCATCCTAGTGCAACTTCCCTGACCAAACGACCCGACACAGAAACCAAGACGACAATCCCGACATGCACATCAGCACAAGATACCCCTATTATTCCGTCACGCCCTTGGAGAATTATGGCTACACTATCCAAACAACATTTTATGTTGACATTCCATAACCCAACTCAAAATCTCATATGGACCACCTAATCATCCTAGTGTAACTTTCCTGACCTAACGACTTGGTATGGAAACCAGGGCGACTACCCCTGCATGAACACCAGCACGAGATACCCCTACTATTCCGTCATGCCCTTGAAGAATTATGGCTACACTATCCAGAAAACATCTTAAGATGACATTCCATAAGAACAAGCACAAAACACATGACAATGCCATATTTCACAATTCAATGCATCATATAAACAATATTTTATAAAATGCAATGCACAAATACAAAATGTCTAGGGACGAACCTCCCTCATAAAACCATCCGTCACAAGTTACTGTTTGTATGCACAAAACTATTTTGCATGAAATCTCAACACATTTGGATAGAATAAACAGAAAGTTTTTAGGTAAAACACTCACCTCGAACGTATTCGGAATACCTCGATCCACGTACATGACCTCGATTTGCATGCCAAATCACAAACACCCGAACTTATACTCAACCTCAAGCCACAATACACGCTAAACATCATATTTAATTAAGGAAGCATTAAAATTCATTTTCTCAATTTTTCTATAATTTTCTCTATTTTTCTCCAAATTTTTGCCTCAATAATTCCAAAATAATTATTTCCTTAAACATTTTCTCAATTTTTTCACACAATAAATCCTACAATAATTCAATAAAAATACTGGAAGAAAAATATCGAAAATACCTCTGCTTGCGCGCCCTTACGCGCTTAGCGCATGGCTGCGTGTAGTGTGTGGCGTGTGTAGCTTCTTCTCCGATTTTCAGCCGTCGACGACGGCTTCCAATTCTAGATCTGAGGGCACCCCCTTGAAGCCCTTGACAAGTCGATCACAACGGCACTACTTTCACCCCGAAAGCTCACCGAAAAACGCCTCAAATGGCGAGTTGCAGGTCAGCGGTGGCAGTCTGCCTCCCGATTCCAATCGAGCTTCGAATGGCCTCCAAACGCATACCAAACACCCTCAAATGCTCCAGAAACGATCCTTGATGCCTCGAGACCAAAAGCCCTCTATCCCTAACCTTCGATTCACTCCCAAAATCGACTAATTTGATGCCCAAAAACCTTGAAGGTTTCAGCCCCATTTTATAACCAAAAACCAACCACCATTCGGCCAAGGCTTGGCCCCCCAAGCTAGCCCACGTCGTATACCACTTCCCCCATCTCTCTCTCGGCAGTTCCATCGCCGGAAACAGGGCAACGTACGGAGGAAAGAGGCGACCGACTTTTGTGTTCACACCTGACTTTTGTTTAATTACACTTCAACCCCCTAATTTCTTCTAATCTCGATCTTTCTAATAATACCACTAAGACCCACAAGTCTTGTACTCTTCATTTAACCCTCGAAATTTCTGAAAAACTATATTTTCAACCTCCCTCAAATAAAATTGAAAAATTACACTTAGGCCCGATTGATCATTTTGACCTTAAAGCAATTCATTTCAACCCAAAATCGCTCAAGGGTTGTTTCATATACAAAATCTAAGTTCTCAAGATATTCTGTTGACTTTTCGGATGTACCCTACATCGATTCGATTTTCTCAACCCGGTCGACAGCTGTACCGAAAACTGTTTCTGATCCAATTTATTTTGATGCCTAAAATCATAACTCGTATTACTCATCAATACCATTACATTTTCCTTAATAATCTAAGGTCCGGGGTACTCCCTTCTGTCGTTTCGGTCACTTAAGATTGCGATAGTGTACTCTACAGCCTCTTTCTTTCGAAAATTTCAATTATACCATTCATCAAATACCATTTATACGCTTAAGGACTTCCCGAGTATTATAAGTAATTTTGTAATTTCGAGTTTAACTCTTCTGAGTTTAATTATTTATTTTTTATTAAATATCAAGTGATATAAATTTTCTTCTAAAAATAATGAGCCTCTAATAATTTATTCATTTTCAATATTGAAAATTATTTTATTTATCAATTTATTTTTTATTATTTTGTTTTTTAGAATTTTTATAATAATAATAATAATAATAATAATAATAATAATAATAATGTGATACGTGGGTGCTATTTGGAGACATTTGGATTCGTCACCAATTTTGTTATTTTTCCTATATTCTTTTTTTTTAAATAAATAGATGCTAGAAAAAGTTGAAGATCTAATATTGATCAATAAATTAAATTTCTACGTTTAATTAAACGAATTAATGAACATTCAAAGTTGAAACTTACGCTAACAATCCCAATGTATAAATTACTATATATATATATATATGTATGTATGTATGTACGTACGAGAGATTTAAAACGGAGATAGCAGCAATGGCGTTGAACAACATGAATGTTCAAAGACACTGGCCGCCGAGCTCATTCACGATGATCACCATCTCCGTCTATTCTCTCATATTCTCGAGCTTTTTCTTCCAGGGCTCATCGGTGGCTGCGGCCGCAGAGCTCAGTCCGGCCATGAAGAAAGTATGCGACGACGTGGCCGAAAATCCCTGTGTCTGCTCCTCATCCATCATCCCGTTCCTCAACGTGAAGGGCCTGAACAATCCCGACGACCCCGCAGGCTCGGTCCTGGCCATGCAAATAAACGCCGGCATAAACGCCACTGGCCACGCCCTCCTCCAGGCGGAGCACGCCATGACTCAGCACAACGAATTGAAACCTGAGGAAGCCCGGCGCCTGAAAACTTGCCTGCAAGCTTATGGCGACGCCTTGGAGTGGTGGAAGAAGGCGGCAGCCGCCCTAGAACCCCGAAACGGCGGCGAGCTCCACGATCGTCTCGAGGCTGTTGCCGACGCCATTGACAAGTGCGAGGGGGCCTATGCTTTCAGTGTGCCTCAGAAACCAGCCTACTCTCCGGACTCTTTCGATGTCAATTATGACTACAACTCTCCATTCGCTAGAATGGGTTGGTCGATCTTGAGGATGACCTACAATGCGGTTACCATTACGGATTTAATCTCCCATTAAAATACTAATTGATTAAGATTTGAGTGCAGAGAATAACAAAAAAATGTAATTAAATGAGGAAATAAATCAATTAATAGAAAATTTTCTTTTTTATCCGCCATCTCCATCCTTCTCTCTGTCTGACAATGTGATAAAAACAAAAAACAAAAAAAAAATATTAGAATGAAACGGCGAGTTTAAATTTCATCATTTTATATTAAATGAGCAATTAAAATGATTTATATTCTTAAGAAATATCATTGTTACATTAGTTATATATATATATTCATATCTAATTCTTCTAATAAACTAAAAATTAAAATGATATGTTTTGTTTGGGTCTCGCTTGGGCATTTTCTTTTGTGGATTCGTTAAA
This sequence comes from Diospyros lotus, assembly GCF_014633365.1. Lineage (NCBI taxonomy): Eukaryota > Viridiplantae > Streptophyta > Magnoliopsida > Ericales > Ebenaceae > Diospyros > Diospyros lotus. Next base: position 30,033,553 of record NC_068344.1, read on the forward strand.
GTTGCTCAGATGTTTGGTATTTTTTTTTTTTTTTGCTAGGCAAAAGGCTATTAGCAAGAAGGTCGTAGTGGTAGATTTTTAACTATATATAAGCTTATTTGTTGTTTGCCGGGTGGATAGTTTTGTGGTAGATTTGGTTCATTTAGTGTTTGTTCCGTTAGATATGTTGTTCTATGGGATCTCGACTTGAGCATTATTAGTCACCCTTTGTGGGTTTTCATCATGTATCCCTTCTAGCGAACAAACAAAGTTCCATTTATAAACCAAAACCTCAATACAAAAAGGAGCGGCTCTGCCAATACGAACTACATGTACAGCATCATCATCAGCTAGATTATGTATACGTGTTCCCACCCTACGGAACATGGTCTTTAACCTGATAGAATATACTCATGAAAGCAGCCAGCAATAACAACTGAAATGGGATCGAAATGCCCTCAGACACCAAGTACCCATTAACCCTTGTTTGCGGATGATTTGCTTATTTTTTGCTGGGCAAACAAAGATAATGCTAGAGCCATTAAGAATGGTTTGGAGACCTATGGGAGATCAATTATGAAGCCAATTAAGCTCCTAATTATTAAAAATCTGCAGTTTTCTTCTGTGTGCGAAAACTGCAGATTTTATGAATTCAAGAGCGATGCGTGCATGTATGATGTATGTGTGAGCAAAGGTCCAATTCTTTGAATTCATTTCTTGTTAATGCTATGGACGACAGAGGCAGAGATTAAAGCGATTATGATGATCTGGATGGCAGCTTTCTTTGTCTTATGAATAATGATATTCGGTCTGAATTGTGATGAACTCGAATATAGTTTGACAATTCACACCAAATATCAAGATCCTTATTTTATTGGTTCTCTTCATTTAATATTTAATCAGCCAAAAAGAAAAAGATTTTACCAATTTTTCACTTACATTGCCATTTCTCAGAGAAGAACAAAAAGGGAAAGGCCCTTAATGTTACAATTGCAAATTGGGTCATTGTTTCAAATACTAGCAGAATTTTAATACAATCAATTCTGTGTTAGTTAATGTAATTGTTTAGGTCCATCCATGTTATTCCCTCATTGCATTTTCTTAATATGTTATTTGATTCTAAGAGTACAGTTCTCAATGAGACCTTTTGCATCAACTTCTGTAAAGTTGAGGAGTATTGAAGTTAATTTAATACTCCTGCCATTTAATACACTTAGGCAAATGTTAAAATCTCATCTCTGATTCATTTCCTCTATCAAAATCGAGAGCACGAATGGTGGAAGATTGCGTAAGAGCGATAATCTCAAGAGGAGCTAGTATTAAAATCAATTTAAGTTCATTGTCCTGAGCGCTGTGATATAGGGCTGCTAGAGACATGCATGATGCATCCTGTGTAATTGAAATCTCCCAACAATATTAGGCTAGTAATTGTTGCTTTTGCAAGCTTAAAAAGGTTATGCCAAACTTCCTTTTTTTTTTTTTAAGGTAAAAAGAGGTAAAAAGTTTTGATTTCAATTCTTAGAATTGTGTCCTATGGAATTCATCACAACTAAATCAAATTCTATTCAAATAAGTGAAATTTGCAAATAAATTTCATAACTTAAAATACATAATTTATGTTTGAACAAAAATACCCTTCTAGTTCAGCTTTTAACTTTAACTCAGTGTCAACCTTTTTTTGAAAAAACCTTCGATACCTAATCTTTAGATTAGTTAAAGATCACTAGTTGACTAATTGTGTGACTTTATAACAGGAACCAAAGCAACAACTTAACTTCAATCAACTAATCATGTTGTATAGGGGCACATTGATTTATTAAATACAAAGAGAACACCTTACATGTCAAAAATTATTTTGATTATCCTTATTCAAATTATATTATTAGACTTACATTATATGTGATGAATTTCTGAATGCCTTTTTGACTAAGGAGATTTTAGAATAAGTTCCAAAAACATTATGGGTAGAGAATTATCCCTTTACCTATTTCTATACCCACATCTTTATTCTTGTTCACCTACCCACATTCGTAACCCCGAATATTCTGTTTAATCCCTATCCCTACCCTAAACCCATATTTATATCCTTACTGTTCACAGGGTTTGGCAAATTATGATTTTAGATTTATGTTATACGGGATGAATTTGTTAAAGTCTATTTAATTGAGGAGATGTGGATATAATTTCCGAAGGCAAAGAGAGTACACATTAATGGATTGTAGCAAGGTATGGATAGGGGAAATTCCTTTACTTGTCTCGTACCTGTATCTTTATTCTGGTCTTCGTATCTCATATTCGTGTACTTATGTTATTTTATTTAGTCCCATCCCTATACTCGTAAGATAATGACTATCCAATATATATCATTTTAATAAATTCATATTCATAATTAAATAATTTTAGAATAACTTAATAACAAATGATGACTGTAGTGAGGAAAAAACTAAAAATCAACAACTTAATATTTTAAATTGTTTCAATACATTAAATAATAAAAAACATACTACCTTCATTTGTTGATGACAAGGGTGAGACGGAAGAGAGAACATAGTTAAGTCTAGGTTTAATGTATTTTTTCGTTCTTAGAATAATAAAAAAAATGGTTTTAAGGAGCTCTACTAAAAAGTGCTCACTATTCATTCATCGATCAAATTAATTTATCTATTTTTCATCCTTAATTTAGCAGTCATTAAAAGAGGCATTAAATTTGCCTCATTCTTATGTTATTTTTTCATTCTTTATATATTTTTAATAGGAGTGACGTGGTATTTTCCAAAATCATATCTTAATAAAAAGAATTTGGGTATTGAAAAAAATAGGGTACCCATTGTCATGACTAGGTGTGTTGTTGTGTGTGTGTGTATATATATATATATATATATGAGTGTGTGTGGTGACGTGACAATGCTGACAAGGATAATAGGAGTGACGTGACAGTGCTGACAAGGCAAATTTAACATTTCTTTTAACGACTGTTAAATTAGGAACGAAAATTGTACAAATGAATTTGATCCAGAGATAAATAGTGAACACTTTTTAGTAAAGATTCTTAAAATAATTTTTTTTATTAGTCTAAAGACAAAAAAATGCATTAAGCCTTAAGTCTAACATGAAGTTCATAAAAATATGTTTAAGGTGGGCCTTTTTATTTTGAATATATAAGTAGATAAAATAATATATATATATATATATAATTATATCAAGCTAGGGTATAGTTAGGGGTTCTTATTCCAGCCACCCTACTATACTCGACAGGAACGTTAAATGCCTTATCCATATCCTTACCATGATTATTTTTTAATACCCAAATTCTTTCTATTAAGATATGATTTTGGAAAATACCCATAAATAGGGTACCCATTGTCATCTAATGTGAGATCTAGAGATGGCAAAATGGGCCCGGCCCGACGGGCTGGCCCGTTGGGGCCCGGCCCGACGGGCTGGCCCGTTGGGGCCCGGCCCGGGACCGGGCTAGGGCCAGCAGTTTGCTGGCCCATTTAAGGCCGGGCCGATTTGGCCCGGCCCGCTTGGCCCGACGGGCCAAATGGTGGCGGGCCGAGCTGGCCCGCTTGGCCCGCCGGCCCGTTAATCGCCCGCGGCCCACAAAACCCCCCCCCCACCCTCAGCCTCGCCTCTCTCTCGCCCTCGCCCTAACCCTAACCCTAACCCTTGCCCTCGCCCTCGCCTTCACCCTCGTCTCGCCCTCACCCTTGGCTCTCGCCCTCGCCCTTGGCTCTCGCCCTCGCTCGCCCTCGTCTCGCCCTCTGTCTCGCTCGCCCTCGCCCTCGCCCTCTGTCTCGCTCTCGCCCTCGCTCGCCCTCTGTCTCGCCCTCGCCCTAGTCATCGCCCTCGCCCTCGCCTGCGCCCCTGTCTCGCCCTAGCCCTCGCTCTCGCCCGCGCCCTCGCCCTAGCCCGCGCTCGCCCTAGCCCTCGCTCTCGCCCGCGCCCACGCTCGCCCTCTGTCTCGCCCACGCCCTCGCCCTCGCCCGTGCCCGCGCCCTAGCCTCTGGCCCGCTCCTCTTGCTCTCGCCCTCGCTCCTCAGTCGCCCGCGCCCCTCGCCATCTCTCGCTTACTGCCTCGCTCACGCTGCCTGTCTCTGACTTTCAAAAATTTGGCGGGCCCGTTTGGCCCGCTTGGCCCGCGGGCCCGTGGCGGGCCGGGCTAGGGCCAGCAATCTGCTGGCCCGTTTTTAAGCGGGCCGATTTGGCCTGGCCCGCTTGGCCCGCGGGCCACTTGGTGGCCGGCCGGGCCGGCCCGTTTGCCATTACTAGTGAGATCTTTAAGATTTAAAGATAATTACAAAAATTACCCTTGATATTTGAAAAAAATATAAGAAGTACCTCTGAACTTTAATACTAAGTTGCAATTTGCCCTTAATAAACATTCAAAATTTATCAAAATACCGTTATATTTAAATTTTTTTTTTTACATTTTTCATTTTTATTTCTCTCTTATCAAGTCTCTATCTTCCTTGGATGACAACGATGACAAAAATAATGACAAAGGCATCGATCATTCTAAATTCTAAATTTGAACAATGAGACGATAATAATGATTTAGTAGAAACGACAGCCATAATAGGTCTCTCACTCTCTCCAATCTCTCTATCTTCTTATATTATAAAACTCAGATTGATGGCGATACTATTATTTCACTCTCTCTCTCTCTCTCTCTCTCTCTCTCTCTCTCTCTCTATATATATATATATATATATATTATAGATTAAATAGAACCGGGGCTGAATTTATTAGTGCAGTCCACAACAAAATTTAAATTTATAAGGTAAATTTTTTTATTTTTTAGTAATAGCCTACCCCAAATTTAGTTCCAACCCACCTCTAATTTTTTTTAGCCCAGCCCAACTCATTTGCTTGGATCCACCCTTAAACCGTATCAGTGGGCTAGTGTTTCTAATAAAACCCTACCAAAAACCCAATTCTTTCTTTCTGGTCTTCCAATCCAGATCTTTGTTGTCCATGTCAAACCAAAATTCAAGTTCAAGATGAGTCCATAGCCTGGCCTAGGTTCATCACATGCTAGTGATGAACCCAAGTGATAAACCTAGATAGGAGCGAGCTTTGAAGCCACTGGGTTCACCACCAATGTTAGTAATGAACCCAGTGGGTTCCAAATTGATATGGGTTCATTTTTAAATTTATTTTATTTTTATTTTTCAATTAAAGGAGAGAAGATGAAGGGTAAATTAGTCATTTTACCTCCTTATTTAATAATATGAGAGATTGTTTCTAAGGGAAATTCTATTTACAGCCAAAATTTTACTCTTCGCAACCACTTTTTAATATCTCTAAAATATTTTCGAATAAAAATTCAATTTTACCCTTATTTTCAATACTCAACCACCCAGCTGACATACCACTGTATTCCGTCGGCGAATCTCTATTCTTTCTCAAACTCAACTACCCACCTGACATTACATTACAAGCAAATTTATTTTCTCTTCAAATCTCTCATCCCTCTTATTTTATATTCACACTCATACTAATTCATTTTCATTGAAATTCATTTTCTCTGAAAATACGAGCGACTCAGCCATTTTATGATCCATCATGGATAACTACACTAAAATATTGACGGATAACTGAGAAGAGTTTGAGGAAGAACAAAACAACGATTCAGAAAAAGAATATCACGCACAGGTAAACACACAATTTATGTTTGTATTTATAACAGTATTATATTTATAAGAGTGTTTGTTTGTATGTGTTTGTATTTGTAAGAATGAAGTTACAGAAAGCCCTCCCCGAACCCCAAGTAGCCTTCATTTCCCGAATGCTGGGATAGCCTTGCCGAACAATAGCATTCGGGAAGGCTAGGCTTCCCCGAAATCCAGAGTTCAGGGAAGCCTAGCCTTCCCGAATGTTGGAGTTTGGGAAACACCATGTTTCCCGAATGTTGGAGTTTGGGAAACACCATGTTTCCCGAACTCTAGAGTTCGAGTAACATGGTATTAAATAAAATTTATGATGAAATATGTATTTATTTTTTAAAAAAATTAAATTATTCAAGTCCAATACTTATATAAAAAAATTAAGTATAAGAAAATATGTTAATATAATTTCATAAAATATAAAATACAAAAAAAAAAAATGTGTTCCCCGAACCCATGAGTTCGGGGAATTATGGATTTCTTGAACCCACAAGTTCGGGAAATCATAGTTAGATAAAAAAAATTAAGTAAAAAATTATATATTTGTTTTTAAAAAAAATTAAATTATTCGAATCAAATACTTAAATAAAAAATTAAGTATAAAAAAATATGTTAATTTAATATTAATAAAAAATATGTTATATAAAAAATATGTTAATACAATTATATAAAATATAAAAAAATAAAAGATATGTTCCCGAACCCGTGAGTTCAGGGAACTACGGATTTTCCGAACCCACGAGTTCGGAAAATTCATTATTAGATTAAAAAAATATGTATTTGTTTGTATTAAAAATTAAATTATTCTAGTGCAATACTTAAATAAAAAATTAAGTATAAAAAAATGCTAATTAGCACTATTTAATTAAAAATTAACTTTTCTCAAATATTTGTATAAAAAATAAAATATAAAAAGATTAAAGTCTCCGAACTCCAAGGTTCGGAGGCAGCGCATGCCTCCGAACTCTAGAGTTCGAAGGTGCCGCCTCCGACTGTCTTCCTTTGATGGTGGTGACCGATCGAACCCAGGGTTCGAAGGCTGTCGCCACTGCCACCGCCTCCGAACCCAGGCAGCCACTGCCACCGCCTCCGAACCCAGGCAGCCACCACCTTCGCCCATCCAACCTCTCCCCTTCTAGCCTCCAAATTCAAATCTTCCAACCCAAAAAATCAAAAAATGTAAGTAAAAATACAATACTGTTATAAATATAAACAAACACTCTTATAAATAGAATTTTCTCTTTTTCCTCTTTTCCACATAAGGGGGGTGTGGAAAAAAGGAAGGCGATGGCGACGAGTGCAGCTGTAGGGAAGCGACGGTGACGAGTAGAGGTTGTAGAGAAGCAACAAATGCTGTAAAGAATGGCGATGAGTCGCGGTAGAGATGTATGGATATATGAGGACAATTTTGGAATATATGTGGCTGTAACAAATAATAATTCTGACTGTAAAGAGTAATTATTAAATTTATTTTAATTATGACTGCGAAGAGTAAAAAGCTGCCTGTGAATAGAATTTCCCATATCAAAATTCGAAAGTAATTCTTGCAATCTACCCCTAATATAATTATGTAAATTGCTCTGAGATCTGCAAAGCATCGTTTTTTTAAGTAAACATTAAATATTGTTTATTAAGTCTGAACCTAAAAACTCACCATAAATGCAAATGAAACTGAAGAATCAAAACAATTAAATCCCACTTAATTTCTTTTCACCTATAAATTCATGATCCCACCCCAAATGCTATACGTACAGCCTCACCTCAACCAAGATAAGCTAATATCAGCAGTCCCAATCGCCATGGCAAGGCTCGGCAACTTCTCTACCATGGCCATCTTCTTCGCCGTCTACAGCGTGCTCATGGCCTCCTCCACACTTGCAGACGCCAGTTCCCCTACACTGTCACCGGCGCCGGCGCCGGCCACTGAAGAGGATCAATCATACTTGGACAGCATTTCGCCGAAAGAAAGGACGTTGCTGGAGGATTGCGCAGAGAAGCTGGACCCGGAGTGCGGCGACGAGGTTGTCAATGGAATGTTCGATAAGACGACCATTTCCGGTACCTGTTGCAGCCAGCTCGTGAAGATGGGGAGGACATGCGAGAAACACCTTGTCGCGCTGATTGCCAACTCACCCGAGTACATGGCGTCGGAGGCACAGATTATGTCGAACGCCGAGGAGGCTTGGAACCAGTGCGCCGCGGCTTTGAAGCCTTCCTCTCCCCCTCCTTCACCATTCTAGAGTTATTTTCTTCTATTGCCACGCAATGTGTTGAAAAATGCAGTTTATTGGCTGTAAAAGCAGAATAATTAATATTGTGGTAAGAAATCAAAGCAAATAAATATCAAATAAGGAATGAGAATTTAGTATGTGTTTGATGGCATGAAAATTTCATGAAAAATGTCATATTTGAGGAATTGAATTTTATCTTTGCTACTTGACATACTGCATTTTCCGTAAAATTGAATTTTATGGTACAATCCTTTAAAGCATATTTTGACATATTTTTCATGAAAAATTACTTCTAGGAGGTGGTTTTTATTTTTCATATAAATTAAAAAATATTTTTTTTAACTAAATGCTATCAAAAATACCCTTAAAAATGAAAAACAAAGAAAAAATTATTAATAAATCTCAGTTATTTAGGGAACTAAATCAAAAATTTAGTTATTCAAATTAGATAACAACAATCCTTACAATTGATTATTACAAGTCTACCTCAAGTGGCAAACTTATAAGAAAGAGCATGGCTAGATTTCTCGAGAAAGGTTTGTGTAAAGTATAAAATGAACTAAATACTTTTATTTAGGTGGAACTGAGACCTTTGAATAGGTTGAGTTGAAACTTGGCCAAGTAAGGTACTCGATGTCAACATTGGGATTTCTAGGGCTCGACTCGTTTTATGAGACGATGACAAATCTCAAGTCAATGACAAATCTCTTAGGGTGCATTTGATTGCAAGTATAGAACTTGCATGAAAAGAAAATGAGTTCTAGGCAATTGACATAGAAAGAAAATAAGTTCTACGCAATTCAATTATCTAAAAATAATTTGTATGAAAATTGTCAATTAAAGTTGTTTGATTAGCTTAATTTTCTATCTAAAAATTGTTGTACTTTTCTAACTTTTGATGTTTAGTTGTCACTATTTTCTATGAAATTAATCATTTTTTTGCTAACTTCGGTTATTTGATTGCCATTATTTTTCATGAAAATTATCCATTTTTCCATGAAAATTGTAACTATTTGAACTTGAAATTTATCATTTTTTGTGTGTGGTGTAATTGGATGTCATATCTTGTTTGTTACATGTGATTTGTAAATTTACAAAAAATGGAGACAGATATCATGTGAAATAATCACTATCTATTATTTAGCAATGTATGTATTTTTCTAAATAAAAAGGATAACATACTAAATATCCAAACAAAATAGAAAGGATAACAGACATGTTACAAAATATATAAAAATATACAATTTATGTTCTTACAAGTTAAACATTATTTTTAACAAACATATTAAATATCATCCACTAATTAAACCTTTAGTCAATGGCATCCTAAAGTAATATAGGTGGATCATGACCAAGCTTCTCATAAACCAAATATCGCATGAATGCTTCATCAGTCAAGTTCATAAAGATTCTAGCAAAACTTTCATCCGATTGAAAGACTTTCATGACTTGCATGATGTCACACTTGTCTATCTTCATGCCTTATAGTTTTTCTAGAACCAATTGCCAATTAATGTGATTTTGTGTATCTAACGTTGCTTGAATCTCCATAGTATTAGCAATCTTTTAAACGATTTGGCAATGCTCGATAAGGTAATAATACTTTCATCAATGGGTTGGATACGTTTATGCAAGATGTTGTTGGTTCCTCTTTCAGCATTACGCTTAGGAGCGCAACTTCTGCTTGTATTTGTATCTTCACTTAAACTATCAACCTTACTCATAATTTCATCCATTACTAATAAAAAAAAAAAAAACTTGTTAGAATATTTTATACAAGGCATATTATGAACCATATATTTATTTTTAAATACCATAAATGAGAGAAAAATTGTCATTGTCGGTTACATAGTGATCTCCTGTAGCAGCATCATTTCCAAGGATAGCCTCCAACTCACCATATCGAGGACAAAGTTTGGTATTCCACTTTCCAAATTCTGGTTTTCCCTAAAAAAAAAATTTGGAAACAAAGGGATATACATTTTATGTTTGAAAATGTCCAAAAGAAACTATATTACTAATTTGTAATGACAAAAATGTTTATTGGTCGATGAAGTATTATACCTTAAGAAACTTCTTCCAAGCCAACGCATCGGCTGTGACACATCCAATGTTAAGATCCAACTCAAAATCGCTCATACTTAATAACTGACGAAGTTTAACATATTTTTTTTTATAGTCTTCAATCACACCCTTACATTTTGAGCCAACACCCACAACTCGACATCCATTGTATACGCTCTCAACTACTTTGGCTACTTGAGATATGGTAACACCATTGTCACTTTTTTTGTGACTAGTCAACACTTGATGAAATAATCAGCTAATCATACACCTATCCATTGCATTATTCCAACATACATGATGATTATTATAATTAGGATCCACTAGATTTGAGCTAATATCATGTGCCATGAAATTTGTTTTCCAAAATTAAAAATTGATGGTCAACCATTACATAATAACATGTTAAAAAAAATTATAGCTGACTAATAATATGTCTTCAATTTCAAAAATGTCAATTACAACATGTGAAACACTAAAAAATTTATGCCAACCATAACACAATAACATGTTAAAAAAAATAAAAATTCAACATGTCCCGCATTCAATTTCAACAATGCCAATTACAATACTTGAAATTCAAGCAAGTTTATATGAACTATTACATAATTAGGACATAAATAACAATTAAAAAAATTCAATCAAAATCAACTCCAATATCATGGTCGGAATGATAATTAGCCCACATTAAATCAACAATTGTATTTCTATTATTGGACCATGTTGCTTTAGTTGTGAAAGATAGGTGAGCATTTGGAGTCTAGTCTTCAGGTACATCGACATGTGTAAGGTTAACCTCATCATCACTAATATCTATGTCCTCACCAAAAACATCTTTTATATCATCAATCCTTAAGAAGTTGTGGACAACACAAGCAAATATTATATTTGTTTGTGTTTCAATGTCGTGGTAGGGTTGATATCTCAAATATGCAAATCTTTTTTTAAGCAAACCAATTGTCTTCCCAATAACGTTACGTAGAGATGAATGCTGAAAATTGAGCAACTCCTTTGCTACTTTTAGGACGTTGACCCTCAATGTCTTTATGATGATAATGAATCTTGCTATATGCTACAGGAAATCCTAGAACCAATGGGAAGCCGATGTCACTTAGATAATATTTACCTATTATAGAATTGTTTGTTATATATTCATTATTAAATAATTGGTGATCTTGTGAAAAAAATGTTATCAAACTAATGGTACAACTTACCCAAGTGAACTATCAGCTTACGTCCTTGTCGTAATATTGCACTCCTTAACAACTGATCGTCATGGACTGATCCCTTCCAACTGGCAAACACATATGTAAATTTTATATCAAATGTGCAAGCTGCTAAAACATTTTGAAAAATCACTTATCTATGGTGATACCTAGCTTGTTTCTCTAAGGGGACATTCGCAGCGATATGTGTATCATCTATTGCCCCTATAACATCCTTTACATACACAAAAAAAAAAAAAAATTACTTTCAATAAGAAAATTAGAATATTGAACCTTCACAAAATATAATGAAATAACCTCGACCTCTAACTTAAAAATATGTGAACCAAGGCTTGACATTTTCCTTCTTGTGTGGTGAGTTATGAATAGTAACATTACTGACAACATCTCTATACAATCCGAGACAAGCGTGTAACACTTTATGGAAGTAATAACTCACTATTTGACCAAATCTAAAGAAAGCAAAACTTTCAACTTGATTACATTCGTCATGCCCAACGACCGTGTTTAGAAAAATAGCCACATGTTCCTCAATTAGGACAGATCTACTATCAATCAATCTATATGTTCGCAACCAAGCACATAATTTATGAAATGGACCTATTTTCATCCTAAGTAGGTCATGACAAGTTCTATCACTCATTCCAAACATTCGTGTAAGGGTTATTTATCTTTCAAAATCCTAATTTATATGAGGAGCCCTTGGGAAATGCCAGTTACGACGCCTAATATCATTATATATCACAATTGCTTGCACGACCATCTTCCAAAATAAATCCAAATGTTGTTGTTGCCGTCGACGTTGATTCCTTATTGTAGCCATATTACTCACTACCATGTATGAAATAAAAATTCAATAAAATTAACATATAAATTATATAATATAATTACATAAGACACATTCAAAATGTTTTTCCAAAAAAAAAAAGTTGAACAAAAACTCACATAATTTTACACAAACTAAAGAGTAAAGACTCAATTTTTACACCATAAAACCTTAAATAAAAGGTAAAAACAGGCATTGAAAACAAAGGAATAAAGCAAAATGAAAAAGTCCTAAAGCAAGCATCCTAGGAATTATTTTGAGGGTTTGCACGCAGCATGGACAAAATAAATTGCTCCCTCAAACAATTGCTCCCTCAATAAACAAATGGACAGATTAAATTTCAATTGGAAGAAAGAAATCGATGTTAGCAAAGAATTCAGAACAACTTTAGCAAATGGACAAAATAAACAAATCGACGTTAGCAAAAAATTCAAAATGATGCCATTGTCATCCAATTTAGCAAAAAATTTAGAGAGAAAGATCGGCCAAACCTTGTTACTGGGAAACCAGAAAGCAAAGGGGAACTCGGAAGGTGGTCGGAAACCAAAAAAGAAGGGCCCCAAAAAGCTTATCATGGATGAAGACGAAGATCGATCGTCGAAACTACGAAAACCAGAAAAGAACATGGCCGGAAACTTTACCGTGGATGAAGACGAAAGGAAACTCAGAATCAGCAGTTTGGAACTTGAAATCGAAGCTCGTCTTCGGTCGAGATGGCGACGAACACGAAGGAAAGGGTCAATGGTGGACAACAAAGAAGAAACCCTACTTAGAGGATGAAGAGAAATCGCTATTAAGGGGCGGGAGACGTGCTTGTACAAAACGCAGTGAGCAATGTGTAAATCAATTCCCTAGAAAATTCAATCTACCTCCATCCCATGAGAAAACATTTCCTAAAAAATCTGGTCACATGACAAAAAATGAGAAAAAAAAATTGCCAAGAAAATTTGGCTAATCAAACACCCCAAAAGCTGGAGTTTGGGTAGAATTTGGCCATTTTCCATGGAAAACTTACGAATCAAACACACCCTTTGGTTAATTCTAGATCTTCAGCATTTGACCATTTGGCATTCCCCTTGCTGTTGCGTGGTTGATTACTGTCGGTGCTAGGTGTTGTGGCTGTCGTTGACGAAACTTTCAAATTTGCATCCGCGTGTGAAAGTGTTTATTTCATTGATTAATTATCTAATGTTATTGAGGCAGTAAAATTAGGGCTTAAGAATCACAGAATTCGCTGAGGCTCAAATCTTTTGTAGATGCTTTTGAAGCCCGTTGTTGGAACCCACCCATTTGTAGTTAACACGAGCAATGTCTCAAGCTTTTTATCCCTGGGTCAGCTACAACAATTTCATTTCTATATATGGCCTTTTGTCTTTTGTAATGCGAAGTCTTTATAACTTGCATTTTCATTAAGTTTTTCTTGATTTTCTTTACCTTTTTCTGCTAAATAATTGCTCCATTTCATCTATTCTAGAGCTTCCATTAATGGGAACAAATCATCTTAAACCCCTTTACATTCTTCTTCTGTTTTCTTGTCTATTATTCTTTTGAAATTAGTAGCGTGGTTGATTGTTCAAGCATTTAGCTGTCAAATAAGGATTTATCCTCAAGTATATAGGTACGAGCAAAAATAACTATTAAGTATTGTTCAAGCATTTAGCTAGTCCATTCTTTTGGGTTAAGTACGAGCAAAAAGAACTATTTAAGTAATAGAGGAGGTGCAGTGTATAAGCACCTCAAGTATATGGGCAATTGAAACTACTCTCCTCCCAATGGCAGAAATCATCTATGAGACTCACTCTGTGAATAACTAAAGAAACTTTCTGATATCCAAATTTCAATATTTTCCTTTGTAAGGAAGAAACTTTTATGTGTTTCAAATTTAGACGATCAGTTAACTTCATGTTTGGACCAGTTAGATTACAAACTATAAGCAATACCAATAGCCATTTTGAAATGGCCAGTAATTATGAAGGGAGTATTAGGAAGAAGTTATTAAATAATATTAATTTATTTTTTTTTTATAAAATTATGTGATTATAAATATATATTTATATAAATTAAAATTTTATTTTTAATTATTTCTAAAATCTTATGATTTTACAATTTAATTTTACCATCTGATTTTATAAACTCTCTTTTAATCTCATTTAAAATCTTGATTTTAACAATCATGGGACATGTGTCCCTTTTTCTACTTAGGTAGTATTTGTTAAAATGAGCAAGATAATGGAATATTAAGATAAACCCGGAATGATTTTTCGAACCAAGATATGAAATAATCAAAATAAAGTTGGGAAACATTCCAAAACTTTTATCAAACTATTTGTTAAATTTTTTAAAATACACTAGAGAATATAAATGTCATTTTTTTTTTATTTATAAAGATCAAGATATATTTATTTTGAAGAGGAGAAGAGATAAGTCTATCTTAAAAGATCAAGATAAGAGATTATTAATGATTTTTTTAAGAATTGTCAGATAAATTTAATAGACATGTTGAAAAAAATAGAAGTCCAGAATATATTCCATATATATCTTGACTTTTTCATTTCATATCTTGATTAATAAATGTCCACTTAGATTACTATAAAGTTACATGTCAAGTAATAAATGTTGGTCCTCTTGATGATCCCTTATCAAATAACTTAGACATGAAATGCAAATCAATAATTATTCAAAAGTAGTTAAGGCTTGAGATTCACCTATGAGCTTAAAATTATAAATCTTAACTATTTTCGGAACAAATAACCATATTAAGAACAAATCTAATGTGGTAATATGCCAAAATAATTGGTTTTTAGTTGGATTGGTGTTTGAGTTCAAAAAGTTGAAGGTTGATTTGGTATCATTGGATTTCTAAAATTTTTATCCTACATTGTATTAATACAAAAACTCACCAAATTTTTTCTTTTGGTTTTTGGGTGGATATTTTGTCTAGATGATTTCTTAATTATTTAAATATACATTTTTTCCTAAAAATGAATTGCTTAATATGATTTTATCGTGTAAATAATATATTTGAGTTTTCAAATAGGTACATAATTTTATTATATACTCACATTATGTGTGATAATTAGAGTTATTTAAAATAATTAAGGGTTCACAATGTTTGATTATGGTTTGGTTCGATCCATGAACTAAAAGTGAAAGTATTTTTCTAAAGGTTGAATCAAAATCATCTTTTTGGTTTTAAATTTTGAACTGAATTGAAATTGAAGATTTACGGTTTGATTTTTAAAAATAAGAAATTATAATTGAAACCAAAATCAAAATTAGTTCAAATTATTAAAAAATAAATTAAATAAATGTAAAATATAATATAATCTATAATAATCAATATTTTAAAAAATAATTTCAATTAAGTTGGAGGCTTACAACTTCAAATAATAAATGAATTATGTGAACTTTAAATTCTTTAAACCAAAAAAGATACGTAGACAAATGCTAAGTGAATTACGCAATCGGGCAGAACCGTGGTCAGGCGTCAGATACTTTGGGAGGAGTATGGGACCCACCATATGCCAGAAGATTAACGGTCAAAGTCGAACGGATCGTGCAGATGCAGGAACCCCTCTCTTCGGGAGGATATACCGAATCTTTGCTTCGGGCATCCGCCGAGTGAAATTAAAATTAAAAATACAGAGATAAATGGCATTTCCCCAAGACCAGAAAAGAACAAGAAGATGAGCTCTGGAAGCAGAGCAGCGTTGTGTAAATGTTTGGGGCCGTCCCTCGCTTCCACTGCTCTCAATCGATTCAAATCCTTCCGACCTCGCACTTCATTCTCGTCCGCTTCGACTAGGCTTTTCCGGATGGCCACCGATCCTCCGCCCCAGCCGCCCTCCGCCTCTGGCAGCGGCGAGGCTTCCTCCGCCCCGGCTTCTTCCGCCATCGATTTTCTCTCCCTCTGCCACCGCCTCAAGGTACTCGTGCAGTTTAGCCTCGGTTCTGATTGAATTTGATATTTTCTCTCTTTCTTTTTTCGTGATTTTGCTTCTTTGTTCTCTCTCTCTCTATGTTCTCCAGTTGCTTTGGAATGTGTTGAATTCGACCGATTTCTTTAACTTGTTTATTTCCCGATTTTGGTTAGGGTTTAGTCTAATTGTTTACGATTTTGGTCTCAGACGACGAAGAGAGCGGGATGGATGAGGAAGGATATTCAGAGTCCGGAGTCAATAGCCGATCACATGTACCGAACGGGGTTGATGGCTCTCATTGCTTCTGACATTCCCGGGGTCGATCGAGACAAGTTGTTTTCTGTTACTCTCTGCCGTACCTTTTCCTATCTAATTATCATTTGGATTCGTTCTTCTTCTTGCCTATTGCATTAAAGTACCGTGCTATCTTTTCTTTAATTTCAGGTGCATAAAAATGGCAATTGTCCATGATATTGCCGAAGGTAAGACCTTTCTCATCTGTTTATTTACTTGTCTCTTGGCTTTCTCAATCTGCATGGTTTGGCTGATGTGACTACTGGAAAAAAACAAAGAGATAATTTGACTCCTAGTATCTGTTCTTAGTTGCTTTAAAGTCTAATGCTTCATTGATTAGAACTCTTCTTTCCTCCTGAATCTACTGTTATTTCATGCCAAGTTGGAATCGAGTTGTTTGTTTTCATTTATTTGCATGCATCTTCTGAATAAAAAACATACGTTCTCTATAATAGTGAAAGTTCCATTTTTTGAATTGGATGTGTCAACCTTCCCCCAAGTTAATAAAAAGAAAATGAAAGAAGAAGAAAGACAAGCAATGTTGCTCCTAAGGCTATTTAAGTACAAAGAATGATAATTGAAGACTGATGTTGAGACTGTTTTTAAAACGTGAACTTCTGTACTTTTGAACCTTAAATCTCCAGTGGGAACTCATTAAGTGATGACAAAGAAAGAATAGATGGACTATGAGCTGAATGATTAATCCTACCCCTGCATTCTATCATCTAGTTGTCTAGCACTTCTCGAAGTAAAAACTCTGGAAATTGCAATTAAATTCACCTATTGCTTTCATCAGATATGCTTGTAGTTTTCTTTCTTAACACGGAAGCTTGTTTTGTAAAAACTTCTGATGATAAGCTATCTAGATGGCCATGTCTCCTATATCTATCCTTTCAAGAGTTAGTTTTCTCATTTCTATCAAATTTATCGAGCAAATTCATAAGTAATCCAGATTCCAATAATTTGTTGAATGTCTTAATGCATTTTTTAAGTTACCAATTAATAACATTTGGTGTTATCTTGACACTTGTGATTTTAATTACATAGAGAATGAATAACAAGTCCTGTAATTTTTGTTGTTCCCTGAAATATTTTTGTTCCTCCATCTCTGCCTTATTTTACAATGTTAGCACACTTAATACTTGTTCCTTTTTCAAAACTCAAGTCTCTATGCTTAGTTTATGTTATTTGGTTCAATATTCTTAAAAGCCATAGTTCTTACTTCTACATATATGTCTACTTCTTACTTTTGTCCTTTTATTCATGAGTTTCTGGTTTCTTCAGAATTTGTGTTGATTTTGTTACATTCTAACTTGTTTGAATAGCCATTGTTGGAGACATCACACCTTCAGATGGAGTCCCCAAACATGAAAAGAGCCGACTTGAGCAGGAAGCGCTAGATTACATGTGTAAATTACTTGGTGGGGGGGAGAGAGGTACATTTTCGTGTGTATGTGTGTATTTGTGTCTGCGTGCATGAGGGAATGATACTACTAGTTCTATGTACTTTCAGTTCGGTTTTGTTTAGACCAAATTTCATTTTGCAGCCAAGGAAATAGGTCAGTTGTGGATGGAATATGAAGAAAATTTGTCCCTAGAAGCTAAGTTTGTGAAGGACTTAGACAAGGTACAACTCTACCTATGTATGTCTGAGCAGTGTTCTTTATCCCAGGCCAAACTAATCCCGGTGGTTCATTGTCCTTTCAGGTGGAAATGATACTTCAGGCATTGGAATATGAAACTGGTAGGGTACATTGTTTTAGAATGGTTATAAATATCATGTGCATAAAGCTTAAAACTTAGATTTGATTCTTAACACAGTTCTTGAGGTTAAATTTGGGTTTAAAAAGAAATAATTGGGGGCTAACATTCAATGTGAATCACTAGATTTATATTTGATGGTATAGATTTTAAGGTAGGATTTGAGAGCATAACCACGATAATTTTGAAATAACAGTGTGGATCTAGTTCTCTGAGGTGCTTCATGCAAGATTCTAGTTTTTGCAAGAATCTAACTTTTTGCATCTGTTCTATGTTCTTTTGATTCTTTTAAGAATTTCATGCAGAAAGAGCATAGATAGCTGGCTCTGATACTGAAATAGGGACTTTGGTTTGTGAAAATATACTATGAGCTGTTTGTCTTTGGTAAATGTGAACTATTAAGGAAGTGCTGAGCTGAATTGGTCCAACAACTGAAAGGGCATTAGAATATACTCCCCTTTATGGCCAGTGGATGTTACAAACGGGCCTCATTTGAGTCATTTCCATATCCAAATGGCTTGGAGTATGGACCCCAATTAGCAAGGAGTGAACTATGCTAGGAAAGGGTCTGACAAACTGTTTTCCTTTTAGTAAGTTATCTTCTAGAGCTATTCTTGTGAGTTTAGATCTCTTGTAGGCGGTTCTAATTGCTAGTTTCACTGGAATTGAAAATTCAGTGTCTGGACTGTCTGAAGTACTTTCAGCCATAACAATTACATTCTGCTATTAGTACACTATTCTATTTCAATGATAAAACTTATTGTGGGAACTGTTTGTTTGTATTGTTTAATGCAGAGCAAGGCAAAAATTTGGAGGAGTTCTTTCAGTCAACAGCGGGTAAATTCTAAACGCATATAAAGATTTTTGCCTTTACAAAATTTTACAACAACAACAACAACATATCCAGCCTTTATCCCACTATGTGGGGTCGGCTACATGAATTCTAGACTTCCATGTATTTCTGTCTTTTATCATATCCTCATTTAGATCCATATATTTCATATCAAATTTTAATGTCTCTCCCAAAGTTTTCTTGGGTCTACCTCTACCTCTTTTTGTGATTAATTATTCCATTTCATCAACTCTCCTCACAGGAACGTCTCTTAGTCTCCTTCTCATATGACCAAACCATCTTAGTCTAATCTCTCTCATCTTCTCCTCGATTGGCACTACTCCTACCTTATTACGAATAACTTCATTTCTAATTTTATCCTTTCTTGTATGTCTGCACATCCATCTTAACATCCTCATCTCCGCTACACTCGTCTTTTGCTCATGCTGGTATTTGACTGCCCAACATTCTGAGCCATACAGCAAGACTGGTCTTATAGCTGTCCTATAAAATTTTCCTTTCAATTTTAATGGGATTTTACCATCACATAACACCCCCGATGCATTTCTCCATTTTAGCCAACCTGCCTTAATTCTATGTGCGACATCCTCGTGGATTTCTCCATCTTTTTGAATCATTGATCCCAAATATCGAAAATGGTCTTTTCTTTGTAAGATTTGATCTTCTAATTTTATTATAACATCATCCACTCTTGTATTTTTACTAAATTTGCATTCCATATATTCTGTTTTCTTTCTACTTAATTTAAATCCCTTAGATTCTAAATTATTTCTCCACAACTCAAGCTTAGTGTTCACTTCTTCTTTTGTTTCATCCACCAACACTATGTCGTCTGCAAATAGCATACACCATGGAGAAAGGTACTTTGCAAAATTTTACGTCAAAGTAATTTTATTACATAACTGAGATGAATTTAATCTAAAGGAAGGCTAAAAACTGAGAGATGTTCACTGCCTTTGCCACCCTTTGGGATGCATTGTCTGTGTCCACTGAATGTTGTCTTTACTCAAACTTTCTACCTCAAACAGAAACATGCATCAATCCACTCCTCGTAAGAGTTTAATCATTAAATGAACTTTTTGCAGGGAAGTTCCAGACTGAAGTGGGCAAGGCTTGGGCTTCTGAAATTGTGTCAAGAAGAAAAACGAAGCGATAGTTTCTACCTTATTTGCTGTTACATTCTCTGGTTACTTCTTGCCACCTGGTTTTTTTTTTTTACCTCGAATCAATTCAATGCCAAATAGTCCTAATTAGATATAACAATTCATTGATATTTTGGCTTTCTAATGTCATTGGGAAAAATGATCTTGTTGAGTTTGGAATTTATCCTAATCTCCATCTGCAACTACATGCTGGTATGAGACTGTAAAGCGGAACATCTAGATGGAGTTAACTCAAAACTTGAATCTTCTTACTTTATGGTGTCCGGTTTACTTGTGATCAATTTTCTTTCTCCAATTTTTCATCGCCTTCATCTTTTTTTCAATCCACTAACAGCTTTTTTCCTCTCCATTTTCGATGGTTTGCCCTCCCCTAGTCCCTTGTAAGATACAATCATGGGATCAAGCAAACCTTTAAATTTATCAACAACAATAATAACAGTCAAAATTCTTACATACCACTAAGTGGGTTTGACTGTATAAATTCCAGATCTCTAATCATCTCTATTAATGTTTAGATCTCTAATCATTTCTATCCATGTTCACATCCTCAGGGCCACAAGTCAACTTTGTCCACCTTTAAATTCATAATAAAATTTGTTTGTTTTTTTTTTACCGTGTTCTATTTGTCTGGGATAATTTTTGTTTCCATCTAAGTATCTAATACTGGGGAACTTATATTAATTCTTGCGGCTTTGAAAGTCATCAGTGGGTGTTTTATTGTTACGTGATATATTATATTGAGGAATAACTTTAGCAAACTAAATGATTAATTCATGTTGGGTGGCAAAATCTTGATAAAATGTGTTGGGAATTTGATTATTTGATTTAATGAAGAGATGGCACAAGGTTAGGTATGGGAATTTGATTATAAGAGAATACTTCTCCATGCCCACATTAGGTTTGACCTCAAAACCTCATTCCTGTTTATTCTTTTTGTTACTGGAATCCAAGTCCACCCCATCTAAAACTTACCTGGTTTCATAGGGGTTTGATTTGGGTGCCAACAATAATAGGAACAGTAAGAATAATTGTGTAAATAAATATTTTATCAAGTTTAAGAAAACGAAGTTACAAATTATGGACAAACACGAATTTAAATGTTTCAAGTTCAGCAGGTCAAAAACCAAATATATAAAATATATGCTTATGAAAAATCGAAGTGTGAAGTAAGACTTGATAATCAAAGTATTTCAAAAAAGGAAAAGGAAAAAGTATAGATGTCTTGGAACAATTGTTCTAACAGAAAAAGAGATTTTTAAGAATGTTACCTAATGAAAATATATGGTTACAACAACATATCAAGTTTGATTCTCATTAGATGGAGTTAGTAAGTTTTGTTTCATTCCGTTCTCTCTCTTCACTAAGCCTTCATTTGCTCTTAGAATTAAGATGTATGGTTGAAATGAAAACAAATGCTTTTATGTAATGTGATTATAAAATCTATTCAAAGCTAAAAGAGAAGTTTTATGAATATTTTGTTGTATAAGGCAAAATATTTAGTAGTGAAATATCATGTATGAAAATGTGGGTTGTTGCACTAGCATTCCTTTACCTAACTGAAAAAAACAAAGAATTGAGTGTAATGAAATGAAGGTGTTACAGTGAATGTGTGGCCATTGAAGAAAGTATATAATTAAGTTAAGAGTAATATTTATTGAAAATAAGATATGAAAGATATGATTAAAATAGTTCAAACATATAAAAAAAATTGATAAAATAAAAGAAATTTGAAGAAAATGACTTCGAAAAAGATAAAATTGTTAAAATTTTTAAACATGATATGAAATATAATGGTCTTTTAAAAGATATAATCATAAATATAATTAAAAAAATATAAAATTCATGTAACTAACCGACACTCAAATGGTATGGGGTGAATAGAATTTTAAAAAAAATCCTTCACCATTCCTTCATTAGATTTCAAGTCCAAACATCATCTCTCTCTCTCTCTCTCTCTCTCTCTCTCTCTCTATATATATATATATATATATTCTTTTTTCACTATAATCCAAATATGGCAAGAAGTGGATATAATGTGTTATATAATAATAAAATCCTATTTAAACTAAAAAAAATTATTGAATAGTTATAAGATTAGTTTTGTTACATGACACAAAATATTAGATAATAAAATATCAACATATATAACATGTAAGTCTAACAAAAATAGTTTTAAGGCACAGATCAAGTAGTTGGATTATGATAAGTTGGAATTTGCATTAGTAGGTCATGTGTTTGATTTCTTGCCTTATGCAGTGAAGCAAAATCTCTACATGAGATTTACCTCTTTTGTCGAAATCGAGGGCATAAACGACTGAAAACTATGCAATAGCGGTAATTCAAGTCTAACAAAAATAATGATATTATAATAGATGTGTGAGTTATAATAAAAAATAAAGTTACATTATATGGTGAAATTAACTCAATAGTAAAAATAAGACACATAAAACATATTTAAAATAATTTAATTATGTAAGAAGAAGGCTAATGTATATTCTATGAAAAAAGTGAATGGAATGAATAAACTTTCAAGAAGGAAAGTAGAGTAAGACCAAAAACATTTGATAAGTGATTTTTAGACATAGTATGGGTTATAATAAGATGATAGCTGTTCTCCCTTAACAGGATTAAATTTCATTCAAGATGGTGTTGTAGAATCCAGAATACACTCCATTCCAAGCTAGTGGGGTTTTAACATTTTATAGTTCAAGACTTGTAGCCCTGTTAAGTGTTGCCCTATACGAGTTACTTGACGCAAAAAAAATAAAAGAAATGTGTGGATCTCACATTTTATCTGCATCCAACAACATAAGAGTTGTTCGATAACAGAACAAAATCGTCAAGACTTCCTGTTAATCGTAGGAAAACAAGTCTGGCAAGCCAACTTGGAGAGATGGGAGATTTCTGTTGGGATTGGTGCTGAGAAGATGGATGAGAGATTGACATGACATGCGTCAAGCACTGGAGCTCCCAAAAACAATACTAAATCTGGGAGCGGTGAAGTATTTGGAGGTGAGGGTTGAGGTATTGGAGGTGTCGCAGTCTAACGAGGCTGCTGCTTGGAGGGATGGCTGCAACCGAGCTAAAGCTTTTATCACTTGGCGTTGCCTGTAAACTTATTTCATATGACTCCATCCAATGAACAATGAGTACTAGTCTCATTTAGGCTTGCCAACTTAGTACCAACTTATACATATGACTCATTATTGTTAGATGTGTTTATTCTTATAAAATTTGTAATAATAAAATATGATCACCCTTAGTTACTGTAGCAAATCGAGCCAGGCTCGACTTACTCCCTTTATAAGGTTTTTTTTTTCAAGTGTACTATTTCGTTACACAAAAATTGGAAAAATTAGCATAGAGAATGTAGGGCATAACCCAAGCAAAATACAAAAACAAAATCATAAAGCAAACTAACACTATAGGAATCAACTACAACAAAAAAATCACTACACAGACAAGTTAAAAAACTATCCTGCAGACTCGACCTATTGCTTCTTCTTCGTTTGACGATCCTATTTGCGTTGGGATTTGGATTTTGAGGGGAGATCCATAGAAGGCGAGCATGATAAATCATTAGAGTGACTTGGCGTTCATCAAATCTTTTAAATCCTAATCCCCAGAATGACAGTTTTGGGAGTCCAAGCCACACATTGAGGGGATAGATTGATCTTCTTGCATTAGAAAATAGAACCGGTTAGCCACTATAGCTTATCTTGGGAAACACTAGAATTCGATGACTAGGTACGGGGGAATGTCGCACCTAACCTTGAGAGGGCCCTCTCAAACAACTTCTCAACTGGGGAGACTTTTACCTTGCATTCAACTCTGTATGAACAGGATTGGCCCCTGGCCAATAGAAGCACCGTGGGATACAACAGACTTAGGGACATATATTTGTTTAACTTTCTTTGGGCAATTCACCAAAGAGTGACCAAAGACTCCACATTGTGTGCAAATAAACTGTTTTTATGGTATTCAACCGAAAGTTTAACTATTTTGGGCTCACCTATAAAAGCATCAACTCTCTGCATTAATTCAATATGACTTGGAAACGAGGAAGAGACATGAACCTCTATGCAAATTTTGACATAACTCAGTTGCAGTTTGTCTTCAGTGAGCCAAGTGCACTTGCAATGATAGATAATCCACTATTAGTCTATCCTTCTAAAGGAATATCATAATTTTTTTACCCAAAGAGGGATTGACGAGTGGGAATCTTGAGAAAGAAGCATCGGTTCCCAAATCTTAAGAAATAAGGGACGACCAACAAATTGCCAAGGACCGGCTTTAATGATATTCATCGTCTGATCATGCATCTCAAATTGAAAAAAATAAAAGCCCGAAAGGTTGGACAAAACATCTTTAAGGCTATGTTGTTTCCAAATTTTCATAGCAATGTATTGAACCGTAGGAAAAGGAAGGCGTTTCTTCTCTATGAAGTAGCCACCTAAGGTATTACCCTTGTAATACTTACCTTTCTTAAGAGTTGTAGAAAGAAATCGAATTCTAGGAATTCTATCACCACTGATTGAGGGAGGAACATATCTTAATTTTGTTAGAATCCAAAACCTTGACTCATCAGTCTGTGGTGTACTGCCTAAAATAAACTGAAACTTGGGAGATTAGGAGGGAAATAGAATAACTAGCGCGCACATGCTTGTTGCAAGTGGTGCTAGCAGTTAGGATACAAGTTGCACTAGTTGGGAGAATTTCAATCGATTGAGGGAAAATTAGTATAAATAGAGATTGATCTCACCCAAGGAGAACATGAATGAATTGAATATTGATTTTTTCTCTCAATTCCTTTCCTTTTTCTCTCTTTTCTGCTTATCACTCCCATCAAGTCTTCTATATAACTCTCCAAAATTTCTTGTAAAATTCTAGGGACTTCCTTGTCAGATCCGTAGACCTGACACAATCGCATTTGAATTACTCGATTGAAAAGAAAGATAACCAGTGCTTATAGTGAAAGCATTAATTGCCTTTCTGAAAAACTCTGTTATGTGGTGACCAAGGGCCTGGTTAAGCAGCATGCGCTTCAAGAATTGGGATTGATGATTGTAGCATGTGGTCGTCACTTGGATTAAGAGCAATGAGCATTGTGTGGTGTCCCCATTCCCACTTTTGGGGTGCCACTATAACCCACGGTTACAACCACAACCATTTGCCTAATTTTTGAAGATCGACTATACCTCAACAAGTTAAGGCCCCTTGGATAGGATTCAGGTTTCGCCGTCTTCGCTCATCAAGAACTTGAGCCCTAGAAGAAAATACGCAACAATGGGCACTTGAATCTCGATTCGGCTACGTACTTGGAATTTTTGGGGCTATTACAGAAACATGATAGGATCATGAGAGCAAATTTATATAAAATTCATAATTTACCAGTAAGTAGTAAAAATCTCAATTTTACCATAAGATTCGTTTGTTCCACACACACATAATACAAAACAAGATAATTCACTAATAAAACTCATAAACCTCAAAAGTTTAAGACTCAATAAAAGTAATATGTAAAATAATAAATCATAAATTCATGACAATTATAAAAAAAATATGGAATGAATTATATATGTAAGTCCGTCAACCTCATCCATTCTGGACTCTTGGTGACCCCATATGATTTTTCTTAGAACCCTAACACGAGCTTTGTTCAATTAAATATAGAATGAATTATACATGTAACTCCTCAGTCATCATATACAAGTCATGACAATGGAATTTGCACAAAAAACATATAAACCTTACAAAAATAGTGTTTACGGCCTTATTTGAAAGATTTCTTTAATCCATTAAAAATCATTGATGTCACGCCTTGAAATTTCTCTAACAAAATATAAACATAATAAGATAAAAGAAAATATTACTAGAATTAACTTCCATATAATTTTAAATATTTTGTACTTACCTTTATATTTAAGCTCAAACTAACTGTTCCCTTCATCCAATCCCTCTTTTACAATTCAATTTCTCTTTTTCTTCCAATCTCATGTTGTCTCCTTTCTTCCAATCTCTTTGTCTCTCTCTCACACACTTTCTCTCTCTAACTCGACAGTTCAGAATGGTCCAAACAAGAGCAGAATAGTAATGAAATAGTCCATGGGGGAGGCGAATTCCATGGGATTGAAACTTCATAAGTTTTTAAGATTTTAATACTTCAAATGTTTTAGAATATTAATTTTATTTCATGTTTGATAGGATTTTACTTCTATTAAAATTTTAGTTGAATTTTATTTATAAATATTAGATGGATTAGTCGAACATTATATATATATATATATTTAGAAATTAAGGTTTATAATTATTTTTTTATTAATTCAATTACAACAGTCTATTCAGATTTCTTTCCAACAAAACAAGTTCAATTTTGCACCTCTTTAAAAGCCAAGTTTTGGTCATTGAAAATTATTTTCAAGGATTTATTTCATATGTTTCTTTACGCACGCATTGTAACTATTCCAAACTTGTTTTCAAGGGTTTCTTTACACACAAGTGACATTTCCAATCTCCTTCTATTTATAAGGAATCTGATTCAATGTGGTAAAAATATAATAATCCCCCACCCAAGTTTAATTATTTTACCTACTAATTCCTTTAATTATTCTACTTCTTTCCTCCACTTAGTCTTTTTTGGTTATTTAATGTGCCTACTTAATCCTCTTTTCTCAATCTAACTTCTCTGGCCATATATCTTTTCTTTATTTCTTATTTTAGTCTTATTTCCCACTTAATCTTTTTTTATTTCCTCCACCCACTAACTCATGACAGACATGCTAATTTCTTTGGCCCACGTGGCTGCACACTAAGCCCGCGACTGCACCACCAGCCTGCACATGACTACCTCCAAAATAAATAATTTTGGGTGCCTCTATTCTCTCACCACCACCTCACCTCGCCGCCTGGTTCGTCGCTGTTCGCGTGTTTTTTTTCACAAGTGAGTGAAATCGTAATAATTAATATAATGATGAATAGAATATCATTTTCACGAAAATTAGATTTTAATCATTATTTTAATCACTATTAGTTTTAATAAACCACACATAATTAAAAGAATACTCATGATAAGTTCTATATTAACTACAACTAATTCACTAAATGGAAAATACAAAATAATTCTTTAAGTTTTAAATATAGAAATCTAATGTACTAAGGTTCATGAATCCACCATAGTTCTATAAGTGGTTTAATTTTTCAGTGATCGGGTTTTATAATTTGTCATGACCCGAAATCTGCTATGTCATGACCGGCACTAATCCCTAGGCCCAACGGCCCCACAATGGATTAGTAAGGCTCTTCTCTATCTCGATTTGAATAAGACAATACTACTGTCAAGATATAGAATATGAATAAAATACCAATTCAACTCCTAACATAATATCTCAATATTCCATATACAGTAGCTGTACAAAATATCTATCACATTGCTATCATAAATACATATTTGTTCCCGTACCTCGGGCCCTTAGTACAATTATGTGCCAACAAAAATAAAAGACAAAATATCAGACTCTACAACATGTGTATGTCTCCACAGAGCATCCTATATCACATCAGGGTTTAAAAGAAGGTCTGATATCATACCAGAAGATTTGCTGGACCAATAATCAAAAGGAGAATTCCTTGAAAATATTTTTAATAAAACGAGGTGAGTCTTGTGGACTCGCGAGTATAAGGTATGTCATGCCCACTAGGAGAGTATACAATAAAAATGCTAGAATGATTGTCATGAGTACAATAACATAATAACGGTATAAACAGCGAAAATATGAACCATAAGTTTAAATAATTTGAGGTTTCAAAGAAAAACATAGTGTAGGAAAAATAGGTGCTTAAAGACAACTCCCATAAGTTGTTCCATAACCACCTAAGTCCCTTATACTTTTATATGAGATGCATGCACTGATTCTGAGGACACACTAGTAGAAACTGGCCTAATGCCTATATACACATGCACACAAGTATATATATCAGCACATACATCATCATCACACAATATCATCATAAAGGCCCACGTGATATCAGTGCTGAAACATACTATCCGTGTCTCTCATGGCTTTGGTATGCCAAGCCTCACAGTACCATGATTTTTTCCTGCTGTGAGTCACCAGGGAATCTACTAGATAGTCCTCTAATAATAATCCAAATGATACCCTAATTTATGCACAAGTCATAATCATTTATCATTTCATGTGGTGCCTAAAATACACCATATCATTCAATATTTCACATTCTCAAAACAAGAAATCAATTAGGGTATCTTTTAGTTTATGTCTCTCCCAGTAGGATGAAAATATTTTATGCAAGTTAGAAACATTTAAGAGTATTTTTCTATGATCCGCATATAAAAATCATGTACGAGTTATGCATATAAAAATCAGTACAAGTTTATAATATTTATGAATGAAACAGTATATACGTGCATAATATAAGGTAAACATAACATATCCTGTCTACTCGCCTGGGAAACGATGACTCAAGTTCGAGTTTGGGGAGAAGACCGAACAAAATCCTGAGAATCTAAGCCTACAATAAATAGAATGGGGTGGTCACATTTAGGTAGCAAGAGTAACGATGAAATGAAATTACCAAAAACCCTAACCATTACCTAACACCCTGAATTGATTATTTTATACCTTGGCCCGCGCAATATTCAAATCTGTCGTCATGGAATTCGTCGAGCTAAGCCATCGATTATGTCATTATGTCTCGCCTTGCATGTTACGCGTAAGTGTATAGTGGAACTACACACCTACTTATAGGTTGCAATATCATAATATATATATATATATATATTTACCCATAAACTAGTTTTCTTTTAATATAGATAATATATTTTTTTATCTAAATTCCTCCTTTATCAAAAATACATACATATATATATTTATAACTAAATTGATAAATTTTCTTAAAAACTTAATAATTAATTAATAATTTAATAAATGGTTTAAAAAGAATAAATTGCAATATTCTAGCCTCAGAGTAAAAGGAATCCATCAGAAATCAGGATTCGAAATAAACCCACGTCATCCTCATAGGCTATCCTAGAACGCACTCGGGGTCAGTCTTACTCGACCTCAAGTCATCTAATAGGGCTTCATCCTTAGGACTCCGATCAACAAAATGACTCGCCAATCATATCGCCAATTCTAGGAGACCTAAAGAGAACCCAAATTAGACCAACCTCGATATCCTGAGTAGAACCAACCTAACCAAGTCATCCTAAGTCCACGGACAAGCGACAATGGAGAACAAGCCGAGTGGGCCAGCCCAAGGGCTACCACAACTGGGTCAGTCATGCCCAACACATTGGGCCATCCTAAAACCCAATTGGGCCCCGCCATCCTAGGCCAAAACCTAACCCGACATGCCCAACCCCAAAAGCCCTCATTTCCTTTTTCCTTATATTTTATTTATTTTTATTTTATTTCCTTTTATTCTTTTTCTTTTCTTTTCTTTCTTTTTCTTTTCTTTTCTTTCTTTCTTTTCCTTCCCAGCAAACTGTCACCGTCGGCCCGCCAAAAACGGTCGATCAATATACCGATATGAAACCCTCGCCACGAATAACAACATACCTTAAAATGAAACCCATCGGACGGTCAGATCTTAATAGATCTGAGAATTAATTTTCGGCCAAAATAGGGGCAAAATCTGGCCATTGCCGTTCGCCAGCCGTCGGCCATTTTTCCAAAGATCAGAGGCTACCCCGAGGTGCGCAGCACCAAGGAGAGCAACATACCCAAAAATGAGAAAGATCGAACGGCTAGATTTTCGTAGATCTAGGGTCAAACTCTTGGCCAAAATGGACAAACAAACTACCAACGTCGCCGGCCACCGTGGCTGGTGATTTCCGGTGATCCAAGACCGCCATCCAACTCCCTCAAGCAAACCGACCATCATATCCAAAAATCAAAGAAATCCAACGGTCGGATCTTCGTAGATCTAACCTCAAACATCCGGCCAAAAGCCCCATCGCGCCTCAACAAATATTTCACGAAAATAGCAAGAAAACCCGTCAAGATCAAGTCGAAATACTTACCTCTTTGTAGATCGGAGGCGCTTTAACTGTAAAAATGAAGTCGGATCGAAGATCGAACGGTTCAATCGCTTGGAATCGAAGAAAATCCGAGAGGGAACAAGAGAGAAAATAAAAGAGAGAGAAAGAGAGAGAGAGAGAGAGAAATTGATTATGTTTGGGGCGGGGCTGCCGAAAAACGCCTCCCTCTTTTCTTTTTTATATTTTTTCCTCTTTTTTTATTTAATTATTATATATATAATTTAATTTAATTAATTTTTTTTTTCGAATCTTTACATAATTCTTGCTTTGAGCTGAAAATCGATTATCCTAAGTTAATCAAAAGCCTCTCTCGATGGTCAATCGAATCTATACTTACATATGAGATTAATTATATCTAATTAATCTGCAAATATACAAACATGCATTTATCCACAATGATCATCAAAATAAGATTTCACAATGCATAACGGTATCTCTACCTATTATTGAATCTTATGTCGTTTATTACCAAGTGTTAATCTATATTGAATCTCTTGAAAGCAATATAAATCACAAACACGTTCTAATGGCGGCCAAGCATCAAAACGGAATTAGTGCATAACAAACGATCAACCTGAAAGATAAGAATATAATAAAACCCAAATACTTTTATATTAAACCATCATTAAATTAGGTTTCATCAATCACCCTAGCCACAAAGTACTTAGCCTAACATAGTTTCAACCAATGAAAGAATAATAAAAATGAAACTCATGATATTAGAGAGAAGAAAGAACAGAAAAATATAACCAAAATCGAAGATCTTTAAGAAAATCTTCTTCTTTTTCCTTGACTTGCTGTCTTCTCCTCCTCCAAAAAGATTCTTAATCTCTCAAGAATCCTTCTTTTTATAATGCTTTTTAGGTCTTCAAAGTCGTGCCCCTTGAGAGAGCCCATCTCCACTTGATTTGAAAGGAAACGGGCTCAAAACGGCCTTTTCACGAAGCCTAAAGCTTTACCGCGACCTTACCACAGAATGCTTTCCGTGGTAAGGTCGTGAGCCATAGAATGAAAATCTTGTCACGGGCTTACCATATGATGCTTTTTGCGGTAAGGTCGTGAACCACAGAATACTTCTTCAACCACGGCTTTATCACGGAATGCTTTCTGTAATAAAGTCGTGAGCCATTTCTCTTTAATTTCCAACACTTCACTAGTGACGTTATTCTTCCAGCGCTTTGCGACATCATCATCCTCGACCCCAAATGGACCTTTGACCTTGCCTTTACTGCCATTTTAGCTCAAAAAATGTGACATCATCATCACTTTGTGCTCCAATTATCTTCAACACATGCTCAACATCTACATAACCATATATAGAACCAAATCAAGTAGAAATCATGCTCATTGAATGTATAAATTGTAATACCTGAGAATAATTTAAGGACAAAAATGATATTTGGTAAAAGGCATAAATGGAATTTTGGAAAAAAATAATAATAATAAGACTATAGGGTACACTAGCACAGCTTTGGACGACCGAATTAGTCAGAGGGAGTACCTCGGACCCTAGATAGCCAAGGAAAATGGTATAGTATCAATGAGAAATTAAAATTATGATTTTTAGTGATAAAAGAAATGAGATCGGGAACAGTTTTCGATACAGCAAAAATACAGCTGCCAATTAGGTCGTATTACCGAATTGTTATAGACGATGTCCAAAAAGTCAACAGAGAGTGTCAAGGACTAGTATTCGGGGTATAGAACAACCCTTAAGTGGTTTCAGGTGGAATCGAATGGATTTGAGGTCAAATCAATCAATCGGGTCTAAGTGTAATTTTCTAAAAATGCCCGAGGGAGGTCAAAACGGTAAATTTTCAGAAATTTCAAGGGAGAAATGAGAAGTTCTAATCTTGAGAGTCTTAGTGATGGTGCTAGAAAGATCAGGGACTTGAGGATAAGGGCCAAAATGAAAAAGAGAAATTCCAAGGGGCTAAACTGTAATTTTTAGAAAATTGTACATGCATGGCCGTTTTGGCCAGAAAATCCAACGATTTGGCAGCCTAGGTTCGTCAGGGCATGGCCTAGGATAGTCTAGGAGGCGTGGGGATGAAGCTTTGGCCGGAAATTGGCCACGTGGGGGTCGGATTTTGGCTATAAATATCCAAGGGTTTCGGCCGAATTTGAATCATCAAATCGCTCAAATTTGAGAGCGAATCGAGGGAAACCAATAAGGGGCTTTTGATCCTTGAGGGAAGAGGATCATTTCTGGAGATTTTGGGAATTTTTGGAGCGGTATAGGGGTGTTTTTGCATTCGGCCGTATGTATATATATATATATATATCGAGTGAAGGTGAAATCGGGTTGTAGAGTGATCGATTGAGGGATCTAATAAGGGGCTTTTGTTCGTAAGGTTATGAGTAATTGATTTGAAAATTTTCGTGTCAATCGGAATTCGAATCGAAGGTCAATTTGGCTAGTCGGAAAACGCAAAGCTTCGCCGGAGCCAGACTGAAAATCATCAAATCGGGCTATTTCCGGTGACTTTTTCGGCCATGTGATGGTTCCATTGTGATCGACTTGAGAAGAGCTTCAAGATGGTGTCGTCGGGTTAGCCATCGGAGCAGGTCGCCGGTCGCCGTCGCCGGAGAAGATGACCAGAGGTATTTTTTGTATTTTTTTAAATACTAAAAATAAAAAAAAAATTAGAGAAAAAATAGAATTAAAGGGATTAAAATTCTGGAAAAATATCCAAAAATTCAAGAAAAATGAATAGTTTATTTTGATAAAATTTTATCTTGGAAATTTCTTGAGGAGATAATTATTTTGGATTTTTGAAAGGAAAGGTAAATGGAAAATAAATAGGAGGGATTTTAGAAAATTATGAAAAAATTCCAGAAGGATAAGGAATTTATTTTATGAGTTTTAGTGATTTTTCTTGAAGTATATTCGAAGTAAATCGATGAGAAATAAATTTTCTCAAAGAAAAGTAATTATGGAAATTTGAGAAAAATCTGAAAAATTTCCAGAAAATTCCATAAGCTTATAAATATTGTTTTATGAATTTTTTTGGAGAAAAATTTAGAAAAAAATGCTTGAAGAGGTATTTACTTGAAATTATCGAGAGAAAAATAGGGAGAAATTAGAGAAAAATAATGAGAAAATTGGGAAAATAGATATTAATTTCCCTTTGAATGCATACGATGTCTAGGGTATCATTAAAGCTCGAGGTTGAACTAGAGAGCGCTGGGCACAATAATCGAGGTCGATCGGGCTCGCATTTCGAGGAATCTTAAATTTAGCCCAAGGTGAGTGGTTCTACCTGAAAAGACTTTAAGTGACATATTAATGGTTTACTGTGAGTGTTCATCCATATGGCTTGGTTTATTGTGATGGATTGTCCAAACGGTTATATACACATGCATTATGTTTCGTACGGTAAATTGCATACATCGAAATGTTGATTTTAAGCTATGCATGTTATGATTTTCGACATTGGCTTATTTTGTGTCGTCCATGTGGGATGTGGGTTGGTAACTTGTGACGTAGCCTAGAGTGACAGCACTCGGGATGCGTACCTAGGATTAATGCTAGGTGACCCACTTGGGACGGGGTTGAGACGGACTTCACCCTACAGGACCCAAGTGGCGGGGCTAAGATTGGACACCACTCCAGTTGTTGGCTCAAGTGGCGGGGCTGCGAGTGGACACCACCCCAGATTCCTTTGAGCGATAGCATTAATGCCGAGGTGACGTCGATTCCGAGGATAGTGCTGATGTGACACTCTTGGGGCTAGGGTTGCATTGGGTTTTGGATTGCTTTTAAGTTGGAGCGTAAAGCCTAACAATGACAATGGGGTGATTCCCGGGTTCACGTGTTGAGGTTGTCCTTCTTAAGTAGGATTGTTTTGCCAATGGGTCGAAATGGTTGTGTCGCCTTTAGAGAGATTGCATTTTTCCCGGTTAGGGTTAAGTGCTATGTGGGATTCTCTTAGGCTGGTGCATGTCGGGATTTATCGATTTTGTATATGATTTTTCATATCTGCATGAAAACGTTTTTGAACTCTCACTTAGATGATTCAGCATCTAATTAGGACTATGTCCCTGGAATATTCAAACGTTCCAGGTGAAAGCAATGGCGCCAAGGGAAAGAATATCATCGAGATGTAGCTGTTATGTTTAGTCATCGTAGGGTTTTTTCTATGATTACGATGTTCAGAGGTTATGTAATATTTTGATATTTTCATGTGAAACATCGATTTGGTTATTGTAAAGGAATTGTCGGTTATATATCATCGAGGTTTCGATCTTGCTTCCGCTGATGTAATTGTTAATACCTGTCTTAGTTTATTTATTATTAAATTTTGATATGCTAAGAAGGTACGATAGGGATTGACGGGAAATGAATATGATGAAGGTATATGTATCGAGAGACTTATGTTGTGTGTTTGATGTTGGAAAAAAAGAAAAAAAAAATATTTTCAAAATCTCGAGGTAATGCACGTTGTGGGAAAACGGGGCGTTACATAAATGCTAAGTTTATAGACCAAAATAAGTGTATGAAAGACACTTATCACTCGCCATGATGAGGGAGGATGCAGTGATGGTCAACGCATGGGCGATAAGGTAAGGCTGTGAGGCGGTTAGCGACGATGGTAACGAAAAGCTTCTTGGAGAAGAAGAGAGAAGGAGAAAAAATGAGAAATGAGACAAGAGAAAAGAGAGAATAAGAAAACGAAGGCCCACAAAAACACTTATCCAAGTCACATTCACCCTAGTTAAGAGCAACTCCAATGGGAGTTGCCATCCAGGATGCCATCCCCTAATTGCCGAAATGGCACCCCGGATTACAAAATTTTCACTCCAACGAGAGTGGCATATAGAGTTGTAAAATTACAACAATTCTCCTCCGGTGCCATTTTTACAACTCCTGGAGAAAGAAAAATGAAGGTTGCATTTGTCAACGGTCAAAAATTCAACGGCTATATTTGACATTGTATATATGCATATATTTATCTAAAACAGGAGAAGCGAGATAGAGTAAAAGAGAACCAGAGACAACAATTTTCAATGAGGCAGGGAGCGACGAGAAGAAAGTAAGGGCGAGGCAGCGAGTGACGGAGCAAGAAGAAAGTAAGCAGTGTCGAGCAAGAAGAAGGCGAGGGTGAGTAGCGACCAGAGAGAAAAAGGCAACCTGCGAGGGCGAGGGAGAGGCAATGACTGATGAGGGCGAAGGCGAGGCGGCGACTAGTGAGGACGAGCTACAAGGGTGAGCCATGAGGGGTAAGAGAAAGAAAAGTGTAGAGAAAAAGGTTTTGGAGGTGGAGGTATGTATTATATATATAATTATTTTTATTTTAATTAATTAATTATTAATTATATATATAAATATTTTTATTTTAGTTAATAGTTATATATATAATTTTTAATTATATTTTTAATAAAAAAAATTAAAATGACACTCCTATTATCAACTTGGCATTAGAATAGATGTAAAATTCAAAAATAATATAATATTATTTAAAATTATAAATTAACAATTTAACACCAAAATAGCAACTCTAATTAGAGATGCTCTAGAAGGGGTGAACAAAATCGCACTCCATAAAATAGCTTTCCAAGGCTTCACGCAACTCGTCCTGCTAATGGAACCTCTAGGTCGAAACTCTTTCACCCACCGCTTGAGCATTAAATGCTCCAATTAAGAAGTGCGATTTTGTTCACCCTTTTTAACGAGGGTGGCCTTAACCCCCCGTGTTTTGGGGGTTAAAGTTAATAGAGGGACAGCCCTCCCAATTAAGGGCTGGTCCTGATGTGATCGCGTGGGGCCCGCCCATAACAATGATCGCCCCACCAACGCAGTAACCGACGATGCCAATATTCGGTAGACATGCAATTTCTGGCACCACCCCCACGATGTCCGATAAGGAGTAATGCTAAAAGTTAGCCCTTTCACCTTGATCGAGACCACCAATATGCAAAAAATCAAGCCAACTCCAGCTCTGACTGCATCACCTCGGCCCACGACCGTCGATTAGCCATAGCTCCTTCAGTGCCAACTGCGTGCACCATTAGTTGAACCAATTCCCTATGACATTCTGACGAAATTTAAGCTCCTTGGCCTTGCTTACCTTTCACCAAAGAAACTGGGTAGTGTAACATCTTCTCTATCAACAAATGACGTAGACGAGAAGTGTCGTTTGACATCTCTAGGGCCCTCTCGCCGCAACCCAGACCACCTGTGGCTCGTCCAGGTACGGCATCTCCTGAACCTACACGACGTGAGCCTCCTTGCCTCCCACGACAAGATCCTTACCTTGAGGAACAACCTTCTTTCCTCCTATTATAATACTGTCCAGGTACGGCATCCCCTGAACCTGCACGACGTGAGCCTCCTTGCCTCCCACGATAAGATCCTTACCTTGAGGAACGATTATGTTCCTTCCATCCCAAAGAGATACCAAATAGGGAGATTCTGGGAACATCGAAACTAGGTCCAGTGATTGGAGTGGGAGGTGACGACACCTGCAAAACACTCTGATGGTGAAGTGAGTAATGGATTGAGTTGACAAAATGTTAATAAGATGAAAAGAATATACCTTGACCTGGGAGCAAACTGGCTTATATAGAGGGAAAAATGGGGTTCCTTGACATGCAAGTTGACATTGGATGTTGCACAGGGATGGGATGGAGATGTCCGGCAATTGAGAGACTCTCTGATAGAGGTGTGGTATTGACAGGATCTCCATTAAATATTGCATTAAATATCGATGAAAACTATAATGAGCGTAGGAGTGTTATAAGTACAAAGGATGATAATGATTACTATAGGCAAGCATGGGATCGAGATCGAGCCGGAAGACCGATAGAAGTCTTGGGCCTTCATTGGGCTAGACCCGATTGGACCAATATAGTCCAGATTCCTTGAGGACCAACCTCTAGAAGATCTTGAGTTGGACCTTGTTTCCTTTTTAGCCAAACCCAAATGTGCCCAATTGAACCTGAAGCAAAATCAACAGGGGGC
The DNA here is from genome assembly GCF_014633365.1 of Diospyros lotus. Taxonomy (NCBI): domain Eukaryota; kingdom Viridiplantae; phylum Streptophyta; class Magnoliopsida; order Ericales; family Ebenaceae; genus Diospyros; species Diospyros lotus. The sequence goes on from NC_068344.1 coordinate 30,070,563, forward strand.
TTGCACACTCAATTGGCCCATCGACGAGGCTCCTGAATACCTCTGCGGGGACCTCGGTAGCCTTGTTTGGGGCCCAAACTCAAAAAGCCCGAGCCCCTCGAAGGCTGCCTATCACCTCCGCCACAGCCCGGGGGACCTTGAAGAAGGTGGATGTCACTTGCAGACTGTGGCTAGCCCAGAGAAGATGGCCAGCCAGGGCCGGCCCTGGGCCAGGGCTACCAGGGCCACAGCCCAGGGCCCATAAGTGAGGGGGGCACAATTTTCTTTTTTAAATATATGTATATATGTGTATAAAAAATTTAAAAAAAATTAACAAAAGAAGTTGCCACTTACACCTTGTCAAAAGAAGATTTCATTGCTATTTTTATTTTGTTGGTATATGTGATGATTGTTTTTACTTCGATTAATCGTAGAGGATAAAAGTAAAGGTGTCAATGGTTCGAATTGATCCGGTTCTATAAGAATTCAATAACCAAACCATTTTTAAAGATTCTAAAAAAATAAGAACCGTAAGCAAACCATTACATATATAAAACCAAACCATGATCAATCTGTCACTCCGGACCGGTTTCGGTTCGATTTCGGTTTTATCCAATCAACATTTAACTTCTAAATATTTTCGCAAAATATAAAATTACAAATAAATTTTTTAATAAAATAAACTCATAACTTCATTAATGCTTCAAGTCTTGAAGTAAAAGTAGAACAAAATAATTCATCGACTATCTCATCAAATGAGATTACATCGACCGTTTAGTATAGCAATAGCGCATAAAATGTTAGCAATAGAAGAGTTCATGAATCTCGTTAGTTTCCTAAGAAGTGATACTATTTATGCATATGTATATATATATATACTCAAAAAATTATAATATATATAAGTATAATATCGGTTCCGGTTCGGTTCGAAACATGGTTTGAAAAAAAAAATAGTAACCAAACTAAATATATTGGTTCTTAATTTTTTTAACACCAGAACCTAACCATTGAACCAATTCAAAAGGTATTGTTCGGTCCGGTTTGATCTAGTTTACCGATTTTTGGATATTTTTTGACAACCCTAAATGAAAGGAAGATTGATCAAATCAATAAATGCTTACTGAGATTCGGGAGAAAGTATGTAGACTCAAATATGTTGTTTTCGATTTTTAATGCAATATTTACAATGCAAGGTACTCTTTTTCCTTCATTTGGGATTTTGTACTATTAGATTTTCTTCAAATAAGGTTTTAATAAGGTCTCAAATTATTTTTTGTAAATTCTTATCATTTTAATAAAATTAATTAATTAATAAATTTTTTATTTAATTTATAAAAAAAGGCACACTTGAAAAAATTTGCCTCGGGCATCCGAAAATCCAGGTCCGGCTCTGTGGCCAGCTAGGCATGAGAGCGGGCATTGCCCCTGCGTCGCTTAAGAAAGGAGAAAAGAAGAGACAGCATGTGGCGAAAACTTCTCCCTTCATAAGGTTGCATGTCTAGGCTTGTGACTCAACTAGACTTGAGAAAAGTTTGGCCTGGTTGGAGCTCGCCAAGCCCTTAGCCCGGGAAGTCTAGCTCTTTAGGCTAAACCTAACTTTCATTTTCTTAAAATAGAAAAGTTATATTTTTTATTGCCATTTAATTTTAAGTTTTTAATATATAATTTAATAATTCTACTACTTTAAAAATTTTAAATTACAAAAAAGATGTCACAACACAATGAAAATAAATAAAAATTATATAAACATTCTATGATTAATTTAGACAATCTCAATGTGTCAAGTCTCAATTTTCAAATCAAATGTTAAAATGATATATAGTTATGCACAAAAAGTCATATCATCTTAAACAAATGCTAAGTATATATTTCTTGAACGAGTTGGATGGTGCATGGTTAGACATTTTATAACTTTATAAATATTTATAAAAATTAATATAATTTTAAAAGTGAAATTAGATCATTAGAAACTAGAAAGTGGAAAAGTTTTAAAGAGTTTCAATTTTCAAACTTTTAATTTTTAATTTCTAAGTTATAAATTTTTATTTTTAAAAGTGAAATATGTATTTTTAAAAATATTTTTATATCATATTCATTAAATAAATAAATATAATTTTTAACACTAATTTTTAAAATTATATTAAAAATGGGTTGGTGTGATAAGTTTTTGTTACGTTAAGCTTGGATCCACCCACCCTGGGTGGGTTCATGAGCTAAGTTGGGTCTTGTATTTCGTTAATAAGGCAAGTGTGAGCTCAATGAGCCCGGTGTGAGCTCAGTGAGCCCGTTTAACATGTTTGGTCTCTTTCCATAATAGCGTCTTTGGGTAAAAAGAAAAAGCATGTGGTAATCACAAATTCAAGAACTGTGATGCATTATCATTATTATTATTATTATTTGCTAAACAACTCGTGACAGTTACACTATGTTTGAATTAGAGCAGTGCATAGTCCTGCTCAGAAGAAGTTTTATATCTGAAGATGTGTACATACATAAAGTGGAAAATGTAAAGTAACCTCATTTTTTCTTAAGATTGTTGAAAGAAGAGGGTAAGGTGAACTTATTACTGGCATTGCCCATTTTGGATATGTATAGAGGCATTTGTTGTCCAATGTATGCGGCCATGCCCATAATAGAGATTTCGCAGCTTGATAACTGAAAGACGGGTAATTGATAGGTGAAAGATGACCTTGTCTAGGAGATGCATCCTTCTGCGGAGTTGTCACACTCATGTAAAGGTTTCCAGGAAACTTTTTGCTTAGCCCAGTTGACAACTTGCTTAATAATTCATCAATGGTCCCAAAACAAAACTTTTCAAGGAAGAGGTGACCATTTGTAGGTTCAATCCTGTCAATTATGATCGGTTAACAGATGGTTTGTAATAAATATCAACCCTCTGCAGTCTGCATTTTGGCATTTTAGCAATTTAGCATATGCATTGTTTGTGTATCATTTATAATTTTATACCTTTTATTTTGCAGATTATAGGTTTATATCTATTTTATTATATTAAATGTTTTTATTTTACTTTTGAAATTTCACAACAGTAGGTGAAGCAGGCTGGCTTGCTTTATACCTATGCAGGAGGAACCTTTTACTTTCTTGGTCACCTGAGGACACTATTTTTATTATGAAAAATAATATGCTAGCATCATTCTGTTGTTGTAGGTATGATAATGAGCTGTAGGTTTTTTCTTTCTAGTTTGCAGATATTAATGAGGCATGTATAAGTGAAAAATTTATTGGAATAGGGAAAGCTGTCTTTTCAATACTGGGCTGTGCTTACATTACTAATACTGGTGCAACATGAGCTTTACTATTGCCGAGTCAGATCTAAACCAAATTCATGAAATCCAATCTATTTATAAATAGATTCAGACCATATCCAAGAAATCCAATCCATTTACAGATGCGAGTGGTATGCATTCTATTCTAACTCAAGCTGCTGATGCTTGGTAGTATCTGATTTTCAAAATATCTTTTACATTGTAGTCTCAGTGTTGTCCTTTTGTGTGTTTTGTAGATGCCAGTGCCATGGAATGTGCGTCGAGAAGTGATGTTAGATAGAAGAAGCATATGCTGTGTCTGAGTGACATGAGCTGCTTTTATGTGTGGAAAGATGTAATTGTAGTGGAAAACAGGGGATAGTGTGGAGGAGCCACAAAAGAGACATTAAAGAAAGCTACCCTCAAACCAAGCGTCAACACACAGCAGAACCTCACCAGCAATCAAGTCATTTTCAGCTGCAGCTCGTATTTAATGGGTATCATAAATTTTTATTGGTATCTTTAATGGCCGTGGTTTAGAACCCTCATCTTCAATCCTCTCCCTCGACAGGCTTTACGTAGATAAGACTCCAATATTAACTTACTGGTGAAGATGAGCACACATTTGAGATGATATGTTTTTTTAGGGTAGTAGTTTTGGTTTTATCTTTGATTTTCCAGTAATAAGTTATCATTTTCTTTTTTCTTCTTGTGTTATGTGTTCATTGGATTTAATTAATAGCTATTTATAGATGAGAGCTTGAGTTTGTTCAAGGATATAATGAATACTTATCTCAAAATTGAAACTAAACAACCTTTGTACATAAAAAGAAAAATAATGGGTTTCCTTTGCTCCAACTTTTGATCCTTCACACTCTGTGTCTGTCCATGTTCACAGAGGAATCAATTGATCAAATCATGTGGATGATGTTAGAAGGGAGAGGGGAGAGTCAAATGGGTAATAGCGTTAGTAGATTGCCTAACCCAAAACAGGATGCATATTATTAAATAGAACCCCACAAAAAAAGGGTCCCCCCAGAAACTGTTTGGTTACCGGTAACCCAAAGCCCCACTTTCTCTTTCAAGTTTCTCTCTTTTCTGGGAAACTTCTCTCTTCTCTGGGTTTCTGTTTCTGCCTTGGTTCATTTTCTTAAGTATCCCTCACATTTCCTCTTTTGACCAGGTAGACCACTCGTAGCTTCTTACTATACTTGCACGTATTCACAATACTTATTTTGTTTGTTGGGTTTGTATTTTGTTTTGGCAACTCTTTAACGTATGCCTAACTTTTAAATTATAGATCTTTGGAGGATAAACCGCTAAGATATAGCCAAGGGCAAATCGGGGTTTTTCTCGGTACCTCTTTTGATTGACACGTGGTCTTGCTTGTGACAACGTTGGAGGCAAAGCCCATTGTTCAAAAGGAAGTGGGCCCCATGGGCCATCGCCCACTAAACATTAAGTAATAAGTATCAAAATATCACCGTCTTTTGATTAATTGCCTAAATAGTAAAATAAAATATATAAATATCAATTTTATTAAATATGAAAATAAGATTAATTACATTAATAAGATTTAAAAATAAATTTTATTTAATTTATAAATAATTTTATCACTGCACTAAAATTTATTTTATTTAAAAATAAAAATTGAATTATAATTATCAAGTAATACTCAGTGAATTTTTATTCAAAATTTTAAATTATGTTGTGAATGGTTGTTTTTGTACTTTTATCTACAAAACAAACATTACTTTTATAAAATGACTATTTTCTTTTTTTTTTAAGTTCGTAAAATGACTATTTTCATAATTGAAATGTATGATTTTTTTAAATAAAAAGATATATATTGTTTTTAATTATAAAAAAACAATCTTACCATAATTGAGTCACTTTTACATACTTAAAATTAATTTATTCAATTGGATACTTGATGATACAATATTGTTGCAACATCACGCTATAAAGACTTAGATGATAATTTTTACTGTTATAAGTTATCTGTTTAAAATCTATATAATTTATTTAGTTATATATTTATTAAAAATTAAAGAATTTAAATATTATTTAACAATATTTTAAAAAAACTTTTTTTTAACTTTTTTCAAAACTTTGTTATACTTTATTTAATTGATCAAATATTTTATAATTTTATCCTTCAAAAATTATCATATTTTTAATTTTATCCCTCTATCTTCTTTCTTTTGTCGCCTCCTTTTAGTTCCTTTGTCACCATCACCATCATCACCTTTCTCCTCCGACCCCATCGTCGTTGTGGCGTCACCTCCAGCTCCTCCATCATGACTGTCACTCGTCGCCTCTAACTTGTCCATCGTTATTTTAGATTCCAACAAATTCATATATTTTTAATAATTATATTAATATATTTTTTAATAATCGTATATAATTTATCAACATGTACTTATAATAATTTTATTAGTTAATATTAATTTATAATTTATTTTTATTAAAAAATAATATTTTTATAAATTTTATTTATATTATTAAGTAATATATTCATTTTAATCTTTTTATTAAGTTTTGATAAGTTATTAATTTTTTTTAAATTAAATATGTAATTATATAAATAATAGATTAAAATATATTTATTTGAATATATTATCGACTAAAATGTTATCTAATTTAAAAAATTTACACAACTTTTAATTAGAAAATTTTAAAAGCCATCCTAAAAAACGGTAAGCCAAACATCCGCTTAAACTTGCTCTCAATGGAAAGCACTAGATATGAGTAGATGAGAACGTGAAGTTAATACAGTTCACCAAATCTTCCTTATTAGCTTCCCCTTCTACCTGTGCATCTATAAATATTTCAGAGAAGAAGAAGAGGAGGAAGGAAGAACCAGACGAAAATGAAGGAAACTGAAGCTAAAAGTGAAAAGGTGGACCAGAAAAAGCCCACAGTGTGTGTCCTTGATGCATCAACCTATGTGGGTTTCTGGATTCTCGAAGGGTTGTTGTCTAAAGGGTACACAGTTCATGGAGCTATCCAAAAAAATGGCAAGATTTTCCCCCTCTCCTTCTCACTCTGTCAGTTCTATTTTTATTTTTTCGTTAAAAACTGGCAATTACTATTTATTTTTTATGTTCACTAAGCAAATTTAGTGGAATACTTAATAACCCACAAATGATGCGCATTAATTAAACACACACAAATTTGTATGCGACCTCGTCTCAAAAGGGGCTTGATCATCCCTAGTCGCCGATCCTCTTACCAGGAGCCAACCTTGGGGGTCTCTCTTGAGTTTTATGCGGTTCAACACGACATTGGTGTTGAAGATGGATTTGATTTTGGTGCAGGAGAGACGGACATAGTGAAGAAAATAAAGGATTTGGAGAGGGAAAAGGAGAGATTGGTGGTGTTTGCGGTGGACGTGTTGGATTATCACAGCATTCAGGAAGCTCTGAAGGGCTGTGTTTCTTTGTTCTGCTGTCTGGACAGTCAAGATGGCTATGATGTAAGTTAATTTCTTCTACAAAATGGGCCGTATTTTGTAATAACTCACAATTTAAGAACATTTCAATGGCGTTACTTGTTTTTGGGCCGAATAAACAGGAGAAAATGGTGGATTTGGAAGTGAGAGGAGCTATCAATGTGGTGGAGGCATGTGCCCAAACAGAGTGTATAAAGAGGATTATGTTCAATTCTTCCTTGACTGCAGCAATCTGGAGAGAGGATATCTGCTCAGAGAAGGATGTTGATGAAAGGGCTTGGAGCGATCAAGACTTCTGCAGGAAAAAGAAGGTGCGTGGGTCTCCTTTTCATTTTACATTTCCTGTTCGGCAAAACCCTATCCACTACCTTTCGGTGTACGCCGAGTAAACTTATGGGGTAGCTCACAAACATGCATCCAGAAATCTGCGTGTGGTCCCACCCTAAGTTTAAATTTGAACTCTAGTGGCATCAGAGACAACTTTGGTGCATGGTTGCCCCGTTTTGTTTTTGTTTTTGTTTTTTTTAATGGAATGCTTTGAAGCTTGGAACCCATCAGGCAGTGATCTTCCAAAGGCAAACAAAGATTGAAAAAAGAAAAAAAAGAAATTCTCTGTTTCAATCTTAATAAAAGGCCTTCAAGAGACTAGAGAATCAATGCAACATCTAAATTGAGTCTCTACTTTGTGCACATTCCAGTTGTGGTATGCATTGGCAAAGACACTCTCGGAGCAGGCTGCGTGGGCTCTAGCCATGGACCGAATGCTCAACATGGTGTCTGTGAACGGTGGATTGGTACTTGGATCCAGTGTTGCTCAGATGAATCCCCGGGTGACAATGTCTTACCTTCAAGGTGCAAATTTAGAACATAGCTAATTCGTCTTCTCTTAATTTGCTTCTGTTGGCAGCAAGAGCTTCGTTGCAGTCTTTAACATTTAATCTTCTGGTGCTAATAACATCTCCAAACAGGGGCTGCTCAGATGTATGAAAATGGCGTCTTAGCAGTGGTGGACATAAAGTTTCTGGCTGATGTTAATATCCGAGCTTTTGAGGATCAGTCCACCTGTGGGCGATACTTCTGCTTCAGCCAAATAGTGAATACTGAACGAGAAGCTGTCAAACTTGCCCAGAGCCTGAGTCCTCTGATCTCCTTACCAACTAGGTAGGACAATGCCATTTTCTTCCGTGCCTAAAATGTGATTTCATTTCCACCGTTCCGTTTCTGTTCTAGGATCCATATATTATAATATTTCTCACCGTTACTATAAATTCCTCATGTGGCAAGAAAGTGTTTGATCAAAGCCATTACTTTCGAGGACACGTCTAGAAAACATGTTTTAAATGGTTTTGGATACTTGTTTTGAGCAAAGCGTCAGGGCCATCTTGGATTTGTAACGCCAGGAATGGCTGTGAAATTGGATTCTGGCAAGCTATCCTCTTTAGGCCTGGTATCCTCGCTAGCCCAAAAATCTCACTCGCTCATAATTTCTGAAGCATTGTTAGTGTTGGGACCAGCACCCCTTGTAACATCACTCCATGCTCATAAATGCTAGCTTAAGTAGTCAAAGTTAGGGCTCGTAAGTCAAAGCCTCATATCCAGGACCGTTCCAGCAAACTACCGATTCATCTAATGTCTAGATCGTGATAGGGTTGAAGACTTAGTATGGCTATTGATCTCTAAATTCATCCGAATCGTACCTTTTCGGCTAAGGGTTCATGTGGTTTTGTTTGTGTGCAGGTACGAATGCCAAGAGAGTGAAGTGCAAGCTGAGAGACTGAGGAACAAGAAGTTGAACAAGCTGGTTGAAGGCACTGCCTATTAGCATCAGCTTTTGCTATTTCAACAAGCTAGCATTTGCTTCACTGCCTATTAGCATCAGCTTTGCTATCTCAACAAGCTAGCATTTGCTTTCTTCTTCTTCTTCTTTTGATCTTTTATCAGTGCTTTGTTAGCCTATTTGGAAATGGTAGTTTCCCATCGATCTTGCATCTTACCTATAATATGTGGTGTCTTTGTATCTAGAATGTAGGAAGATCTCTTGGAATACTTAGAAACAGAAATGTTTCACATGTTTGCTTTCGTTGTTAAGAGATCCCCATCATTCCATTCGGGATTTTGTTATTTGATGTAAAAAAATATTTGAGATAGTATGATCCAATGCATTTTGTTTTTGTTTGTGCATGATTTATGTTGTTTGATGGATTACTTTTGTCTATGATTTATGTTCTTAGATTCTACAAGTTTTACATGGATTACTGTCGATTCCTTAAAAGTATTTCTTATTCTTCTCTCAAATTTGGAATCAACTTAAAAAGAGGAATTCAATTCATTTGTAAAATTTTATCAAATAATAAAAATTTGAACTTTTCAATTATGCAGATTTCCAATAAGTGAGGAGCTGGAATACATGGTTCTATTAGTTGTTCGGATACTTAAATAAGAAGAAAATAAGTTAGCAGCATTTGTAAAAGAAAAAATTATTTTTATTAATTATAAAATATATAAATATAATATCAAAAAATGTAAGAAAAATGTTGATATCTCACTATGCCATGCTATGCTATCTGTTACAAGGTCGGCCATTGTCCTCATGCTGCGGTGCCTCACTTGACCATGTGAAGCCCAGTTGTCTCCCTTGAGCGTTAAGCACACAACTTTACAAATTAAGATATCCAAATAAGAATATACCTACATACACGACTATATATATATATATAAATTCATAGAAACTTAAAGAATGTCCGTAATGTAATGTAACATTAGAGAGTCACACTTATGACACTATCTATGTATGCATGTTGGTAAAATTTATAATATCAACTTCTTTAATAAGTTTCTATTCTTTTTGAATTTTTATATATTTTTGTATAAGGGAGAAACCAATTAGACGACCATCACAAGTGAAAGGATGGGACACCCATAAAAACAAAATTACTCACCATTTTATTAAGGTCGTTAACTTTTACCATTTAAATTATCAGATTTATAAACAAACATATCCTTTATTTTGAGACAAGAAGCAAAAATTAATTATGTATAAATAAACATCCTCCTCCTCATCCTCCTCCTTTTATCAATAGATCCGAAATCTCGAAGCTACGAGTTCACATCAACCGCCGTTCTTCTCATCCGCTGTTTCCCGCCAAAACGCCTCTCTCTCTCTCTCTCCCCCTCTCAAGATCAGGACCAGAGGAATTGAATAAGCAACAATGGAGGACGAAGAAATTCGCAACCCACAAGAAGAGCCTTGGGAAGAAAGAACCCTCAACCTTCTCCATCACTCCAAGATCGACCAAGGTCTCTCTTTCTCTCTCTTAAAATTCACAGAAAAGCATGGCGCTTTCAATTTCTTGATCATTTTCTTTCCTTCTTTAGATTTTGCGAGAACCAAAGCTCTGAAAAGTGGAAAAAAGAAGCACAAAGTGCGGCGGTTGATGAAGAGGCCAATGGCGATCCCAGAAGTGATCGTCAACCTGCAAGATCAAACCCTCAGAGAATCCGCTCTCCGTTCTCTCAGTACATTCCTTCTTGAGGTTCTGCCCAATCATTTCACTGATCAAACTACTACTACTACTACTACTACTATTTTTTTTTTCTCTCCTAATTGGTTTGCTCATTTGGGTAATTTAAGTACACTCAAATTTATTTCAAATTTAAATCTGCATTTCTATTTTCATTTTCTCTTTTTCGTTGGCAGAAAAGAGAAGAAGATATGGCGAATTACCACAGGACCGGGTTCTTCTTGTATCATTCTTGCAGCACCATGGCCATTCTGCTACAGGTTCAAAATATATCAATTAATATTTGTTTTTTGATTTTACGTTATTCCAGATTTTGGGAAATTGGGAATAGGTGAAAAGTTGGCTCCGTGAACCTAATACGACTGCATGGCTAAGATAAACTCAACCGAACATTTCTTAAAATAAAAAAGAACAGGAAGCATAATGTAACAAAATGATCCCAACTTTTGTTGTGTTTTTTGTTTTTTGTTTTGTATTTGTAGATTCTTGTGATTCATGTTGTTAACATACAACTAGAGGACCAAGAAAGACTCTGAGTACAATGTTGGGTCCTCTGAAACAGGAAGTTTTGGCATTTTTTCACTTTTTGGCAGATGGAAATTTGACTATTAGAGCATCTAAGCGCGTTGTTAATGTTCTCACCCTGTTTCAGGTTATCAACACTAGCTTATGATTTCAACTTGTTCTGTCATTTCCTTGTCTTTCCAGGAATTTGTTTTGATTTCATTTGGTTTAATAGTTTGTCATTCTTGTAGTGTATTGCAGCAAACAAAGAAACAAGATTAAAATTTGTTAAGTGTAAGGTCACCTAAAACTATCAGCATGCTTAACCACTGGTCTTTATGGAAAATTTCTGACAACCTCGTTTTTATTCTGTGCCTAATGTAGCTTGTGTGCCCAATTTCGTGATACCGCTGATACTGTCTGAAAACCAGTTGGAATATTATCAAAATGTCCAAGCTGTCGCCCTGTCTGTGATTGGCATCCTCTGCCAGGTACTTTCCTTTCAGATGTTTCAATTGGACCATATGTACTTTATCTTGGTAATGAAAGTGAACGTCAGTAACTGACTTCATTGGTTTTGAAGGGTAGAGAACCCACAGTCATCCAATGGGCTCTCGAGAGCCATATGGTGGAAGTATGTCAGATCAGCATCAAGAATGGAAGCGAACTCTCCAAAGTGGTGTGACTTGCTTTCATATATTATGCTTGAATCTCTTTCTATTTCCAAAATTTCCCAATTTCCCATTGTAGATAGAACAAGGATGGACAAGCCTTATGCATACTTGTGTATTGCGTTCTTGTGCTAAAAGTTGGTGTTTAAGGATACACAGGTGGAGCTAAAAAACTATGAACTTCAGTTACTTAAGAAACCTCTCAAGCTATGACTCATGTGCTTCATAAAATATCGATTTAAAATCATTAGTAATCCAACTGATTGGGAGCTAAAAACTTTTGTATAGCAAGAAATTTGAATAATTGTGCATGAATAATAATATAGTAAGTCCAATTTTTATATATGGAAGACACAAAAAATATGTTATTGACATAAGGTTTATGTATCAATGACTTGAAACACTTAAATTCTTGATTTGTTGGCAGCGGTGGGGGTGGGAGTGGTGTTCCCCTTTGCAAAGAGCTTGTTTTCACAACTTAAAGTTGGGACCTTTCAATCATAAAGGAGCAACCTTATCAATTCTACCAAAGCTCACCCCCTCATAATTAAGCTGAACCTCTGGGGCACAAAATTTTTAGTTTCAATCCAATTTTAAACTGAAAGTATGGCAATTATTTCCCGTCTCTTGTGACAGGTCCAAGGACCAGGACTGTTCAAGCTTGAGAATGTAGGTTTGCATGTTCAGCTCCTTTAGCTGGCAAAGCCAAATGCTAGGAATTAGAACTAGACCCTTCATCACCATAAACTGACAGAGTGATACTGCCTTGTGGAATACGGATATCCATGTTGTAAAGATTTTCTTGACAGAAAGTAACATAAACTGGTGGAATTGGGCAATTCTTGAGATTTCATCTTGATGCATATTCACCCATGAAAATGTTGCAATCTAAAAGTGGTTGTCTAATGGGTTAAACCATTTAGAAAATGGTTCATTCTACCTTTCCCTTCCATTTGATACGGAAGTATTCATTTTTTAGGAATGACTTTTCAGTTTTCTCTTTGCCATATCCTATGTTAAAAGCCCCTCAGAATCTCAGAAGTATTTTCTCAGCAGTAGCTGTCAAATCCAACCTTTCACAACTTTTGTTGCTTCCTAGATTCTATACAGCCCCTGAAAAATTTTTGCCCATTAGTGCATGTATGATGACAATTTGCTGATTGCCTATGTTATGTATGTGCATACAGATTGGAATGCACATTCTTGAAGCCATTCTTCAAGTTGACTCAGGGCTATCTTATGTATGTAGTCCAACTTGTCATGATCTATTGAAGAAATTGATGAAGACGTTTTTTCATCTGGTATATATCCCAAATGGTGCTCTCTCACTATTGGAACTTTTTACTTGTATTTACAATAATTCATCCGTCCTAAATGCTCTCTTTCTCGACTTCATCCACAAGGTTACTTGTTTGGCTGTGGACCAAGATTTCTCTCCCCGCCTCCTATTTCATATCATTCGCTGCTATATTCTCCTGTGTAACCATGTTAGGTAATCTACCATTCTGAGGCTTACGGTATTCCAGCACTGTTTATAGGCCATTGCAAGGGTCTATCAACTATTATTTTCCTAAACTTTCATATCCTCTTATTGCCCAGTTGAAATCTAATATCATCTTGAAAATGCCGTTATAAACGCACTCATGATGCCTTAACCACCTTGCACCAGTTTAGCCTTTTATTGTTGTCTTAAATTCTTAACTGCTTCCAATTCATGTACAAAGCTGAACTTAACTTCCTGTTTATGCACATATCAGGGGCTGTAACGTTGTAATGGAGAATCTTCCTCACAGCATGACCGACGATTCTTTCAGCGAACTCACTCTGGTAAGTAATGCCATTAAAATGCCGGTCTAAAGCTTCTGTTCCCTCGCCCCAATCTGGTTCTAAAACGAAGCTGCTGTTATATCCAGGAGTTCCCCTTAATTGGAAGGCTGCGACAACAACTGCTCCTGAGTGTTTGTGAAGTCGACAAATGCTGCCGGGATTAAACAACTCGAGCCTTTATTAGACACGTTCTACATCCCCGTCTTCTGGTCATTAAGGGAGTTTTCTGGAAGAAGAAAGGAAGGTGAAGTTGCTTGCTCATCTCATTTGGTGCTGCTTCTGTGATCCTAGTCAGTAGAGCTTCCTTCATGCAAACTCTTGTAGTAGTTGGTATTACTGTTGATAGATAGAAGAGTAGTAGCTATTGGAAGAACTTTTTTGCTTTGGGATTCAGCTGAGCTCTCTGTTATGAAATCTCTTCTGCTGCATAGTTGATCTTAAGAAATGGATTCTGAACATCTGAATGGCTTAAAACACAAATCTGACTCGTATTCCAACCACTAGTAATTATTTTTATACAAATCAAATTCGAAGCACGCATGCATAAATATTCAGGTAAATTCTAATTATGTACATTTTAATTTGCAAATCGGTATTATTGAATGCTCAATATGGGTGATCTGTCTCATTCACAATGTATTCTAACTTCCGAGACAACTGATGGGTTATTTGTGCAACTAGATTGATATAACAGTCATAATAATATTAATTGAGTCAGTTAATATAATCTAAATTTCAACAATATTGTTAATATATATTAACTTATCTTTTGAAAAATGAATTTGGAGATTTTGGTCTCAATAATCGAAACTACGGGGGGGGGGGGGGGGGGGGGGGGGGTTATTTTGATCCCCTTACTTCCTAATTTCTTTTTTGTTTCTTTTTCTAGGTACTAATACTTTCTAATTTCTAATTTCTATTTAAAATTGAACTCGGACTCGGATCTCCGGGTTTTGTTTCGGTTAACATTAATTCAGTACCCGGCCCGCCAATTACAAGGGATGCAGAACGACGCCGTTGTTCTCCGTAGAGACTAAAGAGGTTTCTCGAATGGCAAGATTTGTGTTCTGTGAGAGAGAGAGAGGGTGGGAAGGGGAGGAGAAGAGGGCTCGAAAATGGTGGCGATCGAACCGTGTGCAGAGGAGAGCCGAGTTGACGTCGCTCCCACACCGAAGGAAGAGCAGCCAACAGGTGCTGTAAGAACAGAAGCGGCAGAGCAGAGTTCGAGAGAGGTTGCGGAATCGGCGGCGGAGGACGCTTCGGAAGGCTTCGAGACCGCCAGCGAAAGCGAGTTTAACGGCGGGGGCGATGATAATGACGACGAATACCGACATCAATTACAGCAACAGAAACAACAATCTGTGCCTCCAAAAGATGACTCTCTTGAAGCTACCTCCAACGATGACGAATTGAGACAGGTTCCCTTGTGTTTATTAATAGGTTATATGCGTGTGTTTACAATCTGATAGTTTTCGTGCTTTTTTATTTTTATGTTTTGATTTTGTTGGAATTTGTTAATTAGTTCGGCGTCAATGTTTGCCCTAGTGCCTGTTTAATGCTGTTGGAATTGGAATCATTGATTGGGTTCTACGGCTGAAGGATGGATATATAAGCATTTAGTTTTTATTTCTAGAGATATTTTGACTATGTTGGCGTGGATGTATTATTTCGTCACTCTTTGCTGTGAATTGGCATAAGGGCATAAAAAAGAAAATTTCTGTCCTACGAAAGGTGGGTCTTCATGATTTCTGGTAATGTAAATGCATTTTGATTGCTTTTTTAATATTTTCATAGTTGCCTTCGGCGTTTAAATCTCTCTAATTTTGTAATTTAGGTGAATGACTTGGACTTGTGAAAAAATTTGATGATTTGTAGAAGCAAGGATATCTTACTTCTTGAAGTTGTGGGGAAATACTTGAAACCATTGAATTGTTTAAGTAGCATAATTACCTTCCTGCTTTTATCATACTTACGCAGCCAGGATATGGTAATCAGCATTACCAGTTATTGCTGCCACCAGCACCAATAGCCTTTGCTTCTGTCTAACCTGCAATCCACCCTTATCACCCATGCTGCAGTTCTGCCTTCCCTACCTAGGACCCTTTATTTCACATTTCATGTATTCATTCTGCCAATGTTTCTGCCACATCAACAATCCCCTTTTGGTCTATTATGCTGCATTATTTAATGCCTAAAGCCTAAACTTCTCCAGAATATTATTGTTTTCACCAATATATCACCCGTTTAATGTTTGGGTACATTATATAATGTTTTAAGCAGCGTTCTAAAACACGACCTAGGCAGTTTCCTACAAATCGGCACCCCTAGGTGCTGGGCCGGTTTAATTGGGCCCAATCGGTATCTTGGCGGCCTAGGTGGCGCCTAGCTGCTGGGGGCGGACACCTGGATTTTCCGTTTCACTATTATATCCTCTCGTCGATCTCTCTCTCTCATCTCTGGTGGACTCATCGATTTCTCTCTCCTCGTCGTCGCCGCCAATCATTTTGTCGCTTTCTCTCTCTCATCGTCGTCGCCAATCATCCTTCTCAGCCACGTTCTCAGCTCTCGCCGCCATCTGTCTGTCCACCGCCCCCATCGGCCACTACCCGTCGCTGTCCATCTCCTTCATCGCTCTGTGTGTGTGTGTATAAAACAGTGTGTGTGTGTATATATAACAACAATATTAACCTATATATACATATATATTGTATTAATATATTTTTTAATTAATTTTAACATATATATAATGACAATTTATAATTAAATAAAAGTAAAAAATGAGTATTTGATGCATTTTTTTGTATTATTCAACATGTTTATTGTCATCTTTTTATCACATTCTGATAGTTTATCAGCTCTTTCAAACTAAACACATAACTATTAACTAATAGCTTAAAAGCACATTTATTCAAATATATTATCAGTTTAAACACTACCCAATTCATAGTTCTAAAAGGCGCGAGGCGCCCGAGGTGAGGTACGCTTTGAGAATCGAGGTGCACCTTTCTGAAAAAAAACTCAAAATCTTGTAAAATCATAAACAACTATCAAATTATCAATAATAACACATTCATATCATTCATGATTCATTATCTTCAAATTCTATAAACTAACAACATCAAAGTTGATTCATTCATCATGCAAATTCTAAACTAGAAACATCATTAAAGTTCAAACTTAAAATCTCAAATTCAAACAAGTACCAATCACAATGCAAAGTTCTAAACAAACGCATAAACATTACAAGTCCATAATCAATATAAAGAAGTTTTTTAATCAATCATCATCAAGGAGATCATCAACATCAAGGTCAATATCTTCATCATCCCCTTCAGTCACCCCTTCGTCTTCTTCTTCATCTCCCAATTCTTCTCCCTCTTTTAAGTCTTCATCATCTTCGGTCTCTGCCTCACTTTCCTCCTCCTCTTCAATCTCCTAAGTTACTCGCCGCTTTGAAGTCGAAGCCGAAGTTAAACCCGATTGTGATCGAGTTTGTTTAATTCTAAATCGATAACTAGGCTCTCCAACTCCTGCAGCTGCAGCGACATTACTCCATGTCAACCCATCCCCAATGTCATCTGGAAAAACAGTTTCATCATCTTTATCATTCTCCTCATCAAGTTTTCCAATCAACCATTCATTGCTTTCATCAATATGGGTCAATATGATAGGGTCAATGTTATCACGCATTTGATACCGACGCCTCAATGCTCTATTGTATTTCACAAACATCAAGTCGTTTAAACAAAGTTGATCAAGCTTGTTTCTCCGTTTGGTATGAAGCTATAACAATTTATGCAAAAACATACTAAGAATAAGCTACATGAAACAAACCAACTACTAATAAAAATTGTAAGTGTTATATGTACAATGCACTTACATTTTCAAACACACTCCAATTACGTTCACACCCAGATGAACTACAAGTCAAGCTAAGAATTTTAATTGCAAAATTTTGCAACGTGGGTGTTGACATTCCATATGAAGCCCACCATTCAACTGTCCAATAAAATTCATGGGTTAATTACTATCTATTATCTAGAATGATTATATATATAATATAATATATATATATATGTGTACTTGGTGATTTCTCAGTTCTCTTTCTAATAGCCATATAGTTTCCAAAGAACCCATCTGCCTTGTTATACATCGAAAGCTCAGCATCAATTTGGTCTTAAACCTTTACATCTGGATTTAACTTTCTAATGCATTCATATAAGTCAGTCATGATCTCTAGATCTATATGTTCAGCCTTGTAGAAATATTCTGGGTTCAAGTACCAACTAGCAGCGTGCAAGGGGTGATGAAGCTGAACATCCCATCTATTATCAATGATCTGAAAAATGGGTGCATACTTCTTTTTATCCCCATTAAAAGAGTTAGCAATCGCTTCTTTGGCCCTATCCATGGGCTCATATATGTATCCCATAGCCGGCTTCTTCTCACCATCCACTAAGCACAGTACACGCACCAATGGACCAGCCACCTTTAAAGTATATACAACATTATTCCAAAATGAAGGCATCAAAATCACTTCTACAACCTTTTTAACCTCCGCTTCTTTTACCCACTTGCTTGTCATCCACTCCTCGGAGGTAAACATCCTTCTAAGGTTGCTTTTCAGACTATGCATCATGTCCAAAGTGATAAAGGCAATTGCAAACTGTGTTTTTGCAGGCCTCAACAACTCTTTCTCGTCAGTAAACCTTCTAAGCATGTTTACTAGACTCGAATGAGTATAGATGTAGCTATTCACCATAACAACTCTCTCAAATGTCTTCTTCATATTAGGCAACTTGAAAATATCTTCCAACATTAAATCCAAGCAGTGCGCTGCACATGGTGTCCAAAACAACGTAGGATATTTTGCGTCAAAAAATGTTCCTGTTATTATTTAGAGTGAAATTAACAAGATATTAGTAAATAATAAATATCTAATGAATATTCAAATTGTTCTATTTATAAACATAATACAAATTACAAAAATGAATTTTATACCTGTTAAAACATTGTTTAAACATTGTTTGAAGCACTATCGGTGACCACTTACACCACATTTCTTACTCAAATCTTTTCCACACATTTACTTAATAATTGAAACATCTTTTCCCCAGTCTTTGAATAGCTAGAACCATCAACAAACTCCAAAAACATACTTCCTTTAGGAGAATTGACTAAAAAGTTAATCAATATCCTTTACCTATTGTCTTTCTAGCCATCTGACAAAATGGAACATTCATATTTGGCCCACGCCTCTTTGTGATCTTTCATCATTGCACGAGTGGCTTCCACCCCTTGTTTGAGAAGGGGAACCCTGACTTCATGGTCACTAGGCGGTTTCACACCCAGACCATATTGACCAACTGCTTCTATAAAGACTTTAAAACTGTCATATGCCACTGCATTGAATGGAATGCCCGCATCATACATCCATCGTGCAAAGCTTCTACAAACTCGAGCTCTTAACTCTTTTTTTGCAAAATCATTCTCACCCAACCTTGTTTGCTTTTCTTTGGCCTTGCTTTTCAACACATTAACTTCTGGGTCTTTAAGAAAAACATCAAGTGGACCCTTTTGTGTTGGCCCTTTAACACTACTAACACTACCAGTACCGCTTCCACTTCCGGTAGATACATTGGGTTTTTTTCTACTTTGAGGCGGCAGCTTATCATCATCATCATACCCTTCACTAAATTGAAAATCATCATCTAACGGTGCCATATTTCACTCATCCTTGTTATTCTTCTTCTTTTGCATGTACTCTCCAATCTCTTCTTTTACTGATGGAGGACATTTTGGACATGCTTTAGTATTCCTAAAACCACCCACAAGATATTGTTTCGCCCGAAATATACCACCTTTTGTTACTTTACGACAAAATTTACATGTGGTGATATTTCTATCATTAGGATCAGCTTCAAAATAATTCCATACCGGGTCAGTTTTGGAAGTTGTCGACAACGTTGATAAACTATAAAGAAAACAAAAAAATAACAACCGTATAAACTATAAAGAGAGAACAACAACCAACAAGAGAAATTAAGCAAGAATGCAAGAAATAATCAAATAAAAAACAAGTAAAGAACTCACAAGTGCAGGTTGGAACCAAGAAGATGAGAGGTTGGAAGCCTGGAACCGAGATTGGCAGCTACTTTTTGTGGGCAGCGGGTTGCTTAACAGTTTGAAAAGCAGAGGAGAAAAGAGGAGAGGAAGAGAGAAGAGTGTGAGCAGAAGAGAATAGAGGAAGAGAGGAGGCGGGTGCGGGTGCGGCTGGAGAGGAATGGAAGAGGAAGATCAGGCCGAGCTGGAGAGGAGAGGAAGAAAGGAGGGGGTCGCAGCTAGACAGGAGAGGAAGAAGAAGATCGGGCCGAGCTGGAAATGAAGATAGGATGCAGGCGTGGCTGGAGAGGAGAGGAAAAGAGGAGGCGGGCCGGCGTGGCTGGGGCTGGGGCTGGAGAGGAAGAGGAAGATCGGGTGAGCTGGAGAGGATGCGAGCGCGGCTAGAGTCGGGAGGAGTGAGGAGCGAATTGGGCTGTCCAAGTTTTAATTAAAACCTAGGTTTCATGAGGCGCGCCTCACGCCCCGACGCCTCACCGTGCAAGTTGAGGGTCTCGCTGAAATTGCCTCGCCTTGGCCCAGGCGAGGAGCCAAACTTGCACCTTAAGGCACCTTGCACCTTGGCGCGCCTTTAACAACTATGACCCAACTTAAATAATTTAAACACTACCCAACTTAAAAGCTCAAAAAAAAAAAAAAAAAAAAAAAAAAGCAAATGAAGCCCAAGAAGCTTCGATTTCAGCTCTTTTTTAGGTTTGAAGCTTCTTTTATCATTTTTGCAGCTCTTCTCAAGAAGCTTTGATTTTTGTAGCTTTTCTCACTTGTCTTTCCAACTTACAGCAAAAAAAAAAAGTAGTTTTCCTAGGAACTAGGCCCCAGTCTAGCGTCGACTAGCACCTAGCGCATTTTAAAACATTGGTTTTAAGTGCATTGTGACTATTGTTTGAGACTATTTGAAGCTGCTCCCTGAACCAGATTGAAATACCACTACTTACCAGAACAGTTTTGCTTTTATAATCTTAGCAAGTTATCTTCATCATCATTACCATATCCTTAATCCCATTTGTTAAGGTTGGCTACATAAATGTTAACTCTTTTTTTATCTACTTTATCTTGAATTTGAATCCAACAACATTTTTGTTGGCTATTGGCTATTGTCACGACCCAAAGTGAATTATGTAGTTATGTTATATATTTATTTAGTTGTTATTTACAGTTATATTTTAGGAGTAGTTAGGTATTATTTATAATTAATTTACAATTATGGAGTAATAGGGAAGTAGTGGTGTAGTGGTAACTACTACTAATTGCCATATAGCTTTATATATAAGGCTATGCACAATTCCGGGAATGACATGAGAATTATTGGCATATTAGAACTCAATTTCTCTCTTATTCTCAAATCTATCCAAACATTTTTGTTAGTTGTTTCCCTCATTTCTGTCTGTTCTCTCTATTATTCTATTTGTTTATCCCTTAATTCTTCCTATTTCTCCTTCAATTCCAATTCTATATTCAAAAGAAAACATGAGTTAAGACTATGGACCTGACATTTGGTATCATAGTAGTTCGGTTCCTGGTTGGATCTGGATGTTTCCAATCAGATTTTGAAGGCGAGCAGTACAAGACGATTTCTGGAAGCAATTTCAAAGGCAGTTACTGATTATTGGAAGTAGTTCTAGTTACTGTTCAGAGTGAAGTCGGAAGAATTTGACTGAGGAAATGATTGCCAGAGGAACTCTTGAGAGAATGCAATCGTTGGAGAAAGTATTCAAGGAAGAATTCAATAAAAAGCTAGATGACTTACTGAATTTGATTTCAAAGAAGTTTTAGGTCAGTATACCAGTGGATCTTTATTCAAGATCTGCTGCAAAACTGATTCCAGTAGGAGTTGGAATCCTACGTAAATCCTCCGGTCTGTAAAAAGCTAATGAATTACCTACACTGGATCAGAAAGCAAAAGATGTTGTGAAGTTGGAGAAGGTTACTATTACACCAACTTCGGATTTTAGAGATTTCAAGCCTGCTATTCTTGAAAAAATAGGTACCTCTCCAATACCTGATATCAATGCAAAGCTAGTAATTGGGAATTTACTGGATAGAGCCAGCGAGGAGGAAAAAGGAATAAAAATTCATCCTTGACTAGTAACAAGCTGATCTCTTAGGCATTTCTAGTGACATCACTAGAAAGAACGGTGTAAGAAGGACGAAGCAGATAGTGAAAGCTGAGATTGGACGAAGAAGAATGGTCGTTGCTGGGATTTCTTGGGGATAGGGGTGCAAATGAGCCGAGCTATTCGGGCTCGGCTCAGTGTTCAACTAGATAGAAGCTCGTTTGAGTTCGTTTGTTAAGGTAAACAAGACGAACTTGAGCCTAACTTTGAAGCTCGATTTGAAAACAAGCTGAGTTTGAGCTCAGTAAAGTTCAGCTTGTTAGCTTGTGAGTTGGCTTGAATAGAGACTCATGAGCTGGCTTGATTATTGACGCAGTGTGTAGCGCGAGTATGAAGAAAACACACCAAAATAAACCCTTGAAAGATCAAACTTCAATGGCCGAAGCTTGGCTTTCAAGAAGACGCAAAAACAAGACTGTTTTGCTAAGAAAACCCAAATAGGTTGCTGAAATTTGATTAATTAAAACTTGATTACAAACTCTAGATTCTATGCATATTTATAGTATTTGGTTAAGAGTCATGCTACATGTACATCATTTTTGTACATCTTGAGCTACACAAGGGGTATTATGACCAAAATACCCTGCGCCTCTCCATGCGCCTCACGCGCCTCTATGCGCCTCAGAGGGATATTTTTGTCATTGATACACCTTTGTGTAGCCCAAGGTGTACACAAAGGTGTACCAATAGCATTTTCCTTTGGTTAATCCAAATCCATCTAATATTTGGAAAACAAAATCCAACTAGAATCATAATAGAAATAAATCATAAATAAAAGTTAACTAGAATCCTAATAAAAATAAAATCCTAATCAAACATGAAGTAGAATCCTAAATCAAGTAGAAACATGAAATAGAATCTTGAATCAAGTAGAAATATAAAGTAGAATCCTAAATCAAGCAGAATTCTAAAATCTAAGAAGTATTAAAATAACATTATGGCACTACTATTTTGGTGATACTGTTCCGGTTTGGTTGGGTCGGCCTTGGGCCGAGTCTTGATTGGTGACCGCATTATTCACCTTCACTTGAGAAAAAATTCGACCTCGAATTTTGATTCTGTTTGGACAAATCCACATTCGGTAAGTACGAAGAGAGATTAGCCATATTGAATGTTAGAAAATACCCATATGATTAGGCAAATCCACAACATAAGCATTATCATTGGTCTTCTTCGTAATCTTGTAATGACCATATTTCTTTGATTTGAACTTGTTTTGCTTTCCTGCTGGAATCCGTTCCTTCTTCAAGAATATCATGACTTCATCTTCAACCTCAAATAACTTGTGCTTCCTATGCTTGTAAGCTGTCGCCTTGTACTTCTTATTTGTGCAACCGTTGCTTGACATTTTCCTGAACCGCTTGAACTTTTTTGCTAAGGGAACATGAGCAAAGACATTCCTCCCCTTCTTAGCCATATCTGGGTTGGCATGGGTCCAACCATCGCCATGTTTGTTTCCATCTGCCTTCACTGTATTATTACTGTTAGATTGAGGACGTTGAACATTCCATCTTGAGTGCTTTTCTAATATGGTAAATTTTATCATAGGTCTTTCTCTTTTCATCAGCTTTCTTGATTTTGACTCCTCATCAGCTTCCGAATTCATCTGTAGATTTTTCTTGCCTGGAGAAGTATTATTTTGCAACTGTTTCGAATAAAAGCTTATTTCATGACTACCAGCAGTCTCTCCATCACTTAAAATATTGATACTTGAATCCTCCTTTGGTCTAAGCACTTGATCAGCTATAGCAGCAGTTGAGTTAACTAGCCTAGGAGATCCAACACCCCTATCCACAAAGAGACCCATGTGACCATCTTGCTTTTGCAATTGCAAAGGTGAATATGTTCTTATTGCCTTAGATTCAACCATGCCAGAGCTTGAATAAACTGTAGAAGGATTTGCTACCATGACCTCCATCTCCTTTACAGTCGCAAGTTGATCAGAAGAAACACTACCATCCTTGGGTTGCGAGGCAATGCTTGAGCCATCGGGACTGGAAAATACCCCAGTATGAGTCAATAACCTTGGAGTTTCTGTCATGTTAGCAGTATAAATCAAACCTGAGTTTGCAAACGTTGAGGTTGCTGGGACAACATAATCTTCGAAATCAAGCTCCATTTTAGAAGATTTGGTTTGATTCTTTTCCACTATGGGTAACAAAGTATAACGCACACCTTCTTTCTCAAGCTGATATGTGTTCTTCCTACCCGAGTGCTTAGCATCCACATCAAATTGCCAAGGCCTCCCAAATAAAATATGGCAAGCATCCATATCAACAATATCACAATAGACTTCATCGGAGTACTTACCAATAGAGAAAGGCACCCTGCAACATTCATCCACATGTATGCCACCAACTTCTTTAATCCATCCAATCATGTAGGGGCTTGGATGTTTTTCAGGAGTTAACTGCATCTTTGCCACCACGTCTCTTCCTATGATGTTCTCCTGACTTCCACTATCAATAATCAACTCAAAGATTTTTCCTTTCACCGTACATCTCGTGCGAAAAAGCTTATGCCGTTGAGTAGTATCTGCATTCTTTTGAGATAGCATTAATTTCCTCACTACATAGGTATATTGCCCATGTCCATAATCTTCTTCGTCATCCTCCCTATCAGACTCGCAATATACTTCCTCTCCAGCAACATCTTCCTCTTCCTTTTCTACAATGTTAACTGTTTTCCTCCTTGGACAATCA
Source organism: Diospyros lotus (assembly GCF_014633365.1). Classification (NCBI taxonomy): domain Eukaryota; kingdom Viridiplantae; phylum Streptophyta; class Magnoliopsida; order Ericales; family Ebenaceae; genus Diospyros; species Diospyros lotus. Next base: position 30,094,721 of record NC_068344.1, read on the forward strand.
CTAGATCGATGCCCAACCTCATTGCACTTGAAACATTTTAAAAGAATAAGCTTTGCATAAGGATTAGGGGATTTTGGAAGATTAGAAGTAGTACCTCGAATGTTTTCCCCCGTTGTAGCCTTATTAGGGTTGACTGTATGGGGTGGATTGGAGGGTTGCGCTCCTTGAACCGATTTGCCTTTATCAAAAGCTGGTTGTTTATTTTCATTCCCACTATACCGATGATAGTTGTTATTACAAGATCTCTCACTCAACATTAACTCAGCCTTTAAAGCTAAGTTCCTTGCTTCTTGCACACTCAGAACCATCTGAACCCCAATTTTATCACGAATAGCAGGTTTCAATCCATTCAAGTAACGAGCTGCTTGTTGATTGTCACTTTCTGACAATTGGTTTCTCTTCGCCAATCGCAGAAACTCAGAGGTATATTCATTCACACTCTTCATTCCCTGTTCACATCTTTGATAAGCTTCAAGCATATATTATTCATAGTCAGGGGGCAAAAACCTACCTCTTAACAGCTGCTTCATTCGTCTCCATGTCTGAACTGGCAGTCGGCCTTCCCTCAATCTCGTTTCTCTTAATCGCTCCCACCAAACAGATGCACTGCCTTTCAACCTGTAAGCCACTAACTTTACTTGTCGTTCATCTGGGATCTCCATGTATTCGAAAAAACGGTCAACCTCAGTGATCCAATCCAGGAACCCCTCAATATCAAGATCTCCACTAAAGGTAGGAATATCAACTTTTGGTTTATACTCATCGTTGCCCTAGTGGTTGTGCTGATGCGCATTCCTCTTAACCCCTCTACCACCAGGGTTAGCTATTGCTCGACCAAAATCATCCTCTTCATCGTTATCTTCAATCACTGGTCTTCTAGGATTAACAAAGACATGATTAATGGGTAGTCTTCCCGTTCCGGCTTGATTCACCCCATTATTCAGGTTCCTGTCATCATCAACTCGTAGTAAGGTGCTCAATTGGTTGCTATGTTGCTCCAATCGCTGCTGGATAGTACGAGTTACTTCCCGCTGTTCTTCGATTGCTCTCCAAACTGCGGACAACCCCTGATCACCGTCACGAGACTGGTTGCTACCGTTACCTTCAAGATTGGCCATCTAATTGGTTGATTAACCGCTCTAATACCACCTGACGCAGCGTGTAGCGCGTGTGTGAAAAACACACACCAAAATAAACCCTTGAAAGAGCAAACTTCAATGGCCGAAGTTTGACTTTCAAGAAGACGCAAAAACAAGACTGTTTTGTTAAGAAAACCCAAATAGGTTGCTGAAATTTGATTGATTAAAACTTGATTACAAACTCTAAATTCTATGCATATTTATAGTATTTGGTTAATCCAAATTCATCTAATATTTGGAAAACAAAATCCAACTAGAATCATAATAGAAATAAATCATAAATAAAAGTTAACTAGAATCCTAATAAAAATAAAATCCTAATCAAACATGAAGTAGAATCCTAAATCAAGTAGAAATATGAAATATAATTCTAAATTAAGTAGAAATATAAAGTAGAATCCTAAATCAAGCAGAATTCTAAAATCTAAAAAGTATTAAAATAACATTATGGCACTACTATTTTGGTGATATTGTTCCGGTTTGGTTGGGTCGGCCTTGGGCCGAGTCTTGATTGGTGACCGCATCAATTATAGGCTTGGGAGTTGTCTCAAATACAAGCTCGCAAGCTAACTCGCTTATAGGCTCATGAGCTGGCTCGAGTAGAGGCTTGCGTTGGCTCGTAAATAGTCTTGTTTACAAATACATTAATAAAATTATTTACAATTTTATAAAAATATATTTAACATAAAATTATTAGACTTTACTTTATTATAATAATATCATAATAAGAATGTGTTGATAAAAAGATTTGTTGTGACTTAAAAATTAATCAACTAATGTATGAGTTTAATAGAAGAATTATCATTTTAATCGAGTAAGGAAATGTTTAGTTGAGTAACAACTAATAAATATTATACTCTATTGATTTTTTCTTAATCAAGTAAAACCTAAACATTTAAGTAATTAATTGATTATATACTTGTCTTACTCGAATATATGATGGAATAACATTAATTGAATAACCAAATAGTTAATTAACTAAGTGGTACATTAGTTAAATAACTTTGTTGTGCTGTAATTTTGATTATGTTTGTATTTTGAAAATAATTAAACAAGTAATTTGATTATCTTTTTGTACGATAAATGATATTATGCTTATTGTAATTTGTTGAAATTATTATTACTTAATTTTCATGTCAATGTTATATTTGTTGATTATCAAGTTGAGTTCATTTAGGTATATTTATTGATTATTAGATTGATATTTGTTTTTATTGTATATCAATTTATTAAGTTTTTTAAATAAAACTTTGATAAATTCCAGCCCGAGCTTGAGCTCGGGTTGGGGCTCGCTCGAGCTTGAGCTCGACTCATCAATCAAATTAGGCTCGAGCTGGGGCTCACTCGAGCTTGAGCTCGGCTCATCAATCAAATTAACGAGTCGAGCTCGAGCTCGGGTTATGTTAATCGAGCTTGGGAATGTCACGACCCCAAGTAAATTAGGCAGTTATGTTATATATTTATTTAGTTGTTCTTTACAGTTATATTTTAGGAGTAATTGGGTATTATTTATAATTAAGTTACAATTATAGAGTAATGGGGAAGTAATGGCGTAATGGTAACTGCTAGATAGCTTTATATATAAGGCTATGCACAGTTCCAGGAATGACATGAGAATTATTGAAATATCAAAACTCAGTTTCTCTCTTACTCTCAAATCTCTCCCTACATTTCTATCAGTTTTCTCCCTCATTTCTGTCTGTTCTCCCTATTATTCTATGTGTTTCTCCCTCAATTCTTCCTATTTCTCCCTCAATTCCAATTCTATCTTCAAAAGAAAACATTAGTTAGGACTAGGGTCTTGACAGCTATCTAATACAACCCCACTTTTTATCCAAACTTGGAGCCGGTTGTGATAAGGTGATGTACTTTGAACACTAGAAGTGTTGAGAAGATTACTCTATCCACAATCGCAATAGATTTTTTCCCCTTCAGGCAATTGTGAAAGGTCACGGGTGATAAGTCAAAAATTTTGTCACATAATGGCTGTATAAAGAAGATATTGATGCCACCAGAAACCCAATATTGACCATTTAAAGTTAGAAGATTAAAGATATATAAAAGGACGAGAGCAATAAATAGGGCTTCTATTTGATGCTGTTATTGGAGATGAAGGAACCTGAATTAATTTCCTGCAGGGAGTGATTTCTCTTTTAAGTAAAAGTTTTTTCTTAATGTAACTCTTTATGTAAAAGTTGGCTTCCCTAAAGCACAAAACAATAATTTTTTTCCATTTCTCTCAGAAAAATAAATTCAGGTGTTATTTTCTGCTTGATATCCTTTTTTCTATTTCTCAATGCTAATTTTATTGTTTATTAAAATGTGTTCAGAATTTATTTATTTATTTATTTATCTTTTCATCCTCAACATGTTGGTCTGGTGATTTTTATTGATCAATGGTAACCACATTAAACTTTTTGCATTGTATGTGTCCTTCCAGACATGAGCTTCTTTGATTCCAAATATTCATTTTACAGGGCTGTGCTACTTTGAATTGCTTATTGTTTATTTATATTTGATAAGTAAATCTATAAGGCTATACTTGAGAATATGATAGATCTACTACCCTTCTTGTTGAAAATACTTGGTTTATGTCTGTACCAGTCGTGAAAGTATTTTCCACCTTTCATAAACAATGTTAAAATCAAGAGTATTCTTACTTGGTATTTGAGTATTTGTTTCTAAATAAAATCTTTGTATTTGTCTTTGTGAGGGAATGAGTTAGTACAGGCAGCTGTGTCACGCTCATGCATTTGTCTATGTAACATTTTAAGGTTAAATTTATTATCTTTGCTGTCTTCTGGTAAACAGAAAGCCCTGGCAGAAGCAAATGAAGCAAAAATGGAAGGTAATAAACTCTTTGGAGGTGGGCAATATGAAGAGGCATTGTCACATTATGAGGCTGCTTTAAGAGTTGCACCGGACATACCCAACATACCTTCATCCCTTGAATTACGTTCAATATGCCATGCAAACCGAGGATTATGTTTCTTAAAACTGGTATGTTCTGCATATACTAATTACATTATTTTATTCCTTGGTTATTGCATGATCAGTTTTTCTCTGAGGAGGAAGCTGTCTTTAAAAAATAAAAAGATGTGGGAAGTGACCTACAGTACAGCTAATGAGCATGTTTGAAAGTTGGCACAGTGCAGGAGTCGATTTTTTTCCCTATAATAATGCCCAAAATTCCCCCACCCCCAGAGAAAATAAAATGTTTTTTTTTTTTTCTTTTTCTTGTGAGATAAAAGGCAAAAAAATCACTAATATTATGTAGCATACTGTTGGAGGGTGACATCAATGATTTCTTCCATTTCTCCATTCTAATTTCAAAAAGGCTTTCCTTAAGATATGTTACAGTGGAGGTTTTGGTCAATCTGGTATTTTAATGGAGAAATGGTTTGTTTTTCTTAATGGTTGATATTTAAAGGCCACTGCAGTGCTTGAGTCTCCACACTTTGCAAGGGTAAAAAGGCTGTTTCCACACCTAGAATCCATGACCTTCCAGTTCCAGTCTCAAAGGGAAAACCTTAATGATTGATTTTTTTTTTTTTTTTTTTTGAAGAGGCAAAAAAGTTGATCTTTTCTAAGATGTCCAAAATTACCCTAGCTCTCAGAGGTTGCTAATATTCTTGGGAAGTTCTCTAATATGCTCTTTCTGATTTCTTCATTGTCTGAAGGCTGGTTTTTTAAGATGTCAACCCTGTGTGGAAATGGTAGCATGTATGAAATAGTTGTCTTGTGAATTGCTTGTAAAGCCCAATAATTCCAACAAGGAGACGAGAAACTTAGGTTTCCATATTTGTAGTTATCTTGTATATTGTTTTTATAAACAGTTTGGTTTTTAGTTACTAAACAAATATATCAACCAAAAGCCTACATGGAGATGGCAGATTTTGTGCTGAAGAAAAGATAATGAACTAGGTGATTGTTGGCAAACTCTCTAAACAGATTTTACATCACATATATCATAAGTGTTTCTTCATGTACTATCTCTGCCTTTTCTTGTTCAATCCAGTTGTTTCTCAGCTCCTTGATGACTTTTCTATCCCAAGTAGTTCCTAATTTAGCTGCTTTTTTGGTGTCTACCTTATATCAGGTAAAATATGAAGACTCAATTAAGGAATGCACAAAAGCATTGGAACTAAATCCTAATTATGTGAAAGCACTACTTAGAAGGGGAGAGGCTCATGAAAAGCTTGAACATTATGAAGAAGCTATTGCTGGTAAACTTAAGTCCAATGCTTTTTGTATTCATTATTGATGTGTGAATATGCTGTTTGCCTTCACTTTTGATCTTGAGGCGCAGAGTCTCTCTCTCTCTCTCTCTCTCTCTCTCTCTCTCTCTCTCTCTCTCACACACACACACACACACACACACTCTCACACAATAACTGCCAGGCTGCTATTAGGGTTGCAAATGAGCTGAGTGAGCCGATAAAAGCTTTAAGGATTTTATCAGGCTTAAGGTTGAGCCCGAGCTTGAGTTGAGCTAAAAAATGAGGCTAAAGCTTGTCAAGCTCGAGCTCAGTTCATTTATATTAAACGAGCTTTAAACCAGCTTCAAGTGAGCTTCATTCAAGCCTTTTTATAAGTGTTAAATATAAAGGTCATTATAAGCTCTATTTTAGACTTGTTTATGTAGAACATATAAAATTAGTATATTTTGATATATTTTTAAATCTTGAAAAATATAAGTAATATAGTGACAAAAATGATCAATTATATGAAACACATGTTATTTCAAAATATACTGCAAACAGGCATATAAACGAGCCTATAAATGATCTTATAAGCGAGCTTACAAACAAGCCTCAAACAAACTTGTTCATGATCCCAGACGAGTCGAGTACCTTAAAGCTCAAGTTTGGCTCGTTTACTAAACGAGTTTAAAAATTAAGCTCAAGCTTGAAGAAGTCCTAATTGAACCAAGCTTTGAGTAGTTTGTTAGTGACTCTATTCGCTTGCAGCCCTAGCTACCTTAATTGGGACCAATTTCCTTATACTAGGATAGTGTGAGCACAAGATGCATGTGATTTTTTCATAAATATTTTGATATAGTAGGAAAGTGTAAGCATGTCAATAGATGAGAACTAAAATTTTGAGCAGGTATAATTTCTAGGCAATTAAATTAGAAAATTGTGATTTTCAGTTAATGAAAAATATAGAACAACAACATACAACCCTTTTCTCCCACTATATGGATCTGGTTACATGAATTCTAACTCTCCATTCATTTTTGTCTATGGCCTGCCCTTATAACTAATGTCATACTTAAGTAGTGTCTCCTAGAATTTTTTTTTTTTTTTTTTTTGTCTAAGTATTTGTTCCATTCCACCCATTCTCCTCACAAAAGCCTCTTTTGGTCTTCTTGAGACCTAACCATTTCAATTGCGTCTCACTCATCTTTTCTTCAATTAATAAAAAATATAGTAGATTTTACTTGTTAACATTAAGGGTATAAGTATAACAAGGCTTCACATAGAAAACTCGGCTCTTGACCTTTAATAATAGCATAGATGATTTTATAATCCTTGGTATTTCGTTTCTACTCCATTTTATACTGTTTCCTCGATTGCACTGCAGATTTGAAAAAAATCTTGGAATTGGATCAATCAGATGTTCAAGCTAGGAGAACCATTCAGCGTTTGGAGCCATTGGCTGAAGAAAAGCGTGAACGGATGAAACAAGAAATGATTGGTCAGTTGAAATAATATTTTTGCATATTTGGTTATCCTCTCTTGCCTCTAAGCTCACATTTTTCAATTGATAGAATATTCTTATCCTCCGTTCCCTGTGAACAGTAAACAACAATCACAATCCTTGATCCTACTAGGTGGGGTTTGGTTACATAAATTCTAGTTCTGTAATTATTTTTGTCTATGATTACATCTTCCACAAGGCCCCTGTGATTAGTAAAAAGTATCTTTAGGCCTCTTCTGCATTGTAGTTGTTTTAGAAGCAGGATGTGTCCCTTTGGTTCCCCAAAAATATACTACTTCACATTCCAGGAATTCTGTACTGTCTGTAGGCATTCTCCTTTCATGCTTCATGCTTATTTCAACTTTCTGGATTGTGAAATACTTTTTGATTCTGGAGAAATAACTGGAACTAATAGATCCAAGATGATCTCCTTAATAGAACAAAAGCATTGGTAAAAAATTGATTTGGATCCTAACATCTAAATTATTTTTTTGAGTTCCTTTTTTTTCCTTTTATGTTGGTCCTCCAGTGCTTTTTCTCTGTGCTTAAGCATGTGTAGCAGCCTCTTCTTTTGCACATATGTATGTGGGCCCAATGTTAAGCATATACTAGCTTTCAAATCCCATCTTCTGTTTGAAAGCAGAAAGGATTCAATATACTACCGCATAGGTAAGATGATTATGCATGGAGGATCACTCAAGGAAGAAAAAAAATGATGATATTATGATTGAGTGAGTAAGCAGTCTGGGTGTGGATCTAGTATTGTAAGCACTCAGTTGATGTGGCACTATGAAGGTTAATGGGGTGATAGCTAAAGTAGTCATGGAAGGAGGAATGAGATTGAAGTGGGGTGGAGCAGAGCCAAAGAAGAAGAAGAGAAAGAGGGAAGAAGAACATGAATAGAGAGAAGAGAATTGAAGAAGAATACCCAAGAAAATCTAAAATCTGAATAATCTCTACAGTTGTGAGATAATATTGATACACTCCTGCAATCTTGCCAAACTAGAAATCCAAATTAAACTAGGAAATAAAAATATAACATCATAATCCTAACTAACTTAAATTTGAAATTAAAGTAGAACAAAAAATTTCTAATTTCTAATCCTTTTAAAAAGTTATAATCTCTATCAGGAAGAGACCAAAATCTCTAAGCTTAGAGGAGGGAGGCTGCTATCCTCATGCATGAAGAATTAGACCAACACGTTTCTCGGGAGGATTGAGCACATTGATTGGAGCCATGAAAATGGATAGAGGTTGCATGCAAGGGTTAAATGAAAAGGATGCAGACACAAGTACACTGGGGAATAGAAGAGCTCATGTAACAAGTTGCAGCCCCCAACAGTTGCACCATTCATAAGGTGGATGTGGGATTGTGGCATAAGGACTTAGAATCAAATGCTTAGGCAGAGTCTTGGTTGACTAGAACTAGGGCATCGAGTGTCTTACAAGTAAGTCATCTAGTGTGTGCTTGAATAGAGGTTTGCTTGGCCAAGTTGAGAGGGCTACCTGTTCAAGTTTTACCAAGCAACCTTGAGGGGGTGCATCTTGGAGATTTTTCTGAGTGCCTAGGCTCAAGATTATAGTACTGCTTGTTAACCACTGTCAATGTGGGGCAACCAACAATGTGGAGCACGAGGAGATGTGTGATGGCTCAACATGCCACATCAACACAAGGTTGATGTCTGGGTCCAAGGCACAATTGATATTTGGATAAATGTGCAATATAGTTGGCCTAGATTTTTTCAAGAATACTTTATAGGCTTCAAGATTTTTACAAGATATCTTCTGATTTGTATTTTCTTAGGCCATGTAGCTAGGAGGCGTGGATGGAACTGGATTAGGCAAGGTGCTGGTGTTGCATAGCATACTTGTGAATTCTGTATCATATTGGTTAGGATATCAGTCCATACCTGCAGTACCAGATGGTAATAGCCTGTCTTAAAGTGGTATGGGATGGTACTGGCCCACTGAGGCAGAATATTTTTAATAAATCATTTTTGATAGTTTCTGTCATTTGATTTTGGTTAGGACAGTGGTTACCTAGATACTCAGTACTGTATCATACCAATAAATCCAATACCTTTCCTGGTACAATGTTGCCTACTAAGATATATTCAAGTAGGGGAGTAAATGAAAGAATACATTCATTGAACCACTCGTGAACAAGCTCAATTTTGGGTCATTTATGTCTATTAATTGGATAATTGAACGAAAGTGAACGAAATTTTGAAGTTCGTTTAATAAATAAACCAAGTTTGAGCATAGATTAGCTCTGCTTGTTTATGTTCATGAACAAATTCGTATATTGTTTATATATAAGCTTGTTTGTGATTCGTTTAAAACTTGTTTATAGTTTATTAAATAAAAATATAATAATTAAAATTATGTTAAAAATAAGATATAGAATTTTATAATACAAAATTAAAATTATGTAGGGTGACCTTGAGAAAACCCAATTATCAGTGGTGTATGTGAAATTTAATAAAAAATGCTAATATCTCTTCCCTGTAACCAAACAGATGCCACAACCTAAACCCACAACCTAGCAGCAAATTTTTAATCCAAACACCACACCATCCAAACAATCAAAATCAATCTAAGTTTAATCCAAACAGCAGGCAAAATCAATTCAAACAACTTCTGCAAATTATCTTCATCTTCGAGAAAGGTGTCTCTCTCTCTCTCTCTTTCTGACTCAAACTCTGCGATGTCATCTTCATCTTCATCTTCAGAGACCCTTCGTCATCTTTCTCTTTTAGTGTTTTCACCTTGACTCTGTTTTTTGGTCTTCATCTTCCTTGTTTTCATCTGTTTCTTTTTTCCTTTTTTTTTCCCCTCTTTTTTTGTGCTCCATGCCAGGTCTGGGTTTGAAACTAGATTTGTTGGGTTCAACCATTGACCTGGGTTAGACTAGATCTGTGTTTGAATAAATCTTAGATTTAAGAAAGGTTTTGACGTATTTGTTGAGCTCGATTACATGCTCATTTTTTATTGAATCAATCCCAAACAATCTCATAGGGATCAGCTCTTAAATGAGCCAAGCTTGAGCACTTCAAAATGTAAATGAACCGAGCTCAAACAAGGCCAAAGCTCCATATTCAAGACAGTACTCAAGTACCAGCACTGTACCATACCAATAATAAATTCAATACCTTGTCCATTTCAGTATTTACAGCAATGTAGTAGAGAGGAACACAAGATATGAGACTATGAAATAGTTAAAAATATTTTCTTCCATCTTAATGCCTAAATTTGTTCTTAAACTGAATGCTCTCTTTCCCTTCCAACACCTTGGGAAAGAGTGAAGTATCATTATCAACTTTCTCGATGGATTAAGTTTATTGCCTATCTTATAGGGGTGTCAAAAAATATTCGAAAACCGGTAAATCGGACCAAACTGTGCCTTTTGGATTGGTTCTATAGTTCAAAGGTTAGGTTCTAGTTCTAAAAAATTAAGAACCGATATATTTGATTTGGTTACTGATTTTTTTTTTCAAATCGTGGTTCGAACCGAACCGGAACTGATATAAGTATAATATCAGTTTCGGTTCGGTTCAAACCACGGTTTGAAAAAAAAAAATCAGTAACAAAATCAAATATATCAGTTCTTTGTTGTTGGTTATTGTTATTTATGAATTCTTTTATTTCTAAACTTTTATGCGCTATTGCTATACTAAATGGTCGATATAATCTCATTTAATAAGGTAGTCTATGAATTATTTTATTCTACTTTTACTTCAAGACTTAAAGCATTAATGAAGTTATGGGTTTATTTTAATTAACAAATTTGTTTGTAATTTCATATTTTGCGAAAATATTTAGAAGTTAAATGTTAATCGGATAGAACCAAAACCGGTCTAGTGTGACAGATTGATCATGGTTTGGTTTTATATATGTAATGATTCGGTTACGGTTCTTATTTTTTCAGAACTATTAAAAATAGTTCGATTACTGGATTCTTATAGAATTGGGTCAATCCGAACTGTTGACACCCCTACTATCTTAGTCTTTCTTGTAGTCTCTTTCTTCTCATGATTGCAAAAAAAATGTAAAGGAACACGAACGCTTGGACAGCATTAAATTTTGTGTGGATGCACTTGATATCTAGAAACTGGAGTATTGTTAATAAATTGCTAGAATCGTTGCACCGTTTCTGCTTTGAATATGCTTATTTTGTGCACAAAAGACTTTACAATATCCCTTGCACTCAAGTACTCGTTAGTTTATTTTCCAAGTTTGCATACAAACTCGCCCCATGATTGCATTTCCATTCTTTCCTTTCTGCTCTAACCAAGACTTTATACCATGAGTTCCGCTGACGTTTGATATATTTAATTTCTGTTGTAGTCGAGTATTTTTCTTCAACCCTTAGAGAACTGTTGAAATTCTTTTGAAAACATTTGGTATAGCAAATGTTGTTTTATGGCTGCAAATGATAGTACCGTGCAATTTTATACTCTCGACTATAAAGAAAGTTAACTTCATGGTACCTTTTGTGTGTGTGGAGCAGATAAGCTAAAAGATATGGGCAACTCCATTCTGGGACGATTTGGGATGAGCGTTGACAACTTCAAAGCTGTCAAAGATCCAAATACTGGTTCCTATTCAATTTCATTTCAACGCTAACTATGGCTGGTCGTCCCCATCTCACACATTCTTGTCATTACTCAAAAACACTATAGGGATGCCAACAATGGGGTATAGTTCGTAGTCATCTTGATGCAAATCTTGTCAGGCATTGGAAAACGGTAAAATGAATGCGGATGCCCTTGATGAGTTTCAGAGGGTGAAGTGCTTGTAACTGCACAAAGTATATTAGTAACTCCAGACTGGTTTTGGTGCTCTGCATGCATTGCTTACATGGTTAATGAACTGAGGAAATGCCTAGTTGTGTCCCATGAAATTCCTTAACTTTTGGTTCTTGTTTTTTTTCGACTGGTTTCCCTTCTTCCATTGATGCTATGTTTGGAACTAAGAGGATATGAATTTCAAAAAAGAAAAACGAACTTCATTCCCCAAATAGTCTTTATTCTATCTGAATTTGGTGGGGAGCTACATAACAGTGACTGGAAGTGGGAGTTAATTTTGGGCTCGGCTAAAACCAATCCCATCTCCATGGCAGCTGAACCAATGGTTTGTTCTTCCTTGTCAAGCGCGTAAAGCCCCCGCATTAGCATCTTCCAGCACCTGCTGTTTCTCGACTAGCATCACGTGGTGTTGCTCCAAATACTCTTTGCTATTCATCTCTGTTAACCTGCAAGACGCAATGCTTCTCAACATCATCCGTGACGACAATGTATGTATGTATGATCATCTGTGACGACAATGTATGTATGTATGTATGTATGTATGTTAACAATTCTGCTGGATGGCATAAACCGATAGGAGAACACACGAGAAAGTTTCCATCTGCAACCCTTCAAGTTCTGGTGCGTCCATCAACAAAATGAACCCGGAAAACACCATACCTGCTAATAGTGCGTTCCTTTGCAAACCCTAACTCGTTGTCCACGCAAAGATCCAAATCATCGGTTCTCCTTGATCTTGAAGAGGTCCTCGGTGCAATCTTTTCGGCATCGGCGATTGTGACGATCCTTTCCAAAAGTTCGACAGGAGTCCCCTCAGCTGTACATAACAGTCTGGCTTTGTTTTCATACATCACCTGCAGCAAATGCAGTCGTAGAATAGGACACAAAAGAAGCATCAATTGCGTGTTAATTTCCCATACAAAATAGCAGTCACTAGGCCATCCTAGAGAGGCTGACTGGCTCGGGTACAGGTGTTTAAGTGTGGATATGAACGTTGAAGGGTTAGGTAGATCTCACTGACTCAGACAGAAAGGTTATCTGTTCAAGTCAGTGAAAATAATTTTTATGCAAAAAAGGCAAAGAAAAAGCTGCGTACGGGTAACTAATAACTAATAAAAATAATTTGGGATGAAAAGAACTAACATCAACTAGAGTAACAAACCGGTATGCTGCTGTCCTGTTGTGGACTCCGAAAATTGGCACTCCCTCAAGAGCCAGTGTATGAAAGCTCTCTGCTAGGAAGAAATAGCATTTGTCAATTTTGCAGGATGGTAACAGGACAAAATATGCAAAAGAAGTGATAGACGACAAATTTTGCAGGGATATGAGAGCCGAGAGGGCCCATCAAGGCAACAACTAGCAACTTCAGGAATGAAACCCATCTGAATTGGCAAGTCTCATACGACCACAAAAAAAACTTGTACTTAAACGTATTGAAAGGAACAAGTTACAGGTTCGGCAAATCAAAAACGTGTGTTCCCTCCTTGTGTTGTATCAAAACATCAAACGCATCACATAAGAACTATTCGACTTTATTCATGTTTACATTGAATTTAATGAATAAGGCTTCGTGCAAACTATTTGGTGCCCGGCAATGATTTTTAGGGTGGATAAGAATTTGAACAAGCTCAAACTAGAAATGACTTACTGAACAATCCAAAATAGTCAGCAGCACCAAGGGGTCTGTCACAGAGCTCTTCGAAAGGAAAATATGCACATCCATTAGCACCCAATGGAACCTGAAGAGGGAAAGGATATAAAAGATGTATAAAACAACTAAGTGAACTGCTTTCGCTGTGCATCAGTGAAGGGAAGGGGTTTACACCATGTACCTGCAGTGTCCTCCCCATAACAACTTCCACCTGCTGTGGGTGGGCTGTGTGTTCCCTTAGTAGCTCTTGAAACTTTTCCTTGAGAAGGCCAGATAACTCTTTTCCGACAAAGTAGTAACCTTGTTCAGCCTGCAGTTGAAGGGAAGAATTATTTATAAGAGGAACTAAAAGGAAATTGCAACTTTGTAATTCAAAATTCAAAAACTAGTCACAATGTTACCGATGTCATTTTACGGTAGTCTATTGATGATCCGATCTCATGAACTACACATCTTTCCTAGATCAAAGGAAATGTTCCGGGTTATTAACTAAATAAAAAATGAAGTTAAAGAAACAAATGAACAGTCCTTGAGGATTTTAAGTTTCTCATTAAGAGAAATCTGCAGGTCTAAACTACTTTCTTCTCTAGACGAACAAAAAGTTTTAGGAGGTAAAAATTCATGACCATCTTTGGCTTTTTATAACTTTGTGTTGCTCTCACCATACTTGATGTGTGCAAAGCGTTAATTGTGCTTCTACTCTTACAAATGCTCCAAACATCAAGAATACTATCGGGCATACCTTCAAAGTGGAAATGAATGGCAGAAAAAGATCTCTCTGCAATCCACCTTCATAAAGGTTGTCTGGAGCACGATTTGAAGTGGCAACAAGAATCTGTATTTGCAGACACACTTAAGTTTTATTTTTTACATTTTGAACTACATAGAAGACTTGGAAAATAGAAAATATAGAAAGTTAAAACACTTACTATGCTGTTACTGAATAAATGTCCAAACAAACGGTTTAGTATCAATGCATCAGCAACATCAGTCACCTATCAAAGGCCAAAGAAATATAACTGAACAGGAGAGAACCCTGGGGTGTTTAAAAGAACTAGCAGGAGCAATCCATTTTTTCACAAAAAACAGTAACAGTGCTGCTCTTTCCAAGTAACATACCATAAATTCATCAAGGCATAATAAAATTGATTCATCGGCTATCTCTGCTGCAACAACTTCAAGGGGATCCTCCACACCCTGGTGCTTCTGCAATTATACACATTCAGCATGAAATATTTATTGCACTTCAGCACCAACACAACACTTGCTTTGACATGAAGTCATCGAGAACAACATGGAAAGTGGTCCAACAAAAAGATATTTCAACTAAATCTGGATGCTATCTTCAGTATAGAGAAATTCAACAACACTATACCAAGCCTTAATCCCACTAGGCAGGGTCAGCACGATAGGAAAATGGACCAAAGGGTTCATGAATTTTAATTATTTTCTTTATGTTATTAGACATATTTTATTGATCTAATGACTGTTAATAGAGACTGAGTTGAAAATGCCCCTTGAATACTCTTTTTCTTTTACAAATAAAAGTTAAAACAGTCCTTGACCTGATTAATAGTTCAATGAATTAGTTGATGGTGCACATGACCAGCCACAGACAAAACATTGCATGTTGTACCACTCTTACCCGCAATCGACTATGGACATCCAGCATGAAGTCATGAAAATGAATCCTCTTTTTCCTCCAGCTGCTGGGCCTGATAAAATGTCAACAACAATCAGACCGAAAACCAGTAGATGGTAATTGCTTTTTGTTCATGCTGGTATGCTACTTGCTTTTGAGGTTGGTATATAGGTTTCTCTGATTAAGTCAATGAGGTTATTACAAGGTAATTATAGTAAATTATTTCGAGCATCAAACTTACAACTCATTGAAAAACAAGTCCATCAGCATAGTTTTTCCTGTTCCTACTCCTCCATAGAGATAGAGTCCCTTCACAGGTGAGTACAAAGGCTGAGGAATCAAACGGGACCACAACCACCTCCTCCTGAAATGAAAGGTCCAGTGAATAATTAACGACATAGTAACAAATACCACTAAAAATGGAACAAAACCAGTTCATAAGATTAAGTAAAACTCAAAGCAAGGACACCATGAGACCTGCCTTACAAATAAGTGATGCAGTATGCTAGAGTCTGGAAGCCAAATAACCGTTTACCTGCTAGCTTTCTGAGAAGCAGCATATCGATCTAACCGGCATGCTTCAGCTGACTCAACAAGTTCATCATAAAGCCTCTGAAGCTCCCTTAAGGTGCCTACCTGCACTATCAGTATGTCCAAAGGACACAGGAAACCAAACAAAGAAGATAATAGACCCCTTTAACATTCTAATTTCTAAGCATCCTCTTCATAACAAGTCAGAAGTCCAATAACTAAAGTTGCATTCTTTTTGGGACTCAAAAGAAACATGTGTACTTCCATAACACTAATCCATTTCAATCAAAGTTGATAAACTTAACCATCTGGTGTTGGAGAAAATTTTGGTAGAGAGCAAGCTGCAAGTATCCAGTCATACTCATGAAAATAACATAGATTAAAGAAACATAACAAACTACTTAATTCTTCTTTTGAGAAATAGTAAACCAGCAAGGAGAGAAATGCACAGGATTCTCACTCACACCTGAGAATTATCCCCATCCACGAGTTCCCCTGCAGCAATTCTACGCTCATACTCAACCAGAGGCCCTGCTCTCCTTGCTTCTGCTACCGAGTCAAATCAAATCAAAGAAACCAGAAAAAGATGCTAAAGATTATTCAGCTATAATGAAATGTACAGGATTCTCACCTCCATTGGTTAATTCAGAAGCATCAACAGACAGGGCTCTTGAGATCATATAAGAGGGATGTTCATATCTACCAATTTCAACATTGTACGTGAGTTTGTAAACAGACCCAACACTAGAAGATAACGAATAATTTCGGCTTCTTGCTAATCCACTTAAGATATTTTCTCCTCTGTTCCAAAAAGCCGATCGAAATTGTTGAACAGAGCGAACAATTGATCTCATACTCGATGAGAATGGACCAATCCAATGTGAAAAGGTTCAGGAGTGATCTACAAATCAAGCACCCACAACTCTGAAACAAACAGCCGTAGAGAATTATATTTTAGCACAATACTAGAAGCATATATTCTCAAGTACAAATAATGTCAACATTTTAAACCAACTTAAGAAAAGAATTCCTATACACTACCATCAGAGCGAGAACAACAAGGGGTAAACAAAATACCACAGATCAAACAGGAGCAAAAAATTGAAAAAATAAAAACTTAGCTTCAAGTTAGCATAACCATAAAAATGAAGCCTTACCAGAAGAACCAAGACTATAAAGAACCCCAATTCGATCAACTATAGAACATCGATCGACTTTCCTTTTCTTACCCAACAAAAAACCAAATTACGTTCCTCAGAAAAAGAAAAAAACTAAGTGAATAAATCTACAGCAATGCATGCAGGGAAGCACTCAAGAAATCAATGAACCCACCAGTATTTTCTCCGGCTCAGCAGAGAATATTCCAAAAACTGGAAAAACCCAAATGAATTGAGCCTCAAAGAGCAAGAAGCTACGATCTTGCACGGGTTGAACAATCGACCGCTCTAGAAAAATGCCTCCCCCCCTCTATAAGCATACGTATATATGTGCATACACCTCTACCATCTGTCGGTAGAATAATCAGGAAAGAGGGAATTGTCGTATTGTATTTGTACGATCAGAACGGTCAACTATGTAAGTTCGCCGGCGGGAAGCACCGACACAGAGACGACCCTAAACACGGGGAGGCCTCGGCGGAAGGCAAAACGAGAGGAGGTGGGATTTGCGTCTCCGAGACCTTTTGAGACACTTTTATTTTTATATTTGCCGGATAAAAAACACTAATGCCGTAGAATTGCTGTTTTACCCTCACAATACATATATATATATATTATGTCCAACTCCAACGATCCGTGATGTTTATCATTGCAAGCGGAACCATGTTTGTCGGCCCCAAAATCTGCCAATTTAATGGATTAGTTAACAATTTACCCCTTGGAAACAAACTATTGTCTATTGGGTGTGGTTCATTATCGAACTGGAGAGCTATATCCTTCCTTGTCAAAGAGTCATTATATGATGTTTAAACCATATTAAAGCGTCATTATATGATGCGTGTTAGCATAACAGTTGAAGCGTTTTAGTACTATTTGAAGGGTATTACTACACTATTTTCAGTACATTAAATTGCGTATCAAGTATTACTACTCATTGATTGTTAAATAACATAACCAATTCACCTTTTTGACCTTTGAATCAAACCTACACACACATGTGCTTCTAATCTGATTATAGCTCAAACCATAATTCATGGTGAACTTGGTACAATCCAATGCTAAGTCAAGCTATTTAACTAGAAAAAGATTAAATTTGTCAAATGTAAAAAACTTTAATAAATTTGGTGAAGAGAATCACTAGTACGCCGGTACAAGTAAAAATAAAATTTTTATCATGTATCAAAAATAAGCAACGAAATATAATATACACGTCATGTATAATTTGGCTATTTAAGCAACATGTATATTTAACAATTGAATACATAAATAAATACATACTTGTTGCCCGATATGAGATTTATGGTGGTTCTAGTTTATCCACACTTAGTATACAGTAAGATATCATTCTGATCATCTTTTTCTATACTAAACACAAAGGATCTACGTATCACTAAAGTCCGTGTCTTAAAATTACACGCGTAACAAAAAATGTGAAGGAAAGAAAAAGAGCGAGAGAAATGAAGGGACAGAGGCCCTACCCCTATATTTATTAATTTTTTCTTTCCCTCTCTTTTTTTTTCTTCTCCCAATTTCATACTTTTTCACGTATGTTGCCCTTGATTATTATGTAATCAATAATTGATTTACTATGCACTCAATAATTGATTTTACTATGCATTATATACTATGCGCTATGCACTATTTGCAATTCGTCTCTTATTGTGCAATCAATAATTAATTTCACACTATACACTATAAATTATTACTATGCACTATGCAATTTTGGCAAAAATGGACAATGGTCACTTTTAACCAACTATTTTCAAAGACATATTAGGCACACGATGTCAATACCAAAATGCAACACTATATAATATTTGACTTTTTAGGTTCACTATCCGCTAGCAATCAGATAATACCAAAGCCTTTTTCGGTATTGATCAACCCCTTAATCCATTATCGAAACTTCTCCAAAACTCGACGATATTCTGAGAGTTCCTAAATATAGCATAACAACGGTTCAGGACAGTATAAATAATAGTGAAGTCTCACTTCAAGTGAATTTATTATAGTTGACAATTACCGTGTGTTATAATCCTTTCATCACTTAACGTCCTAACTGAGTGAGAGCCATGAAATGACAAACTTTCAAATTTAGTAATTGTATGTCATATCTCATTAATATGACCAGATGATATCTCAGAAAACACTTTTATTGATTTTCAATATGCCTTGGCCGAAGACTATTCATCATATCAATAATAGATCGCATATGACGTTCATCTCATCAAATACCGACGAGGGTGATGGATCATATTTTTAACACTTATCTTCATATACCAACAATATAAAACCATATAGATGAATGTTTCCATTTCCCAATTGGATGGTCCGGCTCATTAACAAAGCTCGCACACTAATACACAAAACAACAATACATGTTTAAGTCTAATAATCAACACACCATTACAACCTGATAACTCAATCATTATCTACCAGGCCATGTGATCAGTCATCGATGTCACATTCAGCTAATCGTTTTTCAATAACCACTCATAATCGTTTTCCAATGACCACTCATAGGTTTACTAGCGACATCTCACGTTGTATGATGCATGAAACACCATCCTTTCATTGGTATCTCCATTTCGAACGAGATAGTAACCCCTATATTAGTACATACTCGATTAATTAGACTTCTCATCTAAGGAATTTAAAGATTATGAATAGTTTAAGAAATTTTTTTACCAGAAAATCCTATCACACAGTCTCAATATTTTGAAAATAAGATTTTCACACAAAAGATTTAGAAACTCATTCTATAAATGATTGAAAAAAATATAAATATTTTTTTTTATCTTTTATAAATTTATACAAATATATATATATATAATAGATCTAGAATTTGGCTTGCACAAAGGGTGCAAAATTTATGAGAAGGACGGGCAACAAATACAATGGTGGCGGACGGTGGCGACCCAAAAACTAATTTGTTGCAGAACAATGTTAGTGACACCGATTGTTATGATTAAAGGGAAAAAAAAAAAATTGCCCAAATATTACAAAT
Source organism: Diospyros lotus (assembly GCF_014633365.1). NCBI lineage: Eukaryota > Viridiplantae > Streptophyta > Magnoliopsida > Ericales > Ebenaceae > Diospyros > Diospyros lotus. Next base: position 30,114,359 of record NC_068344.1, read on the forward strand.
AACTTATCCTCGTTGAATAGTGGTATTATTTTATTTTATTTCACTTCAATTAGATAAAATTATCTAAAAATTACTTACATTACACACCTGATAATGTCATGTTAAAAAATATTAATTTTCATCTAAGCATCTACCAAACTAAACTAGCCTTTGGAACTAATTTATGATGTGAAACCCTAATTTACCCCCCCGCCACCAATTTTATGGTATCACCAAACTCGATTCAACCGCAGCCAGCCAGGACCCAGTGGGTTTCTTTCTTATTAATCTGATCCAACAGATAAGAGTTCAGCTCGCATGGCTCTTAGCTATCTCACAAAACTCAAGAAACGCACTGTTACTCTGACCCTTTCGCATTCCGATCTCATCCTCCACGCCCAACTTTTCCGCTTCTCCTCCCCCGCCGATGTCCGGCCGCAAACCACCCCGCTGGGAGGAGGAGGAGGAGGAGAGGAACAAGTCCGGGTTTTTGGTGGTAGCTCTCTGCCCCTGTCTCGTTTGCTTCATTTTACTTCTAATTGTCGTTTCGATTGTTCTCGTTGTCAAGTTCCACATCTTGTGCCACACTCCTCTCCACTCTGTATCATCTCTCTTGTACAAGAAACACTGCAAACCCTAGCCCCGATTCCATGTAAAAGTAGAGGTTTTTTTGTGGTTTCTAGTGGTTGTCTGGATTTTCCAGCTCCAAATCCCAGTTCAGGTAGAGGTTTCTGTGCAATTTCAGACGGGAATTCGGATTCTGATGCTGATGTTGAGTTGGATGATGAGAATGTTGGGGTTTGTAAACGTGGGAATGTGGAGACTAAGTCGGATCCGAAAGACGTTGATAATGTATGCAAGGTGATCGAGGAATTGTTTGCTTTGGATCGGAACATGGAGGCGGTTTTGGATGAGTGTGGGGTCAATCTATCTCATGATCTAGTTGTGGATGTGTTGGAGCGGTTCCGCCATGCAAGGCGGCCGGCGCTTCGGTTCTTCTGCTGGGCTGGGCAGAGGCCTGGGTACGCCCATGACTCGAGGACATACAATAAGATGATGTTGATACTTGGGAAGGCGAGGCAATTCGAGACAATGGTGGCAGTGCTTGAAGAGATGGGTGAGAGAGGCCTACTCACAATGGAGACATTTGAGATTGCAATTAAAGCCTTTGCCGAGGCACGGGAGAGGAAGAAGGCGGTTGGGATGTTCGAGCTGATGAAGAAGTATAATTTTAGAATTGGGGTGGATACCGTCAACTGTTTGCTTGATGCTCTAGGGAGAGCAAAACTTGGGAAGGAAGGTCAACTTTTGTTTGAGAAGTTGAAAGGGCGATTCACACCAAATTTGCGAACCTACACAGTGTTGCTAAATGGGTGGTGCAGAGTGAAGAATCTAATGGAGGCGGGGAGGGTGTGGAATGAGATGATTGATAAAGGTTTTAAACCTGATATCGTGGCCCATCACACAATGCTCGAAGGGTTGGTAAGGTGTAAAAAGAAGTCTGATGCTATAAAGTTGTTTGAGGTCATGAAGGCCAAGGGCCCAAGTCCTAATGCTCGAAGCTATACAATCTTGATCAGGGACTTGTGCAAGCAGATGAAGATGAAAGAAGCCGTTGAATATTTTGAGGAGATGATTGATTCTGGATGTGAACCAGATGCTGCTGTTTACACATGTTTGATTACAGGGTTTGGGAATCGAAGGAAGGTGGACAAAGTTTATGGATTGTTGAAGGAGATGAAAGAAAAAGGATGTCCGCCAGATGCCCAAACCTACAATGCCTTGATTAAATTGATGACAAATAGGCAAATGCCTGATGATGCAGTTAGGATCTATAAAAAGATGATTGGCAGTGGTTTACAACCAACAATCCACACTTACAATATGATGATGAAATCCTACTTCCAGACAAAAAACTATGAGATGGGTCTTGCAGTTTGGGAGGAGATGATTCAGAAGGGTTGTTGTCCAGATGATAATTCTTATATTGTTCTTATTGGAGGGCTCATAAGGCAAGGAAGACCGGAGGAGGCTTGTAGATATCTGGAGGAAATGATAGAGAAAGGTATGAAAGCTCCTCAAATTGATTACAACAAGTTTGCTGCTGATTTCTCTAGAGCAGGCAGACCTGACATACTAGAGGAGTTGGCCCAAAAGATGAAGTTCTCAGGAAAGTTTGAGGTCTCAAATGCATTTGCAAAGCGGGCTGAGATGATGAAGAAAAGGGTTAAGAGAAGAGATCATGTTTGAAAATGGTTAGCCATGGGCCTTGATGCTGATGAGTTTGGCTGAATACTATACTATTTCTATGTGGAACAGGAAATTTGGCTACTGATTGTGTTCTTCTTCTACGCATGTACACTTCAGATGTTTGAGTTGTATATTTTTAGTTACATTCTTTATTTCAGTTACTTGAATCTCTACTCAAATTTCATCGAGATGTTCTGCCAAATGCTGTCTTATGAAACATGTGTCACGATTTCTTGCCACTCCAGATGTTTCTATAGATGCTTCTTCATTAAACATGAATGATTTTGTCTTTCAATGTCAAAGATGTATCATCTGTCTATCTCCGTGCAGCATAAAACAACTGTTCTTTTTGGAATCTTGTAATGTGGTCTTGCTGATGCGCATTTATGTTGAATACTATATTAACATCCATCTTCTTAACATGGCTTTGTGGAAGAATACACAGACTCTGACCTTGATTGCTCTTTAAGTGAACCCATACATGATACTTATGTGGTTTGACCTGACCTGTCATCATTCTCTGTTTTTTGCTGTTTAATGTCAAGGAATTGAAAAGAAGTCTGCACTTTTTATCTTGGTTTAGGGTAACTTTATAAACCCGATCTACGTACTTGATGTTGTTTTCTGTTCTACCCTTTTCAGTTAAAAGACTTGAAACGTTAGAGTTGGAAGGAGACATTTGACCCAGTTGCTTACCGAATGACTGTTGGGATTGTTGTGAACAATGATTCTTTGGTGTTCAATATCTACCGTAATATGAGTTATAAGCATCATACGAAAGATGAGATTATAAATAAAAATAAAAATGATGGATGAAATGAAATTCACTTAGATATCTCACATACAAGAAATAGCAGAGTAGTTCTTTTCAATCAGAATCTTGTGGTTCCTTAGCTTCAGATGGACTTATCTTACACTACAGGCTATGTATCAAAGCAGTGGCTTACACTTCTCATCAAGGGTTTATGGATGTACAAGCAACATTAATTCAGCAGCAGCTACCAAATGGTGACAACATCTTTCCAACAGATTCCCCAAAAGCCAGAATCTTACGTAAGATCGATCCTTGTATATTTTGTTCCAGTTCTGAACACATGCAAAATTTTGAAGACAATTTTCTGTGTTTTTACCATAAATTCTCATAAGTCTCTATATACCACTATTTTAAAAATCGGACCGGCTGGTTGGACCGATTTAACTGGGAATCGGTGGCCTATCTGGTCCGATTTGACATAAAAATTCAAATCTTCTTCAACTCGATCAAAACCGGTCGAACCGGAAACCGAGTTGACCCCGGTTTTTTTCACCCTCACACTTATTTTTAAATTTTTAATTCTTAATTAATTCTTTAATAACATATATAACAATTATATATAAAATATTAGTTGTATATTAGTTAATAATAGCATTTCTCATAATAATATATAAAATATTAGTATTTTAAATATATATTTAATATATATATTATTTAATTATAAAATATATATATGATATCATCCGGTCGGCCACTCCGGTCTAACCAGTTGGACCAACTGACCCGTGACCCAATTAATAAACTGATTCATTCTCCGATCTGATTTTTAAAACATTGATATATACCCTTGAGAACTTGTGGAATAATACAGATTTCTTAAAAAGATTGAGCATTCTATTTATTATTTAAAAATAGAAGACCCCATCTCACTTCTTAAAAATAATTGCTTTTAAGCATGTCTTGGTTAAGATCTTACATATGTGACAACTTTTTTTCTTTTGTAATTTTATGTACCAAATTATGGGAGATTCGATCATTTGTTTCTATTATTTTATATAGTTTTAAAAGGTTGACATTATCCTTGGCGAAAAAATAAGTTGGCATTTTCATTGTGTGGTAGTTGAGCGTGAGTTTAGAGATTCAAGTTCAACTCCTATGAGCTTTAGATGCACTCTCTTTGGGTCTCGATATGGTCCCCTGCCATGTTTTGACAAATTTATGGAGTGAAGGGGCTAAAAACACTGCAACAATGGCCTAACAATGTATTATTGGATCTATAGATAACACTTACATATTGTCCAATTATATGAATTCTTAATAAAGTTGTTAGTTGTAATGTACCTAAATTTATGAATGGGGCATGAGTTAGACAAAATTGAGTAGCACATGCTATCCATTGGCCAACCAAGGGTACATTTTTTTCATAGCATGCCAAAAGGTTGAGTGTTCTTTTAATTAGGGTAAATTATACTTATTACCTTTAATGTTTAATACAAATATAAAGAGTATCTTGACAAACTACCTTTATTGTTTAAAAATTGTATTAGATTACTCCTTATGGTTAAAATTATTGGAACATAATTATATGAAAGATAGAGATTTTAACTATGAAGATTAAAGGTCTATTTACAAGATAAATTAAACTCAAATCTATGATAAAATCTACCAAAATTCAAATAAAAATCATTGTACTTAAAATTATATTCTAAATTTTCATAAATGTGATTTAAGATTATTGTGTTGTGAGACGATTGCATTATGAAATAAATGAGAGAAATGAAAGTGACTATTTTGATTTTTCAAAAAGAAGCAAGAGCAAAGTGACTAAATGGAAACCCAAATTGAGATTTAAATAACATCCCATAATTGCAAATTGTCTCACAACACAATAACCCTAGATCGCAATCAAATTAATTTAGAATGTAATTTTGGGTGTATTTACAAATAATGCTCCATAAATATAATTGATGCTATTAATGAAATTATAAAACCCTCTACAACGTTAAGAAAACATTTACCATATGGTGGCTTTAGATATAAAAATACAGTTATTTACTTGTCCTTTCGTAAAGTAGAAAGTTATCAATTTGGCCTTTAGATTGGGAATATAATAATCAATTTGGTACTGTCATTAGATCAAATGGTGTCTAATAATTTATTCAATCAATTTGGTACTGTATCTATTCTATTGATTAATATTGCTTGATGTCTAAAAATATAATAATTTATTTAATCATTTTTAAATTAGAATGCCGAATTTCACATTTTACCCGACAAATTAGCCCGAGTCCATTCCTTTTCGTTCATCATTCGATTTGATCAGTGTCTTAAATTTCAAATCGAATTCCTCTGCCAATTGATGGAGTGGGAATGTTCTTCTCAATTGCATTCATCTCTACAGACACATGTTCCACTCAATCTCTCCTTCTATGTTCGAATCCTGCGAGCAACTTTGAGATGGCCACGTGATTTTGGCTCTTTGCTTCCTTTCTTGTTGATAATTTTGATTTCTTCATTTGTTATTCTAGAATCACGTGCTGCTCTTTTCGGCCATGCTGGCAACCACTGGTTTATTTAATCTTTTTCTTCTGTAAAATCTATTTTTTTTCTAATAATTACATTCATAATTATATAAAATAAAATTTCAATAATAAATATTATTTATTTTTATTGGGAAATTTAATAAAAATAATAATAGAAAGAAAAAAAAAACAAAAACTACATAAAATAATAAACAAACCGAGTTTGAGTAGTTTAAATCTTATTTGGTACTTAGACCTGACCTATCTAGTCGAGTATTTAAACAAGCGGAAACCTAAGGTTTCCTCGTTCAGTGCATTTACCCTCTCTCTCTCTCCTTCTCTGGAATTAAGGTTTGTCAATCAAATTCTCAATAACTTGATTATTTGATTGTCAATTTTACTTGAGAAGCATCGTGAAGGATTCCTCAATCTTCCCAACAACACTATTTTTGCCAACACCCAGAGACATTTGTCATCGATAATGCTATGATATCAAGGGTTTTCCCTCAAGGTAAGGTTTCCACAAACCCTTTTGATTTCTTTCTATTATTCTGTTTAAATTTTCGATAATATGTGTATGCGCACTTATGTAGTGATTTTTATCAATTTTGGAAACTTATTAAAAACCTAGATCTATAGGTTTTTAACTATTGCATCAAGATGCATACATTGCTTATTGTAATCGAAGGGTCCTGATGATCGATTTTGATCATTAGAACCATTGGACATCGTGGTGGTTGATAATTTTTGAAAAACTCCTCTTAAATCGTGGGATTAAACCCAGATCTATAGAGATCTAGCTATTGGTTTAGTGTGGATGTGAGTTATGTGGACTACTAGTCCATGGTAATACTGATCAAGTGTAAGCGAACTAGTATGGTCATGAAACAACTTGGCAATGATCTTTTATCGCCGACACCATTGTGGAAGGTGGTCGATGACGGCGATCAGAATCCCAAGAAACCCTAAACCTAAGGGCATGTTTAGCTAAGGTGTTCAAGGTTTAAACATTTGGGCCTTGGGTTGTTTTTGCACTGGGCCTGTTGTTTATGAATTTGGGCCGGAGATATTTTAATCTAAATGGGTTTGGCATTTTATGATTGGGCCTTATTACTTTGGTTAGGCTGATTTAAACTTTCAAGGGCCATGGCCCAGGGCAGGTGAGGCCCACTTCGGCTGCTGGGCAACCAAACTGGGTTGGGTTAGACCCAACCGAGCCAGCTTGTGAACTTGGTTACCACTGATTTTAATGACATGGGAGGTATTTTCATATTAAAATTTGTGCATTTTTTTTCTTTTTGCCAAATTTCAAGAATATCCAGTTAAATTTATAAAAAAGAAAATTACCTTAAGAGGAAAAGGGATATGTCGCGAGCCATTGCAGGGCGACCTTATTCCTGGTTGGAGAATACATGTACTTGCAACCAAACAGACCCCTAGAAAATCCCTTTATTTTATTTTTTGTTGGATCAAAAATCTTCTGGGTGGATGTCACTGTTCTTCCCGGTTCCCTTGTAAAAAATCCTTCCTTTTCCCGCGCAGCTAGAATATACATATTCACATACACAGCGACGGGGAGAGAGAGAGAGAGAGAGAGAGGGAGGGAATCAGGGGGCGAAGAAGTGGGGGGAAGAGAACAGTTGCCACAGGAATAACCTTATCCGCTTCGTCGTCGCTTGCGATGCAAAATTCCGTTTTATTTATTTTCAAGTTTTCTTTTGTTACACGCTTTCTCAGACACCAAATCGGAATTAGGGGATTTATTATTGGTTATTTGTATTCTATTTATTTGTTACTTTGGTTGAGAAATAATGACTCTGAATGTTTCTTCCGGTGTGGTGTTTGGGTTTAATTATGCGTTTTGCTTCCGGAAAGGGCCCATTTCAACCAGAAGAAGATTAACTAAAGTTTAAAGTAGAATCCTTTTCCTGCCTTTTGTTGGCAACAAAGCGAAGTTCATTTGTTATTCTTTTTGTTTTGTTTTGTTTTTATGCAGTTGAACACAACGGAAACTAAACACTGACTCGCTGTTTCGTCGGACTCGGAGAGTAGCATCTGTAAGTAACTTTTCCTTCTTCTTTTGCAATGAGGCTGTTTCCACAACTCAAACTCGTGATCTTCTAGTCACTAAAGAGCAACCTTACCGTTGTTACCACTCTCACTACCAAGTGTTATCATCAATGTAACAATGTTAAGATTACTCCTTTTTGACTCGAAGGTCACGCCTCATGAGTTTGAGACGTGGAATCAGTCTCTTGCAAAGCAAAGGAAGTTGTGTACAAAGGCAAAGGTAATGCTTTGAGAACCCTTCGTGGGTTTTCCTTTTTTTTTTTTTTTTTTATTTTGTTAAACTTTGATGCTTGTTTCTTATCCTTTGTTTTGTTTTTGTTTTTTTTTCCTGGGATAATTTACCCTGACTTGTTTTCTGAATGAGTCATGATCATGAGGCTGTTTATCACCTACTTCAGTTGTTTTTCAATTGACAGGTTTCTTGTTAACTGACCCTTTCTCATTATATTTCTGCAAAGAACTTAATCTTTAGTTTCAAAATTGAGCTTATATGGTTTGTACATCTTGTGTTGGGGGTGGGAATCTTCCATCCGACTTTCAAGTCAAAGAATTGGGTCGGCTTGATGCTGACTTTTCTTCCCTACATTATTCCTAGAAACAACTTGCTTTGATGGCAACATATGCTGTAGATGGGGAGCTTTTAGATGGCGGGTTCGGTGTCTCTGATCTTATTGCTACTATTTTTTTTTTTATCCTTTTTCAATTTTCATATTTAATCATCTCTATTTTTGTCATAGGTTCTACTTTCTTTGTCTTAATCAAAACATATTACATGCTTGTAAAGTGAAGGCTCATGTTAGTTGTGTGGGCCCAGATCTAGGGCCAAGAATGTAATAGTGAAGAAAGTAAATTAGACTGTTACAATATAAATAACGGTTGAGTTCTGAGAGTTTATGATCTAACCTACTTGGCTTCTTCAAATAAAGAAAGGAGAGAATGAGCAGGAATAAAGTAGGGAAGTCTAAGAAAAAGATAATTTATGACTTGTAGAAGGTACAGGGTAATAGATGTTTAGAGGGAGAAAGGGAAAAAGTATAGTAAAGAGCAGAAAAGGAAGGTGGGTTAAATAGAGGACCATTTATGACCCATCAGATGCCCACATGGACAGAACAGAGAGTTGCTGATTTTATGAGTGAAATTAAAAATGGAAAGACCTGCAAAGTAACTCGGCAACTTGCTTGCTTGCCCTTTTTTCCTTGCAAGGCTTCTAACGGTAAGTATTTTATAGTTTGTACAACTTGAAGGCAAGTTCTTCTAGCTTGGTTACCAGGTTTTGGAACTTGGTCATCAAGTCTCAGGCTTTGGTCACCTAGTAAAAGATAATCTCATATTTGTCAAGCATTATGATTTATATCACATTGTAAAGGTTTCATTCTCAGTATAAGATTACTCATAATAGCTTTAGTTTCTTATCTTTGTTCATCCATATACTTTTCTTGCAGCTGTACAAACTCTTGACAACCTGGAAGATGACCTTTCTTATACCGTTAGATCCTACATTCCCTTTTCTACGCCCCTTCCAGGTTTCAATGCTTAATGTTCACAATTTGCGTAATCTTGCCTTGCCAAATAATCAATTTCAAATATCTTTTAAGCTCCCAGGGCTAATTTTCAATCCATTTGGGTGCTTGAAATTATTTAATTTTCCATGATCATTTGGACCTTTGACATGGAAGTGATACTGTTATTGCTTATCACCTAGCTAGTTCTAGGATATTAGGGGCTGTTCTCTTTGTGTTTCAGTTTTGAGTTTTGAGTTTTGAATTTATTTTCAATTTTATATTTTGAGTGTCTGTTTTGATATTGCTGAAAATGAGTTCTTTTTGTCTATAGTGTTTTTCGTGTTTTGAAAATTTTGAACATATTTGTGATGAAAACAGACAAAACGAATTTTTATTGTTTTGAATTTTCTTTACAAAATTTTTCCTTACTTTTAAAAATGCGTTTTTAAAAATATGAAAGCAAACACATTTTCACTGTTGTAGAAAACTGAAAACGGCTTAAAAATAGCAAAGAGAACAGGGCCTTAGCCTTTTGCTTCTATTGCATTTTGTCTACTAAGATTGGCTTCAAAGGTTGTGTACACAAAGTGATGAATCTTGTGTACTGGAGACACTTTTTAGTTAGAGGATGTTCATATAATGCAGATGAACAATCCACTAATTGAGTATCATATTACGTGAATCTCGTAGCTATGTCCATGCTCAACTGTATAAAATTTATTGCCTTCTCAAGACCATGAAATTTAACTTCAAAATGATAAAACTGTTTTTGCTGAAGTATAGTGCTAATTTATACTTTAGCAACAACAATATCACAAGCCTTAAGTTTGTAGCTCTTAAATTTTGAACTCTTGAATCATTTTTATCTATGACCATATCTTTTGTAAAACTATTATATACATATCACATTTTAGGGTTGCTTACTAAGTTTTTTTTGGTTGTGCTCATACTTACTCCTCTCCCTTGGAATCACGATTTGAGTGGTGGTTCTTTTGCATCCTTGGCTCACAAGGAATGTGATCCAAATTCTTGAGAATGGTGAACCCAAGCAGTGCATGAATTTAGTTAAAACAATTTAACACTAGGGAAGAAACTAGGGAATAAACTAGGCTCAAGCTTGTTTATTAAGACTGCTTTTGAGCTTGAGCTCGTTTTGAGCTTAAATTTTTGAGGCTTGAGCTTGGCTCATTTATATGAAACGACCTTTAAAACAAGCCTTTTCATGAGCTCTAAATTTAAATCCTTTTAAATTAGTATGTTTTGATATGTATTTTAAACTAGTAAAACACATAAAATTAGTGTACTTCAATATATATTTAAATTTTGAATAATATAAATAGGATGACAAAACAATATATTGTCACGTGCCTGTCTTGTGGACGATAAACACGTGAATAAGGGGGGTAGTTATAGGCTGATATGCCTTGTACTTAGAAAATGCTGTGTAGTTATACTTTGATGATTATGGCTTTTTGGCGGGAAAGGATTCCCATGTGACTTGGGAAAATCAGTATAAATAAACTTATTTCACCCTTGGAAGGCATCAGAAGATTCATTTTAGTACAATTCTGAAATTCTCCCTCCAATTCTCTCTCCTTCTTTCCCTCTTTCACTCTCCCTCTCCATCATTCTTCCTCTCAACCCTCTGTTTCTACTGAATTCTTAAGAGAATTCTTGGATCTGGCATATATGTTGTAAAAAAGCACACATTGTTTTAGAACAAGCCTATACACAACCACGAATGAGCTAGTTCATGAGCCTAAACGAGCTGAGCATCCTAAAGCTGATCAAGCTCAGCTTATTCACTAAACAGGCTTAACAATCTAGCTCAAGCTTGTTATGTAACTTAATGAATGACCCTAATTAAGTTGAGCTTCGAGCAGTTCGTGAGTGATCCTGCAGCCTTACTCTTTATTATGGAAAATCTTGTTTTTAGTTCTCTTTTCTTACATGGTTGTACAATTGTCATCCATGTAATCTCCATACCCATTATCACACATATATGCATTTGGCCCTTTATTTGCAATATGAAACTCTTCATCATCTATGGCATGACTTTTAATAAAATTATGAGGAGCTATGGTAGCTAAAAAAAATTTCACTCGCGCCTGGTGAGGATAGGAGTGCATATCTTGCAAAATATTAGATTTGTCCTTCCAAACTCCAAATGTTCGCTCAATAATGGATCTTATTGATGAATGCAAATAATGAAATAATTAAACATTTCCCTTTCCCTTGTAGCTTGACTTGTTTTGCATAATTTTGGCAAAGTGATACCTATTTCCCTTGTATGGTGTTAAAAATTCTTTCCTAGTTGGAATTTGCCAAATAATATTTTCTTATATATCAATTCAAAAACGATGTTATTTGTGGTAGATTAGAACTTACAAGTAATAACATACAAACATGCATGTATATGTCTTGTTGCTGTTATGACCCTAGGGGCAAATCTGTCTTTTGGTTGTTAGTACATAGATTACTTGTAACTGTTAGTTACTGCTATACCTGATTGTACCCTTTCAGTTATGCTTTACAACTGAAAGGAAGAGCCTATAAAAGGGTACCATGTGAGAGGATGGGAATTATGTTGAGATTAATAACAAATTCTTTCCCTCCCTTTTTCTCTCTCTGAATTCTCCCCCCTTTCTTTCAAATTCTCCACCCAGTTCTCGTTATCATCTTTAATTCCCACAAACACCAAGCCTCAATTGTGATGCTTAACATCTAGTATCAGAGTCGGCGATCCCTGACCATTAATTTGTGATCGGAAGCGAGGAGAGAGGTGCGAAGCGGGTGCGAATCAGAGAGATCGGGATCACAATGATTGCGATCACGCTGGTCGCTGGTCCATGATGACCGGTTGCAGTAGCCTCGTCGATCAGATCGGAGGGGAATTGTAGAGCCACTGCTGGTGCGACTTGGGTGGGCAGTTTGGAGGAGGAATTTGGTTGTAGAATTGAAGGTGAATTCAATGCAGGTTATTGATGGCCAAAGGCATAAGGATGAAACAGCTGGAATCGAGGATGGAGGCATTGGAATTTGTGGTGTTACAGATGCATGAGGCGTGACCCATATCATGGAGGATGTTTTGGCCATAAGAGAGAGCATGCGGGAGGATCTAGCTACATCTTGAGAGAGTATGAGAGAGAATTGGAGAGACATCAGGAGACAATGGATCAGTATGGCTGAAGGATCAACAACATATTCAATATGCTGTCCTCGTTACCTCAATTCCGGTTATCATCGGATTTTCTTCCCTGGGCAGTCTTTGATCCAATTCTGTCCAGCCATGGCATCCTCCCTAGGACCTCTGGAGTGTAGGAGATAGAGGAACCACCAGTCTTGGAACCTAAAATTCAGGTAAGAGGATCATCCTCTCACATCCCCAATGACACCCCAATGCCAAGGTTGGAGATATCAGTGTTTGAAGGATCGAAGTCTAGATGGTGGATCAATTGATGTGAAAAGTTTTTTTAGTTTTACAACATGGCTGAGGGGCATAAAATTAATCTGGCAGCAACCCATCTAAATGATATGACTGACTCTTGGTACCAAAGGTGGACAAGGACTAGGGGAATTAAGGCTAGGTGGGCTGATTTTGCTGAAGATTTGTGTGAGCATTTTGGAGAGAAGAACATGACTGATGTGATTGAGGAGTTAAGCAAATTAAGGTAGGAGGGATTGGTGACTGATTATCAAGTTAGATTTGAGGATATCAAGTTAGATTTGAGGAATTAAGGTCCCTAATGTGGACCTCTCAACCAGCCTTGACGAAGCTTTACTTTTTGTCAAGTTTTATTAGCAGTTTAAAGGACAAATTGAGACCAGTGGTCAAGATGAAGATGCCTGCAACAATGAAATAGGCGGCTGAAAAGGCAAGGTTGTAAGAACTTGCCTTGGAAGCCATATTCAAGAAGCACAAGGTCTTACCAAGACCAAGTCCCTTCACTAGTCAACCAAAGAGCCTCGAGTTGCAGCTGTGGGGTTAATTCCAGGCCCTCCTAAGGTGAACACTAACCTTAGTGCAACAAGAAATCCAACCCTAGAGCAAAGGAGGCAACTGGGATTATGCTACAAATGTGGGGGCAGGTACAGCCCCGGCCATCAGTGTAAGAGGCAGTTGTTGAATATGGAGGGGTCTGATGAGGAAAAAGAAGAAGAAGAAGAGGTGATGGTGGAGGAAACATAAAATGTCGAAGAAGAAGTACACGTGGATGAAGGTGGAGAGATCTCCTTCCATGCATTAAAAGGAGGCCCAGTAGGAAAAATCATCAAGGTGAAAGGACAAGTTTGGAATAGGAGGTTCATGGTGTTGATTGACAATGGTAGCACTTGTAGCTTCTTAAATAAGGCCACTACCACAGAGTTGAAGTGTAGATTAATAGCCACTACCCCCTTTCGGTGACTGTAGCAAATGGAAACAAAATAAACAACCACTACTAGTGTGCTGATTTCAAATGGCTGATGCAAGGGCAAGAGTTTACGGTAGATTTAAGAATCCTGGAGCTGGGAGGATGTGATATTGTTTTGGGGATAGATTGGATGAGAACTGTTAGTTTCTTAACTTTTGACTTCAACAAGTTAGAGGTACAGTGGAGATTGGTGGCGGGAAGCCTAAAAAATGGGGAGTGTAAGATGATAACAGGCAGGAAATTACAAAAGTTGATGTAGAAAAAACTTGGGGGGGGGGGGGGGGGGGAGGAATCTCACAGCTGTACTCTATATAGGATATGGAATGGGAGGAAAAAGCAGTTGTCAAGAAGGAGCACAAGTTGGCCACAAACTCTGTTGCCATCCAACTCCTTATTGTTCTTTGCACTTATTTTTGATAGAATTTAATGATCTATTTTTTTAGCCTAATTCCCTACCACCCCCATGACCACTTGACCATTCCATGCCCCTCAAGCCAAATTCAAAACTCATGAATATTAGATCTTATAGATATCCCCCTATATAAAAAGCAGAAATAGAAAAGCAAGTCTAGAACATGCTAGCAACGTCCATAGTACAACCTAGCCAAAGCCCATTTGCTTCACTCGTTTTCCTTGTCAAAAAGAAAGATGGCACATGGAGGTTTTGTGTTTGACTGTCGCTAACTCAATGCCAACATCATTAAAAATAAATTCCCTGCACCCATTACTGAGGACTAGCTTGATGAGCTATTCGATGCCACAATTTTTTCCAAATTAGACCTAAGGGCTGGATATCACCAAATTCGTATGAAACCCTTCGACATTCCAAAAACAGCCTTTAAGACACATCAAGGGCTCTACGAATTCATTGTTATGCCTTTTGGCCTCATTAATGCCCTGACCACTTTTCAAACTCTGACGAACCAAATTTTCAGCCCTCACTTGAGGAAGTTCGTACTTGTTTTCTTTGATGACATTCTCATCTACAACCCCAATTTTGATCAACACCTATCCCATCTAAGAATAGCCTTTGAGATCCTTAAATCTAATCATCTGCATGTTAAGTTATCGAAATGTACTTTTGCTAAGGGGGAGGTGAAATATTTGGGCCATGTGATATTAGGTAAGGGTGTTAACACTGATCCTAAAAAGATAGCAGCCATGGTGGAGTGGCTTAGACCTACAATAATCAAGGAGTTAAGGGGATTTTTGGAGCTAACAAGGTATTACAAAAAATTTATACAACACTATAGTGTGTTCAGCAAACCCCTAACAAAGCTACTCAAGAAAGGCATTTTCCATTGGAACCCTAAGGTTGAAGCTGCTTTCTTGGCACTAAAGAGGGCTACGACCCAAGCCCTAGTTTTATTGCTGTCAGATTTCTCTAAACCCTTTGTAGTAGAGATAGATGCTTGTGACAGTGGTGTAGGGGTTGTACTAATGCAAGAAGGGAAGCCATTGGCTTATATCAGCCAGGCTTTGGCCCCAAAACACTTAGATCTGAGTGTATATGACAAAGAACTTATTGCTGTGTTGGTGGCAATCAATAAGTGGAGACACTACCTGGAAGGGAACCCCTTTGTGACCAATACAGATCATGAAAGCTTTCTATTCTTATTACAATGAAGGTTACACACTCAATTACAAAGGAATGGAGTTTCAAAGCTATTGGGGTTGGATTGTACCATTCAATACCTGAAGGGGAAGAAGAATGTAGTAGTCGATGCTCTCTCAAGAAGGGAAGAAAAGGGAAACTGCTAGACCATTGTTGCGACTATGGACCTTCCAAATCTCCACATTGGTATGTCTAAACAAGATTGAGAAAATATAATTCTCTATTTCTTGATGATAATACAATGATTTCCCTTTTCTCTTTATAGAGGAAGAGAATAATACAAAATGGAAATAACAAAAAAGAAAATAGGAATATACATAGAATCTAAGATATACACAGAATATTCTATTTCTACACTCCCCCTCAAGCTGGCTTGAAGATATCTTCCATGGCCAGCTTGCTCACAAGTTTCTCAAACTGAGTTCCATGTACTCCTTTTGTAAGAATGTCAGCCACTTGGTCAACTGTTGGAATGTAGGGCATACAAATTACTCCATTATCAATTTTTTCCTTAATAAAGTGTTTATCCACCTCTACATGCTTTGTCCTGTCATGGAGAACTGGATTATGAGCAATAGAGATTGCAGCTTTATTATCACAATAAACTTTAGTTGGAAGGGAAGTGGAGACCCTCAAGTCTGATAGAAGCCTCTTTATCCACATGACCTCACAAATACCATGAGCAACTGCACGAAATTCAGCTTCAGCACTGCTTCTGGCCACCACATTTTGTTTCTTACTCCTCCAAGTAACAAGATTGCCTCCCACAAAGGTGCAGTACCCTGATGTAGATCTTCGGTCAGTTATACTACCTGCCCAATCTGCATCTGTATAAGCCTCTACATGAAGATGTCCACGTTTTCTAAAAAGTAGACCTTTCCCAGGGGTTCCCTTTAGGTATCGCAGAATTCTGTAGGTAGCTTCAAAATGTTGTGAACCAGGTGAGTGCATAAATTGACTTACAACACTTACAGCAAAGGCTATGTCTGGTCGAGTATGGGATAAATAGATAAGTCTACCCACAAGTCTTTGATATTTCTCCCTTTCTACCACATTCTTAGTCTCGGCAGGTTGAAGTTTTAAGTTGGGTTCAATGGGAGTTTCAGCAACCTTACACCCAAGCATTCCTGTTTCATTGAGTAAATCCAGAATATACTTGCGTTGGTTGACAAAGATGCCCTCCTTAGATCTTGCAAATTCCATCCCAAGAAAGTACTTTAGAGGACCCAAGTCCTTGATCTCGAACTCATGAGCTAATCTCCTCTTAAGCTCTTCAATCTCTCCTTTGTCATCACCAGTCATTATTATATCATCCACATAGACAATTAAGATTGCTTTCTTACCGTCGTTGGCGTGCTTGAAGAATAGTGTGCGGTCTGCTTGGCTCTGAATGTAACCATAACTTTTCACCGCCTTTCCAAATCTTTCAAACCACGCTCTCGGAGACTGTTTTAGACCATACAATGATTTTTTTAAACGACATACCTTGTTTGTCCCGAGGCTCTTTTCAAACCCTGGTGGAAGATCCATAAAAACTTCTTCTAAATCACCATTTAGGAAGGCATTCTTTACATCAAATTGGTGGAGTGGCCAATCAAGATTCACTGCAAGGGAGAGGAGAACTCGAATAGAGTTTATTTTAGCTACTGGAGCAAATGTTTCTTGATAGTCGATGCCGTATGTTTGGGTGAAACCCTTAGCAACCAGCCTTGCTTTGTATCTTTCAATGCTCCCATCTGCCTTACATTTTATAGTAAATACCCACTTACAACCTACTGTTGCTTTGCCTTCTGGTTTGTTCACAATCTCCCAAGTTCCATTCTTTCTAAGAGCACTCATTTCCTCTTGGACTGCTAACTTCCAATCTGGATCACCAAGGGCATCCTGAATTGTTCTTGGGACATGCAGGTTAGAAATATTTGAAAGAAAGGCCTTATGATGATTGGACAATTTTTGGTATGACAGGTATTTAGCAATTGGGTGTTTGGTACAAGATCTCACTCCTTTCCTAGTAGCAATAGGGACATCAAGATCAGACAAATCAAATGTAAAATAATCTGTAGGAGTGAGTTTAGAGTTACCATGAGAAGAAGAAGAACTATCGGAAACCCCATCACTCGAAGACGTCGATTGTTCAATTGTTAGAGGAATATTTGGACTGATAGTATTTTTCAAGGTTTGTCTTCTAGTATAAAACTGAAGCTCCGGTTTTGGAATATTTTGATCCATTTGTGGTAATTCTCCCCTTGGTTCCAATCCCATCACGCTAGGCACCTGTGAACCAGACACACCTTGTTCCACAATATTTGGAACATTTATATCCTTGAGTTGTTTATTAGAGTGGAGGGGAGCACCAATCATGGTAGGACGAGGATCCTCAACATTAGAATTCAAAAAATTATCTTCTTTCTCAATATGCTCCCCCTGAAGATGATTTTTGGGAAAGTAGGGTTGAGTTTCGAGGAAAGACACATCCATACTAATATAAGTTTTTTTGGTAACAAGATTAAAACATTTGTACCCTTTTTTATTTGGTGCATAGCCCAGAAAGACACATTTTTCAGCTGTGGGATCCAATTTAGAACGAAAAATGTGAGGAACATAAACAAAGCAAGTGCATCCAAAAACTTTTAAGGGTAACTCAGAATATATACGACAGAGAGGGAAGAGTTGTTTTAAAGAGTGTAAGGGGGTTTGAAACTGTAGAACACGAGTGGGCATACGATTAATGAGATAGGAAGCAGTTAAAATTGCATCACCCCAGAGGTATTTAGGGACATTCATAGAAAACATGATGGCCCTGGCAACCTCGAGTAGATGTCGATTTTTTCGTTCAGCAATACCATTTTGTTGGGGAGTTTCACGACAAGTGGATTGATGTAAAATTCCTTTTTCTTTTAAAAAAACCCCCAAAGAGTCATTAAAATATTCAGTGCCATTATTAGTTCGAAGAATACAGATTTTTGTGTTAAATTGAGCTTCAATCAAATGGAAAAAATCCTTGAAAGTTCTAGGCACATCTGATTTTTTTGCAAGTAAGTAAACCCAACAAAGTCGAGTATGATCATCAATAAAAGTAACAAACCACTTTTTGCCAGACAAAGTGGAGACTTTAGAAGGACCCCAAACATCACTATGTATTAAATAGAATGGTTTTGAAGGACAATAAGGTTTTGAAAGAAATTTAACACGATGATCTTTGGATAAATGACAACTCTCGCATTGAAACATAGAAGGATCCACTCCTTTAAACAACGTAGGAAATAAATATTTCAAGTAAGGAAAACTGGGATGACCTAGCCTAAGATGTCATTGCATTATTTGATTAGAAACAGAAGTAGAACTAATACCACTCAGCCCGTGAGCTTTTTTATTACGCAAGACATCCCCATCCAAATAATAGAGCCCGTTTATTTCTCTAGCACTGCCAATCGTCTTCCCCGAGTTTTGGGCCTGAAAAATGCAATAGGAATCAAAAAAGATAACACGACAGTTAGAATCTTTGGAGAGTTTACTAACAGAAAGAAGATTGCAAGCAAGTTTAGGAACATGGAGTACTGATTGAAGATCAATATTCTCAGAAAGTTTAATGAGTCCTTTACCTGCAATAGGTGAAAGACTACCATCGGTTATTCTTATTTTTTCACTACCAGAACAGGGAACATACGAGTTGAAGAGATGAGATAAACCAGTCATATGATCAGATGCTCCTGAATCAATGATCCATGGAACAGATTGAAAAGAGCTAGATAGGGCAAAAGAGTTTCTACCTGAATAGGCCAAAGAACAATTGGGTGTACCAGGGGACAGATTAGGCTTTAGCAGTCGCAGAAGTTGATCAAGTTACTCTTTGTTGAATGGTCCTGTATCAGCTTCATGTGCAGTAGGTTGGGATCGCTTTGATCTAGACTTCCAATTGGCTGGCTTGCCATGAAGCACCCAACAGGTCTCCCGAGTATGGCGTGGTTTATTGTAATGATCACAACAAACACGAGGTTTTTCTTCTGCCTTTCGTTGACTCGCAATATGCCGTCCACCCTCATTAGCATCAGCAGTCACAAGTGCCATATTTTCAGATAACCCACTTTCTCCACTCTTTTTCTTGCCCAACATAACCAGTCTTTGGCTTTCTTCACGCCGAACTTCAGAGAAGGCTTCACTAAGAGACGGAAGTGGATTTCTACCGACGATCCTCCCTCGAACTTCATCATACTCAACATTGAGTCCAGCAAGAAACTTAAATACTCGATTAGCATCGACCATTTTCTGATAATACTTGCAATCTTCTGTGTTTTTCCACTCATATGTATTGAAGAGATCTAAGTCCTGTCAAATGCGCTTTAAAGAATTAAAATATAGGGTGACAGTATCACTACCTTGTCGAATCTCACCAAGTTTCAAGTTGAGCTTGTAGATTTGGGATTGATTCCCCAAATCGGAATACATGGCAGTGACTTCATCCCATAGTTCTTTTGCTGTAGAGAAGCACATATAGTTTGAACTTATCTCTTCCTCCATGGAGTTAACAAGCCACGTCATCACCATCGAATTCTCGGCGTCCCAAATGTCATATAGCGGGTCTTTGCTGTCTGGGGTTAATGTGGCGCCAGTCAAATAGCCAATCTTTCCCCGACCTCGAATGTACATACAAACAGATTGCGACCAATGTAGGAAATTAGTACCATTGAGACGAATGGTCGTAATCTGTATCGGATGTGAGTCGGAGGAGTTTCGAGAAACTCGAAACTGAGCTTGAGAAGACTGAGATTGCTGGGTCGGAGTGACTGAGGATGCAGAGTCATTCATGATGGTTGAAGAAACGGATTAGGGCAGCAAAAGTAAGGACCCACTACTAGCTGGATCTGGATCTGGATCGGATCTGGATCTGGATCAGTACAAATATGGAGACCCTAGCAAAGACCCATGGATCTGGATCCTTGAATCTGGGTACCCAGTTGCCCAAATCGCAGCACAAATCGCACGAACGACCAGTACGAACAGCAGCACAAATCGCACGAACTAAGCACAAACAAGGCAGCAAGAGCGAAGAATAGGAGCGGCTCTGATGCGCGATGCAGAGCCGACCTTCTCGACAGCAACAAGTGCGGACGTCCGATGGAGAAGCAGCACGAACGACGGATAGGAGCGGCTCTGGAGTGCAACGCGATCCTTCGCAACCGAGAATAGCAACAGGCGCGACTGATGAAAGTCGACCTTTGCGAGAGGCTAGGAGATCGCGACCGTTCCAGAGGTGGGAACCAGAGGGGGCGGCTGAAGATGCAGCAGCAGCGGTCGGGATGGCCGAATCTCAGAGGGGGCGACCGCTGGAGGGTGGTCAGTGAAGAACGGCGGGACTTCTAGGGTATGGCAGAGGAATAGAGGAAATTAGGGTTTCACAGTTGAACGGCTGTGATTTAATCCTAATTCCTGCTCTGATACTATCTAAACAAGATTGAGAAAATATAATTCTCTATTTCTTGATAATAATACAATGATTTCCCTTTTCTCTTTATAGAGGAAGAGAATAATACAAAAGGGAAATAACAAAAAAGGAAATAAGAATATACATAGAATATACATAGAATCTAAGATATACATAGAATATTCTATTTCTACAGTATGATATTGTCCACTTTGGGCTTAAGCCCTCATGGATTTGCTTTTGGATTTTACCCAAAAAGCCTCATACCAATGGAGATATTGTCTACATTTATATACCCTTGATCCTCCCCATGTCTAGCCGATGTGGGACTTAAGTTTGCACACCCAACAATCCTCCCCTCAAATAAAGGACCACATCATTGTGGTATTTTTTCGGGCCTCCTCTCTAACGATCATCCATTCGTCTACTTCATCGAGATTAATTACTCATCTTCACCGTGGGCCAGCAACACGTCCGTGAAGTTCCAGAGTACCCCTTACCTCAAGAGCCCACTCCAAATAGAGCCCAACCACAGATCCAATCGTGAGCTTAATCGGGGCCCACCACCTTTGTCTGGCATTCCGAGAATTTTCTCCACACATTCTCATGGCTAAGTCTGGGGCTTGGGCTTTGATACCACTTATTGGGACTATGGACCTTCCAAATCTCCACATTGGTATGATATTATCCACTTTGGGCTTAAGCCCTCATAGATTTTCTTTTGGAATTTACCCAAAAAGCCTCATACCAATGGAGATATTGTCCGCACTTATATACCCTTGATCCTCCCCATGTTTAGCCGATGTGGGACTTAAGTTTGCACACCCAACAACCATCACTGCTGTTGTGCCAGATTGGCTGAATGATATTGCTGAAAGCTATGAGTAGACAGGTTGGCTGAAGGACTTATTAACTGTTCAGCCAGTTGGGAACCCAGGATATACACTCTCAAATGGGCTAATCAGGTTCAAGGGAAGGTTGGAATAGTGGGAGATGACAAGCTGCTGAAGGGAAGAATCTTAAAAACATTACACATCTCATTCTCACCTTTGGGAGGCCACTCAGGAGTAAGAGCAACTTACTATAAGGTGCCACATTCCTAGGGGTAGAGTTGTCATTATAATTTTTGTATGCTAAATAGTGGTGTACCAAGTTGGTTAGTACAACAATGCATCTCCTGAAGTACATTCCAGGATATTCCAGCTGCAGGCTATATATGTACCAAGACCTCAACCAACAGATGATTATGCAATGAAAAGAATCTTATATTTCTCCCCCCTTTCTATTATTCTCTCTCCCTCTCCCCTTCTCTTTCTTTTTCTCGAATCTTCTCCCTGTCTTCTCCCTAACTTGCACAGTGAAGGTTGGATACATCTACCAATCATACCAGAGTCGAGTAAAAGACCAGCGGGCGGTGGAATTGATGATGGAGGAAGGAACCCAAATGAAACAACTAGACACTCTATTGGATGCCTTGGAGATAGGCCTCCGACAAAACTAGGAGCAAGTGGACGAGAGGCCGGAAACAGTAGAAGTTGTAATCCGCCACACTTAGGAGGAGGTTAGTCGTGGCCGAGCCGACATGTCTATGATTGAGAGAAACCTGAGGGAAGACTTCTCACACCTTAGAGAAAAATTCTCTGGATTGAGTCTGCAGCTGATTGCTGCATTAAACATGTTCTCTAGGCAGCCTAATGCGAGTCTGCCGATGGACTTTCTTTTGCGTTCCATGGCAGCATCCTTTCTCACAAGATTGAGGAACATACCGGAGACAGAGGAACGGACAGAGTATGTTCCAGAAACTTTCATTAGGGGAACCTTTGGGAACCAATCCAATACTCCGATGCCGAGACTGGAAATTCCAGTGTTCAAAGGAGACAAACCAAGGTGGTGGATCCGACGTTGTGAGTGTTTCTTCTACCATTATAGGGTAACCGAAGGCCAAAAGGTTAGCATAGCTTCTACTTACCTGAATGATGTGGCAGATGCATGGTTTTAGGGATGGAGTGAAAAGAGAACAGAGTGGAGTTGGCCTGAGTTTGTAGAGGACTTCTGTGCTCTCTTCGAGGAAAGGACTAATGACAAATGTGGTAGAGGAGTTCAACAAATTAAAGCATGAAGGATTGGTGGAAGAATATCAGATTAGGTTTGAAGAATTAAAGTCTGTATTGAGTCTTTCTCATCCGACCAGGATGAATAGTATTTTGTGTCTAGTTTCATCAGTGGTTTGAGTGATGAACTAAGACTGATGGTTAAGATGTTACAACTAGCCTTATTAAGATAGGCTGCCAAGAAAAACCGCCTACATGAATTAGCCCTTGAGGTGTTCGTTAAGAAGCACAGGATATCTTCCAAGGGGTATACAGGGAGTAATTTCCAGAACAGTGGGGGTGGAAATTTCAAAACTACAGCTAGCAGGTAGCAAAAGGGAACTTAGTTTCCTAGGCAATCCCCAATCCTGTTCCATTCAAGTCCCTTTCCATGGAACAGAAATGGCAAATGGGGCTATGCTTTCGATGTGGAGAGAAATATGCACCGGGACATCAATGTAGAAAACAATTGATGCAAATGGAGGGACAAGAAGAAGGAGAAGAAGAAGAAGAGAGTGCTAGGGAATTGGAGGATGTTGGAAATGGAGTTGCTGGAGAAGAAGGCGGGCAAATCTCCTTGCATGCACTAGAAGGCTATCCGTCAGAAAAGATAATTAAGGTAAGGGGTTTAGTGGGGAAGAAGGTGATAATCCTCATTGATAGTGGGAGCACACACAACTTCCTAGATGAGGGTATGACCAGAAACTTGCAATGTCCTTTGCAGGCCATTGCCACTCTTCCCCTCTTGGTCACTGTTGCTAATGGCAGCAAGATGGTAAGTAGATACAAATGTCCAAACTTTACATGGTTGTTGCAGGGTCATGAGTTCACCACAAACCTACGAATTTTACATCTAGGTGGCTGCCACATTGTGTTAGGGGTAGACTGGATGAAGACAGTAAACCCTTTGATATTCAATTTTAATAAGTTGGAAGTAACTTTCGAGATGGCCAGGAAGAGATTGACACTAACTGGATGTTTGGAGGATGGTGAATGTAAAATGGTGTCAGGCAGAAATTAACAGAGATTCTCTTGAGCTAAGAAGTCATGATGTGCATATTGAGAGGTTGCAGGAGAAAAATGAGGAACTGCTC
Source organism: Diospyros lotus (assembly GCF_014633365.1). Classification (NCBI taxonomy): domain Eukaryota; kingdom Viridiplantae; phylum Streptophyta; class Magnoliopsida; order Ericales; family Ebenaceae; genus Diospyros; species Diospyros lotus. The sequence goes on from NC_068344.1 coordinate 30,138,069, forward strand.
GATGGGCTGCCAGAGAAAGCAAAGTCCATTACATCACGCCTGGTGCCTAGTCCATTCTCTGAAGGACTGACTAATGTCTAGGATTGGAACCCTGAGAGGCATGGTTCCGAGAAAGAAGGTCCTAGGAATATTGTTCCTTTACCTTTGACTCCTACGAAGGATGAGGAGTCCATAGCTGTGGATAAATCAGGCATCAAAAAGTTTAAGATAATTCCAGCAGGTGAATATCTTAGTACTGTTTTGAATGTTTTCGATCTTGAAAAATATGACTGTCTTGCTTCCATTTCAAATGGTGTAGACCAATTTTTGGTGGTGGTTTTAGTAGAGAAGAGCAAGTGAAGTGGATAGAACGGAAGAACTGTTATTCGGCTCGGAGGATGATTGGAAGAGCAGGTTGTTGCTGGAATACTTATTGCTACAACTCACTGGTGTAATTTCTGCATGAAAGTCAAGGAAATTACTGGAACTTACAAATCAATTGGAGAAGAGAGTTTTGACATGGTGATCTTTGAGGACTACATTTTATATTTATATTTGTAGGAAAAGCAAAAGAAAGAGAACGAAACAGAAAAGAGGAAAAGGCTTAGAAGGAGAAAGAAAGAAAGGAAAAAGAGAAGAAGGATGAACCAGATAGTGAAAGCAGGAATCAGATGAAGAAAACAGTGGCTGTTGGTCTAATTTCTTGGGGACAATGAATCTCTCAACGAGGGGAGAATTGTTATGACCCCAAGGATATAATAGTAATTATGAATTATGTGTTTCTTTCTTGTTGTACTTTTTGCTGCTGTAGCACTTGTACCTTTCAGTTGTATTGTAACTGAAATGATAATAAAGCCTATAAATAGGTTAGATCAGTTAGAGAATGGAGCATTGTTGAATGATAATAGAAATCTGTTTCTATCTCAACTTCTCTGATCTCTCTCCTGTTTCTCTCTAATTTCTCCCTGTTTTGTCTGATTCCCCCCAGTTCTTCTGATTTCTTCAATTCTTCCTCCATTTCTGTTCTCTCCCTCAATTTCTTCCAAATTCCTTTTAAAACCCTAGGTCAAACCTAGGTTCATGACACGCTGCAACACGCTGCAACCCACGAAAGCCTTGAAAGCAACCCACAAAAGCCTCTGGTTTGAGACCCAGGCTGCCTCATTCCTTTGCCACTGTGTTGAAGAGGAAGGAGAGATTGAAGCTGGCTCCCCACTGACAAAAGAAGGCGACCAGTGGGTAGGAGACCGGTGAGCAAGCTACTGTTGCCTCATCTGTAAAGTACCAAAAGCCTATCTCTGTCTCTCCCCCCACATGCCCATGACTGGGTTTATGACCCAACATAATAAGATATTAAAAATGCAGATAATTATCTCATCATTTAGTCCCTCAAAAACTGATTTTAGATTCAGATGTTTAGATGAGGTTTCACCTGCTTCAGCAATCCTCGATGCCACTTTGCACATTTTTGGCTCAACAAATTATGAAGTGTAACTCAGTTTGAAGTCACTAATTGGGACCCTCTTCCAATCCTTATTAATTTATTGGATGTCAAATCAGCCATCACTGGGTTCCAACCCAGCAAATGCTTGGTTTCCAAGTACCCAACATTTGGGTTCTCTGGATGAAAGCAACTCGCAGGGATGACTATTACTGGGTTCTTTCTCTATCTTCTTTTATCTCTCCGTAGCCTTTTTTTTTTTAATTCTCATGGCTGGGTTGAATCCAACCATGGCTGGATCCAAAGCCAGCCACCTCTCTCTGTGGCAATGGACCAACAATTTTTTTTCTTTTTGGTTATTTTTAATTTCAGTCCAAAAGCCATTGTTGGGGTTCAACCATTGACCCCAATGCTGGGGTTTAGCTGAACCCCAGCAATCCCAAGCTGGGGAACCCCAATTGCTAGCGTTCCCCAGTTGTTGAACACCATCAACATGGGAGGTCACTACCATTTTGAAAATGGGGGGAGGAGGGGGGTAGTCCCTGCCATTTGACCTTGTTGACATTCTGTATATGCAACATCCTCTGGTCTTATAAATATATTCCTTGTCATTCTTGTTGTCATGGTTCTTAAAATGCCTTTGAGCTATAATTGCATGTACTGGGTCTATCATATCTGGAAAAATTTTACTCATGCATTTAGTGGTAAGTTCATGTTTCTGAATTCATCTGCTAATGCTACTTCCCATATTATTTTCAAGATTATGCATTATTGATTAGTAAAGAGGAACTTAATTGTGATTGGGTATGGAAGCCACATGATTGTGTTTATAAATATAGGTGTTGAATTGTTAACCACCATCTTAACTAAAAGTTTAAGCCATAAGATAGTGTTATCTTTATATTATTACTTTTGCTCTTAACTCTAGGCATGCAAGTTAAGGTTTGGATTGTTTAGTGCAACTGGCGGCATCTCTACTGCAGAGGGAAGGGATCAATGAATTAAGCTACATTTTTCATCTACTCACTATGTTGCATCTCCAGCTCTTTTATTCCCTATTTACTAAACATAATTTTAGTTATTATTGCTTTTGTTTTGTGGAAGGACTTAAATTGGCTTGCTTGATCCTGTTTCCACTGGCTGCTGCTACTGAAATTTCATGAGTCTTTAATGAATAAATCTGCAGGAAGATGGTGAGGAATAACTGCACTTACAATCTTTGGGGACAATGCAAGATGGATGGTGTAGTTGCTTGGCCTTTTTCTACAATGTTTTTTTTTTTTTGAAAAATCACAGTAATTGAAGCATTTGGTTGAAAAGTTTTAGGAAGAACAACAAAAAGTTGAGTTGGTCCAAAAACCTGCCAAGTTGTGTGGAAATTTTTGTGTTTGTTTTCTTTTATTTTCAGAAGCTCAAAGCATAGGCTTCCATGTGAATTACAGATTGGCGATCATGCATTCTCAGCTGAGATGGTAGTGGTCAAGATAGTTTGGATATTGGTTGTGATGCTGCAGCCCTATGTTGTTGGTTTGAAATATACTACTTTATGACTGAAGAGCATCTAGAGTATGTTTCTTCTTGTGATTCAACAGCATCTACGGTGTTATTGATACCTTAATTAGGCTCCGTTTCTTTTGACATAAAATATTTTACGTTGAAAAATAATTAACATCGGAAAATATTTACACAAAAAATTACTTTTTCTCTTATTTTCCAGTGTCAGATTTGCATGTAAAGAAAATGGTTTTCAAAAATTAGCTAATATACACGTATATATATATATGTATGTCTATATATATGCATATGCATTTATATAGCAATGTATATACATTTGTGTAAGGTGTTTTGATGGAAGAGTCAATGTAACCGTTTTTGTGTGAAAGAAGAATGACTTGCTAAAGTTCATTTGGCAAGTCATTTTCCTTTGTGATATGGAACATTTTTGCTATAAAAATATTTTACACATTTTTTTCATTCAAACACCAGAAAACAAATAAAATGTTTTCCTGGAAAATGTTTTACATCAAAATAAATGGAGCCTTAGTTTGAGCCAATTGTAAGAGAACTAAAGGAGCTTGTCGTTTTTTTGTTGCTAGATAAGAGATTTAAGGAGCTTGTTTTTAAGTTCTCAGATCAATACAGCATATTGCCTGCTTTGAATTCAGGATAGATAGAGATGCATGGTCAAGTATGCATTACCATGAAAATAGGGGAACTGTTGAATTACTTTTGGTGAAGATGTCATCTGCTTGAAGAAGATAGCAAAAAGATTGCTGATTGTTTTCTCCCGTAGTGTAGGAGTAAAATATCGCTTATTTGTATTAGAATCTGTTAGTACAAATGAGTTCTGCTGGAAAGTACTGTTGAATATGTTTGCCACTTGATAGATGTTCCTAGGGCCTTCACATTGTCTAAGAGCTTTCTTGACGTTTCCATCTTCGTAAGGAAGTATCCTAATTTAGAATACTTGTTATGATAAGTTGATCTCACCAGTATCCAAATAATGTTTCACAGGAACCTGAAGATGATGAGAAATGGAAAGGATCGAAAAAAGATGAAAATTTCAGAAGCCAAAATTGCAAGGGCAAGGATAGGGGTGGACTTAGGATTTTACTTGGGGGGTTTTCAATTTTTTTTTCTAACCCTGAAGTTCACCAATAAGAGAAATAAAAAGACAAAAATGGAAATGTAAGAGCTTTACATGCATATTTAATATAATTTATTAATTTAAAAAAGAAAGCAAAATAAAAATAAAAATGTGCAATGCAAATATTTTATAAAACTATTTAAAAGTCGCAACTTGCTCGTGCATTATTCTTAAGATGATCTCAAGAAAAGACATAAGAAGATACATCAATAAAATATATGATTAAAATTATTTTAACATATATAAAATATTAATAAATCAGACAAATTAAAAGATAATCCTAGCTAGCAACATTATTTGACTAAAGCAACATCCATATATCTTATTAAGATAGATTCAACATATCTTTAATTAATATTCTGAATAAGAATATAAAATTATTAATAAGTTTAAAAAAATATAATATAAGAGAACATTCAAATTTTGGCATAAATACAGTTATTATCAAAACACTCATAATATAAAACTCTAACTTGCTTGCAAAAATACAAAGTTCACACACTTGCTTGTAAAAATGCATTCAATTATATACAGATTTTCATATCTTACAATCACAAAACACAATTTTTTTTGAAAAAATATGGCCAAACACTCCTTAGCTTGAGGAAAGACATTATTTTTCTTTTGCTTTTATCAATATAGCATAAATGATCATTCAACAAGCTTACCATTTTCCTTAAAAGTACAAATTTCATTACTTTACACGTTTAATATGCTAACATGAGCAATGAAACTCAATAACAGTTTTAAAAATATTATTTTATCATGAACATAATACCACACAACATACCTAAATGCAAGATAATGAATAATTATATAGCATATACATGGTTAAAGATGAACGAAAGTCATTTCACCTCTAGCCTTTCAAGCAAGGGGGGGGGGGGGGGGGGGGGGGGGAATAATTATTATTTTTTAAATCATCACAAAATCTATTTTTTAAAAAAATTGGGTGCGCTGCCCACCCCCCTGGGTCCGCCCCTGGCGAGGAGGAGGAGGAGGAGATGGATGGTGGGGTACTTGCGAAATGTATGGATTAAGAGTTGCTCCTGGTTAGCACTCCCATATCTTTGAGCTCTATGAAAACTATATGTATATATATATATATATGTATGTGTGTATGTATGCACACGTATATTAAGGTAGAAACCTTTTCCATTTAGGTCCATTTAGGTTTCGAAAACCCACCTGATCTGGGTTTCAAAAAATTGTCGCGGTGGATATTAAAGGTAACATTCAAAATGGGATTGAAATTTTCTGTGTAGTATGACAGACAATGCAATCCAAAAGGACAAGATCTACCGGGGAAATTTATTTTCCAGCAAATTGTTGGAAATCCAGGTCAACTAGGTTTCCCAAACCCAAATGGACAAGGTTTTCAAATCGAAACCTAAATGAACAATGTTTTGTTTTCACACTCACTCCATAAATTAAGCCTCTGGGGATTGGCGTTCTACTCATCACAGCACTTGTGTTTTTCTTCGCTGCACTCGCTCGCTCTCTCTCTCTCTCTCTCTCTCTCTCTAACTTTTTAGGGTTTGCCCATCATTACATATGGCCTCCAAGCTTTTAACGATCATCTTCCTCCTCCTCTTCCCAACTCTGGTTTTTGTCGGTATTCCGGCAGCAGCCCAAGAAACAAGCCACAAAAACAACCTTAGAAATATAAAGATCTCAAGCCACCTATCCAGCAAAGGCTACACAGCCATGGCTCTAATCCTTGAACAGGCTCTCTCTCCGTTGATACCTAATTCTCAACGTCTATTAATCCCCGATCATGCCACAGTCACCATCTTCTGCCCTTCCAACAAGGCTATCTTCTCTTCCAAATACCTTCAGCCTCCATTAACGCTCCTTCAGTACCACATTGCACCATCGAAGATCAACAGAGAGGCCCTCGAATCATATTCCCGGTTTGAGTCCAAGATCGACACCCTCCTTTCCGGCCACCCCCTCGTGGTCACTACGCAACCCCATGGCGGTAAAGCTTCCATTAATGGAGTCAAGATCACCGATTGGAACATCTACAGTGATGAAAATATTACTGTTCATGGCGTGGAGGACTTGTTCGATCCTTCTTTCCAGACCCTACTGTATCCGAGATACGATAGTGGTGAACTGTATGCAAGCAAAGTCAGAGACAGGATGGAGGATACTCGGATGTTTCTCAAAGCAGTTCTTGGGATTGTGGGCGTTTGCGTTCTACTACAGTTTGTCTATGTAACCCGACTCCTTAAGTCATATGCTGAATTCTATGTTATGGGGCAGCTGATGTTTTGGTACGAAAGGCTTCGGTGAAGTGGGTGTCCTTTCTAAGTTGCCATTTGCATGTTATATAGATTGATAGAAACTTTGTCAGCAGAAATTATTTTATGTCTCTGAGACATATTAGTTGAGTTGAGTTGGATGGTACGTAGTATATTGTATTATATTATATTATATTATATTATATTATTGATTTGGACTTGCTTATGAGTTATGATGACCATGTGCTTGCTTACGTGTTTGAGTTGATTCTTTAGCAAATTGATGAGTTTAATTAGATTGCAAGAATTAGGAAATCAGTGTGTTTAATTTAATGATTAATTTGAAATGACTCATTTAAATCCAAAGAGAAGTAGTCTAAAAAATTGTCACAGGTTCGTAAAAAATAAAAAAAAGAAACCGTTCCAAAGTGTATGAAAATTTTAGAATTTTGGTTTAAAAAATGCGTTATCATCAACATTCAACAGTATGGAATTTTAGGTATATAGATGTAAATATTTTGTCTAGAAATTATGTTGAGAACATCTGTTAGTTTTTAAGTTCGTTGTCGATTAATTTGTGCAACCTTTTCCTTCTATTTATTTAGGTTTAAAATTATAAAAAGAGAAAAATTATTCTGTGAGTGAAGTTATAATTTCACCTTTATTATTTGTAAATTATTTAAAAATAAACATAAATAAAAATATAATTCCATCTCTCTAGATACTCACCCGACCCATGTTTTCTACGAAACAATCACTTTCCATGATAAAACGCATAAATGTTGCAAGTAATTTTGTTAATAATTAATTTTATCAGAGGAGGCACGTTAGATGGCCTAGGTTTGATTTTCAAGAACCAAATAGGATTTGGGATCAAAAGATGTTATTTGCATTTATTTAATTATTTGACAAACTATAAAAAAAAGATACAATAAGATTGTTTTGAGGATGACGGGAAAATCACTGAAATGCTCAATCAGAAGAGGAGTTAAAAGGAGGGACTAGTTGGCTAGAGATATAGTAATATTAACAATAAGTTAAATGTTTATCCGAAAAGGAAAAACCTCATCTTTTTATAGCTATGTGGAGATCATCCTTAGTTTAGGGTTATATCTTTTAGTTTGGTGGTACTTAGGAATCATTATCTTAAACAAATAAAGAGGATTAGGATAGCCTTACAGAATGCTCCTCTAAGATTTAGAAGAGGTTTATTCTAAGTTTATTGAGACTTGGATTGATCACCAAATTTTAGGAATTTGACTTTGAGCAGGATATGGTTACTGGTGAGCTTGTGAAAACCTCTCCGTTTAGGCCTCAGAAGGCCCCTTACAAGGTACCTAGGACAAATGGCCAGTTCTGTAAGATGAAGTTGAGCAAGGCTTGGCTTATGAGCCAGGATGAGCAAAGCTCGACCCAGTAGGCGATTCTAAGGTATCATCAGAAAGTCCCCCACTTCCTCAGTTCAATGTAATTGAAGTGAGAAAGTTAAGAGTAACATCAATTATCTGCAACTAGAATTGGTTTTATATGTGCAGGGGTTTAAGTGGGTTAGGGCTCGATTTGGCTGTCCAATGTCAAGGCTGAGGGTGGCCTTTGAAATGAATCTTGAAAGTTGGGAAAAAGCAGCAATTGTCACACCATAAATGACGGTGTGCGCACTTTCTACTACTTGGGTTCCATTCTCTTTAATTTGGTTTGGTTGTGAAAACCACGTGCACCTTAACCCTTGTCACCAACCTTCTTAGGGAGTTCGTTTAGTTGGCTCTCCCTCAGGAATTCTCATCGTGGCCTTCATCTTTTTTATAAACTTTGGTCACTTCTTCATTTTTCATCTTTCTTATTTCAAATATGCTATTGGCATGTTGGAGTTTCATGTTTTCGTTCTCCTTTTAGACAAATAAACCGATTTTAACATGCTATAAACATTAACAACATTTAGATCAATGCAGAAATTGGATTACGGATTATCTCTCGCCATTGTTGTTCTTTCATGTTTTATGTTGGCTTTGGTACTTCTAAACTCTCATAACACCTCGAATGATGGTGTATGATGAAAAGAGAATGGATGATGAGCCTAGGGACCAAACCATGTATATATATGTATATCTTTTTGTCAAGAACATGCATCCATTACCACTTTACAATTAAATCAATGAGCTAATATAGATGGAAATGTTTGGACCATAATCAATCAAGGAACTAAATTTACAGCTCAACAACATAGCTGACACATAATCAAAACGTTGGGTCATAATTAATCAAGGAACTTTACATTCTCCTACTTGATCCATACGTTTAACCTGATGCCTTAACTTAATCTCATTGATTGTCGTTTCTCAATAAATAAATACATGAATCATGGCAATAAGTCATCTAACATTGAGTATTACCTTCTATGTATTACAATATATTCAGTTTCTCAAGAATTATACTTCATGTGGCAACATTACTTAATGAATAAACCCTATGTTTATTCTTGGTCCTATACAAATGTATTTTTTCAAATAAATTAAGGAACATGTGAATATGAGAAAACATCATAATAAATAAGAGTTTCATTCAAATATCAAATGTATACAATTACATAGTGGAACCAAGTCCCATTTTTTTCTACATGATCCTTGAATTTCAATGGTTGCGTGCCTTTAATCAAAGGATCAACCACTACAAAAAATCAGAGTTTTAGCGACTGATTTAGCGACGAAATATAGCGACGGAATATAGCGACGGGTCTGTTTTGCGACGGATTCAGTGACGGGCCACAATCCCGTCACTGATCAGCGACGGGCAACAATCTCATCGCTGACTAATTATTTTTTTTAAAAAAATTTAAATAAAAAATGAAAATTATTAAAATTTAAAATTTAAACGTAAATTAAAATTATTAATAATTTATATAAATAAAAAAATTTAAAACGTTAATTTTTTTAATTATTTTCTATAATAATTTTAATAGATAAAATAAAAACAAAATTTTTAACCTAAATTAAGAATAAAATTTTAAAAATTTACAATAAATAAAAATATATTTGTAAAAAAAATCACATTTAATTATTATTTGAATTTTTTTATCTTTTATATTTATTTAAAAGAAAATTTATATATAAATGAAATTAATGATAATTAACAATTTATTTTAATTAATTATTATAAATTAAAAATATATTATTTTTAAAAAAAATCAAAATTCATATTAAGTCAAACTAAATTCATATCAAAATTCATAACAAAACTAAATTTGTAAGTCAAACTGATTAATTCATAAATATTCAGTTACAATCATCATCATTACAATCATCATCATTTTGTTCCTTATCATCAAAAAACTGATTACTCGGTCCTGATTGAATCGACGGTCCAGGTTGTTGTAATGCCATCATTTGTCTAATATTTATCTGTTCTTACCATGTCACCATCTGTTGCTGCCACTGACGCAGTTGCACATTCTCATTTCTCATCTCTGTCACCTTCGCATTCATCCGAGACTCGGTAGATTGCAGCTGATTTTCCACCTCGACGACCTTGGTTTGAGCAGAATGTAACTCCTCGTTCAGTTGGGTGACCTTTAATTTCATTTGTTCTAATTCCGTCAACAAATCATATGAACCACTGGAACTGTTATCACATCCAACCGAGAAGGACTGCCTACCTTGAGAGTTGAGACTGTAAACACGGCCCTTTTTGTTCCTACCAGAGACAGCTTGATAAAAAATCTGACGTTCGTCGATTGTAGGTGGAGAAGACGACTCACAACCATCGGCTGATGCTGAAAATGCCTCTGTACTTAATCTCTCAAACGCCTTCTATATAAATTAAAATATTGACGTTGTTAGCTAATTAAAAAAAAATCATTAAATTGTAATGTTTATTAAATTGTACAAAATACAATTATCGTAATGATCTTTGATCTATTATCAACCCACACTTTTTGTCCTTGATCATTCTTTCGAATGTGGGTTCTCCTAAAAATCTCAAATTCATTGGGCTCGCGGTCTAATTCCCTTGCCTGCATGACAAATATATGAAATAAATAAAAAATAATATAAACCATTATATAAATTTATAAAATTTACATTTAATTAGTAGAAAAACTAATTACCATCATTCTTCAGCTCTCTGTGAAAGGAATGAATCTACCTGTATGGATTGACCCACCAGTCTCAGATTCGCGATTCTTTTTGTTTTGTTCTACTTTCTTCTGTATTCATCTTCATCCCACTTGGCCTGTAATACTCGCCGCACCATCGGATCCAACCATTCCCCATTATCTGCACCTCCTTTAATTTTGTTCAAATTATTTCTAAAACTTTTCCGACCAGATTTATTCCAAGTGATCCATATACGATCACTCTCATCGGGTTGCCACTTAAACTCCTTCTACAAGAAATTAAAAATGAATAAATATGTATATAATTTTAAATTGAAACTTTTTATAATTAAGAATTGCAATTAAACTTATGCTAAATTTGTCTAGTCACATCCATCGTGTTAATTCAGGCACGTCATCCCAATGAAGCTAAGCTTCAATGTACAGTCTCTTCCAAATCTTGGACTGTACACCTGGTGGGCCAACCTCGGGGAAAAAACTGTAAAACCAATATTTATCATGTAAGAAATTACATTTATATGTAAAACAATCACAAACAATTAATTAAAAAGAATATAATTAAGATACTCACTGATCACAATTCTGATTGCAGGATAACTCTACTCGGTAATCAGCTCGATCGGTATTAATTGGCTCAGATGGAGTCGGGTCAACATTTTGCGCAGAAAAAGATGTCGAAGGATGTGCATGTGGTGTCAGAATAAATGAGTATGGATATGAACTTCCTATGGGATGAAAAGTAGACCCAGGATAGGGGATAGAATGTGGTGCAGTCTCAAGTGGGTGGGATGTGGGTAGGACTATAGTATAACCCATATGATATGGCATAGAGGGGAATGGTTGTTAGAATTGAGGCATGGGAACGGAAGCATGTGAGTGCGATGGCTGAGAATATAAAGGAGTAGACGGAACAGCATGTGTGAAGACAGAAGGAGAAGACTGTGAACCAGCACTACTAGGATTTGGGGAAGGTGTGTCCCTATAAGATCGACGTCTTCTTCTACCCCTACCCTGCTTGGTTCGGGACATGAATGCCCTGACATCTGTTTTTGAAATTACATGAAACAAAAAAACACGATAAAACGTATAAGGTCACAGACATTAAAAAATACAAAAGATCGATATTATATCATAATATATATATTTAAATTCACATGTATTCATAAATATATCAATATTCTTCTACAAATTTATCATTATCTATGTCATCAGACAATAACTCTTCTTCGTCGTTTTCTGATATATATTCTTCCTCTGCATCATCATCTTCATTTTGCTGAATAATATTTGAAACATTTATTTTCTCGACTACCCCATCTAAATCTTGTAAACTACCTCTAAGGTCATCATTTTGATCAATTTGCGGGAGTTCTGGTATTTCATCATCCTGGAAAGATTCTTTCATATTAGCCTTGGGAACTGTTATTGTAGGTCGTGCCTTTGTTTTAATAACAACCATCCAATCACGTTTATCACAACAAGTGCTGAGGTATGACGCGTAATACACTTGTTCAGTTTGTTGAGCAAAAATGAAATGATCATATTTCTTATACCTTCTTGATGATCGAACCTCGATAATACCATACTTTTCGTGGATTTTGGTTCCCCTAGCACTTAGATCGTACCATTTACATTTGAACATAACTACCATTTTGATTGGTAGGCCTGCATATTCCAATTCAATAATATTTAAAAATTTTCCGTAATAATAGGTCTCCGAGGATCCAACCCCTGTCCCAGGCACGCAAACACCAAAATCTTCGGTAGATTTACTAGTACTTCATTTGACGGTATGAAATTTATATCCGTTCACGAAATATATTAGCCAATACCGCACGTTTGGAGTCAGTCCCCATCCTATATTCTGAATTAATGGATCTGTAACAACTTGAGTATTCGAATTAACTTGAGAAAATATTTGAATCACTTAATTAATGTATTTTTAAAGTTTAATTAAAAAATAATCTAATATGAAGTAACATACTTGATGATGGAACCACTTATAAAAATGTTTCTCGATTTCTTTGTCTATTTCTGCGTCTGTGATATTTGAATATAGCTGATGCAATAGATTGGTGTACATGCTGAAATATTTAAATGATATATCAATCATTTAATATGAACCAAGAATAAACTTATAAATATATTCATTTAACTTTTAATTCTTACTTGATATAAGGTTCGACTTCCGGAGTATTCAACAAGACATATAATTTGGTGGCTTCAAACTTTTTCCTATCCATCCACTTGATTTTCATTGCTCCCGCAGCACGGTCTGAATAATTGAACACGAAAATTTGTGGATATGAAGAATCTCCCCCATCGTTATTTCGAGGGACTCTCGTTCTTTTTGATGGAACATTTGGTGCAAAATAATATGAACCAAATATGGACGTCTCCTCAATTAAATATGCCTCACATATGGATCATTCTACACGAGTTTTATTGCGGACCTTCTTCTTTAAAGTGTTGAGAAACCTAAATCATTCGAAAATCTCATCAATATAAAAGAATTTTATTATCTTTAAAAATTAACGATTCAAATTATACCAGACGTACCTTTCAAACGGATACATCCATTTGTATTGTACTGGTCCCCCCACCTTTGCTTCGTAAACTAAGTGCACTGGGAGATGTTCCATTGGGTTAAACCATCCGGGAGGAAAGACACGCTCTGATTTGCATAAAATGATGGGTATATTTTGTTCCATGACATCTAGGTGTTCAATCCTCAATATTGTTGAGCAAATATCTTTGAAAAACTGGCATAACTTAGTGACCGGATTCCAAATTAGATCTGGTAATGCTGTAAATACCATTGAAAGTAATCGGTCCATGAGAACATGGCAATCATGACTTTTCAACCCAACTAACTTTGTATTTCTCATATCAACGCACTTACCTAATTTGGAAGCATATCCATCAAGGAGTTTAAGTTCTTTTATCCACATAAAAACACTTAACTTTTGTTCCCTTGTGAACGTGTATTAGATCTTAGGTTTCCAATATTTGCCTCCGCCACGGTCTATTAGTTCAAATTATTTGCGCCTACAATATTCTTTAAGGTCTATTCTAGCCTTGGTATTATCTTTAATTTTACCTTTCAAATCCATAACTGTATTGAAAAAATTGTCAAAAATATTTTTCTTAATATGCATGATATCTAAGTTATGTCGGATCAGATTATCTTTCCAATATGACGATTCCCAGAAAATGCTTCGTTTTGTCCAATTGTGCTCAACACCATACCTAGGCATCGCACAGTCTTGTAACTGGAGGATAGAGGAAAAATTATAGACTTTTTGAAAAACGGTATCTCCAGTTAACCGTGGTGGTGGAAAAAAAATATCGACTCTATTTTTTCTAAATGCACTTGTATTTCTCTGGAAGGCGTGATCCATAGGTAAAAATTGTCCGTGACAGTAAAAAAATGACGTCTTTCCACCATATTTGATGTTGAAAGCTTTAATTTTCTCCATACAATATGGACACGTTAATCTACCCGATATCATCCAACCAGATAACATTCCATAGGCAAGAAAATCATTGACAATCCACAATAGAGTAGCCTTCATGAAAAAATTATTTTTGGTTGATATATCATAAGTCATAACACCTTCGTACCACAACAATTTTAGTTCATCAATTAAAGGCTGTAAGAACACATTTATCATGTTTTTCGGATTTGATGGACATGAAATAATAGTAGTCAGAAAAAGAAACTCTCTTTTCAAACATAATTCAAAAGACAAGTTATATGGCGTCACAATAACCGACCAACAAGAATACGGCTGACCCGAATTACCATATGGAGTGAATCCATCTATACAAAGACCAAACCTTACATTTCTAGGATTGGCAGAAAAGTTAGGATAATTCTGATCAAAATGTTTCCATACTTCCCCGTCAGACGGGTGAGACAAGACACCAGGCTCCCTCCGACTTTCATGATGCCATTGTTGAGTGTAGATTTTGATGATTGATAATTGGCATGTGTGAATGTGAATTTATATTTTATGTTCTAACAAAGCATGAAGCCTTCATAAGGCTTACAAAGCTATTCTTTAGTGATTTCATGACACAGGTTATATATAGAAACTTCTTATACTTATATAGAGATTTCATTATATATGGAAACAAGTTTTTAGAGAGCTTTCTAGAAATTTGAGTATTTGAGCTATGAATGGAAAGTTCTTCTTAGAATGGAAAGTCTAGAAGATATATTGAATCCTTGTTCATATATGGGAAGTTCAAAAGATATATATGGAAGTTTTTGAGGAGATTGGAGTAGTCCACTATATGGAGTTGCCATATATGTAACTTGGCGACATGGCATTGATTATGTGGCATTTTGATGACATGGCAGCCACATGGAGCACACTCATCAAGGTTACATCTTCTCGTTGGTCTAAATATGGTAAGAGAATCATGGAGTAAATTTAAAGGTTCTTAGAAGCTTCTTTTCTTAGTTAAATATGGAAGAATTTTTGAATTGCATTCAAATGGAGAAGTTAAAGATTCAGCATTATTGTTCATCATTAATAGAGGAAATTAAGGTTTGAAAGTTAAACCTTGATTGATATTACTTTCCTTTATTGTTGATTCTATCTCATTAAAAGGATCCTCTACTCAAATCATGGAATCAATTATCCTACTCATTATGACTAATTGATATCTTCATTATGGGAGAATATTCTAAGGATATCTTGCATATATTCAGCTACACAAATTGATTCTCTTCTTGTTGTCAACATTTTTAGTATGGAAACTTGATCAATTAAGGGCTTTTGAAGTTATGATTGATATCTTCATTGTTGGACAAATTTGCTTCATTATTTGAGAATATTTGGATGGATTTTCCACCATTTGGAGGTTTAAATTCAAATTTCAAATTAGCTATACTTGTTATGGAAGCTAAGGGGCCAATTGCACAATCAAAGGTGATTGAAGATTCAACTAGAAGTCAGAATTGATTAGTTCTTATTTATGGTCGATTTTGCAAGAATTATGAAGGATTTTGTTGATATTTTAATCCTTAAAGTCAACCATGCATTATTGGAATTGATTTGCTCATTCAAGGCTGATTGGAGATCAACAAAAGTCAAAGATCTTGATGATCAATCAAGTTAGCTGATTATAGAAGGAAAATCAAGAATTCAAATGAAGGGCTGAGATTGGCTTGAAGACTTGACACATGGAGGGCTGAGATTGATCAAGGAAAGCCTTCTCTAGCACTATATAAAAGGGTCTCTTGAAGGCTTTGGAATAACTTTTGGAAGCCCTATCATTTTCTACATCATTAGCCAAGATTCTCATTCTCTCCAAGTCTTTCTTTTCCTCTATCTTCTTGAGAGAAAACTAAGAGAGTTCTCTACACTTCATTGTATTATTTTTGAGAGAACCCTATTTTTCAATCTCTACTATCTTGTAAAGAGCGTACAAAATCCAAACTAGTGAGTGTGAGACTCCAGAAATAGTTTGGTGGTGGTGAAGCCAAGTGAAGGCTTTGGTGGTTGTAAGAAAATTTTCATATAGTGGATTTGATTGAAAATCCTAAGGAAGGGAATCCTTAGGTAGTGGATGTAAGCCATAAGGGCCGAACCACTATAAATCGCTGTGTCCTTCTTCTCTTCACTCTTTACTTATTCTTGCTTGATTATACTTATTTGTTTTTGTTTTTGTGTGGCCAAATCCTAAGGCCTACATTCTTGTTGGCTATTATATTTTGATTTGCTTTAATTGATCATTCTTTGTACTCATTTAATATTCCATTTGGTTTATTTAAAGTCTTGTTATTGTGTGCATTCAAATCACATGTTTTTCACCAAGTTGTAATTTGAAGAGTATATTGGATCTAAGCACATACTAGCACAGCTGGCGGATATCATATTATCCATCTAGTATTTAAGTGCTCCCGTACTCTCAACTACAATTTTGGTTTATATTAAATTTGTTTTCTCATATATATACGTGCATAAGTTTTGCATTAAAGTTTTTAAAAGGTGTCAATTCACCCCCCCTCTTGACTAAGTTAGAACTCAACAAGTGGTATCAGAGCAAGGTTCCTAAGAGAGTGATTAATCATCACTAGGTGTATCCATGGCATCGAGTTCACGTTTTTATGAAAATGAGGGTCGTTCTTTATCTAGGGCACCATTCTTTGATGGCACCGATTATGCATATTGGAAAACAATGATGGAAGATTTTTTAACTGCATATAGTCTTGATTTGTGGGAAATAGTTAGAGATGGTCCATATGTCCCTAAGGAAAAGGTAAAGAGAGGAGAAGTAGAAGAGATAGTAGAAAAGAGTAGAGATAAGTACACGGATGAAGATAAGAGATTAATTGCTTTAAATGCTAAGGCTAAGAGTGCATTTCATTGTGCTTTAAGTAGATCCGAATTTAATTATGTACAGTGTTGTAAATCTGCTTATGAAATTTGGAAGAAGTTAGAGTTAAAATATGAAGGTACTAGTCAAGTTAGAGAAACAAAAATAAACATGTACATACATGATTTTGAATTGTTTTCTATGAAACCTAATGAATCTATCTCTGAAATGTATACTCGTTTGACTGATATTCTTAACTCTCTTGAGTCTCTTGGTAAATCATTTTCAGATTTTGAAAAGGTACAAAAGGTTCTAAGATCTTTACCGGAGGCATGGGATCCAAAGGTGACAGCCATTCAAGAGGCCAAGGATACTAAGAAGTTGTCACTAGATGAACTAATGGGTTCACTAATGACACATGAGCTTACTCTCAAAAACAGGTATAAAAACAAAGAAGATTCTTTAAAATCTAAATCAATTGCTTTACCTGTTGCACAGGAATCCAATGGAGAGGAGGATTCAGAAGAGGAGATTGCCATGTTGGCTAGGAGGCTTCGAAACTTTATGAAAAAGAATAAAAGGAGTTTCAGCAAGACTAAGCCTGTAGAAGCCTCAAATGAAAAGAAAGTGGAGGTTACTTGCTACAAGTGTGGTAAGATTGGACACTACAAGTCCGAATGTCCCAAATCAAAGAAGGGTAGATCCAAAGGAAGGAGAAAGGAAGAGAAGAAAGATAGAAAAGCATTCAAAGCAACTTGGGATGATTCTAGTGAATCTGAATCATCTTCGAGCGATGAAGAAGAAGAAAAGGCCAACTTTTGTTTGATGGCCAAAGGAGAAAAGAACTCATCTTCCACAGATGAGGAGGTAAACACTTCCGAAATGGATGCGTTATTAGAAGAGTTTGATTTTCTGTTTAAAAAACATAAATCGGCTATTAGAGAAATCAAGGAGCTTAAGAGAGAAAATGGTAGATTAGAAAAGAAAGAGGAAGAGTACATGGAAGAAATAGATGAGTTAAACTCTAAAATTAGGAAAATGGAAGAAAATAAACCAAATGAAGTGTGTGCATTAAAAGATACTATAAATGAATTGCATGACACTATTGATAGTCTTAGGGAGCATGAATGCATTGTATGTGATCATTCTGAGTTACTAAATGAAATAACATGTTTAAAAGAAAAGAATGAGCACTTGGAAAAATCATTTTTAAAATTCTCTTTGAGTTCCAGTAAATTGGATTCTTTGCTTGCATCTCAAAAACCATATTTTGAAAAAGCTGGTCTTGGTTTTGACCCTAGTAAACTAAAAGAGAAAATCCAAAAAACTGGTTCTTCCACTCATCTTACTCATTCTAGGTGTGTGCATCATGCTAGAATCATTAAAGGAGCAAAATATCTCCCTAGAGCTAAATATGCAAAACTAGCTAGAACTAGAAATAATAAAGTTGTTAAAACTAGGAGTTTTTGGATTCCTAAGGGTTTAAATGATCAAAAAGCTAAGGAACATATATTTGATACATATGGCTATGATTTCATGTTCTCTAACCCCCAAGGACCCAAAGTTTGGGTACCTAAGGTTCCTTGATTTGCTTAATAGGTGTGCTTGAAGGCCAAAGGTACTTCAAGCCAATGGTTCTTGGACAGCGGATGTTCAAGGCACATGACTGGAGATGCCACCTTATTTTCGTCTCTTAAAGCTAAAAAGCATGGAGGTAATGTTACTTTTGGTGATGGCTCAAAAGGAAAATTGTAGGTATTGGAAATGTGGGTAATCCTTCTAAACTCATGTTTGAAGATGTCTTATTTGTGAGTGGCTTATCCTACAACTTGCTTAGCATAAGTCAATTAATTGACAAAGGCTACATGGTTGCATTTGAAGGTAATGAGTGCTTGATTAAAGATTCTTTAAATAAGATTGTTTTAAAAGGCATTAGAGAAGGAAACATTTATGTGCTAAATCTGAATTCTTTATGTGTTAATGATGCTACTTGTCTTATGGTGAATGATAACTCTATGGATCTATGGCATAGAAGATTAGGTCATATTAGCACATCTACTCTTTCTAAACTAATAAAGAAAAATCTGATTAGAGGAGTGCCTAAATTGAATTTGAATGACCTACATATGTGTGATGCATGCATTAGAGGAAAACAAGTTAGAGAGTCATTTAAATCAAAACAAGATGTTACCACAACTAGGCCATTAGAATTACTTCATTTAGATTTGTTTGGTCCTAGTAGGGTTAAAAGTTTAGGTGGTAAATCATATGCATTTGTGATTGTGGATGACTTTTCTCGTTTTACTTGGTGCTTGTTTATTTCTCATAAAAGTGAGGCATTACATGTTTTTGATAGTCAAATTCGAAAACTACAAAATCAACGAAATGCATGTGTAATTAAGATTAGGAGTGATCATGGTGGTGAGTTTGATAACTTTGGTTTTGGTGAGTTATGTGATAAATATGGTATTTCTCATAATTTTTCTGCACCTAGGTCTCCACAACAAAATGGAGTAGTTGAAAGAAAAAATAGGTCATTACAAGAAATTGGTAGAACTATATTAATTGAAAGTGGTTTACCTAAGTCATTTTGGGCTGAAGCAATTAATCATGCAAGTTATGTGTTAAATAGGTTGTCTATTAGAAAAGGGCTAAATAAGACACCATATGAACTTTGGCATGGTAAGACACCTAAAGTAGATTATCTTAGACCATTTGGGTGTAAATGTTACATTTTGAACACTAAATATAATTTGGATAAGTTTGATGCTAAATCTGATGTAGGTTCTTTGGTTGGTTTTTCTTCTACTAGTAGAGCATATAGAGTTTATAACTCTAGGACAAAAATAATAGAAGAGTCCATTCATGTAAAATTTGATGAATCACTAGCTAAGGGATCTAATATTGAAGAAGATGAAGATGTAGTTTTTGAACCACAAATAGAGTCTAGTTTAAAGGAATCTACACCTAATAACATGGATTCATATATAGAAGCAGATAAATTGGAAAATGAGACTCACTTAGAATCGCAAGAAAATAATGAATTGATAGGTCCTTTGCATGATCAAAATTGGTATCAAATTAAAAATAAGCACCGACATCCTAAAGAATTAATAATAGGTGACATTTCTCATGGAGTTAGAACTAGATCATCTCATGGTGTGCATCCTTTTAGTTCTCTTGCTTTGATTTGTGAAATTGAGCCTAAGTGTATTAATGATGCTCTAAAAGCACCCGATTGGGTAATAGCAATGCAAGAAGAGTTAAATGAGTTTGAAAGAAACGAAGTGTGGAGTTTAGTTCCTAAACCTGAAAATCATTCTATTATTGGTACAAAATGGGTTTTCAAAAACAAAATGGATGAAAATGGAAAAGTGGTTAGGAATAAGGCTAGATTAGTGGCACAAGGATATAGTCAAGAAGAAGGAGTAGATTATGATGAGTCGTTTGCACCGGTAGCTAGAATAGAAGCTATTAGGTTGTTAATGGCATTTGCATGCTTTAAAGGTTTTAAATTGTTTCAAATGGATGTTAAGAGTGCATTTTTAAATGGCTTTATTCAAGAAGATGTTTATGTGAAGCAACCCCCTGGTTTTGAAAATCAAAAGTTCCCAAATCATGTTTACAAGCTTTTTAAATCTCTTTATGGCTTAAAACAAGCTCCTAGAGCGTGGTATGATCGTTTATCAAAGTTCTTGCTTCAAAATGATTTTAATCGTGGGAAAATTGATAGTACTTTGTTTGTGAAGCATAAAAATAATGATTTGCTTATTGTACAAGTGTATGTGGATGATATTATTTTTGGATCAACTAATGATTCTTTGTGTAAAGATTTTGCTGATTGTATGAGTGGTGAATTCCAAATGAGCATGATGGGTGAACTAACGTTCTTTTTAGGTTTGCAAATAAAACAAAGTGAGAATGGCATTCACATTAGTCAAGCTAAATATACTAAAGATTTGCTATTTAGATTTGGCATGGATTTAGCTAAACCTTGTATTACCCCCATGGCTGCAAATACAAAGCTTGATAGTGACATAAATGGTAATGAAGTAGACCAAAAGCTATATAGATCTATGATTGGCTCACTGTTATATCTTACTGCATCTAGACCCGATATTATGCATGCTGTGTGTTTGTGTGCTAGATTTCAATCTAATCCTAGACAATCACACTTAATTGCGGTAAAACGGATTTTTAGATACTTAAAAGATACCTCTACTCTTGGTCTTTGGTATGATAAGAGTTCTTTATTTGATTTGTATGCTTATAGTGACTCGGATTATGCTGGTTGTAGATTGGATAGAAAAAGTACTACGGGCACTTGTCAATTTCTAGGAAATAAGCTCATTTCATGGTTTTCTAAGAAACAATCAAGTGTAGCACTCTCCACTACTGAAGCTGAGTATATGGCCATAAGTAGTTGCACTTCACAATTGCTCTGGATTAAACAACAATTAAAGGATTTTGGTTTAGAGTTCAAGAATATTTCCATTTATTGTGATAACACAAGTGCTATCCACTTATCTAAGAATCCGGTGTATCATAGCAAAGCTAAACACATAGAAGTTAGACATCATTTTATTAGAGAGCATGTGTTACAAGGTGATATTGTGATTAAATATGTGGATACCAAGAATCAACTTGCTGATATTTTTACTAAGCCTCTTTCAAATGAAAATTTTCTTTTTCTTCGAAACTCACTTGGTATGATTCCTATTCCCTAATTGTATTTTTTTTCTTTCTCATGTATTTTTTTGATAGATTACAAAAAAGGGGGAGAGAAAATATGTAGCTAAATGGTGTTTTAAAAGGATAAGAGGGAGACTAAATTAAGGGGGAGAGAGCAAGTTAAGGGGGAGCCTAAATTAAGGGGGAGCAAGAGCAAGATTAAGGGAAAATCATATTTTTTGTTAAATCATTTAAGTATAGCTTCTTTCACGTTTTTGCAATCATCAAAAAGGGGGAGATTGTTGAGTGTAGATTTTGATGATTGATAATTGGCATGTGTGAATGTGAATTTATATTTTATGTTCTAACAAAGCATGAAGCCTTCATAAGGCTTACAAAGCTATTCTTTAGTGATTTCATGACACAGGTTATATATAGAAACTTCTTATACTTATATAGAGATTTCATTATATATGGAAACAAGTTTTTAGAGAGCTTTCTAGAAATTTGAGTATTTGAGCTATGAATGGAAAGTTCTTCTTAGAATGGAAAGTCTAGAAGATATATTGAATCCTTGTTCATATATGGGAAGTTCAAAAGATATATATGGAAGTTTTTGAGGAGATTGGAGTAGTCCACTATATGGAGTTGCCATATATGTAACTTGGCGACATGGCATTGATTATGTGGCATTTTGATGACATGGCAGCCACATGGAGCACACTCATCAAGGTTACATCTTCTTGTTGGTCTAAATATGGTAAGAGAATCATGGAGTAAATTTAAAGGTTCTTAGAAGCTTCTTTTCTTAGTTAAATATGGAAGAATTTTTGAATTGCATTCAAATGGAGAAGTTAAAGATTCAGCATTATTGTTCATCATTAATAGAGGAAATTAAGGTTTGAAAGTTAAACCTTGATTGATATTACTTTCCTTTATTGTTGATTCTATCTCATTAAAAGGATCCTCTACTCAAATCATGGAATCAATTATCCTACTCATTATGACTAATTGATATCTTCATTATGGGAGAATATTCTAAGGATATCTTGCATATATTCAGCTACACAAATTGATTCTCTTCTTGTTGTCAACATTTTTAGTATGGAAACTTGATCAATTAAGGGCTTTTGAAGTTATGATTGATATCTTCATTGTTGGACAAATTTGCTTCATTATTTGAGAATATTTGGATGGATTTTCCACCATTTGGAGGTTTAAATTCAAATTTCAAATTAGCTATACTTGTTATGGAAGCTAAGGGGCCAATTGCACAATCAAAGGTGATTGAAGATTCAACTAGAAGTCAGAATTGATTAGTTCTTATTTATGGTCGATTTTGCAAGAATTATGAAGGATTTTGTTGATATTTTAATCCTTAAAGTCAACCATGCATTATTGGAATTGATTTGCTCATTCAAGGCTGATTGGAGATCAACAAAAGTCAAAGATCTTGATGATCAATCAAGTTAGCTGATTATAGAAGGAAAATCAAGAATTCAAATGAAGGGCTGAGATTGGCTTGAAGACTTGACACATGGAGGGCTGAGATTGATCAAGGAAAGCCTTCTCTAGCACTATATAAAAGGGTCTCTTGAAGGCTTTGGAATAACTTTTGGAAGCCCTATCATTTTCTACATCATTAGCCAAGATTCTCATTCTCTCCAAGTCTTTCTTTTCCTCTATCTTCTTGAGAGAAAACTAAGAGAGTTCTCTACACTTCATTGTATTATTTTTGAGAGAACCCTATTTTTCAATCTCTACTATCTTGTAAAGAGCGTACAAAATCCAAACTAGTGAGTGTGAGACTCCAGAAATAGTTTGGTGGTGGTGAAGCCAAGTGAAGGCTTTGGTGGTTGTAAGAAAATTTTCATATAGTGGATTTGATTGAAAATCCTAAGGAAGGGAATCCTTAGGTAGTGGATGTAAGCCATAAGGGCCGAACCACTATAAATCGCTGTGTCCTTCTTCTCTTCACTCTTTACTTATTCTTGCTTGATTATACTTATTTGTTTTTGTTTTTGTGTGGCCAAATCCTAAGGCCTACATTCTTGTTGGCTATTATATTTTGATTTGCTTTAATTGATCATTCTTTGTACTCATTTAATATTCCATTTGGTTTATTTAAAGTCTTGTTATTGTGTGCATTCAAATCACATGTTTTTCACCAAGTTGTAATTTGAAGAGTATATTGGATCTAAGCACATACTAGCACAGCTGGCGGATATCATATTATCCATCTAGTATTTAAGTGCTCCCGTACTCTCAACTACAATTTTGGTTTATATTAAATTTGTTTTCTCATATATATACGTGCATAAGTTTTGCATTAAAGTTTTTAAAAGGTGTCAATTCACCCCCCCTCTTGACTAAGTTAGAACTCAACAAGTGGTATCAGAGCAAGGTTCCTAAGAGAGTGATTAATCATCACTAGGTGTATCCATGGCATCGAGTTCACGTTTTTATGAAAATGAGGGTCGTTCTTTATCTAGGGCACCATTCTTTGATGGCACCGATTATGCATATTGGAAAACAATGATGGAAGATTTTTTAACTGCATATAGTCTTGATTTGTGGGAAATAGTTAGAGATGGTCCATATGTCCCTAAGGAAAAGGTAAAGAGAGGAGAAGTAGAAGAGATAGTAGAAAAGAGTAGAGATAAGTACACGGATGAAGATAAGAGATTAATTGCTTTAAATGCTAAGGCTAAGAGTGCATTTCATTGTGCTTTAAGTAGATCCGAATTTAATTATGTACAGTGTTGTAAATCTGCTTATGAAATTTGGAAGAAGTTAGAGTTAAAATATGAAGGTACTAGTCAAGTTAGAGAAACAAAAATAAACATGTACATACATGATTTTGAATTGTTTTCTATGAAACCTAATGAATCTATCTCTGAAATGTATACTCGTTTGACTGATATTCTTAACTCTCTTGAGTCTCTTGGTAAATCATTTTCAGATTTTGAAAAGGTACAAAAGGTTCTAAGATCTTTACCGGAGGCATGGGATCCAAAGGTGACAGCCATTCAAGAGGCCAAGGATACTAAGAAGTTGTCACTAGATGAACTAATGGGTTCACTAATGACACATGAGCTTACTCTCAAAAACAGGTATAAAAACAAAGAAGATTCTTTAAAATCTAAATCAATTGCTTTACCTGTTGCACAGGAATCCAATGGAGAGGAGGATTCAGAAGAGGAGATTGCCATGTTGGCTAGGAGGCTTCGAAACTTTATGAAAAAGAATAAAAGGAGTTTCAGCAAGACTAAGCCTGTAGAAGCCTCAAATGAAAAGAAAGTGGAGGTTACTTGCTACAAGTGTGGTAAGATTGGACACTACAAGTCCGAATGTCCCAAATCAAAGAAGGGTAGATCCAAAGGAAGGAGAAAGGAAGAGAAGAAAGATAGAAAAGCATTCAAAGCAACTTGGGATGATTCTAGTGAATCTGAATCATCTTCGAGCGATGAAGAAGAAGAAAAGGCCAACTTTTGTTTGATGGCCAAAGGAGAAAAGAACTCATCTTCCACAGATGAGGAGGTAAACACTTCCGAAATGGATGCGTTATTAGAAGAGTTTGATTTTCTGTTTAAAAAACATAAATCGGCTATTAGAGAAATCAAGGAGCTTAAGAGAGAAAATGGTAGATTAGAAAAGAAAGAGGAAGAGTACATGGAAGAAATAGATGAGTTAAACTCTAAAATTAGGAAAATGGAAGAAAATAAACCAAATGAAGTGTGTGCATTAAAAGATACTATAAATGAATTGCATGACACTATTGATAGTCTTAGGGAGCATGAATGCATTGTATGTGATCATTCTGAGTTACTAAATGAAATAACATGTTTAAAAGAAAAGAATGAGCACTTGGAAAAATCATTTTTAAAATTCTCTTTGAGTTCCAGTAAATTGGATTCTTTGCTTGCATCTCAAAAACCATATTTTGAAAAAGCTGGTCTTGGTTTTGACCCTAGTAAACTAAAAGAGAAAATCCAAAAAACTGGTTCTTCCACTCATCTTACTCATTCTAGGTGTGTGCATCATGCTAGAATCATTAAAGGAGCAAAATATCTCCCTAGAGCTAAATATGCAAAACTAGCTAGAACTAGAAATAATAAAGTTGTTAAAACTAGGAGTTTTTGGATTCCTAAGGGTTTAAATGATCAAAAAGCTAAGGAACATATATTTGATACATATGGCTATGATTTCATGTTCTCTAACCCCCAAGGACCCAAAGTTTGGGTACCTAAGGTTCCTTGATTTGCTTAATAGGTGTGCTTGAAGGCCAAAGGTACTTCAAGCCAATGGTTCTTGGACAGCGGATGTTCAAGGCACATGACTGGAGATGCCACCTTATTTTCGTCTCTTAAAGCTAAAAAGCATGGAGGTAATGTTACTTTTGGTGATGGCTCAAAAGGAAAATTGTAGGTATTGGAAATGTGGGTAATCCTTCTAAACTCATGTTTGAAGATGTCTTATTTGTGAGTGGCTTATCCTACAACTTGCTTAGCATAAGTCAATTAATTGACAAAGGCTACATGGTTGCATTTGAAGGTAATGAGTGCTTGATTAAAGATTCTTTAAATAAGATTGTTTTAAAAGGCATTAGAGAAGGAAACATTTATGTGCTAAATCTGAATTCTTTATGTGTTAATGATGCTAATTGTCTTATGGTGAATGATAACTCTATGGATCTATGGCATAGAAGATTAGGTCATATTAGCACATCTACTCTTTCTAAACTAATAAAGAAAAATCTGATTAGAGGAGTGCCTAAATTGAATTTGAATGACCTACATATGTGTGATGCATGCATTAGAGGAAAACAAGTTAGAGAGTCATTTAAATCAAAACAAGATGTTACCACAACTAGGCCATTAGAATTACTTCATTTAGATTTGTTTGGTCCTAGTAGGGTTAAAAGTTTAGGTGGTAAATCATATGCATTTGTGATTGTGGATGACTTTTCTCGTTTTACTTGGTGCTTGTTTATTTCTCATAAAAGTGAGGCATTACATGTTTTTGATAGTCAAATTCGAAAACTACAAAATCAACGAAATGCATGTGTAATTAAGATTAGGAGTGATCATGGTGGTGAGTTTGATAACTTTGGTTTTGGTGAGTTATGTGATAAATATGGTATTTCTCATAATTTTTCTGCACCTAGGTCTCCACAACAAAATGGAGTAGTTGAAAGAAAAAATAGGTCATTACAAGAAATTGGTAGAACTATATTAATTGAAAGTGGTTTACCTAAGTCATTTTGGGCTGAAGCAATTAATCATGCAAGTTATGTGTTAAATAGGTTGTCTATTAGAAAAGGGCTAAATAAGACACCATATGAACTTTGGCATGGTAAGACACCTAAAGTAGATTATCTTAGACCATTTGGGTGTAAATGTTACATTTTGAACACTAAATATAATTTGGATAAGTTTGATGCTAAATCTGATGTAGGTTCTTTGGTTGGTTTTTCTTCTACTAGTAGAGCATATAGAGTTTATAACTCTAGGACAAAAATAATAGAAGAGTCCATTCATGTAAAATTTGATGAATCACTAGCTAAGGGATCTAATATTGAAGAAGATGAAGATGTAGTTTTTGAACCACAAATAGAGTCTAGTTTAAAGGAATCTACACCTAATAACATGGATTCATATATAGAAGCAGATAAATTGGAAAATGAGACTCACTTAGAATCGCAAGAAAATAATGAATTGATAGGTCCTTTGCATGATCAAAATTGGTATCAAATTAAAAATAAGCACCGACATCCTAAAGAATTAATAATAGGTGACATTTCTCATGGAGTTAGAACTAGATCATCTCATGGTGTGCATCCTTTTAGTTCTCTTGCTTTGATTTGTGAAATTGAGCCTAAGTGTATTAATGATGCTCTAAAAGCACCCGATTGGGTAATAGCAATGCAAGAAGAGTTAAATGAGTTTGAAAGAAACGAAGTGTGGAGTTTAGTTCCTAAACCTGAAAATCATTCTATTATTGGTACAAAATGGGTTTTCAAAAACAAAATGGATGAAAATGGAAAAGTGGTTAGGAATAAGGCTAGATTAGTGGCACAAGGATATAGTCAAGAAGAAGGAGTAGATTATGATGAGTCGTTTGCACCGGTAGCTAGAATAGAAGCTATTAGGTTGTTAATGGCATTTGCATGCTTTAAAGGTTTTAAATTGTTTCAAATGGATGTTAAGAGTGCATTTTTAAATGGCTTTATTCAAGAAGATGTTTATGTGAAGCAACCCCCTGGTTTTGAAAATCAAAAGTTCCCAAATCATGTTTACAAGCTTTTTAAATCTCTTTATGGCTTAAAACAAGCTCCTAGAGCGTGGTATGATCGTTTATCAAAGTTCTTGCTTCAAAATGATTTTAATCGTGGGAAAATTGATAGTACTTTGTTTGTGAAGCATAAAAATAATGATTTGCTTATTGTACAAGTGTATGTGGATGATATTATTTTTGGATCAACTAATGATTCTTTGTGTAAAGATTTTGCTGATTGTATGAGTGGTGAATTCCAAATGAGCATGATGGGTGAACTAACGTTCTTTTTAGGTTTGCAAATAAAACAAAGTGAGAATGGCATTCACATTAGTCAAGCTAAATATACTAAAGATTTGCTATTTAGATTTGGCATGGATTTAGCTAAACCTTGTATTACCCCCATGGCTGCAAATACAAAGCTTGATAGTGACATAAATGGTAATGAAGTAGACCAAAAGCTATATAGATCTATGATTGGCTCACTGTTATATCTTACTGCATCTAGACCCGATATTATGCATGCTGTGTGTTTGTGTGCTAGATTTCAATCTAATCCTAGACAATCACACTTAATTGCGGTAAAACGGATTTTTAGATACTTAAAAGATACCTCTACTCTTGGTCTTTGGTATGATAAGAGTTCTTTATTTGATTTGTATGCTTATAGTGACTCGGATTATGCTGGTTGTAGATTGGATAGAAAAAGTACTACGGGCACTTGTCAATTTCTAGGAAATAAGCTCATTTCATGGTTTTCTAAGAAACAATCAAGTGTAGCACTCTCCACTACTGAAGCTGAGTATATGGCCATAAGTAGTTGCACTTCACAATTGCTCTGGATTAAACAACAATTAAAGGATTTTGGTTTAGAGTTCAAGAATATTTCCATTTATTGTGATAACACAAGTGCTATCCACTTATCTAAGAATCCGGTGTATCATAGCAAAGCTAAACACATAGAAGTTAGACATCATTTTATTAGAGAGCATGTGTTACAAGGTGATATTGTGATTAAATATGTGGATACCAAGAATCAACTTGCTGATATTTTTACTAAGCCTCTTTCAAATGAAAATTTTCTTTTTCTTCGAAACTCACTTGGTATGATTCCTATTCCCTAATTGTATTTTTTTTCTTTCTCATGTATTTTTTTGATAGATTACAAAAAAGGGGGAGAGAAAATATGTAGCTAAATGGTGTTTTAAAAGGATAAGAGGGAGACTAAATTAAGGGGGAGAGAGCAAGTTAAGGGGGAGCCTAAATTAAGGGGGAGCAAGAGCAAGATTAAGGGAAAATCATATTTTTTGTTAAATCATTTAAGTATAGCTTCTTTCACGTTTTTGCAATCATCAAAAAGGGGGAGATTGTTGAGTGTAGATTTTGATGATTGATAATTGGCATGTGTGAATGTGAATTTATATTTTATGTTCTAACAAAGCATGAAGCCTTCATAAGGCTTACAAAGCTATTCTTTAGTGATTTCATGACACAGGTTATATATAGAAACTTCTTATACTTATATAGAGATTTCATTATATATGGAAACAAGTTTTTAGAGAGCTTTCTAGAAATTTGAGTATTTGAGCTATGAATGGAAAGTTCTTCTTAGAATGGAAAGTCTAGAAGATATATTGAATCCTTGTTCATATATGGGAAGTTCAAAAGATATATATGGAAGTTTTTGAGGAGATTGGAGTAGTCCACTATATGGAGTTGCCATATATGTAACTTGGCGACATGGCATTGATTATGTGGCATTTTGATGACATGGCAGCCACATGGAGCACACTCATCAAGGTTACATCTTCTCGTTGGTCTAAATATGGTAAGAGAATCATGGAGTAAATTTAAAGGTTCTTAGAAGCTTCTTTTCTTAGTTAAATATGGAAGAATTTTTGAATTGCATTCAAATGGAGAAGTTAAAGATTCAGCATTATTGTTCATCATTAATAGAGGAAATTAAGGTTTGAAAGTTAAACCTTGATTGATATTACTTTCCTTTATTGTTGATTCTATCTCATTAAAAGGATCCTCTACTCAAATCATGGAATCAATTATCCTACTCATTATGACTAATTGATATCTTCATTATGGGAGAATATTCTAAGGATATCTTGCATATATTCAGCTACACAAATTGATTCTCTTCTTGTTGTCAACATTTTTAGTATGGAAACTTGATCAATTAAGGGCTTTTGAAGTTATGATTGATATCTTCATTGTTGGACAAATTTGCTTCATTATTTGAGAATATTTGGATGGATTTTCCACCATTTGGAGGTTTAAATTCAAATTTCAAATTAGCTATACTTGTTATGGAAGCTAAGGGGCCAATTGCACAATCAAAGGTGATTGAAGATTCAACTAGAAGTCAGAATTGATTAGTTCTTATTTATGGTCGATTTTGCAAGAATTATGAAGGATTTTGTTGATATTTTAATCCTTAAAGTCAACCATGCATTATTGGAATTGATTTGCTCATTCAAGGCTGATTGGAGATCAACAAAAGTCAAAGATCTTGATGATCAATCAAGTTAGCTGATTATAGAAGGAAAATCAAGAATTCAAATGAAAGGCTGAGATTGGCTTGAAGACTTGACACATGGAGGGCTGAGATTGATCAAGGAAAGCCTTCTCTAGCACTATATAAAAGGGTCTCTTGAAGGCTTTGGAATAACTTTTGGAAGCCCTATCATTTTCTACATCATTAGCCAAGATTCTCATTCTCTCCAAGTCTTTCTTTTCCTCTATCTTCTTGAGAGAAAACTAAGAGAGTTCTCTACACTTCATTGTATTATTTTTGAGAGAACCATATTTTTCAATCTCTACTATCTTGTAAAGAGCGTACAAAATCCAAACTAGTGAGTGTGAGACTCCAGAAATAGTTTGGTGGTGGTGAAGCCAAGTGAAGGCTTTGGTGGTTGTAAGAAAATTTTCATATAGTGGATTTGATTGAAAATCCTAAGGAAGGGAATCCTTAGGTAGTGGATGTAAGCCATAAGGGCCGAACCACTATAAATCGCTGTGTCCTTCTTCTCTTCACTCTTTACTTATTCTTGCTTGATTATACTTATTTGTTTTTGTTTTTGTGTGGCCAAATCCTAAGGCCTACATTCTTGTTGGCTATTATATTTTGATTTGCTTTAATTGATCATTCTTTGTACTCATTTAATATTCCATTTGGTTTATTTAAAGTCTTGTTATTGTGTGCATTCAAATCACATGTTTTTCACCAAGTTGTAATTTGAAGAGTATATTGGATCTAAGCACATACTAGCACAGCTGGCGGATATCATATTATCCATCTAGTATTTAAGTGCTCCCGTACTCTCAACTACAATTTTGGTTTATATTAAATTTGTTTTCTCATATATATACGTGCATAAGTTTTGCATTAAAGTTTTTAAAAGGTGTCAATTCACCCCCCCTCTTGACTAAGTTAGAACTCAACAGCCATCTCATGCTCGTAACTGTAACCGTAGAAGCATATATTTTCTACAGTCTTGGTATGAGAGGCAAATACCACATTTTTTTATAAGAAATTTGTTTAAATTTTCCTTTCCCACTTCTTACAGGTTTAAAACAAGGATGACCGCAAAACTTACAACTCATCTCGGATTTATCATCCTTGTAATACAACATACACCCATTTGAACAATAATCAATCTTCTGATAACCGAGACCAAGCTGTGAAACCAATTTCTTGGTATTATAAAAATCAGTTGGCACCCGATTACCAGTTGGCATTGTTTGATGCATAAACTGCATGATTTTATTATATCCACCTTCGGGAATGTTGTAATTAGACTTTATACTCAACATCCTAAATGCAGTAGAAAGTTCACTTTTTACTTCACAGTTTGAATACAATGGAGCTTATGCAGTAGATAACATGTTATAAAATGCTTGTGCATTTTCATTCGGTGCTTCATCTATATTGTAAGTCTGATAACCACTTCCAGTACCAGTCTCTTGCATTATATATGGCACATTTGATGGTCCAGCCGTATCTATTACCATCTGTTCATAGGAATTAAACTAATTCCTAAAATTGTCTTCTTTATAATATTCATTTTCAACAATCGAATGAGGCACAACGGGCACTTCTTCACCATGATGCCTCCAATAATAATAACTTTTCATGAATTCATGTTTACAAATATCTCTTTTCACCACATTGACTGATTTAAACCTTAGACACTCGCATTTCATACAAGGACATTTTAATATTCCTTCTAATCTTATAAAACTTTCTTGGGTAGATGCAAATTGAATGAACTCATTGATACCCTCATAAAATTCTCTAGTAATCCCGCCCCTTCTTGGGTTACACCTATTATCAATTCACTTACGATGCGAAAGAATTTTCATTTTAAATTAAATAATATGTATGACGAAAAAAACTATCCTGAAAATTCACAAAACCATCATTTAGTATGTAATTTATAATTACACTTTCAGACGTACAGTACTTTAAATTTTTTACCAAGTAACAAAAGTTTAACCAAATAATTAATAACATTATATTTGTAGTTATAATTTTAAAATTGTATTAAATAAATAACTAACTCGACAACTATATTATCGGACATTCAACTGTTATATTTAAACATATTATTTATCGTTAAACTAATCATTTTTTCAATTAAACTAGACTGGATTACAAGTTTTTATTTATTTCAATTATGTATTATTGTATAATTTTGTTAAAATTAGTCTTCATTAAACCTAAAGTTAAACCCTGCTTAAATCTTGAAACCACCCATTATTATTAAAAAATTAAAAACATATATTTAATATTTTAAATTTATAATATATAATTAATAAAATTTAAAAATTAAATTATTTTATTTCTAATAAGAGATTTAATAAAAAATAAAGTTAGAAAATTAGGCTATATTCTTAAGAACAAAACTAATACACAATTTTTTTTTTGTGAATAATTATTTTAATTAAAATTAAAGTCAAAATATCAAAATTAATTAAGAAAATATTGATTTGGCCCTAAAAAAATTATTCAACAATTAACCAAAGCCCCGACCACACCATATTTAAAACTCCAATTGTGCAAAATAATTTTATTTAGTCCTATTAAAATTATTTAACTATATTATTAATATTAATAAGATAAATTTTTTTAAATAATACTAAATATAAAATTAAAATTTTATTTAAAATTTATTAATAATTTATTTTTAAAACACTCACCCACTTAAACCCCTAACTAGCCCCATTTTATTATTTAATTATATTTTTTAATAATTAAAATTAAAATTTTAATTTAAATTTAAAATTAATTAAATCCCATATATCTTATATTTTCCAAAACATGAGACATGTAAGAAAATTATATAACTCTTCAAACTTTGCTATTAATTTTTGGCATCGCAATTCATTAGCATTTAAAAATATTGAGTATAAGATAAATTAATTTGATAACTCATAACCCTCACAGTCAACATGCCAAACATAAATGAAACTCCACACCTTAATGCCAAACATAAATGTAATATCCTGAAATTTTGGAGACGAAAATAATTATTAAATTTCTGTATTTGATGATTTAAAGTAATCAACTAATAGTAAAAATAGTACTGTTAATAATAGCAAACGTGTAACTTATGTTAACTTAAATTAAGTTAGTGAATTAATATATAAATACATATATATATATATATTCACAATAGTATTAAGGGAATAAAGCAAATTAATTTAAGTTAAAACAAATTAAATTTTGTGGCTGTGGGCAATGCTTGGAGGCTACGCCATTTCTGTCAAATGGAAAGCAAAGAAGAGCAGAGGAGAGACAGAGGGAGTGAGCAGAGAGTGAGAGATAAAGATCGGGAGAGGGAGAGAGAGAGAGAGGGAGAGAGATAGAACGAGGAAGAGAAGGAGCTGGTAGCCATGGAAGCTCCGTGTGAGCTCGGCCATGGCAGCCGAGCGAGGAAGCAGCAGCAGGGGGCGAAGCGACGCGAGCAGCAGCGGCCAGCAGGTGCGCGGTGGCGCGCGGAGGCGGTAACGGAGGCCGGTAGTGGCTGGTTGCTGGAGCGTGTAACATCCCGTTCGAGCGATAGGAAGGACCAGAACAACTTACCC
Source organism: Diospyros lotus (assembly GCF_014633365.1). Taxonomy (NCBI): domain Eukaryota; kingdom Viridiplantae; phylum Streptophyta; class Magnoliopsida; order Ericales; family Ebenaceae; genus Diospyros; species Diospyros lotus. The sequence goes on from NC_068344.1 coordinate 30,171,866, forward strand.
TGATGGGCCTACACGAACTTCCCAGGGGGGTCACCCATCCCTGGATTACCCCAGGTCAAGCACGCTTAACTTGGGAGTTCTTTGCCAACATTCAGCCCAAAAGGTATCCAGCTGGTGTTGTTTCCTTTCTTACACTATCCTCGATATATACTAACTTCTCTGGGCTCTCGGGGTATTACATTCTCCCCCCCTTAAGCACATGACGTCCTCGTCATGCGACCTTACAACCGGTCCCAGATCTTCCCCTGATGCATGGCCGATGTGGGATTCGCCTAAGGTGCCTACACGCACCCCCCTCGGGGACTCAACATCATCGCTGAGGTTTGCCCCACCACCGCGCTCAGAGGCTTGGGGGTCGGCTCTGATACCATTTGTAACATCCCGTTCGAGCGATAGGAAGGACCGGAACAACTTACCTTGATGGGCCTACACGAACTTCCCAGGGGGGTCACCCATCCCTAGATTACCCCAGGTCAAGCACGCTTAACTTGGGAGTTCTTTGCCAACATTCAGCCCAAAAGGTATCCAGCTGGTGTTGTTTCTTTTCTTACACTATCCTCGATATATACTAACTTCTCTGGGCTCTCGGGGTATTACAGAGCGCGCAGGTGCTGTGCGCGCCAAGGAAGAAGGAAAAAGAACAGGAGCATGCGGGAAGAAAAAAGGAAGAAGAAGAGGAAGAAGAAAGGAAGAAGAGGAAGAAAAGAAGAAGAAAAAGGAAAGGAAGGGAGAAGAAGAAGCTGGGTACGCAGGAGCAGGGACGCAGAGGAGAAGAAGAAGAAGAAGAAGAAGAAGAAGAAGAAGAAGAAGAAGAAGAAGAAAAGGGAGGGAAGAAAGAAAAGAAAATAAAAGAGAAGAAAGAAAAGAAAATAATAAAAATGGGGCGATTTTGGGATTTTGTCGGCATGGAAAGTGACCGGGTACGTGGGTAAAAATTAATAGGAGCATGTTATGTTTTAATTATAAATTTTACGCGATTAAAATTAATTAATTTGAGTCTCGAATGTGTTATTTGCTAGGAAATGATTTAATCTGCATCGGGAGCTCGAGTGAGGTCGAAATTAGCTAATTTCAGGCAAGTTCTTAATTCTTTCCTCGTATTCATTAATTCCCGTGAGAAACCCTGTGATTTCTCGTATTTTATACCCTCCCTTCGTCTACTTCGGCCCGTTTCTTAATTATGAAATTTTGAGTCGTTTGATTTAAATTTAATTTATTAAGGTGACTTCGAGGATTTTATTAGTGTGAATTAATTTAAAATAAATATGAGACTCGTTGGGATTTTAATTGTGGTGCGCCTACGTAGGATTTTAGGCTGATAAATTATTTATATTACGCGGTTAGATTTAATTAATGCGAGCCATGGATTTATTAATCGCTATTAAACGTTTTACTTCGCAGCGGGAGTGCAAGGAAGAGAAGAAACGACCGTGTAAAGGCAAGCTCCTAACCCTCTTCTCTTGTTCTTCAATTCCCGTGAAAGACCCCTTGATTTCCTGTATTTTATCTTCTCCCTTACTTTAATTCGGCACCTAGCCTTATTTGTTGAGTTATTATTCAGTGTTTTAAGTTAAATTAAATCCGAGACATCTAGAGTTTTATTTGTTGTGAGCTTACGGGGGTTTGTACCGCCCCCATTCCTTTCGGAATGATGTTGAACCCAGTTGGGGAACTAGGTTCCTAATCGTGCGGGTTTTATTTACAGTTTTTCTCAGATTTACTTATGATTTGGTTAGAGCTATTGAACAGTGGGACAAGGGTCAACCGTTTGGTGACGTTGGGGTAGACTATGGTACGGCCCTGAAGAGGACCGTTGGGCGGACACTCCTAGTCACTGACCGTTGACCGGTGCCGGGCACTGCTGACTAGCTCTGCCGGTATGTGATTTACTGCATGATTAGATACCTTGTATTACTGTTCATGATTTGATATGCACATGGGTACGGGATGCATGTTGGGATATTCATTTATTGAGTATGCTTGGACACGGACATTTTAGCTTGGTTAGGTTGCATCCAGCGCGGCATATGCATGGTGTGTGGTTTACTATGTGGGCGGAGCATGGCCTGATGCCTGGATGTATGGGCGCCTTGTATCACGTTGATGCTCATTACGCCATTGCATTCTTATGTGCATTGCATGGATACTGGTGGTATTTAGTTCTCGGACGGGAGTACCGTTCCGAGGGAGCCTTTGGCTCGATTGTCGGGAGTACCGACGGATACAGGTGACGGGAGTACCGGCCTGGGACAGCGCGCGCAGGTTTGTTGCAGATATTTGTTGCCTTTCAGGGCAGCGACAGGTTGGTATGGGACTTGGGTGCCAAGTGTCTTATGTGAGCCCCAAGGACCGGTATGTGCTTTTATTTTATTATGTTATTGAGCTGTTGTGTTGTATCGTCTCATGGCTTGTGTGTACCTGGGGGTTTATTCTGGGGTGAGATTTTTGGTTTTGTGTAGCCTTCAGCCTTTTCTTCCTTATGCTTGCTGAGTCTCTCGACTCACCTTACTTTCCATCATTCCAGGTAGTGGCGGCGTGGGCCATGGCAAGGGAGTCAGCTTTAACAGCAGAGTCGGTGTGGTGTACAGGCAGTCTCGTCAATCCCTATCCACTCTGATGTCTAAGTAGAATTTACTTTATTATTTCGTACTGTGCCAGGTGTTTTCTCGAGTCTTGTGTATGTCGGCACAGGAGTTTGTGTTTATTTATTTATCTTGTGACCGTTGTGTTAGCGGGGTACCCATAGTGCATGCATGTCTTGAACTTTGCTTCCGCTGTTCTTATTTTCGTATATGCATGCCGGGGTGGTCTTTGTCTCGAGTTTCATTATTTTTCTCCTTCTGTAGGCGCTCCCGTTCGGGTAGTCCGGGCGACTGGGGATATCCGGGTGGGGGTGCTTACAATAAATTAATTTATAAATTTTGTGCAAGCAATTGCAATTATAGTGGGATCAACATGGAATATTCCATGTTTGATTCCAGTGCTTGTCGTGCCCGTGGCTAGAGCATTAAATTAAATGATCACATCACAAATTAAATCATTTTTGACCTACAAATTAAATCAAATCATAAATTTTAAATTAAAACATTCAAGAATCCAATCATTTAATGTTTTCATTTTAATTATAATGTTTAATGTTTTGATTTTTCTTTAATTCTAATTTGCCCAAATAATATTGATTAAACTTTCAACGTCTTAAAAACTAAACAAAATCACCTAATATACATATATTATTAAAAATTAAAACTCCTATTCTTATTATTCATTCTATGTGTCAAAAAAATGAAATTAAAAACAGTTTCATCCACAAAAAAATTAAAAATAAAAAAAAATTATGTTTTAACTTAGAAACAAAAAAAAAATTCCAGAAGAAATTTTACTCAAAAATTTTAATTTTTTTAAATTTGTTTAAAATCAATATAAAATTTATATCTATTTTTAGATTGAATAATTATTTTTGATATTAAAAATAATAATTACAAAAAACTCTTATATTTTTTGATTTACAATTTTTTTATCTATTTAAAATATCATCTACCTATTTTTATTCATTTCTCATCTTCCTTATAATCTAAAATCTAATGTATAAAAGGCACAAGGAGAAGAAACTCTAATTTTTCCTCTATTAAAACTCTTACAAATTATTTAATTTCCTATAATAAAACACCTATTTTTATTCATTTCTCTTATTTTTAATCATTTTACTAATTATTTAATATAATATTTTTTATATTAAACATTTATTTTTAATTTAACCCCCTAACAGCCGCCCCTCCCCCAAGTCACTCAGTTTTGAACTTTATATTATTTTAAATTTAATTTATTTATTTAGATAACAGAATACATAATAATAATTTATACAAAATATATAATAAACTCTCCCCCCGTAACAGTCACCCCTCCCCCCACACAGTCACTAAATTTTTAATTATATATTATTTTAAATTTAATTTATTTAATTAAATCACATAATACATAATAATAATACAAAATATATAATAAACCCTCCCCCTAACAGTCGCCCTTTCCCCTCCCCCACACAGTTACTAAATTTTTAATTATATATTATTTTAAATTTAATTTATTTAATTAAATCACGTAATACATAATAATAATTTATAAATAATAACGAAATAATACTAACAAATATTTAAAATTATAACAGAAATAATACTAAAGATTATTTATAAATCTGTTATAAATAATACTAACAGATTTATTATTTCTGTTATAAAGAATACTAACAGATTTGTTATTATTTCTGTTGTAAATAGAATATTATTTCAGTTATAAATATAAATCTGTTAGTATTATTTCTATTATAAATAATATTAATATTAATAAATAACAGTTAATTAATATTATAATAAATATTAACATTAACAGTTAACAGAAATATTAACGTTAACAACATTAACAGAAATACTAACATTAACAACTATTTACAACTTAACAATTAATCAAATATTTTCTATTATGTAAACAATTAACAAAAATATTAATATTAATAACATTAACAACTATTTACAACTTAACAATTAATCAAATAATACCTATTATAGAACAAACATTCAATATTGTAATTTAAATTTTAAATAATTAACAACTAAAAATAAAAAATACTTTCAAATTTTGATGAGCTTTGAATGAAAATCACACTAAAATAAAATCACTATCACGATTTCAGACAGAGTGAGACAATGAGGAATGGAGAAGAGATAAACAAGAGGAAACGAAATTTGGAGTAAAGGCATTGAGAAGAGATGAGAGGATCAGAGGGAAAGGGGGAAGCTTTAAAAGGAAAGGGAGGGGGAGGGGGCAGTGTCCGTCAGAGTCAACGACGGGCACAGCCTGTCGCTAATTAGCGACGAGCAATGACCGTCGCTAAATCTAGGGGGATCTAGGGGGTGCAGTGCACTGTGTCCCATTTATTTTAAATATATTAATATATATATTTATATATATTAATTAATTATTTTAAATTAATACATAAATTTAAAAATAAATCTATATTTTAAAAATACTTTAAAATATAATTAATTTATAGTTATTTAATTTTACAACATTAAACTAATCAAGAAAAAATATTTTACAATCAAGAGAGAAGAAAAATGAAAAAAAATTAATCAATTAAAATTATTTAAAGAATAATGACCAAAAAATAAATACAATATTTTTTAAGAATTTGTAAATTTATTATTAATTGTAGAAAAGAGATAAAAATGTATTTTTTATTTTTTAAATGATTAATAATATTTATGTTATAAATAAATATAATTTTACTAATTAATTGAAATTAAAAATTACATATATTTTGTAAACTAAAAATGATAAGTATTTTGAGAGTAAACTAAAATTAACAATCATCTACGATGGATAGTCACCCATCGTAGATAGAGAATTAGTGTCGAGTGATTGTTAGTCGATGGAAAATAAATTTTTAAAAATTAATTTATTTTTTTAACTAATAAAATTAATGTAGTTCTTTTATAGATATTTGATTTAAAGACTTCACATTAATTAAAAAAATAAGTATAAAAGATAAAGAACTAAGGAAAAAAATAGAAATAAAATACTAAAGAGTAATTATTTATTTCAAGTGAATTTAATGCAGTTCAACTATTTTCAGTAGTTCAACTGTCAATTATAAATACTTAGATGCTGCAACATTAATTAATTATGAGGTTAGAGAACATTCATTACAAGTGTTCAAGTGTTCTAACTTACGAGTTCCTATATTTTATCTCTAATGCTTTAAATTAACACAATTTTTCAATTACTATTGTTGCATTCATTATTATATGTTTATTTTCTAAACCTTCAACCAATTGAGAAATATTGTCACTGAGAAATTTAATTCTCATATTAATTATTTTAATTGAGAAATATTGTATTTTCAAATCAAATTTTAAATTTAATTTAAATATTTTATAAATTTCATATTAAATTTTTATTAATATTTTGTTAAACATTAATTTCAGCAATATTATTAAATTACTGAATTATATAGCATGACATCATATAGTTAATAATAAAATTTAAAACAAGTGAAACGTACGTATCATCTAAATATCGTGGTTATTATTTTTATTTTATCTGCATATTATTTATTTTAAAAAATGGGTATTCTCTAAAGGATAACATATTACTCAATAATGAAGATTAATATCTTTAAAAAATGTATGTATATGTAGGGCACATTTAGATTTTAATTTATGTACTATTACGTTTTTTTTGTACAGTCATTTTAATTTTTTGTTTTTTAGTTACACTTATTTATTTATATTTTTAAGTTAAATTTATTTTTATATATGTATTTTTAATTTAATTCAACCACTTTACTTTAATGTGTAAAAAAAGAAGAAGATAAATACAAGTAAATAGATATAATCAAAATAACGTAATATATCAGTTATCACATTTAAAAATGTATATTTAAATAAATTGCGTCAATAATATAAATTTAATTACTAAAATGTGAAATTAAATTTGAATTTCATATTTTATACATTTTTACACAAATTTTTCCCATTGCTAAAGTTTGCTATTTTTTTATTCTTTTAGCGATGAATTCCTTCGCTAAATTCAATGGATGCCTCAAAATTGAATGCGTGCCAGGTCCTACCCACCCCTCGTGAGCGCGTCGCGTGGCAGCACTGGGATATTAATCTCAGCAATAATTACAAGTGTTGCACATTCGAATCAAACAACTAAAGTTTTGCGATAGATACGTTCTCATCGCTAAAGTTTTGTATTTTAAATTTATATTATTTTTCATTTTTTGCGACGGATGCATTCTTGTTGCTATTTTTTAATTTTAAATTTATATTTTTTGCTTTTTTTAAAAGATCTGCTCCCCACATGGCAACGCTGGAATATTACTTCTAGCTATTATCTCTGATTCTTTACTGGATTCAAACCCTCAACCTCTTATGATCAAGTTTCATGCACGAACTATCAATCTGGAAGTCTTCTTATTTATTGATGTATATAAAATATATTTATAGTATTCTCTTTCATATATTTTCAGAATTATATTTATACAACAAAATTTCTCAAACTTATTTAATGATATTAATTTTAATATTAATGTTAGTAGAGGCAAATGAATATTAATTTTAATTTTATTTAATTATTAATTCAAATAAAACTTTATTTATTATTATATTAGCATTAAAGAATTATTTTATGTTTAAATGTAAAGTTTTTAATTAAATTTTTAACTTTTTTTATTTTTTAGCGATAGGCTTAACCAGTCGCTACATTTTAAGTTTAATTTGATTTTTTTTTTTGCGACGAGTTTAGCCCCGTCGCTAAATTTGATTTTTTTTTCAATTTCTTTTATTTTTTAGCGATGGGTTCGACCCGTGGCTAAATTTTAATTTTAATTTGAATATCTTTTTAATTTATTTTATTTTTTAGCGACTGGTATATCCCCGTCGCTAAATTTATTTATTTTTTATTTCTTTTATTTTTTAGCAACGGGTCTATCCCCCATAGCTAAATTTTAATTTTAATTTATTTTTTTTATTTCTTTTATTTTTTAGCGACGGATTTATCCCAGTCGCAAACTTTTAATTTTCTTTTAATTTTTTTTAATTTCTTTTATTTTTTACGGGTTTATCTCCTGTCGCTAAATTTTAATTTTAATTTAATTTTTTTTATTTCTTTTATTTTTTAGCGACGGGTACATCCCCGTCGTTAAATTTAATTTTTTTTATTTTCTTTTATTTTTAGCAACGGGTTTATCTCCCATCGCTAAATTTTAATTTTAATTTGTTTTTTTATTCTCTTTTATTTTTTAGCGATGAGTATATCCCCGTCGCCAAATTTTATTTATTTTTAATTTATTTTATTTTTTAGCGACGGGTTTATCCCCGTCGCGAAATTTATTTATTTTTTAGCGATGGGTTTATCTCCGGTCACTAAATTTTAATTTTAACTTGATTTTTTTAAATTTCTTTTATTTTTTAGCAATGGGTATATCTCCGTCACTAAATTCAATTTTTTTTATTTCTTTTATTTTTTAGTGACGGGTCTGTCCCCCGTCACTAAATTTTACTTTTAATTTATTTTTTTCTTCTTTTATTTTTTTGTGACGAGTTTGGCCCCGTCACTAAATTTTATTTTATTTTTTTAAATTTCTTTTATTTTTTAGCGACGGGTTTGGTCCTGTCGCTAAATTTGAATTTTTTTTTGAATTTCTTTTCTTTTTTAGCGACGGGTTTCTACCCGTCGCTAAATTTTAATTTTCTTAATTTCTTTTAATTTCTTTTATTTTTTAGCGACGAGTTTATCCTCGTCGCAAGCTTTTAATTTTCTTTTAATTTTTTTTAATTTCTTTTATTTTTAAGCAACGGGTTTATCTCCCGTTGCTAAATTTTCATTTTAATTTTTTTTTTATTTTCTTTTATTATTTAGCGATGTGTTTATTCCCGTCGCTAAATTTTAATTTTCTTAATTTTTTTTAATTTTTTTTATTTTTTAGCGACGGGTTTATCCACGTCTCAAACTTTTAATTTTCTTTTAATTTTTTTTAATTTCTTTTGTTTTTTAGTGAGGGGTTTATCTCCTGTTGCTAAATTTTAATTTGATTTTTTTAATTTCTTTTATTTTTTAGCGATAGGTATATCCCCATCGCTAAATTTAAATTTTTTTTATTTTCTTTTATTTTTAGCGAGAGTTTATCCCCCGTCGCTAAATTTTAATTTTAATTTTTTTTATTTTCTTTTATTTTTTAGCGACGAGTATATCCCATTGCTAAATTTTTATTTTTTATTTCTTTTATTTTTTAGCGACGGGTTTATCCCCCGTCGCTAAATATTAATTTTAATTTGTTTTTTTTATTTTCTTTTATTTTTTAGCTACGGGTTTGGCTTCGTCACTAATTTTTTTTTAATTTCTTTTATTTTTTAGCGGTGGCTTGTCCGTTGCTGATTCCGTCGCTAAATTTAGTGACTGGTTTTTCATCACTAATTCCATCGCCAAATTAAAAAAATATTTAAAAAAATTAATGACGAAATTTTCGTCGCTAAACACTAATTTTCTTGTAGTAAACAATCATCAACTCAATACTGACGTGCTCAATGACCATTTTATTTTCTTTAACATGTTCCCTTATGGCTAAGTGTTTAATGTCAATGTGTTTACTTTGACTTCTATTTTTGTTGTTCTTAGCCATAAAGATATTAGCTGGATTGTTGTAAAAAATTCTCAATGGCTTAAAAATAGAATCCATAACTTTAAGCCTAGATATAAAACTCTTGATCCATACACCGTGTGAAGTAGTCTCAAAACAAGAGATAAACTCGACTTCTATAGTGGAAGTAGTAGTCAAGGTTTGCTTGTCACTCTTCCATGATATAGTTCCACTGATCATCATAGAAATATATCTTGATATTGATTTACATGAATCAATATAACCAGAAAATTCAGAATCTGAGTAGCCAATCATTTTCAGATTATCCGTCCGTCTATACATAAGCATGTAGTTCTTGGTGTCTTGAAGGTACCTCATTACTTTCTTTGCAGCTCTCCAGTGGTTCATACATGGATTACTTTAATATCGTCCTAACATTCCTACAGCAAATGCAATGTCAGGCCTTGTGCAGACCTGAGCATACATCAGGCCTCCGACAACGTAAGCATATGGAATGTTCTTCATTCTTTCTCTTTCAAAATCATTCTTTGAGCATTGGTTCAAATTGAACCTATCACCTTTCACAATGGGAACTACACTTGGTGAGCAATCATTCATCCAAAATCTCTCTAAAACTTTATTCATATAGGTTTCCTGAGACAGACCCAAAATGCCTCCAAATTTGTCTTCATGGATCTTAATGCCAATGACATAAAATGTCTCACCCATATCTTTCATATCAAAATTTTTAGAAAGGAACTGTTTTATCTCATGTCGCAAACCCTTATCATTGGTTGTAAGCAAAATGTCATCCACATATAAAACAAGAAAACAAATCATACTCTTTTGACCTTTTGGTATATATATTAATCTGTGGGGTTCTCAACAAATTCGAATGAAGAAATTACTACATGGAATTTAAAATATCATTGATGGGATGTGCTTATTTTAGGCCACATATGAATTTCTTTAGCCTGGGGTGGTATTTTACCCTCTCTCTTTTGATTAGCCTGAGATTTTCCTTTTTCTCGTGTTGTAGTCAGTATTGCACTTTCACCATGCTCTATCACAAGCCTCCATTCCTCTTGAACATACATGGTCATTAATTCATTGATTGACCATTTATCTTTATATGTGTTGTACGAGAATTTGAATGGCCCATTCTGTGGTGGGAGAGTGTTCAAGATATAGTGCAACAAAAAGAAATTGAACATTGTAACCTCGAGTTTCTTAAGTTGAGTTGTAATGTCCCTCATCTGCCTAATGTGTTCTCGCACACCTTTCACACTGGTGAGCCTCAAGGATAAGAATTTCATAATTAGGGTGCTTGCCAACGCCTTATATGAAGTGATAAATTGATCATCAATCACTTTCAACAAGTTTCAGACCTTTTCATGTTGATCAACAGAATCACGTGTACCAGTAAAAATTTTAGTCTTAATGAACATCATGCTGAAACGATTAAATCGCTCCCAACGTTCATAAAGTGCAATGTCCACTGCAATGCTGGTATTAGTGATTGTTGGTGGCCCATCTTTCCTAATAGCATAGTCAATGTCTAGCCATCCTAGATGGAAAAGAATTCTCTCATTTCATATTTTAAAGTTATCATCCATTAATTCTGGAATATCGCAACGAATATCAGAGAAATTAACAGGTTGTAAAGTTATATAAATATTATAAATGCTTATGTCAAAATTTTGAGGTCTAATTAAATAAATTTCATGTTTTATTAATGTAAATCATACATGAATGAATCTAATGATATAAAAATTGCATGTGGGCTTAAATTGTAATTCAAGTAGATTCATGTATTTTTTATGATAGAATTATCAAATTATGTACTCAATTCATGATTTATGGGTACATTATGAGAATAATTCTATTAAAAAAAACTTTATGATAAAACTATCAAATTATGTACTAATTCATAATTCCCATGGGAATATTATGAAATAATTTGATATTTTATTCTAATTAATTATATAAATATAATAAAATTTATGTGGAAAAAAATTATTATATTAAATATAATTAATGTTTATAATTCTTTATGTGATGGCTAATCCTTAATTAATTAAAATTATATGGATCATTAGACATTTAAATATTATGCATAAAATTAAGTTTTTTGCAAATAATCTGTATTGCATAATTTAACTATTCACAATATATATTATATTATGCTCAAAAAATATTCTCATATATCATATAATATACATAAACACAATATTGCATAATTAAATCATAATATTATTTACATATTATTAATTTTATGCAAATGAACTCATTCAACATATTGCATAAATTAATATGGACAAAATAAATTAATTCATGCAAATAAGTTGAAGCAAATAATCACAAAATTCTTCTTTTTTTTTTAACAAAAATGGGCCAGCAGCTATACTTAATTTTGCAAGCAGTAATGGATTAAAACATGTAAGCCCAAAGTGAAAAAATATGCAAGTTCAATAGTGTGTTAAAATATCTAAGCCCAATAATGAATTAAAACATGCAAGGTCCATATCCTACTTAAAAGCCTAGGAAAACATCAACAATTTTTAGACCCAATAATAAATTAAAACATGCAAATCCCATCCCACTTAAAAGCCCATGAAAACTAGTCCAATGAATGGCCAAATTGAAATATCAACCCATGAAAAACCAGCCCACTTAATGGCCAAATTGAAACACCAACTGAACAATGTTATCTTCAATCTCCAGTCGGGTTGTTTTGACTCGGTTTCAACTAGTCAAGTAGACCTGATTAAATCTCATGATTTCAACCATTAAATTAAATGATTTAAATTATAAAATATTCAAAAAATAATTTCCTAAAGATTCCTAAACTCAAATCATAAAAATACTCTAGAAAACTGCAAGTCAAATCAAAACTTCAAAGGAATTTGCTATCAAAATTTTTTTCCAAAATTTTGAAAACGTCAAGATAGAGGCAAATAATGGCTCTGATACCAACTATTAGACAAATAAACCGGTTTGACATGCTAACATAGTTGGAAATGTTTAAACCATAATCAATTAATGAACTACATTTACAACTCAACCAACATAGCTGGCACATAATGGAAATGTCGGGCCATAATTAATCAAGGAACTTTACATCTCCTTCTCCTAACTTCCAATGGCTTCTTTCAGCACTGTCAATGTTGAAGTTTTGGAACTCATCAATTGGGAAAAACATCATGCCAATGACATAAAAATCCAATGGAGGACTTCTAAGAAACAATAAGATTTTTGTGAAAGTATGACATCCCTGACAGCTAGATTATTGAGTTCAACACCAACCTTCAAGCTTGTCATCTTGTTATTGAGAAAAATTGTGTCCCAATCCATGTCTTTAGCTTCGAATTCCATGTGCAACTATATGTTGTCACATTTGAGATTTCCTCTACTAGTTCAATATCGTGACCACGCAGTTATATCCCTATGCTTGGAGATATACTTGACGACCTTTCAAGTGGTGTTATGTTTTCGAGGTTGAGGCAATCCTGACCTTCTTCTAATACTAATTCAACACAGTTCAAGATTTTGATGGTTAGATTTACTTTTCTCCTAAAAGATGTCGTCATCTAAAACACCCTCGACAACAGAAGAGCTCATTATGAGTGGAGACTCCCAAGTATTTTTAAGAATAGAAAAGACTCCTATGTCTTTATTCATCCGCAAGTCATCAATCCATCGAAGGGCATTTGGCTGGCTCAAAATGGTTGGATGGTGTCGAGGAAGAGCCTTCCATCTTTTGACAAAGACATTTGGGAGATAGTGACAAAGTTGTTCAGCACCTAAAACACCTTCAAGGAGTTCAAGAATGATATCTTTACCAAACCCTTCTTGATAAACTATGCCCTCTCTTCAATAAGAAACGTATGTGATTCTTTCTCACCTTTATTTATTTTCATGTCTCTTCCTTTAACCTTATACTTTACACTCTCTTTTGTAGGCAAAGATTTCATTCGCGCTATCTTGGGGACCGAACTATTCGGGGGAGATACTAGACTTTTTAGTTTTTGATGGGTCATCTCTCCTAGATAGTTTGGGGAAAGCCACCATTCGTAAATGCCCCCCACGATGCAACAATTTCATTCGCATTAGATTGTTGGCATACCTATTCGAGGAGATACTAGACTTTTCGAATTTTGATGGGTTGTCTCCCTTAGATATATAGTTTGAGGAAAATATTTTGTAAATGGCCCTCTGAAGCAAGCCTTTTAGACCTGTCGCCCAAGGCTCTGCTGAAGAGGTGGAAACAAGGGAGGTAGGTTGTCAAGGCAGACCCCAACATGTTCGTTGTGGCTTCAGGCTTGAGAGAGTGCTTGATGCTCTTCTTGCCAAGACTTACACCCAAAGGAAACAAGCCATAATGTCTGACTAGGGTGAAAAAGAAGAACCAAAGGTTTTGAGCAAAACTCCCCTGATTTGACTTAGGAATCAAAACACACTTAAAATGAACACAAAGTAAACAATGAATCAAAATTGATTACTGCTTTGGAATTCCATTTTTTATTTCTTCTTGAATCAGTGTACAATCCTTGTGAGATCTTGTAGGTAGTTTATGTGGCGGTTTCTCCCCCTCCTCTAAATTTCAAAGTGGTTGTCAATGGATAACTGCCACAACCCCTTTTATAATATACAGACAATAAGGTTTTTTAGATGGGAGAGGACTTGACCTATAATTGTTTAAAATTTGGACTGTCCCATTAATAATGAACCCAACTTTGTGTATGTCGGGCCCTATATCTCTTTGTACCACACTTTCAATATAAAATAAGAGATGAATTTAGGTCCAACTTTATGATCACATAATTAATTTTGAGTTTTACCAATTCATAATTTGATTTATTTTTACAAATATAAAGGTAATTAGTGGAATTCATTTATAGAAAATATTCAACAGAGGTTTCCTTGGTGCGAACTTCGCGCGGTCTGGTCCTAGCCAAAGATCATGCTGCCTTGTCTGAGGGCGAGTCGGAAGACAAGCGTGTGACTGGGGACTTGGTTGCTCAGTTGTAATGAGAAACTGATGAGGTAATTGTTTGTTTTATTAGAGCATCTGAGCCTATGCCTAGCATTGGAGAGCTCATGCGCTCGAAGATTTACACGCGAGGCTACTGCATCGAATGCCGAGGCTGCTACTGTTGAGAATTAGGCGAAGGGCGCCGGTGACATCCTTGGTGTTTCCGAGGTTGAGGCTAGCTTGAGGGAAGATGACAATGCATCTTTAGGTATTCTTGAGGAAACAAAATAAGATAAGACTTAGGGAATGGGAAATTCTATTTGCACCACATCTTTTGTTCTCCATAGTCATCTTCCACACTTGCATAATTATTTTTCAAAAATACCCTTGTACACAGCCATCCCACTTGCATCACCTATTATCACACCTGACTATCATCGCTGGCGGCCACGAGACACGTGGCGGCCCATCATTTCACCTGCCAACTGCCACGATTAATGCGGTTATCCATCATCACAAAGCTCCCATTTACAGCGACATCACCAGTCATCGTAGGCATTCGTCCATCATCGCAAAGCTTCCACTGGCAGTCACATCGCCCATCATCGCAGGCGATCATGTTTATCACGATCGCCGATGAGAGCGTCGTCGTTGGGAGAAAGAGAGAGATGGGTACGATGATAGGTAAGAGGTGGGAGCTGATGGCGGTTGTGTTGATGGGCGGTCGTTAGTGATAATGGGTGGTTACAAGTAAGGGTAAAAATGACTTTTTCTTTTATGTGTTTTTCAATGTGGGTGCAAAGAGCAAAATGGGTGACTGCATATAGAATTTCCCTTAGGAAAATTTTATTTCACTACAAAAAATCAACGTTTTAGTGACAAAAAATTCTGTCGCTAAAAAATTTAGCGACGGATTTAGTGACGAGTACCTTTCCGTCGCTCAAAAGGGCATCGCTGAAATTTAGCAATGGGGTTAGCGACGGGAGTATTTTAGCGACGGAATCAGCGATGGGGTTGACCCCGTCGCTAAATTAAATTTTTTTATTTTTTAGTGATGGGTCCCCGTCGCTAAATTTGTATTTTTTTTATTTAATTTTTTAGTGACGGGGCAATCCCGTCACTAATTCCGTTGCCAAATTCAACCCCAAAATTCAACGCGCGCTAAGCCCCAGCAACCCCTCATGTGCGCCACGTGGCCGCTTCTCTACTCGCCACGTGGCAGCGCTAGGATGATACTCTCAGCAATTATCTCATGCTCTCAACTAGATTCGAACCCCCAACCTCTCATGACTAAGTTTCGCGCGCCAGCTAGCTGATCTGGAAGCCTCTTTGTTCATTGATGTATATAAAATATATTTATACTATTCTCTTTCAAATATTTTAGAATTATATTTATATACCAAAATTTCTCAAACTTATTTAATGATATTAATTTTAATATTTAATGTTAGTAAAGGGAAATGACTATTAATTTTAATTTTATTTCGTTTTTAATTTAAATAAGACTTTATTAATTATTATATTAGTAGTGAAAAATTATATTTTTATTTTTATTTTAATTTTAATATATCTAAAAAATTATTAGTTAATATTAGTAAAAATTATTGTGATATGTTTAAATGTAAAATTTTTAATTTTTAATTTATTTATTTTATTTTTTAGTGACGAGTTGACTCATCGCTAACTTTTAATTCTTTATTTAATTTTTTTTTATTTTTTAGCGATGGGGTTGACTCGTTATTAATTTTTTTTTTTTTAATTTTTAGCAACGGGAAATACCCCGTCGCTAAATTTTTATTTTTTATTTAATTTTTTTTATTTTTTAGCAACAGTGTTGACCCAGTTGCTAAATTTTAATTTTTTTTAATTTTATTTAATATTTTAGCGACGAGGTGATCCGTCACTAAATTTTAATTTTTTAATTTAATTTTTTTTACTTTTTTAGTGACAAGAGTGATCCGATAGCTAAAAAATAAAAAAATTTAAATAAAAAAATTAAAATTTAGTGACGGGGTAGACCCTATTGCTAAAAAATAAAAAAAATAAAAAATTAAAATTTAGAGATAGGGTTACTCCAGTTGCTAAAAAATAAAAATAAAAAAATAAAAAATTAAAATTTAGGGATGGGGTTACTCTAGTTACTAAAAAATAAAAAAATTAAATAAAAAATTCAAATTCGCTAAAAAATAAAACAAATTTAAAGAAAAAAAATTAAAATTTAGGGATGGGATCACTCCCGTAGCTAAAAAATAAAAAAATAAAAAAAAATTTAACAACGGGGTCACTTCCATGGCTAAAAAGTAAAAAAAAAAATTAAATAAAAAAATTAAAATTTTAGTGATGGGTATTCCGTCGATAAATAAAAAAATATTCAAAAAAATTAGCGACGGAAATTCCGTTGCTATCTGTCACTAATTAGTGACGGAATAATTCCGTCTCTAAATTCCGTCGCTAAATACGATTTTTCTTGTAGTGTTTATAGTATGAAATTTTGCTCTCCATAGTCATATTTTAATATAACTAAAATAACCTTCAACAAAAACCCTTTTTTGCCCTCTACAGGCACAAATTTGGGATTCGCTTCTCTCCTCACATCGCTGGTAGCCCTTCCTCTTCTTTGTTCATCATTGCCGCTAGCTTACTTCCTTAACAACGGCAACAAAGACTGTTAGTTGTCAAGCAAGAAATAAAGGAGAAAATCGACAGTCATGGAGACGACAAACGATAGAGTTTAGGAAGGAAGAGAGGAGATCGACGACCCCATCTATACATCCTCCAACGATTGTGTTCCTCACAGCTGCCCATCATCACAAAGCTCTCATTGGTAGCCATAACAAACACGGAGCTCCTCGAACCCCAGGGTTTGGGTGCGATGATAGGCAGTCACATTCGTCACGGCAGTCGGTGGGAGCTTTGCGATGAGGGAACGTGGTCGTCAGCGATGATGGTGTATGTGAAGAGGAAGTAGGATGGCTCTGTATATTAAAAGGTATTTTCGAAAAAATAATTGCTACAATGAGTAATTATGAGTAATTGTGAAGGGCAATTGTAAAAGGTCAATGTAAAGAGCAAAAGAGGTGGGTGTAAATAGAATTTTCCTCTAAGACTTAATAGGACACATTGAGAAAACTAATTTTCAAAAGAAAAAATCATTTCAATTTATCAAATTTGAAGAAATAAGAAAAAGATAGGCTTTACTTTTGTCTATTAAAAAATGGATTCGACTATAAACAATAATACTTTGAGAAAATATTCAATGCTTTTGGCTCTAAAAGACAAATTATGCGAATGAATGTGTTTTTGGTGGTTATAATAATAATATATTCGTACCCATACTCCAAAAGTAATGCAATTGACGAAAGATCTACTAATTTATATCATCTTAAATCCCAATCTCAAAGTGGAAAATAGCAAAGTAAGCATCAGTACCCTTTCTTTGTGCAAATAATTATCAATCTTTTTTTTAAGTCCATACATAATTCTGGATTTGATCTGCAAGCCAGCTTTAGAATACATGGGAGACAGACATATTTGATTTTCCAGGAAGTCCAAAGCCTTTATCCAGTGAGTGGATGCTGAGTCTGCACCTAGGAGGACTGCATGAGCAGGATGTACTGTACATGCATATTTAACTCAAGCATAGATTTTATATATATATATACCTATATCTATATCTATATATAAAAAAAAAGAAAAATTACAGTGAATATATAATGTCACAGCCCCCCTCTCTTCGATGTAATGTAACAGACAGTGGTATGTGGAGTGGTCACCAATTATTTATTGTAAGAGGTGATCGTACACTGAGGGTGGTATAGTGTAGTATTTATTGTTTTATTAGTTGAGTGATAATTTTAAATATTATATTTTTGAATCCATGGCAAACCACAATCAAACTATTAAATATATAAATGAACATAGAATTTTAATATGAAAAATTTAAATAAAAAAATTACAGATAAAAAAAAATCACTATAATGATATTGATACCATAAAAGTGATATTGCTATCATAATTGCAGGGTATTGGACATTTATTTATAGACTTAACACTCATCTGTAGATGGACACAAAAAATTATATTCTGATCATAAAATGAGTCAAGAAGATAAGTTTTTGATTTGAGATAAATCTCAATCACAATTAAATTTGATATTCTAATTACAGTTAAATTTAAAATTTTAATCACGATCAAATTAAAAGTGTCAATCTCAAATGAATTTGAATTTTAGGTCACAATTATTACAATCTCCATCTTCGTACAAAATTCAAATATAGAATTATCTATAATTCTTTCTTCCAATAAAATCACAAAAAATTAAACTCATTGACGAATACCAACCAAATCCACATCATGAGAAATATCAACCAAATCCACAAAATGCTAGTTGCAATGAATATCTTTAATTAGCTACACTCAACGTTAGGCAACAAGATTAGTTTCAGCATGCTTTTGAGGAAGTTTGATATTTCTTCTAAATCTTTTTTTTTGCAATACATGATAGAGTTTAATTGTATGTATATTTTTATCTAATTTTCATTTTAACCTTGTACTATCTTCCTATATAAAATGTGTGTTTATATGAATTTTATATTATTTTAACCTTTTTTTGTAGAAATATAGCAAAGGAAATAAAATCGAAGATTTGTGTATAAAAAAAAAAGAAACAAGAAAAAAATATTATAAAATTAATATTGTAATATAAATAAAAATAAATAAATATTTTAAATAATTAATTTTATAATATAATTAATAACATATTAAATATTATATATTATATTACATTATATATTATAATAGTGGCGTGAATTGAAGGAAGACTTGGGCTAGGGCCATGTCCATGCGCACATATATAATAATAGGCTAAAGACATATCCAACCCCTTGACTTTTGCCTATTTAACTAATTGGCCCCCTCAACTTGAGGAGGGACGTATTAGCCCCTTCATCTTTTAGTTAGGGCCTATAAACACCTCAACTTTGAATTTAAAGACCCATCAACCCCTCAGTACTATGTGTGAAATCATGCTAAGTTGAGGAGAGTGAGCAATAAATGAGTCTATCTCTCTCTTCTTGCTGCCATAGTCTTCTCTTCTATCATTCTCTTCCACCAAAAACTATTGTCATTGTAGCCATCGTCGTCTCCGTTGCAGCCGTCGCCTTCTCCGCTTTTTCGCGCTTCCAATTGTTCGCCTCTGGTCATTGCCCCTCTTTGTTGTTGGTGTCCATACTTCTTCAATTGTTGCGGCTTGGCTTTTTCTCTAATTTTTCTTCCTCCATCAGTTCTTCTCCCATTCAATCCCTACTATGTTCTTCCCTAATTCAATCCCCTTTCTTCCACCAAGATCTATACTGTTCGCCTCCAATTACTGCTACCGCCTCCTCCGTTTGTATACATATATATATATATACATACAGATATATACATAATATATATGCATCAGTTTCCTATATATATTATGTATACATATTATGTTCTAGATCCATCCTGCGTTGGACATCAAATTCGTTCGTCGCCTCTATCGTCAGCATCCTCCCCTGAGCAACACTGTGTATATATATATTATATATATATACAACAATGCTGTTCATTATGTATGTTTGTATTAATATAAATTTTTGATAAATAATTATGTATAATTTATTAATATTTAATGATAAAAATTTATCATTTAGACATCAATATATATTGTATTAATATAAAATTTTAATAAATAAAAATATATAATTTATTGACAGATAAAATTTTATTAGACATCAATATGTTTGTATTATATTAATAATAAAATAATAATTTATAATTTATTAATATATATTATATTAATATGAAACTTAATACTAAATAAATGCGTGTCACACAAGTGCAGTCCTGTAAGTGATTTTGAATTTTGAAGTGTTTAATAGACCTCAAATTGAAAGTTGATGGGGCTGATAGGTCCTCTCTTAAGTTCAGGGGGGGTAAATGGTTAAACCGGGAAAGTTAGAGGGCTTGAGTGTGTCTTTAGCCTATAATAATATTATAAAATTAAGGAAGGAATTGAGGAATTGAAGCAGCACACCAGATTAGAAGGCAAAGAAGTCGCAAGGTGCACAAGAGGAAAAGAAGCGACGCATAATGAAGGCACAAGAGCACGCAATAGTAGCAAGCAACGGATTCAAATTCATGCGACCCATATTAGTTTTAGATCAGGGCAAGGAGCTCTTTTTTCTTTTTAATTTTAGTGTTTATTTTCATTTTAATTATGTTTAACTAAATTATTTTAGATAGGGCTTGGATGAATTTTAATTTTGAGATTATGTGATTATTTGTTTAGTTTTAATTAAAACCCAATTATTATTTCTATGAGAAATTTATATTATTGTGTTTAATGTTTTAAAAGATTGACCATCTTTTAATGATTTAATAATTTATACATGATTGATTAAATGATTGTTATAAATTAGATCTATAGACAATATAAATCACATGCTTAACTATGATATCAAGGGATAATTAACTCATGTGTTAAAATCAAAAAAGTTTAGTGAGTCACATCCCCTTCCGAGATTAGAGATTTTTAAAGAACTTAATACTTATTTATTCTTTTAACATCTACTAAAAAATTTGACAGTGAATTTGAATTAATAAATGATTAATATGACTTGAAAAAACTCATTAATTAATTGAGAGAAATCCACCATCACACGCAAATAATTTTAAAATACTGTAAGGGTATTTTGGTTTTGAATCAGATTGAATAAATAACTACATAACCTAAATTAAATGAAATCTAAATCTTAGTGCATTAATTAATTAATTTTTCTCATAAAGAATTCAATTTTCCATTTATTTTTATTTTTCTTTTTCTTCATCCAATTAATTAATTTGTTCAACTTAGACTAAATTAAAATTATTTTGCTATTTGATCTAGTTATTATGGGATCAACGTTCGTTTTTATCACTATATGCATATTTGACTAGGGTATATATTTGACCAGGGTATATATTTGACCAAATTAATTTTACATAAATCACACATCAATACACTATTATGATGGATTGACATTTTCTGGTGGGCTTGACTTGGAGTTTGACTTAATTTGAGATGATAACTCAAATGTATGACTCTTACCAATTTTAAGCTCCACTTGAATGTTAGAGCTCTGCATCCTATAGAGTTATATTCTTTTGCAAACAAACCATGAAACATAACAATTTTATCAAAAATAACATTTCTAGTAATTACAACTTTAGATACTTCTAGATTCCATAACTTATAAGTCTTAACACCATATTTATAACCAAGGAAGACACATCATTTAGACCTTGGTTCTAATTTTCCATTATCAACGTAAACAAATGCAGGACATCTAAAAATTTTCAAATCAGAATAATTTGTAAGAGTACTAGACGATACTTTTTTGAGAGTTTTCTTATCAATAATAAGAAAGAGACCGATTAACCAAAAAACATGACATGTTTGCAACCTCAGCCCAAAATAACTTAGATAAACTAGAGTTAGACATCATACAATGTACTTTTTCCATCAAGATTTTGTTCGTTCACTTGACTACACCATTTTGCTGTGGCGTGCTTGGAACTGATAAATGCCTTATAATTCCTTATCTATTACAGAAATCATTAAATTCATTTGAACAAAATTATAAACCATTATTTGTGTAGAGACATTTAATTTGTCTTTCATTTTATTTCTCAATCATAGCCTTCCATTGTTTGAACTAGCAAAAACATCATTATCCTGTTTCAAAAATAATATCCAAACTATTCTAAAAAAATCATCAATGAAAATTAACATATATCTGACACCATCTTTAGAGGGAACTCTGGTAGGACCCAAAAAATCAGAATGGACATAGTCTAATGTCCCTTTGGTATTGTGAATACTTTTATTAAATTTGACTCATTTTTGCTTATTAAAGACACAATGCTCAAATAACTGTAGTTTTTCAATATTCTAGCCTTTTAGAAGTCATCTTTTGTTTAATTTAGCTATACCTATTTTACTCATATCTCCAAGACGCATATACCACAATTGAATGATATCAGTATCTAACAAAGAAGAAGTAGAAACAACATCACTTGTAACAGTAGAATCCTACAAAACATATAATCTACCATACTACTTTTTACCTTTCATCACAATAAGAACACATTTACTGGCCTTAATGACTCCATCTTCACCAATGAACTTATACCCATTTAAATCAAGGAAATAAGATTTCTCTTAAGATCAGAAACATGTTTGACATCAGTTAAAGTTCTAACAATACTATCAAATATTTTAATTTTGATTGTTTTAATGCCAACAATTTTATAAGAAGAATTATTTCTCATCGACAGATCACCAATAGTCAAAGTTTTATATGTTAAAAACTATTATGGGTATTTCTTGGACCACTTCTTATGGGATTGATTCGACCCAACAGGCTAGCCTAATTGGCCCAAGGTCGAGGTTGTCAGAACAAGGTTGTATGTCGTTGAGACCTGAGCTCAGATTGTGAAACCAAGCGAGCTTCTAGCGATGCTTCCAACTCGCTGGCCTAACCGTTCAGCTCGCATAACAACAAGACTGCTAAATAAATGGAGGCGGGACCCACATATCTTACCTGAGGCAACCAGATCCCAGGTAATGCAGAATCTACTCTCGATTTTATGGAGTTGATAAGGACACATTATCCCTCATAATATTATCCTTCCACTTTTGGATTTTATGTAAATTGTACACACCCCACATTATAAATAAGGGTCAAAATACCATCGTAAGGGATATGGACAAGAATGATATACTGTTACTCTGCTGGAATCACCAGAGAACAGTCATGGACTAGGCATCATTCTAGCCGAACCACATAAAAACTTCCCTGTGTGTGATTTATTATTTGTTTTCATTTGTTTCTCCTATTTGCATTTGTGCTCATTTCTCTCATTGCGGGCCTACGAATCATAGTCAACCAACTCAGAACATCGACAAAAACCAATCCCTATTAGGAAACTTATGAAACGTGCATGCTCTCTTAATGATCCAATTTCACAATGTTTGATAATTTCATTAGTTATCACCATAAGTTCCCCATCACTATTATTATTTTCAACAATATTGGTTTCACCTGAAGTTTTTTGTTGTTTCCCTTTTTGGTCAAATTATTCTCTTAAGTTTGTTTTGTAGTTTAAAATACTCGTTTTTAATGTGTCTTTTTTTCTTACAATAATTACAGATTTTGTCTTTATTTCTAGACATGAATCTACTTTTTCCTTTACCATCAGAATTTCTATCATATATTCTCTCTCTAATCAACAAATCATTTCCTTGATTTTTAGAATTTTTCAATAA
This sequence comes from Diospyros lotus, assembly GCF_014633365.1. Lineage (NCBI taxonomy): Eukaryota > Viridiplantae > Streptophyta > Magnoliopsida > Ericales > Ebenaceae > Diospyros > Diospyros lotus. Next base: position 30,195,311 of record NC_068344.1, read on the forward strand.
TTACATATTATTTTTTTCTTTTGAAAACAAAGCATCATAAACTTTTTCTAAGATGAGAGTGTCATGACGCATGATTATAGAGTATGGTATCTCTAAAAGTTGAATATGACATTTGTAAAGAACATAACAAAATTAAGCCCAAATTTTTATCATCATATTTAACCTTTGTGCTTTCCAAATCAAACAATTTCCTTAAAAACTATTAAATGACTTTCAATAGTTGTACATTTTGCCATTCGATAAGAATATAACATATGTTTGAGATGCAACTTACGGTTCAAGATTTTAGTTATACACAATTGTTTTAGTTTCAGCCATAGAGTAGTAGTAATTTTTTCTTTCAAAACATTTTACAAAATTTGATTTGATAAATGCAAATGTATCTGAGAAGGCTTTATGATCCTTATGTTGTTTTTCCTCTGTACTCCATGATTGTGGCATTTTATCAAAGCCCAAAAGTACATCATCTAAATTTGTCTGTACCAAAATTGCGTGCATCTTAACCTACCATAGTAAACATTTAATATTCTAGTCTAACAATGGAATATCACACTTTAAGGTAGTTATTACAAAGATCAAATAATGTCAAATGTTTAATAAATAAAACCCCAATAGAAATCATACCAAGATAGGGGATATAGGCAGCAAATCTGATTTGGCGAGTCTAATCTAATCTAATGGGTCAGATTTGACCTGAATAGATTTGAAGCTGATTGAATCTTAGCGGGTCTGGTCTGGACTAGATTTGGGCCAAGATTAAGGTAGTGGTTGTCGACAATGGAGAAAGTCGACAACAACGACGAAAATCAAGGCAACCAACGATGAAGCGATCGAAAATGATTAATGACAAGGCTGAGCTGGGAGGCTAACAATGGCTGAATACAACAGAAGCTTGTTAAAGGCTAATGGTTATGATGGAGGTGGTGATCAAAGAAGGCGATAACTAGCAATGGCAAAGTTGAGGGGGTTAACGATTAATGGCGATGACGAAGCTGATAATGGGGAAAGGCCAATAATCGTGAGGCGATGGTGGAACATGTTATACAATCGTTGCAAAGAATCATCAAAGAAGATACTGAAACGGCTGTGATGTAGTAAAAAATGTCGATTAAGGACTAGGCTCATGGCAGTGATGACAGTAGGCCAAGATGTGGTCAATGGCGGGGGCAACAACTATTAGTGTTGTGTGCCGTAATGCTAGATTTGGATGACATCCAACGAGCTTGTAATTAATATATTTATTGTATCTTTGTATATATTAATAAAATGCAAAGTTTTCTTTATTTATATTCTCTTCAATTAATTATATAAATGAGTTATTGGATATTCTGTTTGAGAATCTTATTCTCAAGGTGTTGAGGTTGTGTGATAAGATTCTCCAATAACAAAACTTCTTAAACTATTGTTAGTTCTCAGATTCTTTGAATGGGGACTCTAATTAATTGAGTATGAATTAGCACATGAGTTACTACCTCATTCAATATGAGATACTGATGGGATGATGGTGTGTCACGTGTCATATGACATAAGATGTTGCTAGTAAACTTGTGGGTGGTCGTTGGGAAACAATCAATCGAATGTGATGTCGATGACTGATTATATGGCATGAAAGATAATAGTCAGGTTGTCAAGTTATGATGGTGTTGATCCTTGAATTTGAACCGATACAATTGTTTTATGTATTGGTGTGCAGGATTTTTTAATGAGTCGAATCATCCAATTAGGGGGTGGGAACGTTCATCTATGTGGTTCCATATTGTTAGTATATAGAGACAGGTGTTGGGGATAGGATTAATCACTCTTGTCAGTAATTATTGGGTGAACGTTTTATGTGATATATTGTTAGTGTGATGGGATAGCCCTGCCCAAGGTAGATTAAATATCAAGAAATGGTTTCCTGAAGTATTATCTAGTCACATTGATGAGGTCAGACACATAGTTATTAAGTTAATGAGTTTATCACTCCATGATGTGATGGAAGGATTATAATACACAGTAATCGTTAACTGTAATAGGTTTACTTGAAGTAAGATTTCACTTCCACCTATATTCTCCTAAACTGCTGCTAGGTGCTATTCAAGAACACTTGGATCGTCATCGGGATATGGAGAAATTTCAGTGGTGAGTCAAGGGGTTGACCTGTATCAAAAAGGGTTTTGGTGCTATTTGATTATTAGTGGGTAATGAACCTAAAAGGTCATACACCATATAATGTTGCGTTTGGTATCAATATCGTGTGCCCAAAGAGTCTTAGGAGATTCCAGGTCAAAAGTTGACCTAGTGGCCTTGAAAGTCGACTCTTTCATTCGGGAAGGTCAACTCTTGGGGGCACTAAAAGTTGACTCTTGTTGCTTTGAGAGTCGATTCTCGATCCAAGTTACCAGCCAATTGAGCACCACGTGGTGGAATAATTGAAGTTGTTGATGGGGGTGAATGTTAAATTTGAAGGAAGATTAAATTGGAGGAGAAAAACATTAATTATTAAGGGAAAGGGTCTTCTGCATTAATTAATATTTCTGTCTTTTTTTTCTCCTTCTTCCTCTGTAAAATTATGCTGCTGCTAGAAATAAATATGCATGAAGGTTAGGGCTGGACCTTCCATGAGGCGGTTTCCTTAGAGCCCATGGATATTTAATTATTTGGGGGCCCATAAATCTCCCTCTCTATAAGCGCCCATAGCCCACTACCCAGGTAATCCAGTCGCCCACCCCATCTTTCTCTGCAAATGGGCTTCGCCCCTGCCCTAATCCTTCTCCCTCTCTCGCTTTCGTTCGCTGCCTCTCTCTCGCTTTCCATTACTCCATCACTCGTGCCCTCGCCTTCGCCATCGTTGGCTCACTGCTCGATTGCTCACAACTCGCCCTCACTCTACTTTGTCGCTCACTGCCTCTCTCTCGCTCTTCGTCGCTCGTGGTCTCGTCTTCACCCTTGTCGTCGCTAGCTCGCCCCTCGGTTGCTTGCAGTTCACCCTCGTTCTCACTCTCATCTCTCGCTCTCACCTCTTGCTACTCCGTGGCTTGCTACCTTTCTCTCTCACTCCGTCTCTCACCCTCGCCGATGGTAGCTCGTTCTTGCCTTTTTCTTCGTCACTAGTCGCTCATTGACTCTCTCATCTTTGGATTGCTGCTGATTGATTCAGATTTGCTTCTCAAATGCTTTGACTCCACGATTCGAATGTACTTTACGATTCGGGCCCATTTTTGTATTTCGTCTCAGGGCCCCAAAAATCTTAGGTACGGCACTGATGAAAGTCAAGTGTAAAATTTTGAGACGCAGACATTGGTAATACAGAGAAACTTTGTGTCCAGCATGGGAAGAGATGACCGCAATGGTACTGGACTGCATACTAGGTGTGGGCAAACTAAGACCACAATAACTCGAGGTGGAATTAGTTTGAGTACAAAAACAGTTTATGCACTTCATTCTTACATCGTACAACAAATATGGATTTATTTATATTCATGTGATGAATATGCATATTGCTTAAATATCCAAGCAATGTATGACGCATATGTTTATTTCACTGCGTGTATCTGATAAATAATAAAAATTTTGTTTCTACCCATATCACCATATACGTGATTTCCTTTAGTAGTGGTGGTCAACGGCTAGATAGCTTGAACTTTTAGCACAAAAAGATGATGAAGAGTTGTAGATCCAACAACTGAGATATGTTAAAAGTTGATGGTTTGATCCATCGACTTTAATACCAATTTGTTAGGATTTTAGAACAAAAATCAATTACAATCAAACTATCAAACACACAAACGAATATAAAATTTTAACGTGAAAAACCCAAATCGAAAAAAATTACAGACAAAAATAAAAAAATATTACTATGATGATGTACTACAAAAATGATATTACTATTATAATTCTAATGTATTGGCCATCTATTTATATATTTAACACTTATCAGTAAATATATACAAAAAATTATATTTTGATAAGAAGATGAACCAAGAACATAAGCCTTCGATTTGAGATAAATTTCAATCATAGTCAAATTTAATGTCTTAATTACAATCAAATTTAAAATTTTAATCATAGTTAAATTACAAATCCTAATTTTAAATAAATTTAAATTTTGAATCATAATTATCATATTAACTCTATTTGTATATATGTTACAATAAAACTAACTCAACTTCCCCTCTCGTTTGCTTGAGCATTGTGGGGTTGTCACACTAGGGGAGAGAGAGAGAGAGAGAGAGAGAGAGAGAGAGAGAGAGAGAGAGAGAGAGAGAGAGAGAGAGAGTACGTAGGCAGGCATAAGAAATTTGGTCAATATATTGTGGTTATAAAAATATACCATCTTTAATAACCCATACTAATTAATATTATGTAGGAAAATTTTGTACATAATTTGTATTTGTGTGAATCATTATTAGTATTATATTATGGGATTCCATCCCACGACCCATCTAAATCAATACGATATATAGGATAATACGCATGCTAGTAATGAAGTAAGATGGATTGAGTCTGAGTGGCACCTACAATTTATATTCACGTAAATCCAAATCCTTCACTAAAATAAGTAAGCTAGCCACCTACCTACAAGACTGAACACCTCAGGATTTGTAATTAATCTAATACGATTTCCCACATATTGCTCGACAGTGTGAAACCCCCCTTATATATTTGGATTAAGACCAATGCTTATATATTTGGATTAGGACCAATGTGTGTACGATCCTAACTGTTAGACTATATAGTGGGGACAATCCCGTATATCTTATTATGATTTCATCTTGATCTTTCCATCTCATCTTCTTCCGTGACTTAAATTGATTGCAGTTTTTGGGAATTATTGAAACTCTCCCGTCTCCTCCACAAAAGCTGTAGATCTAATGACAACATGATGAACATCTCCCCCTAAATTAATCAAAATATAACATTATCTTAAATCATAAATTATTATGATGATTTTATTTATTTATTTACCGTACTAATCATGTTATATTATTTCTGTTTACAAAAAATTGACTTTTATTATTAATTTATTTTTACATTTTAATTTAATAAAACCTTAATGTAATTTTTATTTTATACTAATTGATAGCAACCTCAAATTTGGAATCATGATGAGATGCCCCAACAATTTGGTCACCATATTCCCCCCCATGATTTAGGCTTCTAGTGACTTTTGGGAACGTAATTAACCACCCTATACGAAAAGGTAACTTTATGAACTGATTCACGTTGGGCTGGCTGATTTGACAATTCTACCCTCCTAAACGACGGTGACAAAGAAAAATAATTGGGGTATATGGGTAAATTCCCACTACCTTTAATACTTGATTATGCCAATGATTCAGGAACCTTTCCAACTCCTTATACATATACATATACACATATAATTGTATTTAGACACAGAATTTTAATATTTCAGATTAATTATCAAAAAATCTATGATGCCCCCATTATTATTTAAATTTTTTTAATTATTAATGTTAAAATTAGATGTCTAAATAATATTTTTTATGATAGTGTTCGTTAACCAAGATATAGACACTAAAAAGTAAAATATAAAAAATATTTCAAAAAAAAATATTTTTCATTGTATTTGTTAAATTTATTTGATAACCTTTAAAAAAAAAATTACTTGACTTCTTATATAATATTTTTTTAAATATGTTTATCAAACATATCTTAAAGTTTATAAATAAAAAAAAAATAACCCATATATTCTCTAATATATTTTAAAAATTTAACAAACAGTTTAATAAAAATTTTAAAATGCTTCTCAATATTTTTTTAATTATTTTATATTTTAATTTAAAAAATTATTTTAATATTCTCTTAATATAATTTTATTTTATTTATTTTAATAAATATTATTTATATAAAAAAATATATCCACTATGGTGGCCTTGGGGTGTGGGCATCTATGTTTTAACTTTTTTTCAATAGTGGACGTAGTAGGGGTAGGGAGAGGGGCATTGGCATGGGGCTGTTGGCTGGTGGCTGGTGGACCTCTCACTATTCACTAACAGACAAAAAGTATCAAAGATTACAAAACAAATCTCTATAAACAAGTGGGACAAAATGAGCAGTGAAAACATGCATAGGTTGTGTCTGCTGCCTATTTGCTGGCTCCTCCACCACAACTTTGGTGCTCATTTGAACTCCTAATAAGCTTGCAAATGAAACATGGGAATGGAAATGAATGAGATATCATATGGTAAAACTACACTATTTTCTGAATTTGTGATTGTGAATTTGATTTGTAATTTTGTGAAATTCGTGTTTTGATCCTCTTCGTGTAACTCCCATGTCATTAATTTCAGCAGAGGAGCTAAATTCATAGATATGAAATTTTGTCTCATGTATGGAGTGATAATCGAACTCATGACCCATCGATACAAATCTGACATATCGTTTGCCTGACCGCTCAATTTATGTCCGTAGGGTAATTTTGTAAAAAAAATTTATTATGAAGAGGGGGGTGTGTTGATAAGGTTTATATTTTTGTTTTTTTGGAGAAACAAATGCTTTTCTAGTACGGTATAAATCAAAGATCAGCATTGGTGTTTTCTAGTACATACAAAATTAATTGGGGGGTGGAACCCTCAAAAACATGAGTGTAATTTAGTCAAAATAAATTTTCGGTTAACTTAACAAAAACGACAAAACGTTTATATAGATTCTTCTATGACTGGTCCGTCGCCCAAGTTCCATAACAGTCGCTCACCCAAGAAAACCCGAGGACCTACCTAGCAAGAGACAAAATCCGCTATTGACACTACTCCGAATTTGACTAGGAGCAGACCTGGTATTAAAAAAATAAAAATTGCCCAAAGCCTCGGCCTCGGCCCCGGCCCGCATGCCCTAGCTAGTCCAGCTGTGAATTTGGATTGTCTCTCCGCCCTTTCTATATATACTCTCTTTCCGCTCTCTCCTCTCCCTCACACAAGAAACCGGCACGCCCCTACCATCTTTCTCTCTCTTGCCTTTTCCCCTTGTAATAAGTTCTCCTTGTTCTAAGCAAAACGCTTCCAATTTCTTTTCTGTACGTTCCGCCATAATCGCCATTGTTGCGTTCTCCCGAAAGAAACGCAAGTTTCTTGCTTTTCTCTCCCTTTTAATTCGGTACGTCTACGTACGTTAATTTCTGGGTTTCTACGTGGCTTATGTGTATGTTAGTGTCATGTTTATTATCTATCTCTATTCTCTTTCTTGCTGGTTTTGGATTTCTGGTTTGCTGAATATATCTGGTCTTTTGGGTCTGTTAATATGACTAGATTTTGATCGGAGTATTGGCGATTCTTGGGTTTCTTTGATCCTGGGTTCTAGATTTGGATTTTGACTGGAAATAGTGCAATTTTATGAAATGTTACCACTAAGCAGAAACGAATCTGCGGTCTGATGCGTCGTTTATAAGTGAAAATAGAGACCTTTTCTGTATAAAGATTCCTGTTCCCGATTGTGGTTCTTAAGATTACACCTGGGTCTTGTCGTATGTATCTATATTTGTGTGTGTATATATCTGTCTAGATTTTGATTCCGGTATTAACGGCTATTATCTTTGTTCGATTCGAGTTTAGATTCGTTGTGTAGAAATCAACTCTTTGCAGTATAGGCTCAAAATTCATGCTTATGATAGATTTACATGTGTTAAGGTTTGGAATCATTAGATTCTTATTCGGGATTGTAAGTTGTAATCTTGAAAGTGAAGTGGGTATTGATGCAGAGCGGGTTGATGTTGTAATGGAGACCAAAGGTGGCAAGAAGAAGTCTAGTAGTAGTAGTAGTAGTCGCCATAGCACTCTACAATACGAAGCTCCTCTCGGTTACAGCATCGAAGACGTTCGCCCCAACGGTGGAATCGAGAAGTTCCGATCTGCTGCATACTCCAACGTAAGCATAAAATCTCTTGGATCCATTCCTACGTTGTTTTTAATGCATTCTTTCTGAAGCATTTGTCTCTGTTTTCAATTACAGTGCGTGAGGAAACCATCCTGATACGTTCCCGCATGACAATGGCGTTCTCTGTAGAGTAGGATACCAAATTTTCTCCGCTTTCTCTTCAGTTTTATTGACAAGAATAAGCAGAATTTCTGGGGTTTTAGCTCTTCTTCTCAACAGATAGAAACAGAAACAGAAACAGAGTCGAAACCAAGACTGCGTTTCTCTCTCAGCCATGGCGGTTTCAGCAATTGGATTCGAGGGCTTCGAAAAGCGCCTCGAGATCACCTTTTCGGATCCACCCTTCTTCTCCGACCCGCAGGGCCTGGGGCTCCGGGCCCTGACCCGGTCCCACCTCGATTCGATCCTGGAGCCCGCTTGCTGCACCATCGTGGCTCAGCTCTCCACCGCCGAGTTCGACTCATACGTGCTCTCCGAGTCGAGCCTCTTCGTCTACCCCCTCAAGATCATTCTCAAAACCTGTGGCACCACGAAGCTGCTCTTATCCATCCCCCAAATCCTCAAACTGGCCGGCTCGCTCTCACTCCAAGTCGACTCGGTGAAGTACTCTCGGGGTACCTTCATTTTCCAAAATTCCCAGCCTGCCCCTCACCGGAGCTTTGCGGAAGAAGTTTCTTTCCTGAACGGCTTCTTCGAGAACGGCTACGCGTTTGTACTCGGCGATCCGGCGGCGCCGAAACGGCTCTGGCACATCTACTCGGCATCAGTGAAATCACAACCGTCGATCAAACATCAGACGGCCGTTATCACTCTGGAAATGTGCATGACCGGGCTGGACAGAAGCAAAGCCGCCATGTTTTTCAAAAACTCGATACCGGGATGTGAAATGACCAAAATGACGGAAGTTTCCGGGGTATCCGATATAATTCCGGATCACCTGATCTGCGACTTCGAGTTCGACCCGTGTGGATATTCGATGAATGGGGTTGAAGGGTCGGCATACTCTACGGTGCACGTGACACCAGAGGATGGCTTCAGCTACGCCAGCTACGAAGCGATGGGGTTCGATCACGAGTCGATCGGGTTCGAGCCGCTCGTCCGGAGGGTCCTGAAGTGCTTCAACCCGGCGGAGTTCACGGTGGCAGTGACGTGCGCGGGCGGGGCCAGCGTGGAGTGGGCCGGAGGGGATTTGGAAGGGTACACGTGTGAATCTGGGGTGAAGCAGGAGCTGCCACGCGACGGGTGCATTGTGTACCGGTGCTTTGCTGCCAAGGGGGAGGGGGAGGGTGGCGGCGGCTCGAGTGCAAAGTCCGTGATGCATTGCTGGAAGGAGGTGGCGGAGGAAGGCGGCGCCGTGGTGGCGCGCCAGTGTGTGTCGTCGGCGTAGTGGGAAAGGTTTATTTTTGTAATTTGGTTGGTGCGGAATGGGCAAAACTGGCTTTCCCGATTTAGGTTTCTAGAATTCTCTCTCTCTCTCTCTCTCTCTTTTTGTGGCTCTTTTTCTCCACTTTGTTTGCGGAATAAGGGTGGATTTATTTAGCTCAATTTCAATTTTCAAATAAGCTTATTGTTTCTCTCTCTCTCTCTCTCAAGCTTATGTTATTTAGGTTTTGGTTTAGATATGATATATTAGTCTCTCTCTCTCGCTCTCAGTTTCTAGGTTAAATCAAATGAGCTAATTGTTGGGTAGTCTCTAAGAAGTATATATATATATATATATATATATTGTTGCTTTTTTTGGTTTAATGTTAAATTTGAATGATGTTGATGTTCTTTTGTGCTATTAACGAGAAAATGAGTAATTTTTCTTCCAAGGCAATGTTGTGTAAATTTATTTATTAGAGATGTGCTATCTATCTATCTATCAAGCACAAATTATATTTGTCTTTATTTTTAAACTGATCAGACAACCCCACTATAAAATCTTATTCTTAGGGTGTGTGTGTGTGTGTGGGTATTCGCCTAATTGGAGTCAACTCATATATATATATATATATATATTAATTACACATGCCGATGGATATTTGTGAGGTGTGCACAGGCATGTTTCATTTTTGCTTAGCTCACTCTTCTGCATGCTCTCCAAATTATATATATGAATTTAGAAAATCAGAACACTAGATTGGAGTGGTTATGTATAAAAAAATAAAAATTTAACCCATATAATTTATTTTTTAAATTAAATTTTAAAAAATGAATATCGATGTAAGAGGATGAAAGAGTTGAAGTTGGTGGATGAGCATGAGCTTGAGCATGCCGCGGGGAACTATTGAATTCAAATCCAGTCCATGGTCGCGCGGTGCTTACATTTTTATAATTATTATTATTTTTCTTTGTATGAAGGAAATAATTAATTAATGTATTTGAACTAGGCATCTGTTTATTAATGACATGACATCTGTTTTGATTTGATTAATAATTAAATTATAGATTTGATTATAAATAAATCCTTTAACTTAAAATTTAATAAAATATACGATCGTATTACATGTATTGATGAGATGACATATTTGATGAATGAATCGAACTTCATCATTGATCATCAAACTGTCGTGAAAGGAAAAGCTTGGGCTTCATCCAAAGAGGGCTGCGGTGAGGCGATGAGATGGTGCAGCGGTGGTCGGTGCGATGCACTGCGACTAGGTGACGGCAGGATGCAGCGGCAATTGCCTAAGGCACTACAGTGGGGTGACGATAGGATGTAGCGGCGATCGCGCAAGGCACTGTAGCAGAGCAACGAAAGGATGTATCGACGATGCGACAATGAGGTGATGCCAAGTAGAGCTTGTTGGAAGCGACCATGGTAGAAAAAAAAAAAGAGGTTAGCCAAGAATAGAAGTGGTGAATTTGTAAATTAGGTGAGAATATTTTTATCATTTTAACGTCTTTGATCATGCTCTCAATAAGTCAATTATTTGTATAAGTAACATTTTCTTAAAATATATATGATTATAATAGTAAACAGTACAAACAACGTTCAAATTTAAAATAAACAGTACGGACAACGTTTTGATTTTATGCATCATTCTTCTCTATTATTGTTTGCACATCTTGTGACTCTTAATTATTATGTTGGTGGATTTCTATGAAATTTGCAACAATTTTTATACACTCAAATACCAACTTAAGCTTAAATATACTAATTTTATTTAAATAGTTGTTAATGCTATCTCTTCTTGAGTTGTCTCTCGAAGCCCACCAAACTTTAAATGATTCGAAAATTATTCATGTAAGATGCTCTTGCTAGTGAAGGTTGATTAATGTACAAGTGTGGAAGTGGATGTTAATAATTATTTTCAGCTAAAGTACCATATCATGGATGGATGCCTAATTTACGTTACTAGTACTTAGAAACACCCAATAATTAAATAAAATTATTGTGTCATAAATAAAGACACATTAAAAGTTTAAGAGCCCAAAACGATATTTTGTATTAAATTTGAAAGATATAAAATTTTCATACGTGGAGAGATCCTATACAAACGCATAAAGGAGATAACTTTAACATCCAAAAATTTCTCCGATAAGATAATTAATTATTCATAAAGAATTCTAATTCTAAAAGAATTTTAAAATATTAAAATAAACGTTATGCATATGAGATAAACATCATCTATAACAATTACAGTCTTAGCCAAATTAGAATGAATCAAAATAAGTATTATTTACAACAATTCTAATTTTATTATATTTTAGATCACTATATTTTTTTTTTTTATAAATAAGCAGACACTCATTCTTGAAAAGAGATAGTGTCTCTAATATATACTAGTTTCAATATAATTTTTTTCATCATATTCAATATCTGATTTAAGCATTGGAGTGTTTGCACATGAATCTCCCCATACTCTCTGATTATTTTCTTTTTTTTTTTATAGACTCAACCAATTTAACGATGATATTTTTATTTAAATAAATTTATTATTATATTCTCGCAACAGTACAAATTCTAGTCACCCGCTTATCATAAACAAAGGGTGGGTCTTGGAATAGCTCATATCATTTATAAATTTTAGTCGTCTATTTGACTCTCAACTAAGGATATATATATTATTTTGAAATATTTATATGTATGAAATAATTAAGCATCTACGTACCACAATACAATAGGCTATAACTAAAAGAATAAAAAATAAAGAATTGACACGTGTTGACTTCATCGGTTACATTATTTAGACACTTACTTAATTTTGATAACAATTATCTTTTGCATTGTTATATATAATTAACCTTAAATTTTAAATCCTAAACCCCAACCGAGTCCATAAACCTGAGGGAACCAAATTTTGACATGGATTCCATTAGGTTTCATCTCATTCCACCACATTGCTTAGGTAAGGTCAAAGAAAAATAAATCCAACCAGCAGGATTGATTCCATCTTTAGTCTTCGATGATGGGCATCTTTGACTAATTATATTATTATTATTATTATTATTGTGTCACTTTAAATTGAAGACTCGTGATTGGCTTTATCATTATAAAATTTACAAAATAAGAGAATTTTATCTTCTTTTTACGAGTTAAACAAGTCTTAGATAAACTCGAGATTAAATCTAACCACAAACAACCCATAGTCAAAGAAAACTAACCCAAAAGTATAACCCTTGAATGGATCTAATGATTTAAGGATGATGGACTCCAACATATCATGGAATTTGACTCAATGTAATTGATGGGAAAAAAATAGTACAGTTTGACCTGCTTATTAAACTATATATCTTATATATAGTTCAAACATTATTTGAACTATTTTATATATAGTTAAAGAGAGTCTCTATATATAATAAAAATAAAAATAACTACAAAAACATAAAATATATATTTAAAATTTCACAGAATATTCACTTTATATATTACAGAAAGGGAGCTGAATCATTTTAATTTTCCTAATGGAGACTTAATATCTAATCTGGATTTTTACGGAATTTTTTTTTATAAAAATATTTAATACAAAACGAAGATAGATAAAACTGTCAGCAGCGTTGTGAGTTAAAGAATTATTTAGTGGGTTTTAATAATAAACTATTTTTGAGAAAAATCATTTTACTTAATGGTACAAAAAAAGGTTGATGGGACCAAATAGTGTAAGTGGAGGAAGAGGAGGAGGAGGTGGTGAGAATTAGGCAGAGTTGGGGGGGATGGATGAATGATTGATTCTTCCCATCTAACCGAAAGGTTAATTAGCGTAATAAGGGGCCGCAAAGCCAACTTGTTTTTTTAATTACATGGAATTTGCTTTTGATTTGGCTTTTGATCAGTCTAAAGCTATATATGGGCTATGGGCTTCTCATCATCATCTTAATTATTCTAATCACACCGAAACTTTTGCGTCGGATGCGAGCTGGGAATCATCACCATTCATTGATCAATGTTTTGTTCCAATTAATCGGGGCAACGCAAATGTGTCGTTAAATATTCACTGCAATTGTAACCCATTTAATTAAACATACCATATATTCTGTCACTGATTGTTATTATCTATATCTAATCTATATTATTATATATATTATAACAAAACAACCGTTAATTTTTTTCCAACTCATTTTCACTTTTTATTATTATATTTTATTATATTTTATTGATATCCAAAATAAAATTTTTATAGGTCACTAATTAAGTTTAAGTTTGTAGAAAACGTGTAGTTCTTAGAACTTGTAGATGATTTTTTTTATAATTAAATAGTATTTGGAGAATGTGTAAATATGTTAGTATATAAAAAGACAAAATCTAATCCATATTATTAATTTTTAAATGTTAATATAAAATTTTTATTAAAATAAATTATAAAAAAATAGAGTTTTTTTAAATTAAAAAAAATCTTAAGATATAAGATAATACCGCCAAATACTAACTACCAAGTAAATTTTTTAAAAAAATAAATTTAATTTTTTATTTTATTTCTCATAATTTATCTCTCATTCTCTCTCGTTAATAAAACCACCACTCAAAACTCAAAAACCCTTAACTAGTTTTAGAACCATGCAAAAAAAGTGCAAATCTTATATATGTTATGTTATTACTTAATTTTGAAAAATAATTAATTTATAGGTTATGTTAAATTAGTTATTTAGACAAAATTAAATTATTTTAAATAAGTCATTTAAGTTATTTTGACAATAGTAATATTTTGTATACGGTATTTATATTTATCATATGTTGTCATATTTTTTTTAAAAATTTTATTATGTTTTATATTTTTATTATTTATGATACTAATTTATTATATGTTGTCATATTATTTATTATTTTGAATAAACTATTTATATTTATTATATGTTAAATTAGTTATTAGTTTGTGAAAAATATGTAGTTCTTGAAATCTATAGATAGAATTTATTGTTGTGAGGTTATCAATTTTAAATAAATTTAAAACATATAAACTTTCGTGTATTGCACGGGAATGAACTACTTATAATATATAACTAGTCGTTCACCCATGCGATGCATGGGTATTGTAAAAAAATAATAATTATTAAAGTGAAAGTTATATAATTTATTTGATAGTTACAATAAATGAAAATCACAATAAAGAAGTAAAAAATAAATAAAATAATCGTGTTATAATCATGAAAATACAACAAAAGGATCACATATTTTGAAAGATTTCCTTATATACATTCAAGGGTAGACGAACAATTAAAAGCACATAACTCTATTCCAAAATTATGTAAAAAATAAACTTAAATTAACATGTAATACAATAAATAATGCGTAAAAAATAAAAAATTATACAATAACAGGAAAAAAAAAAGAAGAAATAAACGATAACCAACCTATTTATTCTGAAATATGTATTCAAGGATAGATATTTTTTTTTTTAGATTTTCACGTGTATTTGTCTCATATGTGCTTACCATACAAACCCTCAAAGCCTAATTTTTCTTAGTTGCATTCACATAACTCACTTGATAGAATAATGGTGCTGTGTTACACCAGAAGACCAAACTAAGTAAAAAAATACGGTTAAATTTTACTAAATAAAAGTAAAGAAGAAGAGAAAATTTGAGAAGAAGAATCTAGAAAGGAGAAGAGAGGAAATTGAAGGGTTGAACGAGAATGGAGAGGAAGAAGAGAGAGATATTTGCTTTCTTTTATTAATTTATCTTTCTTCAAATTCTCCTATTTCTCTTAATTTATCAAATTACATGTCACCATTAAATTTCTTTTTTTTCCCACGCTTTGCTACACAATTCGAATCTTACTTACTTAACAAAATTTTCAAAACACAAATTTAATTTACATTTAATTTCTCTAATTCCAACATATAGCATATCTTCATAGTAGACTAAGGAGAAAAATGAGAATTAAATAAATGACAATAATCAATTAAGTTAAAAAATAAAATTATGACATTTAAAATTATAAAAAATAAATTTAAATTAATTAAATTGTAAGTAAAATAAAGATAATTTAAATAATCAATTAATTATATAAATAATAATAATCAAATTTTCAAAATTAATTATCCATACATGACTTTACATATTTCTCCTAACAATTAATTACCATATTTAAGACTGGTTAAATTTTTAAGGAAGCAAAAAAAAAAAAAAGTTAAAAAAGAAAATTATAACATTTAAGTTATATATAAAATTATAAAAAAATTAATTAAACTATATATAAAATAAAGATAATTTAAATAATCAATTAATTATATAAATGATAATAATCAAATTTTCAAAATTGATTATCCATGACTTTACATATTTCTTCTCGCAATCAATAACCATATTTAAAACAGGTCAAATTTTTAAGAAAGTAATAAAAAAAAAGTTAAAAAATAAAATTATAATATTTAAATTATATATAACATTTAAAAATATAAAAAATAAATTTAAATTAATTAAACTATATATAAAATAAGAATAATTTAAATAATTAATTATATAAATGATAATAATTAAATTTTCAAAATTGATTATTCATACATGGCTTTACATATTTCTCTTGACAATCAATTACTATATTTAAGACGGATCAAATTTTTAAGAAAGCAACAAAAAAAATAAAGTTAAAAAATAAAATTATAACATTTAAGTTATAT
Organism: Diospyros lotus; assembly: GCF_014633365.1. Lineage (NCBI taxonomy): Eukaryota > Viridiplantae > Streptophyta > Magnoliopsida > Ericales > Ebenaceae > Diospyros > Diospyros lotus. Next base: position 30,211,228 of record NC_068344.1, read on the forward strand.
ATAAAATTATAACATTTAAAATTATAATAAAATAAATCTAAATTAATTAAACTATATAAAATAAAGATAATTTAAATAATTAATTAATTATATAAATGATAATAATCAAATTTTCAAAATTAATTATACACACATGACTTTACATATTTCTCCTGACAATCAATTACCACATTTAAGACATGTTACATTTTAAAAAAAATAACAAACAAAAATAAAGTTTTATATAAAATTATAACATTTAAAATTATAAAAAATAAATTTAAAATAATGAAACTATATATAAAATAAAAATAATTTAAATAATTAATTAATTATATAAATAATAATAATCAAAATTTTAAAATTGATTATCCATACATGACTTTACATATTCCTCCTAACAATCAATTATCACATTTAATACAGGTCACATTTTTTAAAAAATAACAAAAAAAATAAAGTTAAAAAATAAAATTATAATATTTAAGTTATATATAAAATTATAACATTTAAAATTATAAAAAAAAATTAAACTATATATAAATAAAAATAAAAAAAATTTACTTGGCAGTCGGTATTCGACGGTATAACCTAATATATCAAGATTTCTCCCGATTTAAAAAAGTCTCATTTTTTTGTAATTTATTTCAATTAAAATTTTATGTTAATATTTAAAAATTAATAATATGGATAAATTAATAATATTTATCTTGCCTTTTCATATACCAACATGCTTACACATTCTTCAAAATACTATTCAATCATGAAAAAAACCATTTACATGTTCCAAGAACTACATGTTTTTCACAAATGTAGACTTAATTAATGACCTATAAAAATTTCATTTTGGGTAAGCAAAAAAATTAAAAAAATATAATAAAATATCAAAATAGTAACTGAAAATTGGCGGAAAAAAAATTGACGATTGTTTTGTTATAATATATATAATAATATATAGATAATATCCATCTAAATAACCAACCCCAACCCGGCCCGTTATGGTTATCGGTTAAAATTTAACTTCTTCAGCCCCACCACAGACTCAGCTATTCAACCTACCATAACTGCCGAAACGAAGATGGAGAAAATATTAGGTGGTGTTCTCTCTGTATTTCAATTTTGAATTTTAAGTTTTGAATTCATTTTAAATTTTATGTTTTGAGTGTCTGTTTTGAGATTTTTAAAAACGCATTCTTTTTGTTATTCTGAAAAATTGTTTCTTAAAATAGAAAACTAGAAAACGTGTTTATTTTGAAATTTTGAGAAAATTTATTTTAAAATATTTTATTTAATAAATTTGATTCAAAGTTATAAATATTTATTAATAAATTATAAATTTAATTCAAAAAATTTAAAATATAACATAATAATCTGACCATATATAATATATTAAAATTATAAATTATATTTAAGATTATGATCTAACCATAACTGATAGTCTGTTTTGAAATTATAAATTGTTTTTGATATTAATTTTGAGATTTAAATTACTCACAACATAAATATTAAAAATAACAATAAATCATAAAATAACAAAATGTTGGTTTATTCAAAATTTTAAAAATATAATTAAAAAGAAAAATTAAAATAAAAAACTAGGAGTAGAGAGAAGGCGAAGGTGGACGAAGAAATAGCTGAAGAAAGAAGGAAGAAATGGAAGGGCAGGAGGCGATGGCGGCAAGCAATGGTGGATCTGGGCATGGCAGGTGGCGGCGCAGGCGAACGGTGAGGAGCGACAAATCTGGAAGGGATAACCGCGTAGGCGAACGACGTAGGCAGCGGTGGCAGGCGATGCGATGGTCGACAATGAAGAGATGGAGTCTGGAAGGGAAGAGATGGTGACAGAGAAGATGGTTGGGGTAGTCGCAGTGTTTTGGTCGAGACGAGAGAGAGAGAGAGATTGAAGGGTTGCTGGGGGTGGGGGGGTTGCGCGACCGTTTTTCGTGTTTTTGTGTTTTTGATGTGTTTTCAATGAAAACACCCAAAACAACAAAATATTGTTTTGAGTTTTTTTACAAAATTTTTCCTTGTTTTTGAAAATGCATTTTTGAAAATAACAAAGAGAACACGTTTCAGTGCTTTAAAAAACTGAAAACTGAAAACGAATTGAAAACAGCAAAGAGAACATGCCCTTATATATTATATATATTTGTACACAACACAACCCTTCTCCTTATTTTTGTTTTCTTCACAAAAGACTATTTTTGCAACTGAAATTAACCGTTACTAGCTCGCCCAGAGGAACAAAAGTTGAAGAAACAAGAAAAGCTAAAATGGGTTTGTTTACAATGAAACAACACAAGTAATTCAGAAGCCCAATTTTGGTTTTTGGATCATCTGAATCCAACTCTATGTGGGTGTTTTTGATTCAACTTACTTAAAAGAGTTGTAGTGTCTTACGTGATGTTGTTTAATAACAACGTGAGTCCATTCCCATTTTTAAGGCATAAAGCAAAAATATTGCTTGCTTCATCATGCTTGAGAATTCAAGTCAAGACAAGACGCAGAATTGCTGAGTTTGTCTATATGTATAACGGATTCCTCTATCTATATATTTGGAGGAGAACTATGAGAAGGATAAGGTTAATTTTTGAGCCGTAACTAATGAAGAGAATGAGCAAAAAGTTTATTTGACGTCTGCATTGATTTATGAATAATGCTATTTGGACCAAACAGCAGGGTTCTTATGAAAATGAAAAAAAAGTTGTTTCTAAGAATATGTATACATAAATGAAAACAAAAATCAAACCTCGCATGATTGGGAGGTGGCAACATCGATCCAAATACAGATGGTGGATGAAAAAACTTTTCTCAGAGTAGACAAAGAGCGGCAAACGAAGGGCTTGTTGAAGGTCGGGAGACCTAAAAGGACATTGTTACAGTAGAAAGTTGAAGAAAAACGATGGAAGAATTCACACTCCACGAGTAGAAGTGGCATCATCTGCCATGAGAGGTCCTTTCAATGGTGTACTATTGCCAGATCCAATCTTTATTACCCTAATAAAAACTGGCCCTGATGGCTTTGCAGCCCAACTCAAAGTCATTCAATGCTTCTGATGATGACATGATGATGTAGATAATGCCAATTTCAAAAGTTTCTACAGTCTCTCGTCCACAGCCACAGGATTTCATAGTTCGTTTTTGAGCAAACAATATCAAATTCAGGAACAGAAAATTTGTATGATTTGATAAGAATTTGACACGAGAGAAAATAATGTAAAGACAATGAACAACATGCATGATATATGTTAATTAGCTGCAATTCATAAGTCAGCCTTCTTCGCATATTGATTGTTTCCAAAATGAAAACTAATCACAGCTTTAAAAAGTAGTCTCTTTAGTATTATTTCCCTTTTTCTACTGAACTTTATAATAAGAGAAGATTTTTATTTTTGTAAATTTTAAAGCAAAACAAGTGTATATATATATATACATATTCAAGTGTTGGCAAAACACACATATTACGCATCATTTCCCAACGCCCATAATAAGACGAGCAAATGTTGGACCCTTTAACATTTCAATAGCTATCAAAAATTCCAAAACCCTTATCTTAGGGGCCCCTTCCCAAGAAATTATAGGCCCCCACCAGTTACCAGAGAAAATAACCCATGAAAACAAGCAACAAAACCAGGTTTCAACAACTTCACGTGCAATGGCAGAAAAATGAAAATGAAAATCCAAAATCACCAAACAAAATGTTTATTCAGTGCATAGTTAATTAATAGGACACTTCCATGGAATTCATCAGTCCTTGTTGCTCAACCTTCCCTTTGTCTTTCCCTCTGTTCCTCCCCTTGTTTCTTTGCACATTTACGAGCAACTTTTCATAGTGCTCCACCACATAACTTACACTTTCCAAGCAAAAGCAATATATTTATTTATTTTTTTACAAAAATATATCTTCAAAATAATATTTCACAAATTCGTCACGAAATTTGGTGTAAAACTTTTTGTTGGTTTGTCATTACCTTTTGTATGTCACCTACTAACCTAGTTTTTGTCCTTGCTCAGAACAAAATAGGTTAATCACATTGACAGCACCAAACAAGACACTGGTGGAGGAAAAAGGGACAAGATTTAACAGATAAACCAGAGGAAAGAGAATGAGTAGATAGAAAGAAGTTATTATTTTCTTCTTTTTTTTCTGGGTAAACTTCACGATGAACAGAGTGAGTGCTCCATTTGAACTTCAAAAGTGGGCTTTGATTACATCAATGGTGCTGAATGTTGAAGCTTGTATAAATGAGAAGAATGTAATTGATTTCCTTTGTCAAGAAATGAATGCAAAAGGCACAAAATCAGAAACAGTTACAGAGAAAGGGGGCGAACCTGTTGTGGAAAAGCCATTTGCATATACCAAAGAAGCAAGATGAAGAGTAGGAAGAAAAAGGTAAACATATCATAGTATATAGATTGAGCCGTCCCGCCAATATCACACCACCACCACCACTACCACCCCCGGCGCCGCCGCCACCGGCGCTGCAAATCCTTCATTACAAGCGAATGAAACAGAAGACTTGGGAACTGGGCGTTTTCCGGCCAAACAACCCGCCGGAGAAGCTGAAGAAAACCCTCATGAGAGGTTCACCGTCCACCGCCGCCGCCGCCGCCGCCGCGAGACAGTCCTAAGATTGGGTAAACGCAGAGGATGAGACAAAGCTGAAGGCTTTCTTGCTTCCATCTTGAAAGAGAGCTCAAAGAAGCTCAAAGGGCTGATGAATCTGGTCAAAACAAGAATGAAAAAAAGCAATAAGCAGCAGCAGCAAAAACAATGGGGGTGGGAGAGACCCTATGCGGAACATTTCTCCTTGGTTTCTTGATCTCTCCAAGGCCGCTGGATGGGTATTCTTGTCCCGTATTGAAAGTCACAAGAAGACACCAAACACGGCCTTGGTAGTGGTGTTTGGGCAATGAGCCACACTTGCCTTCTCTGTGGATGTGTCCACGGTGACCCCCAGTGCCTGTCCATCCAAAACATCACCAGCCCAAGTAAATGAGAATGAAACACTCAAGGCTCTCAGTGTCGACTGAGACTGTTTTTGCTTTTGAGAATTCAATATTCTTCATTTTCGAGAGTTGGATTTAATATGGCATTTAAATATTATATATTTTTTGTATTGCAAAGGTATAAAATTAATTTTAAATTAAAGATACTTTACATGTCAGTCAATTCGCAAAGAACTAATTTAAGATACATACAACATTTACATCGCCATAATTCTTCCACCTCTTCAAATGGATAACTTCTGGTGATACGCAAATAAAAACTTCAAAATCCAACTCTTAGATCCTGAAACCACAAACGCTTACGTACGTTTGGGGGATATGTATGGCCTCTCCATTGATTTTGGAACCCTTTCTCACAAACACTGAGTGCTATCAACCCTATTTTTTTCTTTTTCTTTTTTTAATTTTCTTCTCCAGCTTAACTTTGGTTCTTCAGAGGCCCAGTTTTGCTAGATTTGCGCAAGCAACCCCTGTCCTCTTTCCTGTTTCCCTGTCTACCCTTCACAATCTACCAAATCCCTCCTATGCCCCCCACTCGCATTTTCTCTGCTTTTCTCCTTCTCTCTGACCAAAGAGGCGCCAATCTCAAGTCTTTTTTCTTTTCGAGACAGCCACCAACGGCCAAACCAAACCCTACCCCATTAGTCTCCAAAGGCCTAACATTCGTTTTCATGGGTTCCGAGGGAGACTGATAGCTGCCTAGCAGCTATTACTGTGTAGCTAACTCTGCTCAACAAATTTGGTTTGACCAGTCCCTCTATAAAAACACATTCTTTATAATTGTGATAATTTTATTTTTGATTTTATATTGTAAATCAAAAATCAAAATCAAAACAAATTCATCTTTATCAACTATATAACATCATAATTGCATTGAATAACGTGTGGAAGTCAAACAAATGGGAGCCACTTGATGGAAGGTAACGAGGGACCCATAAATGTAAAAAGTGTTGGCAGGTCATGATGGGTATTTCGGTCATTCGAGCACGTGGCCGAAACTATCGCGGACTTTGCGTAGCCATTGCAATTTCCGGCGTGGGGTGGGGTGGGGTGGGGGAGGGGTTTGGAGGTGAATTTCCCAATTTGGGTCTGCTATTTCCGCCCATGGGTTGTTGGGCCCTAACCCAATCTGGGTTTCGCAGGGGCCGAACCGCACCTTCGATGATTGACAAGGCCGTGTTTGGTTCCTGCAACGGCTAAAAAGTTTAAGAGACTCGAAGCCCGAAATGACCACACTGCCCCTCACTCACTCACTTGCATGGTTGGGTTCAAACGAGAGGAGCATTGCAGGCAGATGATTGCTGCCGTGCAGTGCCCTTCTTGCTTGCATTGACGGCTGTGGAACCACGATGGGACACGTGTACGGTCAGAGATAAGGATCCATCACCCACCATGGGCTTCCACATCACACGTAATTATTTCCTCCCCCTTCTCAAAAACCCATGTCCAAAGGCCCCCAAAATATCATCACACATTAGCGAACAGCAAAAGACAGAATGTCTCAGAAAACAAAAGTCAGAAGAAATCCTCGCAAAACAACAACAGCAGCAGCAGCAACAACGCATTGCTCAGAACCCAAAATCATCATGATCACCAATCTCTCCAATGAGACGGTCAAGATTCAATCACGCGCATTATGATCGTATGCAGCAGCCGAGGGCTCTCGCGCAGGGGATTCAATTCACTGAAGCAGCTTTGTTAAGCAGAGAGAGAAAGAAAGAAAGGGCCTAAAAACCAGTGAGGGGAGGGGAGAAGAAAGGGGTTTCTGCCCGAGATCTGAACAGAGAGGGAACAATAAAAGTGAAAAGATATCAATCGTTTTCACCACAGATCTCCAAAGATCAATTAATCACACTGCTTTCTTCTCTGTAAACCTTGCCAGACACCACACATGGCTGCTGTACTATATGTATCAACTCCGTTGCCAGTTTCTTTCTATTTTTTCAAACCAATATTGCATTCACATTACATGTATGTATATTATACATATCGAGAGAGAGAGAGAGAGAGAGAGAGAGAGAGAGGTGAGAGCTTACCTTTTCAGCTACCAGGAAGAGCAATGAAAGCTGAGTTAGAGAGAGAGAGAGATGAGAGCTTACCTTTTCAGCCACCAGGAAGAGTAATGAAAGCTGAGTTAGAGAGAGAGAGAGAGAGAGAGAGAGAGAGTACCCTGTATGTATTCATCATCTTCTTCTTCTGGGAAACTGAGGCACCACCAAGCAGCCAGCTTTGCTCTCTCTCTCTCTCTCTCTCTCTCTCGTTGTGGGGAGAATGAATTTCTAATTTTAAAAACTGGGTTGAGACAGAGAGAAAGAGAGTTATGGGGGAGCATAATATAATTAATTAATTAATTTAAAATGAAAATAATAAAACAGTGAATCTTATTAAATTAGTGTTATAGCAATAAAAAGCAAAAGCTTCAGACTTTTCGCAGCCAGACAGTCACCCACAGCCCACATCCGGCTTATCAAATTCCGGAAAATATTCGTAACCATTGTTGTTAATTACATTCACAAGTCCCCTAATTGAATCCATGATATAACTCGTCAACAAAATTAATTTAATTTATATAAAAATTATGTAACAAAAACAGATTCATGTTTTACAAATATCATCATTCGATTCGTTAATCAGTCCAACTAGTAAAGGTGCTTTTTTCCTTTAATCTATTATTTTATTTTAAATATTAAAAAATTTAATTTTAATTTGAGATATGACATCTATGTTTGTACATCATTTATCATTCTACTAACACATGCATAATTTCGTTTAATTTTTTCATTTGCAATTTAAAAATCTCATCATAAGTCTTATTTTAATTGTAGCATGATTAATGTTACTTAATGCATTGTTAAATATATTACGTTTTATTATCTAAACTGGGTTTAGATACTCTAGTTCAATTTTCTAAATAGTGGTAAAATCTATTTGTGAGATGGGAGCTTCATGAAAGGGTACGTTTTTACATTATAAGCTTTACACGTAAAAGACCATCTATCTAATGTGATTTGTTTTTATTGGTAAAATATTAATGTAAGTGACTAAGTGTTAAAATATGGTTTAGATTATTCTTGATATGATCAAATTAAATAGGATATTAGATTAGATTATATTTTTTTGAATTCTTTATTTTTGATTAGGCGTATCTTGTATAGTGTATAAATATTTGGGTTAATTACTAAAAAAATATCAAAATTTTTATTAGTATATTAATGTTATAACAAACTTTAAAATTTATCAAATTTACATTTAAACTTTTATTTTTTTTTTATAAATTCTACAAATGTTGTTAAACTTAAGTAGTTAATACTCTTTGATGGATTAATTATTGACCTTTCTTCCTATTTTTAAGCTTCACCATGCCGATAATTAAAGTTAATCATTATAAATGTTGGGAAGTTTAAGAAAATAAATTAATTAATAATTAATATATCAAAATATTACTAATTATTTAATTTTTTATAACACTATAAAATTGATACAAAATTAAAAATTCAGATGTAAAATTAAAACTTTTTATAGTTTGTCGTAAAATTAATGCACTAATCAAAATTTGATAATTTTTTAATAATTAGAGAATAGTTAAAATCTGTTGAGATTGTAAATGAAATTGTAGTCCAAATTGCCAAAATGATACCATTCCAATCAGTCAAACTAGCGCCATTTTGGTCTCTCCTACCTCCTCGTCTATTCCTCCTCTCCAAAACCATTTAGAGCAACCAACGCTAACCATATCTCCTTCTCTCTCTTTTTTTTTTCTTCTTTTCCTATCCAATAAGCCACTATCCCAAGTCCAATCATCCCTCATCTTCTATTTTTTCTTAATTTTTTCTCTTCTCTCTATCTTCTCTAAAACCTTTTTTAACATGTTATTCCTTTCAGCTCAAAAAGATGGTCGGACGTGAGCTTGCAATGATAGAGAATGGACTCTAGGGATCTGCACGATGGAAGGTGATTGACACTTGCAAGCACTCTGATGCTCAAATAAGTAAGAGATTAAAATGGCAAAGTATTAGTAACCTCGAAAAGAACATACCTTAGCTCTTGATAGAGTTGGTTTATATAAAAGTAAGAGAGGTTCTCCTCATGCATGTTTGCATCGGGTGTTGTAGGGTGATGGGACTGAAACTTCGGCACTAGCAAGGCTCCCTAGCGGAGGCATGGTGCTAATGGGACCTGCAGTAAATGCCGATGGGACTAATAGTAGGCGCGAGAGTCTCAAAGCACGACAATGATGATGGTGGTTGCTGCAGGCTAAAATTGGACCAAGATCAGGCCATGGGCCGAGCGATCTTTGGGCCTTTTGAACTGGGCCAGGCCTGATTTGGCCGGTATAGTCCATAACCCCCCAGGTCAGATGTTCAAGAAGCGAGCATATGAGCTAGAAGAGGGGAAACAAGGTATGTTGTTACTTAACTGAGATGATGTTAGGGTGTGGCCGAGATAGTGTTCAAGCATGGCTGAGATGTATGATCGAGATGGCATTCGGGCATGACCAAGATGTATGACCAATGTGGGGTTGCGATCCGAATAGCATGAGTCTTCTGGTGTGCTTGAACTTGACCCGAATCCAACAATAGAGGTAGTCTTTTTGTCCTGTTACATGTTTAAAAATATTGACTCAAGATCGGGTAAGTACCTTTGTTTCTGCTATCGAGTTTGTCCTTGTATCCTGATGGAGCATGCCAAGAAAGGAAGACCAGGATGGACCCAAGGTTCGCCTACCGGGATAGACTCGGGCACTTGGCATAAGGCGTCAACTGAGATGAGGTGGCTGGCCTGCTTGATACAAGGCATGACTTGAGTGAGATCGAGGTGACTTGAGGCTTGACCATGCTTGTTTGATACAAGGCATGTTTTGAATGGGATGGAGGTAACTTGAGGTCCGACCATGCATGTTTGGTACAAGGCATGGTTTGAATGAGAGCAAGGTGACTCAAGGTTCGGATATGCCTGTTTGATACAAGGCATGGTTTGAACGGGATAGAGGTAACTCGAGGTCCGGACATGCCTGTTTGATACAATGCATGGTTTGAAGGGGATCAAGGTGACTTGAGGTTCGACCGTGCCTGTTTGATATAAGGCATGGTTCGAACGGGACCAAGGTTACTCGAGGTTCAGCCATACATGTTTGATACAAGGCATGGTTTGAACGGGACCGAGGTTACTTGAGGTTCGGCTATGCCTGTTTGATACGAGGCATGGTTTGAACAGGACCGAGATGACTCGAGGTCTTGACATGCCTGTTTGATACAAGGCATGGTTTGAACAAGATTGAGGTGACTCGAGGTCTTGATATGCCTGTTTGATACAAGGCATGGTTTGAACGGGACAGAGGTGACTCGAGGTTCAGATATGCCTGTTTGATATAAGGCATGGTTTGAACATAACCGAGGTGACTTGAGGCCCGGACATGCCTATTTGATACAAGGCATGGTTTGAACGGGACCAAGGTAACTCGAGGTCCGACCATGCCTATTTGATACAAAGCATGGATTGAATGGGACTAAGATGACTTGAGGTCCAACCATACTATTTGATACAAGACATGGTTTAAACAGGACCAAGATTACTCAAGATCCAACCATGCTTGTTTGATACAAGACATGGTTTGAACGAGATTGAGGTGACTCGAGGTCTGACCATGCCAAACTAACCCCTGTCCTTATTTGATCCAGGGAATGATAGACGGCACGATGAGAGAGAGGGAGGATGGCCCTGAGGTCCACCCATTGAGATAGACCTGGACACTTGAGGGTGGACTGACAGTGTCTCTGAACCCGAAGCAAGGTGAGAGAGAGAAATAACGGGATAGACCTAGGTCTGCTAGCTAGAGTAGACCCGAGGGGCAGACTAACCTCGTCGGTTTGAACCCAAAGTACTATGAACGAGAGAAATAGTGGGATGGACTCAAGGTTCACCCATCGGGGTAGACCCAGGCGCTTAGGGACAGACTGACCACGTCGGTCTGATCTTGGAGCACAACGAGAAAGAGAAATCTAGAGAAATTAAGAGCAACTGGTCTTCAAGATAAAAATAATTCGAGTTAAACAATTTTCAATTTTATTTAACAATGTGTAATCACATAATACATAGCGCGAAAGCTTGATGTGAGAATACCGAATGCTAGAAGAGAATAAGACCAAATTTGGGCTTAGGCTCATGTCAGCATGAATCCTTGAATGAAACAAATGCGAAAATCCAATTAATCAATAAATAATACAGGTAAACAAATTTAAGGCCACTTTGTTATAGTATTGTCACGGGCTGGCCACATTCTGTGCTTGCGCTAAGGATATCTTGAGGGCTCAACCAGGTGGTATGCTCAATTATCGAGTTTGTAGGTGACTTGGTAGGGGTCTTCCTGGTTAACGTTGAGCTTCCTTTCTCCGACTTTGAGCTATCACCTTACTATTCCTTCATTCTTTAGTCAGGTAGTTGTTCTTGGCGGCCAAGACCTCCTTTATGGTAATGTAACATGTTGCTTGCCTCTTGAGGTTGTCTAGGTTGGCAGCAGGCTTTCGAGCTAGCGAGCCGATGAAGGACCCCAATTTAAACCCGATTATAATAGCATGTAGGAAAACTGCTGAGTTGAGATCCCTTATTTGAATGGCCTCCTAATTGAATCTTTTCAGGAATGCTTGGACAGGCTCATGCTCACCTTGTTTCAAGTTGATGAGGCTGGTCAATGTCTTGCGATGGGCTCGGCTGGTGGAAAAATGAGTGAGAAAATGGGTGGTCAAGTCAAAGAAGTCATGGATAGAATTTGGATTCAGGGAGGAGAACCATAGCATAACTGACTTTTTCAATGTGCTGGGAAAGGCCAGCACATGATCGGGTTCGTGCCTCCGTTCAATAGCATCTCAGTATTAAACATGGTGAGGTGTTCCTGAGGGTTGGTAGTTCCATCATATGGCTTCAAGGTATCGGGAATGCGGAAACCATCTGGTAGAGGTACAACCATAATGAACTCCAAGAAGGGATGGCCCAAAGAATACAAAGATGTAGAAGGTGGGGGAATAGGGGTATGGGTTGCCTGGTGGTGTTGGTGGTGGCTACCCATTGCATCGTTATCAACCCGTTCATTGCGTTGGTCACCTTGTTGATTTTGGGTTAACTCAACAACCTAGTTTTGAAGCTTTTGGATAGTCTAGAGGAGAACTTCCATGGTGGTGGGATTGGTTTGAAAGGCTCTGGTGAGATTATGGGATAGGTAAGTTTTACCGGGCTCCACGATAGGCTCCAAATGTTCCTGTTGAGTTCTAACCTAGTCAAGAGGGAGGGTGAATTGACACCTTTTAAAAATTCTAATACAAAACTTATGCACGTATATATATGAGAAAACAAATTTAATACAAACCAAAATTGTAGTTGAGAGTACGGGAGCACTTAAATACTAGATGGATAATATGATATCCGTCAGCTGTGCTAGTATGTGCTTAGATCCAATATACTCTTCAAATTACAACTTGGTGAAAACATGTGATTTGAATGCACACAATAACAAGACTTTAAATAAAGAATGGTCAGTTAAAGCAAAACAGAATATAATACCAAAAACAAACAAGTATAATCAAGCAAGAATAAGTAAAGAGTGAAGAGAAGAAGAACACAACGATGTATAGTGGTTCGGCCCTTATGGCTTACATCCACTACCTAAGGATTTCCTTCTTTAGGATTTTCAACCAAATCCACTATATGAAACTTTTGATACAACCACCGAAGCCTTCACTTGGCTTCACCACCACCAAACTATTTCTGGAGTCTCACACTCACTGGTTTGGATTTTGTACGCTCTTTACAAGATACAAGAATAGCAGAGATTGAGAAATAGGGTTCTCTCAAAAATAATACAATGAAATGTAGAGAACTCTCTTAGTTTTTTCTCAAGAAGATAGAGGAAAAGAAAAGAGTTAGAAAGAATGAAAATCTTGGCTAATGATGTAGAAAATAATAGGACTTCCAAAAGTTGTTCCAAAGCCTTCAAGAGATCCTTTTATATAGTGTTAGAGTTGGCTTTCCTTGATCAATCTCAGCTCTCCATGTGTCAATCTTCAAGCCAATCTTAGCCCTTCGTTTTGAATTTTTGATTTACCTTCCATAATCAGCTAACTTGATTGATCTTCAAGACCTTTGACTTTTGTAGATCTCCAAGCAGCCTTGAATGAGCAAATCAATTCCAATAATGCATGGCTGATTTCAAGGATTAAAAATATCATCCAAACCCTTCATAATTCTTGCAAAATCGAAATTAAATAACAAATGATCAATTCTGACTTCTAGTTGATCTTCAAACTCCTTTGATTGTGCAATTGGCCCTTTAGCTTCCATAACAAGCATAGCTAATTTGAAATTTGAATTTAAATCTCCAAATTGTGTAAAATCCAACCAAATAATGAAGCAAATTTGTCCAACAATGAATATATCAATTATAACTTCAAAAGCCCTTAATTGATCAAGTTTCCATACTAAAAAATGTTGACAAGTAGAGAATCAATTTGTGTAGCTGAATATATGCAAGATATCCTTTGAATATTCTCCCATAATGAAGATATCAATTAGCCATAATTAGTAGGATACTTGATTTCATAATTTGAGCCTCCATATCATTTTAATGAGAGAGAATCAGCAATAAAGGAAAGTAATATCAATCAAGGTTTAATTTTCAAATCTTAATTTCCTCCATTAATGTTGAACAATAATGCTGAATCTTTAACTTCTCCATTTGAATTCAATTCAAAAAAAAAAATCTTCCATATTTAACTGAGTAGAAGAGCTTTTAGGAACCTTTAAATTTACTCAATGATTCTCTTACTATATCTAGACCAACGAGATGATGTAGCCTTGATGAGTGTGCTCCACGTGGCTGCCATGTCATCAAAATGCCATGTTAACAATGCCATGTCGCCAAGTTACATATATGGTAACTCCATATAGTGGACTACTCCAATCTCCTCAAAAACTTCCATATAGATCTTTTGAACTTCCCAACAAGGATTCCATATATATATATATATATCTTCTAGACTTTCCATTCCAAGAAGAACTTTCCATACATAGCTCAAATACTCAAATTTCTAGAAAGCTCTCTAAAAACTTGTTTCCATATATAATGAAATCTCTATATCAATATAAGAAGTTTCCATATATAACCTGTGTCAAGAAATCACTAGAGAGTAGCTTTGTAAGCCTTATGAAGGATTCATACTTTGTTAGTACATAAAATATAAATGAACATTCACATTCACACATGCCAATCATCAATCATCAAAATCTACACTCAACAGTTCCTTCCGACCCAAAAGGATGATCGAACATGAGCTTGCAATGGCAGAGAATAGATTTCGGTGATCGGCACGGTGAGAGGTGGCTGATATCTGCAAGTACTTCGACGCTCAAATAAGTAAGAGATTAAAGTGACAGAGTATTAGTAGGCTCGAAAAGAATTTACTTTGGCTCTTGATAGAGATAGTTTGGGCCTTCTGAATTGGGCTGACCCTGATTTGGCCGGTACGATCCACCTGCCATTCCAGTTTCTTTCCCAAGCTCACCGTTTCAACTCCAAAACATTTTCGGCAACTTGTCAAAGTCAGAGAAATGATCAAATCCAAATTTGGAACAACTTACTCAAAAGGGTTTCTAAGAGAAGGAACAAAAGAGAAGAAAAGAAAGACAAAAGAAGATGTGGGATGGTTGAAGCTAAGAGAAAAGAAAATAAGATATGGTTATCGTTGAATGCTCGAAAGGGTTTTGGAGATGAGGAAGTAAAAGAAGAGAAAGAAAAGAAATGAGAGGGCAAAAGGGGCGAAGATGGCCATGTTATGATACTCTAGACTGCAACTTCATTTACAATCCAAACTGATTTTACTTATTCTTTAATAATTAATTAACCCTAACTATTTTTTGTATGCAAACCAAACTACTAATACAATCAATGCATTCAATTCAATACAACGCCCTTCTATTATTTTATAGCAAGAACAAGGTTCTAGCAAAAAGAAAAAACAAGAGCAAGGCTAATCCTTTATTTTATTCAAGAGGTTAAGCTGATCCACATTACACCTAAAGTTATCTTGAGTAATAAAAATATTTTTTATTAGGTTTTAGCGTCATTGTTATTAATTGTTTTATTTCTAATTAAATTGAACTAGTAATTAATAACGAGACATTACACAAAATTTAAATAAAAAAGTGTTAAGGGACCCGCAAAATTCAAAATTCAAAATCCTACACTCACAAATGCTAACAAACTTCATGGAGCTACCAACCTTATAAGAGTAATCTTATGTGAATTTATACCCAAAAATAAGAAAGTTTCTTATATTATAAAGTGTGACAGTACTTGATATAAATTAAAACTAAAAAGCCAAGATATAGAACTGACGGATTATACTCCATCAAGTTGCTATTGCATGCATTTATCATTTACTGGATAAAGTTTTATTTCAATGGATGGTGTACTTTTCTGGTCGAAGGGTCGGAGACGGACCTGCAACGGCAAGGAACGAGCTCCGACGATCAATTCTTTTTTTTTTTTAGGCAAATACATCATTTCTACTGCTAATGATTAAATAATTTTCTTGCCATTTGTATGAAGGTTTTGCATGGGACAGACAATTTGAAGATAAATTAAATTGCAATGCCACCTCTTATCGTTAAAAAGTAGGAATAGGAAAGGGGGAAGGGTTAAAAAAGAAAAAGATAATAGAGTGGGAGTTTATTTTATTTATCTCTTGGGAAAAGAGAAAGAGAAAGAGAGCGCAATTCAGCCATTCGGGCACTGTGGGTTTGAAAGTCACAAAATAGAGCAAAAAGGCAGCTATTATTAATTAAGGGGAAGCCATTGGGGCACAAGATCAGATGATATATCCCAATTTTTTTTTGATAAAATAAATAATATTTCGATTCACAATCCCATTATTTTAACATTATTACAATTTCACATCAAAATTTTGCCGAAATTGGAAAAGCTAGCGGCCGGCCGCTTCTCTTTGAATCTTGATGTCGGAGATAAAAAGTTGAAATAAATTAACAAAAGAAATAAAAAGCCCAAGTTGGCATCTCAAAAAGATGATTTTGCTTTGCCAGTTGCCAAAGCATGAAGAAGAAGACGAAGAAGAAGCATCTGCTCTCTCTCTCTCTCTCTCTCTCTCTCTCTAAATTGGACCACCTTATGGTTTAATATACAGGTTCATATTAAATCATTTTTTTTTGGGTACTTGACAAGTATAACATCCTTATATATAATTTTTTTACTTAGATAATGTGATAGTGATAATTTGAAAACTATATATAAAGTATTGCGACAGATTTATTTTTTTTGCTTTCAAATTTAAATTAAATATATAAATCACCCACAAACTGAAACAGCCCATTTGCTTTTGTGAATGAATTATTACTATATGCTTTCAAATTAATTATTAGTCACCCACCTAACTTTACCAATTGCAAATGGGCTGTGTTTGTGGGTGAGATATACTTGTCAGGTTTTGCCTCTTTGCTTGCTTGCATTCCATCCTTTGAATGGTATAAATAGTTATGAGTGAGTCATCATTTTATTATAATTACTGTTAATTTTATTATTATATTAAAATTTAAATTCGTTATTGGCATATTGAGCGGAACCCACCCTTGGTTTTAGACTTTGTTGGGGCAAGAGAGCCATGCAGAACAAAGCAGGCCCATTATTTTTTAAAAATTAAAATATTTCGTTTAATTTTAATACAATTACAAAGTTGTCTTGATTTTTTATTATCTTAGCCAAAAAATAATAAATAAGATCATATATAATACACTTTTTTTTTGTATTGAATAATACCCTGAATTGTTTTTATTGTATTTAATATTGACCAATAAAAAGTTATAAGGTACATATAACGTGAGAAATTGCAAATAATATGCTAACATAAAATTGTACATGCTAAATTTATATGTTAACATATTTATTTAAAAATATATTTTTTTAATTAATGGCCCAAACAGTAGTGCCTATTGGGCCCCAGGGCCCTTGGCTAACACAGCCCAAGCTAGGTCCAGTTTGGACCTCTAGTCATATTATTATTATTATTATTTTCATGTTCGTGTTTTTAAATAATATTTGTAACATCTCGCTCGAGCGATAGAAAGATTCGGAACAATTTCTCCTGATGGGCCTACACGAACTTCTCAGGGGAGTCACTCATCTCTGGATTACCCCAGGTCAAGCACGCTTAACTTGGGGATTCTTTGCCAACATTCAGCCCAAAAGATATCCAGTTGGTGTTGTTTCCTTTCTTACACTATCCTCAATATATACTAATTTCTCTGGGCTCTGGGCCCTCGGGATATTACAATATTGATGTGATTATAATTAATATGAATTAATGGTACATTACATTACATTAACTGCCGTTGTTTAGATAGTTAAGCAGGATGTTACTTTACACCTAAACGTTGGTAGTAGAATACATGCATGAGACGCCGGCATAGGTTCCAGTTGCCAATTATTCCCTGGAATTTCCGCTTTTGAGAAAATTAAAGATAATTAATTACATGCCTTTTATTAGGCATGTCTCCTTAATTTCTCATCATCAAATTATCAAAATTTTGGATGTTCATTTAAATTTTTAATTAACTCCTGATCAATTATTTTCTTTTTTTAAATTAATTAATTAGTGGTAGTCTCAAATGTTTTATATATATACACACAGCATATATAAATTAATATTAGGATCATCAACAAGAAGTAAGGTTGGTATTGTTCAAATCAAAGTAGATATATAAATCTAGAAGCTGCTGCATGCTCATGCATCAGAATCGTATTCCTGAACCCTATGTGTCATCTTTGCATATTATGGGACCTTGCACGTACATAGTCATCGCTATATACATGAATATATATATATATATATGTGGAGATTCGAAGAATATTGGAACATTGTGGTGGCAGCCAATTGGATGCATGGTCCCCCATGGGAATGCTGCCAACCATATAGAAACCCATAATTGTACGATCTCAACTTAATATAGACGCAAGAGATTTCAATTGTCTTTTCTACATATATAGGGGATTCATCATAAGGAGCGAGTCTACATATAAATTATTATATTTACTTACTTAATATATATACATGTAAATTTATTCAGTGTACACTCAAAAATAAAATTAATTGTACGTAGAATTTTCAATCGATCGTTGCCTTAAAAAAGAAATCATGATATTAGTAGCCATAGTTAATTATTTGATGCAAAGAGAATAAGAAATCAAGACGACGTTGGTTACAGATTCTCTATCGTCGTCTAAAAAAGAAATCGTGCATGACGTTTGTAGCCACAGCTATTTGATGCAAAGAGAATGGATGAATGAGAATATATATATATATAGAACATTAATGTCAATAGGCAGCCTGCTTGGCCAATATTAATTGTTTTCGAAGTTCAACAAAACAAATGGGCTTTGGCATATATATCTAACCCAATATTCCCAAAGGGATCCTGTTAATTGTGCTGCTGCATCATCTCCTACAACTCGATCAGCCTAAATTCGACATATAGTCGTGTAGTGTGTATCTTCCACAAAAATTCGTCGTATTTTATTTTAATCAATTTAATTAGTTTGATGGTGTGACATCGTACCTGTGCATGTGCGCACACGTGTATGCGTTCTTGCTGCACACCACTTTATTTTTATATAGAGTTCTTTTACCAGGTTAGACACGTTAACAGATAAACTTATAAAATAAGAGTTAAAAGACTAAAATGCCCTTATCCACATTGCATTGAAAAAAGTGCAATACAACATAAACGAGAACATTTTAGTCTTTTATCTCCCATTTTATAAGTCCGTCTGTCAATCTGTCTGATTCTCAAGAATTTTCATTTTATATATTTTGGTTAGGATAATACTATTTGTACAAAAATACATTCACATGTGGGTTTACAGAATGATATTCTCGCGATAAATTGAAGATTTATCGCGAGAATGTCGCGACTTCTCTTCTCTTCTCTACTTTCATCTCTCTCTCTCTCTCTCCCCCCCCTTTCCTCTTCAGCCGCTACTACTACCTTTGCCTCGCCACCCGTCGTTGCCTCTCCTGGCCAACAGCCAACTCCTCGCCCCTTGCCTCTCGCCTCTCTCTTAGCCCGTCGCTGCCTCGAGAGAGGCGAGGCGATGATTAGACAAGCAAGAGGCGGTCGTCGACAATCGGCCAAGCGAGGCACGGTAGGGGTCGGTGGGTGGTGCTGAAGGGGGAGGAGAAGAGAGAGAGAGGAAAGGATGAGAGAGAGATGATGAAAAGAGGTAAAATAGTCATTGAAATAAGAAAGAGGGGGACAAAATAGGCTTTTCATCTTACCTGTAAATCTATCTGGAAGTAAGCTTCTGTACAAATAGCATGACCCTTTCGATTAACCCAAAAGCTCTTATTGTATAAAGCAACAATTTTGTATAAAGCTCTTATTGTTTGAGTTGAGTTTATACTTTCATTGAGATAGCTAGGTGATTCTTAACGTAGATGCTAGGTGATTGTTAACGTAGATGCTTCATCTATAACACTAATTTTTAAATACATGTTCTTTTTTTTTTTCCTAAATATGTGAGTTTATGCCATTTTAATTAAATTAACTTTATACCTCCCCTCCTATATTGTAAGCTTGAATCTTTCTTTATATGCTCTTTGTTTGGCTTCAATCGATGTGTTTTTAATTATTAAAAACATTAATGATGCTTGAGATTGAGTACTATGAATCTGTCTCAGGTCAAATATCTATCAGAAGGGGCAGAGTTAAATATTTTGACATAATCTTCAACACTCAAATCGATCAACTAAGGAGGTGGGTGTGTAAAATATAAGATGAACCGATTATTTTAACAAGCATTTGGTATGAGGTAAGTTTTTAAATTCTTAAAATTTATAATTTCTGAAAATCTTTTTAGAAAATTTTGATTTCCAAGATTTATGTAATTTTATGTTTAGTTAAATTTAAACATTTTCATAAATGTTGAGTATTTTTTTCTAGAAATCTTACATTCCTATGGTTGGTTTAAATGTAACATTCTTGAAAATTTATATTTTTTTTTCAAAATTACCATAATTTGATTTTTTATTTAAAAACAATAAATTTCTTTTACTATATAAAATATTGGAACCCACATCTTTAGGAAGTCAAAAAAATGTCATTTTTTTATACATTATGTATATATATGCGTGTGTATATATATAATATATATGTTTGTATGAATATTTATTTTAATATATATAATATTTTATAATAAATAATATAAATATATTATAATATATATACATATATATAATATATTTGTATGGAGCTATAAAAAGATAATGGGTATTTTAGTCTCTTTTTTTTTGTTAAAAATATTTCTAAATTCATGAAAAACTTAGATTCTCAACCCTTCTATAAAAATCTCTGAGTAAATTGCTTAAAAATTATTTTCATAAATCCTATTTTTCAAAAAAAAAATTTATAAAAAAATTATAATGGGAATATAGATTCTCAACCTAATATTTTTAAGAATTTTAAAATTTTTCGAATATGAAACTCCCAGCGTAAAAAACTAAAACCTTTATATAAACTAATTAAGTTAAATCTTGACTAGGTAAAATATCTAGAGTTATTATTGAGATTTTTCGGGGTTGACGAGATAATGGTATATCTATCGGCTCAATCTTAAATCCCCAGGGATTTGGATACATTAGCTGTCCTTGATGAGACTGGATAAGAGGAGGCACATGCCCTCTTCTTGTTGGCTTCCTTAAAGACACATGTCAGGTTAATATTGGTCTTCCTTGAGGGTAAGTGGATAATTTCACATCCTTAAGAGTGTTCCCTTATCACTTGTCCTTACTCCTCAAGCTGAGCTGCACGTTTGATTTAGGGAGTAGCTAAGTTACATTTAATGGTCCAACTCTTCCTCTCCCGGTGGCAGTGCCCCGCATTTAGAGTTATGGGAATTGCATTTTGGCAGCTCTTGTTCTTTCACGTGTCTTTTTAGCTCTCATCGACTCATGAGAGGGTGTGCTCGAGGTTTAGAGCATGGCGCGCAGTTGCTTTTCCTATTCTTTATAAACTACCCTATCTTGCCTTCAGTGTAGTTTAATTGTATCTCAAAGATCTTTGAGGAGTGCTTGGATAGCTTGGTCTGCTCAGGTCGTAAGGCATGTCTTCCTTTTGAGCTCAACTCCCCATTTTCATCTTCAGTCAGTCTTATTCGCTTATCTCAGCCAGTTTCCCTTTTTTCCTTTTAACTTTTTGTAGCTTGGTCAACCCTTGAGCATGTCTTCTAGTGACTCCCAAAATAGGAGGCCTAGCTTGACTTCTAACAGTAGATATCTTTCTGATAAACCCTTAAAAAGACCACAGGTGGGAGACACAGAGGTGTAGTTGTCTTCCCTTCCTATTGAGCACGAGGCCATGACTTTCAGGCTCGAGGAATCCAAGTGAGCTTCCAAGGAGGAAGATATAGAAATTGAATTCGAGGTGCTTCCAAAGTACCTCACGAATGACAACTTAGTGTTGAAGACATTTGGGCCTAATTAGGCAAAAGGTTCCATCTTCCTTAGAAGGGCTGTTCATGTAGTATTCCCAAGGGGTTGAGTGCTCACCAAGAATCTGCAAGTAGCCTGATAGTGTACGAGCATGTACTCAAGGCAGGCCTCCAATATTTCGCCTAAGCTGAGCTTATACCAAAGGTCTTTTCCTTGCTCAGTATGTGCCTTGCGCAACTCACCCCGAATGGCCAGAGGAACTTGATTTCCTTCATCAATCATTGTCGAGTTAAAGGTGTTCGATCTCCTCGATGTTTTATTCTTCCTAAAAATGTTCTAAGTCTCTCTGATCAATAAGGTTGTTAAAAATACCGTACACTCAAGGGGGAGGGTTGAATTAAGTGTTTTTGAACTTTTCTTGATTTCAAAGAATTTTGTATAAAACAGTTTGATGAACTTTTTCAAAACATGAACATTGATACATTAAATATAACATTCTCAGTAAATTATATATAATAAGTGTAAAATAAATTTAATATAAGAAGATTGATCATTTTAAAGTTTTATAAAGTTGTTGTTGTGAGCATTAAAATTGATAACAAACTTACTAAAAAATAATCCTCGCTGATAGTAGAATTTAAACTACTTTTGAATATGTCTGTTGTGAGTTATGTATATATATACAAGAGACATAAATTTTTACAACTTTCATCATTCTTAAAATCTCCATTCAACGCATACAATTTTATGATTTTATGTGTCGAAGACCCCTAAATGATTCAAATCACATGCAAAATTGGAATTGAGATAAAATCGGGATTTTAATGGGTAAAATGGTAAAATCCCATGGGTAATATCGCATAAAATCAAGATTTTATTTATGTTTTAAATTTTAAACACCATGTTTTGATGTAAACTAACAATTAATTTGTGATAACTTTAAAATTGTATAAATTATGCAAATTAACAATTGATTTATGATAACTTTAACCATGTTTTGATTATGGATGGATGAATGATGATAAATGGTGGACTTAATATTTAAAAATTATATATGATTTAGTATTTTTAAAATTGATAAATGAAGTAATTTCGAAATAGGTACATGTATTTTATTTATAATAAGGAATAATTAAGTTATTAAATAATATTAATTTATTTTTTATAAAATTATGTTATTATAAATATATATTTACAAAAATTAAAATGCATTTTTAATGGTCTCTAAAATCAGTGGCGAAGCCAAAAAATTTAGGCAGGGTGGGCAAAAATTAAACTCTAAACTCTAAATTCTGTCTATAATTAAATAATATAAAAAAATTAAAAATAATATAATATTAAAATATATATATCAATAAATTATACAATCGACATATTTTCATATTTTAATAATGTCGCATAACAACATCATTATCAATTTTATTAAATATCTATTTTTCAATATACACAACTAAGTTGTCGTTCAATCATTAATCTCCAATTTGATTGTGCAGCCGAGTCTTGATAAACTTAATAACAGACTATCATTCAATCATTGATCCTCAATTCAATTACATAGTCGAATCTAGACAAACTTCATGATAGAAAATATATTTTTTGCCATAGTTTCAAATATGTAATTGACAAATTTGTAATAAAAAATGAAAAAAATTAATCCCTTTAATTAAAACGTAATTAAAGAAATGGTTAACATGTATAAAAGAAAAGTGAGTCAAATTTTCATATATCTTATTTTTAATTTTCGGGCAATACTGAAAAAAGTACTGGTAGTTGCTACAGGCCATCATAATCGATGGTTTTCGACGATCAAAGACAATCACTCGACACCCTTATTCCCATCGACCAACATATCTCTAAAACCAATAAAATTTAACGATCAAATTTCATAAATCTAAACTTAAACTTTTGGCCAAATCACTACAAAAAAATTGGCATTTAGCAGCGGTTTTTTTGCATTTAGCGGGAATTTTGAAAATCGCCCCTAAGTCAGCCGTCGCAGAGCGTTTAGCGACGATTTTCAGCAACTGCTAGAATAACCGTCACTAATTATATTTTTTGTAGCGATTTAAAAAATCGTCGCAAAATAAGTGATTTAGCGGCAATTTTGAAATCGCTACAAAAAAATTAAAAAAAATTAAATTTTTAATTTTAGCTGCGGTTTCAAAACCATCTCGAAAATTAATAAAAAAAATTAAATTTTTAATTTTAGCAACGGTTTCAAAACTGTCGCGAAAATTAATAAAAAAATTAAAATTTTAATTTTAGTGAATGTTCAAAATCGCTGCAAAAATTAAAAATTTAATTTTTTAATTACCAGGCCTGCGCGCAAGCACCTGGCCCGCGCCACGTGGCGATGCTGGAAATTAAATCCCAACGTCTTTCCTTCTCCAAGTTTCGAACCCATGATCTCAAATACGCACGCGCACGCCCGAACCGCCTGATCTGCAAAACCCTCTTCACATATTTGCACATATATATATTATATACTAATCTAGTAACTAATTTTCAGAATTATATTTTATATTTTATAATATATATTAAAAACATTTATTAATTGATTATTTTTTAAAAGAATAATGGAATAAATTAATTGAGTTAAATTAAATAAATTAATTGATTAAAAATAAAAAGAAGATTTTATATATTTTTAAAAAATTATTCAAATTTTATATATTAAAATTTTGTTAAATTTATTTTTATTTTTTTAAATTAAATTTTTAATGAATTTTGCTATTAATTTAAATTCAATTTTAAATTTATTTTTAAGATTTTATATTTGTTTTTATTAATTTAATTTTTAATTATTTTCTTAAGCAAAATTTAATTTTTTTAATGAATTTTGTGGCGGTTTATAAAAATCGCCGCAAATGTTAATTTAATTTTAATTTTAAATTATTTAATTTTTTGAATTTAGCCACGATTTTTAAAAAATCATCGCTAAATTTAATTTTTTAATGAATTTTGAGGCGATTTTTAAAAATGGCTACAAATATTAATTTAATTTTAATTTTAAATTATTTTTTTTTAATTTAGCAAAGATTTTCGAAAATTGCCACTAAATTTAATTTTTTAATGAATTTTGCGACAGTTTTTAAAAACCGCCACAAATGTTAATTTAATTTTAGTTTTAAATTATTTAATTTTTTTTGAATTTAGCTACAATTTCTCAAAAATCGCCGCGAAATTGAATTGAATTTTTTAATTATTTAATTTTTTTTAAATTTAGCTACAATTTTTTAGAAACCGCCGCAAAATTAAATGTTTTACAAAATTTTGCGATAGTTTTATGAAACCACCACAAAATTTTAAAAAAATCGCCGCAAAACACCATGTTTTGCAGCATTTTTTAAAACTACCACAAAAAAATTGTCGCAAAAAATCAATTTTTTTATAGTGAACCCAATGCGTGTAAATGCATTAAGAATTGCCATCAACCATCGTGGTCGGTGGCTTTTGGCAATAAGAGGCAATCACCCAACACTCTTATCTTCATTGACTAATATATCCAAAATTTAGAATTTTTTAAAACTTTAGGGTGGGCATTTAGAAAAAAATAATTAAAAAATACTAAATTATTATATATAATAATTTTTTAAAAAATCCAGGGTGGGCAGTTGCCCACCCTTAGCTGTATGTGGCTCTGCCACTGTCTAAAATCTTATGATTCGAATTTACGATATAATTTTATGGATGATATTTCGATCTCACTTAAAATCTCAATTTTAACTATCTTGACTTTCATAAAATAAGTATAAAGATATAAGATGTAAAATAAAGATAAAGATATAAGATGTATAAATATATAAGATGAAAAGAAAAGGAAATAAATAAAACAGCACACAACAAAATTTATAGTGGTTTGGTTCAACCAGTTTACTCTACTCCCTTAGCTTTTCACCAAGGATTTTAACCAACTCACTAGGTAGCTTTTAAAATGAGATCTGCTACTAATCACTTAACAGTTTTTTAAGACTCAGTTGAAACCCATACCTTTCTAAAGGATTAGGCGAAATCTCTTGACTTGTAGGGATCAAGCGGAACCACAGAAAACTCACAAGAAGTAATGGTGAAAATGATGCAAGAGAAACTTATAAAGAAAAATCACTCTATTTGTTTTTACAACCAATTGAAAATGAAACCTTGAGTAGGTTTCTTTGGGTTAAGACTAAAGTATAAAGAATTAGAACTGCTACTTTTTTCTTTGGTCTTTTTTTCCTTTGTATACTTGTTGATGGATATCTATAGAAAAAACTTTCTTTTCTCTCCAACAAATGATTAGAATTGTATAAGGGCTCACTTTAGGATATCCCACTAGCATAAAAATTTGAAAAGAGGTCCCCACAAAATTGATACAAATATAACTCAATATGGTTACAACCCTAATTTACTTATTAACAACCGTCCAAAATATAGATTACAACATCATTCAGTTAACGTTCTCTTTGGCTTAACGCCCATACAACCCCAAAATTAAAAAAAAAATCACAAATTAAAACACAAAATAAAATTACTCCAACAAGCTCTCAACACAGCTATCCAAGGACCTTTTTGGTTGGGACATCTTTGTATATATACTTTACTCAGTGACTTCAGCTTCACTGGACTCACCCCCAATAATCTCTTTCCCCTTACTTGGAATGACTCAAAGAAGCATGGTGAGCTATAAAGCTCAACAAGTATAATATATGAAGCAAGTGGGAGCATTTGAATCAAGGCATGAATAATTGAAATCGAAATAGATTAGAGCTACACACAACAATTACAATAATTAATAACATGTCTCACAACTATATATGTATCAATCATGCACCCACTTCATTATTCATATATGGCCCTTGGCCCACATATATCATATCAGCCCTTAAGGCCTAAAAATACATAAACAATCATAGCCTCAATACATTTATCAAATCGTGGCCGGAGATCCACTTACCGGGCTTAGTTGTAGCTCGCCCACATTGAGTGTTTTTCCACATTATTTTTGGATGTCATTTTCCCTCGCAAGGAACATAGTAGTCGCGCAAAATAATAGGTACGCAAATATACATATCCAACATAATTTCATACACATGGTCAAATTCTCATCACATTCATATAAGAATAATTTAATACTTTTCCTTATCAACCATACTTAGGCAACTCCAATAAAATTCCATAACATCTTACAAAATTTAAGTCTTGCCCATTTTGTATCCATAAACACATTGTTTTATTTCACCCATAATTTAGATTTATTAATAATCAAGCAGGATGTATAATTCATTTATGATTCATTTATAATTTAATTTTCTACAATTTTGGGTAAAATGGGCAATTCTAGACATGAAAAGTCAACTTTTAGAAACTAAAAAGTCAACTCTTGAAGGATTGAAAGTCGACTCTTGGAACGCCAAATGCAAAAATTTGGCAACGAACAAAATGCAACCAAAACAAAAAATATTCTTGTTTTAATTCAATCCAAGAAAAACGTCATTCCTTGAAAGAATATGGAGTGAAATAAAACCCCATTGAAACTCCCAACAAGACTCAACAATTAATTTCAAAAAAATCTACAAGATTTAGTGAAAATGGAAGAAAAACTCACAAAATTAAAAAACGGATTTTTAGTACAAATCAAAGAGATAATGAAGTATATAACTTGACTTTGAAGCTGAAATAAGAGAATTATAATTTACATCAACCAAAAGAAAGGCAAATACAAGAAGAACTTGCATTAAAAGAAATTAAAAGGAAAAAAACTTGTTTCA
The DNA here is from genome assembly GCF_014633365.1 of Diospyros lotus. Taxonomy (NCBI): domain Eukaryota; kingdom Viridiplantae; phylum Streptophyta; class Magnoliopsida; order Ericales; family Ebenaceae; genus Diospyros; species Diospyros lotus. Next base: position 30,238,448 of record NC_068344.1, read on the forward strand.
TCAAGAGTAGTAAAATGGAACTTGGAGAAGAAGTAACTTGTTAGTTGCTACAAATTTCACTCTTTAAAACTGCAACTAAAGAAGAAGAAGAGGAAGAAGAATTCAATAGGGAAGAGGAGAGAGAGAGAAAGGGACAAGGGAACAAAGCAGGAGAAAAGTAAGAAGGGATTTCAGGAACAAAGCAGGAGAAAAGTAAGAAGGGATTTCAGGGATGCCTATTGCCTCCCCTGTAATATACTAGTATTTTGAGAATAATAATAATTAATTTTTTATATTTAAAATATTTTTGACATGCATTAGAGATTATAATTGAGAAAACTAATGTGCTTAAAGCTAGTGAGCTAAGTTAAAAAAATTAAAGGCTAAGTAAAATGGGCTTAGAGTTAGTGGGTTAAGTTGAAAAAAATAAAAGGCTAAGTAAATGGACTTAGAATTAGTAGACTAAGAAAGTAAACTTAAAATTAATGAACTAAATAAAAGAATAATCTATTCAAAATAAGATTTAGTGAAAATAATTAAAGTGACAAAATAATTAAAGATAGTAGGTCACTACAATTATGCTAAACTTAACCTCTTCTATAAATAGAGAAAACTTGAAATGTTGGAGGGCTTGAATTAGAAAGAGAAGATTGTAAGAAAAAAATATTTGAAAGTGAGAGAGAGATTTGAAAAAAAGAAAGAAAGAAATAGAAAAAAAGAAAATATAGAGAAAAATATCAAAACAATTCTAGAAAAATCCTATAGGCTAGGTTTAGTAGTTCATGTAAAAATTTGTGACAGAAGGCATTGTTGGATACTCAAATCGAGGCTTTGTCGTAGTATAGAAGAATACCGAATAGCTCTGCAGGAATGTGAGTTATTTTCGAAAATTTCTTCAAAAATTTTAGAAATATGATAATGATATTTTAGAATTTTTTTATTATAAAATTGGAAGAGAAATGCATGATTGGTATTTATTATGTATTTTTAAGGCAATAGATGCTTGAAAATCAAAGAGAAAATGAGAAATAAATAGAACATACATTCTGAAAATTATGAGGAAATTTTCGGGGCTTAAGAATATTATTTTAGGAATTATTGTGAAGAGAAATTGAGAAAATTTTATGAGAAATTATTTATTTCATAATCTTGAGGAAATAATAAGAGGAAATGGGAGAAATTAGGAAAATTAGATAAAATCATAAATCTAATTTTTTTTAAGTAATTATGATGCTCAGGGTATGTCAAGGTTCATAATTGAGTATAATTAGAAGTCTGACGCGAATTTGAGGCAAAATTACGCTAGGGGCAAAATTATCTTATTGCTAGGTAAGAGGTACTTTTCAACTGGATTTAATTTTATGAAAATACTTGGTTTGTAAGTGGTTCTACCCAAAACTCAATTTTACGTAAATGATTTTATCATGTTGTCATGCCTTGATGTGAATATGTCATGTAGATTGCATTTATATGCTATGATGAAATGTGCATATGTACACGATGACGTTATTAATCATGCATTCGCATAAGGATTTGAGAGTACGACCCGGAACTGCTGCTTTGCCAAGGATGCATCCATACACCTCGGCCTGGTAAGGAGGTTGTAAAAATGGGGAGTAGCCTTAAGGTTCGGTCAGTTCAAACCGAAATGATATGAAACATGACATTTTGCATCCATGCACGAAATATGATTTTTTTTACCCTTACTTAGATGATTCATCATCTAACTTGGACTTTGCGACTGAAATATTCAAACATTCCAGATGAAGATTGTAGCAGAAACGAGGATGAATGAGACATGAAATGGCACTTAGCAAAATGCATGATGAGTTGTATGATGAGTTGAATGTATGTTATGTAGCTCATGTATTGATATTCTGTTACTTCGAATTCTGAACGTTTTGAAAAATGATAATGTAAAACCCTATTTAGGGTTAATATTAGTTAAGAACTTATGTTATGTATTAAGTCATGTTGAGAAATTTATATTTCTGTGATGTAAGAACTGATTTATGATTAATGTTATGATGTTAGGTTCGATTTTATCTTCTACATTTGATATTTATGATAATTCTCCTTGGAGATAAAAGAATGAAAATTTTGAGATGGATAAGAGCAATGATATGATTTAGTCTTAGTTTTTATTTAAAAAAAAATTATTATCCCAGAATTGTCTTGAGTTTTAGCGCGCTTGTAAAACAAGGCGTTACATCCCCCCCTACTTATACTTTCCCAATTTTGCCCCTCTTACTTACACACACATATTTTCATGCCCTTTTATGTCATTTTACTTTCTTTTTTATTTTTCTTTTCCCTTTTTAATTTAATCTACTTACAACAATTATCATATATATATATACACACTATATATATACACATAATCTCACTTTTATAATTTTGATTTCCCCCTTTTTTTATTTATTTTTATTTTTATATTATTTATTTATTTTTACATAAAATATTACCATCACTTTCCTCAAATAGTAGCATATTTTCACATATAAATTAAAGACAAAATATTTTTTAGACCCAATAACAAGTCATTATAAGAATATACAAATATAATACTAAAAATGTGAGGGAGAAAATAGAGCAAAATATGTGTATACACTTGCAATGGCTAACTCAATGGCTGTAATTTTAAGTTTCAGCACATTGTTATTCGAGTACAAAGAGTTTATAATTAAGTATTTTTTTATCTTTACTTGACTAAACAAAGTTTTTAATCGACTAAATTTTGTCTGTACTCAAGTACAAATAGTTTGTAATCAACTAATTTTGAAATTTACTCTATTACAAAACTTTTGTAATTGATTACAAATCTACTATAGAAACATGAATTAATTACTCAATTACAAATCAAATTTAATCAATTATAGATCAACTTTTACTCAATTACAAAGGAAAAATACTCAATTATAAGAGAATAATACTCGATTATTTTTAGCATTTATTCGAGTGGATTAAAATTATAATCGATTAAACTTAAACTCTTACTTGATTACAAAACATTTGTAATCAATTACAATACTACAATAAAAACTTGCAATAATTACTCGATTAGAAAAGTATATTTAATCAAGTAAAAAATCCATACATACTCGAATACAGTATAATTTGTAATCAATTGTATGCTATACAAAATTGACTTACTTGATTATATATAATAAAATTATACTCAATTAATATGATGAGTGCAAAGACTTATTTGCCTAGATCAACACTTTACTCAAGTAACATAAAATTTTTACTTGATTAATTTTTTGATATACTTGATTCATTCTAAGTCTTACTCGATTAAAATTTAATCAATTTTCATCTCAACACTTCTTATCAGCATCAACATCTAATATATGACTTAACATAACATATTAAGCCAAAACATTTAAAACACAAGTGTTGTTTGTGAAAATTGATTAAAACTAACTTTTCAATTACATTCATTTGATTATATAGGAAGTTTTAATGGACTAAGATAATGAAATATTATCATGGAATTTTACTATATATTTTAAGAAATAATAAATTGAGTACATAGATTGCTACTCAACTAAAAATATTCATTACTTGATCAAAGAAAGATTATTCTACTAAGCATACAATATGACACATTCCATAGAAATACAATTAACCCAAATAACTATTCATTCACATATACCTTATTAAATACATACACATAGGAAACACACAAATAGCTTACTTACTACTTGATTGAGACAAAACATATAAAAAGATTACAAATATGTTGAGCATAACATATGTTACTCAACTAAAAGATTTTATTTTCTAGAATAAAATAAAATTCATTCTATGTAGCTTAATCATCAAATCACAATAACTTGATCAAATACTATTAAAATCAATAAGCTCTAAATTCTTTCAAATATTTAAATGATTTTGCTTATCAATTAGCAACAATCATCTAAATGACAAGTTCTACAAGTGTTTTTTCTTAAAATTATCATAACATTGAGAACCTTAGGAATTTGATATTAAATATCAAATAAGCAATATAAGATATCTTATGAGTATATGATCATTTACAACAAGAACTTGATGTGACCCACACTTTTTGAATCACAACATAAATATTGATAAATTAGGACAACAAGTTTAATCCTAAGTTTACCTTAAGAACAATAAACTCCGTAAGATCCATAAGATACTTATGCAATATGGATATTTAGAATATCCCTTGAAATCCTGAATAACCTATTAATATATTAAGCATATTAATAGATAATTAAGGAACAAAACAAGCTTAATCACAAATAAAACATCTTAAGATTATTAACACAGCCTTAATATATTCTTAGGAAATATGAGGATTTAACATATCCTTAAGGATAAAATTATTTTCACATATATAAAACATATCAATAAATCTATGAACATAACATATCAAGATTCTTTGAGTTTATTCTCAAAGCATACTTAACATAGAACACGACTTACATTAAAATTTTGCATAAAATAATCATCATAAAAAATTAAAGAACAAACTCAATAATCTCTCACTTTTTATGATGATAAAACTTTAATATTTAAGATAACATTTACCACTAATGTTCCACTAAACCTTCTCCCCCTTTTCATCATTAGTAAAAAGGATAGAAGTTTGATACCACATAAATCATATGATACCAATAGAAAGAAAAAACTTTCTTCCCCTTTTTTTAAATTTTCATTTCTTTGAGAAATAAGACATCAAGAGACAACACTCCCCCTAAGTTCATGCCTAATGCTTAATGAATTTTTAAGATAGATATCACTTGAGCATGGAAAAATATCAATAGAAAGATACATAAGAGGGAACCAAATTGAAAATTATATAGGAGAATAGACAAGGTTGGATTCTCCCCCTGTTTAAATAGTGTTCTCCATTTTTATAAGTGAGAAACACAGAATTCATCTTTCAGAAAATATAGGTTGCGTTCTCTTTGCTAGTTTTTTAACCCATTTTGAGTTTTCAATTTTTCAATACACTAAAAACGCATTTATACTTTACTATTTTCAAAAACAAGAACAAATTTTGTAAAGAAACCCTTTAGCCAAAACATGCTAGAAACGCGGAAAACACCTAGCTAGCCCCCCCACCAATCTTGCACAGACCTAGCAGCTCTCATCTCTCTCATCTCTTCTTTCCTTTCTCCTTTCTCTTTCTTCGATCGTCAACTGCCACCGCCACCGCCACCGCCACTGCCACTGCCATTGACCACACGAGTCCCCCATCACCATCGTCGTTAACCGCGCCTGCCACTAGCGACGCAAGCCATTGTCAACCGCCTCCCATCGTTTCTTGCTAGTTTTGTCTCCCCTCTCCTCTTTCCTCTCTTCTCTTCCTTCTCTTACTGGTTTTTGGGTATGTTGGTCGATGGACTTTTGAGTGTCTAGTGGTTGCCTCTAATAGCTAGAAACCACTGGCCACTGTAACCGGTGGTGACTGGCAATACATATATAGACGGGTGGGTCGAACGTTTAAACTTAGATCTAAGGAAATTTGACTGTTGGATCTTGCTGATTTTTTGGTATGTTGGTTGATGGGCCCTTGGGTGTATGATGATTGCCTCTAATCACCGGAAACCACCGGCCACTGTGGCCGGTGGCGACTGACAATGAGTTTTTTCACTTGTGGCCGAAAATTAAAAATTAAATCTTCGAAAATTTAACTATTAAATCTGTCACATTTTTGTGTATATTAACCCCATTGGCTTGCAATTTCTAATCGTGTGAATCTTCGACCGGCGGTGGTCACTGGCAATAGAGAAGATGCAGGGCGTCGAAGAAGAAGAAAAAAGAAAAAAAAAAGAGAAAAAAGAAAAATTTATTATTAAATTTTGAAAATAAAATTATATATTTATTTAAAATTTAAAAAATGTAGTATATCTATATTATAATTAAAAATATAAGATAACATATAATATATTATTAAGTATATAACTTAAATAAAGTTTGATTAGGAAACTAATCATAAATATTTTCAGACAGACACAAGCTCACAATAAGATAAATTGACAAATTAGGTAGTGTTTATTAATAGATATGGGGTGAAAAAGTTTATATATGTGAAGTATTTTAGATGTTTATAATTTTTAACGTGTTTGTTAAATTTATCTGATGATTCTTATAAAAGAAGTCATGTGACTTTTTATCTTGATTTTTTAAGATATGTTTATTTTTTTCTTTCCTTAAGATAAGCATATATATCTTAGTCTTTACAAATAAGAAAAAAAAGGCGTTTGTGTCATCTAGTGTATTTTAAAAAATTTAATAAAAATCTTAAAATATTTTTCAATCTCATCTTGACTATTCATATTTTGGTTTAAAAAATATTTTAATTTTATCTTAATATTTTCTTATCTTAAAAGAGATGGGATGGGATTAGAAACTAGGATAAAATGAATTAGATACCTCTATTTATTAGGAACAGAGACATTTATATAAGTTTGGTTGAAGCTTGGTTAAACAGGATACTCAGTATCATCGCCTAGACTTCTGAGACTCGGCCCATTTTACAGGATAATAACAGATCTGTTGGGTTAATCCTAAACCTCAATGATTTGGATCCGTTAACTTTCTTCAATGGAGACCGAATATCAGGCACGCAATCCCTCCCTCCTGCTAGCTTCTTATAAAGTCCCTGTCGAGCTAAGACTAGTCTTTCTCAAAAATGAGTAATTTCACGTTTTCCCCTCATCAAATATTAAAGTATTCAAGATGTACCCTTCGATCTTGTGCTAATTATCAAGACAAGGAATTTATAATAATAATAAAATAATGTAAAATAAGAAAAAGTCAAAAAGGGGAAGATAGATAGATAGATAGATCAATTCGTAATTTATTTAAGAGGCTTCTTTGAGATCACATCATCTGTTTAAAAAGTCGACAAAAAATATTAATGAAATATATTTAGAACTGTCTTTTGACTCTCTCTTGTTTATTTATTTGAAAATTAAATTGAGGGGAACACCGATCGACCCTTCCGCTTGACTTTTGATAATTGTGCGCATTAAGTGACGCACAGTTTGACGTACAGGAAAAATGGAGTGAAAATATCGCCTGCTTTCTTCCTGAAATCGGGTCCCTTGTGTACTCTACTCTGGGTAATGCTATTTGTACATAACACAATGTATCGAATGCGATAAAATAATCAATTTATCTATTGGGTTGCACTATTTGTACAGAAAGGGTTCACAGAACTCTTTCACAGACTCAATAACTCACGATATATCGCGAGATTTTGACATCAAAAAATTACGATATATCACAATTTGTTCACTTTATTTTCTCTCTCTCTCTCGTCGCCCGCCTCGCCCTCTCCTACAACCTCATCGTTGCCTCATCCTCGCCTGCAATCTCACCGCCTCCCGCCTCGTCTCCTTATCGCCTCTCACCGCCTCGTCTTTGCGCCTTGCCGCCTCGCCTCCTCATCGTTGCAATCTCTAGCAACTGGCGACCACTCAAACCAATCGAGGTGCAGTGGGCGGCGACAATTGGCAAGCGGCGAGGGCGATGGCGAGGCGCAGAGACAAGCGTGAGAGAGAAAGCGAGGCGAAGCAAGGCAAGGCGAGAGAGACAAAGGAGAAAGAGAGCAGTGGCGAGGGCGATGGTAAGGCACAAAGGTAAGCGCGAGAGAGAGATAGAAGAGAGCAGAGCAGAGCAGTGACGAGGCGAGGCGAGAGAGAAAGAGTGTGTGTGTGTTGGGTTGAACTCAGAGGTAATTTGGTCATTTAATAATTCTGTAAAGCTCTCTGTACACCCCATCTGTACAAATAGCTTTATCCTTATCTATTTGATAAGAGATATGCTATTTATACATAAGCTTGTTTACAGAAACATTTATAGGTGCGGGAAATTGACGATATTTTGTATCATGGTAAATTGAAAATATTTTGTATCAAATTCTCGCAAGAAATTGGATCCAATTTGCATATGAAAATAGAAAGTGGGATAGACTAGCGGGCAATCGATTTTGCCTTCTCCTTTGCTCTAGCCACCGTTCTCCACTCTTCTCCATCGTTCTCCATTAGCGAAGGCATCGACCATCGTGCTTCGAATTTAAACCAAAAACGGACTAGTCGTTGCATTAGTGCCATCGCCCCTCACCTTGACAGAGTCTATCGTCGTTCCTAGAGAAAAAGGTCGACGTTTCTTGTGAAGATCCAGTTATCCGACCTCTGAAAGTCAAATAATTTACAGTTTTACAAAAGTTGTAATCTGTCTCCAATCTCCATTTGCCATTGACTTCATCTTTATTACATGAAATCCGTCTTTTTAAGTATTAAATTTACACACCCAAATAACAAAATTTGATCGATAATATCTAACTACTAAATTTACATACTGAAATATGTCCATTTTGCTTTACTGAAATTTTTGTGAACTTTTATTTTATTTGGCTCATTACGTTCACGTGAATGATACAGTGGATGCTATAACTAAAAATAAAAATATTTAAGATTAAATTATTGACAAATACATATTTTAAAAATAAAATATATTTAATTGATTATCTTCTTTTAACTCATCAAAACAAAAAAGATACCCCTTAAAAAACATAAAAACAAGGCATCATGCCATCATCCATAAGAAGTATGTAAGAGAGTGACATTAGTCTCAAGATAAAGGTCAATTAGTTGGTTGATAAGTTAAGATTCGTATTAGTAGGTCATAGATTCGATTTCTTACTCTATCCAATGAGATAAAATTTTCACCTGTAATTTATCTTCTTTGTCAAAATCAAAAGCACGAATGACGGGGGATCATACAAGAACAATAATTCCATATAAGAGAGCGAGATAGAGCCATCCAAATTATTTCCTACGTGAAAAATTTTAATCCATCCCCTAGTTTCTTTCATCATAACCATAAGGCTAAGAGCCTCCGTAACCAAAATGAACAGAAAAAACAAATGAATAGGACAATATAACCTGTTATAAGATCTACGAAGTTGTACAAACAGTGTTTTGAGTCCTCTAAGGGAGCCAGTCTCAATACCAAATTAAAGACTCAACCATGAAATGGCATATCATGACCAGATGAATGGGATGAGATAAGCCAAGATACAACAAGTGCACTACCAATTACACCTTACTGTCGACCAAAAACAATATTCAAATCGTTATCATCTTCTTAATCAAAATTCATACATCCATAATTAAATTGGATTCTCTAATTCAAAGAAAGAAATTAACACCATTCTCCTCTTTTAAGGAGTAGTCGGTTTTTATCGAAAATAATAATACAGCCACAAAAAAATTAACACCACTCTCGTCTCGGAGGCGAGACGGATCCGGCAGCTGCTGGAGAAGGCGACGCGGCGGCGGAGGCGAGAAGGGTTCTGGCGGCTGCTCGAGAGAGGGGGGAAAAATGGAGAGAGAAACTTTCATCCTTTAAATGAAAATATCACGATATTTTCATTGTCAATTTATCGCGATATTTTTCTGTGCGTCAACCCGTGCGTTATTGGGTACGTACAAGTAGCAAAATTGTTCCTTTTACCTAACCATCTGCTTTTATGCTTCTCTGCTGCGAGGATTGTTTATTTGGTCAAAATTAGACAGGACTAACCCTAACCACATAAAATCAGAAAATTTGAAATAAATTAAAACGGGCTGATCCAGTCTAATTAATCCCGTCCAGTCTTAATTATGTATTCTTTTCTAATTAGTAATTAGTAAAATGATTTCTTAATTACTTTAAAATGAAATCGTAAACATTAAATTGTCTTAAAGGATCATTTTAAAGTAAGTATATATGCAGTGGAATTTGTGTCAAAATGGCAAATTGGTATAGGATTACATATAGAGTTGTATAGAAGATGCTTGTCTTCTATTTATTGCCATATATTCCTTCATGCTTTATGTGGCTCAAACTCATAGTTTTTATCTATGTCGGATGGCTTCCATCAATACGAATCTAACCCACCCTCTACTTGGTTTGTTTGTGTTTTTTTCTTTCGGAATTGGTTTAAGGTAGCAAGAAAAGAATAAAATAAAAATGTGACTTTCCTTTTTCTTGTTGTAAGGTAATGGAAAGTCGCCATAAATATTGACCTTTTTGTTTCATGAGTTGAAAGTATTATCTTTTTTAAGTTAAAATAGAGAGAAAGATTAATCTTACTATATATATTGTGTTAATATTTATTTTTATTTAAAAAACAAAAATTAAACTAGGATTAACAAATGTCACATTCACAATCTTTTTATTTTTTAATTTATATATACTATAAATTATACGTTGTGTTTTTGTTTAGCAGTATCTATTTTAGATTAAATTTATTTATTCTCTCATGAATTTGGACGGAATACAAGGTGATGGGAGTAACACCATATAGCCTTTCCGCCCCCATCCATTTGTATTTTGACTTTAATGTGGTCTTGGTTTTGCAGAATCTCTGTAGTGGAGGACAAGCACTCCAATGGAATTTAGGTTGTCTTATGAACTAGCTAGGTTAATGAGATATCGTCATTTTAAGGAGAACCGAAAAGATTATTTATCTCCGCTTTGTAATTAATATTTACTCAGAATTGTGACGGATGCCTTTGCGTTTACATGTAGTGTCTGGCCTATAAATACGCCGTATCCAACCTTTCCATGCTCCAAACAACTGGTTAATATTCCTCTCAAGCATTCATCCATACAGTTGAAGCTTATTCCCAGAATTTCATGGTGATCATGGGGATCAAAGAAGAGAAGAGATACGGGTTGTTGCAGGCATGCCAGGACTCAGAGTATGTGAAGAACGTGTATGGCGGCTACTTCAACGTGTTTATGGCAGCCTTGCGAGAAGAAGGAAGTGGGGAGAGATGGGACTTGTTTAGGGTTGTTAATGGAGAGTTCCCAGACATGAATGAGCTCGAAAGCTATCATGGCTTTGTGGTGAGTGGCAGCCCTCATGATGCCAATGGCAATGACTGCTGGATTCTCAAGCTTTGCTTTCTCCTGCAAACCCTGGATTCCATGAGAAAGAAAGTTCTTGGCATTTGCTTTGGCCACCAGGTACGTAACTATATAATTACACGAAGATCGATGGAGAATTGTATTTGTATTTGTATTTGCATTTGCATTTGCATTTGCATTTTTCTGGAGAAAGACTAAATTAAATTAATGATTTTTTAAACATACATGTGTGCAGGTCCTAAGTAGAGCACTGGGTGGAAAAGTGGGAAGGACCTACAGTGGTTGGGACATTGGGTTGAGAAGTGTGAAAATAGTGAAGAGTTTCTCCCCCTGTGCCTTTCTTGAAGGCCTGGATGAAACCCCTCCTGCCCTTTCCATCATTGAGTGCCACCAAGATGAGGTCTCTTAATGTTCCCCCCTCTCTCTTCCATGTTTGATTATATATATTTATCATAAAAAAATATATAATTATTACACATTTTTTATAAAAAATAATTAAACACTCTTAACTTTTTTATAGAAAAATATGTATGGTATAAACATTTAAAGTTTATTTCCATATAATTTATTTTTCAAGGGGTGGGGTGGTTTTTGTTTTTTAGGAAATATTACCTAGAATTAAATTCTAAATAATACAATTAAACACTCCTTAATTGTTAAGCAAACACAAAAAATCAAAATAGAGAGGACTATATGATTAATTCCGCATATTATATGGTCATGATTAATTTTAGGAATACCTCTCTTGGGTGTAAGAATATATATTAGGAATAGTTTTTAAGGGTAGGGTAGGGTAGGGTAGGGTAGGGGAGGGTAGGTATCGTTTTGAAAATATATATATATATAAATAATTGACGCGAAGTGCATGCAGGTTTTGGAGGTTCCAGTGGGGGCAGAAGTAAGAGCATATTCAGACAAAACAGGAGTGGAGATGTTCAGCATTGCAGATCATATTCTGGGGATTCAAGGCCATCCTGAGTACACCAAGGACATTCTTCATCATCTCATCGATCGTCTCCTCACTAATGACTGCATTGAGGTCGTCATCATCATAATCCAAAGTTCATATATAAATATATATATATATATATATACATATCACTGATTAATTCATTCTTCAATTAATTAATTAATCAATCAATCAATTCTTTATATGGTAGCAGAAAGGATTCGCCCAAGACGCCAAGTCCAAATTGGAGACAGCTGAACCAGACAGGAAACGCTGGGAAAGGATATGCAAGAAGTTTCTCAAGGGCACATAAACACAAGCCATATACCTATACATACATACATATGCATATTCTCTTGTTCATCAATTACTGTTGTTTGTTGGTAATAAAGTCTTGTTTTTTCTTTGGAGCTACTCGTGTTTTAATTTTTAGTTTTCAATTTTGAATTTATTTTTAATTTTATATTTTGAATATCTATTTTAAAATTGCTAAAAACAAATTCCTCTTCTTTGTAGCATTTTTTATATTTTGAAAATTTTAAAAGTGTTTATGATGAAAATAATCAAAATGACTTTTTATTGTTTTAAATTTTTTTTATAAAAAATTTTTTTACTTTTGAAAATACGTTTTTAAAAATATAAAAGTAAACACGATTTCCCTGTTTTAGAAAATTAAAAATTAAAAACGAAAAAAAAAAACAACAAAGAAAACAAAGCCTTAGTATCCCTAGATGGATTTTATAAGTAGCACATACAAAGGAGGCAAAAAATGCAATATATTCAATCCCTTTCGAATCTGATGATGAACAAATAATTAATTCATGTTGTTTAACCTACAATCAATCAATAATCCTTCAAGTTCATAAACCAGGTTGATGGAATATGCCACAACATGCAGGCCTGCTACTAAAGGTGATCTAGGAATTGATTCAAAATGAAAGCTTCAAATGGACTTGATGTGTCATCACAATTGGTTGATCCAAATTGGTTGGATCATTTACGTATGCATGTGATGAGGATACACCATATATAAGGTGATTGCCATTAATAAATAGTCGAGATATTTATTATATATCCAGTGTGCACCTCAGCGATATTATGACTGCCAGTTTTTACTTATAACTAAAAAAATTGATATATAATTATTAAAGGGTTATGTTAACTTAAAATATTTGTTAAGGTGCATTTAATTTATTTTATTTTTTGTTAAGTTACAATAATTTCACATTATTTTTAATGTTTAAACACTTTTTTTATTAGTAATAAATATATAATATTGTGAAATATTTTATTAATCAACAAAAGCGTTTGAAGGTTAAACACAACTTACAATATTATTACAATTTTTCTAAAAATAAAATACATGAAATATAATGCCTTGATGAGGACACATGTTAACATAACCCATAATTAGATAGTACTGTTTTGTTAATTTACATGGACTTTAAAGCAACTTATCCATATATAATAAGTTAACTCGTTACATGCCCAAAAATTTATTGTTTTGTTGGATAATCAATTTCAGATATAAAAGTTTGGTTCATGTACATTTCTTAATATAATTTTAATTTATTTTGACTTTAATACCACTTATACAATATAAACTATCATTAATTTAAAAGTATTAATTGAAGTTAATTTTAAATTAAGTATGAAATTAATACAAATTCTTGGCACCAATAATATCCATCCCAGGGGACCTCTAGCAAATAAATGGAATTAGATATTGCATGTGTATATTGTATGGGAAGATTGGAATAATCTGATCAATTCTCCCACAAGAGCTAGCCTTTCGGAGAATATTAATTAAGCTATTTCCTGCCTTTTGTCATTTTCTTCTTTTCCCCTTGCTTCATTTGTGAATTGGGACATACTGGCTTAAGAATCTACCATATATATGTATGTATGTGTGTGCGTTACATTCGGATCGTATATAAAAATTAGAAGAAAAAAATTATATGATATGAAAGAAATGTGGGTTGGTCTCAATAAATCTATACTCATAATCCCACAATATTAAAAAAAAAATCTATTCAATCAGTGATGGCCTGTTTTTACTCGAAGAAAAATGGAAACCCACGTCAAAATATTTTTTTATACAGGTAAAACTATAAACCCTTATAATTCTTACAACTGGAGATAATTGATGATAAGCCCTTTAAGTCAATAATATTAATTAATTTTATCAAATCATGACACATTTTGTAAATATATGTACAATATATCCTAATAATAACTCCATTATATTCTCTCTCAAATTTTTTCTTCATGTTATAGCTGGTACAATATCTCGATCATTGTATGCCCCACACACACACACATATATATCACTGAAGAAGGTAAGCCATGGGCCCTTGGCCCGTGGTCAATCCACAAAATCATAGTGGTGGTTCAACTTCAATCCAGTATATATATAGAAATTGGAAGAAAATCCAAAAACACAAAACTGAATGAGTAGTTATTTTTTTGGTCATTGAAAAAATAAGCAAAATTTTAGAAAAGAGGGAATAATTAAAAAAAACTTTGGGAAATATTTGAGATTGACGGGCAAGGGCACAAAATTCATTGTATAGTAACGGGGTTAAATAAATTAACTTTTATTTTTTAAACGAGTATGAGATAGTAACCTAAAATAATATTAATCGACAACAAACAAACTCCAAACTAGCCAAATCTAAAAACCTCAAAAAACTTGCAGCATGGAATTACAACAAGAAAGGAAAACAAATGAGCATTGATGACAACATTAAGGAGTTGAAACCTGAATGTTATGGACTTTCACTCAAATAATAAAATAAAATAACAAAACTGAATATTTTTAGGTCTTATATAAGATTTTCTGCAATGGAAAGAGGTAGCGTTAATTAGAAAGGAAACTCAACAAATGAAACTATCCTAAGGACACTCTGTTCTCTGCTTCAAACAGATGTACTTAGTTTCTTTAACTATGCCCATCCAAGCCTTTTTCCTAGAGCTATTACTATTGGAATTAATAATTTTGGTGTTCTCAAGAAGTCTAAATTCACATGTCTCTGTGTTTTAATTAAGTGCATGTAGAAGGTGAATGGATGTGTGTATCTTAATATAGTACATGTATTTAGTATTAAATATAATTCATGCATAAAAAGATTAAAATGGTGCATGTAGTTAGTTTTCAAAGAGTAATCCATATTTTCTATATATACTTCAAATTGTATAGAGATAAAAGTGAATGAAGTTAAAAACCTCTTCCATATATTCTTCCTCCTCCAACAATTACTAGCTTAAATAACAGTCAGTAGTTTAAATTGTATTTAGAGTATGATATCAGTTCATTCAAGATATTGTTAAAATAAAATTCAAAAATGGATGCATAGAAAATAACAGTAGTATTAACAACGTCTAACATATATATAGCATAAGTATTAATTTATTCCACTAATAAAAATCGACCCCTAAACAACAAATTAGTCCCGGATATCAACATGCATGGTCTATAACACTGATAAAAGGACCGATGAAAATTAAGTCTATTAATTATTGAAAGAGAAGATACATGAAGAAATTACATGTTTTGCCTTTTATTCTCATCATATATACATGAAATGTGCCAGTTAATATATAACTGGCCATCCTTCTTCCCATGACCATGCATGAAAATCACTTCTCAAATACTCAAATTTGAGCATTATATATCATCATTATTGGTCGACCCTAACTCACAAAATACAGATACTTAGTCTAAAATTAGTCATGGAAATTAATTAAGATAGAGGCTCTTCCTCCATGCATGCATTCTCTGGCTAGATTATTCATTTATTCCACTAATCAAGCATCAAACATCAGTGAGTTGAGCTCCCCGAAGAAAATATCATGATCTCCTTCACCATAAACACCAGACTGATCAAAGTAACTTTGTATGTCATCAGGAAATGCATTGCATTGTTGTGGATTAGACTCTTGAGGCATTATGGAGGGAAACTCGGCTGCCGTGGTCATCTCCATCATCTCCTTAAATTTTGATGACTGAAGTAGAAGTCCGAGGGCTGACGTGGCAGTGCCTGGCCGAGCCTGATTTGGAGCAGAGACAGCACCCGCGATTGCAGCCTGATCTTGGTTGTGGAGGTGGGCATTTAATTCAAGTTCATGATTTCGGGCCATGATAGTATTATCTGGGTTAGTCTCAATGTTAGGGTTTAGTTGATTATTGGTATTATTGTTGTTAGGTCTTAGCCATTTTATATATCGACTAAGGTCAAAATTTGTGACAGCATTAAGCCCCCGATATTCTATGGCTGCAACATCATATGCAATTGCAGCCTCTTCTTGAGTAGCTGCAAAAATAACGAACAAGATCATTTAAGCACAATTTAGAGGGAGAAAATATACATGACATGATTTAATTAATTGTAAAATAAATATAAAAGAAAAAGAGCGCGTAAAATAGTTGTCGGAGAGTTGGAATTCTACTAATATTTTGAGGATTGTGGAATGGTTAGGGTTGGTGCAGCAACCCAAACTAACTGATGGTGATTGATAGCTTACGTAATGTTGATAATTGAAACAGGGAAATTAGGTTAGTTCTAAGTAGCTGCTTGCATGGACAGTACAGTTGACCAAGATATATATGCGTGATTAATCTATATTTGTTTGGCCATGCTTATACATAAATCATGCAATTAGTACCAGTTGATCTCTGACACGACGATGATAGCTTACGTAATGTTGATAATTAAAGGTGAAGGATACATATATATATATAGATACCATATGTCCCCAGATAAAGGTATTTGTTGCCAAACACTCTTCCAATCCTGGCTTCCCATCTTCCATTGTGATGATGTCTGTTCACGACATGAAAATGAAGTAAGTTCAAGAAGGAAGATTATTTTCCATCTTCAATTTAAAATTAAATTCAATAATCTTCCCTTAAATTAGAAAAACAAGAATAATTAACCTACTTCCATACTAAAAATGTAATTAGAAAGGTTTAAACTTTCAACAATAACTATATAACACAGTTTTATGACCTGCTTAATAAAATCTTTCTTTAATATCCCCGAAAAATAAAACATTCCGTGACCTTCTTGTGTGAAGAATCTTTGTATTGTGCCAAGTGACAAAATTTGATCTTTAATCAAAATCTAGGGTTTGTAATTATATAGGGTAAATTTTCATGAAACATTAAGAACAAATATTGTCCAAAGAATAGCCTAATTTATCGAAAGCACAAATATGGTACCACAAAACAAAGACAAATTAATTCTCAAAATTCATTGCATTTAAAAAAGAACAAAACAATTATCAGCAAAAAAAAAAAAGCAAGTGATCTCTTTCATATTTAATTACTTTGCGACTCCTCTGTATTTGGAGACTCCCCGAGAAAAACCGCTGCTTTTCCTGCAGGGTATTAACAGAAAAATTTAACTAATTAATTAAAACCAAGATAAATAATTGAACTATTTCTCTTTGTTATAGCCTTCTGCAGTTAAACTTAATAATTACCTTCTCAATGATCCAATATACTCCTCTCTGGACAGACCCTCCATTTCCTTGAGCTCTTCTTGATACGTTGACACCTACAGTAATTAATTAAATATAGTTCATCATTATCTTTGCTAATTTTCCATGCAGCAGGTTAATTAACGAGATGAACAAACTTTTGTAAGAAAATTCAGCTATTTGAAGGAAAATAAGTAATTACTGGAAAGTTAAGAATGGTTTCTCGGCCCCAATATTTCAGTGCTGCTAAATCATAAGCATGAGCAGCTGCGTCTTCATCGTTGTAGGCACCTGATGAGAAACAAACAACATTAAATATGTGAAAGAACAAGTTTCCAGAATCGAAACACCCACAAGATGTTTCCATTAGTTCTAAGATTATTGCTATATTTGAAGAACAAAACCTATCTGAAAAATGAGCCTATATACATTTCCTTTTTCCTTTTTTCTTTTTTCTTTTTTTCTAGATGAAAAGGGAATCCAGTCTCAAGGGATATCATGGCCCGGGACCTGGAACACAACCGTTTCTCTAGGTTTTATCTGCATCCGAAGACTCCTCTTAGGAAGAGCCGTGCCTGCTGATTACATATATATATATATATAACTGTTTTTAGGGACCTTCTTACTCTCTCTCCCCCGTTAAACTTGTGGTTAATATGATAATTTTTACGCGTTTCACAACTACAGCAAAGAAACCAGATTCATGATCAATATCGTGTTGATCACTCTACGTACCGAGATAGACTACATTTCATCAGATTCCACCGAACCGATCCCCCGAATGACCGCCGGCGCAAAACAAGAAGAAAGAAATCGATCAATGTGATGAATATTTTTAAAAATTAACTAGAATTACAAAATGCAAGTAAAAATTCCAAAAAACTAATTGATTAATTAATGAGGCGATGATCATGAACAATTAACCTTGTCTTCCCTTCTTGTTCTGGGACTCATTCCAGCTGTTCTTATCCCACAAATGAGCTTCATACCTTCCCGTCCATCTGTGCCTGAACCAACCCACATGGTACCAGAAACCAAACTAAACAACAACAACAAAATAACAATCAAAAGAAAAGATTATCAAAATTAAGGAACGAAGCCATCATCGTCAACCTCGTAACCCCTCTGTAAATGGAACTACGCTGAAGCGGCGAGTCTCTGGGGACAGTCTTTCTGGTCCTCTTGGCCTTCTTGATCACGGAGCCGGGATTAGTGGTGGCCTTGTTTGCATTGCCGTTATTGCTGTTGGTGTTTTGCTGTGATAACTTCGCCATGAAACTGCTATGCGGGGTGGTGAAAACAAATTACGAGTTGGACACAGTGAAGGAAGGATGATAATAATAAGATAGAGATATATATATATAAATAGAGAGAGAGAGAGAGAGAGAGAGAGTGTGTGTGAGTTTTCCAAAGAAGAAGAGGAAGAGGGGGATTTAAAGAAGGGATTAAGAGAATTAATGGGGTTCGGAAGAGTTAATTAGTGTGCGCTGGCAAACCGGAGGAAGCCGGCGATGGAGGCAGCTGGAAGCCGGCTGTTATGGTCTCTTCCCTCTTGTCCTCATTTGTTGCATACGTGTTTGTGTTTAATTCGATTTTCTCTCTTCTCTTCTCTTTTTTCTTCATTTCATCACAAACTAATTAAATTTGAAGCAAATCAGTTGTTAAACTAGCTGCTAGTTTTGGATATTACTTTCCAAAAACATTGTTTTCCCACTGCCTAGAGGTTGCATCAAAGTCAACCCTCTTAATTATTCAAAATTATTTGTTTGTTTTGGGTTTTATCGCATTTGATTTGAATCTAAATAATAATATTTATAGACTCTTCTCTCATTTATGTTAAATAAGTCTTTTTATAAGTTTTAAATTTATAATCATTATCTCAAACTGGTAACATCAAAAGTTTTAAAAAGTTAAACCCAAATATTATAATGAAATTGACAACAAAATATAAATATTGCATAAATATTTATTTTTCTTCTTTATTTATAAATTTTAAATTTTATTCCTTATATTGTACTTTTATTTGGCATTTGGGCACAATAATAATGTATGCAGATGAATAAGCGCTTAACATATAAAATTAATATATTTTAATTTTAAATAATATAAATATTATGAAAAAAAATTAATTATAAAGACCAGATACTATTTCAAAGTAAATCTATAAACAAGTCACAAACGAGTTTATAACTTATAATAAATAAGTTTGTCCATAAACCCAGATGAATTGAAGTTTAAAATTCAAGCTTAACTCATTTACTAAATAATTTTGAACATATTTAAATTAAATTAAATTTTGAATTGTCGGTGAAAGATTATGTTCAAAAAAACTTATAGTAGTCTCCTTTGAAATTAGAGTTTAAACTTCAAATTTGAGATGGTAAATTTTTCGTCTCTAATTAATTCATCTCAAATTTGAGATGAAAAATTATCAATTTTAAAATCTGTTTTAAATTTGAGGTGAATTTTTTTAATTTTCAAATCCGTCTCAAATTTAAGAAGAATTTTTTTTCGTTTCAAAAATTTACATCTCAAATCTCATGTTTTTTGTAGTGATATAGAAACGAGAAAATAATAATGATTATGAATTCTCACGAGGGAAAAGAATTTTTTCTAAACTCTACTTATTTAATAAATAATAAAAGGGAATTAATTTGTGGGTTTTTTTTAATCAAAGGAGGGCTTGTTCTAACTAACGATTAGTATCAGATTAAAAATGAAACATATAAGGAAGTAGTAGTATTTATAAATTATTTTTTATTGTTTTCAGTTTTGAAAGCAATTAAAATCAAGAAACAAAAATTAAAGTAACCTTATAGTATGTGCTAAAATGTTTCCAATGTGACAATATTTTCTCTATTGTGATATAAATGTGACATTCTACTATATATATATTGTAATAATAATAGTGCGAGTGTCATATTATGTAAAGTTAAATGAAGAATTACAGTAACGACTCTGTAAGTATTTTTTTATGTTAAAGGTTGTTGAAACGAAAATTCACAAATTAAAACTATAAAATTGGATTTTAATGGGATGTGCTTTTTGTGGGAAATGAAACATTGAATTAGAGGGTAATTGTAATTGACCCCAACTTCACTATGTTTTTCCAATCTTGTATATATATTGAGTTTTTCTAAAGAAAATATTATTTATATATGAAGTTATTTTGTAGATTTTATTGTACCCTCAATTTTTACTGCATTATACATTGTGAGGTTATAAACATTTTTATATTCTTAATTTAATAGAGTGCACAATAAAATATACAATAAAATGAATAAATTTCCATCTACAAATAATATTTTGGATGTTTTTTAAGTTAACAAAATCGCGAAGAAAAATAAAGTTTTAAACACGTAAGGATGGATGGGGGCAGTTCAACTACACTGACAAATTCAATCACACCATCTATGGTTTAATTAACCAGAGAGATTTGAGGAAATTAATTAATGTTGTTTTCTAGCTATATATTTAATTGTTGACATATATTGAAGATTATTTCTTTTAATTTCCACCAAAGACTTGGCCTTTTGTTTGTACGTTTGTTTGATCTTTTTAAATTTTATAAATACCAAAAATTATTTGATTACTTACTTTAAAAATTTTAAACACAAAAAAATTATTTTCATTTTACTTTTTAATTTCACTCAATATTTTACTCACACTCAACAATCAGTGTCGATTTCCTTTTCATCAAAGATGTCAAACGAGTTAATTTTAACTCGACCAAGATCAATTCATAACTTGATGGGTTGAGTTAATCTAACAACTCATCGATTTGAAAATAAAAACTAATAATACTATCACTTAATTTTTATTTTATAAAAAATTAAAAACAAAAACTAGGAAATTAATGACAACCATCTCAAATGTACCTGACCGACAGGATTTCATAAGATTTACACTTATTAAAACTTTTTTATAGTTGACTTTGATCTCTCCATACCATATTTCCTGCTTTCTACTTTACCTGATCAACTTTTCCTTTCATTTTCCTTCTTCACAAACAGCTTTCAAAGAACCAACTTCATAATCTCCTTCCCTTTTCCTTCTCAAAGTTTCATTACAAATTCCATCAAAACAAAACAAAAAATCATAAACAATTAAGTGTGCACCCACTTCATTAATCTGATTCAATATTCTCACTACTGTTAGAAGTTCTGCGCCATGAAGTGGGTCCTTTGGTGGATAGATCCACATGTTTGATAATCTGCCAACCAATTAGATTGCATAGTCATAGCTTACTAAAGTATACGTGTTTAAGATAATTAAAGATTTCGCTTCATCAAATTAAAAGTTGAGAAGATAATATAACAGCGGTTTTGGAATCAACTTCCCATAAGATCGAGCTACGCAATTCAGATTAGAGTGACCTAATCATTAATCAAAGAGAGAGCTGCAAGAGATGTACTCGATTAAAGACAATTATTTCATATGTTTAGATGCATTTATTTCATTTTCCATGCACGGTCAGACCCTACAATGAAAGCTTCAAGTGCATGATTATGTTGATGACTTAATTAGTTACATCTTAGGCACAATTAAGGTCATTTTACATAGCAGCTCAGAGGTCTCATGTTCGTGGATAAGAAATTTCTTAGGTACACTCCCTTCAATTAGCAATTCCGGCAAGGAACTCGGGCTAAAATGGCAAGAAGAGTATGAATCAATCTGTTACACACAAACAGAGATAGCAAAATCTCCAAACACAAACACACCGTCAAAATCTCACACAAATGAACTCACACGAACTGAAAGGTTAAACGCAACCAATATTAACAGTATTTCAAACATAAACCAGAAACAAGAGGCGCAAGATTTTATAGTGGTTCACCCCAAAAATAGGGCTACGTCCACTTGAGCTCCGGTGAGAAGAGCTCACTTCCACTAAATAGATTCAATCTGATTACAGAAAAACAATAACAAAACAACCCTGATTTTCTAAAACAGCAAGTCACAAAATCACTTACAGATTAGGAGCTTTCCTTACACAACACAAAATCAGGATGCCCTTGCAGAAGACGAACTATACAGCATTTACAGAGAGAGAACGAGAGAGAGAGTAAAAGATGAAAACCCTAGAAAATGACCGACCCTCTCCCAACCCCCTCCTTCAAGCTCGTCTTCGATGCAATCAGAAAATGGCAATCTCGAGGCGAGATATAAACGAAATGAATGGCTCGGATTGCCTCAACAAAAGCAGCGCCGATGGTCTGGATTGAATCGTGCACAAAGGAGCAGCAGCAGGCAAAACGACAAGAGATCAAGAGCTATGAGAAATGGGCTTGGCCCAAGTTGGCTGCATCTTGCGGCCCTCCAGTGGGCGCCCAAAAGGGCAGCCCAGGTTGCCACAAGAGGCCCCCCAGACTTGGGCCTCTTTTATGTTTCACAAAATATAACACAATCAAAGAAAGTAATTCCCTTTTCTTCCCTTCTATTTCTTTTAGATGAGCAAATTTCTTGGATGCAAGAGAAACAAGAATGATACGAATTTCATCTAATTGGCAATACAACCTATATTTTTCAGATACCAGCATGCTTGTTAGATGATTCAAATCAACAAAAATCTAAAACCATGGGTATTACATTAATAGTTGGCTACAAGAAATGAATTTGAAACTTTGAAAGTAAACAAGTTCCCGAGTTCCATGCTTAATCATCACTCAAAACAATATTGTCTTAAAAAGTACAAATACCTCGAGGTTGTTCTTGTTAAAAAACTCAAATCAGAGAGAGCACCCTTGCCGTGTAGATATCTTCCCTGCACCAGCCTAGTAAAGACTCTTACTCA
This sequence comes from Diospyros lotus, assembly GCF_014633365.1. NCBI lineage: Eukaryota > Viridiplantae > Streptophyta > Magnoliopsida > Ericales > Ebenaceae > Diospyros > Diospyros lotus. Next base: position 30,261,553 of record NC_068344.1, read on the forward strand.
ACATCTATGCGCTCCTTTCTGTGAGGCAATTATACAAAGAAGAAGTTGCATCACTAGGTTTTGTCACAGTTGTTGAACCATGCCTTGCAAGAGAGTTCTTTAAACTCACTAACTGCTGCACAATTACAAAACTAAAGCACATCAGAAAGTCATAGCTTCATCAGGATTTGTAGCAGTCGGTCCTGCAGGCTTGGCCAGAATAGGGGTTCTCCAACTTGCTAAATGCTTCTTGCAGTCTAAAATGTCGTTTTGGCCTCTCTTAGAAATTATTGAGCTATGAACAGACCACTTCTAATATTAACTCACCTTGTACTCTCAATAACCTCAGCTTCACTGTCACTATAATCTCCCCAGCATTTAGTTGGCTTTTCCTCAACTGCTTCCTTACTAGAATTTTCATGTGCCCCGACCATGAGCACATCTCCAGGTACCACAGCTCTACCTGTAGGCTTTTCATCAATCTCAGGGTGAGATTCTTCATCATCTCTAGATTGAACATCCGGTGTTTTCTGTTCAATTGACTCGTTACAATTTTCCATTTTGGCTGAAGGTTCTTCTGTGTTGTCCTCTGCCACAACTGTACATTGGTTTTCAGCACTAACTTCAACAGTGGAAACTGCTGGAGATTCCACTGGACTACTCGGAGAAATGGGGAATCCATTTTGCACCACCGGAATGCAACCATTTGGTGACAGTGGAATGCCATTTGGGGCTAAAGGGTAACCATTTGGGGACACAGAAATACCATTTGAAGCAGCCAAGTAACCATTTGGAGACACAGGGTAGCCGTTTGGCACCCAAGGCTGCCCAGGTACAAATTCAGCAGCATGCGGATTCATGATTCTTGGAGGGCTGTAGCGGCTTCCATCCCCATTGTGCTCTCCATTGTGGAAAGTAGGCTTGTTACGTGGAACACGATTTCCGGATCTGCTATATCCGCCAGACAGCCGTGGACCATATGGGACCCTTGCTGTAGCTGAATGATGAGGTGATCTACGAACAGGGTTGACAGGAACAATTGGAGGAATATTCACCGGTGGTGGAAGAATTCCTCCATGATCTGTATAGCCAACCATTGGAACTGAGCCAAACACTGGTATTGTGGATGGATTAAAAGGAGGTGCAGCTGCAGATAGCTTTTTGCTGGTCTCTCTTCCTGCTTCCACCTCACCATGTTTCTCTGCTTCCGTTGGCAAGGGACTGGAACTTGTGTCTCCTGAATTTTCTGCTTCAATTGGCGAGGGACTAACACTTCCTTTACCATTAGGTAGATCGGGCAAACTTTCCCCAACGTTTGTTATGTTTTCTTTCTTAATGGAGCCATCTTTTTCTAGCAAGAAAGTTGCATTTTCATTTAAAACTTCAGAAGCTGCTGTGCATCCGTCGACCACTGTTTCCAACTCTTTGCTTCCGGAAGCAGTGGAGTTTGAATCATTAGAACTAGAATCCTCAAGTCCAGAAACAGAAACACATTCAGACTCTGTTTCTTTGCCTCTAACTGCCCCACTCTTTACCGCTGCAACTTTGTCTTCTTGTACTCCATCTTCCGCTGCTGCACTGTTTAATTCCTCTGTAGGTTGTGCTGATAAAGCATCATGAACTTTTGTTTCTTGTTCTTCATCAGGAAGATTTTTCTTTTCCTCGTCAGAAACCAAAAGTTTTTCCTCATCAATGGGTTTCTGAACTTTTTCTTCCTCCTGAGTTGCTTCTAGCACAACCATTTCTGTGCTATCCTGAGGACTAGATTCTATGTCAGAATTTTCCTTTGGTGACTGTTCAGCCACTGCCTTCACAATAGAACCAGGAGGAGCCAAAGCAACTTCTTTGTACGAGAAAAGTTTGCCTGCCATCTGAACACTGATTGAACTCGCCACTGGAGCAGACTTGGCAACTTGATCAGTTGGAGCTGGACTAGTAGGGGCTGACTTTATGTTTGTAGATTTTTCTGTACCAGTAGAATTATTTAATTTTGGACTGAAGCTTGCACTTTTAACAAACTTCTTCTGAACAGGAGATGCAGACCCCGCTGAAGTAGCAGGCTCGTTTGACAGCATCTTTGGAGATGTGAAATTACCAGTCTTGCTACGATATCTTGCTGACTGAGAAACATTGGTAAAGTTCGTATTCAGTTTCGCCAAGCTGGGCCTCCTTGACCCAGAAGACTTGCGACCTGCAGTTGAGCGACCTTTCGGAAAAGCTTCTTGCCATCCTTCGTCAGATGTTTCATCCTGTGCTATGTCATCATTTTGGTTCAATAACTTCATATCTCCTCGAATGAGACTAGGCTTCTTATCACTAGATTCTGCAAACTGAGATTCAGATTTGTTCTCTTCTCCAGATTTGTTTTCTTTGTCACTAGAACTCTCCAAAGCAAGATGGCTAGGTGATAATATTTCATCCTTCTGATATTCATCTGTGAAAGATTCCCAGTTTTGTCCCAGTTTGCCTTTAACCTGTAGGATTAAAGTAGAAATTTGATCTTTTCAGAAAACTGGCAGGAGAGAAGATAAAAGAGAAAAATCTGGAGAATAGCCAGGAATTGTGTGACCTTTGCACGAGCTTGCTTTTTTTGAGCATCTCTTGCTTTCATATCAGCATCTGGAGTTATATAATCCAATAGGTCCGATACACTGATCCAAGAAGGGAAAGGAATTTATTAGAGTTACTGGGATGTAAAATAAAGCATCATCAATTGTCCAACTACCGCTGCTGTGTGGCAAATGAGTATCAATATGAGGCAATTAACAAGAACAGTCTCCTTTGTTATTTGTGTATTCACGGTTCTTCTGGAAATTACTCAGTGCAGAGTACAGAGCACCACACATTCCAGAACTCCAGACAGAGGGAATAACTACAGTATTGAAAGCGCGACAGAACAGCAAAAATAAAGCTCACAAATATGTTCATGAATAAACTAACAAAAACCAACCAACTACTCATAATTAATAAGAAAATTTGACACAATGATCTACATATTAAGCTATTTGTATACAAGAATGTCTATCATGGGGTGTGCAAATTCCAGAATCATAGCAGCGAAGCAATATGTGAAACCCATTATTTATGGTTGATAAATAGGGGCAGCAACCAGGGGCTTTCTTTGGGGTCCTTCAGTGAGCCCAACCCCAATGAGAACACCATCATCAAAATTCATCCTATATCCATAACAAGAAGGGCATGTGCTGGGTCCCATCGGGTTAAAACAACAATCACAAACCTTTATCCCATTAGGTGAGGTCAGCTACATGAATGCCAGATCTCCAACCATTTCCAATGTCAGGTCCCATGGATTTTTACTAATATTAAACTGTATGACTAACCAAATAATCAGTTATCAAAAAAATGTAAAAAAACATGTTCAGAAACTAACAAAAACTTTTCATATAGCAAATGTAAAGTGAAACACGATGCTAGGCAAGATGAAATAAAGGGTGAGATAGGGTGAGATTATAGTATATAGGAGGAAATCAGTCTCATGATCTCATTTTAGTAAGGGTCCAATGTGGGACTACTGCAATGCATCAACCCGTTTACTTTTTAGATAGGAAGAAATGATATTCCTTCATTTCAGATTCAATGTGGAAGAACTTCGTCCCATATGGTTAAACAACTGTGATGTTGTTATATATAACCACCTCACCACTGCAGAAAAGTATGTTTAAAAAAAAAGAAAGAAAAAACTTTTATTTGATTTAACTGACAACTTGGGTAGACCCCTCCATGGGAGGATCCCACCCTGAATGCTCACTGGGTTTAACTAAGTCATCACAAAAACACCCATGCCATGATTTGAACAATATCTAATTAGAGAATTTGAACTACAGTACCTATGAACATCTATCCAGAGTGTTTGCACAAGCATTTGAATGAGTTAGCATAATTCTTTCCCTCAGGTCAAATAGTCCAGAAAAGGGAAAGCAGAAGAGGAAGCCAAACCTTAAATGGCCTTTGCTGGAGATTGAAGCATCTGGCTTTGGAGTACCATTTCGGGCAGCCTCTTGCTGCTCCAAAGCCTTGGATTCGAAGTATTCAAGCCATGCAGCTGCATCCTACAGAAGCTCCAAATAAAACTCAGGATAAGGATTACCATGTAAAATTGTGAAGGCCACTTACTAGATGTAAAACAATATGTTACCTGTGTACGTAGATCATCTGAGCCAAGTTTTGCCTGTAGAATCTGTAATGTTGTTTGTTCATGCTGAACGCTCAAGGAGTAGGCCTCCATTAAAGATAAAGCAATTGCGATTGCATGATAGCTGGCAGCAGTCTGAACAAGCAGATTTTGGCGTTAAACATGATAAGAAGTTGAAATCTGAAGTCCAACTCATTGCACAAATATATATATATATATATATATAATAATAGTAAAAAGGAACATTCTTTCTCAGAAAAGCATATGCATCCAACAATGATTGATTTAGGTGATATCTTCTCTGCCAAAAAGATATGCCTGTGGATTACAACTGACAGGTTAATATGTAACCAAAACCGATGAACCAAGTGATCCAGACATATTTGGACTCGGCCTCCAGCCTAAGCAATTACTGTTCCCAAGTGTTTCACATTTTCTAAAGCTGGTCTCAGGATGTTACAATTTTCCAGAAGAAAACGTCCAGCAGATTGGGTGGTCTTGGATCCAGCAGACCCATACATCTTGCCAACTTAGATACAACATATTTTTGTCCTTTTCTTGCTCTAGGAATCCAGTACCTCAAAAACAGTCTATAAGACAGTGAATATACTCATAATCAATGTAAATAAAAAAAAGAAAACAAACATAATTAGGTCTTCAATTTAATGGTCAGGACAAATGTCCTTTTGTCTTCTGCAAGCAAAATAATGTTTTTTAGCAATCTGCCAGGTTCCAACGAGGGTTTGAAACATTCTCTTGGAAATACAATCTCGACCATAAAATGAGATAGAAGAAATCCTAACGTGAAAGCCAAAAAAATCTCTGCAGTGTTTTTCATTTCCAATACATTTGCATTATTGAAGCTGCAAATCATAGTCAATTTTAATGCATTATCAATATTGGATAAGTGGGTGCTTACTTGAATGTGATCAGCTCCAAGTAGCCTTTGGTTACACTTGAGAGCCTCATGAAGATATCTGAGGGCAACATGTACATTTCCCAAACCTTCTTCCATCATTGCTACATTAATGTAGGTGGCAGCAGTATTTGGATGAGATGGTCCACATGTTAGGTGTAAAAGATACAATGCACGATTTACATACCTAGAATGGAAAAATAGCAAATTTGAGCAACACATTATTCATGGGATGAGCATCAGCTCAATGCTTGAGTATAGAACATTTATTGTTAGTATTGACACACAAACAACAATGAGACTTTGAAGAAATGTGCAAAAAGTATTTAAGACATTTTCTGGTATTAATTGTTGGAGTTGAAAATTGTGCTATCACCCTAATAAATATATATAACAAGTTGTCAGTTTCGCAGCTAAGAAGTGAGGGTCTATTTTGCAAAAATAAATGTGCCTGCTGCATATTCGTCTGATATCCATTCTAGATGTTAACTATCAGATATGGCCATTTTATATATCCAATAAAGGGAGGTAGAAAATTACTTCAAACAACTAGAACTTTTCCAAGATATTTAGTATGACATCCGTTGCAATAGTTTCAGAATGAGCAAAGTCATCATATGCAGTACCATACATTACACACACATGAATAAACTAAAGGATGCAGAAACAGGAAAAGGGGAGATTATAATTAGCTATCATCATGTCTTAAGAATGTAGAGTTAGATGAAGGCAGCCTCCAAAAACATAGTTATAGCCAACTGCTACACCAGTGTTGATTTTGTAGAGCCTCTTCCTTGATCATATTTACATTGTACCATTCTCCATTGCATCTAATTTTATTTATCATCATTAATAGAGGAGATTTTTTTTTTTTTTGTAAACATATAAATTACAGAAAGAAAGTACAATGAAGGAATTTTTATCAGAGGTCAATAGAAGATCAAAAAGACATCCAATGAGATTATCATCTGATAGATTTTGAATGGAGCAGAAAGATCAAACCCAATTCAGCGGATCGGGTTAAGTGTCTCACCCAAACCAATGTAAAGATGGTGAATATTATCTTGGAGAGGAGAGCAACAAAACTTATATATTCTTGTAGGCAGATGAAAATGTTTGGAGCAAGACTGGAACATGTCCAATGTTTGTCCAAACTAGGTACTTTAATATACAAAAAGGGTTGAGGTGTAAGTATCTGCTTACATAAAGGTATGAATAGTTATTTGGAAAGTAATTCAATGCAAAACAGCAAAGATAAAATTGATATCAAATAAATAAAATTTATCAACCACATGTTTATACGATTGTAAATATGCATAATGTTTCAACACAAATAAAATTTTAAAAATTATCATTAACAATGGCAATTATGATATTAGTGGTGAAACAAAATCAAGCTATTCTTAAAATTCAGGAAATCCTTCAAGCAAATATGGAATATTTCTTTCTTTTATTCTCTACAAAAAGATCAAGAACAAGGTTTAATAGAGGTCAACAAGAATTAGATAATTACTAGCAAATGGTCTAAATGGAGCACCTTTTAGAGATGTATTTCAGAGGAGAATGGGGAAGAAGGATAGATTTGGTAGACTACATACTTTCTTTTTCTCAAACCGTGCTATTATTTGAATCCTACATTTTAAGGACCTGTTAGACGATAACTCTCGGAATTCGTGAGAATTCCAGAGAATTAAGGGAGAACTTGATAGAATTCAGAGAAAGAGAGAATTGAGGGAGAATTCAGAGTGAATTTCAATTCAAATTTCAGCATGCCTCATTACAAGTAACCCGGTCCTCTATATGGAGGATCATGCGTCCACAACTCCTGCCAAAAGGGAAGCTTATTTACACTTGTACCCCCTTTTACAAGTAACTACCCAACTCCCTAACTGTTACACATGAGGACCATGCCACTTGCACGATATATTCCCCCTCTAGGTGCTTATACCGTGACAAGACCATTCCCCCAACCATATATTTAATAACATTTTAAAAAAAGAAAGAAAGATGCCGCCAACCAATGAGCAAAGAGGTAATGCAAATGAGAAGGTAACAAGAGAGAAATCTAAAACTGCTACATACATAGGGAATGATGGAGGACATTGGCAACAGCATCTAAATTTCATCTAACCCTAGGCATGATGTCTACGGAACCCTAGGTGTGATGCCTAGAAGATATCTCTCTTCCTCCCTCTCTCTCTCTCTCATGCACAGATTCTTTTTTTCATAACCCTACTCTCAGACCTGTTTTCAGCCCCCCAAATTTCATCTTTTCAGCCATATTTTTCCTCTAAATTGACTACCAACCCGTTACATATCAAAACCCTAGCCTTTTCAAGAATTTTTCTTAGCGTTCTAACCCTAAATAAGCCTCCAATCAGTTGTTCTACATCAGAGAAACTACTACAGCTCCCAAAGCTCTAAAGATGGAGAGTGACGCAGCGTGTAGCGCGAGTGTGAAGAAAACACACCAAAATAAACCCTTGAAAGAGCAAACTTCAATGGCCGAATCTTGACTTTCAAGAAGACGCAAAAACAAGACTGTTTTGCTAAAAAAACCCAAATAGGCTGCTGAAATTTGATTGATTAAAACTTGATTACAAACTCTAGATTCTAGACATATTTATAGTATTTGGCTAATCCAAATCCATCTAATATTTGTAAACAAAATCCAACTAAAATCCTAATAGAAATAAATCCTAATCCAACATGAAATAGAATCCTAAATCAAGTAGAAACATAAAGTAGAATCCTAAATCAAGTAGAATTCCAAAATTTAAGAAGTATTAAAATAACATTATGGCCCTACTATTTTGGTGATATTGTTCCGGTTTGGTTGGGTCAGCCTTGGGCCGAGTCTTGATTGGTGACCGCATCATTCACCTTCACTTGAGAAAAAATTCGACCTCGAATTTTGATCCTATTTGGACAAATCCACATCCGATAAGTACGAAGAGAGATTAGCCACTTTGAATGTTTAGAAATACCTATATGATTAGGCAAATCCACAACATAAGCATTGTCATTGGTCTTCTTTGGAATCTTGTAAGGACCATACTTCTTTGGCTTGAACTTGTTCTGCTTTCCTGCTAAAATCCGTTCCTTCTTCAAGAATACCATGACTTCATCTCCAACCTCAAATACCTTGGGCTTCCTATGCTTGTTGTCATGTACCGTGGGAGTATAAGGGTGATTTTGTAATAAAATGTAAGTGAGGGACGAGTTAGGCAAGAGTTACTTAGCTGCTGAGAGAGTAGTACAAAGTTTGTTGCTGCTATTCAAACTTGTACATTCCCTATAGCTGTAATCTGTTACAGCTTGTGAGAGAGAATCCCATCTATATAAGGATTCTCTCCCTTCCGTTAATGGCATTGAGAAATATTATCACTATTCCATTGAATTCTCTCTCTCTACTTCCTTACTCCTCCCTTATTCTTTCTGTTTTCTCCCTTCCACTCTCTAAATTCCTAAGTCAGTCCCTCGGGACCTGACATTCTGGTATCAGAGCATCCTTCTTGGGCGTCAAGCAACCACCATGGCAGACGGGACAAGAATGAAGCAGATGGAAACGCAGCTACAACAGACGACGACAGCCATAGCGGAGGTACAGAACCGAGTGGCATCGCTGGAACTATCGATTGGAGCGGGAGTCGATTCCAGAATCGACCAGGCAATGGAACGTTGGAGGATAGAGAGTCGTGAGCAGAACACTCTCTTTCGGGAGCAAATGATGGAACAAATGCAAATGATCGTGCGAATGTTCACTCAACAGCAGCCATTGAGGCTATCTCCTGAATTTCCTCCGCGAGACCGGACGGAGCCCATATTTCCAGGAGTAGGGGTAGAACCTCGACCAGGAGGAGCGTCGGAGTTCGAGTAGGATACGGACACAATGGGAGAAAATGTAAGGGAACGAAGACCGGGAGTAACGGCCCATCGACACCATCCGAACTATCCCACACTGAAGCTTGAGATTCCTTTATTTGAAGGAGAGAATCCGAGGTGGTGGTCGAGAAGGTGCGAACCAGTATTCTCCCTATATCAAATTCCAGAGCAGCAGAAAGTCACCATGGCTTCAGCTTACCTGAATGATACGAGAGATGCTTGGTATCAAGGGTGGCTCGCGGTCAAGGAAGGGAGCCCTTGGAGTGTGTTCGTAGAAGATTTGTGTGTAAGGTTCGGAGATAAGTGCATGCGGGACATTATTGAAGAGTTTAACAAACTCAAACAAGAAGGAACGATACGGGTATATCAGCAAAAATTCGAGGAGCTTAGATCGCTGATGATGATACATAATCCTCAGCTTTCCGAGGAGTATTACGTCTCGAGCTTCATCAGTGGTCTAGGGGATGAAGTTAGACCCATGGTGAAAATGATGCAACCGCACTCGGTGAAACAGGCAGCCGAGAGTGCAAGGTTACAGGAGATGATCGTTGATGCCATGACCAAGAAACAAAGGAATTCGGCGAAAGGGGTGATCACGGGAGGTTGGCAAGCTGGAAATAGGTTGCCACCCAGAGAAGGTGGGTTCCAAGGAAGAGGTGTATTGGCTCTACCGGCCAATAACTCTGCTTCCGCCCAAGGAGGAAGTCTAATGGAGCAGAGGCACGTAGCTTGCCTATGCTACAAATGTGGAGACAAATATTTCGTAGGCCACAAGTGCAAGAGGCAATTACTGTTGTTGGAAGGGGAAGACGAGGACAAGGAGGAAGAAGAAGAACTTTCGGAAAATGAGAAGGAGGACCAAGGAGAGATTTCGCTGCATGCTTTGAAGGGGATTAACCATAGTAAGGTTATCAAGGTTGAAGGAAAGGTCAACAGCAATCCGATTATGGTCCTCATCGATAGTGGGAGTACTCACAGCTTCTTGGATGAAGCTGTGGCAAGAAAATTGGGATGTAAGGTCAGTCCTTCACTGCCATTGTCAGTCACAGTAGCGAACGGCAGCAAGGTGTTGAGTCAGTCCGCCTATAGGGATTTCCATTGGGAGATGAATGGAGATAAATTTTCAACTGATTTGAGGTTGCTCAAGCTAGGAGGCTGTGATGTAGTGCTGGGGGTGGATTGGATGAAGGGAGTTAGTCCAATCAGTTTCGATTTCAACAAAATGGAAGTGACTTTCGAGAAAGATGGCAGCAAGAAGATTCTAACGAGCAAACCAGAGGTGGGAGTATGCAAAATTATCTCGGGTAAGAGGTTACAAAGGATACTCAAGAGCAAGTTATCATAGGTGGCTCATCTATTTTCTATCCATACCATGGGTGTTACCCTCGGGGAGGAAGGAGAGGAACTTCAGCGGGCGCGCACACTGAGCAGCACCACCCATAGTCCATGGCAGGTACATGAACTTGACTCCCTTAACATACTACTAATTGATTATAAGGACCTCTTTTCTGAACCAAGTTCCTTACCTCCCGAGTGACCCTATGACCATGCCATTAATCTGACGCCAAATACTGAACCAGTAAACCTAAGAGCATATCGTTACCCACCCAGACAAAAGACTGAGATAGAAAAACTCATAACAAATATGCTAAAGAAGTCCATTATCCAAACCAGCCATAGCCCATTTGCATCACTTGTATTGCTTGTTAAAAAAAAGGATGGGTCATGGAGGTTTTGTGTTGACTACCGTCAACTTAATGCTATGACCATCAAGAACAAGTTTCCCATCCCAATTGTGGAAGATCTCCTTGATGAACTAACCAATGCTTCAGTTTTTACCAAGTTAGATCTCCGATCAGGCTATCACCAAATTAGAATGCAGCCTACAGACATTCCTAAGACAGCTTTTACCACTCATCAAGGGCATTATGAATTCCTTGTAATGCCCTTTGGCCTAACTAATGCTCCCGCAACTTTTCAAGCGTTAATGAACAAAATTTTCGAACCATATTTGCGCAAATTCATCCTAGTATTCTTTGATGACATTCTAATTTACAGTCCCTCCTTTGCACAACACCTAACCCACCTGAAAATCACTTTTGAAGTCCTTAGAATCAATAAGCTATATGTTAAGGAGTCAAAGTGTACTTTTGCCAAGCAACAGGTTGAGTATCTTGGGCATATTATTTCCGGTTCAGGGGTAAGCACAGATCCAAGTAAGGTCACTGCCATGGTAAATTGGCCTCGGCCTCAAAATGTGAAGGGGTTGAGAGGATTCCTAGGGTTAACCGGATACTATCGCCGGTTCGTTAAAGGTTATGGTATAATCAGTCGGCCTCTCACTAACCTACTGAAGAAAGATGGATTCAAGTGGGATGATACGGCTGAGGAGGCTTTCTGCAAACTTAAGCAGGCTATGGGTGAAGTACCCACTCTAGGATTACTTGATTTTAACAAACCATTCATTTTAGAAACTGACGCCAGCAACAATGGGGTTGGAGCAGTCCTGGTTCAGGACAGCAGACCCATAGCCTTCCTCAGTCAAGCCCTTGCTCCAAGACATCTCGGATTGAGCATATATGAGAAAGAACTGTTGGCAGTGCTAATGGCGGTGGAAAGATGGCGACATTATCTTGAGGGAGGAAGCTTTGTAATCAAGACTGACCATGAGAGCCTCAAATTCTTGTTACAACAAAAGCTGCATACTCAACTACAACGCAAAGGGATGACTAAGCTCATGGGTTTGAATTATGTAATCCAATATAGGAAGGGGAAAGAAAATCTTGCAACCGATGCTCTATCCAGATGTCTTGAAGAGGGAAGTACAGCAGCCATTTCAACCATTGTTCCAGAATGGTGCCAAGAAATCGCTGCTAGTTATCTCTCAAGTGATAAAACCCGAGAACTTTTACAGCAGCTGGCCGTGGATCCTTTATCTAAACCAGGCTACACTTTGAGTAATGGGATGATTAGACACCAAGGGAAGTTGGTGATTGGGGAAGAGGAAGCTCTAAAAAAGAGAATTATAGAGGCACTCCACGCCTCTCCTCTAGGGGGACACTCGGGTATTGTGAACACCTATCATCGAGTTAAGCAACTCTTTCGGTGGCCAGGACTCAAGAAGGATGTTATGGAGTTTGTGATTAGGTGTGACACTTGTAGGCGGTGCAAACCAGAAAATGTAGCGCCACCTGGATTACTTCAACCCCTAAATATTCCTGGGGGGCCATGGGAAGATATTTCAATGGATTTTATAGAAGGATTGCCAAAATCAGAAGGCCGAGACTGCATCATGGTAGTTGTGGATCGTTTTACCAAATATGGGCACTTTATGGGACTGATTCATCCATATACTGCCCAGGAGGTTGCCAAAATATTCCTAGACCAAGTACTGAAACTGCATGGAACACCCAAAGCCATAGTTTCTGATCGAGATAAAATCTTTACTAGCCGGCTGTGGAAGGAATTGATGGGGTTGCTGGGAGTAAAACTAAAGATGTCTAGTGCATACCACCCAGAATCTGATGGACAAACCGAAAGGGTTAATCAGTGTTTAGAAATATATCTCCGGTGTGTTTGTTTCCTTCAACCCAAGACCTGGCACAAATGGCTTCCACTGGCCCAATGGTGGTATAATTCCAGCCACCATTCAGCCATCAAACGGTCCCCATTTGAAGCCCTTTATGGTTACAAACCCCCACTTCTACCAGCATTGGCTGATCACTCAACAGTGGCATCCCTAGACGTATACTTACAGCAACGGCAGCAAGCTTTGCAGGAGATTAAGGAAGAGTTGGCTACTTCTCAAAATCGGATGAAACAATTTGCTGACAAAAGGAGGAGTGAAAGAGAATTCCAGGTTGGTGATGTTGTGTATCTTAAGCTGAAACCAAGACACCTACGGTCACTACTTCCCAATCCCAGCTCTAAATTGCATCCAAAGTTCTATGGACCTTTTCTAGTGATTGCAAGAATAGGATCGGTAGCTTACCGTTTGCAATTACCAGAGGGATCCAATATACACCCAGTTTTTCATGTCTCCCTTCTCAAGAAAGCAGTAGAGGCACAACCAGCAAGCTCTATCCTACCAAACCTTCCCCACATTGAAGCTCCTCTCCGGGAACCTATAGCTATACTGGATAAAAGAGTAATTTACAGACAAGGTGCGCCAATTACTCAAGTCCTCATCAAATGGACTGATCATCACTTCGAAGATAACACGTGGGAGTATCTGCCGGACATTCTGAACCAGTTTCCGCGAGTGGCCAGCCTTCTCCATATTTCTTGTGGACAAGAAATGTTTTGATGAGCGGGGTAAATGTCATGTACCGTGGGAGTATAAGGGTGATTTTGTAATAAAATGTAAGTGAGGGACGAGTTAGGCAAGAGTTAGTTAGCTGCTGAGGGAGTAGTACAAAGTTTGTTGCTGCTATTCAAACTTGTACATTCCTTATAGCTGTAATCTGTTACAGCTTGTGAGAGAGAATCCCAGCTATATAAGGATTCTCTCCCTTCCGTTAATGGCATTGAGAAATATTATCACTATTCCATTGAATTCTCTCTCTCTACTTCCTTACTCCTCCCTTATTCTTTCTGTTTTCTCCCTTCCACTCTCTAAATTCCTAAGTCAGTCCCTCAGGACCTGACACTTGTCAGCTGTCGCCTTGTACTTCTTATTTGTGCAACTTTTGTTTAACATCTTCTTGAAATGCTTGAACTTTTCTGCTAAGGGAACATAAGCAAAGACATTCCTTCCCCTCTTAGCCCTATCTTCGTTGGCATGGGTCCAACCATCACCATGTTTGTTGCCCTCCGCCTCCATTGTATTATTACTGTTAGATTGAGGACGTTGAACCTTCCATCTTGAGCGCTTCTCTAATCTGGTAGATCTTATCATAGGTCCTTCTGCTCTCATCATCTTTCTTGATTTTAACTCCTCAACAGTTTCTGAATTCATCCATAAATTTCTCTTGCCTGGAGAAGCATTCTTTTGCAACTATTTCGAATAGAGGCTTATTCCATAACTACCAACAGTCTCTCCATCACTTAAAATATTGATGCTTGTATCATCCTTTGGTCCAAGCACTTGATCAACTATAGTGGTAGCTGCTACAACATTCTTAGTTTCAGAATCTAATTTCAAATTAATATCGAAAGCAGTTGCGCTACCTGAGTTAACTTGCTTGGGGGATCCAACACCCCTATTCACAAAGAGACCCATGTGATCATCTTGCTTTTGCAATCGCGAAGGTGAATATGTTCCTATTGCCTTCGATTCAACCATGCCAGAGCTTGAATAAACTGTAGAAGGATTTGCTATCATGACCTCCATCTCCTTTACAGTCACAAGTCGATCAGAAGAAACGCACCATCCTTGGGTTGCGAAGCAATGCTTGAGCCATCGGGATTGAAAAATACCCCAGTATGAGTTAATAATCTTGGAGTTTCTATCATGTTAGCAGCATAAATTAGACCTGAGTTTGCAAACGTTGAGGTTGCTAGGACAACATAATCTTTGAAATCAAGCTCCAAACTCATCGAAAAGCCATTCTTTAGTTTATACTCATTGTTTCCCCAATGGTTGTGTTGCTGCGCATTCCTCCTAACCCTTTTACCACTAGGGTTGACTATCATACGACCAAGATTATCCTCATCGTCACTATCATCCATCATTGGTCTTCTAGGATTAATGAGGACATGATTAATGGCTGGTCTTCCCGGTTTGACATAGCCGGCTTGATTCATGCCATTAGTCCGGTTCCGATTATCCTTAACTTGTTGTAAAACGCCCAATTGGTTGCGGATTCGCTCCAATTGCTGCTCCATTGTACGAGTTATTTCCCGTTGTTCTTCGATTGCTCTCCAAACCACGGGCAGCCCCCGATCACCGTCACAAGACTAGTTGCTACCGTTACCTTCAAGATTAGCCATCTGATTGGTTGATGAACTGCTCTGATACCACCTGACGCAGCGTGTAGCGCGAGTGTGAAGAAAACACACCAAAATAAACCCTTGAAATAGCAAACTTCAACGGCCGAAACTTGGCTTTCAAGAAGACGCAAAAACAATACTGTTTTGCTAAGAAAACCCAAATAGGTTGCTAAAATTTGATTGATTAAAACTTGATTACAAACTCTATATTCTAGACATATTTATAGTATTTGGCTAATCCAAATCCATCTAATATTTGTAAACAAAATCCAACTAAAATCCTAATAGAAATAAATTCTAATCCAACATGAAGTAGAATCCTAAATCAAGTAGAAACATGAAGTAGAATCCTAAATCAAGTAGAATTCTAAAATTTAAGAAGTATTAAAATAACATTATGGCCCTACTATTTTGGTGATACTATTTCGGTTTGGTTGGGTCAGCCTTGGGCCGAGTCTTAATTGGTGACCGCATCAGAGAGTAATAGTCATGCGTACTTATACAGAAGCCCTCGACAAAACACACACAGTAGCTAGAGGAAAACTTTGGGAAGACATTTTTCTCTCTCCCAAGGCCACAAGTGTGGACAATTCATTTTGAAAGTTGTACCCGTGTCTAACATGTATTGTATATGGATACCTATCAAACACTTAGGGATACATGTTGGACATGCCAAATAACGTATTCTATTTTTATTAGTATTTTTATTTGTGTACATGTCTAGGACAGATGGAAAACACACATATTCATGTATTGAACACAATATAGACATATCTAAGGAGATGAAGGGAATTTTAATAGAGTCAAACTCTACAAGCACAATAAGTTCTTGGCTAAAGACTAATAAAAACAATTAAGCCTAATCTACAACTCCAAGAAGAATTGCTACTTTCTCCTTTTTCTTGTATACTGAATAATGTTTTTGTTGTCGTTATTATAGATTTAATATTATCTTTAGGTTTTTTATCCTAATTGTTCTCCACACCATTATAAAACTATGACATTTACACCGGACTAGTGGAACTTTTGAATATTGTCAATGCTTTCTAGTTATTATGTTCATGAACTCTACTAATTATATATATATTATATATTATTTTGTTGTATCCCTACTGTATCCAGATCCTTACTCTTCTACATCACTGTATACCATGTGCTTGCCAGTACCTGTGCCCATTCACACACCTATATCAGTGCTTCTTAGCACATCCCCTTACTCTCTTTTTATGGAGCCATACAATCAGAAGCATTAGCTACTTCAGATAACAGCAAAGTCACTCGCAGGTAGATTGAACTAACAGAGACCAGAAGTTTTAAGAGTCAAACCATACTGAACCATGAGAATTAAAATCCTGCTAACTAGAATTACAGCTACAACAATGTTGATAACACTAAATGAAAAGGCAACTGTAGGGGAGGGCAGCTAGATATTCGTCCAAGTGAGAGGACCTTGAAGAACAATTTACTGCCTTTAGCGAAAGATAGGGATCCTCTAGTTCAGTGAACAAATGGAGTTTCAACCAATTAAAAATCATTTTGCTATTTTATCTACCAATAGAAAAGTAGACCCTTTGCTTCCCTCATTTTCCTGATAAAATTTAATCTTAAATTTTAGGAATTCAAGTAGTTCATCAGTTAATTCTATAATAAGGTTATACTGCATATGTGTTTTTTGCCAGGGAGGCAAAATAACACTCAATAGACAGGCATTCAATCAGAAAATTACACAAATTGACACACGATAAAGAACACAAGTTTTAATTCTCTTGTCAATATAAAAAAAATCATTAATATCAAGAATTCTTGGGACATACTTCAATGCCAGTTCTGTGTGCTGGAGCCGGTAGTAAAAAACAGCTAGGTCTCCATAACTCTTCATTGTATCAGGATGATCTAACCCAAGTTCTCTCTCATTGATATCCAAAGCTTTTTGCTGATAGATGGTAGCCTAGTTAAAGTAAATGAGGTCAGTATAATCAATTACAAGTCAATCTTCATCGCAAGATGACAACTGTGTACAATATTCACAATAGTAATTATCAAGTTCAAGTCGAAATGAAATTCCGGTAACTTGGCATTCAAAATTTGAAATTTTTGTTTCCTGTACTCTCCTTTTAGTCCTCCATTTCTTATCGTATGCCATCAAATGTTGCCTTGGTGATGGAAGCACAGAACAGTAGAAGAACAGGGAAGACAAGTAGAAGAAAAAAGAGAAAAAGAAGCATGGGGGGAGAAACCAGTCAATGTTTTCTATATAAATCTTTTAATCTCCTACATATATGTACAACAGTATAAAAAACCAATTAGAAAAAAAACAATACAATTCTAACACATCTAATCTAAGCTCCTAAATTGACTTCCTCCCATTCACTAGGAGTTCCTTGCAAAAATGTTGCCTACTTGATATGATAGGTTATGCAATATAGGTAAGTTTTTACAGCCTTAAAGCTCTGGAGCTGGATGAGAGGACATTGTGTTCTTGGAGTTATATGAGGGATGCAATGCATAAACTACAAATACCAGCACCTAACTACACTTTCAGAATCATACTGAACCACAGTGAGGAATTTCTTCAGTCTATTCTATATGCTGGTTAAACATTGCGGTTCCTTGTAGGCATGGGTACCACCCATTGGTCATGGGTTTCACTAAATCACATAGTGGACGGCATGGGTACAGCATGATATGATGTGACAACTGATGAGACAGCAATACAAACATATTTGATTATTTGCCACCCTTTTCTTTCCATTGACCTCATAGTCTTGGTTTGATTGAATTTTGTGAAACAGTGAAGATATACTCACAGAAAGGTCAAACCTGATTAAGTTTTCTATAGACTTGGGCTGCTTGAGGCCACTTTGGCTCATATCAAGGGCACTCTTTACAAATTTGAGGCAGCATACAAAAAATTCATATTTTAAGCACTTCAGTTTATTTAGATCAAATCATACAAATATCAGGGATATACCACCCCTGCAGGGGCATGAAAGATATAAAGTAAGACAAACCTGATTAAAATCCCCAGTATGGTAGAGCACTACAGCCAAAAGACTGTATGCTCCTGCCGTCATTCGATGATATGGCCCACAAACTGACACGAGTTTCGAGAGTGCCTTCAAAATTTAACATATAATATTGGTCCAGATAAATTTGAATTTATAAGACAACTGCCATATTACTAGAGAGAGTATATGATACCTTAGTGCCATAATTAACAGCATCCTCCAACTTGCCTTTGTCCAGTGAAGTCTTGGATGACTCCAACAGTGTACGGCCATCTGCAGATGAACATGCAACATGCTGTAGCAAAAATTAAAATTTGTTAACACTTACTGAAAATTGTACAAAAATTCAACACGTAATCCTAATATGCATTTTACCTTGTATACAGGAACCATGCTTATAATATCTGATTTCTTGAAAGGAGTCACAGAGTCCATATCATAATCTTTGGGGATAAGCTCAAGCCCAACCTGAAGATAGATAATTCCTTTTCAAGTTTCTCAACATAAAGCAAATTCGAAAAGTAAGATCGATCTCCAATTCCCCTAACCCTCTCCCCAACACCCCAAATGGGAAATAGTAATTCATACCTTATGGCATAGTCCACGAAGAATTGCAAACTTTCTCAGATCCAGTTGGCTTTCAGTTTTCCAGTGCCACCCAAACCTCTTCAGAAGGAATATTTCCACCCACTTCCATTTCAAGTTATCATCATTAATAATGTCTGCATCAGGAGTTTCAGTTGATGGATTTCCAAGCAATATATTTAAACATGACGCTATTGATCCAGCCAAGTCAGCAACATTATTGACTGCTGCTATAACAGCTCTTAATATGTGTTTGTATGCTCGGACAACCATCTCATGTAGGCAAAGAGACTGTACATGAGGAAGCTTGTCTGCAAGTTCAACCTGCCATTATGAGAAGGGAACCATCAAAATAAGTTTTAAATTGCAAAGCTACCTAGTTTAGTAATTAGAGATCTTATTTGTGACTAGGTGTGTTAAAAGAATGAGCAAAAACCGACTATAAAACCAAAACAATAAAGAAAACCCATTCCCATGTTAAATTCTTGAATGGCCAACTCATCTAAAACTTTAGGCATTAGAAAGAAGGGAACTTAATCATTTACACTTCAGAATAGCCCTTCACAAATGGCTATGCAAATATTAAGGTTAATAAGTAGGCATGAGATTGAATATAGGACCTTTATCTACTTTTATATCATATTGAATTGTTAATCATTGTCATTATCTAAGTTTAAGTTGCTACAAAGAGGAATCATTTCTCTCTTCAACATCCTGATGGAACAGAAAATCCAGCTCTAGATATGTTAAATATGAGAAGGATGAATCCCAGAATCACAATAGCATGAACCCACAAATTGTGAGCGCTTGCAAGAGCCTTGACTAGTGTAATACTTCAATTATTATTTAAATGGCTTAGTAGCATTTGTTTACAAATTCAGAAACCCAAAATTGTTATACTTAAAAGCCTACTTCTTTTTTCATTTTCACCATTGAATAGAATGTGGACAGCCAACCCACCTAGTGGAATTAAGGCTTAATGTGCTGTTTTTTTATTGAATAGAATGTGGAACAGCACGCTGTGTCAACATAGCAAGTTATTAATACACCAAGTTAATTGATCAAAAAAGTATGCACTCTAATAGAATCTTTAGAAACAAGGAAAGACACACAATTTGGCTCCTTTTCCATCTAAAAAATTGAAGAATTCCATAGTAACAACTAAATGTTAATAATAAAGAAAGATTAAACTGTTCCTAGTAGGTGTGGTGGGTCCTTTATGAAAACATGGTTAAACTCTATTTTCTTTTTTTCTTCTCTGACAAGGTTAGGATTAATAAGGCTGAAGATAGAATAGTGCAAACTAAAAAGTTCTTAGATTCCAATAGTACAGATGAAAATGAGAAAATACCAATGATGAACTCTATGTAAAAGGTACCAATCAGGAAATGAAAAATGACTTAATCATGTCCATTTTCTGTTTCCATATATCTTTTCTTTTCCTTATATTTTCTAAATGTTTCTAATAACTACCCAATATTGCATTATCAAATATATAAATGACTCTTGTTAGATGTCAATCTTTTTTGACAGAAAATGTAAATAGAATGACTCTCGTTAGATGTTTCTGGTTGGTGTTCATGCAACTTAATGTTTAGAATGTTGGAAATATAGAAATTTAAGTTTTTCACTACTCTTTCATATCAGTGTCCCTCCAATTTTGAAATTTAGCAAAATTTTATTTGGTTTGAACCTAATACATGTTAACAAGTGTATACACTTTTCCTTGATAAAATTAGATTATATGACATTAATTTAAAATTGAATTACTTGCAAATTGCTTAAGTATACCCTTTATTTGAAGAAGTGTAGGGAACCCAAAAATTTATTATTTAAGCATTAAGCTTTTATAATCATTTTATAGGAACTAGTTTCTCTTTCCAAACATTTTTTCTGTGCATTTCCTTTTTTTTCCCCCGGGGGGTGGGGGTGTTTGCCTTATGCATATAAAAAAATAAATGGCGAACTACAATTCATGTAGCCAACCCAAGGGATTAAGGCTTGTTGTGTTCTTATTGTTGTTGGTGTTGTTTTGTTGCCTTATGTATTCAAATTGCTCATAGAACCTTTTTATTCCCAAGCTAACAGAAATAGCACATAAAATAAAATTTTGATCCTTGCAGCAAAGTACCATGACATCACGTATTTAAAGAAACTATTAGTTTTGTCTGTTAAAGATGCATGTCCTCTGCAATTGAAGAAATAACATTCAATTCCGTCAAGCAAAAGTCCACATATAATCCCCCCCCTCCCCTCACGGACACAGATTTTGGTTGTTAAGGAGCCAACAGGACAAAGTTAAAGAAAGTTGCAATAGTCAATAGCAACGATAATTGGAAAAATCAGGAGTCAGGAAAAGATGAGAAAAATACAAAATCAAATTAAGCCATTACCACATGGCCCAAGGAACAAATTTGCAAACCCCTGGTATGCATAAAATCTGTCAATGTCCTTCCATCAACTGGTGAAAGTTCAAGTGAACCAAAATCTGCCACCTAGAAGTCAAACTTGAAGCAATCAGATAGTTTCTAAGGATTCCAAGGACAAATGTAAGTACCTATTCATAATGAACCAACCAGTTTTGGAAGTGCGGTATCAGCGTAGTATTTATGTGCCATCTCAATCAACTCATCAGGTGACTGCAAATTCATAGAAGAAAAAATATGCATCAAGAAGCTAGTGGCTTATCAAGATAGAAAGAAATGCATTTTCTATGAAATATGGATTCCAACAGATTCAACTGCCTAGGTTCATCTGTTGCACAAATGAGCTAGCTACTGGATCAGTAACAACAGGATAGCAATATTTCATTAAAAGCAGGTAAACCTTAAGATGAAGCCCAGTTTCTGATTCCTTAAGGCGCAAATATGCTCCCTCAGGTAGTAGCTTTTTCCACAATATTTCCTTCTCCTCATCTTGTTTCTCCACATCTTTCTGATTAGTGGTTTCTGATCTTTTGTTGACATCAAGGCTTTTTACAGAAACTTCCTTTCCCTGCTCAGTTTTGCTGCTTCGGTCATCTGTTTTCCTCTTAATTTCCTTTAGCAACCCACCATTCTTTCCAAGACCCTTGACAGCTGTCTCAACCTTTGCTTCTTCAGCTTTCTTGGACTCAGTTTTTCCAGAAGCTTGATTCTGCAAGTGTTGAACCCAACAAGCTCCCAGCTCCCATCTTATAAATCTTGTGTGTTTATTGGTTTCTTCCTCCAACTTAACCAAACTGTCACAAAGAACCCTCCTCACTAATGATCTGGCAGAACGTAAATCTTCAAAATCTGCACTCTGCAATTTTTGAGCTGCACTAGATGATTGGGGTGTTGATGACTTGTGCAATAGCATTCTCAAGCTGAAAATTAATCAACACGGTAAAATCACTAGCAAGTCATATTAATTTAAACAATTAACCATGTGACAAGCATAGAAAGTGATTATGCTTGCCAATCACTCAGTATGTGGGGTGGGGGGATGAAATGAAATAAGCATGTGAGGGGTTATCATCACTATTTTGGATCCATAATGACCCATTACTACTAAACCCAAGCTTAGGGCACTGACCTATTCACATTCAATGCATTAGCGCCTCCTTCAGGCTGGTCCTCAATTTCAATGTCTTCTGGCACAGGCTTGCCCTCCCAATTTACCTCAGACACAACTTTCACAACAGCAGTGTAGCCACAGTGTCTAACAACAACCACACCTAAAGTAGAGGTATCCTGAACACCAATATATGAATAAGGTTTTAACATAACCAGCATTGAGCAATTACGGTAACTTGTCATAAGTTAATAATTAAAAATTTTAAAAAAGTATCAAAATAATTTACTCACATGGACAGTCGC
The DNA here is from genome assembly GCF_014633365.1 of Diospyros lotus. NCBI lineage: Eukaryota > Viridiplantae > Streptophyta > Magnoliopsida > Ericales > Ebenaceae > Diospyros > Diospyros lotus. The sequence continues at coordinate 30,283,849 of NC_068344.1, forward strand.
ACTCTCATCTGCAGTTATCCCTTTAAGTAAGTTTCTCTTAGCAAGCTCTTCTCTTGACATTCCAAGAACCTCACTCCCATCATTTTTACCATCCAACTTTGTACTTGCATCAGGCACATCTTTTGTAACCCTAATGTTTAAATCTCCAATTTGTTCCTCAAACAAAACTGAAGGAGTGAATTCTTTTGTTGAGTCATGGTGATTTTCAACAAGATGTCTTATGACAGCAACAGCTTTAAGGACAGAAACGTCGACAAATAAACTGTGAAGTAGAAAGGCCTTCCTGTCTCGAACCTGTCTTTCTTCAGGTGTCTTACAAGGCATTGTTGCTAGGATTGCGAACTCTTTTGCCCACTGCCTATAATCATGTTTACCATCTCTTCCTTGTCCACCCCCATTTCCCCACCAGTTTTCATCTTCCACAGGGAGTGGGGGAAAAGTCGATGAGTTGTCAGCAACAACTGGTGGGACAACCCATGTGTTTGCTCGAAAACCATAAGGTAGGTTTCCAAACTGAAACAACAAATAACTGCATATTCATTTCTCTTTCACATTATTTTCTTAAGATCAGAAGAATTATTGTAGAAGTACCTTATTGTGCTCAGTGAAAGCTTTCATGAGAGCCTTGTATGCCTGCAAAGATAAAATAATGTAGACAATGAGAGGAAATTTCAAGTTAAAAGTTAAACTAGAAGAAAAACTAACTCCTCCAAGTTAAAGATCCAAAATACAAAATAACTGCAAATGCAATATGACATAACCAGTTCACTCACAGCATCAAAAACCCGGCTTATCTGCTGCAGCAAACCAACCAAAGAGTGACTCAAGAGAATACGTTTTCCAGCAGGATAAAACCCTTTATGGGAAGCAACAATTGTTGTTGGCTTTCCGCTGCAAACCCGGACCTGCATATACATTTGTACACCCGGCCCAACAGAGTTCATATTAGTAAACCATCACCACCATTGGTTGCACAAAATAAACTGGCTTAAAAAGATATTTTAGTAGCAATTAATATGGGGATCCTCACATCAATTTGAAAGAAATCATCTTCTGTCTTATCATCAAGGAATGGGCGAGTAGATTTTCTAATGTCTGCAGAACCAAAAATCAATTTACGAACACCATTAACGAACAAGAAGATGGCAAGTGCAAAGTAAGCTAAATCATTTGCAAGGAATCTACCAGAAAGAATCCAATTTCAATAACTGTAAACAACCAATAAAACTACAGAAAACCCCAAATACACTACAAACATCAAAAAAAATATTATGACTATCACAAGTGATGAACTACACACGAGAGCTGTTGTAACTCTAGAGAGCAATAGTAAATGGGCCCAGAAAAAGGAGTCTAGTCTTTTGAAAGCAAGAAAGACAAAATAAATCTATAGAACAAACGGGCATAAAATAAAACTTCCAAATGGACGTTCAGTGAAAAGCAAGGAACTACACAGGAAGAGCCATGGAAAACAGATCTGACGTCAGTTGATGATTTGAACATGGTAAGGAAATGAGAAGAATCTCAGAATTGTCCACAAGAGAACAAATTCAATATAAAGAAACCTGCATCACACTTGCACTTTATTCAAAACAAAAATGCGTGTATGAACAACATGATACAATAAAAGGAAAGAAAGATCAGCTTTTTAGACTTAATCAACAGAACGCACAAAATATATCATTTTTCTTGACATCTAAATAACAACCTGTTGTGTCCATGACGCTGGAAGTTTCATATCCTGTGATCCTTTTTTTCACTATTTTTTCTTACCAATAAAGTTCCCAGGAAATCAATGTTTAACTTCTGGCATGAATACATCAAATCTTTTAGCACAATAAGTTTTATACACACTTTTAAGCCTCAGCCCTATGAAACAATAAAAGTGTAACAACTGGAAATGAAGATTGCGATAAGGAAAACACTCCTAAGCTGTTTGGTTGCAAATGAATGAAGAGAAAATAGGAAGGAAAAACTAAAAATAGACAATGAGAGTATTTCTCCAATCTACCAATGTTCAAACAACTACTCTGCTCAGTTAAGTTCAACGTTAATGCTACTGAGAAATAAATTCAACTTTTACAAATTCAAAGTTAGCAAAAGTATTATTTTCTTTTCATATTTGCCGGATTCGCCTATCAACAAAACAACATCTTAGACTTTACATGTCTATGTTCTATCATCCGAACAGCATTTTAGGCTCGACATTTCCTCCATTTTCTCATCAACCGGACACATAACTTTGAGTTATCACAATTGGACTGCATAAAATGTAGATTTTACAGTTTACAAACAAGTGTTACTCGTACCAATTGTAAGTGATCTACGTATGCAGGTCTCTGTGTAATTAACCAAATAATGACAAGGAATAGATGAACAAAATAACTGACATTGAATCGGCGGAGTGAGGTGAGAGAAGGAGAAGAACTCGTAGAACTGCCCGAGCCTCGGCGGCGGGCACATAGCCGCCGCGATGTCACCTTTCTCCGCCGCCTCGCCGCCGGCGGAACCATCTTGCCTCGGCGACTTGGCACCTTGAGCGCCTCCCTTGGGCCGCTTCTCTCCATCTCCTTTCGGCTTCGCATTGGCTTCGCAACCGGCGCTTTCCGGACCGGCATCGGCCTCGTTCGGACCGGGATCTTTCGAGCCGGACTCTTTAGGGCTGGCCCGACCGGAGGTTTTGCCGAAAGAAATAGTGCACGCGACGATGTCCAGGAGTCGCCTGACGTGCGCAATCGCACGCTCTTCCGTATAGCCCTCTGTGATGAAATCCAAATATACCCCTTAAGTTTCTTGTATGTAAAGGACGAGAAGATGTTACATTTGGCTAGGGGAAAAGCCGACTGGAGCCGAGTGAAGGTGACATTTTAACCCTGCATCGATGCAGGGGTAAAAATGTCATTTGGGCACTCGGCTGCTTCAGTCGTTAATTCATTTTATCAAATTTATCATTATTTTTATTTAGATTTTGAGAAATAACATAACATCAAATTATAATAAAAGTAGAATTGTGAAACAACCAATCATAGCTACCTTCGACCATGGTGAGGTGGCATGGTTTTAAAGACATGATCTCTATCGAATCCTTCAACATGGGTCCTCGAACCTGTCACAATTTCAAGTGATCAAAACAAAATATGAGTCATTTTGCTCCTTCCATGACCTAGTTCAAATGGCCTACACTATCCAATTTTTGTTTTGAGTCGAGTTCTTTGTCAATGTACCAAATAGAATATTTGGTAAATTTAAATTTAATTGAACTTGTGCTAAATGTATTGTAGATCTAAATTTAATTTGAATATTTTGACTTTATTATTTTTGCACGATCTCCCATCACTCGTGTTCTCGATTTTGACAGAAAAAGTTCACTCGTATTCTCGATTTTGACAGAAAAAGTAAATCACAAGTAAAAATTTTGTCTCACTGCACAAGATAAAAAATCGAATCCATAATTTATTGATGCGAATATCACCTTATCATAGTCCAATCATTTGACCTGTACTTTGTCAACTTAATTTAAATATTTTAATATGATAAATATGTTAAATTAAATTTAAGTGTTTCTCCAAATTGTAGTTACAATTGAAACTTAACAAATTTTTTAAATAGTTTTATTTAATTAAACTCAACTCATCTCACTTAATCTTATCTCAAATGTAAAATTACCATTAAAAATGAGTCAAGTGAATATATAGAATCTTCAAATTCTCTATTTAAATTAATAAATTTGTATTATTCTATATTTATAATTCAAAATTAAAAAACAAAATCTAAGAAAATAATTAATTAATATGGCTAAAATGAAATAAGAGAAGGTCCCAACCAATCCAAATTGACACATTAGTATCCCTCGCGCCACCATTAATGACAATGAGGATTCCTATCCCAAGGGGAACAATGACGCGCTATTTGCTAATTGCTGGCTTAAAAAACAGTTTCTTGAATAAGTGCATTAAACGCATTGTTCCCAATGATCATAATTCCCACGTGACCTTATATAAATTGATATTTTTATAAAAGCTTTATACAAATAATAATAATAAATTAAATATACGAGGTTATTAAATAGGCTACTGGGTACAGAACTTTTACCTCGTGGGACAAGGAGTAATTTGTGAGATGACATGTCTCGACATGAACGGCTAGGAGCTTCCTCACGTCTAAAATCCTGTCCGTTGATATGCCCTGCGATCAATGGAAGTAGGAAGAGAGATAAATGCGCGGAGCACGGGAATAGTAACCTCTTGTTTCTATCCTTGCACTCGCCCACAGCCAAGTACAACCCTGTGGGGGCGCTGGGACCGCGGTGTACTTACCTTAAGTGTCACTTGCGACTCGTCGGGCGTTTCCACCGTAATTTCAATCACCGTAGGCAAAACTGCACCCAATGAATGCATTGTCAATTTCACTGTCTGATTGCGGAGAAAATCGAACAGAAAATCAAACAGAGCAATAGAGTATGAGTAGTTTGGATTTTGTTTATTTGAAAGAAAAGTAGTCTTAATTATCAGTAGCATATATGCTTTGTAATATCAGAGATGGAAAACTGGGTTAATTTTAGGCTGTCTGGCAGCCCAAAAAACAGGAGAGAAAAGGCAAGCAACTAGTAAGGAATGGGAGGTGGGTTAATTTTCCTTGGGTTTTTGGGCGGCCAAACAGGAAGGTAGAAGATAGAAACTGACCTTTCTCCTCCTTCTTCTTCTTCTCTCCTTTGGCTTTGTGGGGCTTTGCCTTGCCTGTCTTGGGAGCCATTTCAGCCTCCAAGCTCTGGGGACCGACTAAATCTTTGCTATTTCAATCCAATCAAATTCTGACGGCAATAACAATGCGATTAATAGTATTTATCGAATCAACTATCCCACTTGACAAATTAAGCAGGCCCAGACCGAAACTCTTCCGGAGCCAGGCAATTAACCAATACAAATAACCTCAAGAAACAACCCAAAAAAGGCTTCTCAAGAACCAATGCTCATTGAGCTGTACCCAGAAAGGAAAATGGAGCAGAAGAAGCGCTGCAATGGAAGATGAGAAAGAAAATGAGTTGTATGCATGGCCCAGCAGGAATTTCAATTACTACCTTTTACATGACAGAGAGAGGCATTAATTTCTATATATATGTATATATATATATATATATACACGGATGTATTGTCGGCGTGAAGAGATATAAATGAAGAGAAGATGAATATTGTTTCTTCTTCTTCTTCTTCTTCTTCTTCTTCTTCTTCTTCTCCTTGCCTTTTCTTGGCGGCTTCAACTACCCAGAGAGCTTGTAGGGCTGATGTTATTAAAGGAAGTGAAGTGAGAAAGATGGAGTTTTAGAGAGAAAGAGAAAGAGGGGCGTACAGGTGTTGTCACTGGATATTGAGAAAGCAATTGGATAGGATAAGGTAATCTAAACCTTCCCTTCCCTTCCCTCTTCGTACCCTCCCCAGCCGATTGTAAGGCCAGCAATTTCAGGCCCCTCATCTCCCTCCCTATTTCTACAAATTTTCCATACCAAATAAATTACCATTATTTTAATAATATTTTTTAATCGTGACGGATTTGAACTCTCTATCCAACGACACCCATATATTTCATTGAGGTTTGGAGGTCAGGTCATAGATTTAAGTTAATTAAAAAATAAACTCTTTACTAAGTAAAGATTAAGATTCTGTATAATTGATATAAGAGAGAGTTTCGGGTACTGAATTTACATTTTTTTTTTTTCCCGTTGAACTCTAGTTAGTGTTCAATTTTGTTTTTATGATTTATAATTATTTAGTGAATTAGATTAAGATTTTGTTAAGATATGTATTAATTATTATGTGAGAATTTTATGTGGGGCTATGAGCAGCTTTGTTGTTGACTCTTACCCAAAAAGAGTGAGAGTGTCTTGGATAGTTATTCAACGGGCCAGGTTAGGCCACGTTGTTCCCTTCTCATCCTACATTTCTGCTTCATGCTCTGGCGTTCTTCACTATAATTATTGTTTACCAATTATCATGCAGTTTTCAGTGATTAATATATATTAGACAATTATTTGGCTATTTAAGGTGGCCCAGAGGTGACGTGACGCTGCCCCGGGCCTCTAAATTGCATTCCAATTTTTTTGTTTGTAATGATTACACCGACTCCCTTATTGAGCTATTGTTACACCTTCACTTCATCCTTTTAGATATGGGCCCTTAATTATGATTATAATATTGTTATTTGTTGCTAAGAGGTTCGTGTGGCAGTAAATCATCGGTTCAGTGATAAAGTAGAAGCCCTTAATCTTAAGTCACAAGCTAATTAATTCTTGTCATGTACAGAGTTCTTTTTATATTTTTCTTTTAACTCATTATTAGATCCATTGAATTTGTATTTGTTGTAGTTTTATAATTTGTACTTTAATAATTCAATTGGTTATGTTCTCTATTAATGAGTCGAGTTGATGAATTCATATACCCAATAATTGGAAAAAAAAAAAATTTAAGTGAACCCAGCAATCATATATGAGTTTGAATTGGGTGTAGGATCCACACATGCAAGACCATAAGCACTCCCAGATGGTTACATATTTTAATCATATATTCGAGGGAGGGAAGGGGGGGAAGAGAAGGGGGCATGGCATCAACCGACGTGCCGTCCACACGACCAAGTCTGGGAACTAATTCAAAAGGGGGTGATCAAAAGGTCCTTTTGTTGTTGTCTAGTGAACATCGCCGGGTCTATCTTTGTATTTCGTGTTTGTAGCATTGTGTTAAAAACGGACGTAAAAAGGGACGTTTGGTTTGGTCGCAGCGAGCACCAAATTAATGAAATCAAGTGCGTTGATTAACTTGTGTTTAATTATGAATGGACAAAACCTCATTTTTGGTAATCCACTTTGTGGCAAAACTCACTTGATTGCAGCGTCTGTCTAAAAATAAATCAAGATCATTGGATGGAGATGAATTTGGGTTTGAACTTCGTACCTAATGATGGGGAGAGTATTCATTGTATTAGAAAACAAAATTTAAAGTGAAAGTGTTTGTGATTGTTTATGATTCTTTCTGGCTTTAATTTTAGTGTTTGTGACTGTGTAAGATTCATTTGATTTGAATAGAATTGACACAATTGAAATACACTTACGTAAAGTAACCCTGAAATTAATGCAATGATTTTTTTAGCAACTCTTTTTTTTTTTAAATATTGTTGAATCTTAGAAACCCTAATCCCAGCAATTAAAGGGATAACGATTCACAATATAGTGTACGAAAAAAAATATCTCTTATACTCTTAAAAGTAACATAACATAAAATTTAAAAATATGTTTGGGGTAGAAGTGTGCAAACAGTCAATTCAGTCACTAAATTAACCAAAATTTAATATCCAAAAAAATAAACCGTTATACAAAACTAAACGAAACTGACTCAGCAAACCCTAAAACCAAACTAATCAAAAAAACCAAACAAAATTCTTAAAAATTGAACCAACCGAATAAATTGAACAAACCCAAAAAAAATTGAAAGATAATCGAACAAACTGAACTAATTTTCAACCTTACTATTGTTGCCGACCACCCAGTCAATCGATGATTCCAATTGTTGCAATTGGTCATGGGATTCCCCCAACTGCGATGGTTCATATATCTAAAAATAAGTTTGATCCAACGATTGATTTTTTATAAATCTAAAAATTAATTTTATTGTCAAACGACTCAAAACTCGTTTCTGGAGAAATATCGTTGGACACCGTCCATAGTGGATTCTGACGATCGAAATTGATCACAAATTAGCTTTGGCTTAGCGACCCACAGACCCAAAAATCAAAAATATTTAACGGTCAAATTTTAGTAGATCTATGTTTTAATTAATGTAGAATACCTACCCACAAGAATGTTGCCAAAAAACTTATCGAATGGGCCAAATCCCATATGCTGTAAATCGCTAAAGGAAACAAAGGCGGCGTCTAAGGCAATGGTGGCTGCCAAGATAGTGTCGGTGGGCTAGCATGGTAGTGCAAATCATGCAATGGAGCCAATGACTTGTGGTGGGAGGAAACACTCGAAATGAGAGAGAGAGAGATGTTGGTAGCAATGATTGACAAGAGCAAGGTTGGATGTCGTTGGCGTCGGAGGTTGAAAAGAAAGTTCAACATCGACATTGGAGAGAGCGATGGAATCAATCGGAGACGGCGATGAAAGACTAAAGGGAAGGGTCAAGCCAAGAGGAGTGCAGAAGAACCAAAGCATCAATTTAGTTATTCTGACATTATGTCTGTTTTTCTTTTTTTATACTGGGTCAAAAACGACGTTGTTTTATAACTTCTATAGATTCGGTTATTCCAACCTAAAAATCAGACCGAAACTAAAAAATCAAAATTTAAAAAAAAAAAACGAACCGAACCAAACCAAACTGAATTTTCACAGAAAAATTTTGATCAATTTAGTTCGATTATTTTAGTTAGATTAAAATTTTTCACATCCCTATTTGGGAAGGTGAAAAATAATGAAATTAAAAAATATATATTTTTATTTTAAAAAGTGAATTAATGATAGAATAAAAAAGATTAGATGGACCTCTTTTCCATCAAGTGCGTGATTAACTTGTGTTTATGAATGGATAATACCTCATTTTTGGTAGTCCATGTTATGGCAAAACTCACTTGATTCCAACGTCTGTCCAAAAAATTTTATTGTGGTAAGCGCATTTAATCAAGATGATTGGATCGAGTTGAATTTGCGTTTGTACTCGCTAGTTATAAATTCGTATCTAATGATAACATTGTATTAGAAAAAAAATTTAGGGTAAAGTGTTATAATTCAATTCAGAGGTCAAATTAATTATTATATTTTAAAAATGATCAAATAAATCACAGTATTTTTAAATTTAGAATCAAATTGACTATTATATTTTTAAAATGACTAAATTGTGATTGTTTATGATTCTTTCAATTTGGATTTGTGTTTAATTTTAGTGTTGGTGACTGTGTGACATTCATTTGTTTAGAATAAAGTTGACCCAATTGAAAAACATTTGATAGTATAAAAACCTTATGAAAAATGTTACATTTAAATGTGTTTTTGATAACATAGAAAGTACATAAAAAAAAATGTCACATTTAAGGAATTGAATTTCATCTTTGGTGTTTGACACACTATATTTTTCATAAAATTAAATTCCATGGTACAACCATTAAAGCATGTTTTTACCTCTTTTCTATAGAAAATTCTATTTAGGGGAGATGATTTTTGATTTTCATGCAAATTGAAAAATGTTTTCCTTTTTTACTATATATTAATTATCAAACACACCTTTAAGGTATTGAATTTCATCATTATTGTTTGACACACTATATTTTTTATGAAATTGAATTTTATGATACAACCATTAAAGTACGTTTTAACCTATTTTCTATGAAAAATTTCATCTAGGGGGTTGGTTTTTATTTTCCATGTAAGTTGAAAAAAAAATTTAACTAAATACTATCAAATGAGGTTATGGATGATATTTACCATAATATATGGGTAAACTAACTCTTGATCCAAAAATACAATGATTTATTTAGCAACTCTTTTTTTTTTTAAATATTGTTGAATCTTAGAAACCCTATTAATCCCAACAACTAAAGGGATAATGATTCACAATATAGTGCTTGAAAAACAAAAAAAATGTCTCTTATACTCTTAAAAGGGACTCACAATATAACATAAAATTTTAAAATGTGTTTGGCGAAGTCAATTAATAATAGGATAAAAAAGATTAGATGGACCTTTTTCCATCCAATCTTCTTCAAATGGGAATTTTTTTTTTAAACCAGAGAAAGTAGAATAAAAATAAACTCATTTATTCATTTTCTTTATTTTCATCCTACCCATTCATAATACATTTTATTTTATTATTAATATATCCCAGTCTTAAAACTTTCCTCCACAAAGGATTAGAACCCACCCTATCCCCCAACACTAACAACAACATTATTGTGGATGACTGATCGTTTTTCCAACTTTTCACTGAGAAATGCCTAAACGAAGATGGTGGGTCCTGACATGGTACTAACAAACAATTTTCTTGGCCATCTAATTAATTTCTAAGGAAAAAGAAGGCACATAAAGAAAGAAAAATAATCATAATTGCTGTTTAAATTAATGGCATATATAGCTGTGAGATATGAATGGAGATTTCAAGCCTCGTTTTGCTTGGAAAAAGAAAAGATGAGGAAGATGCACAAAGGAACCACAAAGAATGCTCCAAGCTTCAGCAAGTCCTCAGTCTCCCTTGAGATCACTCCAATCCTTGACCAGTCTCCACTGTAACTGCATGCGCGCAGAAAGAGACGATAATTATAAACTGCTATATGTATATACCATTACTATAAATCAGTGCGAGTAGTGAGTATGATTACCCGGCATCGACGAATCCCAACCCAAGCACTGCGACTGCAGTCTGAGAAAGAATCTTGCGTGAAGAAACTTTCATTAATGGAAAACCGGGTTGCTGTTTACTTTCCCCGGAATTCTCGGCCAGATCTCTCTTTTGCGCGGCCACAAGTGCAGTGGCTCTAAGTTTTCTGGCATTTTTCTTAGCAACCAAACAAGAAAAGACGTAGCTGGAGATGACACTGCTCCTTTCTGTGACCAGCATTTCCTTAGTCCTCCCAGATCCTCCGTACCTGCGTTAAGTTGGGTGGCTATCGTTGCGCTATCATAAACTGAAAAGCCCGGGGCAAACTCGTCATTTACGCTGCGTACCAATTTTTTCCCATTTAATGGGGCATCCAGCGAACTCAGTCAATTTAAGATGTCTAATGGTGTGGGTGTAAGTAAACTGAGAACAAAATTTGATCAAATAACTTTTTTTATAAAAAACAAAATTATGTTTGTAAATGTATGTATATATGTATACTTATGTGAGTATATTTACGAATGCATATATGTCTCTGAATAATTTGATGAATGTTTCCCTGCTATTGCATTTCTTGAAAAAAAAAAAAAATTATGGATGTATGAACATATGCATGTTTGTGAGTAATTTGATCAAATAACTTTTTTTAATAGTTTTGTATATTAAAAATTATATTTATAAAAAAATAATATATTTTTTATTTATGCGTCTCCTTCGCAATTTTCGTTTCTTACTTTTACTTTATCATTTCTTTATTTTCATTTCGTATTATATTTGTCTATCGCTTTTGTTTTTATTTTCGTGCAATTTTTCTTTTTTTATTATACCCTATTACTGACGTCCTCAGTCACCTCGTCCTGAAGCTATAGTGACGAGATAAATTAAGAATATACCTCACTGACAAATTTGAACTAATGATCAGAGACCGAAAAGCACCCAATTGGAACAGCCTTTGGCAGTGGGGATGTGCCCTGGGGTTACATAATTAGAGGTTGATTGTTAGGCTTATCCCTATTTTCATGAGATAAGTTATAATTGATATTTAAATTAATTTAATAAAAAATTAATATTACTTTCAGAATACAGGTTAAATGGTTGGATCATGATAAGTGAAATTCATACTAATAGGTCGTAAATTTAATTCATCGCCCTGCACAATAAGATAAAATCTCTATTTATAATTTACTTATCTGTCGAAATCGATGATACGAACGACGGGAGACTGCGTAAAGATGATAATCCCAAAAGTTAATATTTAACGATATAAACTTGAGTAGCCCTTTTTAATTGAGAATTTGAGATAAAATAATGAATAGACATATTTTTTTATTTAAATCAAATAAGAATAAATATTTGTTATCTGATAAAGGTGTCAAACGGGCCAGAAGTCCAAAGGTTAACTCAGCTTGTCCACTTTCTAGTCCAGCCCAGCAAGACCCGTTTGCCCATTACTATAGCAAACGGGTCGTGCTGGGCTGATCCAAGGAGACATTATTGTGCTAAGACGTATGTGATTTGTAGATAGGCTTGACACGGCATGGCCCATAACTTTGGCATGACCAATTTGGCCAATTTGAAGAAAGACTTTTTAAAAAAATATAAAAATAAAAAAAACTTTAATAAATTAAAAATCTTTACACTAATTTAATTTATGAAATTAATATTATATTTAATATTTATTTATTTAATCATTACTCATTAGAGCATCGCGCATTACTCCGATTAGTAATATTATAATTAATTATAATAAATTCAATCTAAACTTTGTCAATTATGGATCCAATTTAAAAATTTAAAAACATTACGTGAGTTTAAGTTTACGAGTTTAAATTATAATTTTATTAATATTTAGATAATTTTACATTATAAAATTTATATATTTAATTAAGAGAAGTTTAAGTAAAAAATAGCTCAAACACAATATTTTTTAACTTCTTTAAATTCAAGCTCATCATTAGTCAACTTGTTATCATTTACTTAATAAATAAATAATATATTTCTATATGCATTAAATTGTATTTTTGGGTGAAGAAGAACAACAAAAAAATAATTCTTGTATACATACATACATATATATATAATATATCTCTCAATCTTTTTTCAATTCTTTCATTTCTTTCTTCAATACACCATTCAATTATAGGGATTCCCTGCAAGAACTCCCTTCAATTATCGGGTAATTTACTCTTACATTTTTTTATATCTTCTTTTGACTCTCAAGTCTAAAACCCTTAATTATTTAATTAATATAATTTTTGTAACAAAATATTCATTCACTACCATATTTAGTCTTCACTAATCCCGAATTACCCATGAAAATATTTATGTAATCTAAATATACCTTCCATAGATGTCTCTCTGAGTAGCATTTCATGTGCAAATCTCCAACATCATTAGCCTCCATTTCACTCCCTTGTATTTTTTTGATGATTGAAGTGTCACATAGTGGAGGTGGATGCACTATTCACTAAATTTCACTTAATAAAAAATGCAACTCTCAAAATCACAAGACTAATCAATGTTTGATAGCCTCTTACCCTAGCCAAATGAGCAATCACCACCTCCCCAACCCTAGCTACCAATTGAGGAGCCATCCACCTTAAAGTGCAAGCCTAAGTACAGGAGAACCAATAATGTTTATAGCGTATTTGATATTATTAATATAATTGACAAATGCCAAAGAATATTATGCAAATTTTGTAAAAAAATAAAAATAAAAATATGCATCTCAATTGGGAGACCAAACACTTGCTCAAACATGCTAAGAAATACAATGGTGGTAATTTCAATGCATCATAATGACAACTATAACCCGATAAATATATAATCTCTCAAAACAATTGTCAACTTGATAGATCTAATTTAACAAATTTGATAATTAAAATAAAATGTTTGTTTTTATTTAGAGAGAATAAAATGTTCAAATGGTATGGTTCACATATACTACAACCTGCAATTAGAGAGTTTTGAAGAAATAATAACAAAATTAATGATTGAGATTGTATCTAGAATATCAAGAAAAGTTAAGAAATACAATTCAATGAATTTAGTAGAAATGTATCGTTGATGTTTAACATTTGATATGACGTTGTGACAACATCCCACTATATATGCGTCACATTCCATTAGATTGATGAAGAACGAATAATGGAAAAATAAATAATTAGATTTCATTTATTAGTAGAATAATATAAAGGTAGTCTAATTGTAAATAAAATTAAATAAACTAGTTATAATTCTAATATTGAGGATAAGACAATAACAATCTCGTTTGACAATGCTAGCAATAATGATTTTGTCTTTAAACATCTAAAACACAATATTCCATTAATCTTAAGTGAAACAATATTTTAAAATAGACATGCATCTTAAACTTGTGTGTGCAAATAATCTACATGAATACAATGAATTATTAATTAAAATAAGGGGTGTTTTATCCTTAATACATAGTGGAGATACTTGTACAAGGGAGTGTAAATAATTAATTATTGAATTTTGTCTATCATGTAGACATATAGATGCTCAAAATGAGGTGGAATTCCACATTTTTGTTGTTCTAAAGAATAATACTTTATAGACAACAGTTCAAACTATTTTAAAATAGACAACCTTAAATGTGTGACAAATATAAGATGGTGATTATGTACAAGTTAATATTATTATGCGTATATTAGAAACATTTTATAGTATAACAAAAATATTTTTTAGCTTCGAATATCCAACAACACATATTTTTATTTTTAAAATATTTTCAAATTTCAATTGTTTTACTAAATATGGGGCATCAAAGGTGCATGACCAATTTATAACCCAAATGAAAATAAAATGTCGAAAATATTAGATCGATATCCATGGTAGCTATATTATATCTCACATAGAAATGGGAAGGAGTAAAGTTTTTTTTTTGAAGTTTTATGAAATGACTATAGAGTTAAACACACAAGAACAAAAAAAAATATTTAAAATTTAATTTTTGATATGTATAACTTATAAGATTTTTATTTTTGATAATAAACCATCAAATAAAAGTTCTCCTTCACAAGTGAAGTTTAAAGGATTATTAAAATGAGCATGATCTAAATACTTTAAATCTAAAAAATTAAATGACATATCATAGAAATCGAACGGATTTAATGAATTTAAATTATATTTAAATAGGATAATTTATTTTTCATAAAAAAGTAATAATTTTGATATTTAATTATGGTGGCATTAAAACCAACACACATATCTAGTGTTGACATTAAAACCAACATTCATGCCCTGACCTTGAGATCTACCAATCTCTGTATTGTCATTAGAGTCAATTTTTTTGTAAGAAACAATATGAACCTAAAGAGGTTAAGATTGTCACATTTAATCTTATAAATATACATATATTTTAAAGACTAGTTGGATGTCGAATTTAACCACAAAGAAATATAAGTGATAGATGAATCTAAAGAGTATAATGGTGTTGGAAGATAAACAAAAAAAAAAATAGTCTATCTTCCATTTTAGGAGGGAGATTAGACACAGTCCAATTATCAATTTAAAATTATTTGATGTATTTTAATAAATAATTATTTATTTTTATTTTTATTTATTATTCTCTCGTCAAATTATACTAACCCAAGCACTACAACTTCTCGAGGTCAACCTTGATAACAATTCTTTGTAGGTATTTTTAGCAGGAGGTTGAACACTACTCAATGATCAAATTATTTTTTTTATAAGATTTAATAATTTATTATTCCTTTACACCTAATTATATATATATTTATATATATTAAACTATACTAATTTAAATATCAAAGTGCCATTGGGGGTAATCCCAAGACAACTTTTTGTAGGTACTTTTAGTATTAAGAGATGATAGACATCTGATCGGTTTATTTTTTTATGTGATTTAATAACTTATTTTTTTCATGCCTAAATTATATATATATTTATTTATTTAAACATAAAATAACTTAAGTATAGAATCATTAAGGGCAACCTCAAAGGTATTTTTTTGTAGGTACTTTAGCATTAAAAGGGGATTTGACACAACGGTAGTGATTGATTTGATTTTTTGTATGTAATTTATTAATTCATTGTTCCTTCATACCTAATTATATATATTTTTATGATCATAACTCTTGAGGGCAACTCTAAGAGTAGCTTTTTATAGACACTACAAGATACAAGATGTTAGAGAGGTTAAACCATACAAAATTAAAAAATTAGATAATTTACTATGAGTAAAATTAATAAATAAAATAAATAAAAATATT
The DNA here is from genome assembly GCF_014633365.1 of Diospyros lotus. Lineage (NCBI taxonomy): Eukaryota > Viridiplantae > Streptophyta > Magnoliopsida > Ericales > Ebenaceae > Diospyros > Diospyros lotus. The sequence goes on from NC_068344.1 coordinate 30,299,456, forward strand.
TTTGAGATTGCAATTTAAATTTCAAGACCAAAAAAATTTGAACTACTAAAATGGTTGAAGATTTATTTAAATTTTTGTAAACAAATAAAAATATCTTTAAATTTGTTTTATTTATAATTAATTAAAATACTTGTAAAATATTTTCTAAAAATATATTTTTTTAAATCAATATAGGTCAACTCATTTAGCCCAAACGCTAGACTTTTGAGATCTTGTGTGGCATGATTTTGGTCTATAATTCTATCTAACACAATCTTTTTATTATGGAAATAAAAATCGTGTCAGGTCTCATTTTTTATATATAGATTGAGTTGGCAAGATCTATTTTGAGATGTGGTTAAACTTGACTTGGCCCATAAAAACAAAAAAAATTGAACTACTAAAATGGTTGAAGATTTATTTAAATTTTTGTAAACAAATAAAAATATTTTTATTTATAATTAATTAAAATACTTGTAAAATATTTTCTAAAAATATATATTTTTTAAATCAATATGGGTCAACTCATTTAGCCCAAACTCTAGGCTTTTAAGATCTTGGTTGGCACGATTTTGGTCTATAATTCTACGTAACACAAATTTTTTATTATGAAATTAAAAATCGTGTCAAATTTATAATAAGATATATTTTAAAATGTGGTTAAGCTTGACTTGGTCCATGAAAACAAAAGATTAGAGGGGAATGGGCTAGTTTAGGCCAATTTGCCTGTTTTGCGCCTCTAATTATGACCAAAAATAGAAGATTAAATTTATTATTGATAGATATAAATATAGACAAAAATATTAAGGATACATATTCTGCCATTCTTAAATTATTAGCCAATAACTGGGGTAACCATGCAAGTGATGATTCCACGTGTGGGAGAATAAGTATATAATATACGTATATATCTTCATTTTCTTTTTTTGTTAAGCAATAAGCATATATATTTAGTTTCCTAAAAAAAAATAGTTATGAGAATATTTGAATTTTAAGTAAATTATACTGTTGGTATTTTAATTTGTATAATAAAATAATTATTGTAGTTTAATTTTATCTTTATAATTATTAAATTTTAACTTTATTTTTTAAATTTAATATATATTAATATAAACTTAAAATTTAGGTCCTTGGGACATCTACTAAATTTTATGAATTATATTATGGATTATATAATGTAATTAAAATGTATAAAATATCTCTCATCTAAGGTAATGAAGTAAGGCGACGTGAAATGACTAGGCACACGAGTAAAATACTCCTCACCAAAGGCGATGAGATAACACAAGGTAGTGAGAAGCAATAAAACGCAAATGATATTTTTATTATTTACGAATATAGATTAGAGTGTAGCTCATAAAATACTAATAATAGCATGTTAAGTTAAATAATAATGAATATTCGTTTTCTCTAGGAAACTATATACTCAGTCTCCTACCGAAAGGGTTTTGAACTTTTGAGATTCTCTGGGTTTTATTTTATTTGTGCGGAAACTTGGAGCAAAACCGGACGCGTCATCGATGCCCTAGACTGGGGATCCACTAGGGTTTCGAATTCCTAATTCCAAATTCCAAAACAAGCTCAAAGAATTTTCTGTCTACTCTCCATTCTCTGTTCTCGTTGCGGTGTGTTTGGGAGGAGTTCGAATCCGTGGTGTTCAAGCTGATGGTTCAGTTGAGGAGATCGGTTTCGAGTTTTCAGCCGGACCCAAGCGCGGCTAGCGTTGGCGGTAATTTTCCAGTGAAACTGCAGATTGAGGACTTGTTGGAGAGCGAACAGGCTCCCCTCCATAAGCGAGCCAAGTGCTCCACGCCTTTGAACGAGGTTGGATTTTGTTTTCCCTTCTTGTTATTATTATTATTATTATTATTATTATTATTATTTTGGTGCTCTCTTAAGCTATCGGTAAAGCTGGGCACCCAGTGACAGGCCTTGGCAAAGATGATCAGCATATTTTATAGCGCAAGCGCTGCGATCTAATTTTCTTTTCCTTCCTTTCAACGCGGTAATGATCATTTATTTGATGCTTGAACCTGGAAATTTGATGCCTTACTATTTCGAGAAATGAGACAAGGAGAGAGATTTTTTGGATTTTTGGCCTATTTGCCTGCTGGGAAGTTGAGCAACTGGTGATAAATAGTAGAAACAGATCAGTAATTGTAAGCAGCATGAGTTCGCTAGAGTTTATGTTATTTCATTTTAAGCATAGGACTTGTGAATTCTAACATTCTTGTCTTTTGTTCCCACGTTCATTTCTGAGCATAGGATTTATTGCTGCACTTTTGAATTGAAGCCGTAGAAAATATGACAAGTTTATTTTTGCATTTTGTGGTCTGTGTGATTGCAAGGAAGGTTCAGAACATGGTGAGAGGTAGTAGCAAGGGTCTGGCTGTGGCCCTGTGATAGTGACTGGGCATGTTTTTGCAGTAAGTGAAACGTGCTGAAGGTGTTGGATTTTCAAAATGATAAATTCATATAACTAAAGTATTTATGTATTTTGAGAGGAATGAACTCCACTGAATGCTGATAATGGATGATGTTAAGTTCGCTACATTGTGGTTAACATAGAAAGATGTTAGTGTAGAGAGAAAAAGGTGGTTTATGGTGGGTTTATTGGTCATGGCTAAGACTTGCATTTACTTCTATAGAGGTGGCCTATTGTTTCATATATACATGTTGTATGCTCTACACTCAATGGAAATAGCCATTGTCAAATTGCATCTTATTTTTTTTTCTTTCTACTGTAGGCAACTTTTGTAGACTATTTACAGATCCATGTCCATTGTGGGATTTTAAATAAATTAGAGTAATTACGATTTTAAATAAACAAGTTAAAACTAATTATGGAATAAAACAAAAATAGATTGTTTTATATGCTTTATCTAGGAGAGGTGGGGTAGGGGAGGGAAAGGTACATAGTGGAATAGAATGGAAAGGAAAGGGAAGCAACATAAAAGTAGTTAGTTTCCCCTTGTTTGAGAAGAATGAGACATATAGGAGAGTGATATATTATCGTTTTATTTAGATAGAGAATGAAAGGGGAGGGAACGGTAAAGTATCTAAAACAAAATAACTAGGGTAACAAATGATCTAAGCCGAGCTATAAAGCTCAGGCTTATTTGTTTAGAATTTTATCATGCTTGAGCTCTAGCCTAAGCTTGGGACAAGCTCAAAAATGAGTCTTTGGCTTTGTTATTCAAGTTTTGCACTGAGTGGCTGGAAATTTTAGAAGGACTCGGTTATATTAGGCTAATATGCGGTAGCGGCAAATTAGGAAATAAAAGGCTAATTGCATGTAAATTTAAGTGAGGGGTAGATAGGGCATTTGTCCGGGTATTCTCTCATTGTAACTTTCACCTCTTATGTCTATAAATAAGAGGCGTGGGGTAGTCTGTCGAGAGCTTGATATACTGATTGTAATCATTGATTGTGAGAGCTGTATTGCTAGAGAAAAGATAGAAGATATATATTTGTAATCTTGCAGTGAGGGTTCTTGGTTTTTTAGTGAGGATTGTAGGGTGTGCGAGTGATTCCTATGTACTGATTTCATCAAGTTTCTAGTGGATTGCTCTCTTTGTGAATGCTAGATGTAGGACTGGTTTTAACCAGTTCGAACCAGGATATCAAACTAGGATAAATCTCAGTGCATTTTGTGGTTTGATTGCTCTAACTCTAATATTTTTTATTTCTTTAATTTTATGTTTTTGTTGTATATTTGAATCAGTGAGAGAATGCATAAACAGTGGTCAGATTTGTTGGTTTATTGGGTGAATTCTTAGACCGACAGTGCTCCCGATTGTAACAAATTGGTATCAACAGTGTTCTAAAACGCGCTAGGTGCTAGTTGAGCGCCTGACTGTGGTCTAGCGCCTAGGTGGGGCCTAGGAAAATTGTTGTGTTTTTTTTTAACATTTTAATGTTATTTTCAAGTAAATCAAAGTTGGAACAAGTGAAATAATGGAATTATGCATGAGAAAACAAAGACAGCTTGCTGCATGCTACTTGTTGGCTTTGTTTGTTGCTTGCTTGTAAGTTACAAATATTAAAATATTCAAAACATTAAAATATCTAGAAAATATGCTAGACCAGTTTATTTGTTTGGCATAGAAAATATGACAAGTTTATTTGTTTGTTTCTTACAAACATGGTTTTAAACGCAGCCTAGGCCCCGTTGAGGCATTAGGCGGCCCTTGGTAGATGACATGTTGATTGCAAGCCAATCACACGTGGAAGTCCAAAATTTAAAATTGAAGTTGAAATCATCATTTGAAATGAAGGAGGTAGGAGAGGCTAGGAAGATTTTAGGAATTGAAATATCTAGAAATAGGCAGCTAAGGAAGGTTCAGCTATTGCAAAAGCCCTATTGAGAAGCTCATTAGGAAGTTCCATATGCTTGAGGCACAGGAAGTCAATGTTCCTTTTGCTTAACATTTTAAGTTGTCCCACATGTAATCACCAAGTGATGAAGATAGCATGAGTGTTACAAGTAGGTTCATGGCTAATCTGGGAAAAGACCATTGGATAGCCATTAAGTGGATATTTAGGTACCTAAAAGGAACAATCAATATGACATTAGTTTATGGTGGAGTTAGTTTAGATGAAGAGCCTAACATTTTAGGGTTCATTGATACTAATTATGCAATGGATATAGATAAGAGGAGATTCTATACAGGATATGGGTTTAAGTTATGGAACTCAACCATTAGTTGAAAAACCAATTTACAAACTGTAGTGGCTCTCTCCACCATTGAGACTGAGTATATAGTTGTTACTAAAGCTATAAAAGAGGCCTTATGGTTGAAGGGTATTGTTAACTATAGGACTGATTACCTCACAAGAAACCTCACTTCGAGTGAATCAATTCACAAATAGACTAACAGATATTTCGAGTGAATCAAAAATAATAACAAAAAGTAAAAGAGGCAAGAAACTTATCCTGGTTCAGGCGTAAATTGCCCTACATCCAGACTGCCGAAGCTTGACAGAATCCACTAGAAAGCAATGAATTACAACACTCTCACTCGCACACACTTGGCTATCAATCGTAGCTTTCCTCTTGAGAATCTAAGGACCGAGCTCTTTGCTCTCTCTCTATTCTCTCTAGAGCCCGTGTAAGACTTAGAAAAGAATGATTGAAAATGAATGAATGAATGAGAACTTATCCGCCTCTATTTATAAGATATAGAGGCAGTTACAACAAGGACATAAAAGCAAATATAAGAAATAAAAAAGGGACTACCAGAAACTAATTTATAAGAGTTAGTTCCATTACATTTTAAACTCATAAAATATAAAAGACAAAATTATTTCTAACTACATTTAAAACCCTCTCCCGATGATTTGAATGCTAACTAATGCAAATCCTAACAGGTATGGTAGGTGAACTCCTAGGGAAAGATATTAAGGCTACTTTAATGTGTGATAGTCAAAGTGCTATACACTTAGCTAAGAATCAAGTTCATCATGAGAGAACTAAGCATATTGATGTGAGGTACCACTTTATTAGAGAGATCCTTGAAAGAAAGGAAGTGGATCTAATTAAGGTGGCTAGTGAGGATAACACAACTGATATATTCATGAAGGCAGTGTCTATGGCTAAATTACTCCATTGTTTAAGACACTTGCAGATTTCTTGTGTAAATGAATGGTCAGTTTCTGTTTTTGCAAGTTAAAAGGATGAGCAGTTGATGAAATCAGTTTCTGGATGATACTCATGCAAAATGGTGGAGAATTGTTATGTTTTGCATTGAGTATTGGAGATCTAGAAGGAAGAGAGATAGATCCCGGTTTGATCTTTGGCGCAAGTCAGTTAGTTGACTGCTTAGTGGTTTAACGATCACTATTAGTTGAGGGGCAATTTAGGTATTGTTATATCTTTTTTAATTCCCTTGTTATATCCGCCCTTTTTTGCCCTTCCTCCCTTGTCATCCTAAATGGCCTGCTTCATTTCAGGTCTTTCCTCACTTCTTGCAGCAACCAGGCCTAATCGTAGGGCCTTAGCAGTCTTATAAATACCTCCAGTATGCTAGCTGCTCTTTGTATAACCATTAGGCTGTCGCCTATGCTTTCTAGAAATAGCTTCTAGTGCCGTTTCATGCAGCCGTGCCGTTTCATGCAGCCTCGCCCTCTCAACCGCTTGTTCTACTGTGACGGGACACATCATTTTCACAATATGTCTCAACATTTCGTTAAGACCATTAATGAATTTCAACACAAAGTAAGATTCTGTTATACCTAGGGACACTGGTAGTCACTAGATCCCACAAGAAAACCAATCAAGACACACTTAGATGAGAATATTTAGGCGAGAACAATCCTCTCACACCCTCACAAACCCTCTTGGATTTATTTGCCAATCACATAGCAAAAAATTATATGAAACAAAAACAAGAAAAAGGGAATTGAAAAACAGGACAGAAATGCAAACCAACAAGAAGAACAAGCATATTATCTTGGTTCAGAATGCCTTTGGCAAACCTACATCCAGCCTTCAAACACCCACTAAGAGCAGCCTTCTTTATTACCAAGAATGATCAGTACAACAGCTTGAGTAATTTCTCCTATTCCCGAGTACATCTAACACTCATTCTCCTAGATTACAAAGCTATCTTGCTCACTAGCCTCTCTCTAAATGAATCTTTGCCCGACACAATAGAATGAGAAATCTACCTCTCTTGCTACCCCTTGCCCTATATTTATAATAGTGGGTGGATATCCCAATGAAAACTATTAAATATTTACAGTTTAACCCCCAAACTATTACTAATTACATATTGGGAAGTAAAATTTTATTCAATGCTTCATTGGCCCTCAAAATACACTGCTTTCACTGATCTTCTTATCCTATACTCTAGACAACTTTTAATAGATTCCTTTAAGGTTGGTTGGAAATTAAGCATCCGTGCTTTCAATTTCTCAAATTTGACCTTATAATCCATTACGAACCCTTATTGCGTTAGGCTATTGAATTCATCTCATCTCTAAGTTGATTTAAGGAAGCATAGTACTTCTTAGAAAAACATTCAATTGGAACACTAACCTAAAATTTCTATGAGAATAGAATCATCAAGTCATCCCACTTTCTACTAACGTCCTTGATTACTTTCCTCGTTGCATCACATTCTTCCTTAAATGTTTTCCCAAATAGCTGTTCACTTTCAAGAAGTGCTTCGGCCATCTCGACAAATGCAATCCTTGAAAATTCACTTTTGTAAATTGATCTGCTCCGTTGCAATCTTTCTGAAAGCACAATCGGTTTTTGTTGTTGCCAAGAATCGATCAGAAATCACCTGGGTCTATACTCAATCAACTTTGTTGTGGCCTCCTAAGGGTTGCCTACTCTTAGCTTCCAAAGTCATTGGAATTCTGTTTGAAATCGCATCACATGCAGTGACCTAGATCAATTGGATAGTCGATCGCCTCACGGTAGTCGCCTAGGAGAATTGATCGCCTCACAGTAGTTGCCTAGGTCAAATAGCCAAGAATTCCTCCTCCTTCGCCTTTGCAATTCAAACCTAGAGGTGCTTGGCCTACTTTGCCTTCAATTTCGAGCCCAAATTAGCATTGAATTTGATTCTGAAGTTGCTTCTCGATAATTGCCTGGATGTTGCGTCGCAATCTGGATTGGAAGTCAGCAGTCTTGATTGCGTTTCAATCACAATTGAGACCACCTTAATGAATCGCACTCGCTGGTGTTTGTTGATGTTCACATTCGAGCCTAGATTTGCTTCTGATTGCATCTTCCTCCTCACCCCAACCTCAATTCCGCAGCCAAGGACTGTCGGTCCAAATCACAGTTGGAATTCTCTGTTAAGACCCTAGAGTTTTCTAGGGTTTGAATAGGAATTTAGAAGAAGAAGAAGAAGAAGAACAGAATGGGGAGGGAAACAGAACCAAAAAAGGGAGAATGAGAGAGAGAAAAGAATAGAGAGAGATGTATGGAGAATTGGAGAAAGATAGGCTAGAGAGAGCGAATATGGAAAACATTCTTGTATTATTGGATAATTCCTTCAGCTATTACACAAGCTTTCTTATAGGCTCTCTCCTAACTCCCTAACAATCATTCAGCTAACTCCTAACCCCCTAACCGCTTACAACACAACCCTTTGTTAGTTATAGCCCCATTTGTCCCTTATACCCCTAGGTTCCTAACATTCTCCTTCAAAAATCCAAACCCAACTACTTACAAGTTTTCTTGAATCACAGTCGATTATTGAATTGGCTTGTTCGTGGATTTGCTACTAGAATCACCAATCGCCGATCACCCACAGTCTAATAGCGATTGTGATAAATCTGATCGCTCGGAATTGCTTCACCCCAATGTCACAACTGCTGTTGACAAGGCGGGAATGCCTCGCTCCACTTCACAACTTTGAAACTAGCTTCCGATAATCGTTGGCTCACTACAATCCCGAAGATCGCTTATCTACGATCAACTTCCAGAAATCAGCAGGCAAAGATCTTTCGAGAACTGGTGGCTCTGATACCAAATTGTCACATTCCTTAAGTTACGTAGGGTTGAGATTGGAATTAGGGGGAAATCGGAATGAGAGAACTAAAAGAAGGGAGAGAAATTAGCAGAAAAAGAGAGAGAAATCAGAGAGAACGGAGAGAGGGATAGAGAGAATTAGAAGGAAAATATTTCAATATCATTTCACATAATATCCCATCCTCTTACAAGTGCCTTTTTATAGGCATGGCTGACTGTCAACTGAATTCATAATAGCACCTATGTGCTCCTAACAAATTGCAAAATATCTCCTAACAAACTATTGTAACCCTATTATAATATTGCCTCTCTATTGCACCTAAGGTCATGACAGATTGTATTTATACTTATATATTTATTGTCATTGTTTTTTTAGTGTTTACACAAGATATTTGTGCCAAACTATAAAAAAGTAATTGTAGGATTTTATTAAGGTTAATGATTGTGTTTGCTTTTTACAAGAATAATAAGGATAATATAATTTCATCATTGATTCTCCTCCCTCCTCCCTATACCCCAAATTAAATTGTATGAAAAAATGAGGTATGGAAGGAGACATACTTCCTCTCCTCTCCCCATTCCTTCCAATACAAAAACCTCTCCACCATGGGTGCAAAGTTTTACCTACCTATCTCTCCCCTTCATTACCTCCCATTCAAACCATTCCCTTCCTACCCCTTGGTATCACAATCTAGATTATGCATTCCGAATTGTGGTTCTTTTGTGTCTTGGGATTTCAAGGAATGCAATTCGGATCCACAAGAATGGGTTTGCCAAGCAATGCATGAGTTTAGTTAAAACAATTAAAAACTAGGGAAGAAACTTGAAGCTAGAATAATTCTCAAAGAAGATTAGAGAAAAGAAAGCTTGCCTACAGCCTACCTCACTTTCTTGTATATTCTATTGCATTTTTGAATTATATTCAAACCTAGCAAACAAACTTTTATAATAGCAAAGTATCAATCTAACCAATTTTGACTTGAGTGCAATTATAAAACTTACGACAAACCAAAAAAAGAACCAAGTAAGCCTTACCCTTTTCATACCATAGAATTAGCATACTGATGTACCACGTACCTATTCCTGGAACATACCATGTTCTTGGTAACTATGATTCAAACAAGGTGTTGAACTTTTTAATTTAAGAATTTTAAACTTCAAAACTTTTTGTTAAAATTTGCAGCAGTTAGTATCGATCTAAATGAAGGAGTCTCAAATAGGGCTAGAAATATGATTGTATTTTATGTTTTAATGAGTTAAAATGTAATGTAACTAGTATCTTTTGAATTAGTTCCGGAAGCCCTTCTATTTCTTCTTATTTGTCATTTTAGTCCCTTATTGCAACTACCTCTATTAGTTATAAATAGAGGTGGATAGGTTCTGTTGAGGCACCTAGAATTCTTTCTATTGTATTCGCACACGGGAGCCTTAGAGAATTGAGAGAGCTAATGCTTGGTCCTTGTATTCTTGTGAGAGAGGCTATTGATTCTTAGCCTAAGTGTGTGCGAGGGAGATCGGAGAGGAAGTGCTGTATTCTTGTGTCTTCGATAGTGGATTTTGTCGGCATCTTCTGGCAATTTGGATGTAGGGCAAATTCTTGTCCGAATTAGAATAAGTCTTTTTGTTCATTTACTGTTATTGCTTGTTATTTTGTTCTTTTTTACATTTCTTTTGTTTCTATCACTATCGGGAAAGGGTTTGGATGTGAGAGAGTGTCTATTTGTGTGAGGAAACTGATCCAAGACTCAACACTTTTTATGAAAAATTAGAGGTTTCTAAACCATATTAATACTTTTTAAATTTTTTTCATGTATATATAAAAAATATAACTTATTATATGTCGCACATCAGCTGTGCTATGTCCAAATCTTTTAGAAAATTATTGTGTAGGTGTGTCAATTTCATTTTGTGTTTTTTTCCTGTTTCCACGCTCCTTTTTAGTCATGAAATTGCTTTGGTGCCTTGTCATGTTCTTTCATCAGAGAAAGTATTATAGTAAAAAGAAAGAGGAATTGGGCCCATCTCTTTAAATTAGTCAAAGCTATGAATTAATTGTGGAGAGAGAAAGAAATAAAATAACAAAAAGAGAAATTGATAGATTTCAAATTAGCATGCCTGGCAAGTTTAAAAACGGACACAATAACATAGTGGCAACTTTCATGACACCAGTAAAGAAAATCAAAGTTGGAGCAAACGAAGAGCATAGGCACTAAAAAAAAAACAGTTTCTCTTTTGAGACATGGATAACATGTGTCATTGGCATTTTGGCTGAGAGAGTTGTGGTTTATCAAAAAAAGGAAGGGTAAACAAAAGGAGCAGGCTAGCACATTTGACAAAAGTAAGCAGACAAGCAAAAAATTCTTATATAAATTTACTCTTCTTGTAACAGCTTCTAGTTTGATACGTGGGTAACACATGTCATTGGTATTTTGGCCGTTAAAGTTGGGGTTTAATGAAAAAATAAAGGTTAAAAAAAGAAGGAATTAGGCTAGCAGGTTTGACAAAAGTAACCAGGCAAACAAACATATAAATTTATTTTCCCCGTATTAGAGAGATAGTACTTTGATTTCTAATTTCTCATCTGTTTCCTAATTGTGTTTTTGAGCCTGCAATTCATTGGTTGGATTGGGAATCTAATCCATTAAAAACTTCTTATTAAGCATCAGCAATTCTGAGGTGGGGAATCCTGTGATGTCTGGCATGCAGTTTCTAGGCAACCAAGGGTCAGGAATTTACTATTTAGTTAGGTGAAGAATTAATAATCTATAACCTTCTTGTTATGATTTTTGTTCCAATCCTTCATGTCAAGTTTGGCACTTGGAAGCTTCTCAGTACAGCCATTAGAGTGCATTTTGTGTATTGGTTTTATGATAAACAAAGACAATAAATAATTTTCTTTTCATGGAAGTTTTTGACTTTGCCTCTATGAAAACAGCTTTTGTCATTTTTGGGTCTTGGCCATGACTGGTATTCAAGCTAACTTACAATTTGGTCTGATTTAGGTTATAGCACATTGTAGGGGAAAAAAGGCATTGTTGTATGGTCTGAAATGAGATTCATCATTGGAGTTCTCTTTATTGGAGGTTCTATGTATGAAATTGCACTTTTTTTATCTGTTGGTTTTTCTTTTCTTTATTTTTTTGGGTGGGGGTGGGGGTTGTGAAGTAGTGTTGTACAAGGAAGACAAAGATGAGTTTGCTGAATTTTTAGCCCACCACAGAGACCAAAGGGTATATTGAAAATTAAGAACTTTGTTCTTTTTTTTAAATGAATTTGCAGCACCATAATATATTGCTACAAGATGTTTATACTTACAAACACTTTTGTTCATTTGTTAATGAAATATAGTGTCAAACTCATTCTATATGGTGTACTCATTTTTGATATTTTTAGTCAACTTTCTGAAACTCTCACAAAGTTTTCAACATTTATTTTTCTTTTTAACTTTTATATAGCGGCATTTTACTATTTGAGATTGTTTTTTTTTTCATGACCTCGTCTACCAACAAGCAGTGGAGCACTGGAAACAATGAGTTCCCTGTCCCACCTTCACATTACAATCCACTTGATGAGCCTAGTCCTTTAGGCTTGCGCCTGAAGAAAAGCCCCTCATTGTTGGACTTGGTACAAATGATGCTCTCCAAAGGTAATACCTCTTCCATTGCTTCTGCACCAAGTGAAAAATCAAGAGACAAGAAGGATGCCAAGGGCTCCAATGCTTCTTCTACTGCTGAAAAACTGAAGGCCACAAATTTTCCAGCCATGCTTTTAAGGATTGGAAACTGGGAGGTATTCCATGGACTTTGTGCCCACTCTTTGTCAAATGTCTGAAATCCTATTCTACCAGCTAAAGCTTTATCTGCTGGCAGTTTTTGTCAAGATTTGAAGGTGATTTGATAGCAAAATGCTACTTTGCTAAGCATAAACTTGTCTGGGAAATCCTTGAGGGCGGCCTGAAGAGTAAAATAGAGATCCAATGGTCAGATATCATGGCTTTGAAGGCGAATTGTCCTGCTGATGGACCTGAAACTTTGGCTGTGACGGTGATGCATTATATTTACATGCTGTTGATATGTGCTGTCCCTGTCAAGGGCAGAGGATATCCAATTTTGTGGATATTGTCTTCTTCCCTAAATTGTTGACATCAACACTTGTCATCTTTTGTGTTGCAGCTGGCTAGGCCTCCACATTTTTGTAAGGAGATCAACCCGCAGCCTAGAAAGCACACCTTATGGGATGCATGTGAAGATTTCACTGATGGACAAGCCAGTATACACAGGTAAAATTTTTGTTACTTATTCTGAGTTAAGGGACTAATAGGAAAATGATCTAAGTAGATTGCTTAATTTTTATTATTTGCTTGAGAGTTGGGAGAGTGTGATTTGTCTTTAGGTGCTCCTAATGTTTCTTCCATGTGATACCCCCCCCCCCCCCCCCCCTCCTCCTCTTTCTCTCTCTCTCTCTCTCTCACACACACACACACACACACACACATTGATTGATGGAAAGAGATGGAAAGTTTTCTTCAAGGGTAGCTAAACTGATTTGTTTGGATAGTGTAGTGGCATTCACTCCAGAGTCCAGATATTGCACTGATTCAAAGTCTAACTCAATCTCTTACCTCAAGCTGAAGGTTTAGTGATTGAGTAACTCCAGAATCCAATTTTCATCGCCTGATGAAACTTTAGGCAGTTGATGCTTTGTCTGGGCTTTTGACTTGATTCTGTACTGGGCATTGACCTTGGTGTTTCTTCAGGTGCTAAGACAGGTGGCTGATGCAACGCCTGATGGTCTCCAAATGCTTTCTTTGAGAAAGCAATTTTTTTCTTATTCACTTACAAAATGTGATTTTCAGAAAGCAAATCCTTATCTTCCTCATCCAATAACATAAAGTCTTCTAATGACTCTCTCCTCACCAAAAAACCTCTCTATTCCACTTCTTAAGACCCCTTCTTATAATTTCAACTTCCTAAATAGGCCAAAACCAGGATACTGACAATAGCTTTTGTGAGAAGTCAGAGGTAGAACTCCAACCTGAAAAGCCAGTTTAACAAGTGGAGGGATCCTCCTCCTTATATATAGCACATGTCTCCTTTATTAAGGCGATGTGGGATTCTCACACTCTCCCCCACGCCGAAGCTTCTCCAGTAACTGATATATACCCAAGTGATCAGGCAAGGTACTGGTCCATGACTACAACCGAGGGTAGTCCCCCAGCCAAGGGTTGGCTCTGATACCATGTGAGAAATTAGAGGTAGAACTCCAACTTGAAAAGCCAGCTTAACAGGTAGAGGAATCCTCCTCCTTATATATAGACCAGGTCTCCCTTGCTGAGGCGATGTGAGATTCTCACAGCTTTCTCAGCAACTTTTGGTCAAACCCACAAAAGTAACCTCTCTATGTTTAATGTGCACAATGTATTGTCCCAAACATGGCCATGAACTTACTTTCTGTTTGTAGCTGGATGCCTGAAGCATAAGCTCTTGGAAAACTATATCTGAATCAGCTAAAGGAGAGTGAATGTGGCAACTCTCCCAGCCCAGCCCACAGGAAAGCTTCATAGTTTGATAAAAAAATGTTTCTATTCATACTATTATAGTTATTATTATTGTTTACATCGATAACTTTATTTTACAAGTTTAATCCTATTGACTGAGGGAATTTGTCTTGGTACTGAACACAATGATGTCCCATCTCATCCTCAAGCTTTAATCTTTTATCCTTTTGTTCTCCTCTTCTTAATATTGTCTGGCTTAATGTTAACCTAGGGTTTTTAGAATTGAATCTTTAGATAAATTATTGCCTCTCTCAACCGCATACACCCTCATGGATTGTTAATGAAGAAAGAACAGAAACTGAATAATAGAATGATAAATTGAATCAGAAATAGGAACAAGAAATCAAACCACACAATTGAACACCAGTTTATCCCTATTCAGATTGCCCCTTAGGACAACCCTATATCCAGCCTTATAATCCTCCCGAGCAGCCTTACTTTATCGAAAACAGATCAGTACAGCAATACCCGAGTACACCCTCAATTGCTCGCCAAGATTACAAAAGACTATCTCTTCTCTCTAGCCTTTCCTCTCAGAACGAAACAGAAGCAGTACTCGCAGAGAAAATGAATTATGTCACTCGGCTAACCCCTTGCCCCCTTATTTATAGACTAAGAGGGCGGACATCCTAATATAATTACCGGTATTAGATATTATCTGTTTAACCCCCAAACTTAACTAAATTACAGTTAGAACAAAATTAAAACTGTCCATCTAAACATTAGCCATTTATTACAATTGCCTTCACTGATCTTTTAGGAACTGACTTGAGGCATACTTATCACAATACTCCACCATTTGCCTTGAGTTCAATCCATCTGCCAAAGCTGATCCTGCTCTCCTCTGGGACTGCATGCTGAACCTGATCACTTAACACAACAAACTTTCAATATATTCAAACAATGTTGTAACTTGGACAAAGGAATTGGTTTGGTAAATATATCAGCTGCATTATTTTTTCCAGCAACTTTAATTGGGTCTACTTCCTCCTTCTCAAGGATCTCCCTAATGAAATGATACCTAACATCAATATGTTTGGTTCTTTCATGGTGGGATTGATTCTTAGCTAAGTGAATTGCATTTTGGTTATCACATCTTAACTCAACCTTAACATTTCTTCCCAGGAGTTCACCCACAATACCTTTTAACTGAAAACCTTCCTTGATTGCTTCCATAACAGCAATGTATTCAGCCTTAGTGGTGGAAAGAGCCACCACGGGCTGCAGGTTGGTCTTCCAGCTAATGGTAGAATTCCATAACTAAAAAACATATCCATTTGTGGATCTCCTCCTATCTAGGTATGCTGCATAATCAACATCTAAAAACCCTAAAATGCAAGGTTCTTCTTCTAGTTTTGCTCCACCATAAACTAAGGCCATATCCAATGTTCCTTTTACATACCTAAATGTCCACTTCACAGCATCCCAGTGAGCCCTACCCGGATTGGCCATAAATCTGTCAGATGCACTCATAGCATGGGCCAAATCTGGTATTGTACGGACCATGTTGTACATTTGGTTGCCCACTACATTTGAGTGAGGAATCTTACTCATTTCTTTCATGTTTGCTTCACTACTTGGGGACTGCTCATGGGAGAGTTTAAAGTGTTGTGCAAAGGGGACTGAAACCTCCTTTGCATCCATCATATTAAACTTCTTAATCAACTTGCTAAGGTATGCCTTTTGGGATAGGATACACTGTCTATGCTGCTTATTTCTCCTAATTTATATGCCCAATATCTTTCTAGCTTCTCCTAATTCTTTCATTTCAAAGGCTGATCTCAATCTCACCTTTAAGTTTTGAATTTCTATGGCTAATTGACTAGCAATCAGCATATCATCTACATATAGGAGAAGATATGTTGAGATCTTACTAGGCATATGCTTGAAATAAACACAGCTATCATATGCACTCCTTTTAAACCCTTGGACTATCATAAATGAGTCAAATTTCTTATACCATTGCCTAGGGGATTGCTTCAATCCATAGAGACTTCCTAAGCAAGCATACTTGCTCTCTTTTCCCTCTAACCTCAAATCCCTTAGGCTGTTCCATAAGAATATTTTCCTCTAACTCTCCATGTAAAAAGATTGTGGTGACATCCATTTGATCAAGAATTAAATCTAAGTGTGCTGTTATGGCTAACAAGATCATAATTGAGGTATGCCTCACCATCGATGAGAATACCTCATTAAAATCTATCCCAGATACTTGAGTGAAGCCCCTGGCCACTAACCTAGCCTTATACCTAGGATTATCTTCTTTCCCATCACCTTCCTTAATCTTGAATAACGATTTACAGCCTACAACCCTCTTACCTAAGGGTTTATCTATTAACATCCAAGTCTTGTTTTTTTATGAGGGACTCCATCTCGGATTGCATGGCAACTTGCCATTTCTTGGAGTCTTTAGAGTGCATTGCGTCTTCAAATGTAAGAGGCTCCTCACCAGCTTCTCCTATTGCACTTGAAAGTGCATGGGAAACTAAATCTGAATGCCCATACCTAACTGGAGGTCTCACATTCTTCTTTGCCTATCTCTTGCAACATTATACCTCTCATGGTCTTGCTCAATCTCTATGCTAGATGGCTCTACACTCTCTCTACTATAATCTGAATCCTGACCTATAGGACTGTCTATTATATTTTCTGACATCTCTTCTTCTGAATTTAGGTTTATAGGGCTATCTAAGACATTTTCTAAAGGTCCTAGTTGCTGTTCAACTTCCACTGCTTTAGTATTCCCTTCATTTCCCTTAGATTTATCTAAGTTTATGTCTTTTATAGTAGAGTTTTCATCAAAGGTCACATCCCTAGATATTATTGTCCTAGGTAACCCTGATTCTAGAATCCAGAATTTGTACCCTTTTACACCAAAAGGATACCCTATAAATAGACGTCTTTTGGCCCTTGGTTCAAGCTTCCCTTGCTTGACATAGACATAAGCCAAGCACCCAAACACTCTTAAGTGATCCAAGTTAGGTTTATGTCCACTCCACATTTCATATGGGATCTTAAATCCTATAGCAGCTGAGGGAGGTAAGTTTATAATATAGGCTGCTGTGTTTACAGCTTCCCCCCAAAAAGTTTTGGGTAATTTAGCATGAAAAATCATGCATCTAACCCTCTCTAGCAAGGTCCTATTCGTCCTTTTAGCAAGCCCATTTTTCTTTGGATTTCCCATTTTTCTTCGGATTTCCAGGAGCTATTAAATGTCTTAGGATTCCATTTTCTTTTCATAGATAGTGAATTCCTTATTACAAAATTCTAAACCATTATCTGTCCTAATGATTTTAATTTTGCTTCCTTTTTGGTTTTCTATAATGGTTTTCCATCCCTTAAAAACCTCAAAAGCGTGGTCTTTTGACTTAAGAACATACACCCAAACCATCCTGGAAAAGTCATCTATAATTGATAAGAAATACTTAGCTCCACCATGAGTTAATGTTTGGGCAGAACCCCACAAATCAGTTTATATAGTTTTAAGGTGCTTTAGATGAATGTATGGCAGTTTTGGAGAATTTTACCTTAGTTGATTTCCCAAATATGCATGACTCACGTTTATCTAAATCTGTAAGTTTCCCTTCTCCTAATATTCCTTGCTTAGATAATTCCCTATGGCCTTGCTCACTAATGTGAGCTATCCTAAAATGCCAAAGCCTTGTCTTATCACAGGCTTTTACCTCAGTGGCTGTAGCTTCTCCACACATTGTGGAGGCTTGCAGCACATAGATTCCATTATTTAGGATTGCTCTCATGCTTATTAGAGAGCCTCTAGACACCCTTAGGACCCCACCATCTCCTCTATAAGAGTAGCCGTTTCTATCTAACTCTCCAAGGGAAATTAAACTTCTTTTCAAATCAGGAACATATCTTACAAAATTCAATGTTTTAATAGACCCATCATTCAGTTTGATCTTTATATCTCCTAGGCCTTTAATCCTACATTCATGATTATTCCTTAACACCACCTTACCCCCTTCTATTTCTTTAAAATTCAAGAACTATTGCCTATGGGGTGACATGTGGAAAGAGCACTCGGAATCTAATATCTATACATCTTTATCTGTATTTTCAGACACTACAAGTGCATTGGCACTATCATAGTCATATTCACAAATGGATAAGGAAATTTCAGACTTAGGTCTATCTAGGAAATCCTTCTTTTTCTTAGGACAATTTCTCTTAATATGTCCTTCCTCATGGCAGTTATAACATTTTATAATTCTCCTACCATTCTTGGATTTTGACCTCGATCTTCCCCTTTGCATAGGGTCCCTCTTATCGGTTCTAGACGTAACTGATAACACATCCCCAACTGAGTTCTTTCCTTTCTACCCTATGTTGCAATTCCTTTGAATTCAATGCCCCTATTACATCATCTAGGGTTAGGGTGTCCCTGCCAGTTTTAATATATCTACAAAAGTCTCATAATTTTGGGAGAGAATGTGACAAGACTAATGCATTATCCTCATCATCATATTTAACATCTATATTTTCCAGATTTAGACACAGTTTATTAAAACTGTCAATGTGATCTTGTAAACTTTGACCTTCATTCATTTTGAAGGTAAAGAACTTGGGATTTAAATACAATTGGCTTGATAGGGTCTTGGTCATGTAAAGACTTTCTAATTTAAGCCAAAGCTCTGCTGCAGTTTTCATTTTAGACACCTCCCGCAGTACCTTATCCCCTAAACTCAAGATTAACGTATTATAGGCTTTCTTAATGATTTCTTTCTTCTGATCTTCCGAATAGGTTCCAAGCATTTTCTTTTCCCCATCTAATGCTTCTTCCGGTCCTAAATTCCCTAGCAAAGCTCTCATTTTCATTTTCCAATGGCCAAAATCATTCTGCCCATCAAAATTTTCAATATCATATCTAGTGGCAGACATTCTTGACACTTTTTCTATGACAACAATTATAATGAAATCTTGGCTTTTCTTGATCCTAAAGACTGGCTCTAATACCAAGTTGTTAACCTAGGGTTCTTTAGAATTGAATCTTTAGAAGAATTATTGCCTCTCAACCGCATACACCCTCACAGATTGTTAATGAAAAAAGAACAAAAACTGAACAACAGAATGATAAATTGAATAAGAAATAGGAACAAGAAATCAAACCACACAACTGAACACCGATTTATCTTGGTTCAGATTGTCCCTTAGGACAACCTCACATCCAACCTTAGATTCCTCTTGAGAGCAGCCTTATTTTATTGAAAACAGATCAGTACAGTAATACCCGAGTACACCCTTATTGCTCACCAAGATTACAAAGGACTATCTCTTCTCTCTAGCCTTTCCTCTCAGAACGAAACAGAAGCAATATTTGCACAAAAAATGAATTATGTCACTCGACTAACCCCCTGCCCCCTTATTTATAGACTAAGAGGGCGGACATCCCAATATAATTACCGGAATTAGATATTACCGGTTTAACCCCCAAACTTAACTAAACTATAGTTGGAATAAAATTAAAACTGCCTATCTAAACATTAGCCGATTATTACAATTGCCTTCACTAATCTTTTAGGAACTAACTCGAGGCAAACTTATCACACTTAATGCTGACCCTTTCTTCACAAAATGCGCACAACTGCATCTATTGCTTCTTGATGTGTGTTACACCTGTTGGTTGCCTTTTAAGTTTCATATCAGACATGTATTATTCTTTGTATCATAACTTTCTTGTTCTATATGCAACCCACTTATCTCAAATTTTGTGTCAGATGCCTTTAGTTAGGCTTGATACTTAGGGATACACTTAATGGTTTTTGTAGTTCCATATCCAACACACTTATATCATGTTTTGTGTCAGATGCCTCTTTAAGGTTTGATAATGAGGCACTTCATTCTTTTTGTAGGCAACATTTTCTGCAGTGTGAACAAGGCCTCCTAAATAAACACTATGAGAAATTAATCCAGTGTGACATGCATCTCAATCTTGTTAGCCAACGACCTGAAATGGGTTTAGATTCGCCATATTTTTTGGTACAAGGTTCTGTTCCTAAGGATTCAAATGAATCCATAATTCAGAAAGTTGATGAATTGGAGACCACTAAAGGATCTTCCTTGTCTGGCTTTCATCATGTACCGTCCATATCATTGTCTTGCTCTTCAAAATTTGAACAGCAGGATTCCGTTGGTGTAATGCTGGACTATTTGTCTCGAGAAGCGCCTCTTCCTAGCTCAGGTAAAACAATGAACTTGGGATTCCTTTTAGCATGTTGAATGACTATTTTATTCTTGTAGTTGATTCTTCTCTTTATCCTTTACTATGTATTTATATTTGATTGTTCTTGTGGTTATAGTTTCGAATGATATTTGTTTAAACTAAGCAAACACAGAGTAAACTACCCAAATTATGAGTACTTTTTTAGGAAAAAAATTGGCAAGTATATAAACTAAACAAACACGGAATAAACCATGTGTCAACGATTGAAGTTTAAAGTTGGATGATTGGCTATCAAATAGAAGAGGATAAGGAGCTGAGAAGATAAAGCCTTATTTGTTTTAAGTCTTTTAATCTCTTATGTAAATTTGTAAATTATAAAGTTATTTAGTCCTACTAATTAGGAGTGTAATATGTTCCTAGTTTTTAGGAGAATTATTAGGAGATTTCTTGTATATATATTAGCTTACACACAGAATGGAAAATCAAGGAATTCTATTCTCTTGAAAGTTCCTTTTGACATGGTATCAGAGCTGGCCTTCTAAGGGGCTCCTTTTTTCGGCCTCTAGTGCCTTTCTCAAGCGTTCGTTGCCACCACCTTAGGTGGATAATCAAGGCCTCCTTTGCCTATGTTCTTCACCCGATAAGCCCTCTTTGGCTCCTTTTTTCCTTACCTGATCTTTGATCATTTATTCCTTCACCCGATAGGATAGGATGTCTATTGCCTCTTAACACGAATCCAACACCAAAGACGATGGAAACCAACAACACCACGAAAATTCTATTTGCTAGAACGGGTAATACAGGCAATGGAGGAGAGTTCCAAAATCTCTAGGTAGCCTATCGATTGAATGGGAACAATTATTTGAAGTGGTCCCAATTGA
Source organism: Diospyros lotus (assembly GCF_014633365.1). Lineage (NCBI taxonomy): Eukaryota > Viridiplantae > Streptophyta > Magnoliopsida > Ericales > Ebenaceae > Diospyros > Diospyros lotus. Next base: position 30,320,539 of record NC_068344.1, read on the forward strand.
TCCGTACTTTTCTCAAGGGAAAAGGGAAACTAAATCATCTCTTGGGGATTGGTCCTAAGGTGGAAGATCCTATGTTTGCAGCATGGGATGAGGAGGATTCTTTAGTGATGTCATGGCTATGGAATTCAATGGTGCTGTAGATAAGTGATGCGGTGATGTTCTTAACAACTACAAAAGACATATGGGAGGTAGTTAAGCTCACCTATTCCAAGGTGAAAGATGTTGCACAAATCTACGAAGGACCACCAAACAAGGGGTACGGTCTATCACTGAGTATGCCAATACATTGCTAATTTTATGGCAAGAATTGGATCATTACCAATGCGTCAAGATGAAATACAGTGAAGATGCAGTAGTACAAAAAAAGGTTTGTGGAGAAAGAAAGAACCTATGATTTCTTGGTTGGACTTAATATGGAGTTTGATGTGGTAAGAGTTCAAATTCTTGGTAAGGAGGATTTACCCTCTTTAAATGAAGTAATCTCTATAATCCGGGCTGAAGAAAGGAGAAGGGGAGTGATGCTGGACGACTCTCCAATAGAGAGATCAACACTAGTACCACTAAAGGCTCCTAACATGGGTTCTAAAGAGGAGAAGAAAGTTGGGGATAGAGACTCTTTATGGTGTACCTTCTATAAAAAACCTAGGCATATCATAGAGAGATGTTGGAAGTTACATGGAAAACCATCCAAATGAGGACAGTTGGGGGGCCAAAGCCAAGCCTACAACAATGACGACAACAGATCCAGCCTTTATCCCACTATATGGGGTTGGCTACATGAATTCTAAACTTTCATGTATTTCTGTCTTTTGTCATATCTTTATTTAGGCCCATACATTTCATATCAAACTTTAATGTCTCTCTCAAAATTTTCTTGGATCTGCCTCTACCTCTTTTTTTGACTAATTGTTTCATTTCGTCAACTCTCTTCACATGAGCGTCTCTTGGTCTCCTTCTCAAATGACCAAACCATCTTAGTCTAGTCTCTCTCATCTTCTCCTTGATTGGCACTACTCCTACCTTATTACGAATAAACTCATTTCTAATTTTATCTTTTCTTGTATGGTCGCATATCTATCTTAGCATCCTCATCTCCGCTACGCTCGTCTTTTGTTCATGCTGGTATTTGACTGCCCAACATTTTGTGCTATACAACAAAACTGGTTTTATAGCTGTCCTATAGAATTTTCTTTTCAGTTTTAATGAGATTTTACCATCAACAAGAAGCAGCCAACAAGAAGCATAACAAAAAGGATCAGAACAGGGAGAAGGCTTGGATCTCAACCGGGTAGAAATCGAGAAGCTAAGGAATTTCCTAGAATCTCTTGACAAAAAAAAAAAAAAAAGGTACCTGTTCTCTTGCACTTACAGGTATTTCCTCTCATTCTCTTACCCTACATGCTTTGGACCCAACCTAACTCTTGGATCTTAGACTCTGGGGCAATAGATCATATGACCCCTCTTTCCCATTATTTCATTACCTACCGCCTTTGTTCAAGTTCCAAGAAAATAACCATGGCAGATGGGTCTTTAACCACCATTGTCAGCCAAGGAGATATCATTCTCAATGAATATCTTACACTCAAGAATGTTCTCCATGTCCCTAAATTATTCACTAACCTTATTTCCATTCAAAAACTGGTCCTGGACAACAATTGCAATGCTAACTTTTATCCTACTTTTTGTGAAATTCAGGGACAGGAATCGAAGAAGATGATTGGGCTTGCTAAGTCTAGGGCTATCCTATACTATCTTGTGGGACCAAATGAGCTGGAGAAAAAGGAAAAGGTGAATTATGTGTCATGTTTGGTGCAATCTAGTGGAGATCAGATTTGGTTACATCACTATCGCCTTGGTCACCCCTCATTTTTTACTCTTAGGGTCATGTTTCCAGCTTTATTTAGGGGTCTTGATGTTAAAAATTTCCAGTGTTCAATTTGTAAATTTGTTAAACATAAGAGGCTGACTTATGCTTCATCGAATAAAGGAACTTCTATTCCATTCTCTCTCATTCATAGTGATATTTGGGGCCCTACAACCGTTTCCAATATTTTTGGGGCATGGTGGTTTATAGTGTTTGTGGATGATTGCACCCGAGTGATGTGGTTATTATTTATGAAAAATAAATCTGAAGTGAACACTATTTTTCCTAACTTCTATAACATGATTAGTACTCAATTTGGAGTGAAAATCAAGAGACTAAGTTCTAATAATGCCACAGATTTCTTTAACCAAACCCTATCAAATTTATTCCAACAAAAAGGGATTATCCATGAGTCTTCTTATTCCTATACTCCCCAACAAAATGGGTTAGTCGAGAGAAAAAATGGGCATCTATTGGTTGTTACTAGAGCACTCCTTTTTCACCACAATGTTCCTAAAACTATTGGGGAGAAGTAGTTCTAATTGTCACATCCCTCATCAATCAATTGCCTTCCCAAACTCTTGACTCTCTCAGCCCCATGCAACTCCTAAGCAAACACTTCCCTGATATTCATATCCCTAGTTGCTGGAAACCAAAAATTTTTGGGTGTATATCATTTGTCCATATTCATAATCCTCATAGAGGCAAGTTAGACCCTTGAGCTCTAAACTGCATCTTCATTGGATACTCATCTACCCAAAAAGGCTATAGATGTTGCCATCCCCCTTCAAAAAAATTCTGTGTCAACTGAATGTGACTTTTGTAGAAAACATGCCTTATTTTAACCATTCTCATAACAGCCAAACAGTCACAGACAGAGACCCAATTTCATCTTTGCCTAATCTGGATTTTTCTTATTATTTGTCTTATTCTGGTCCGGTTAATTCTAAGGATTCGTCAAATATGACTCAAGAGGACCCTACTCCAAGTACTACTCCTCTACAAGTCTATTCAAGACGGAAGCAACTGGTTTCTAGCCCTATGCATACCCAAGAATCCAATTCATCTCCTGAACCTGATGCTAAGAGCACTGACAGTCTCCTTGAAATCACATCAGGTAAATCTCCTATTAATCCCTCTGGATCTATAACCGAACATATTAAACCTGTGAGTGAGCTTGAAATCTCTCAAAGTGATCATGAATGGCCTATTGCTCTTAGAAAAGACACTAGGACTTGTACCAAGTATCCATTGCATATGTTTTTGTCCTATTCCAATTTATCTAGCCCACATAAAACCTTCCTGACTAGCCTGCATACCATACCTATTTCTAAGCACTTTATCGAAGCTATAGGGGATGAGAGTTGGAGGAATGCCATGGAAGTCGAGATGACAGCCCTTGAAAAAAATCAAACTTGGGAGTTGGTTCAATTACCTAAAAGAAAACATCTAGTGAGATGTAAATGGGTTTACACAGTCAAATATAATTTTGATGGGATATTCTACAGATATAAGACAAGGTTAGTGGCCAAGTGATACACTCAAGTATATGTCATATATTACTTAGACACATTTGCCCCTGTTGCAAAGCTAAACACAGTTCGAGTACTCATATCTTTAGTTGCTAATCTAGGCTGGCCATTGCTGCAATATGATATAAAAAATGTCTTCTTGCATGGAGACCTAGAAGAGGAAGTTTACATGGATTTACCATTTTGATATAGTCCAACTACCTAAGATCATGTAGTGTGCAAATTGAAGAAGGCTTTATACGGCCTTAAACAATCTCTCAGGGCTTGGTTTGGCCAATTTACGAAAGTAATGCTTACTCTAGGGTATAAACAAAGTCAAGGAGACCATACCCTCTTCATACATCACTCGACCACATGGGGAGTGACAGCTTTACTTGTGTATGTGGATGATATTGTTGTGACAAAAAATGATGAAGTTAGGAATAAACTTAGGGAATGCCTAACCAAGGAGTTTGAAATTAAAGAATTGGAAAGATTGAAATACTTCTTAGGCATAGAAGTTGCCCACTCAAAAGAAGGCAGTTTTATTTCACAACAAAAATATATTGTGGATTTGCTAACAGAAACCAGACTACTAGGTTGTAAGGTAGCTGAAACTCCAATTGAACCCAATCATAAATTGGGGGAAGTCCCAGAGAATAATGAAGTTGACAAGGGGTCCTACCAAAGGCTAGTGGGAAAACTAATTTACCTAGCTCATACTTAGCTGGATATTGCATATGTAGTGGGGGTGGTTAGCCAATTCATGCATAATCCAAAAGAAACTCACCAAATGGCAGTTTGTAGAATATTGCATTATTTGAAAGGAACATTGGGAAAAGGCATTATGCATGACACTTGAAGCCTCTACTGATGCAGATTCTGTAGGGTTAGTGGTGGACATGAGATCTATATGGTAACCTTCTGACTAGAAGAAGTAAGAAAAAAGGTGTAGTGGCTAGGGCAAGTGCGGAGGTACAATTCAAATCTATGGCTCTAGGAGTTTGAGAGTTACTCTGGTTGAAAATACTACTAGATGACTTGAAAATCATTTTGGTAGCACCTATGAGACTCTATTGTGACAACAAATCAGCAATAAGTATTGCTCACAATCCAGTCCAACACGACAGAACTAAGCATGTTGAAGTGAACAAATATTTTATCAAAAAAAATTGGATAGTGGCTTGATTTGTACCCCATATATTTCATCTTGTGAACAGTTTGTAGATATTATAACTAAAGGGTTACCCGCAGCCATTTATCAAAAGATGACTAGCAAGTTTGGAATGGACGATATTCATTCTCAATCTTGAGAGGGAGTGTCAACGAATGAAGTTTAAAGTTGGATGATTGGCTATCAAATAGAAGAGGATAAGGAAGCAAGAAGAAAAAACCTTATTTGTTTTAAGTTTTTTAATCTCGTATAAATTTGTAAATTATAAAGTTATATAGTCCTACTAATTAGGATTGTAATATGTTCCTAGTTTTTAGGAGAGTTATTAGGAGATTTCTTGTTTATATATTAGCTTACACACGGAATGGAAGATCAAGGAATTCTATTCTCTTCAAAGTTCCTTTTGACACTATGTTAGTGTTAAATATAAGCCTTGAGGCTCTTGATATTTTTTCGCTGGTCTTAGAACATGTATTTTGTTGGAAATTTCTGATTTCTTTATGAAAAGTTCCTGTTAAGCTAAAATAAAAATGCAAAGATTCCTGAACCTTTTCCCACTTGCACAAGTATCACAGCAAGCATGGAGTTTAGATTCTTCAGAATTCTCAAGTAATTACTGCTGTAACCCAGTTATCTTGCTTGCAGATAAGAGAAAGTTGTGCCTTGGCATGGTCTTAGTTACAGCCTTTCTGCATTTCATCATCTCCAGAAGTCTTAGTTATCAACAATAAAACTGGAATTCTGGTTATTTTTATTGTATTTCTTGGTTGGATGCCCCGCGCCCAGCGGGGGGGGGGGGGGGGGTGTTAAGTCTGTGAACATAGTTCTTTGCTGCTGCTTGATTAAGGTATTTGAGATAGGATTTATGCAGTACAGTTAATGGGGATGCTTCAAATTATAAAACAATTTCTAGTGACCCAATCCCACATTGGTAATCTACTCTGGTTGGATAATAATATTACTTGGTCCCGTAAACCAATCAAAGTTACCTTCTGCTAGCGCTTTTGGTGAGGATCCTCAAGTGTCACACAATTAGCCAGTTTTTAGGGGGGTTTTTTTTTTTTTTTCATATTTCCTTTTGTTGTTCAAGTATGAATCAGTATTAAATACTAGTGTTGGTTCTATTGCTTAAATGCGTTTTCAGTCATATCAGGAAAATTATATTATGCATTATTAATCATAAAAAGAATTAAAATATGCATGTTGACTTATTCTATGTTTTTGTGGCCTTCTTGCCTTTGTTTTATGTATCTAGGCTAATTATCATTAGCAGTATGCATTCAGAAATATTTGTCTTTATAGTATTATTGCATATGTAGTTTGTGCAAAAGTATTATCTATTTCAACTGGCCACTGATTTTTACTTGGTAATTGTCAGTGATGGACCTGCATGGAATTGATGGGAATAAAAGTCGCGGAGGAGCTCGCTCTCTGGCACAACAGGATCAGGAACAGTTAAAAAATTCAGGGCTCCATCCCTCCATGTCCATGAGTGATCTTGTGAACCGCATTGGAAATTGTATTTCAGAAAGAATGGGCTCTGTAAATTCGACATGCTTTAAGGATGGATTAGAATATCAAGGCATACTGGAGAACGTTGCGCAGAGCCTGCTGAGCGATACACAACTGACAACAGCTTCAGATGATAACAAACTTATGGCCCGAGTCAATTCACTTTGCTGCCTCCTGCAGCAGCAGGACACTGCTACGTCACCAGGGGTTCAGGCTGAAAGTAAAAGTCAGCTTATTGAATGGAACAAGGCTTCCGAGTCAATTCATGAGAGCGAGGCTGGAAATGAGTTTAGGGTTACGGAAGAGTACTCCAAAGATGATGCTCCTGGCTGTAACCAGCAGGTACCAGCTATGTCGAGGAAGGACTCGTTTGGGGATTTACTGCTTAATCTACCGCGAATAGCATCTCTGCCAAAATTCCTGTTTGACATATCAGAAGATGATGATGATGAGAACCAAACGCGATAGGGCCGGAAAGTCCTTGGTGTAATATTGCATTTTATGGTTGGATTTCTGTCTCTCACCATATGTGGTGGGACTGTGGACTTTGATCTTTTTCTGGGAGCCCATAGACCATGGCTATTGGCTGGTAGTGGTAGGTAAAAGTGAACATTTTGGACGAGGGGAGCTCTAGGGTTCGGAAAATACTCTTTTTTGATGAAGAATCCTGGGAAGCTCTATTTAGAAGAAGAATAATTAATGTGTCGGATTAGACCATTCTCAAGATTTATTGATGTTAAAAAAGTTATGAATCGTGTTTTCTGCTTGTCATGACTACTATGCGCTGCAGGAATTATCTAATAATCACATTTGGCTTGCGACTCTACTGGTACAAGTGACAGTAAAAGTCAATTTAGAACCGTTATTGCATGAAGTAATTTGACATTGACTTATTTTAGGCACCTGGCCTGGTGAGGATGATAGGAGTTATAAAAGGGAGCTGCTTAAACATTATTTAACTCATTTGACCTAACTATAACCATTTATTTTTTCTAGCTCCAGCTCTAGGCCTCTTTGAAGGCATGGAATGGAATGGCAAGGGATGGAAATATTTTTTTTTTTTTTTTTTTGCTTGTTTAAGAAGCCTATTAGTAACTGAATAGAGTCAATCGCTTTTAAATGATTTTTTCTCTTTTAAATTAAATAAAAAAATATTTATTTATTATTTTCATTTAATTATATTACTTACTTTTTTCATCATTAATCTTTCGTTCCATTTATATTTCATTTGATGTCATTATTAAATTTATCTCAAACGAAAGGCCCCATTTGATTAGTTGAAGTGAAGTAATTATTTGGTAAACTGATTTAAGTTGAATTTAATTTTAATAATGATTTTTTATTAAAACAGTTAAGCTCACCTCTAAAGCACTCACTTATAGTGAGTTGAGTTGACTTAAAAGATTTTATAATCTTCCCAAGACTTTATTACCACGTATCACATCATATTATTTACCACATAAATGACATCAAATTCACCTGAACTCCAAACAAGTGTAAGCTCGATGTCAAGCCAAACCTCGGCGGAAGTTGACCAAAAACCTACCACTATTTTTAAAATTCTAAAATAAACAATGCCCTTATTTAATAAATTTTTTATGGCAATAAAATATAGGAATACGTTGCATAAAAAATAATTTTTAAATTGGGGAGGATATATATATTGTTCAACTTCAAAAAACATAATTAACTACCATAAAAATTATAAAGGAATAAGAGCAACAGAAACAAAAGAAGACGGGGTGGGGGGCTCAGGCAACACTTTATTGGCTGTTGCTGAACCTTCTTTGGATCAGAAAGGTTCAAAAGAGACGAGGCAAAAAGAAGCAAAAGATCATCTCTGGACGAACCAAAAACCAGAAGCATCAACACCGAAAAGAACACAGCCAACCTCTCTTTGCTTTTTAAACTAAAATTTTGGAAACAATATTAAAAAAAATAAACTAAAAACAACAGGGTTTCCAAATGGAAATAGGCCCTAATCATTCTATGCTCAGCCCTCAGCCCTCATAATCAAACAAGGTCTCTGCGGGACGAGGAAAATGACAGTTTCAAAATGGCAGGACGAAAGACAAACACCAAGTAAATTGCCCGGGGGATTAAGTCGGTCAAATAAACTATTTGGTCTACTGTTTTCAGCAGATCAACACAAATATTGCACACCAAAGATTCAAAAGAGAATCAGGTAGGAAACAAGCAAACATGGTAAGTGGAGGAATCATAATCATAGTTGACAGAAGAGCACTCGGTCCAAACCTGCAAAGAGCACAGTTTCAAATAGTCCGGGCTGAAACGAAAAGTCTTATGTTACATGCATAGCCTACCAGGGGATAAATATTCACATTGTATGACAAGTCAAGAGAATGGCTGGCTTTATATACAAAGAGGAGATTAAACCAAATCAATCATCAGCTGTACATAAGGGCAAATCAACTCCAGGAGGAAAGCAGCATGAGGATTTAGCTATTAGTTAAAGGTTTCGAGTTTTATATGTATGTACAATTTGGTTTCTTCCATCATGTCCATCTTCATTTTCGCAAGATCAGGAAGGAGGCTGCAAGTGAATGGCGGTATCAGGTAACATGGCTACTGTCACTATGAAGTATTCACAGCCAATGGGGAGACCGTATGGGTTGAAAGTTGATCCTGAATTCAAGGTCAACCGACTGGTTCCCGTATCTATTTGATCTCTATTAGGGTCTGCTTGAACCGAGGAAGGTTGTGGTAGTCTTACAGTCTGCCGTTCAATATGCACTATCTGACCAATGATATAGCTAGGGCGGTTCGGGAGATGGTCCAAAAACAAGGCCACGGATTCTGAAGACAGGTAGTAGTTGGAGCAATTCCGACTTATTGCCTCGTAATGCCCAGCAGAGTTGAGGACAAATGCAGCAATCTCGTGGACTTCCAGGCGGCCAAAAGATATCTTCTCCTTGTTTGCCTGTGACATGATGATATGGTGCTTTGTTTGGACTAAGCAAAATGCAATAAATAAAGAGGAAAATAGCATGAAAAGCTTTTATCAAATTGTGTTGCCTGTGGGAAGAGAGTCAAAACTATAACTTGGGATCCATGAGTCATCTAAGAAAGGATATATTCTAACCATTTGGATTTCCACTAAGCAGAAGCTCTTCAGTGGTTGAAGTGGCCAAGAAAGGGCCTTTACTAGGAATTATGTAACAAAATTCTCTCTTTTGCCATTATGCTGACAACACTAAATTAAGCATTGTGGGAAAGAACCATGCAACAACTCTGTTGTAGTTTTCAGGATAGCAGATGGGGAAGTTATACACTTTTCCCCAACAACTGCCAATGAAATTAAGTAAAATATTTACAGCATTAAGTAACACAGCTACATATCGGACATAGGTGATCAACTGATAGCTATTTCCTATTTATCAGCCATCTAATTGGTAAAACAAAGAGTTTCAGAGAGGCCCAGATTTAACCACCTTTGGTTATGCAAGGAGACTATAATAAATGCAAATGACAAGAATGTTAACTAGACACTTACCTGCTTCTCATGTTGATGCTTCAAGTACAATGTGTTGACCAACTCTTTTTTTTCTTCCAACTCCTTTTTCATTTGCTCTTTTGTAGATTCAGCCTTTGAATATCTCTCAAGCAGCTCTGCCCGATGCCTAGACAAGACACCTACTTTATCAGCAAGTACCCGGATACATTCTCTAAATTCAGCAGTGCCATCGTCTTCAGCATCACTAACAGAACTGAAAGTCATAGGGAATGCCATTTAGTCGACGCCAATTGGAATTTATTTGGTAAAAAATAACTGCATTATAACAGGGTACACTAATACTAATAAAATTTCAACAAAACTCCTAGTTCATGAGTTCAAAAATTTAATCTTCCTGTCAGCTTTGAACCTTTGATAACTAAACTAAAGGTCCAACTCCTCACCAGTAAATGAAACCTAGAAGTGCAGCACACTGATCCTATTGGATAAGACCACAGATCTACCATTGCCACTAAATGAATATTTTCCATGGTCAAAAACTAAAACAACAGTTATTTATCATATGATGATAGTAATAATAATGGTGGTTAATTACAGAGAATCCTCTACACCTATTTACCCGCATCACTTAACTCCCTGAACTGTAAAAGAGCATATTTAAACTGCCCCTAGTACCAGAGAAGAGGTGAGGACACCATTAAATAAAGATGTAGAAATAACAATTCTGGTCATCTCAACAAAATGGTTAACTACAACCCCTTATTTATACATTTATACCACTTAACCGTCTTGAACTAAAAATTGCACATTTAGAGCCCTTAATTTTATTTAAAATCCCATAGATAACCTTCTGAGGGTTAGAAGCTACCTAGCTCTCAATTCCATATATGATTTTTTTTTTTTTCAAGAATTCTATTTTGATCCATGAACTTTCAGGTAAACACTATCAAATGAAGACATTTATATTGCCATCTTCAGCTAACAAAAAGAGATTTTAATTGAATCATCAACCATTGTGAAAAAACAAAAATGCTCTTCTGGTACCAAAAGGGCTGCCATTTTCTTATGTTTAACTGAACAATATATTCTTGGAAAAAGGAATGTTAGGATTACTAAAGCCACTGCAAAACTTTTGTTATATTAGAAAAAGGAATTTTAGGTAATCTTCAACACGTGCAAGTCACATATCTGAAGTCTTTTCACTTTGTTAGATAATTATAATAAAAAGGTTATTTATGGCATGTCAAATAAAAATAGAGAATGTAAGTGTACAATGGTGTAGTCTAGAAGAAATAAGTGATACAAAGGGTCCATTGACAGGGTCTACACTCCTATAACAACCCAGCCAGTGCATAGGCCACACGTACCAAGTCCTTTCACGTGAGGCATAAAAGGATTGGAAGAAATGGAACTTTGAGAAATGATACGATGCACCAACCACTCACATGATCCAGGAATGCCACAAACATACCAAAAAGGAGGAAGTGAGAAGACGTAAATGGTAGGAACAAATTTTTAATCAACTTACTTGGCCAAAGAGTGAGCTAGAGCACGCAGTGACTCAACAAACCCGGCCACTCCACCAGACAAAACACAGGTCCTTAATCTTTCAAAAAGGCTACGCATCTTTACAGCAGAGGCACGCAGTGCACTATATTCTGAGGCTCTCCTATCAGCAGCACAAAGATTTGTTTGGGCTTCCTCTCTTGCTTCATGGAGACAATTCTCTAAATGAGCACAATTCATCTGCAAAAATGAGAACCAAGTTAATTAGCTGTTGACTCACATTTATAACAGTTACACTAGTTATTTCATTATTCACCTCTATGTGATATGAACCTCATGTCAGGTGCAAACATGAAAAAGTAATTTGTTAACCCTTTTAGTTAGATTTGATAAGCCAAATTTCTTCCCCCGCCCAAAAAAAACATTTACATCAACAATTAGATTCCAATATTTTTCATGACAACAATTAGATTTTAGTAACATAAATTAAGAAATACCATTCTAATATGGATCACTAAAACATCCTAACAACAATCTTGGCAACCTGTCATTCTTCTCTGAACTAGCAAGCCATTTTCTGTGAGATGTGGAAAAGACAAGCAGAGTACAGCAGTAACAGAAGTAACTTCATATTATGTAACAATAACATAATCAATTGTCAACTCAGAAGCCATGATATACATTTTCAACACAAGTCTCGAGCATTAATGGCAAGGATAATCCTATGATTGCCCAATACAGTGAAGAACATGATGTTCTTTCAGGGGCAGCCAGTCAAGTGACTGGATAGAAAGGAAAAATAGATGATTTAAATTTTGGAAACTGATTTCAGCTCATTCCTGATGATATGGTTTTAGATATTACCTCACTGCTCATACTGGAAAATATGTGAAGCTAAAAAAATGTTCTCTTAGATGCACCATATTAATGTCCAAGTATGTCCAATGCTTCAGAATTACAATACTTTTTTCACAACTACATATTAAACCAAAGTAGCAAATACCATTCTCGGTCAGCACATACCATAACACCTAAAAATGACACACATCATATTTTAAACTGCCTTGTGCATTCAGTCATAGATTCCAATACCTGCCTGTAACAAAATGAGATCGATACCATATAATTAAAACCTTGGCTCCTTCAGTCATCAAGACTGATTCATGCTATACGCTCTCTCTCTTTCTATATACACAAAAATGTGCTATTTCACTTTTTGACATGCAATTAATCTTTTGAATTTGTAACTATAATTCCAAATTTTTTACTATAAGAAATATAAAATCTCTACTGGTACATAAAATGGGACCAACAGTTACCAGAAAAACTCCTATTTTTAAGTTTCAAATTGATTAGGTTGTCTTAACAGGAATCTAAGATATCCCCCTTGGCAGTAACAGTAATTAGAAATTCGAACATGAAAGATAAAAGGGAAAACAGGAGGAAATCTCATAGAAGATTTTGTTCTTCTCTGAATTCATTACAGAATGAATCCTGACCGTCACTTTAAATGCCATGCCACCACTCAGTTCAACCAAATCACTATCATCTAACATGAGAACCCTAAAGGAAAAAGGGTTTATACTATGACACAAACCAGCTATGCCTTAAGAGGACCAAATAAACACCAAGAACTTCCCAAACTTTTTCCATATTAAACCAATTGAAGGGCTTAAAAGCAAGACTAGTACCATTAGACGTCTTATTCAAATCACTTATTTCTTATTTTTTAATCAAACGCCAAAAACATGTCAGGATTCCTAAAATTATCCTTTTCAGAAGCAAATATTCATCAAGCTTCACTCCTAGAGGTCACCAAAAATACCCCAACTAAACAGCACTGATTTTTGTACACTAGTATATAAAGGATTGGTCATATGCACCCCCCCCCCCCCCCCCCTCTTCAGTTCCATGTAGTGTATCTTTGCTTGTTAAAAAAAGCTATAAAGAATTTAAACAAGGGTATGCTTAAAGACATTTAGAGGTAAAAAAAAAAAAATTCACAGAATCTCATAACAGAGTGTCGTTTCTCCTCTTTTTCCCTCAGATGGGAGGAAAAAAAAGATCAAGTCAGAGACTGAGGAAGGCGAGAAGAGAAGAATAAACATGACAAGAACTTGATGATTAGCATAACTTCAACAATTTCATTTACAATGATATTGTAAAAGGATCATAAAAATCTGTGTTCATGGTTAAACTTTCCAAAATAAGACTAAGCACTGGAGGTGGGCAATCCCCTAGCCAACACCACCAACAATAGCTCAAAATTTTACATATAACATGGGTACAAATACCTTACCATACCAGAGTTATCCAATACATTAAATTACATTTTTTGTTCTGGCTGGAATACCGATTGGTACTAGTGATACTGACAACAACAATTGGTACCGGACAAAATTAACATGGCATGGCAGCCAACAGAAAGACCCTTGAAACAGCATCCCTACTCCTATCATTGTAGGGGCACTCACGTCCCTAGTGTAATGGGAACGCTTGTGTCCCCACTTATATTATATACTACAATAGTATTATATATTATATATGATAATTTTGTAAACTATTATATATATAATGGAATATAATATAGTATATAGATTAACCGGGCATTATCATTTGTATATTTTCTTTTTTTTTTTCCTTGCAAATTTGATATTATATATATGATAGATAATTTTGTAATGTATATATATTATGTAATATAATATAATATACAAGTATATTAATCTGGCATTTATCCTTTATATATATATTTGCAATTTTGTGGTGAAAAATATGTTATGGAAAAACAAAAACAAAAGAATGGTTCCTTATGTTGTATTTAAAGATTGAAAATAGGAATAACATTTTCTTTTTCTACATCTTTTTGCTACAATTTAAAATTTTTAATAGCACATTCATACGTGCTATATCATCAAAGGGTGAGCCTTGACAGCAACAAGGTTGTTCCTTTGTGATTGGAATGTTATGGGTTCAAATAGGGGAAACAACCTTTTTGCAAAAAGACAAGGGGAAGGCAGCATACAAGTACAATCCTCCCCCAACCCTCGCAAAAGGGGAAAGTCTAGTGCATTAGGGACGCCTTTTTTTATGCTGCATCATCAATTGTATATTTAACTTTGTATACTGTGCATGCTGATTAGAGTGCATTGTCATATTATTACTTTAAATTATTTGCTTATATAGTTTTGACAAGAATAATAGTTTTATATACTTCTATTCCATTTTATAAATAAAATTTTATGATAATTGTATACATTTTCATAAAATATGCTATTAATTTATTATAGCAATAAGGTATTGGATTTGTCATTTGTATAATAGGTACTGATAGTACATGTACCATTTTGGATATATATTGCTATATATTATACCATTTATCCTTTATATTATACCAATAGCAATATATATCCAAAATGGTACATGTACTATCAGTACCTATTATACAAATGACAAATCCAATACCTTCTCCAGTACGGTATTGACAACTATGCATATAACCTAACAGAAAAGGTTTGATCAATAACCCAAAAGATGAAAATGTTTATAAATCAAGATTCAGTCAGAAATTATTCCAGAGATATAACACTAATTTTCATTCCATATCTGATACCTGAGATTCATCCAGAAGCTTCTGACTTCCTTCCAGCTCCCTCTCAAGCTTTGCAACCTGTTCTGATAGAGCTTTCAGCATGATTTCTGTTTCACTAAGCTGACGAGACTTGTCTGCAACAGCATTCTGCAATTCCAGCACAAGATCACTAGAAGCATCTTTAGAATCTGAAGCCTGTTCAGCTGTCATTTCATCAGGTAAATTATTTATTGGCTCAGACATGCTCTCAGCAGTGCAACTGGTTCCCATACCCAACTCTGCAGTCAAATTATCTTTCTCATCTTTGACATTGGCCCGCACCTCATCACGAGGTACTTCAAGCATTGATAAATCTAACTGAGGATTTAGCATTGAAGAGGAATCTGTCATGTTCTCATCCAACCCTTCTGAAGGTTTGCCTGACTGTTTAGCAAAATTTCCTAATTTGACATGTAACGAATTAGAGGCACAAGAAACCTCATCCATGGGTTCACTGACACAAGGCATATTGGCTTCAGCATCAGCTGAAACTTCTGATTTGCTATCACCAGCCTTTGAAGTTGAAAGGGCAAAGTTCAATAATGTCTTATCAATCTGAAGCCTATTTCCTTGCTTATATTGGTCAGACAACCTCTGCTCTAATTCCTGAATCCGATTCTCATAGGACTCGCACTGCATTTGCTTAACCTTTAGCATTGATTGGAGGTGTTTCTCATACTCATCCTTCAGGTGCAAGGCTTCAGCTGTCTTTTCTGCTGCATTTTTCAACAAACTATCAACTTTACTGTCATCAAGTGATTCATACTCAATCTCAGTGCTGAAAGAACAAAGGCGAGCTACTGCAGAAGCAAGTTCAGCTTTGAGTTTTGCATTTTCAACTTCCAACTTGCTAGTTCCAGCAATCTCTACCAAGTCAGAACCATCTATTTGCTCCTCTGAATCATATTTCTCAGGGAAGTCAACAGCATTCTCTTCAACTTCAGCTGAAAGAGAACTATTGTTTGACATGGAAAATGATCCCTTTAAACTACCATGCTTTTCATGCTTCAATGAAAGCCCTAATAAATATTCAGGAGCATAACAGTCTAAATCCGACATATCTATGTCTAGCAAATTAGTGTCAAAAGGAGTTATATTAACATCACATTGGCTAGGAGTGTCATATAGTCCCATGGAGGCTAAAATATCCCTAGGAATAAATGAACCATGTATTTTCAGAAACTCCTCCCGTACCCTGACTTCAGTCTCCCTCTTTATCGCAAGCTTTTCAGCCAATTGACCAGCCATACCCATGTAAAGTTTCATTGAAGCCTTTCTCCTCACTATTTCTGCAAGGCAAGCTCTGTAGGCAGGGCCTATCCCACGAACAACCTTCAAAAGTTCAAATTGATTATTTTGATGCTTCATCGCTTCTGAGAAAACAGAAAACTTGTACCGTATGCCTTTTATAGCATATTGAATATATGCAATGTTCTGCATGTAATTATGCACAAAGCTGTTCATTTCTTCCTTTTTATCCTTGCAGAAATCAAGCAGAATGGAAATCGCACGGTCGCAATCATGCATCTTAGGGAGGTAGCTTTTGTCATGGCCATCATACATTGGACCCAAGGCTGAAACTGCATCATGAGGACGGAGGGAAGAAGACAATTGGCTGGTCACACAGTCATCCACAAGTTTCTTCACTGTATTTACGTCCTTGCTGCAAAATGCATTTGAGTACATAATTTCATGAATAACATGGATAACATCCCAGATATACATCAGACAGAAAATATAGACATCAACCAGAATGTTGTACACCTTAAACTACGTAAAAGTAAAGGATGAAACATAGCTGAAAGATAGTGTAAAACTTGTTGAATCAAACATAGCTGAACCCACATAGTGGGTTTAAGGGTTGATATGTCCTCATTCTTAGGAAGTGATCTTAATAATAGTAATACGAAGTAACATGCTCTTCTAACAATAAAAAATGGAAAATCTTAATTATGACTGATACTGGAACTAGGCCAACTAGCTATGAACATTTCCAAAGGTAAAACTGCTCTATTGGTTATTCTCCAACTAATATGATTTCCAAGAAAATTAGATCGAAGATATAAAAACAGAAATTGCTTTAAAAAAAAAAAAAAACAAAATTTCAAACTTTTTATAAACTATAAAGAGCTATAGCTATAAAAATGTTAGGTGATAAACTCCATCGATCCCTCAATTGCTCGTGCATATGGATGTTCAAGCAGACCCTGCAGAATTTTGAATGTTGAGAATCACTTACTCAGCCAGGACAAAAGATTGCCTGGACACCCTCCTAGAATTTGAACAACCTTGCTTATTCAAGCTTGGCTGGCAACTAACTAAGCAAGCTCTAACTCAGTTTGCTCAAGGGTTATACATGGAAACACAACAATTGAACATCGAAGGAGGGGAAAGAACCAATAAGCATCTTAGTATGAGCTCACAAAATGTTAAAAAAAAAAGGGAAGAAACAACCATGAAGGATATTTACACAATTCCTGTAAAAGTATAACGTGTTTTTCTGGTATCCCTTTCCTTTCCACATGGACAATGCTTTTCTTAAAACATCTTTTACATGCCTGAATACTAGCTAAGGAAACAAGAAATGATAACTCGTTTGGTGCAGACATAATAAAACTGTACAACCCCCTCCCCCCCCAAAAAAAACCCTTCCACATGTACATCTCTACTTGCCATAAAAAGAAGACAAGCACTAAACAGTCCTCTAAACTGCTTCTAGCCATTTGAAGTGACCACAGAAGCCTAGAAAGGTAAGGACTAAGCTAAGCATATATGTTTATATATAAAAGCCATAGAAATCTATTTGGGTTTGTGTTTCCTTCCATTCAAAGTCTTCTAAACAGCTTCTAGCCATGAAGCAACCACAAAAGTCCAGCAAGGCATGAGGACTAAGTTAAGTTTATATATTGGCATATAAGCTGTACAAAATTCATTGGCGTTTTTGTCTCCTTCATTCTCTAGATGTGCATTTTGGACAGAAAAAGTAACAAATTTTAAGAGACTTGGAAGAATACTAGTAGTACCATGCTGAACTACCCTTCATTCCGATTTTTTCCCCATTCTTTTCTTCCTTTGCCAAATGAGGGACAATGTTGGATAAACTCAACTCCAAACATAACAAAAAAAAGTATGTTCAATACTCTACTACTCATCAAGATGCAGGCATGAACATCAAATCAAAGCAGGTCTCTCCCAACAAAGATCATATAAGCATACTTGAACACCCCCCCCCCCCCCCAAAAAAAAAATAATAATAATAATAAATAAATAAATAAATAAATAAAGCGGCATTATATATTTTAAAAAAAGGAAACAGTGACCAAAAAGATCACCTCCAGACAGAGTCCAACCTGAAGGCCCAGTGTCCACACATGTACATAACCAACTAGATTATGCAGTAGGAAAATATTTGTGAAAGCAGAGAATTACTGACCCTATTACATAGAACTAAGTTCAATGGGAGATAATATGAACTATGAAGGCTAGAAGAGCAAAAGAAGGAAGGATACATTTTTACACACATCTAGTCTCACCATCATGGCCTTGTGAATATGAGCATAAAAATGGATAAGAGGACCAATTAAAAGGAAAATTCAAAAATCAATCACTCACTCACTAAGAATAACATAAAAGACTGTAGCCATATCAGCTCTCAAAAATGACCAGTGAACTTAGACCATGTAAATATTTCAAGAAAACTGGAAAGCAAGTGATAGTCAAAAATAAGATCACTCCAACAAATAAACAGAAGGAATTCTGAAGTCACCAATCTTGTGCGTCTGTGTGAATATATATATATATATATATATATATAGAGAGAGAGAGAGAGACCTCAAAGCTTGCATTATACTTTTCTGTTCACTAACATAACGCTGGTGCTTCTTAATTGTAACTTCCAAATCCCTTATAAGGAATGAAGTTTTGCTAGTAAACAAATGTTCAGCGCTGCGCTTTAGTTCTGCAAATTCCTGTTTAAATTCTGAAACCTTATGCTCAAATTGCCTGTGTGAGGTGCTACATTCCTCTTTCGCCTTTCTCAAGTTCTCTTCCCTCACAAAATCAAGTAAGCATTTGCGAGTATCTGTTTGTAAAGCAGGGTGAAGTTTGCAAGATCTCAATTTCTCCACGTCTCTGACAAAATTTGACAGAAGATTCGAATGGCTGCGATACTGCTGTGTATAACATTTAATGAAATCCATGTAATTTTGGTGAAGAACCCTATAGAAATGGTCCAGATTTCCCCAAGCAATCTCCAAAGCCCTCTCTTGCACCTTCTGCTCCCTCAAGAGTCTCTCACAAATCTCAAGCTTTGCTTGTGTGCGGCTGTAAATCGCATCCCCACACTGATAGTGGTACCTGAATTCCCTCTCATATGACGGCAATGCCTTAAGCGCAGGGTCCGAAGCATCATCCAGCTGGTGAGGGTTGTGGGAGGAGGATGGTGATGGAGGGTCGGGTATGTCAATGATTTCAACTTCCTCTGGCGCAGGAGGCATTGAACTACATCGCATTCTGGCCTTATTGAACAAAAACACCTCCTGGTCATCAGATGGTAATTTATAGGCCGAAAGAGGCTGCTGCGATTGAAGCTTCGTTTCCAAGCACAGAAGCAGTTGATCATTTAAGGGAATCCCATATGCGGATTGTATGAACTGCTGGACATCCTTAACAAGAGTATATTCATCACACTCCAGCTCAAATGAGTGCCCATTCTCCGCAATATGAACCAGAAGTTTGCCCCTCTGGACCACAGTTCCAGAAACATTCGAACTCATTATGTCCCCTAGAAAATAATGGATTCCCACACCCACAAAACAATATCAGCAGAGTCTGGCAACCAACACCGCCCTGCTCAGACAAGAAAGTTTCAAGGCCAAAGCCTTAAAATTGTCGAGCATAGCTCTGAGATAATGTCAAATCGTCATGTAAGTAACCAATTCAACGATGAACACTACAAGTAATTCACTTCCTCCCAGATACGCCCTCCGCCAAGTAGAAGGTAAATTCCAAACCTCAGCACTGATAAACCCCCAATTTCTCAGAAAAAATCCTACGTTTAAACTTGAATCCCCAGCGAAACGCCAAATATCTCAGATCCACTTAGCAAATCAGCAAAAACAGCCAATTTTCCACAGACCACCAAAAGTTCTACGAATAAACCCTAATTACAGCCGACCCACCCTAGAATCTGCAGAGACGCCCCCAATCCCTGCAAACCCACAAACGATACAATCGATCAGGCCCCGACTTCGCAGCTCCCGACAAATAAATCGAATCGATTAGTTCCTGCAATCAGACAAGTGAATAAACATCGAGAAGAACCAAAGACGAAAAGCCGAAAACAGGATTCAAAGGGCAATCTAAAATGCCGGCGAAGCTAATCAGAAGCGATAAAGGAAACGTGAAGCCAAGGATTGAGAGAGATTTACTTGGCAATGGGTGTGAACAAGTTTACCACGAAACCCTCAGCATGATGAATCATTATTCATTCTTTATAATTGCGAAGCTCCGCTATACATACATGTACATATATATATATATATATCTATATCCATATATACACACACGGTTCGCTCTCGCTCCTCGTCATTGTCAAGCAACCTTCTGATGAGAGGAACAGAAACAGTACCATCTGCTCCTTCACATCGAATTTTGGGAAGTTTCTGTTTTTGTTTTTGTTTTTTGTTTTCTAAAACAAAATTATTTTCAGTTTTTTTTAACATCAAATTTAATTAGAAATTATTTTTATCTTATTTTATAAAAATATAAAATATTTTATCTACAAAAATAATTACATAAAGAGTATTTTTCTGATAATATCAGAAAAAGTATATCACTTTGCCTACCGATAACCTTTATCTATTATTTTTAATTTAAAACTCTATTATTGATTGATATTAAAAAAAATAAATTACTTCATCTTCAGATGAAGTTTATCTATCTATTAATTGTAATTTAAAACACTATTATTGTACCTGAAAATAAAGTATATTTATTATCAATTAATAAGAATATTTTAAATTTTAAAACCTAAAGAAACAAATACACATTATTTAAAAACTAAGAAATTTATTTTTCTTAGAAACAATATATTATACATATTCTTTAAGCAAAAATTATGTAAAAAAGAAAAAGATTGAATATTTCTATATAAAAATAATATTTGCATATAACATTTTAAATAAATATTCTTAATCAAAAATATTTTATTAAAAAAATTAATATGTAAAAGTAAAATACGTGTAATTTATTATCAAAATAATAAGAATGGAGGCAGAGATAGTTTGGGGCTAGCCGAAGATAGCTTGAGAATGTTTATTCCTAAAAAGAAATCATTATTTATTTATAATCATGTAGATATAATTTTTTATTTATAATTAAATTTTCTTATTTAACAATATTTATGAATAATTATTCTAAACAATTATGAGAATATAAGCTTTACTCACTCATTATCTTTTTAAGATTTAAGAGAAGAGAGACATCTCAAATTTATCAAAATTATGATAAATTACTATATTAAAGGAAGTTAGCCAATATCAAATAATTATCCTTGATTTTAAGAGATAATCTTTGTTAAATCAAGTTACTTAATCTCGAATAAGATTAGTTGCTCTTAGATTTGTAAAAACTCTACACTCGACTAAACAAAACTCTCGTAAAATATTGAAGTTTAAGGAAATCTAAAATTAAACTACTACTAATGGCCTAAACAAAATATGCACATGTTAACGAAATTGAATTTCAAGGATTATCAATTTATTTACACAAAAAATGATAGTATAAATTTGTCTAACAAGAGATGAAAATTATTATTTAAAATTTATCAATTCAAATATTGTGACGAGAACTCGTGTCATCCTCTAACAATATATTTGGTCGTAACGATAATTTTTAAATTCATCATAATTGCAACAATATAAGAAAATTTCACTATGCTATTGAAAAATAAAAAATTCTAAATAAAAAAAATACCAAAAGATTAGGATTTTTTTTTTGGGTGGTAATTTAGTCTTTTAATATTTTTAAAACTTGAATTCACGTGATTAATTTGGATTTTTTATAAGTCAGAAGTAATAAATAATAATAATAATGGCAAGTTGTCATGTCGGCAACATCAAAGCCTGCAAAACAGATACGACTTTGATTCGAAATCTAGTTTTCTTTAATCAACACGTTTTAATTAAATTGAAGGCGTAAGCGTCAAGAAATCAAATTGAACAGAGTGGCAGCTGGCGGGCTCACAGATAATAAATCCATCTGTTAGGACCTGTTTGGGTAATTAGGACGCAACCAAGGTGTTCTTTCTGGAAAACTAACCCTTCGTATATACTATTGTGTTAAAATATCTTTTATCAAAAGGGAACATAAAATAAACATTTTACCGTGGAGAATGATAATTTGATAGTATTATATTTGATTTGTTCTTTGATGTTGACTTAACACTGTCGGGTCAAGGCAGGCAACAATCAAAGATGTCGGCGCCAAGGAGGGGGGAGCGGGTTGGAACCCAATTATCTTCTCACCCACTTGTTAACATGAGTAACAAAATAAATCAAAGTCGTTCTATAGAATTTAACGGACTTATTGAGTGGCTGACAAAAAGAGATAAAAAGATCATTCTGTCTTTATTCACTTTATAAATTTGTAAAGTAAATCACTACCCCCTCTATACGTTTTTCTTGTCATGATCGTCGATCATCTTTTTGTCGCGCCTCATTGTAGTCGTCTAGCCTTGTCTCTGTCACTTCTCTGTCATCGTCGTCTTGCCTTGGCTTGCCGACAGTCGATGTAGCGAGGCATGGCGATGATAGCAGAGAGGCGACAGAGATGAGGACAGGCGACTGCAATTAGGCACGACGAAGAGGCGATCGACGGCCATGACAGGGGAAACGTGCAGAGCAGGGGGTAATCAATGGGAGAGGGAGAGAAAGAGCATGGCGTGAGGGCAAAATGGTCTTTTTATCCCTTTCGATAAATCCGTCGGTGGGCTCTCTAGCATTTTCCCAAATCAAATCACTTGATAATATTAAGGTATTTAAAAAATAAATGTTATAAATTTTAAAAAATTGTGTAAGTTTTGATAATCATGGTCTCACCTCACATGCGAGTATAAAGTCACTAAAATTTTAAACGTATTTGTTAAATAATTTTATTCATCTTAAATTTGAACATAAATTTGAGTTGAACTCAAAAATTAGGCTTGAGTTTATTTATTTGAAAGCTTGTCGAGTTCAAGCCAACTTATAGATATTAAACTAGTTTTAAGCAAGCGTCGCACAAGTATTTTCATGTGTTTTAATTTAAATGTTATTATAAGTTTGATTTTTAGACTTATTTTTGTAGAACATATGGGCATGTTTTTGTAGATCGTATAAAATTAATATATGTTGATATATTTTTAAATATTAAATAATATCACAACAAAAATTTTTATTTATAAGAATATATAATATTTTAAAATAAACTCAAAATAATTTTATAAACAACCTTATAAATGACCCTCTAATGAATTTGTACATGAGTCTAAACGGGCCAAACACCTTAAAAATTAAGCTTGTTCACAAACTCAAGTTGAACTCATTTAAGGGGTATTTGTTAAATAAGATAAGAAAATGTCATATATAAAAAATATTTCAGTTATTTGGCATTTTTAATGTGTTTATTAAACTTATTTGGCCATATCCAAAAAAGTTATCACATGATCTCTTATTTAATTCTTTTAAGATAAATTTATCTAATCTCTCCCATCAAATAAATTTATTTGACATTTTGCAAATAAAACTTAATTACCTATATATCCCTTATAAAATAGTTAATGTTATTTAATATAGTTTAAAATTTTAAATTTATTAAAAGAACTTATTCTATAATTAATATTATTTAATACATTTTTAAATTGTCATATGTTTTGATAATTTTTAAAATTTAAATGGCATTATTCTTCTTATCAATTTTTAAAATTTAAATTTCTCTCCCTCTATATATATCTTATTAACTAATATAATTCCTTTTACCAATTTTTAAATTATTTTATTCAATTTTATATTTTATTATCTATTATGAAAATATATTTTGCCCATTTTTAATTATCTAGGTGGAATTATTGTAATTTCAACAATAATTGTTTTTACTTTTCAACTCTTTTTAAATCTATTTTTGAATATGGATTTAACATTATTTTTAATTTTTTTGACAATTCGTATTAATCGTAAATTTGTTGTTGATGTTAACAAATAATTTTGAATCAATTTGGTAATAGAGATATTTTAATAAAAAAATATTATTTTAGTGTTTATCATATATATTAACAAACACATAAAAAGAAAAAAAATACAATTATCAGTGAATTTTAAAAAATTTAACAAACAAACTGATAAAAATCTTAAAATACTTTACAGCCTTATTTTGATCATTCCATATCTTGATTCGAAAAGCATTTCAATCTTATCTTGATGTTTCTTACCTTGTTCATTTTAACAAATGCCTCCTTATTAAACAAGCTTAAAAATCAAATCTAATATTGTTAACAAACTTGAATGCATTTTAATCAAGCTAAGTTTCGAGTCTATTCACTTATAGTCCTAATCTCATATAATTTAAGTGAGAAGATAAATTGGATAAGTGTTGCTCAAATACATGAGATGTAAGATAAAATCTCTCGTGTAAAATTTATTCTGATCATAAAAGATTGACAAAAATAGCTATATGAGATTTGATGTGTAAATAAAATTTCTCAAATGTAATTGTATTGATGCAACCTAGTTCAATATAAATCAAGTGTCATTAATACACAAGATAGAATTTCCTTAGATAGAATTTTAAGAACAACTATACGAGAAGCAAGGGCCCAAATATTATGAATTTCATAATGATCATTTTACAAGTTGCGTGGGATCTGGAATTTTACATATAAAATTATCTTTATCTCTTCTAAATAAATTTATTTAAGATTTTACAAATAAGAAAAATGACTCATATGAGTGTTGTCGTCACCTCTGTCGTAGCCTATTTCCATTGTTGTCAAAATTTCAATCCTACACGTACAATTTTACGTGTCAAATATCTCTAAACAATTTAATGTGATTATAAAATTGAAATTGAAATAAAATCAGAGTTAATCGTGATTTAAATAATTAAAATCGTTGAAATCACGATTTCAATGATTTTTTTTTTACTTGTTGGAAACTTAGAGACGAAATCGAATGTTCTTATAGATTATTAAGCTTTTGTAATCTAAATTCAGGGTTTCCATCTACAAAGTGCTTTGCGATAAATCCCTCAGGTCAAATCTATTTTTGCCGTCGTTCTCCCTTGTCGGACAATTGCTTGGTGTTTAGTGCCACCATCAATTGACTATATTCATCTTCTGCCATCATTGATTGACTCTTACTTTTTGCTGTTGTTGATTGACTCGATTCACACACAAATCAATGTAGTGTCACTGTGAGTTCGTGAAATCGTGTTGCCATCGATGCTCAGTGCCACCATTCCTCTCCATGCAACATGAACGTCATTCCCCGCCATTCTTCTCAGTGCAACACAATTGGTGCTCGATGCCATCGTTACCATAAGTTGGTAACAACTCTGATTACTTGGTGTCATAGGTGGTGCATGCTATTGAAATTAATAATAAGGAATATTAATAAGGTTGTAATAATTAAATAATATTATTTTTTAAATAAATTATATCATTATAAATATATATTTATATAAAATAAAAGATATTTTTAATTATTTTTAAAATTTTACGATTCAATTTTATGAATTCTCATTCGATCTCACTTAAAATTTCAATTTTAACAACCTTATCTGATTCACCTGCCACCGTTGCCTTCGCCACAACCTACTTCGCGTGTCGTTGTTGCCTTCGTCACAAACAAATTTAAATGAATCTGGGAATATGGATATTTTGATTTAAAAAAAAATCCTTATCTTGATATTCATGATATATATTTTAACAAATATATGAAAATAAAAATACAATTCACAATACATTTTTAAAAAGTTAATAAATAATTTAATAAAAATATTAAAATTATTTCAAATCACATCTTCATCATTTTATATATTGATTTAAAAATATTTTAACCTTATATAATATCTTGTATTGTTTATTTTAACAAACATTGCCAACCAAACAAACAAGGCCTTGGTTGTTATCTTATTTTGTATATTAATTTAAAAAATATTTTAACCTTATATAATATTTTATATTATTTATTTTAATAAACGTTACCAACCAAACAAACAAGGCCTTGGTTGTTGTCTTATTATTATTATAAGCTCTGTTTGGTGTTGCTGCCATGCCGACCATGGTCCCCCCTCCAAATAAATTTTGGCAGCTTTATTTTCTCGGAATCCAAACATCAACGAGCACTGAATATTGTCAACTTTAGAAATTATTCGGAAAAACTTAAAATATATAAATAAAAATAATATGTTAATTATCCAAATTTCAAGCAGCCCTTCTGAGTTAATGACTGCGATACTCACGTTGATCATTATCTTTTTGATAAAATAAATAAGAAAAAATTGTGAATGTTACTTTATCCAAGTTTAATAGAAGACTTGATGAATATATCAATATTATATATGTAACTTAAATTAAAAAGTGTTGTAGCCTATTCTATCGAAAGAAATATATTTCTTTTGATAGAAAAAACTCTCCCCCAAGAATAAAATTCACCCGAGTATATCCATCATGTCAAGCATTGCATCACATTCACCTAATTGTGTTACTCTCTCGAGGAGTAGTATGAGAGATTTTCTCTCAAACAATTATGCCTTGTCATTGCCTCATGTAGTGACAACCTCCCTCTAAGGCATTCCTTTTAGTTAGTGATAAATATCAATATGTAATAACAAAGCTAATGTTTAGTAGATCTGACATGCGAACAAAGCATGAGAATGTTTAATTTAATAATATTATAGCTTATTCATTGGAATGTCTTTTCTTGCGGTATTCTCGGTCCCACAACTTTTAACATGGAAAATAAATTTGAATTTGATTCATAATAGTTGCGCAATGAGTGAATTCGAATTTGAGAATCCAGATCGCCCATCACTTTAAAAACTACTTAGATAACTTCAAGAGACTATTATAAGTTATTCCTTGTAAAATTTATATTCATGTGAGTGTGGTAAGTTATATTTTAGAGTTTTTGATCCAAGAGATATTTTGTCCATTTAAAAGTTGTATTATCATTAACTGATTCATTGAGTTAACAGATTTTATCTTAATAACATATGATGGCACTAATTATGAACTTATAACCATATAGAAAGTTATCATAAGGTGTCTAGGAGAAGATTCAAATGATTAAGTTAAAAATATGCATAGAATAATTATAATATGACAATAATAAGGGTGAGGTGCTTGGATTAGAGGTGCTTGGCATTTTATACCTACTTAATTAGAGGTGCTTGGCATTTTATACCTAGGGGAGCATAACAATAATAAATTCTATCTAGTTTGGATTTATTGGCAATGGTAAACAATTAATACCTCGGTTCTAACAAATATTGTTCTTAGTCATCTTCGAAGAAGTGATAAAAATCTAGGCGACAAATAAGAAATTTGGTCTCGTACATGTCACATTATGCATAGAATCACATCCTTATAGGTATAGTTATTTGAGAACTTTTATGGTATTTAAGGACATTAAGATCTTATGTAACACAAAATAATATTTTATATAATGTAATTGATATATTAAGTAACAAAAAAATTAATGTTAATGTATGACAAAAAAAATATAAAACATGAAAGATAATATATTTTTTATATCATGTAAATTACTCTTTTATATTGTACAAAAATGTGAATTCCATAAAATTTCCCTTGGGTTTGGCTCTTGGGCCTATTTGATTGGCTATTTTTTTCATGAAAAATAATAATTTTTCATCCAAATTCTAGTTTTTGAAGTGTTTGATTGACCAAATTTTTTATGAAAAATATTTTTCATATTGCAGTCACGTAACCCTCAATTCTCTTTTTTGTTAGAATTGATTTTTCCATGAGGGGTTGGATTTCATTTTCCATGGAACCACATAGTTACTTCCTCTTCTACCATCGCCCACCAATGAAGAGCAATGAAGATCGCCCATCGGTGGTTACAGCGGCCATCGATGATGGGCAGCGACGGCGATGGCCGCTGCAATCTACGATAGGGGGAGGTAGGGAGCATAACTAGGTTTGGGAGTTGGGGGGAGAGAGAGAGAGAGATGGGCAGCGAAGCTTATCATGAATGCTTTGAAAGTGAGTTGGTCATTCCATGGCAACACCTCATTGGAGTCGAAAATCTAGTTGACGGATGTCTCATTTATCTCCTCTCCTTCTTCTGGTGCCTTCTTATTCTCCAAGTCTCGATTAGAGGGAATAACGATGCTGTTCTCATCGACGCTTTGTGTTTGCCTGGCCGTGCTATAGGATCTCTCTATTCTTCGATGATGGTAGCAATAGGGAGAGGTAGGGAAAGAGGGAGAGAGGGAGAGGAGACAGGGAAGAGACAGATGAGGGTGGGTTTGGAGAGGGAGTTTCATAAAAGAAATAAAATTGTAATCAAATATTTTTAATTAATAATTTTTACATAAACCTTAGTCTTGACGCAAACAAGTATAACAAATTGATTGAATCGGACCTCTACGGCCGCAACAGCCCCCACCAGGGACTGCAGTGTCAAATCGTCAATCACATCGTAATAATTGGACCACGTGGTTAAGCTGCTGATAGCGCCGCTGCAACCAAACATACGGTGAGGACCACCACCGCCTCGCCACCCGCCACCGCCGAACCTGAACGGCAACTTGTCGAATTGGCCATGCCTCCGTTTTGTTACTTTTTGGGGGCTTAATGTCTCGTTGCCCATATCGGGAATAATACATCAGCAAGAATTCTAGTGGCCCAGAATGGAAGCAGAGGTGTGGATCTACAAGTTCATGTCATGGCCATACGTTTCGTTTGTTTTCTTTTAGCAACAGGATAAGGCTGCTATTGTTTCTCAACTTTGCTTTGCTTTTTGCTGGTTTCTTTCTTTTCATATTTCAAGGTTCTTGTGCAATGATGTCAGGGAAGTGAGTTGCAAGAAAAATGCTATTTTTATAGTATTCTTATACCAACGAAATAAGAATACTATATAAATAATATCAAACTTATATAGTTTATTTAGGTGCTTTTTGCTTGTGCTCGCTATGCTTTTGAGTATTTTGGTTTCTATAAATTTTAGATTATAAACTTTTGATATTATTGTCTAGATTTTAGACTCCAAACTCAACCTAATCAAACCTCAATCTGATTTTTCTTTACAATACTCACATATTAAAAATTAATGCTTACACATTAAGATTAGAGAAGCCACATATAATCTTAAAAAATTATTTTGTAAAGCTTTAAAATATATCGATCATTTGGGTATTTGCATCCTTTTCCAAATACCTATGTTTTTTGAGCAACATTTTTCACTCCATAAGTATTATCATAATAACATGTAAATCAATCCGATTGATCAACACCTTTGGTATCGTTATCAGAACAAAAAATGCCACAATCCTGCCAGAGGCTTGGTCTGGGGAATGCTTGTTCAAGCCCGGCAATGAGGGGGCGTTTCTGTTGTCCCAGGCCTGTGGGCTAGAGGATTGAGATCTCTTGTCTTAGTCCACAAGCATGCCCATCAACACGGCTGAATCATTGCCCATTCAGATGCCAATTGAAGAATGCATTACTAATTCACTCTTCAAGTACCACTTACATGCAATGCAGAGTCTGACGGACACAATGCCTCAGTACAAATCATCAAACAGCAAAAAGAAAGAGAGATGGAAGCAATCTTTACCCCTTTTTGGCTACTACAGCAAAAGGGAAACAAGACAACAGAAATTTCACAAGTGAAAAACTTTTAATGTTACACAGGGAAGTATCTTTGGCCCTTCTAAACTATTTTGTTCTTTTCTTTGCTTGAACATTGACTTTGGTATTAAATATCTCAAAATGACAGTGGGATGAGAGATTTCTATCTATATTTTTTCATTAAAAGTTTTTGCACGGTGTTAAATTTGAGTATATTTATTGGTATTCTTAAAATTTTACTAAATTATAATATGTAATCTTATAATTTATAAAATTTATCTCCCAGACAAATAATTGTTAAGGAATTTTATAAATTTTTAGAATGTCCCGTGTAATGTAAAGTTGAGGTTAATTTGATATGAATTTAGAATAGCTTAATTACAAAAAAAAAAATAGATAGTCTGTATTCATATCAAACTAGAATGTTATAAATATTGTTCTTAGGGTATAGATTAAGTGGTTGGATCATGATAAGATGGAATTTGTATCAATAGGTCATAAGTCTCCTTGTCCTACGCAGTGAGATAAAGTCTTTATCTGCGATTTATCTCGTCAGTCGAAATCGAGGACATGAGCAGCGGGGAACCGTGCAAGAGCAGTAATCTCAAAAATGTTATAAATGTTGCCCCTTGAGCATAGGTCAAGTGATTGAATTACGATAAGTTGGGATTCGTATCAATAGGTTGTGGGTTCAATTCTTTGCTCTGTATAGTGAGACAAAGTCTTCACTTACAATTTACCTAGTCTGTCGAAATCGAGAGCATGAGCGACGGAAGATCACACATGAGCAATGATTCCAGTAATGTTATAAATGTTGCCCCCAAGGTTGGGTAGCTTTTGCTATCTTTTTTTCCATTTGGATTTTTTATGCTTCTAATGTTTTGGGGTTTCATGACAATTATATACATGCTAATCCGATGCCCACCCCGCCTCATATTCTGTTAGAATGGTATTTTTTACTAATTTATTAAAGTTGTTAGGTTATAATAAATTGAAATTTTTACTACTAAGTTATGGATTCAATTTATTATTTTACGCAGCGAGACAAAGTCTCCACTTGTAATTTACCTGTTCTACCAAAATCGAGAACACGAGAGACGGAGGGACTGGGCAAGGTGGGGGATTAATTTCACTTCTATTTTTGATAACAAGTTAAATGCATGATTAGATTGTATGGATTAATTAGAAAGAAATAGGCACTTCAGGGCTCTACAATCCATATAAATCTAGGCTTTTCTTCACAACTGATGCATAATCATCTTTACCAAATGATAATACAAATTGGCTAATCTTGTAAAGATAGAGAACCTGTTTATGGGTGCCCCCACGTAAAGGAAAGTTTCCCCACCAACGTCAGCACAACAAACAAAGCAAACGAAACAGTTATCATTTTTTAACATATATAATATTGTCCCCCAAAGTGCTTTTCCCCTGCAAGAACCCATCAATTTATACATATACATGCATATATCTCCACCAAGTTCATATATTTCACCTCCCAATCAATCCCTGAAACCCTATCCCTCTTCTGTAGCCTTCACTAAATCCCCATTAAGATGCTCAATTTGAAATGGGGTCTTCTGATTTGTTTGCATATTTTCATCAAAAGCATCATTAATGGCAGTTGTGATGCCAGTTTCTCTTCAGATCCACACACCCAGCAGCAGCTGGACAGAGTTATATCGCTTCCAGGCCAGAACTTTGATGTGGGATTTGCACACTATTCTGGGTATGTCACGGTCAACGAGGAATCTGGGAGGAACCTGTTTTATTGGTTCACTGAGGCTGCTGATGATCCTTCTTCCAAGCCTCTGGTTCTTTGGCTCAATGGAGGTGAATCTTTCACTTATAAATACAACTTTTTTTTTTCTTTTGGTTGTGTATGTCTATGGCTGAGTTATCTTGTTTGGATTTTGGAACTTGGAAGGTCCTATATTGCTTCGTCCCTCTATTTCTCTGTTCCTCTTGATATGTTTGTGCATGAATTTATTTCATTTTATACATTTGAACGAGTTTTCTATCCCATGCGCTTAAATACTACTAGTTTGTTTTAAGACCAATAGAAAATGTTTGAGCCTAAAAACTAGAATAATGCTATTCATGTAGACTGGAGATCCGTCTCCAGTCTAGATGAAGAGCATTACTCTAAAAACTAGGGGTAGTAAGTCAACCTTGTATAACACGGTGTATTTATTATACCTTATATTGTACCTTATGTAAAAGGCCTATTCGAATAAAGGTTGTAAGTATATGTGTGATTTATCTGCGTATTTAAATATGGTTATATCCTTGCTTTTGTGTATTTATGCATGTATTGCATGTCTATATGTGCGAGCAATTGCTTGCAGGGTTCCATGTACTTGTGCGCATCCATTAATTTATATACATATGATGTATAGAGCATGCAATTCTTAACTTGATTGGTTAAATAGGTGAGTAGTTTGATGAGAATTCTAGAAATTTCAATTCTTCTCTCCTCATTCGCGTGATATGTTAGGATATAATTTTTTGGCTGTGCCATGTAGTTGATGTCATTATCTAATATTATTAAATATGTCTGCTGAGCCAGTTTCTGTTTCTTTTAGGGCCTGGATGTTCTTCAATTGCCTATGGGATGGCTGAGGAAATCGGACCTTTTCACATTGAGAAAGATGGGAAGACTCTATATCTGAACCCTCATGCTTGGAATCAAGGTATTATAAGCTATTATCATTTTTCCTTATATTAAGATTAGAACAAAAGCATTGACTGTTTTCTACACTCTCCTATGATTCATGATCATGTGCTGAGAAGCAATTTCGTTGCAGGAATTGTGTCATTCTACTGCAATAAAATATATCTAATATATTGCCTGTTTTCCTCTGAAAGTGCTTGGAAATCATAAATCTCATGTATCTGATTAGCAACTTATGGTGGGACATTGTTTCCCACCTGCAAATCCAAAAGTTATCTCCTGTTTGATGAGAAGTGATTACAAAGTGACCATCATAAAGTGTAATGGCTAATGTGTTTTTAGGATTCATTATGGGCCTGCATGAAGTCACACATAATCACATCCAATAGGCACAAGACATGTTAGTTTTCCCTTTGACGAGGACTTGTAGTATATATAGCAGTATCACATCATTAGTTTTGGTATTGCAATTTTTTATACATGTTATTGGTAATGCAATTTTTTATTTTCCATAAGCTTGTATTTTCTACAATGTCTTTCATATTTGTGTTTTTTCTTTCCTTGAGTGTTTGACTGAACCATGTCTGAGTAATTTATCCGCAGAGTATTGATTATGAATATTGGCTTTCCAGTAACAGTATAACTGCATACACTTATTCTTGTGATTTTTAGTAAGTGTTTAATTACTTCATCATTTTGCAGTTGCCAATATACTATTTCTCGATTCCCCTGTTGGAGTTGGTTTTTCATATTCAAACACTTCATCTGATTTGCTGAACAATGGAGATAAAAGGACCGGTAGTGCCTAAGCATTTCTATTTGTTGCCCTCCTGCTTCCGAATATCTATTAACATTGCCATGTTACTGGGCATTTATTTCTCGTCCTTTTTGTCGCAGCTTCTGACTCTCTGGAGTTTTTGCTAAAGTGGTTTAAGCGTTTTCCCCAATATAAGGGAAGAGACTTCTACATCACAGGAGAGAGTTATGCAGGTTGGTGCTTGTTAGTTCACTGTGAAAGGGACGCTTTGCTAACAATTGTTGAGGAATACTGTGGTGAAAATTGGTGGTATTTTAAGATATTCTCTCATTGTTACTTGAAACATATGGTTTTATAGATAAAGATGAGATATAGATGGCATATTGATTGTTGCCACAAAACAAGGGAAGAAATGAAGTAGAAGAGATATGCAACTGGTTAATGTATCTCAAAGTATAGGAAAATAAGATGGGGAAGGTTTGAAATTAGAAATGACACGCTACTGCAGTTGTAGCCTAGTGGTAGGTGGTAGCACTGGTGAGCTTGGATGTTCTGAGTTTGAGTCTTTTGAGCTTCATTTACTCTCCAACTAGTTCTCTGAGTGGTATAATCTTACTTATTTAAAAAGGAGATTAGAAATGACACCAGCAACATTCACAAGCCTTCATCCTATTGGGTGGGGTCACTATGCTACATGAAATTCTAGACCTCTAATCATCTCTATCTATGGCCATATTCTCTAAGGCTTGAGATTAGAAGTTGTATAGAACTTCAAGCGTATAATTGATATTGTATAAATTGTTAATTCATTGTAATTGCAGAACCTCCCTCCACCTCTTTTAGGCAATATAGAGAAACTCTGGTTCTTGAGTTTGGTACTAGCACTCAATCAGCAGAATACAGAGGAGAAGAAAAATTAAGAGGAGCAAAAAACTGAATGAAGAGAAGTAGACAACAGAGAAAATTTTGGTACTTTTTATTTTAATGGTCGAAGGAAAGTTTAAGCAAAGGAGAGAAAGGTAAATATGCTTTCTTAACTGGTAGCCTAAAAAATAATATAAAGATTAGAAATAAAAATAGCAGATACAAAGAATAGAAAGGTGAGAAAGGTTTTCTTTTTCTCTCTGTACTTCTCTTTGTTTGCTTGGATGCTTTCTTTTCCCCCTGAACAACTATGCTTTGGTATTATTTTATAAACCCTTCTAATTGTCTTGTATTTATTGGCCTCCCTTAGCCAATTACTCACCAATATATATTTATAGACAATTCTTAGTCTGATTACTACTGTCTTACATGTTTATTTCTTAGAAGACAGGATCGAGATTTGACTGTAGAAAGAACCTGAATGCACACCTGGACCCTGTAGAAAATATTGTAAAAACAACTAACAATTAAATAAGTACTAAATAATTTACCTTAGAAAGGTTTTTCTCAATCTAGCAACAAATGAAAAGAGTTTGTTCTCATAATTGTGGTCTTCTAGACATTGATCTAGGCGTTATCATTTAAGGAGGTATAGGTTTGAATAAAAGTACAAGACATGGTAAAACATTCATGGGAAGATTTTGATGCATGTTTATGCCCCAAAAGAGCACTACTACCTTGCCAGTGGCTTGATCTGTTCCCAATATTTTCTGGAGCCTCATAGAATCACTGATATAATCTCTTTGAATGCTGTGTTACTCTCAGGACATTATGTTCCCCAGCTAAGCCAGGCCATTGTGCGATACAACTTGGAAAAACAGGAAAGAATAATAAATTTAAAAGGTTACATGGTATGGGCTTTTCTTGGAAGTGTTTCTTTACTTTGTTCCTCTCCAACATGAAGATATAAAAAACTAATATATGTGTAATGCAGGTTGGTAATGCTTTGACAGATGATTTACATGATCATTTAGGAGTTTTTGAGTTTATGTGGACAACTGGTATGATTTCTGACCAGACATACAAGCAGCTGAATCTTCTATGTGACTTCCAGCCATTTATACACTCCTCAGAGCAGTGTGATAAGATTCTTGATATTGCTAGTGAAGAAGTTGGAAATATAGATCCATACAGTATCTACACACCTACATGCACTGCCAACTTTAGATTGTCAAGCCCACTTTTGAAGAGATTGCGAGTACGTATGGGCCTTCTGAACATATTGAACAGTTTATTCAAGTTACTCATAAATGACTATTTTGATCTTCATGAGTTCTTTCACGCAACATGGAAGTTCATTGCATTAGGCTAGTTGAATCAAATAGATTTGCACAATCCTTCTTGGTATGAACCATTTCAAAGTTTATGTTATTTACTCTACAAGAATTTTCAGTAACTCCTGAAGTATTTTAACCCTTCCTTTCTGTTCCACGTTTGCCAGATTTTAGTTTGATGGTGTTAGCTTATCAAGTTTTTAGCTTTCCGACAAATTTATATGGGTGGTTAGAAAAGAATTCCACATGAATGTGGTTCTTTTTTTCCCCTTTCTGGTGGCAGGGAATGGGAACTGGAAATAAAAAGAACTTTTTAACCATCAAAGTAAGCGAAAAAACATTTTGACTTCTCAATTGGTCAAATTCGAAATAAGTACCTCCTTTCTTTGTGAGTGTCTGGAACAACCACTTTAAGCACGATTATTATTCAGATTTTTACTTGAAAAGAAAAAAGAATATCATTCAGATTTTGAAATTTTTTTTGTCATTATACCAAAATAACCAATATTTCCAAAAAGTCAGGAATCAAATAATTGGGGAATTTTCTAAAAAATATTATGATGATCAAAAGAAGCTGCAATACAAACCAAAAATGGAAAAACAAATAGAACCATATACTGTTGCTCAATGGTAGTATTTGGTTTGGTGATTGAGATGCATAACAAAATGTGTTTGAAAGGCACTTGTTCAATCCTTTTGTAACTTTAGACTTTAAATCAAATAACCCAAGGTTGTGTGCTTTACTTTTCTGTTCTCTAGATAATTTAAGCTTCCATTTACCTGTTATAATTGCATGTGGTTTTCTTTGAGCTTGAATTTATTACTAGGATGAAGGTTTCTGAATGCAATTGAAGTTTTGAGACCTCATTAAGGGATGAAGTGTACTTTTGTTTGATAGATGGTTGGTACCGTTGGCCGTACATATGATCCATGCACTGAGAAGCACTCAGTTATCTACTTCAATCAACCAGAGGTACAAAAAGCACTTCATGTTCGCTCTGCAAATTCACCATCTAAATGGGATACTTGCAGGTAACTCCACTTGGTTTAAATCGTCAACCTCAAACTAGTTTAGGGATAAGTTATCTGGTCATCTTGAATCCATTCCCTTGTTGATTGTGTTTTCATGAATTGACTAGTAATTAGTGGTACCATCTCATTTAAGTAACATGTTTATCTCATAAGTAGTGGAAAAAATATATGGATTTTAAGTAAAATTTTGTAAATTGCATAAAAATGATAAAGAATTTACATTCTTTGAGTCATCTCTCAATGTCATTCTTTAGCACAAGTATAAGAATTTGATAAGATAATCACCCTTTATACCACGAAAATCACAATAATCGGTAATGTATATATCTCTCTTTATTAAGCACTTGTGTCTTCTCTCATGTTGCTCTCACTTTATCTTTATGTTCAATGATAGAAAGAACACTGTAATACCCCAAGAGCCCAGAGAAGTTAGTATATATCGAGGATAGTGTAAGGAAAAAAATAACACTAGTTGGATACTTTTTGGGCTGAATGTAGGTAAAGAATTCCCGAGTTAAGCGTGCTTGAGTTAGGGAAGCTTAAGGATGGGTGACCGCTTGGGAAGTTCGCGTAGGCCCATCAGGGTAAGTTGTTCTGATCCTTCCTATTGCTCGATGTGGGATGTTACAGGTGGTATCAGAGTCGACTCTTGGTGAAGGCAGTCCGATGAGGTCGGGGAGTGGCGCCGGGGCTCGAGGGCCTGTTCAAGGAGCGGCTTCTGGCAGGTTTCTAGGATGACAATCTTCAAAGGGGAGAAGATATGGGATCAGTTGTAAGGTCACATGACGAGGACGTCATGTGCTTAAGGGGGGGAGAATGTAATATCCAAGAGTTTAGAGAAGTTAATATATATCGAGGATAGTGTAAGGAAGGAAATAACACTATCTGGATATCTTTTGGGCTGAATGTAGGTAAAGAATTCCCGGGTTAAGCGTGCTTGAGCTGTAGAAGCTTAAGGATGGGTGGTCCACTGGGAAGTTCACGTAGGCCTATCAGGGTAAATTGTTCTGGTCCTTCCTATCGCTCGATGCGGGGTGTTACAAACACACACTCTTCAAGTGGAGAAGGTGTAATGGTCTCCCACATATATAATGCTAAGATGACCCTACCCATTAAGAGTCATCTTAATCAGATCTTAACTACTTCCTCCTAGATTAGATGAACTTGATCTTTACTTATGAATTCACTGTTCTCTAGACTATCCATATGTATACAAATTAATGATGCACACTTGAAAGGTTCATGATTTTGGCCATAGTGCCATTCATGTATGTGACTATATAAATGTACATTTGTGACTTTGATGTCATGCATATTTTGGCCATATACATATCATACATGTCTTCACGACTTTGGTCAATGACTATAATGTATGCACGTATCCTTAATTTTTATTGTCATGAAGTCTACAATTTCCCGACACTGAATATTGCTTGAGTTGTGTAAGTTGTTCCTTATGTAAACGAGGGTCTTGCGAAAGTTGGCCATCTTGAGGAGACCATTAAAAACATGTTGAGGAAGAAGCATATACAGAAGCCACCAAATCTGTACCTAGATCAAATGTAGATATTAAAGATATATTCTGATCCTGACTATCTGATTATGTTCTAATTTTGACTGTCTGATCAAATTGATATTTGCAGTTACATTTTCATGGCCATCACATGATATGTAACTGGATAGCACTATGCAAATGTTTATAGCTATTAACCCGAATGATTTAGAAATCCTGGATTTATCTGTTTTGAGTAAATAGCTCATTAGAATGGTTTATATTTTAAAAAATGTCAAACAACAATAACATATCCAGCTTTTATCCCACTATGTGGGGTCGGCTATATGAATTCTAGACTTCCATGTATTTCTGTCTTTTGTTATATCTTTATTTAGGTCCATATATTTCATATCAAATTTTAATGTCTCTCCCGAAGTCTTATTGGATCTGCTTCTTACCTCTTTTTTTGACTAATTGTTTAATTTCATCAACTCTCCTAACAGAAGTGTCTTTTGGTCTTCTTCAAACATGACCAAGATGTCAGTGCTGCATAATTCTTTCTAGTGGAGAATTCTGTAAAAATTTGGATATAGAATTTGGTGTGTAAACTTATGTGGTATCTAGCTTACTTTGACTATCTAACCAAATTGTTACTTACCATACTGGCATTTTTAGCATCCAAATCCAATGGGCAATGATAAATCAATGTTGTATCTAGTATTTATAAATTGTAAATTTCTCTTACTTTCTGTGGATTTAAACACACACGAACACTGCCAACAAGGACTCCCCACACCTTCTTCCGTGGGTTGGCTGGTGATAACATTAAACTCTAGCAGCCATTGTTTATTTCCTAGTATAAATTGAAGTTTCTTTTGCTTTCTTGGATGGTACCATGTTACAGTAAGTAATTATTTTTGACTCATCAAGGTGGACATGGATTCATGTTTTGATGATATTCCACCGCATTGTTAATGTTTTGCAGTGATCTGGTAAATAATAATTGGAAGGATTCCCCTACCTCAGTGCTCGACGTTTACCGTGAGCTTATCCATTCAGGACTTCGTATTTGGGTTTTCAGGTACTTTCAATATTTAACATAACTTTTCATTATCATATAGTGTATGCGCCATACTTTGTTGCTGGCAGTTGAGTTTTGTTTATTCTGATTCTCTTCTTATTTTGCTTGCCTATCAATTGAATCATCGGTATTCAAGCTACCAGAAACCAACTCTTAGATTTTACCATCGCCACTGTTACCACTGCAGTCAATCTCCAATTATTTCCTTCAATAGTTTTTGTCGGTTCTTTGTTGCCCCGTATTCCTGTTTGATCCTATTTGTTATTTGATTCACTTCAGCTCTGCAAACAATGCCATTAATGTTTAGTGAGTGTAATCCATTTACAATCATACCCTTGAGAAAAGTAAAATTGAGATGGTATATGGGTATGTGACAAGCATTAGCTAAAGGTTTGTGGTTGAGCATCAGAGTAATCCCTGTCCTTGATAAATATTTAGATGACTAATTAGTGACATTGTCACCCTGCAATTTAGAGTTCTCATTTTTTAGTAACTTCCACTCTATGGATGAATCCTTGAACCAGTTTTGTAGAGTATCAGAGTAATCCTTGTCCTTAATAAACATTTACTTGAATAATTAGTCACATTGTTACCCTGAGACATAAGTTGTCATTTTTTTTTAGTATTTTCCAACTAAAGCAAGAAATGAACTTCCATTGTATGGATGAATCCTGATTCACTAAACCAGACATGAGGTTGATTCCTAGGTCTTTTCTATCTATTGTCAGTCTATTTTGTCCAGTGAACCCTAGAGATACGACAGAGTCGCCAACTTGACCTTAAAATTTGAGTCTTTTTATTCCAACCCGGGAGCAAGAGATGATCTGTATGTATTGACAAAAGGGGGGGAAAATAAAGAGCTTGAAATGACAAAAGGTTCATTTGTTCCGTGACAGTGGCGATACAGATTCTGTAATTCCAGTTGCATCCACCCGGTACAGTATAAACGCTCTCAAGCTTCCAACCGTAAGGCCATGGCGCGCTTGGTATGACGACGGGCAGGTACCACTTGCTAGCTGCTTGCTTCTCATTCATTTTGTTGGGAAGAAATCTTCAAATAAATCCTTAACATTCATTCATCATGCTGTGTGGGGACAGGTGGGAGGATGGACGCAGGAGTACGCCGGCCTGACTTTGGTCACAGTGAGGGGAGCAGGCCATGAAGTCCCCCTGCATAAACCCAAGCAAGCCCTCACACTCTTAAAATCCTTCTTGTCGGGAGGCTCTATGCCGGCATTCGAGAGAATCAGCGACTCTTGAAGACGTTATTTTTTACTTCATAATTGCGGGGCTTCAAACTTCTTCCCTGAAATGGAAGAAGAAAGAACAAAGAAGCTTCTTTATCACACATTTAATTACTTGATGCAACCAAACATCTACCATTCCTCAGTTCATTGTGCACTGTCACTTTTGTGATTATTTCTTCTGGCCAGTGGGCAGTGGCCACTTTCTTAGAACTACAAACATAAAAACGAAAACTGGGGTCACTTTCTTAAGAGTGAGCATTTAATAATTTTTACTCTTTTAACTTTCTGATTGAAGATATCTTCTTGTTAATAAATCAAGTTATTTTAATCACAATTCTTTCACTCCTTAAATTTTCATTTACAGGCCTTAACCTCGAAGGGTTAGGGTGGGTTTGGATACATTAATTAATTAATGGGGTCATTATTTCCATTTTTAGAGTACAGTTGATAAATATTAAAATTTTTCATTTAATTCAATGTTATTATTATTGGCTTTTCAACCTCAAACCAATTTCAAATTAATGGGGTCTTAAATTAAGATTCAATAAGTTAACAAGAATCTTGGAATTATTATTCTTGTGCATTTTTTCGTCGTTTGTGTTTTTGATTTCGACAAAGAAAGTAAATTACAGGCGAATTTTTGGTCATTGTCTAAGTTGAGTATCGAATTCGTGATCAATTGATATTTGTTTCAGCATATCATTTTGTTTTAAGTCCTAACATATCACTTATCAATTATTTAATTTATGTTTTGGAAGCAAGCTAAGCAGAATCCTAATTATTATAGAGAAAATGAGAGAAAAGAGTCAATTTTTTGCTTTTCTTTAAATTGGGAGAAGGAGAAAAGAAATCAAAAAAAGAAATAAGAAGTTAATTTATTTTACTTTTTTTGTATTAATTTCCTGGACTCCGAGAAGGAGTTGCAAACAGAGAGTCTTAAATCTGGGCTTTTACGAATGAATGAATGGGTTCGTAGTCTGAAATCGAGGCCCAAAGAGAGAGAGAGAGAGAGAGAGAGAGAGAGAGAGAGAGCGAGAAGACTCTGTGGCGAAGCGGCAACCATGGTGGTTGCCTCCGGAACCAATACCTTCGCCAAGGAAGTAGCCATCCGCAAGCGCATCGCTAACATGTACTCCCTTCTTTCCTTCTGTATTATATATACATTCAATATATATGTATGTATATGCTTCTCTGTATCTGTATATACAGATGTCATGGGTGTGTTTGAATAGTTTCGGTGGAAAATGTTATATACATATATTTTGTTCTCAATTAAGGGTTTTGTACTTGTTGAGCTTGGCTCTACAGTGTAGTTTAAGAAACTGTTGGGGATTGGTTGCAATTACAAGAAGGTGGCAGTGGGAAATTAAGCTCCGAGAAGGGTGAACTTGTTTGGATTTGTGAAGATTAGATTATTGAATTCTGGCATTTGGTTTGTGGGGTATATACGAGGGAAGAAAGGAGGGATGGCGTTGGAGAGCTGGGGTGAATTTTATGTAAGATTGAGGAAAAGTGGTGCCCTTGTTTCACAAATGACAATATTTCATTGAACTTGATTATGGAATTCTATGCTCAAGTTAAAAGAAAATGATGGAAGCCCATTATGAATTGGATTTACTGTTGCCAATTATGAATTGTTTCTTTCTTTTCTATGATTCTTGTTTATATCTACATGGAGACAAAAGGCCAACTTTGGAGGACCCATTCTTTGTCAGCTAATTGTAAAATAGTTTGCTTATGCTGGTTATTCAAGTTCGTTCTGTTTAGAACTATCTGTTGATGAAGTTTTTGGCTATTGATTGATTTGGAACAATTAGGAAC
The DNA here is from genome assembly GCF_014633365.1 of Diospyros lotus. NCBI lineage: Eukaryota > Viridiplantae > Streptophyta > Magnoliopsida > Ericales > Ebenaceae > Diospyros > Diospyros lotus. Next base: position 30,362,365 of record NC_068344.1, read on the forward strand.
GAAATTGTTTAACGTTTTATGAAGTGCAAGTGAGTTCCATGCCTTCAAGCTGTATTTTAACGCACTCAAAGCCTTATTCTTTCTGTAGTTTGTATTATTCATTTCTGTTATGAACAATTCCACAGATATAATAAAAGAGGAGAGGATTTCCCATCGTTGAGAGACTACAATGATTACTTGGAAGAAGTGGAAGACATGAGTAAGTTTTTATTAGTTCTATATAATAAGAGTTCCCTTTCATTAAAAATTCTTTTCTCCTTGGACTACAAGTGTTGCTTACTATATATATGGCTTTTTCCATCCGCTTGAGTTGTGACAACTCTATTATTAGGTTTTTTTTATCCCCTCTTGGAATGTGGGAGGTTCTTTTCTTTTTGTACCCTTTGGCTTCTCTGAGCTTCATTATATTTGCTTCTGGTAATGAAATGGTGTCTTTCTTACTGAAGAAAATGCTTTCCATTTCAGTATTCAACTTGATTGAAGGGATAGATGTTCCTGCTATTGAAGCAAAAATTGCACAGTACCAGAAAGAAAATGCTGAACAGATAATGAATGCTCAAGCTCGTAAGGTTTGTTTTCAAGTTATCTGGATTTGTTGTATGAATCCTGAAAATATTTCTTCTAACTCATTTCTTGCCAAAGGTGGTGAATTTTGTGACATTTTCTGCAAGATACTCTTTAGACTATTCTTATTTGTATTATTATCTCGACAGGCTGAAGAATATGCAGCAGCATTGGCTGCAAGCAAGGGACAATCTGCCCAGCCTGATAGTGATGCGGTGTGTGCATTATTATTTTTTGCCTTCGGTTATTGATAAAGATGCCTCTCCTACTTAATATATTTTGATAATAAAATATGCATTAAAAAGTGCCTCAAGAGGATGCAACCATTGTAGACACTCATGGTCTGCCAACCAAAATCAGCCAAAGATGAAAAGACATAAGAATCTAAGAGGTATCAATATTGATTTGACACTCCTGATCCATGGTTGTCCTTCAATCAAAATCAGCCTCCTGGTTCTCTGATCTAGGGGTCCCTCTGGTCTCCATGTTGAAGGACCTGATTAGAATTGAAACTCTGATTGAAGATTGATCTTTGATTAGGTTCTACAAGATGACTGTCTTCAGTTATTTGCATGGATTTTCTCAACATGAGTAACAAAATGATTGAATTGGTCTGATGATTTAATGACTAGAAGTTCCAATATGTTAAAATTTTGTTTTTCACTTCTACTGAATTTTTATATCTGCTTTCTTGAAACTGAGTTCAGCAAATCTGCGAACCTGTTTGCTTAAAATTACTGGGAAAAGATGGGTTGTTGGTGCCATTACATTTTTTTGGATATATAGTGGATTTCGTATATTAAGTTATGAAGTTGTTCTTTTCTTAATTTTTAGAATTGTTCAAGATTGAGTTTTGAATAAACAAGTGAAGAAGCTTTCTGTTTTGATTGGAATTACCAGTTTAGTTGCAGTTTTTTTTTTTTGGAGCAGATTATTTTCACTTCTATCTTTTGTTTTCTTCTTTAGGATGTTGGTTCTCTTTTTTCATGTTTATTTATCTCTCTTAAGCTGAACTCACATAGTGGGATAAATGCTTGGTATGTTGTTGCTCTTGTATTTCTCTCTGAACTTCTTAAACATCTCTTGGTAGCAAGATCCTAAATATCAGTGGACAAGAGAGGCTAGAAATGTGTCATTGTGTAACTTATAAAAGAAAACCTAGTGATAGTTCCTGGATAAGTGGGTTAGTCACTCCTATATATCTTCTAGATTAGATGCCTGACAAGTTAGTTTGCTGATACTGCATGTGATTAGATGTGTGTGGATAGGGTTACTTTATCTCTGGAAGAAATTTATATTACTGTGTAGCAATGGATGAAGCTGTTATGCTCAGAATTCAAAAACGCAAATATGGAGCTATATGAACCTGTGTTCTTGAATTCCTTTATAGTTGGTGATTAGGTTTTTCATAGTAGTTTAGATACGCCAATGAATGGGAAATTCCACTGGTACCGTATATGCTTTAACCAGTTATGGAGTGATGTATTTTACTAGGGAAAATTACACTCAAAAGACAAACACACCCCTAACATTTGGGAAATAACCGTGACTCTCAACTCTAGCTACACTTTCTCCCCTATTGTTGCTTCATTGATGTTAAAATTTCATTATGACGACAATACATTTTCTCTCCCCCTCCCTCTCTTCTCATATGATGAACTACCCAGAATTTGGTTGTTTTTTTGGTCTCTCTCTCTTCGGTTCAGTGATGGTTTAGCCATCATCGAACCAGAGAGAGGGAGAGAGATCGACAAACTGTGAAATTTTGGCTAGTTCACCAAACAGAGGAGAATAAAGGGGGAGAGAAAATTCAAGAGTATTTTTGTCACATTAGCGATTCTAACAATGATAAGGGAGAAAAGTGTAGCTAGAGTTATAAAATCAAGATAAGTCACTGTCATTTCTCAAATGTCAATGTTGCGTCTGTCTTTTTGCCAAATCTCAAGGGTGCTGAGTGTAATTTACCCATTTTCCTATTATTATCATGGCATTCTGGATGAATTTGGAACTAGTCGGTCAATTATTGGAGGCTTGGATGAAGCAGTAGATGGCGTTAGTATGGACATACTCCTACATTTTCCTTTGTACATTACCTGAAAAGATGTGGATTTGTGTTCTTACATTTGCTTGTCCTTTGTTTGAGCATGTGATCTGTTGACTTTGAAAATTCTGATCTGTATCGCTACTAGATTATGTTTATGGTTTCATCATCATTTGTGAAACCTTTTAATATTCTATCTTTCTTTTTTTGGATCCCGTATTCTCAAAGACCATATTATGTGGACGATCTTTTTTCAGCCCAATTTTTACAAACTTGCAACCAGATGAAATCTGACTAGTTTGGAAATAAGGGTCATATATATGGTGGATAAATGCCATATTTCCCTTTTTCTTCCTTAAAATTAGTGTAGTATTTGGATAAATGAGCTTGTCCGAGGAATTTCTCTTGCAGTAACTTTGTTCTTTATTAACTCATAGTCATGCTTTCATTATGTGGCAGGCCATGACCTCCCAAGGAGGGGTTGGTGCTAGCACACAGGGGCATTATGCCCCGGCAATTGCTGGGGGTACAATTGCCCAACCACGACCAACACAGCCCGTACCCATTGGATCTAATCTTGACATGCAAGGCTATGACTATGATAACGAAGAAATGACGAAACTTAGAGCAGAAAGAGGTGGAAGGGCAGGAGGATGGAGCATTGAATTAAGTAGGAAGCGGGCACTTGAAGAAGCCTTCAGTAGCATTTGGATTTGAGAACATATAGCCATCTGCCTCGTATTCTCCATTGCTTGCTCCTTCAAACAGGATGATGATGAGTCGTTTAGACATCTGAATAGTATTGACTGTATGTTTGTGTTGTTACTCATTCTAGTATAATGGCCTTTCATACATACATGAAAGCTGCAATTGTGCTACTTGTATTCTGGATTATCCATGTAAATGTTGCCAGGCTTTGCAGTAACTTGAGCATAGTTTTGTCTTTGGTTTGCAAGCATACAATCTTGGCTTATAAAGTGCATTGTGTGGTTTGTGGTACAGATACAAATGCAGAATTGCCATGAATGCATAATAGACAACAATAATGAACTCTTTCTTTTCGTTGCTGGACATGTTCTTCCCTTCTTTGTTGTCAATTCCCATACATCATGTTTCCATTGTTGCTAGGTTGATTTGACAAAGATTTAAGGTCCTTAATTTTTTTTCCTTTTAACTTTTGAAGTAATTTATGTTTGTTCACCGACTTTTCTTTTGTTAGATGCAACAAATACAGCACTCATGCATCACACTGTATTTACTTTGAAGGCAGTCGGGTACCAGTCATTTTTTCATGTACTATCAAGCAGTCGGCTGCAAGCATATTTCACATCATGGATGACATGGCAAGTAGTAACACGCCCCAGTGGCGGTAGCCATTAAGAGTTAGGCTTAAATAATGAATGGATTAAAGGTCTTAATTTGAATTGTCGTGTCTTGGACAAGATTTGTGTAGTTGCATCCGATTCTAAAGCAGCTGGGTTTAAGAATTTTATAAGCTAATAATGCCATCACTAATGAGTTGTCGAGAGTTATTAATACTAACTTAAATGGCTCGTGTGTGGAATGAGCAACGGTGTCAAATTGGGCAAGACTCATTCTGCACATGAGAGTCTCAAGACACTTAACCCCTTGTTCTAGGGGACAAAGTAAAAAATAAAAAAATAAAAACCAGGGCTAGCTTTGGGCAGCCAGATGTAGTAAAAGGAGGGAATTACCATTTGGTAATTTGGATAATGTGAGACTCAATTTACAAGGCTTCATGAGAGGAATCTGGGTATCAGACTTGGGACAACTGATGTTTATTGTGATCAATAGAGCAAGTATCCGACAAAAACCTTCACAATCACTATTCAGGCAAATCCAATAGAAACCATCTTTTAGAAGCGAGGATACTGAAGGCCCCCAGAACCTGCAAAAAACAAAAATAAAGCACAAACTTAAATGACGGGAGGAAAAATGTTCAAACGACTATCATTTAATAAGAATGAAGCTTTGAACAGGAAAATGTTCAAATAACGCTCTAGAAAAAGGGTATCTTGAAATAAGAAGTGAGGGCTCTTTCTTTTTGTTGGTTTTAAATCTTAATCATCAGATAAGACCAGAGCAAGCAGCAGAATGAAGATGAATACATAAAAAAATAAATAAGTTTAGGGAATTAGTTTCTGAAAAATAAAAGAAAAAACTCACCAATTCTGCATTTGTAGATGTCCAGTCCAAGTGAAGTCTGTTGTTGAGTGAAGGCAACTATACATATAAATTAGTTTGATGAACATCATAAACCCATCTGTTTCATCCACAAGGACCACTTAACAGCCTCTAAAAACTTATCGTTCTTTCGCAGCGCTGTGATCAGGTTAATGTAGGTTACTCTGTTGGGTACGATCCCATTTTCTCTCATTTCCTTCACCAAAGCCACAGCCTCTTCAACCATTCCCGCTACTCCATACGCCTTTATCAGCGTGTTATAGCCACACAGATCAGGTCCAAGACCGGATTCTTTCAGTTCCATTAGAACGCTAGCAACTTCCTCAATCCATCCTTTCTCTCCATATATATTGATCATAGTATTGTAGGTATAGTGATCAGAACCTGAACCTGATTCTCTCATTCTCTGCACAACTCTTCTAAAATTCTCCATCTGGCCTGCTTTCCCATAGGCATCCAACATACAATTATAGGCTTCAAGAGAAACTGAAAATCCATCAAATTGCATACTTCTGACTGTTGATGACATGTTCGTTAAGTTCTTGTCTCGCCCGTATGCTGCAATAAGAGTATTATAAGAGATGACATCAACCAAGCCTTGTTTTCTGGCCAGCCAGAACACCTTCCTAGCCTTTCTAAAGAGCCTGGATTTTCCATAAACGTGGAGCATAACATTGAAGGTAATGGTATTAGGTGCAAAACCACGCTGAAGCATCTCATCAAACAGCCTTGACAGCTCATCGACTGGCAATGCACGGGCGCAGCAGTTTATGACGCAATTGTACATTTCCTGATCCCAAGTGATTCCGGTCTTAGAGATTTTGTAATAGATCTCTTCCAACTTATCCAGCATGCTACATTCTTGATAAACGCGGAGCATATCTCGGAGAAGATAGACGTCTGGAGCAATGTTCTTTTGCTTACCCATCGCATCTAAAACAGAGCAGGCAGCTTGCAAATTCCCAGCTTTAACAAACATTCTTACTACAATGCTAAATGCAATCATGTCCATTGCTATATCCGAGGATTTTAACTTCAGATAAAGGTCCTCGGCTTCTCTGAACAGATTCATGGCACTATAAATGTCTATCATTGTGCACACAATGTGCAAGTTAGGCTTGTCGTCGGATTTTGGCATATGTGAGTATATCTTGACAGCATCTTCGAGACAACCCAAGTCCTTGCATGAGCAAATCAAAAGATGGTATAAGTTATCCTCAAAATCCCGATCTTTCCACTTCTTTTCTTGTAGAACTTCTATTGCATCATCCGCCATGCAGTGTTTTACATAAGTCACGACCAGAATAGAGCATGATGTCTGGTTATTCAGAACACGTTCATAAAAGGGACCTCTCAGAACCAGAGGCACTTTATCAAGCCTTTCAGCTCTCTCATAGGCTTGCAAAAGAATACCAAGGACTGAAGCATGAGGGCAACCCATCCTCATCATATCTTCTAGTGTCATAATGGCACCCTTTTCATCCCCATGCTTAGCTTGTAGATTGATCATGGTGTAGAGGTTGGATGAGTTGGGTTTAAATCCTGCCCGTTTGAGTTCCTTGTAATACCTCCATGCCTCCCTGTAATTGTTGACTCGACCCCACCCTTCAACCATGGACCTGTAAGTTGCTTCATCAGGCTCTAGTTGAATGCTACTCATCTTCTGGAATAGGTGGTTTGCAGCCTCCATTTTTGATATCTTGCCATATCCGGTGATCAATGTATTGTAAGCTATTACATTCGGCGAAAACCCAGCTTCCTGCATCGAAACCAACACCAGCTCAGCATCCTCCATTTTGCCTTGCTGACTATATGCATTGAGTAGTACCAACCAATTCTCTTTATTCAAGATTACTTCATCCTCTCCCAGGAAGCTAATAACTTTCTCCGCTTTATCATATAACCCCAAACGGGTATAGATTGTGATCATTGCTGAGTACGCAGACTGACATCTAAGTCCAAAACTCCTCATTTGAGAAAATGCAAACTCTGCCTCCTCAACATTCCAACCCTTCTGATAAAGACTCATGAGCATGCCAAAAGTAGCCTCATTAGGCCGAACCCCATTCTCCAACATCATATGAAACCACTTTCCACAAACACCCACATGCCCCCTTTTAGCACAAGCATAAATAAGTGTGTTAAAAACCTGAAAATTCAGTTCGCAAACTGAGTCACTAGTCATTTCTCGAATCATTGCCTCTGCCAGATCCCAGTCCTCTTTCCTACCAACAATTCGAAGAGCCAAGTTATAAGCAGTTACATTCTGCTTCAACTTTCCCTTACTTCTCATCCACCCGAAAAACTTTTCGGCTTTGCTATCACTACACTTCTCTAGCTGTTTCAAAACAAGGTTGCAACGCTCCAAACTCAAGTCATCTGCAATAACATCAATATCAGCATCAGACACATTTTCATCAAAGGCAAAAAAATCCAAACTGCCTTTCTCACTTACAAACATGGGTTCACTTTCTTGTTCCCTCACGCTACGATTCCCTCTAGAAGAGAGCTCCAAATTCACATCTCTAATCACTCTCTTCACACCCCTAAACCTTCTCCACACATTTCTCCTGCCCCTCCTAAACTCCTTAGCCAAATTCAGGTCTTCCAAAACCAAACCCTCATTGCCCAAATTCTTATTTGCACAACCAACAGGATTTTCAGCTTCTTTTGAGCCTGGAATCTCCAAAAACGCGGTATCTAACCGGGAAACCCTAGTTTTCTTGAGCTTGCCTAAAGGGCTGTCGAGATAAACGCCAGTTATATGCAAATTACCCACAAAAGCAGAGATTGAACGCTGACCCAGCAACTGGGAAGAGCCAAATGTGGAGCCAACGTTCTTGGGCTCCAATGAAATGGAGAAATTGAAAGAGGCCATGAGGTGGAGTGGCCAAGAATGCAACTTTCTTGCGTCAATTCATTGGAACTCGACGAAATCCAGGGCAAAATAAATATAAAAATTCAGACCCAACACAATATTTGATCAGGGGAAATGAATTTCTTGCAACTCAGTTTGATCGAAATCGAATTTCTGAGAAGAGAGTTTTGGGCGACATACCAGAAGGAAATTGGGAGTCCGTTGAGATAATGGACGTTAAAATTAGTGGACGAAACATGACCGTTAACTGGACCGTCCTCTATATTCTCTCACTATCTACTCAACCAAGCTTCTGAAGACTTGTTTATGCTTTTCAATTCTAAAAAACAAAAGTGGAAAATTTGAATCTTGATATGGCGTGATACTGTACGTCACCAGTAGATTGAAGCTTTATATTATGTTATTTGTATCGGATAACATAATATTTAAAAACGTTAAAATTAGAGAGAGAACGTGAACCTTATTCCCTACGTGATCGCATTGGACAAATTGACGCGAGCAAGCTCAATGCAAATAAGGGAATATTTATGTAAGGCAAAGAGAAATAGTATGCTGTTTGATACATAAGACCAGGAGCATGATGTGAAGCAAATGTCTTATGTCTCCCTCCCAACCCATCTCAATTAAACCAAAATTTTCTAATTAATTTGAGTTTAAAAAAAACTCATAAAGACTGAGTCTGTAAAGTATAACTAGATATCATTCTTGTTTTAATATTATTTTGATTTTGATCACATGGTCAAATAAGGTTTTAGACATGTTGAAATGGATTTAGAACTAATTCAATATAATTTAGATAAATAATTGGAGGATTGGTTCCTCCAATTCCTATAGAGATGAGATTAGGATTGATTTTTTCTCAATTAAATTTGAGTTTAGGGATGAGTTTAAAATATTTGAATTTGGAATGAAAAAAGACATTCTTTGTCCCGGTTCCTGCCTAGCCCTATTGTCATTCCTTGGCTAGAAAAGGGACATTTCAGTCCCAAATTATTAAATAGTTAAAGAACATAGAATTAACTATAAGTGCATCACTAAAAATATGTATGTAGCTTTTACGGATATAGTGCTTAGAGTTTCATATAGAGTATCGGAGTTTAAATTAATGCGACTTGAAAGATAAAATTATTGTTAAAAGATACTATTTAGTTGAAAAATAATAATAACGTTAAAAGATAAGTTCTGCATAAACTGTATTGAATGTCCAGCTCTAAGTGTGTATAGACTGTGTTCGTATTCAAATTTATCCAAAAAATATATTAGGAGAAATGTCATGTGTCCTTAAAAATTAGCAAGGAGAATTTCGAACACTCACTACAAGAGGTTTGATTTTTTCCGGCGGTTAAAAAACTGCCGGAAAAAGCAAAAAAATCGCCGGGAAAATTTTTACCGGCGGTAATTTTATCCGTCGGAAATACGTCCGTCGGAAAATATTACCGGCGGTTCTCAACCGCCGCGAAAAAAAATTACCGACGGTTTAGTCAAACCGCCGGTAAAAATAATAATTCCCGGCGGTTACTAAAATCTGCCGGCAAAGTTTTTTATTTACCGGCGGCTTAAAACCGCCGGTAAAACATCATTACCGGCGGTTTAAAAACCGCTGGTAAATTAAAACCTTTACCGGCGATCAAAAAACCGCCGGTAAAACATTATTACCGGCGGTTTAAAACCGCCGGCAAATTTTTTATACCGGCGGTTTATAAAACCGCCGGTAAATCCGGCTATTTTAAAAAAACTGCCGACGGTTTAAAACCGCCGGTAATAATATCATTACCGGCGGTTTTTAAACCGCCGGCAAAAGTGTTCACAACGATAAACCAAAAAACCCACCGACGATACTAAAAAATTTTTTTTTACAACCTGTGTGCTTGTATAACATTAATCAAATGCAATCAAAACCTGTATAACAAAAAATCACCAACAATTTTAAAAGATTCACCGACTACACACAACTAGTATAACAATTGTATAATAGATCTATATAAATACCATTACAATTTCAAAAGATCAATCTTGTCACGTCTCATTACTATTCCATTTTTGTACATACAAATCAACCCTTAAACTAAAACATGTCCAAGTGACCTCAAATAACCCTTGACTACACCACCATGCTGCTTCAACCAAAATTGCATATTATATTTTTTCGATCTGCATTGAAAAACAATAAATCTATAAGTATGTGCATTAACTATGAAATTGCATAAAACATGTTCAAAATTGCATAACTATATACAAAAACACTTACATTTGAAACCCTCCATGGTATTGTAGTTTTACTGTTATTAGCATCCCTCAAGACACGCATCCCAGAAAATTGTCGAGGCAATGGATATAAAGGTTTCAGCACTTTCTGAATACTAATTTCAACAAATTCATTACCTAGCTCTACTCCCCCTACAGATTTGGTCGGATCAATGGATACAATGATTGCCTCAACAACAATATGGCGAGGTATTCGTCCATTCATCAAGTGAACAAATTCACTAATCTGTCATATCATACAAAATAATAAGAATTACTTAGTATATAATATCATGAGTATCCATGAGAATGATAACAAAGCAAGGTGTTCTTTTATTATTTTTTCATATTAATTTGGTATCTTTTGGTATGAATTTTGCGTGACAACAAGACATAAAACCATTTCTTAACGTAGATACTAAACTTCCACTTCCTAATCTAGCATGTAACATAAAACTTGCAACATCAAGAAACTATCCTGCAAGCAGTCAGAATTATTTGCCCATCATGGCTCCTTGTCATTTCTACCGGCTATCATCGGTTATTTGACTTTTTAAAGTTGAAAATTGACCTGTTAATTAATTTTATTTTATATTATTAAAATCATAGAATACACATACAATCTAAATTGTTCTTTATTCTTTAACATTAATATATTAATAATATTTATTAAGCTTAACATTAATCAATCAATCTGGAGCCTAACGCTATAAGGCAACAGTTTGGATTTGGAATGCTTATCCTTGGGAAGATCATAAAAATGGAAGCCAATATGGCTACAACAATTCTAGTAAGAGCTTTCTTCCATGTTAATAATAATGTTAACAATCATCAAATAAAACTAAGCAAATTTCCAGAATGCTTTGGCCCAATCCAAATTAATTAAGCACAGTTAAGTCTTGTTAGATCACGGCTTTAACAAGGGCTTCCTCTCTTACCAAAAGACAATACACAATTGTGAGAGATAGTTATCAGTGTGAAAAGAATGCTGCCAAAAAATCATGCTAGCTGAAGTTACTTACAATAAAGAACATGTTCAAGGTTGTTAAAATCGGAATTTTAAGTGGGATCGACAAAGGGTTCGTAAAATCGTATCGTAAAATCGAATCGTAAAATCGTAAGATTTTAGAGATAATTAAAAATACCCTTTAATTTTTGTAAATATATGTTTATAATAACATAATTTTGTAGAAAATGAATTAATATCATTTAATAACCTAATTATTCCTTATTATAATTGAAAAGATGATATTTCCAAAATATAGCTCAAAAACTAGCAGGTTGGTATAGGCAATTTAAAGGCAAAATATAGGTAATTTAGAGGTAAAATATAGTTTAAAATTCTTTAGAGGATGCTTCCAACGTCTTCTATTAGATTTAGATTGCAATTTTTTCTTGATTTAACATTGATTAAATCAAGTAATATCCCGATTTGGAGTTGGGTGGTCCATTAATTAATTACTTATTTGTCTTGATTTACTTATGCAATCAATGTTAAATCAAGTAAAAATTATAATTTAAATCAAGTAAATTGGAACTTATACAATTAATGTTAGATGCTATGTGACATTGGAACTTATGCAATCAATGTTAAATCAAGTTCCAATTTAGAGGCAAAATCTAACAATTTATTGCATAAGTTCCAATGTCAGATGCTATGTGACATTGAGACGTTGAAAGCATCCTCTAAATTACAACTTAAATCAATGGAGGTCTTTGAATCGTAAAATCGTTTGGGGATCTCTGAAGCGTAAAATCGTAAAATCGTACATGTAAAATCGAGATTTTATAGGATTTTATCCCAAATTGGATTTTACATGGGATTTGAATCGTTTGGGGGTCTTCGAATCGTAAAATCGTAAAATCGTACGCATAAAATCGGGATTTTAACAACAATGAACATGTTGCACAGAAATGGTCATTAGTTCAGTTCCCAGCTGGAGACACAACTAGGACATGAATGTGAGGTTTTGATGATGAGCTCACGTGTTGGTGTTGGGTTGCTTATTTGTTAATGTATTTCCATCTAAGTAATATAAGTATGTTTGTTGTTTGTTAATTATGTATTTGCAACCTATTGTTATCTTTGTTATTTGTTAATGAATCTCCAATTGTGCTTCAAGGTTCTAGAATAACTGATCAATCTAGGAGTGAAGTTATTAGTTATTTATGTTCTTGCCTTCTCTCTTCTCTTGGCTTGCCATCTGTTTTATGTTCTATTTATTGTCTTTACGATACCATTAAAGAAGAATGCTCATGGAACAATGAGCAGAGATCCTGCTTTATTCAACCATTTGTGCAGCTCAAAACTTTTGACTGATCATTAAGCATATTATTGCTCTTCCTCAATTGATTGCAGCTTTGAGTTGATTAAATGTTGAGATCAAGGTTAGAGAAGTTATTCATCATTGCAAATGCAACACCTTTTGTAGCATTTATCTAGAATTCATGTTTGTTTGATTAGACAAGTTTTATGCCAGATTCATGATCAAAGATCAGTTTTGCTATTACACGTGAAACCAGGGGATCAGAGATGCCTCAGAGATAACCAGTGGAGCAAGATCAGAGATGTCAACAAGACGAGCCAAGGAGGAAGAAATGGCTTGGAGGTTAAGCGAAGTGGGAGAGCAGCTGGAAGCAAGTAAAGCCAATGAAATGCAGCAGAAGGGGAAGCTGGAAGCTGTGGAAGGGGCCAAGGAGGCACTGGAAGCTGAAATGAAGAAACTGAGAGTGCGGCAGAGCAGTGGAGAAAAGTGATCGATGTTGAAGTGTACACAAGCTTTGTTGGTTCTCCCAGCCTCGGTGACGATACAAATTATGGTTTTGGGAGCAGAAAGAGGAAAAGCTATGGTATTAGAATGTTTAGGGACTTGTGGAAGAAGTAAGAGCAAGCCCTCTTGAAAGGGTTTTGATCTTCCAGGCTGGTAGAAACAAGGATTCCATTCGATGTGTGATCTACCAGGGAAGGTTACGAAGAATTAAGAAATGGCCAAATGGGGGTGCTGGCCCTGAGCTGGCACTGGCAGAGAGTGAAGAAAGGAGATGTTTTGATTTGTCCTTTTAACATCTGGTTGAAGTGTTTGGTGGCCAAATGGTCTGAGCTTTTAAGGCATTGTCACATGGGGTGTGAGAAAGCAGGAACAGTGCTCTGCGTGTTTGTTGGGGATCTATGAAGAGAAGAGAAGAGAATTTCATTGTCACATGGATGCATGGACCCAACTTTCAATGTAAATTACGTGTCCGAGATTTGATAAAAGGACAGATATATTCCCAACATATTTAAAAATTCCTTAGATTTTCGCTTTCCCCTTTTTTCGGCAAACTAATTGAAATCTCTCTCTATCCCTATGCCTATCCCTCCCTCCTTTTTGACGAAGTTAGTTTGTGAGAAAATATAATGGTATTTTTGTCATTTTAACCAATATAATGGGAAATCTCTCTTCTTTGCTATGTAGTAGTCTTCTCTGCTAGTGTAATGGTGATTGATAAATCAGTTTGCGTTTATATTGGTTTGGCCTCTTGGGTCATCATCATCATGTACACAAACACTATTATTAAGCTCTTAGATCCTCAAAGATGGCCTTGTTTTGCTGCTCTATCAGGTTTGATTAAGTTTTGAAGGCCACTTTATGGCACATGGACTTCCCCCAACTGTAATCCTGAAAGAAATGGCTCACTGTTGTGTCAACTGTGATCAAGGGAAAATGAACAACTATATGAGTTGATTATGTTTACTGTAGTACCACGTTATTGTGCTAAATATAATACCAATCATATGCTAATAAACGTTCATACAAGATAAGTTGGTGGCATCATACAATTAAAACATCATCTATAGTTCTAATATACATATTGAGTTTGATGATCACATTCTGGTACTGATAATCCACAAATTTCAAGCATCTAATCTATTTGATAGCGAATTACCTCTAAATGATGATCATATTCTGGTATTGATAATCCAGCACATTCAGCTTCGGGTGATGGTGTGCTTGCATGTGTAGCAGAAGCACTAGCATATGAGGATGGCTATATTTCAAAATAGTTTAGTTAATATATATAGTAAACATGTAATTTTAAATCAAATGCACTAATGAACGACATACCTGTCTCGGTTGTGGTATATTGTCTGGAGCTGGTGGTATATGTCCCATTGCCTCAAGTATTGCACGAACTTGCATTTGAACTTGACTTTGGATTTGAACTTGAAATTTTTCTTCTAGCTCGGCAGTAATTTGCGCACGCATTTGGTCATACTGCTCTTGAGGCACTTGATATTGTTGTCTTTGTCTAACCTTAGTTGGGCATGTTCCAAGTCCTCCCATCCTTACCCTGCCATGCCCATCTTTGCCTAGTATTTGAGTAAAGACATCCTCTAGCGAATCTGGAGTTTGTTCATCTGTGGGTATTTGTGACAACCTTTCATCCATTTGTTCCTCAAAAAACATTTCACAAGTTAGTTACATAAGTCGACAAGTAAAAGAAACAAAATATATCTACAACTTTCAAATTTTAGAAATATATACGATTATATATGAAGATGTAGAATCTACTATCTCTCCGCTCTTTTTGGTGTGTGTCTTTTTAAAAAGCTTGATTCTATCTGGCTCATCTCCACTTTCAATAGTCATCTAAAAACATATATAAGATATGAAATATATTAAATATTTAAAGTTTAGGCATTACTAATTAAATTATCAATAAATATATATAACTAATATCCATTCTATTCTTACCTGGTGTCTAACCTGAGGATGTGATCGCCTACCACTAGTGTGACCCATCTTTTGCTTATCTCGATTGGCACGATTTGTCACACTACGTTCCTACTTGTAATATGATATTAGAACTAAGCATAGATAATCCATCTGATATATCTACCCATACATAAATCATACATACCTGTGTTTGCTCACATCCCCAATACTCCACAAGAATCTTCCACTGTTCTGGGTCCACCCCAGGCGGTATTTTTGACAGACGAGCTGCATCTGTCTCATGGCAATCATAATGCCTCTTCAATGTGGCTTTGTATTCTCTCCATTTCTTGGAAGCATGTTGCAAGCAAATTGATTTCCATGTTGTGGGTACATCAGTGTTATCCTGCAATAATATCCTTATTAGAGTATAAAAGTTTAGAGTCAGATAACTAAGAATCAGAGATGTTATTTACTTACCAAGACCTCTTGCCAGATGCGCTCCTTATATGGTTCCATCCCCGGTGATCTCCAATCAGTAAATGTAAGGGGAGCAATACTCCTTACCATCACACCTAGTTGGGTTTCCAACTTAGTTGCCATCTCCCCAACTGGTTGTCCTTCAGCATCAAATTCAATATGAATCTTCTCCTTTCCCCACTTTGAAATTTGTCTTGATATTCCTCTTCCTTTCTTGGCAGTAGATGACATAGAGCTTGTACCTGCTAAAACATAATACCACAATAAATTCAGATTGAATTAGGAAAGAATAATAATTTTTGGTATTTACCTTGCTGACTATGTGAGTTTTGGGGGTTGGATTGTGAGTGGATCAAGTCCTCTTCAGGATGATGGAGATGTGGCGGGACTGGGTTTGGGTTTGGATGATGGGATGGAACTGATTGTGAATCATCGTGGTGTGAATCTATACTACGTGACATGGATCCAAATGGCCAACGAGTCTGCCTCTTAGGTGCCATCAATGTAATTGCCTATTATTGATTTGAATGTAAAAAACAATCTGTTAGCATATCAATTTAGGTTAAACAAAAATAACAAATCAAAACATAAAAAGCTAAAAACATAAACATATATACATACCACATCATTAAATATTATGCAAGGAAGACATATACATGCCACTTCAATATTAGAAATCATTATCATCACTGTGTGCAGTATAAGAAATGGAATTGTCGTCATCATCTGATATATCGACTAGCATACCATCCTCATCAGATTCTCCAGAAGAGTAGTCTTCATCAGATTCTCCTAACTCTGCATGTAAGGACTGATCATTGTTGATTTCAACATGATTACTAATTAAAGCATCTTCCTCGTCACAGCTCCCTACCACATTTCTTTTACCCATGTTATACAAATCTCTAGGTGTCATCTTCATGACAACGTACCATTCTTCATCAAGAGGATCAGCCACATACCACACTTGTGATGCTTGAGTTGCAAGTATAAAAGGTTCGTCTGTTGGTTTATTCTCTTGATACATTAAACAATTAAAATTTACAGTTATGAAATTCAAACTGTCAACCTTCATCCCTCTGTTATTGTCAACCCAATCACACTTAAACAAAACAAATTTGAATTCGTTAGAGTATCGTATCTCAACAACATCTGTTAAGACTCCATAAAAGGTAACATCACCACTGATAGGACGTTTATCTTTTGAACTAGCATAACTTTCAGTATTTGCATTTAGTAATACTCCACTGTTTTGAGTCATTCTTCTCCTTTCTCGACGCCTCGTGTGGAATTTGAATCCATTTACGATGTACCCAGAATACTTCCATGCCCATGAGTGAGGCCCAGCAGCTAATGTTTTCACTTCATTGGGTACATTGTGACCACTTACTTGCAATTCATAAACCTGTTTTGTAACATGTTTATAATTCATTACGCAAATAAATATATGCAAATTCTAAAATGAGTAGATATGGATGTTTAGGGTGTGGTGGCAGCATGTTAAGACTTACATGTTTTTGAAACCATGATGGGAAGTTTTCATGGTGTTTTTGTGTAATTTCACGATTGCTAGCACATCTTCTTTCCAATCTAATGGATTGTAAGTGTGTCCTGCATTGTATGCAAATGATAAGAATTATGAAATTAAAGTACACATTTTTTTTTATTATGAAATAAAATTGATTAACCAGATTAAGTTATAATAATCTTACTCTCGATAAGATGAAATTGTACTACAATTTGCTAGCACAATTTCTTAGCCTCCCGATACGATCGTGGCAATGACACTCCTTCTGGAAATGCCTCATTCAACAACTCAAGCAACATATCAAATATTTTATCCGACAACCCACCCAATACCTTCAAGTGTTGTAAACGAACAATAAATGATAATGTCGTGAAGTTCTTACAACCAGGCCATAACTCTGTTTCTGCCTTCTCCAACAATTCATAGAATCTCGTAGCTTCTTCACTACTTCCAGCATTGTTTATGGGAACTCCATGTGCATCATGTATCATTCCCACCATATCATCTCCAATATTACATTCCTGATCTTGAAATTCTTCTCGACTATGACGAGGCACATATAACTCTCCATGAACCGTCCATATTATGTAATTAGTGTCAAACCCATTCAAAATAAGATGTTCCTCCACAACATCTCGTTTATGAAAATATCTGTTAACACATTTAATACACGGACAATATATGCTTGCCCCAGGAGACTTATGTCTATAGGCAAACTGAATAAACTCCTGAATTCCTTGTTCGTATCGAGGATCTAGCCTGTTTGATATGTTAATCCAACTCTTATTCAGCTCCATTAGAATAATTTATATATCAAACCTGCTAAAAATAAGGATTCAAAGATTGAATTATGCAACTTTTATAAGAATAATATAGAAAATATATAAAAAATATTAGCACAGACAATTTCCCTCATCAATATGGATGGATATACATGCATGTAGGATGATGAATGAACCAATTCTCTCAAGGCATGGTCAAAAGTAGTTTAAATCCTTGCAGTCCTTTTCAAGAGTAGTTTAAATCCTCTTGTCTTACGATAGCAAGGTGCTTTGCCCTTCCTCTCCCAAAGGGCGCCCCATATTGTGGCTAGCCGTTTCTTGCTCATACCATATAAATTTGTTATATACATTTTTAGAATAAAAAATTATGCCTAATAAAGGGTAAATTATATGCTGTACTAATTTGAGTTGGTATCTTAAACCCTAAACCGATAAAAATATATTTAAATAGTAATTTTCATCAAAACCATTGGACCATGTAAAACAGTATTTATAAGTTAAGCATCATATTGCTACCTAGAAATAGTATGGCGGGAACTACAAACGAAGATAAAAAATGAACATTGGCACTACAGCAATTAGGACAAGCCCATCTAAAACAAATAGCAGCTAGACATCCGACGTGGAGATAGTAAGAACTTTGAACTGCATTGTATTCATAGGTTACATAAAGCAAGATTCTATAACATTTCAGGATATATATATATATATAGATAGACTATCATGTAATATACACGTAGGGTACGTATATACAAGATAGTGACTAACTTATATAGTTCAGAACTATTTCATTGAATGACAACAATAAGAGAATTTCAAAGAAAAGGACACTGTACCTAGCATCGGTATGAACCCACTTATTTATGGCATTAATTTAATTATTATTAGCAGACAAAAGGGTCCAATTAATATTTGTTTGGTTGTTGTCTCTCAAGAGTTAGAAGACTTCTTGGAGATAATCAACAACCTTTTTGTCCAGTTGAAATGCCTTGGCCAAAAGATAAGGGTTAATCTTGGGATTGGAACCAAATACTGCATTCGCAATGGTAATAACACCAGGATTTTGGCTGCTTAGACCAGCAATCGCGACAGCATTCTTAGTCTTTGCCACATTGAACTGGAAATGAATTAAAAACAAGCTGCGTACATTCATTGGGTCACAATTTCAATTTAATTGATACATTATTATTAAAAATTAAAGAGTTGTAGGTGTTTATGTCTACACGTGTATTTTTTATTTTTTTAATAAAAAAATAATAATTAAATTAAAATTTTATCTCTAATTTAGATAAATAATAGTACTCTTAAATATATTTATGTATGTATACAATTTTTGTATAAAATTACATAACTTATCTTTGAGAATTCTAGTCCACTAGACTAATTCATTAATTTGGACATGTTTAGTATTGATATGTTATGTTAATACTGTGACTATTAGGTGATGTGATGCTTTACTTTTTATTTTGTTATGGTGTGAAATATTAATATTGGTTCAATGTATAAATGCATCCCTCTTAACTTTTTATTTTTTTTTTATTTAGTATTCTATTTATATTCCTAAACTAATTAATTTCACATTATATGAACATTTGACCAGTTTTGGAAATGCCTTTAAAATGCACATTTCCACCTAATGTCTACATTAGTGCACTTAATTTTTATGATTTGGTGGTAAAATTTGTCCATGTTTAGGTTTGCATTGGACAAATCTCTTTCTCTAAAAAAATATAAAAAAAAAAACTGCTGGATTCCACGCTTTGCAGTGCGAAATAAACCCCTCTTAATTTGTCATTTTATACATATGTACATGTTGGGATGGGATGGGAATGCTAACGCAGCTGAACCCATCACCAATCCCTTTTTTCCATGCATTTGTCCATTTCATTAGTATGCCAACCAATCCACTCCACTCTATTCATCTTTCCATTTCTAGCTGGTTTTAGATTTAGGTAAAAGTCTTGAATGTTATATCTTAAAATTATTTGATAGGTATTTCAAAGTCAAGATGAGAAATTATGAGGTTTTAGAAGTGGACTCTTACGTGAATATAGGCTCATTGAACTTTACTCCAAATTAATTTACTTTTTTAATTAATTTTCTAATCCTAATTGTTTTAAGCTTTAATTTTGGACTTCAGGCTTTTCTTTTTCCCTTTATAATTAGAGTTTGCTATAATTCCTAATCTATATATGTACAAGTGTGGATTCTTTTCGTCTGCTCCAACCATAATCACAATCTCAGTCAATCTGACAAGCCCATAGGAGTTGAGCTCGGCCCATCCCCATTATAACTCATTCCAAACAAATCAGTATATGCTATCTGTCTCCACGGACAAGTGTCCATCCAAGGTAGCTCATCATCGCTAATTGCATCTATAAATACAGACACCAACTTAGCCTATAAATGCAACCAAAATCAAAGCACAAAGCACAAGCATATCATAGCATCACCACTAACTGGTAAAACAAAATCAAAGCACAAAGCACAAGCATATCATAGCATCACCACTAACTGGTAAAACAAAATCAAAGCACAAAGCACAATCAAATCATAACATAGATGATGCTACTGATCTGGAACGGAGAAACAGAGGATCTGGGATAACACGCAAGATTCATACGTATAGACAGATAAATAAACAATAGAGATACATTATACACAAGCTGGAGACAAACCTGATCAAGGAAGAACAACTATCGCGGAGCAATCGAACTGTAATTTACCCCAATTCCAATCACCACTTCTCTGGTTGCATGTGCGACTGATCAGTGAGCGAGGGAGGGCGAGGCCGAGGGCGATAGCGCCTGAGAGTGAGCGAGGGAGGGCGAGGCCGAGGGCGATAGCGACTGAGAGTGAGCGAGGGAGGGCGAGGCCGAGGGCGATAGCGACTGAGAGTGAGCGAGGGAGGGCGAGGCCGACTGAGAGTGAGCGAGGGAAGGCGAGCCGAGGCGAGCGAGCGAGGGAGGGCGAGGCGAGGCGAGCGAGAGAGCGAGGGAGGGCGAGGCGAGGCGAGCGAGGGAGGGAAGGCGAGGCGAGCGAGGGTGATCGAGGGAGGCAGCGAGGGTGATCGAAGGAGAGAACCGGTTAGGGTTTGCAGGGGGGGATTTTGGAAGAAATCGAAGGGGTTAAAAACGCGCGCGGGGATTATATAGATACTATCCCCGGCGGTTTTAAAACCGCCGGTGAAGGGAAAACATAACCGGCGGTTTAAAAACCGCCGGTTATGGTCAACATCACCGGCGGTTTTATAAAACCGCCGGAGATGTGTATGCTATAACCGGCGGTTTTATAAACCGCCGGTCATGTTGACTCCATTACCGACGGTTTTAAAAACCGCCGGTAATTTTAACGTTTTACCGGCGGTTTTTAAAACCGCCGGTAATGGTAATGTTTTCCCGACACTTCACGAAACCCCCGGGAAAACTTCGCCGGCAATACCACTTTTCCTTGTAGTGACTCCAAAGTGAATAAAAAATATATATATTTAACCTATAATAAGGTATTATAAATAGGCTCCCGTGCATTCTAACTACTTCTTCTTGATTATCATTATTTTTCAATTCTTCTGACTAAAGTATAGGACAACTATATATTTTGTAAAATTATTTTAAAATAATTTTACCTATCATACAAGATTGGGTATAGAAAATTAATTATGCAAAGCAATAAACCTATACAAGATATCTCAAGCTAGGGAGAAAAATTAAAAAAAATTATATAAAATACAAAGATAAGTCCATGTAAGAGAAATAGGTGTAATATTCCAAAATTGACTAATTCAAGTTTGATTTGATCTTAATCTTAACCTCATTTCAAACTCAAATATTAAAAGAAGGCACTCATGTATATAAATGAGCTATGATAAAGAGATTAATAGCTTTGATTATAATGATTAGTATATGACAAATATCGAATATTATAGATTATAAATAAAATACAAATGATTAAAATGATAATCATTATGCAGTACATTATGAAATATATCATCGTAATAATTTGAATATGATTGTTTTTGACACAAAGAAAGAGTATATATTTACAATTTGAATATAATTGTTCAAATAAATTTATCTCTTTAGATAAATTTATTTTAAATTTTACAAATAAAAAAAATTAACCAATATATCCTTTAGAATACTTGCCGACGGGGAGTTGGAGGAGTATTAGGAGGGTATCAAAGTAGCACAGGAACCTCTGCACATGGGGCAAGAACCAGTGGTCGGCAGCCAGGCGAAGAGGCAGTTTTTATGAAACAAATGTGAGCAGGGCGTGGCGGCAACCGTCATCCCCGCAAAAATTCCCTGCAAACAAATCGAACACTCCTCCTCTTCACCGCCGTCGAATGGCTTCACTTCCACAGCTGCCTCCACTTCGCTAAGCCCCAACGGTTCCTCCATCACCACGGGCTTCAATCGACCGCAGCGACACGGCTTCTGTACAAGCGACAACAACACACTACGAATCACTTCAACTTCCGCCGTCGACACCAACTTCCCTTCGCCCTTTTCGCAATCGACCGGTGCCGCCATTATCTCCGGCATAGTTCTTCTCCTCTTAGCTCCCGACTCGATTGAATGGTATCCCTCAATGCCGTCTTTGTTATTGGTTTCGAAGGCTGCCGGAAAGTCCCGTTTCGCTGAGAGCGTCTTGCCATTGGAAAGGTAAACGTCAGACACTATTACGATATACGGCTTCCTTGTGGATGGTTCTTCTTCTTCTTCTTCTTCTTCTTTTTGGAGGTCGAATTTGAAGCAACTAAGAAGGCATAGGGGAATATCCTTCTTCAGTCTCGCTTTCGTGTTCTTGGCGAAGTGGGGAGCGATCTCGATGGCCTGAGAAACCAGGTCTTCAATGGAGGCTCGAGTCGACAAAGATTGGAGTTCGAAAGCCACCATGGAGTGGAGGCAATCTTGAGCAGTATTCCTCGTCGCGGACTTCATGATCCGGAACAAGAAAAATCCTTGGGAATTGTATATGACGTGGAGCTTTTCGTTCCATCTGAAGACTCGAACGTTGAGATCGTCCACTCGTTGCATGGCGCTCTCTCTCTCTCTCTCTCCCTCTCCCTCTCCCTCTCCCTCTCTTGGAACAAATGAATGAATAATTGTTGTTGAATTCATGGAGGGTTGATTTGGAGGAAAAGTGATATTTATATACAGATCGGACAATTAAACAGAAAGCTTGCTAGAGAAGGGTTATTAATTCATTTTGGATTGGGATTGGGATTTGGATTGGGATTTGGATTTTAATTTTCAGATGATATTTTATTTTTGTAGGGATATTTCATGTCATAAAATCCAATAAAAACCCATACTTAATTTACTAAACTCTCTTTCATATTCTTGTAAAAATAAATTAATCATAATATTCAATTAATCTCAAATAATTATACATATTTTATATTATAAATGAATTATAAATAAAAATACTAAAATTACCCTTATTTTAAATAAAAATGGGGTGAGATGATTTGAGAGGAAAAAAAATAAAGAAAAATTGAAAAAAAATATAACCATTAATCAAAGAAGATAAATGAAGATTAAACTTTTAAAATTAAAAGAAAAAATATAATGTTTGAAATTTCAATCAAAAATTGTATTTACTGAAGGGAAGAAGAAACAAGAAAATTCAAAGAATTGAAGGCCTGAAAGTTCAATTAAAAATCGTATTTACTCAAAAGAAAAAAATTCAATTCTTTAGACATTATTTTTATTTCACAATTTAAAGATAAATAGGAGACTAATTTGCTTTTGTGATTTAAAAAACGAATTGGATTTCGCTTAAATTATAAACTGATTGGCTTTTGCACTTCTTTAGAGATCGATAAAATTAGGATTTTGTTTAACTTTATAGGCTGATTAGGGTTACTAGTTACATTTTTCATTTTTTCCTATCGAATCATCAATTGATGCCACTCTTTAAAGTTTGATATATGCCTAATTGTTTAAATTTAATTAAGATATATACTATAACTATTTTTTTTTGGCGTATAGATCTATATTTTTATATGGAAAATAATATCAAAGGAAGTTCTCCATCAAAATTAAATTTACAAAGAAATTAAATGTAAGCACCCCCGCTCGGATATCCCAATCACTCGGAGTACTACCTGAACGGGAGCGCCTACGGAATAAGAAAGAATGAGACACAAGACATGAACTACCTTAGCATGCATATACAAGAACTAAAACAACGGAAGCTAAACTATACACATACATGCCCTACAGGTACATCGCTAACTCAACAGTCACATGATAAATAAATGAATACAAATTCCTGTGCCAACATACATGAGTTACGAGGAATGACTTGGCACAGTAAAAAATAATAGGGTAAATCCCTCTCAAACATTAGAGTTGACGGGGACTGACGGAACTACCTGTATACCATACCGACTCTGCCACTAGATGCTATCTCCATTACCCTTAACCCACGCTGCCATTACCTGGAATGATGGAAAGTAAAGTGAGTCGAGAGACTCAGCAAGCATAAGGAAATGAAAGCAGTAGACTGAACATATTCAGTAAACTCTCCCCAGAACACCAATCCCCAAGCACACACAAGTCATGAGACGCCCAACACAGTATAAAAATGTAAATAATAGCACGTATTAGTCTTTAGGGCCTACACAAGACACATGGCACCCAAGTCCCATATCAATCTGCCGCTGCCTTGAAAGGCAACATAAACCTCCAACAAACCTGTGCGCGTCGTCCCAGGTCGGTGCTCCCGTCACCCGAATGCTCGCATCGGTCCTCCTGACACCCGAGTTGTAGAATAGTCGAGCCGTAGGCTCTTTTGGAACAGTCTTCCCATCCGAGACCTGTGAACTGTCAGTAATCATGCAATGCACATAAAAATGCAATGGCATAGTGAGTATCAAGGTGATACACTGGCGCCCATACATTCAGACATCAGGCTATGCTCCACCCACATAATAAACCACATGCGATGCATATGCTTGTGCCAGATGCAAACTAACCTCGCTAGAATGTCCGTGTCCAAGCATACTCAATAAATGAATACCCTAACATGCATCCCGAACCCATGTGCATATCAAACTATGAACAGTAACACAACATATCAAATCATGCAGTAAAACACATAATGGCAAAGTTAATCAGCAGTGTTCGACACCGATCATCGATCAATGACTAGAAGTGTATGCCCGACGGTCCACTTAGGACTGTACAATAGTTTACTCCAACGTCACCCAATAGCTGACCCCTGCCCCACTACTTGATAGCTCTAGCCTACTCATACCCAAGAAATCCATAATCAAACCTGCACATCCAGGAATCTAGTTCTCAAGTTGGGTTCAACATCATTCTGAAAAAAATGGGGGCAGTACAAAATACCGCGTAGGCACACAACAAACAAAATCCTAACGAGTCTCATATTTAATATAAATTAATTCATGCTGAAAAAATCTTCAACTCGTATAATTAATATGCGAAATCGAAAGGAATTAAGGAAAGGCGTGGGGTTCATAAAATGAAAGGGGATTGCAAAGGTAGAAGAGAGCTTGCCTTGGTTTAGTAGATTACAACATTTTCACGTCCATACGCCACCAAATTAATACACGTAAATTAACATAAATTCCCAAAATTAATAAAATCGGACCCAAAATTAATTTCCAACTGTACAGAATAATTAATACATGCTTCTCTACTTACTTAGCTAATTAAACCACGATTAAATTGAGATTAATCTTGAATTTTCCCAAATTTTTTTCCATTGGCGTGCCTTCTTCTCTATTTTTCGTCCTCTGCTCGCTGCTAAATTTTTTGGCCGAAAGCTATTGAAAAAGCAAAAGAAATGGGCCACTAGAAGCTACCGCGTGGCAGCCAGCTAGTGACACTGCCAGCCCCAAAACGACGTCGTTTTGGGGTTGGGCTGCTGATTAAAATCAGCATTTCTTCCCCCAACCTCGCGACCTCCAACATCCCCTCATGCGTGCGTGCCATCTCACCTAACAGCTCCTTCACTCTATATATGCACATCATTAATTTTAAAGTAATCCCGAGCCAAGTTTCGAAATTTACTCTTAGACCTCACTACTTCCGAAAATTGACACACACCCCGGACTCCAATTTCCAATTATTTCACTTACATCCCAAATTTTTAGAAATTCGCCCAAATGAATTTATTTTAATCCTTTCTTATTTCCATAAATATTCCCAAATAATTTAATTAATTATCCTTAATTTTCTATTTCCTTAAAACAACATAAACTATTATTTTTCCTTAAATTTCCAATAATTACTTATCCAACTCCTTAATACATAAATAAATTAATATTCCTCTTAAATCCGTAAATATTTTATAATCACCTTATACGCCATAATTAATAATTATCAACTATCCAATAAATTATTCAATCCCAATAAATAAAAAATTACTCCAAATACAAAATTAATAATTATTAACTACTACCCCAAATTATCGGGGTGTTACATTAAATATCCAAAGTTATAAACTTTAAAAAGTAATAGATTTTAGCCTCATGGATGGATACTCAAATACTATTGGGATTCAAATGTCTGGAAGCATATAATAAGTGAATCAAAGCAAAAGGGATAGGTGAAAGGTGACATTTAAACCACTTAGCCCATGCAATGAGACCAGATTTGGAGTAAATTGTGGATTCCTTGAAGAAAATTATACAGTAATCAATATATTTAATTTTTAAATCTACTTATTGGTTTTTATTCATTTTATAAACAAAATTAAATCTTTGACGAAACAATTTTTTATTTTATTTTATTTTTAACTATAGCCAGCAATGACACAACAAGCTTTATACAATCAAACTATTTACTATTAATTATAAATGAGTTTATCTGAACAAAAGAATTTATTTGATATAATCTACTTGAAAAGTAAATTGGTTCATATATTCATTGTAGTTTTTTTTTTTTTTTTCATTTACCCTTTTGTAGTTTTTTTTTAGTTAAGTTAATTTTCATATCTTGCTTAAATCACCTAAACACTCTTAATTTCTATTACTAATGGTGTTAAATAAAATACTAACAAAATAAAAATAATCAAAAATAAGAAAAATTAATGCGGTGCTCCTTAGATTTGAGATAAGTGCAAGAACTATATATACTTAACCCAAAATCACAAAACACATGATAGGAGAAGAGAGGCAATTCATGGATTATAAAAAAAAAAAAAAACGATTTGTTGCTCACATTGGGTGATGCAAGCAAAATGAGAGGAAGGGGATGTGGGGCCATGGAGGGGTGTGGGACCCACAAGCCCACAGACACCATAACATTCCTCTACAAAAGAATTAGAAGAAAAATTTTAAAAGGTAATGAATGACTACTCCTACTCGATCCTTAATTAATTAATTCATTGTTAAGAAGTAATTAATCCATTATATGCATGATGATGATGATTATGATTGTTTTGTAGCGCAAGCAGTACAAAACAAACACAAGCAAATTACACATTAAGACAGAGGGTGAATGGGGCCTATATGATTGTAGCGCAGAAACAACGGCACAAGGGGCAGGAACTTCGGCGTGGCAGCCACTGGAAGAGGCAGTTACTGTGAAACGTATGCGAGCAAGGCGTGGCTGCAACCCTCATCCCTTTGGAAATCTTCTGCAAGCAAATTGCACAGGCGGCCTCCTCCTCCTCCTTCCCGCCCTCGAATTCCTTGATCTCCACTGCAGGATCAAGCTCGTGAAACCCAGTTGGCTCTTTCCTCGTCATGGGCTTCACACAAAGACAGATCGGCTCCTTCATAAGCACCATCAAAGTTCTTCGAATCTTTTGAGCTTCAGGGGCAGACAATTTCCTTCGAGGCGCAGCCTCAGCAGCAGCAGCAGCAGGTTCGCTCCCAACTTCTGCGGCTTCTCCGTTCTCGTGGCTAAGGAGGTGAACGTCTACCACTACGACGACGATGGGGTTCTTGGTTTCGTGCCCTTCCTGGAGATCAAACTTGAAGCAACCAAGCAGGTGATTGGAGATGTCTTCTTTCAGCCGTAGCATAGTTTCTAGGTTTAAGCATCTGGTGCTTTCCATGGCTACTGAAACGACAAACTGGGTGGATTCTGGAGTTGACAAATCACGGAGCCGGAACTTGGTGAAACCCTGGTAATTGACCGCAATCTGAAATAAGTGATCTGGAAGTTTGCCATCTTTGGCGTTGGATTCAACTGCCAACTCGTTCGTGATCCTGAACATGAAAAGTCCGCCGTTATGCAATTCATCTATGTTTCGAAGAATCTCGTTCCATTTGAACACTCGAACCTGGACGTCATGAATTTCTTGAATGTAATTCATCTTCTCTCTCATTCTCATTCTCTCTCTCTCTCTCTCTCTCTCACTACTCTCAAATGGCGTAGGAAAGGATGAAAGATAAGAGATATATAAGCGCGGAGGACCAAATTCCAAACCAAAGCCTTGGTGGAAAAGGCTTTAATTGTTTTGTAGGATTTAAAAGGAAATCCAAATGTCGGTTGATATTTATATTATGCAGATTGGAGAAACAGAAACCTTGCTGGAGAAGGGCTATTAATTCATTCTGGATTGGGATTGGGATTGGGATTTTGATTTTCAGATAATATATATTCTGTTTTTGTAGGGATATTTCATGTCATAAAATTCAATAAACACCCATACTTAATTTACTAAACTCTCTTTCATATTATTGTAAAAATAAAATAATCACAATATTCAATTAATCTCAAATAATTATACATATTTTCTTATTATAAATAAAAATACTAAATTTACCCTTATGTGAAGAAAAAGTGGGGTGAGATGATTTTGAGAGGAAAAAAAAAAATGAACAAAATATAACCACTAATCCAAAAAAAGATAAAATGAAGATTCAACTTTTAAAATTAAAAGAACAAATCTAACGTTTAAAAATTTAATAAAAAACTGTACTTACTAAAGCAAAGAAACAAGAAAATTCATAGAATTGAGCGTTTGAAAATTTAATTAAAATTCGTACTTACTGAGAAAAAAAAGAAAATTTAATTCTTTAGACATTATTTTGCTTTTAGAATTTAAAGATAAATTGAAGATTAATTTACTTTTATGATTTAACAGATCAATTAAATTTCACTCAAATTATGAACTGATTTGCTTTTCCATTTCTTTAGAAATCGATAAAATTAAGATTTTTTTTAAATTTATAGACTGAGTAAGGTTACCCGTTATATATTTCTTTTTTTCTTACCAAATAATCAATTGTTGCGATTTTTTTAAGTTTCATATATGCATAATTTTTTAAATTTAATTAAGATACTTTAATTATTATTATTATTATTTTTTTGCATATAGATCTAACTTTTTATATAAAAAAATATCAAAGGAAGTTCTCTATTAAAATTAAATCTACAAAGCAATTAAATATCCAAAGTTATAAACTTTAAAAAGTAATAGATTTTAGCCTAATGGATGGATACTCAAATACTATTGGGATTCAAATGTCCGGAAGCATAATAAGTGAATCAAAGCAAAGGGATAGTGAAAAGTAATAATTTAAACCATTTAGTCTATCTCCAACAGGGTTGCTATTAGAGGTGTTTATGGTGTGGTTTAGGTTATTTTCAATATACCAAATCACATGCATAGTTTGACGTTAAATCAAACCGAATAATTTAGTTTGGTCTGCGAAAACTGCACTAGATCGTACCGCAATTTGTAGTGTAGTCTGGTGCACTATTGATCAAAAACAAAGTAATAAGCACATATCTAATTAACGAGGATATACCGGCTGCTTTGTGTCACAAACAGAGAAAATAACTTGAAACATCAATTCCAAATCCACACCTCTGTCATGTTTTGCAGACAGTAACTAAAACAAAAATAATTGAGCAAAAGAATGTAAAGAGTGAAATAAAAAATCCATAATAAAACATATACTTGCTCAATATTGTATCAGTTGAGTTCGTGTCGATTACAGGGCTGCTCAACATGCTCTAATAGATCACATAAAGAAAGGAAGAATAACAAATACCCACATCAAGAAATATTGATAATTAAATAGTTTAGATCCAAACGTGCAAGATCAATTCAAAAAATGATGTCTTGGAGAGCTAAGTGATTGCCTAAAACACTCTAGTTTCTCAAACAAACAAGTCCATGGACCTAATAGTTTGAGCTATAAAGATGACAAATGTAGCCGAAAGTAAGATCAAAATATTGTGGTTTCATTGTGACAATGGCGACAATCAAAGACTTCGTTGCAGCAGGAAGCTTGGATCTTGCACCTTCTTTGTGCTTGCAACTATGGAAAATCACACACAAACATATAACCTTTAACAGAGGTATTAAGAAATTGAGCTCAAGGCTCATTCAAGACCCCAAACCTCTTGAGATCCGCCACCTTGGAAGGCATCCCAAGCGATCTCCTTGGATTGCTTGGACCCTCTCAGACCCCAAACCTCTCAAGATCCACCATAATGGAATGCGTCTCAAATGAAGCGTTGACAAGAGACGAGAGATGATAGACGATCTGGTTAGCGCGATTTGAGTCCTCACAGACGATCTCCTTGGACTGTTTGGACCCTCCGAGATGATGTCGGAGAAACTAGAGACTGAAAGAAAAAGGTTGGGGAAGGAGGTTGTCAGTCTAGTGCAGCGGGGGCTGGGTAGAGAGAATGAAGAATGGAAGATTTAGTCTTAGGGTTCACAACTTCACCCTTTTGTGTATTTTATAATTTTTTTATTATTACACTACTTAGGCGGTTCGGTTTTGAACCGAACCGAAAAATCCTCAAATCGCAGACTGCACGGTTTGAGGATTTCTCAAACCGTACCGAACCATCCTTCCCAACAAATCGCACAGTGCTGTTCAGTTTGGTTCGATCAGTTTCCACAGTTTGTCAATTTTTTTGTACACTCCTAGTTGTTATTTCTACTCATCAAGCCAAATATAACGAGCCAACCCTAATTTGATGCCTCCAACAGACCTTGTCATCGCCAAAATCATTCGTTAAATATCTGACAAAACCCAAAATAAGAGGATCCTCGCCATTTCTCCCCCCACAATGGCCATCAATGTTAGAAGCTAACCAGATGTGACGAAGACAACATTGGCTGAAGAAGAAAAGGTGTAGACGTGGCGATAGAAGATTCGGAGAAGACAAGTTGCAGGCGTGACGAAAAACAAAATCGACCACCAAATTTGGTAGTTGCGACAACCAGTGAAAGCGGTCGTAGAAAAGAGCATAAACATCGTCGGCAACTAGGAGCAGAACGACCGGCGGTAAACCTATTGTTGCAGCTTGTTGTTCATCATCTATCCCAGATTGGTTTGTGATTTTTTTTTATTTTTTATTTATTTGTGTATTAAATGAATGATATTGTGTATTTACATATTTTGGTTATTGATTTGTGTATTTGATTATTGAGTTTGTATATGTGCGTATTTAATTATTTTGTGTATGTGTATATCAAATTATTTTGTATATTTAATTATTAATTTGTATATTTGATTATTAGGTGATTAGAGTTGTGTTTTTGTCTTAACAGATAAATTCATTGATAAAAAATTAATTCATGAATTATAAGTTGCTTGGACAGTAAGCTATTGCTGATTGATTAATTAGCTCAAGTGTTTGAGGAGTTAGTAGTTTATGCACACATAGACAAAGAGACAGAGTAGAATTTGAGGATAATAATGAAAATTAAACCATTAAACCGAAAAACATATATAACCCAATTGGCCCAAAACAATGTCATTTTTTATTATAAAAAAATTTACTATAATTTTCCTGAAATTTTGTTTTTGCTTCTATAGAACCAAAACCATTACTAGAAAAATTCAAAACAAAATTGGTTATATTAATTTTTCTTTTTTTTTTTAATATAAATATTTTACTAATATTAAATTTTCTCTTTGAACATTTTGTTTTTTGTTGATTTTAGATATAATAAAGACGGCGGGCGAGTTTGATAATAATTGTAACATTGTCGCTTCTAAATAAACGATGAATATAAATTTTTAACCCAAAATTATAAAACATACATGGCAGGAGAAGAGAAGGCAATTCATTGATTACAAAAGAAAAGAAAAACTTTAAAAATAAGTAATGAATGACTACTCCTACTCGATCCTTAATTAATTAATTCATTGTTAAGAAGTAATTAATCCATTATATGTATGATGATGATGATGATGATGATGATGACGATTGTTTTGTAGCGTAAGCAGTACAAAATAAACACAAACAAATTACACACTAAGACAGAGGGTGAATGGGGCCTATATGATTGTAGCGCAGGAACATCGGCACAAGGGGCAGGAACTTCCGCGTGGCAGCCACCGGAAGAGGCAGTTACTGTGAAACGTATGCGAGCAAGGCGTGGTTGCAACCCTCATCCCTTTGGAAATCTTCTCCAAGCAAACTGCACAGGCGGCCTCCTCCTCCTCCACCCCCTCGAATTCCTTCATCTCCACTGCAGGATCAACCTCGTGAAACCCAGTTGGCTCTTTCCTCGTCATGGGCTTCACCGGAAGACGGATCGGCTCCTCCATAAGCACCATCAAAGTTTCTCGAATCTCTTGAGCTTCAGCGACAGACAATTTCCCACGAGGCGCAGCCGCACCAGCAGCAGCTTCGCTCCCAACTTCTGCGGCTTCACCGTTCTGGTGGCTCAAGAGGTGAACGTCTACCACTACGACGACGATGGGCTTCTTGGTTACAGGGCCTTCTTGGAGATCAAACTTGAAGCAACCAAGCAGGTGATTGGAGATGTCTTCTCTCAGCCGTGGCATAGTTTGTTCGTTGAAGCAGCTCGTGTTTTCCAAGGCTACTGAAACGACAGACTGTGTGGATTGTGAACTTGACAAATCACGGAGCCGAAACCTGGTGAAACCCTCGTAGTTGACCGTAAGCTGAAATAAATGATTTGCAAGTTCGCCATCTTCGGTGTCGAATTCAACTATCACCTCGTTCGCGATCTTGAACATGAAAAGTCCATTATGTAATTCATCTACGTTGTCAAGAATTTCGTTCCATTTGAACACTCGAACCTGGACGTCATGAATTTCTTGAATATAATTCATCTTTCTCTCACTCTCTCTCTCTCTCGCAATGGCGTACTACTCTAAATGGCGTAGGAAGGGATGCTTTAATTGTTTTGTAGGATTTAAAAGAAAATCCAAATGTCGGTTGATATTTATATGCAGATTGGAGAAACAGAAACCTTGCTGGAGAAGGGTTATTAATTCCTTTGGGATTGGGATTGGGATTTTGATTTTCAGATGATATTCTGTTTTTGTAGGGATATTTCATGTCATAAAATTCAATAAACACCCTTACTTAATTTACTAAACTCTCTTTCATATTATTGTAAAAATAAAATAATCACAATATATTCGATTAATCTCAAATAATCATACATATTTTATTATTATAAATTAATTATAAATAAAAATACTAAATTTACCCTTATTTGAAGAAAAAGTGGGTCAGATGATTTGAGAGAAAAAAATTAAAAAAAATGAAAAAAAAATATAAGCACTAATCCAAAAAGATAAAATGAAGATTCAACTTTTAATTAAAATTAAAAGAACAAATCTAATGTTTAAAAATTTAATAAAACTGTACTTACAGAAGGAAAGAAACAAGAAAATTCATAGAATTGAGCGTTTGAAAATTTAATTTAAATTCGTACTTACTCAAAAAAGAAAACAAAAGAAAAAGAATATTCAATCAAAATTCAATTCTTTAGACATTATTTTTCTTTCACAATTTAAAGATAAATTGGAGATTAATTTGCTTTTATGATATAAAAGATGAATTAAATTTCGCCCAAGTTATGAACTGATTTGCTTTTATACGTCTTTAGAGATCGATAAAATTAGGATTTTGTTTAAATTTGTAGACTGATTAAGGTTTACTGTTATATTTTTTATTTTTTCCAACCAAATAATCAATTGATTCCATCTTTTTCATTGTTTAAATTTATAGACTAATTAAGGTTAGTCGTTATCTACGTAATTGTTTAAATTTAATTAAGATACTATAATTATTAAATATTCAAAAAGTTATAAACTTTAAAAAGTAATAGATTTTAGCCTAATAGATGGATACTCAAATACTATTGGGATTCAAATGTCTGAAAGCACAATAAGTGAATCAAAGGGATAGGTGAAAAGTGATAATTTAAACCAATTATTAGCCCATGCAATGAGACCAGATTTGGAGTAAATTGTGGATTCCTTGAAGAAAATTATACAGTAATCAATATATTTTGGATTCTCTGAAGAAAATTGTTCAAAGAATCATACTACTTGTATATTAATTAAGGGTTACACCTTAGGCTATACACATGCATGTCAATGACTAAAATACCCTTCATGCCTCTCTATTTTGGGTGAAAGATATTTTTATTATTTTTATTATATTATATAACGCTAGAAATACAAATAATATTTTCTTTATCCGTAATGTTTGAAAAAATGTAACGAGTACCTGTGAGATTTAATAATATGTTAGCTGCAATAGACCTTCAATATAATATTTTTTAAATCAACTTCTTTCTCACACTAATATAAAACATGTTATCAAAGTTTTCTTAAAATATATAAAACAGAAGAAACACTTCAATTTTTTAATGTAACTATATATATATTATTATTATTATTATTAA
Source organism: Diospyros lotus (assembly GCF_014633365.1). Classification (NCBI taxonomy): domain Eukaryota; kingdom Viridiplantae; phylum Streptophyta; class Magnoliopsida; order Ericales; family Ebenaceae; genus Diospyros; species Diospyros lotus. The sequence continues at coordinate 30,396,416 of NC_068344.1, forward strand.
TAACAGTTAAAAATACTGCACGCCAAATAGAGGGTGAATCGGGTGTTTTTAGACTTTTCTTGTTTTCAAAGAATTTTTGTATAAGAAAGTTTGAACTTTTTCAAATTATAAATACTCTTGCTTTAAATATAAACTTGTCAAAAATGATATGTAATAAGTGTAAAATAAATTCAATACAAGAAGATTGATCATTTTAAAGTTCTGGAAAACTGTTGCTATGAGTATTAAAATTGATAAAAAAATTATTGAAAAAAAACATTTACTGAAAGTAGAATTTAAATTTGTTTTGAATATGTTTGCTATGAGTTATATATATATATATATATATATTTACAACTTTCATAAAACAAGCATAAAGATATAATGTAAAATGTAAGTGTTGAAATAAAAGGAAATAAATAGAGTAACACACAATATTATAGTAGTTCGACTAAATTAGTCTACTCCAGTTCATTGGCTCATCACCAAGGATTTTAACCAACTCACTTGGTAGTTTTTAAAATGGGATCAGCTACAAACCACTTACAATAGTTTTTCAAATCTCAACAAAAATGTTGTCTTTTAAAAGATGAGGCGTAACCACTATCTTTTTAATAATTAGATGAAACCTCTTGATTTTTAGGAATCAAGCATAACCACAGAAAATTATAAAAAATAATGGTGAAAATGATAAAAGAGAAGTTACAAAAAATAGTTCACAAAAAAATAATACTTCTCTCAATCAACATAGATTTAAGAATAGGAAGCTAAGATAACGCTCACTCTTTTTACAGCCAATTGAAAATGAAAGCTTAAGTGGGCTTCTTTGCCTTAAGACTGGAGTAGAAAAAATTAGAAATGCTACTTTTTCTTTAGCCTTTTTTTGCTTTTATACTTGTTGATGGACATCGATAGAAAAACTTTTCTTTCTTCAAAAAATAATTAGAATATTCAAATATCATGCTAAATGTGTGAGAGAAAAAATTAGAGCAAAATATGTGTCTTAATTGTCAAAACAGTGATCAAATGCACTTGCAACAACTAATTTAACAGCTATTTCAACGACTCAATTTTTAAGATTCAGCACAACATGATTTGAGTAAAAATTGTTTGTAATTAAGTATTTTTTATCACTACTCGAGTAAAAAATATTTGTACTCAATTATTTTTTTGGGACAGAGACATGAGATAATTACTCGATTACAAATTAAATTTATTCGATTGTACATCAACATTTACTTGATTACATTTATAAAAAAAAAAATATTTACTCGATTACAAAGAAATAAATACTTGATTAATTTTTGCATTTATTCGAGTGGATTTAAAATTGTAATCGATTAAACTTAAAGTCTTACTCAATTATAAAAATATTTGTAATCGATTGCAATTCTACAATAAAAATTTGAAATAATTGCACAATTACAACTAAGATTGTAAACGATAAAATTTTAATATTTACTTGATTACAAATTGACTTTTACTCGAGTATATTTAGCTTTTTACTCAATTATAAAATTCGAGTATTCGATTACAATTGCTACACCAAAGACTTGACAAAGTACTCAATTACGAAAGAATATTTAGTTGAGTATAAACTTATACTCACTCAATGCATTATAACTTGTAATGTATTATATATATGCAATACAAAATTAGCTTAGTCGATTACAATAGATCTTATACTCGATTAAAGAGATGAATTCATAGACTCACTAGCCTAGATCAATATTTTACTGAGTAACATAGAATTTTTACTCAATTAATATTTTGATATATATATATATATTCAATTGATTCTATACCTTATTTGATTAAAACTCTACCAACAATCATCTTTAATATATTTATTTGAATATCATCATCAAAACAATTTTCTCATCAATATCGATCAATATTTAATAAATAATTTAACATAAACATTAAGCCCAAATATTTAATATATTTAATACACAAGTGCTCCGTAAGTTGATTAAAATAACTTTCCAAACACATTCATTTGGTTAAATTGAAAGCTCTAATGGATTGAGATAATGGAATTTTACTAGATTTTCAAAAAATAATAAATTGAGTATACTAATTGCTGCTCAACTGAAAAATATTCATTTCATGATCAAAGAAAGATTATTCACACAACATGACAAATTACATAGAAATACAATTATTTGAATAACTATTCAATCACATATACAGTATCAGATACACACACATAAATCAAGCAACTTATTTTTTACTAAAGAAGACAAAACATATAAAAGAATGCAAATACATTGAGCACAATATATATTACTCAACAAAAAGATTTCATTTTGCAAATTCAAAATAAAAAAAACATTCTATTTACTTTATTAATTAAATTGCATCAGTTTGAACAAATACTACTGAATTCAATAAACTTTTATATTCTTTAAAATACTTGAATGATTTTTCTTATCATTCAATAAATATTCAACTTTATAAGTTTTTCAAAAGTTGCTTATTAAATTTCAGAACTCAAAAACTTTAAGAATTTGATATTAAATATTAAATAGGCAATTTAGCTAGGCTCTATGAATTAGAATTTAGGATGACTACCTAAATACTAGTATATACACATTTACTCTAGAGTTTTAATGTTTGATACTGAAACATCCACTATAAGAAAAATATTTTTTAGTGACGAAAATTTTTTGTCACTAATTAGCGATAGTTTAGCGACTGAATAGTCGTCGCTAAATTTTTGTGACGGATTAGTGACAATTTATTTAGTCGCTAAATTTTTTTAAATATATTTTTAATTTAGCGACGGATACGCCTGTCACTAAATAAATTTCGTGATTTTAATTTTAAAATATAATTTTAAATTTTTATTAATTTTTTTAATTTAGAGACATAATAATTTCATCACTAAAAGAAAATAAAATTAAAACGTAATTTAAAATTATTTCGTAAGGGAATAATTTCATCACTAAATGGAATTTTTTTAAATTAAATTAAAATATGTTAGCGACATAATCAAAAGAAAATAAAATTAAAACTTAATTTAAAATTATTTAGCGACAGAATAAATCCATTGCTAAAAGAAAAAAAATTTAAATTAAAATTAAAAAAATTTAGCAAGGAATAATTTTCTCGCTAAAAGAAAATAAAATTAAAACTTAATTTAAAATTATTTGGTGATGGAATAAATCCATCACTAAATGAGAAAAAATTTAAATTAAAATTAGAATATTTTAGTGATAGAATAATTTCCTCACTAAAATAAAATAAAATTAAAACTTAATTTAAAATTATTTGGAATATTTCCGTCGCTAAATGAAAGAAAATTTAAATCTTTTAACTATGGAAAAAAATTAAAAATTAAATTATAAATTTTAGTGGCTGAATTATTCCGTTGCTAAAATGTGAAAGTCATAAAATATTTAAATTAAATTTAATATCTCATTTAATAAAAAAAAAATTATAGTTAAATGTAAAATTTATAAAAATTTGAATTAAATTCAAAATTAGTGACAGAATATTCTATCATTAAGTTCTAAAATTAATAAAAAATAAAATTATAAATTAAAATCAAAATATAGACAGAATTTTTTGCCTTTAATATAATAATTTATAAAATTTCTATTTAAATTAACAACGAAATAAAATTAATAAATATTAAAATTAACATTAATATTTGTTTGAATTAATGACGGAATATTCCGTCTACTTTCGAATACAAGACAAACAAAGAAAGTCATATTTGAATACAAGGCAAAAACAATATATATATATATATATTCGGATATAAGACAACTATAAATAAAACATATCCAGATATAAGACACAGAAAAGAAAACATATTTAGATATAAAACACAAACATATATTTGCATATTCGGATATCATGGAAGGCACTCAATTATTGTTTATCTGTACAAAAATTATTAGTACAAATAAACTTAGAGTTATTTACAAAATTTGTTAGATTTTGAAGATGTTTTCTATCAAAATATTTAGAATGATTTACTTACAAAATTATTTCTCTAACATAAAAATCGTGAATCATTTTTTTTTTCTCTAGTTTAACATTAAGTTGGAATCTAAAAATATTATTTATATATATATTTGTTTCTTTAGTATAAATATATAATTTATATAGTATTTTTTATTTATTATTTTTTATTTAGGATATTATTTATATATTGATATTTTACTCTTGTGTTTAGTTTTGATGATGAAAAATTTCAAATGTCTTTTTATTTTCTCTCAATCAAAGCATATGGTTTGGAAACTAAAATCAATTTCAAAGTGCTTTGTTAAAATGATCTATGATCTTTTATATTATTTGGAGATTAGCATAAACAAGTTTTAAGATCTAAAAAGAATCTCCTTGAAATCGTTGGTCAAAACAATTCTAAGGCAAAAGACCAACTAGAACATGTTTTTGAAAGTGTATTCATTTTAGAAAACTATCTCTTGGTATTTTGATATCTAATATCTCTTGGAAATGAAATGGTTTTGATAAATGTCTATATGAATGGTTTTTGATAAATGACTATATGAAAATCAATTTCTACTATGTGGATTATATGAATGAGAAAATGAATTTTTAGTATATAAGCTTTGAAGCAAGATATGAAAACTTATAGAAGAAATATTGAGTATGGTTGAGAGTGATTTGAAAAACTTGCTTGTTGAGAGTGATTTGTTTCAAAATATACTTTTGATAATCTCAACTTGCTTTAAAGATAATCAAAATGAGTTTTTAAATAATCGAATAAGGATGTATTGAAAATTCAAGTTTTTCTAAAGAATAGTCGACTATCAGGATCATTCTGTTGACTATGCTTCAAAATAGTCGACTATTTTTGATGTTCTGTCGACTATTTAAGCATCTGTCGACTATTTTAGCATCTGTCGACTATCGAGTAAAAATAGTCGACTATGCCTTTTGATCTGTCGACTATTTTTGTTCATAAGTTTCAAAAATTTCTTCATATCTCAGCATCTGTCGACTATTGGAATGTGTCTGTCGACTATTCGTTTTGTCTATCGACTATTTCTTGCTTTAGTTGTAAAAATAGTCAACTATATATTTCTTCTGTTGATTATTTCTTTTTGCAGAAAGCTCCAACGGCTATTTTTTCAAATCCCAACGGCTCCAAACGGCTATATTTCTCTTCAACTTCGTGGGACACTTATATATACATGTCATAGATGATCAAGAGAAGGCAAATGGATGGGAACGAATTGAATTGAGCTTACATTTTACACTCGTTTCTATTTACATTCACTGTGCTTCAATTTTCTCTCTTCAAGGCTGTGATCTTAATTTGTTTACATTCATTTAAGCCTTGTATCATTTTTGAGAGACATTGTAACTAAGAGATTCATCTCTTAGATTCTCTCCAACTATATATTTCTTGTTTTCATAGCTTGTATAGCTAGAGGGCCCATTTGAGTGGGAGGTTTTGTAATTCCTAGTCTCGGACTAGAGGACCTACTTGGTTTAAGTAGGGGGTTTTAGTGGATGGTTTAAAAAATCCTTAGTGAGGAGCTAAGGTAGTGGATTAGGCTTGGGTTAAGCCGAACCACTATAAATCTTGGTGTTCTTGTGTGCTTGTGTTCTTTAAATCATCTTTATCTTTCCAAGCATTCCTTAATTCCTCACTTGATTCACATTTGTCATTTTATATGCTTCACGTTTTAAATCATTAAAACTTCAACCTGTATTAAAAAGTTTTTCAAGTTCTATCAATTAAGTTTTTAAAATAACCAATTCACCCCCCTCTTGGTGTGTGCCATAGCATCTCCCGCTCTAACATATATGAATTAATTTTTCTATTTGAAAAAGATCTCAATTTTAGCAATGATTTCATTAGATATCTTACAACTAGAATTCCCTTCTTTTTTCAATCTAGTTTCTCTACCACCACGAACCCATTTAGATTCAAGCATGTTACACTTTTTAATTATTGAGAAAATTCAAGTACTCTCTTTCGAATTTAGAAAATAACTCTCGGAGATTTTTTTTCTTTTTGAAAGATACAAGAGCGAAACAATCAATCTATTGATATTGGAAGACCTAAAAGAGCCTTCCAATGTATCATTTATGGGTCTAATGTAATTCATAGATATAGGGAAAAAGTGCTATAAAATAGAGATTTTTTTGTTTTATCATATTTTGATTGTTAATATGATATATAAGGATCACTGCTACAAAGAAGCATTACATATTTAATCGTGAAATATCGATTGCTTGTTGAACATTGTGAATTGCGTGAATGTAGAATACTCCACATTCAGGGTTTTGTTTATTATTTATATATATTATTTTATGTTTATTATTGAGTATAAAATATTATTTTTATATATATTATTTATATTTTATGATTTTTTTTAAAAAATGAAATATATATTTTTTTAATTTTTAAAAATAGTTGCCTGTTGCTATTTCAAAATAGTTGCTCGTCGCTAAACACCCACGCCCCCAGTTTAAATCCCCCTCCCCCATTTGAATTCCTCTATTCTGCCCATACTCTCATTTGAATCCCCCCCCCCCCCCTTTCACACCCGCACCCCCTTTTGAATTCCCCCCTTTCCACTTGCGCCCCCTTTCCCCCTTATATAAATCCCCTTCCCCCTCTGCACTTTTTGTCTCCCCTCTCTTCCCCTCCCCTCCCCCTATGCACTTCTTGCCTCACTTTCAAAGTTTTGTATAATTTTTTTTGTTGTAGAGACTTCATTTAGAAGATACAAGTATCACCAAAATTTATAAGGTATTTTTTTTTCCTGTGCATTATATTTTTAGTATTTTGTTATTTTAACTTTTAATTGCATCTTTGAATGTTTTTTAGATGAAAAATATTTATGTTAGTTATAGATTGTTTCGTTTTGACTGATATGTTAAACAAATAAAATAACCGCAACATATCATTTTTAGCTTAACTATTAATTTATAATAATTAGCTGTTATTTGATTAATATATCTGCTAGTTACTTTTTAATGATTAACTATTAATTTTAATTTCTCTGTTATTTATGTTTATTGCATGTATATTATTGTTTATTTTATATTTATATAGTTATATATTTTGTATATATTATTGTGTATTGTGTATATATTATTGATATTTTAAACATGAAATCATTAGAAAATGTGTAAACTAGAAATAAAAAATTATTATGTTAATTTTTTTGAATAAAATATTAATTATATATAAAAAATAAAATGAATATACAATTTATTTGTAAAAATTGTTTTTAAGTAGTTATTTATTAAATACATTATAATAATTTTAAATAAAAAGCTTAATATTTTATTTTAATTAGTTCTCATTTGTATTTTAAAATTAGAAGTACAAATATAATGTTATAAATATTGTTGATGAGTTAGTTATTTATTAAATACAAGTTTTAAAATTAGAAATACAAATATAATGTTATAAATTTCAATAAAAAATTTATTTATTTGGAAAAAAAATTAAAACTATGTATCTCTAAAAGTGCAATAAAAAATAATATTTATAAACTTCAATAGTTAAAAAATAAATTAGAAATTATTTTCTTTACGATGATTTAAAAATTAATTAGATTTAAAAAGTTTTCATTGCCAGAAACAAATGAATTCTGAATAATAATGAATTTCTTCAGGTAATGCTGTAAAACTAGTTGGACGTAACACATAATTTTTTATCAACAATTGATTATTTTGTTACATCCAACTAGAGTTTTGAGTACTTTTTAAACACACACTCACGATATTGTTGTTATAGGAGCACATTCAAGGCGTGAAAGGTGGAGAAAGTCTTTTCTAACATATCTTAATTAGTATTTTTTTCTTCACAAAGAGTTAATTTGAAAGTTATTATGAACAATTCAAAATTGTACTTACTCATAGTTTTGAAATATTGAATGCACAAATGCATCAATTCATAACGAGTTCTAGTAAGAACCACGATCCTCTGATGGTCAAATTTTTTTTTCAAAAGACTTATTAATCTTTTACAGTGAGGTACTCGATCTTTAATCCATCATGAAGATAGTGACAAAGAAAAATGAATACTTTTGCACAATCTTATTGGGATTGAGTGTTTCCTTATTTTATTGTCTCCCCCAAACCCAATGAGATCAAATGAATCTCAGCATCAAGAGTCCATGACATGTGTAGTTCTTGCCGGATATGTCAATTGCAATAAACTCATGTTTGGTGATATTTTCTATTTGTATAACTCTACAATGAACAAATAAGATTCAATTAATATTTGAAGAACGTAATTAAATGTAATATGATCATATCGATTAAAGAAAATAATTAATGTCAACAAAATATAAGTTATATATTTTTCATTAGGGATAAGCATTAGATCATACATCATATATAAAGAACAAATATTCTTCAAGATATATGCTACTTCAAGAGTATAATATAATTTGAAAATAATAAGATATTTTGAACTATTACTACTACAAGAACAATAGTTTAATATTCTTCAGGAATATTGAAATTGTAATGTCATATAATATTATATCTAATAAAAGTTTGCTCTTTAGGAGCATGTAATATTCACAATAAATTGTGTTACTTATGGAGTAACAACATATTCAATCTAATAAATTATATTCTTCAAGAACAAGTAACATAAAAAAAAAATTGTGTTTCTTTAAGAGCAACACCAAAATATTCTTCTACAATATTTGAACCAAGATAAAATTTTGATTCTTCAAGAATCACAATGGTATAATAATCTTCTAGATTATTGTATAGTGAAATTGTGTTTCTTTAGGAAACAAAATTAAAAATAGATCACTAATTAATTGCTCAATAATAATGTCATCTCAAGTATATCACACATATTAACATCATAAATTAAACAATATGTATAAACTGTGTTCCTAAAAAAAAATGTTAAAAAGATGACAAGAAAATAATATCCATACGAAAGACGAGTATATGCACATGTAAAACTTAAATAATTTGAAACAATCAATTTTCGGATTGGAAACATCCCATTTGTGCACTATTATCCCCAATTTCACATTTCTCAAAATACATAAAGATGGTGTCTTTGGTGTTTGTAACTTACTTGTTAAATAGAGAGTGTTAGCTAATGCATAATTTGTAAATATCACAAAGATAAAATATTAGGTTAATAGAAAAAAAATCAAATCTTCAAAATTTGTTGTGCCACTAGCTTTCTTGGACTTTCAAGTCAGGTGCACACTCACAATACAAAAAGTGCACTCTATTTATAGATAGGAAAACTTTATTTGAGAAGGTTTAGGAGATGGAGATCAACCAAAATTCCAATTCTAGAATTATCTCACTTAGAGATATTATATTTTAGGATGAGAACTTATGTCATCTAATCAGATTGACTCATCTTGATCGTATTTAAATATTAATTGATAATTATCAATTATCTATAGAGAAATTAAGTAAAAAAATAATTGAGTAAAAAAAAAAGAACAAGTCTTTGCTGTTAGAAAGAAGAAGTTCAATTGCTAACTTTTATCGTAAACAATTGTGAATAAGACCCATAATGAGAGAGAGAGGTTAATAGACCGACGAAGTTGAAGAAAAGAAATTTAAGAGGCAAATTCTTATTGTTACATCATGAAAAAAATATTAAATTAATTATTTTTATTTTTGGAATAAGAAAAAGACAAATTTTATTCCAAATCTCATCATATTGTTTGAGTCATTTTATCTTGTAAATGTAATTTTACTTTAATTAATATTTCGAGTTGCAACACTCTAGTATTTTACAATAAACTCCTCTTATTAGTTTTAAAAAAATCTGCCTTATCAAGACTTATTCTTTTCAAAATTTCTTTAAAGAAGGGTTGATTGAAAAATATTGTATTCTAACTTATACAAAATGATATTACATTATCATTATCAAACTACTCACAATAGCAAAAGGGTTGATTCAAAAATATAGACCCAAATCTCTAAGAATCAATTCCATTTTGTTGATTGTTTTAATTCGCTTAATTTTATGGAAACACAATAGATTATTTGATTTTTATTTTAATTTTTTAATAATTACATTATCAATATAATTATATTAATAATATAATTATATTGTTAATCTAAACATAATCAGACAACACCTGAGATCTAAGGGTGCGTTTGATAGAAGGTTAGAAAATGGGGTGAAATTTCAATTCCATGAAATTTCAATTCTCACTCCACCCCCTAAGAATTTCAATTCCTTAATTTCAAGAAAAATCTCCACTTTTTTATCTAAAATGAAATTCAAATTTCACGAAAAATAAAATCTGTTTGATGAAATTTCCTAAAATTTGGATGAAAAATAAATTTCATCCTCATTTTCCACCCCTATCAAACACACCCTAAGTGAATTACGAAAATAAAAAGATGTTGCTTTACATGAACAGCCATCAAATAAATAACCTATCACAAAGAATTATAATTTAAAAATTATCTATTACCACACCATTTGCTCATCATTTCTTCTTTTTTTGTAAAAAAAAACAACAAAAATAGTAAAACCAAAATTTAATTTCCCATTATAGACATTACAAAGGTGGCCAATATCTATCTCCTCTTCTACAACATCCCTCTTCTATTTTGAATTCGGTTAGAAGAAAAATACTACTATACAGTCAAATACAGAGGCTACAAAAAATGAATCAACTGGTCAGCCAAAAACTCTAACTAGCAGTAGTATAGAAACAGAATAAACCCCTCACCATTTAATTCCCTAACGATCAACTGCAGGAAAGGCCTCTTCAGAAGTCTTCTGAATCTTAGAGTCAGTATTAAGTATGGCTGGAATGGCCAAGTCGTTCCTTGGGGCTGAGTATTAAGTATGGCTGGAATGGCCAAGTCGTTCCTTGGGGCTGCAGAGAGGCAGCAAATGGCACAGGATCTGATTCTGCTCTCGACCTTCACTAACACAACCGCGAACACGCGCTTTTGCCTTCCCATTGTAACTGTTCTCTGAGTTCCACCCCCATTTCCCAAATCAAACTTCAGCCAAACCACCTTTGATACATTTTCTGGAGGCTGAAATGGTGGAAATGTCTGCTTGGAGTAGCAAAGATGCTACAGATATGTGGAGTGTCAGTTGAAGAAGTATGGAGACTGGAGAACTTGTTGCAAGTCGAAGTCACCTCTAGGTGGGAGGGGAGGGAATGTCAACTCTGGATATGATTGTTGGAAGTTTTCCAGCAACTGGATGATCAGAATTTGTATTAGCATATGTGCATGGGAGTAACTAAATTGAAAGTTTTTCATTTCAAGTGTACTTTTGACACAGATAGTTTTTCATATCAAGTGTGCATTTGACCCAGATAGTTCTTGAACTAAACGAAGAGACTTTTTGAGAGGGGAGCTGGTAGTAACGGTAAGATCACTCGTATGCCATGGATAGGTTATGGGTTTGAATTGTGAAAATAACCTCTTCGGAAAAAAAACAAGGGTAAACGTTGTAAAAAAGAAAAATAACTCTTCCGACCCTTGCAAAGCGAGAGCCTCATGCAATGGGGACATCCAAGATAAGACTTTTTTTAAGTGCCCCCCAGTAACTTCTTCTGTCTGCTTCATTTTGAGGAGCAGAGCACAGTGGTATGATCAAAACACCTTAGGAGCTCATTTACTTTGTGGTTCTCGTGGTAATATTTTTAAGAAGAGCATAGGTACTCAATTCTAAATATTAATTAGGCATAAGATGCTTACATTTTCAAGTACAGGGTAGCTATACAGCTCCACAAACTTTTCTCTGAGGATCCTATTCATCCTATCAACATCGCACGCATGCGTCCAGAAGGAATCATGCACTCCTGCAAGAGATTCAATGGACAGGGATGTGAGCAATAGATAATGAATATAATCTCTCATTTCTAAAGCTTCTTCCTCAGTCTTGCACAAGGAAGAGCCAATAAAGCATATTAAAGACACGCACACATACTCACTCTGCTTTTCTCCAATATTACGTCACTTTGCTAATAATATGTAACGAACTTCAATAAAAATGCAATAGAAGCTTACAAAGCCTTTGGACTTATGGCAGGGGCCTCACACAACATTATGCAGGCACGCCAATAACAACTTTCAAAACAAAATTAGGGCAGAACATGGCAGGAATAGATACAAAATAGATTCAACATTTCATACAAACACATGAAAGTAGTTCATAATCTACATATTAGGGAGAAGCCTCAACAAAATTTCTCAGTACTTATTTTAGGAAATCACTAAATATATCCAGGTAGAGGTGTCGTGTATTCTATTTGCAGATGACGTCATGTAAGTGGATGGGACAGAAAAATGTGAGAATACTGAACTTCAGATATGGAACAACACTTCAGAATATTGGGGGGGGGGGGGGGGGGGGGGGGTTGTTTAAGTTAAGCAGATTGAAAACCAAATAAGGAATTGAAACTGGTTCAAACCATTAAAAAATAAATTAAATAAATATAAAATATATAATACAATACACAATAACCAGTACCTTCGAAAATAATTCCGATTAAGGTAAGGGGGTTACAAATTCAAATAGTAAGTGAACTACGAGGGTTTTGATTCCTTTAAACCCCAAAAGAATATGTAGGCAACTTGATTTATATAAATTAAGTCCAAACCCTTTTTTTTTTTTTATTCAATCGGTTTGAACTGGAACCAAAATCGTTGGGAATCAGAACCAAACCCTCAGGGAACTGGAACCGGAACCAGAACCGTCTATAGACAGTTCGGTTCCGGTTCTGGAATCGGAACGGGAACAGTCGGTTTTGGAACAGTTGTCAGGCCTAATATTACTGACCTGCAAAACGCAATCCAGCATCCCTGCATCCAATAGCTGTCATCATCATGTGTGTACCATCAAGCGAGTGCACAAAATTTGGGGGAAATGCAGTCCTCTGTTTCCGGACTTCGACCTAGTGTTCAACATGATAACAAAGGTTATGAAAACAAAGAATGTTGAACATAAAGGAGTTTTTAATCAAAAGCTGACAATACAAATTTACCAAGTTGCCCTCTCGCTGCAAAGCCAACACCTGAAGAGAAGTTCTTATCTGCAGCATCACAGTGTGATAAGTTGACACTAATATCAAATATTCATCCTATCCTGACATCCAATTACAGGCATATCTGTCTCAAGTTGCAGACTATATCAGGAACTACATCATGTGATTCCATCATGCAATTAAGGATCACATATGTGATTTCATCATTATGTGATTTCAAAAATTAAAAAAAAAAAAAAAATGCGAAGAAGGCTCTGAAACTCACAACATGCCGTTCAGCTTTAAAGTAGGGTTGCACAACAGGAAGACCTAGAGTAGTAGTCCACCGCACAGGTTGATTTTCTGAAGCAATAACCTGTAAAATTTGCATGTGCAAGAGTCATCTCTCCAGCAATAGTAAAAATTAAACAATCCAAAAGTTTGAAACAAAAGCCAACCTTTGCACAATCACCAAGCCAACCCATTATGCTACGTGCAGCTTCAAATAGCTCTCCAAGGGCAGCCATCGTCACCTAGTCAAAATTATAGAATCAGAAGAATGATTAAAATATAAGATATTATAGTCTGACCAATTTTTGTAAATCTAAGCATTAAATTCCATTACCCTCAAACCATGACATTTTAAACTAAGCAAATACAGAACATAGAAGAAAAAATGAAGTTGTGGAAAATCATGGTCTTGAAATCAGTTCAATACAGCATTTGTCAGTCAGTAATTCACCTATCCATATGGCACACATCCATCTAAAAGTATAGACGGCATACTTTGGGTCACATATTAGTGTTCCACCAAAAAACTATTGCATGAAGCATACAGGAATCAGCCTGTCTTTTTGTCTGTTTGGTAAGAGGGAAGAAAGTGAGGAACAGGACGGGAAGAGATCGGAGCAAATGGATTGGATTCCCATCAAGGAACCAATAAAAAACTAGTATAGGACAGGGCATGCAAGCTATCATTTTTCAATAGCCAGGTTTTTTGGGCAAATTTGTTTCTCTCTCTCATATACTTCTGCCACCCCACTGAACATAAATGGAAAAGATTACAAAGTCAAGAAACATTATCTTCTTGTCCTCTATTTCCTCCATACGAAATGAAACAAGAGGAGGGTCTTTATAAGGGATTCTTTGATCCCTAGTAACTCTCATCCTCACTTTTTCACGTGGTAGATGCTGCAAGCTGAAACAGCATTATGGGAAAAAGCTATGTAAACAACAGAGGAATCTTCATCCAAGATGAATTCGGCAGATCTGCTTCACATAAAGATGCTAAAAGACAGTGATCAATGAATCCGCGTTGACTCGTGTTGAGTTATGACTCATTGATGGACAAATACTTGAGCAGTCCCTTGGCAGGAAATGGAACTACTTACCCCTAGTAATAAAAAAGAAATCTTCCATAAAAAGGCACCATACACCTTCCAACCAAAGGTGATAAATGCAATGCATTTCCGGAAGTACTTTTCTGCAATGCATGCAAACCATTCAATGTTCATCACAGCGTTTACTCATATCCATGTTCTCTAGAAAAAGTATACAACAACAACATATCCAGCCTTTATCCCACTATGTGGGGTCGACTACATGAATTCTAGACTTCCATATATTTCTGTCTTTTGTCATATCTTCATTTAGGTCCATACACTTCATATCAAACTTTAATGTCTCTCCCAAAATCTTCTTAGATCTGCCTCTACCTCTTTTTTTTGACTAATTGTTCCATTTCATCAACTCTCCTCACATGAGCGTCTCTTGATCTCCTTCTCACATGACCAAATCATTTTAGTCTAGTCTCTCTCATCTTCTTCTCGATTGGCACTACTTCTACCTTATTACGAATAACTTTATTTCTAATTTTATCTTTTCTTGTATTGCCACACATCCATCTTAACATCCTTATCTCCGCTACGCTCGTCTTTTGCTCATACTGGTATTTGACTACCCAACATTCTGAGCCATACAACAAGACTGGTCTTATAACTGTCCTATAGAATTTTCCTTTCAGTTTTAATAGGATTTTACCATCACATAACACTCCTGATGCATTTCTCCATTTTAGCCAATCTGCCTTAATTCTATGTGTGACATTCTCATGAATTTCTCCATCTTTTTGAATCACCGATCCCAAATATCGAAAATAGTCTTTTCTTTATAAGATTTGGTCTTCCAATTTTATTATAACATCCTCCACTCTTGCATTCTTACTAAATTTACATTTAATATATTCTGTATTCTTTTTACTTAATTTAAATCCCTTAAATTCTAAATTGTTTCTCCACAACTCAAGGTTAGTGTTCACTCCTTTTGTTTCATCCACCAACACTATGTCATCTGCAAATAGCATACACCATGGCACCTCTGTCTGAATATCTTTAATGAGTTCATCCATTACTAAAGCAAATAAATATGGACTTAGTGCAGAACCTTGATGCAGTCCTATTGTAATTTTAAACGGTTCAGTATCCCCTCCGCATGTTCTGACCCTTGTCTCTACACCGTGATGCATGTCCTTAAGGGCTTGTATATAGGCTATTCGGACTCCTTTCTTCTCTAAAACCCTCCATAATACTTCTGTAAGGGCCCACTCTCGAATATTCCCGCTAGCATAGGATATTCGAAAGGAGGTCATCACAGAAATGATATAGAACAACCACAATTAAACAAACAACTCATTTCATCTCAAGTCTCACCAAAATGCTAACAGAATCTTCAAGTTAGGACGCGTCCCCGTACACCTCTATCCTCAGGCCTTAGTCCCACTGGACTCACCCCCAATAATAGCTTTCCCTTTACTTGGAATGGCAAAGAAGATCAAGTGAGCCACAAGGCTCAGCAAGTTCTAGGGTAATAAACAATGATCATGAACCAAGAATAAGGTGACACCAAAGAGAGTACTCCAGAACATCACTGATGTATACAAATATCACATTTTAAGACTTGATCAATTCCAAGTTAAATGTATCATGCCACCATGTACTATTATGCAAATGTGCATATAAATGTAATATCAAAATCAAGTCTCATAGGCTCGCGAGCCATAAATCAACACATGCCAAAGTGTATCACATAGACAAAACCTCACAATAAATATGGAGCCAACTTGCCGGGCTATGGCCACCTCGTCCCGTGCCAAGTGCTCTAGGGTACCCTTTCTCCCTCCACGCAAAATAGGTGCGCAAAACATATATATATGGAACCTGTACATGTATGCATCATGTATGCATTTGCCAACCACATGTATTTAAATTCCCGATTTTGCAATATTCATGCTGTTAACATCACTTACCATACCGGGTATTTTCCCCATCATCAGATAAATTCAACATATCTTACTTCATAATGTTTACCACATTCAAGATGTAATTTATGGCACAAAAATGCTTAATGTAATTTACAACACAATAATACTTCTTTGAGAGATGCTATTTAATATTAAATCTCAATTCACCAGTTGAGGTGTATTATAAATTTAATAACTATTATTCCCATCATATGATTGTTGTGATTTCATTTAACCAGTGATAGTATGCATTTACTTGCATTCATGCTCATAGCTCAAATTCATTATTCGACTTCATGCAATCAAATGACCACACCACGTGAAATTGCTGACCAAACATAATCCTGAAATTTTTCTAAGGTAATGGACCAAATAGACATTTTTTGAAAATGTCTTCATCTTGAAAAACTAACTCCCGGTAATTTGATTACTAGCATTTATTGTTGTAAAAATGATTTTTAATGAATTTTTCAAGAAACGGAAACTATGTATTTCGATGGTGGTAAAATTGCAAATTCATGGATTTGTACTAAAACCAAAATTCTAACTTTTTATTTTTATGGATTTTGATTTTTTTGATATTTTTATTGAATCCAAATGGGGGGTACTTTCTTATTTACATTTATGTATTAAAGTAAAGGAAAGTAAAATATAAATTAAGGAAAATGCAAACATTTACTTAAGGGTAAATAAATAGGGTGAGCGATGATAGCTCCCATTCAAGGCATATGGGACGAGCTCGGGAACAGCTCGAGGTCTTGAGGTCGCAGCTTACGGAGAGAGCTCAAGAGACCTCGCGGGAAGGACAAGCGAACGAGCTCGGGGTCATGAGGTGAACGAGCTCGCGGTCAAGGGGTTGAGCAAGAGCTCGCTGGACGAGCTTGAGGTGAGGCGCGCGGCAAGAGCTCGCGGCCAAGAGCTTGACAGATGAGCTCGCGATTAAGCGGCCAGGGAGCTTATAGGTGTGAGCTCGCGGCAAAGAGCTGGAACGAGCTCGCTAGAACATCAATGAAGTTGAACGTGTATATATATATATAACTGGGTTTGCCGAACAGAACAGAACAGAACAGAACAGGGGCATTCGAATGACTATTTAAGCATAATATATTGTGGATTAGCTAGGCAGGGCATGCTTTAATAAGCTTTTTAAATCTCTAGGGGGGGGGTATCAGCTCGTTACGCATATTGAATATAAGTATTTACAAGTGGGTCTCATATATATAGGCGAACAGTTTATATATATTTTCAGTTGAGGCTTTTGCTGTTTGCTCCAAATACCTTAATGAAATCATTTAATGGTGACTTAACACTCTACATTCAGCTATGGGTGAGAGCTTCCAAAAGTGATGCAACATGTACATATATAAATGCCTGAACAGGGAGCAACGAGCTAAACAAAAACCCAGCTGAGTAAGAAGGAAAGCCATTCACTGAACAAATATTAGGGTGAATCAAACCCCGCTTGAGAGACATCAAATGGACTTCACAGCAACTAGGAACTTTATGAACAAAATAAACACAGTGGAAAACACTAACAGCGAGGTGACACAATAAGCAACAGTTTGCAAATCAAGGAAACTTGCATTTCAATATAGAATATATCTAAGAGAGAGCTCGCACTGAAAGATAACGTGGTTGCATTGGAATAAAAATGGGTAAGAGAACTTGCCTGTTGAGAATGAAATCAGAGAGAGTTCCACCCGCGCACATGAAGCAAATAGCAGTAGCAAACAGAAGTGATGGAATAGGATGGAGAGGGTGAAGAAGAAGAAGAGCACGGAGATGGACTAAATAAACAATGGAACAGTGCATTCAAAAAGAAGGGATACACCTTGCACTGAAATAGGATATTTGTGCACAGAGGCTGCTGGGAAAAAGGAGCGCGCACAGGTCTGCACGCCAGCTCCAGAATTTACTGAAATAACCCTCTTTTCATATTACAAACAAAAAATATCCAGGGACTTGAGTGACAAATGCTACTTAATTTATTTTCTTTTTCCCATTTTCTTATTACACCATCAAGCCCATTATTTCCAAATAATTTCTCACCATGGGCCTAAGCCCAAATCACATATATCCCATATACATATATTCCAATCCCACCAGGCTTAATTTTCTACTTGGGTTAGACATCTCATTAACTATTTAATTGAGGCCCTTTCACTTAAATTTCTGATTCCATGCACCATAGAATAAAATTATGTAATCTAAATTATTTCTATGCCACCAAGGAAATTAACATTAAGCATTAATAAAAATATTTAGTCCAACATTCTAATTACGAAACACTGACGTCAAGTATTAAAACACCTAGACCCACTTTAGGGTCGTTACAACTTCTCTAAGGACCCTATCATAGGCCTTTTCTACATCTATAAACACCATATATAGGTCCTTCTGATGGTCCCGATACCTTTCCATTAGGTGCCTCAGTAGATATATAGCTTTCATTGTTGACCTACCAGGCATGAAACCAAATTGATCTTCTGAGACCTCTGTTTCTTTTCTGAGCCTCTGCTCTATTACTCTCTCCCAGAGTTTCATGGTATAGCTCATTAATTTAATTCCTCTGTAATTTTCACAGTTTTGAACATCTCCTTTATTTTTGTATATAGGAACCAAAGTACTCTTCCTCCACTCATCTGGCATCTTTTTTGATTTAAGGATCGCGTTAAATAATTTCGTTAGCTAGGAGATGCCCTCTTCTCCCATGCATTTCCATGCTTCTATTGGTATATTATCCGGTCTCACCGCCTTATGATTTTTCATCTTTTTTAATGCTTGCCTTATTTCATTTGAACTTATGCGTCAATAAAATGTATAGCTCACGTTCCCTTCGAAGTTACTAAGATGTCCCAACCTAACTCTTGTGTCGCCACCATCATTGAATAATTTTGTGAAATACTCCTTCCATCTCTCCTTAATCACTCCCTCATTCACTAATACATTTTGATTTTCATCTTTTATGCATTTCACTTGATTTAAATCCCTTGTTTTTCTTTCTCTTGTTTTAGCTAATTTATATATATCCCTTTCTCCATCTTTCGTATCAAGTCGTTTATATAGATTCTCATATGCTTTTGACCTTGCTTCACTAACAGCTCTTTTTGCTATCTTTTTTGCTTCTTTATAATTTTTTAGATTTTCTTCATTGTTGCACTGATATCCAGCCTTATAACAAGTTTTCTTATTTTTAATTTTCAATTGTACATCTTCATTCCACTACCAAGACTCCTTAAGGTTAGGGGCTCTACCATTTGTCTCTCCAAGGACTACCTTTGCCGTGCTTCTAAGGGCATTAGCCATTCCTCTCCACAATTGGTTTGTCTGTCCTTCTCCATTCCATTCCCTTCTACCCTTAATTTTTCTTTGAAGATTATTTGTTTTTCCCCTTTTAAATCCCACCACCTGATTCTTGGATTTTGTTTTATGTGATTTTTTCTCTTCCAATTTCTTACTTGAACGTCAAGTACTAAAAGTCTATGTTGAGTAGTCAAACACTCTCCCGGTATCACCTTATAATCCCTACAACATAACCGATCCTCTTGTCTCATGAGGAAGTAATCTATTTGGGTGCTTAATGTGACATTTTTATATGTGATTAAGTGTTCGTCTCGTTTTTTGAACCTAGTATTGTTTATGATGAGTCCATATGCCATAGCAAAATCTAGAATAGACTTACCCTCATTATTAATTTCCCCGAATCCATACCCTCCATGTACCTCTCTATAGCCGTTTTCGTCTCTACCCACGTGACCATTTAAGTCACTTCCAATAATCACTTTCTCTCCTCTTGGTATCATTTGTATGAGTCCTTCTAGATCCTCCCAGAATTTTGTTTTTATCTCCTCACCTAACCCCGCTTGTGGTGCATATGTACTAAAGATATTCAGTCATTCTTCCTAAACTAAATGTTATGACCCTAGGGTTTGGTTAGGGTTTAGATGGAAAATTGAGAAGAATTCAGGAGAGAGAGAACTTGAAGGGAGACAGCAAGAATAGAAGTGGAATAGAGAGGAAGGGAGAGAAGAGCATAAAGATGCGAGAGAGAAATCTTAGAGAGAACTGAAGAGAGAGAAGCATTCAATCAATTATTACTTAATATCCTCCAAAAGAGCCTCTCGGGTAGCTTATATAGCTACTCTCATTGTTAGTGCTTTCAGTTATCATTTGTAACTGAAAGTATTACAACTTCTCATCTAAAACAGAAATGTAACTAAATGAATACAAGAAAAAATACAAATCAGTAATTGCCGCATGCTTAATGACCGTTGTATCCTAGGGTCATGACAATCCCCTCTCCTTAAAAGATTTCTTGTCCCCAAGAAATCACAGCAAGGCTCCAAAATAATTTTGGTCATTGATTCTCCATGCCTCCCCTCAGAAGAAATTACTTCATCCAATTCCCATCTTCACTACTTGGTTTCTCCTTCGCCTTTTCTTGTACTTGGCTCTTGGTTTCCTTTTCCTTTGCCTTCCCATTTCTTTTTCTCCAAAAATAATAGTACTATGATTTGTTGCAACACCTAGTTCAACCATCGACCCATGCCCTGCTGCTATCAAAATTAATTTGAATTGACTAGTCATACCTTCCACCGTATCATCTCCAACAGTATAGAGGGATTCAAACTGCTCTGCAAGCCAAAACCAGAATTCATGCAGTTGCTCTCCCCCAAAAATTTGAACAAGCACAACAGCAAGAGTCTTGTTTTCCTCGACAACAAATTCCTCCACCGTCTTCCCAGCATCTGTTCCTTCCTCATCTTCAGTAGGGGTCTCCTTCATTAGAGTATCTCTTACTTCCTGCACATATGAACTGTGATTCCCACCGACATCCTTGCTCATTCTTTCCTCCTTGCTGAATTTTTTTGTTACAATTGGCTGGTCCCACTCCAAGTTTTCCTTAGATTCGTGTTCAATCGGATTTGCAGCTATAGAGACTCCTTCAATCTGTTGGTTGCTCTTAGTAGATCTGTTAGGCTACAGCTCATTCTTTCTAAATATGGCTTCCAAGGCTTGTTCTTGATCCCTTGCTTTCTCAGCCACTTGTTTCACAGTTGTAGGTATCATCATCTTAACCAATGATCTCAATTCGTCCTTTAGACCTCTAATAAAATTAGAGACAAAGTATCTCTCCGTTAAGGCAGGTTGCAAGGTCAACATCAAAGACCTTAATTCTTCAAACCTATCCTGATACTCCCATCACTGATCCGACCTGTTTAAGTTTGTGAAATTCGTCAATCGCTTCAGTCATTAACTTCTCTCCAAACTGGTCACCTCGATCCTCCACAAACTCAGTCCGATTAACCTCCATTTCAATTGAAATACTGACCCGATACATCTTAGCAAGCCGAACTAGCAATTCGTCCATTCGATCCAGCGTTTGCTTGAAGTTGGTGCAACTTTTCTCCCATGATTGCACATCATTTTCCGCAGCTTCCTCAGTTCCTCTTGAGTTGAATCCAACAGATCTTCCCATAGAGAAATGCTGAGACTGCATCATAGATATACTATTATCATGAAGCTGTTCTTTTTGGTACAAGTCCATGGCATAATCAGCATTGCCACCTATGAATCCTGGTAAAGCCGGAAAATCTTCATTGCTGAACTCTTGGTTTTGCTGAACAATGGGGCTAACTCCAAGGCCTTGTTTACAAAGTGAACCCAATTGTCCTTGAGACCCTCCAGCAGAACTAGGATGGCTGGTTAGCTGGACACGGCTCTGAGATAATGGCCCCCCAACAGTTGGATAGGAGTTTCTTAGTATAGAGATCACCTACGAAGAAGCTTGTTGAAGTACACCACTGATTAGTCTGTTAGGGCCTTGAATACTTAAATTTCCAGAGCCACTGCTGGCAGCTAAATTAAGGCGAGAAGCAAGACCAAGCATAGATAATCCTCCACCAGAACTCATGCTTCTCCTGATGCTTCCTCCACCTACCCTATTTCTCATTGAACTAGTTATTCGAGGACCAACATTTCCTAGAATTGGAGACACTCCAAGTCCTGGAACAGCACTACGGTTACCCATCGCTGCAGCAATTGGCAGAATGCTAGGAATAGAACCACCAACTCCATTATTGCTGCTACTAAATCCAGGGCTTCCAACAACACCAATTCCACCTCTATTTGTCATGCTTGAGTGACCGACTCAAATTCAGCAACCTTAGATTCCAAAAGGCTGGATCTGAATCAGCCTTTAGTTGCTGTTGATGGCCTCCAAATCAATTACCCTTCAAACAACCTGCTGGCTCTGGTTAATTTCAGAAGACAACCTATCCTAATCAGCTTCGGAAATTTGCCTGCAACTTCTGAAATCAACACTTCCGCTGCGCAACTCTAAAACCACAAATTCAGAAGACAACCTGTTCTAATCAGCTGTTGATTGAATCTGTTCGGTCTCCAAATTCACCAGAATTCAGTTACTAAAATTGCTTCGATAAATTGCCAAGACCTACTGATAATCGATCGCTTCCAATCCACAACCTTAGCAGCTTCAAGTTTAGCCAATCTAAAGTCACTGGAATCTAAATTCAGCAAACTACTCCGCCTCGATCACTGCTAAGATCACTTGAGAGCTGCCTGACTCACCGCCTAGGGGACGATCGGCTCCGTTACAGTACTTCAAAGTTGCCTCCAGATCTCAAATGAAAGTCACCGTTGGAAATTAATAACAGAGAAGTATCGTTCCACTCGCCGGAATTCCACCAGATCGCCGAAATTCACCCCTAGACCGTTTCCAATCGCACCTTCCTTCCCACCTCGGTCACATGCAGTGACCTAGACCTGTTCCGAGAGTCGCTTGCCTTGCGTTGCCTGCAATTCCGACCCTTACTGATTTACCAAGGACCATCGGATCTGTTGTAGCTAAGTTGTCACGATCCTGCTTTGTTGCAGTCTTCCTAAGGATACGATTGGTTTTTGTGGCTGCCAAAAATCAATCTGAATATGTTGATCACTGTCGGAACTCTCCCAACCCGCGTTGTCTTCAATTCCAAGCCGAAATTGCTTTGATCGGCTTCGCCTTCCCCATCCGAGTTCAACTCCAGCTTGCAACTGGCCGCTATCTACTCACAACCAACACCAATTAAGATCCGCAATGGATTCACCACCCAATCACCGTCCACTTCAGCTTGCATCATCGGAAATCGCTGCTTCTTCCCAAACTTATTGCCGAGGATTGTCGAAATCACCGCCACTTCCGAAAACGCCTACTGCCTTGATCAGTTCTGCAATCTATCGTCTGAACTCACCTGCTGCTACCGGATTCCGTAGTAGCCTTCAAATTTCGAGAATCAACCTCCGCGAGACAGCAGATATCGATCCGTTAGAGATTAATCAATAAAGAAAGTCGTCGAGGAATGGTGGCTCTGATACCAAATGTTATGACCCTAGGGTTTGGTTAGGGAGAGAGAGAGAGAGAACTTGGAGGGAGACAGCAAGAATAGAAGTGGAATAGAGAGGAAGGGAGAGAAGAGCACAAAGATGCGAGAGAGAAATCTTAGAGAGAACTGAAGAGAGAAAAGCATTCAATCAATTATTACTTAATATCCTCCAAAAGAGCCTCTCGGGTAGCTTATATAGCTACTCTCATTGTTAGTGCTTTCAGTTATCATTTGTAACTAAAAGTATTACAACTTCTCATCTAAAACAGAAATGTAACTAAATGAATACAAGAAAAAATACAAATCAGTAATTGCCGCATGCTTAATGACCGTTGTATCCTAGGGTCATGACACTAACCTTCACCATAATAATCCTATCTCCTATTCTCTTTACATCCACTACCTCATCTACTAAGCTTTTATCCATAATAATCCCCACTCCATTTTTCGCTCGATCATTTCCTGTGTACCATATTTTATATCCAATTTTTGATAAAATTTTTGTTTTTTTCCCTACCCATCTCGTCTCTTGAAGGCACATAATATTAATTTTTCTCATAATCATCACATCTACCACTTCCATAACTTTGCCTGTTAATGTTTCTATGTTCCATGACCCAATCCTTAATCTATGATTTTGTTTTTGGCCTTGACTTTGAATTTGATTTTGTTTTTTATTTTGATTTTGTTTTTTATTTTGGTTTTGATTTTGATTTTGTACTAGCTTCTTTACCCACATCTGTCCAAGCAAATGCGGGGACCTTTGTTCATTTGTAACTACATCCGGGCGCCGATGCAGTGGCCCTAGCTCAATTCAAAGAATAAAGGGAGACATGTTATGAAGGAATCAATTCAAAGAATAAAATCTTATTTTTCATTAACTCTATATTTTCTTAAAATTTCTTTGCTACCAAAGCCTTTTTGCGTGGGAAGGTTTACAAGCTAGTTAAGACCCTCCTAGGTGTCAGGTAGGGTGGCCAACCACTTATATCAGCAGTAGGAAAATGAGCTGAATTCCTATTTCAATAATGTCTATCCCTTCCAGACCAGAAGTTCAAAACATATTGGTAAACAATGGGTTCAGCATCGCCACTTGTTAAGAATTTTTAGCAATAAAAACCAGAATATCTCTCCAGTTTTTTGTAAAATAAGCAAAATTTCAAGAGCACTGGAGCAGCAATTATGTTCTCCCAACATTAGGTACTACTCAGCCTAAGACCACATGCATTCTCTGGGCTTACGCAATTATGTTACTAAGCCTTCCATGGACATCTGAGACCACCGTTTATTATAATTAATTAATTTGTCAAAAAGACAATGAAGAAGATTTACGGGTCAGTAGAAGCTTACCTTAGCAGCATAGCAAGATGCTTTAAAAAGCATGCTATCATCAGTAATTTGACCCTTTTCCTGTAATCTTCTTCTGATCTGCTCTCTTGCCCCAATGTAAGTAACACCATATACTGAAGTCATCACTGTCTGTTTCACTAGCTTTCTATCCACCTGAAAGCTAAAATGGTTAAAAGGTCATTAACTAGATTTAATAATCCTATAAAGACAACACTATCATAAGTCAGAAGTATCTAGCCAAAGGCCAACAGAAGAAGAAAACAACCTGTCCAATTAAGAGTTTGGCTAGTAAAGCACTTGGATTGGTTGCAGGATCTTTATTGCTGTCCCTTTCCATGATGTCATGTACCCTGACAGATAAAAGTTTCTATTTTAAGAGTTTTCCCATGCAATAAAACATATCAAAACAATTAGTGTAAATAAAAGAAATAAAAAATTCCCAAAACCACCCTAAATAGCACTGAGCATCCCTTCTTAATAGAGAAAATGTCACACATATCAGACATTCCCTGCCATTTATGTGCTGCATAAAAAGTTAACAAAAATGTGTGGATATTAGCATGTTGAGGATAAAATACCAATTTTGACCTTGCACGCAAACATTTGTTTATTTACCTTCATATTTATGTTGTGATGACAAGAAAACTTGAAAAAAAGAAGACCATATAAGCAATGAAAACACACCTTCTGACCCTACCTTTCTTCTTTTTCTTCATACGGATCTAAGTTCAGGCTGACCCAGATCAAACCTAGATATTGCTGAAACCTAAATTAGGGTTCAATCGAACTTGAATATAGATGGTGAACAAGAAAAAGAAAGTCCTGGACTCAATAGGTATGGTTCACTGGCTCTGCAACCAGATCTAGATTTCAGCCAGTAAATTAGTGGTTTATCAGACAGATAGAGAAGAGGAAGGAGAAGACTAAGAAAGTCATGGGCTGGCAGATCTAGGCTTGCCAGCTGCACAATCAGATATGGGTTCTGGCCATCTAACTCACTAGTTCACCAGCCAGGGATGGCAAAGAAAAGGAACAAGGAGAAATCAAAATTTAAGTGAAGACTTAGTTACAAAATAGGCTACCATAATACAAGGGAAAATCAGTAATTTCACATCATAGCTCTAATAGAGGCACTCTGATAGGAAAGGGATAGAAAAAGAATCATGCTTCCCATTTTATTTGCTCAGTGGAGGAGGAAAGGGAAGGGTAAGAAAGGGGTTGTCTATTAACTCATCCAAAAACCAAAAAAAAAAAAATAGTAAATGAAAAACGTAACTAATTTATCAAATTTTCCCAAAGATACCCATATAAGGCATCCTTTGGAGGGAAGGTAACCCTCCCTCTTTTCCTAAAACCCCCTCCCTTCTTTGCCTCATTCTTTAGAAACTCTCTTCATCCATGTCCTTTTCCTTCCCCCTTTTATTCCCCTTAATGTCCTTCCACAAGACAGAAACCATCTTTCATTTTTGACAGTATCTGCAGAAATAGCTATTTATATGAACTTCCCGTAACAAATGCTTCACAGATCAGATGTTTAACACATGATGGATATTGTTATACCTAGCAGCTATTTCAGAGTAAACATCAGCAGGTTTCTCTCCAGCAACCAAGTTGACGGCAGCTGCTTCCATCTGTAGAAACAGAACCCTCATACAAATGGCAGAGTATATGAATGCATTCAAAAAAATTATCAATGCAATCAACAGTAACTGAAGATAAATGAACTAGAAAAATTTGGCACCAGATATGAATGAAGGCTGAGGTTAGATCTCAATGGCCTCATAAACATAACACGTGGACATATGCGTACCAAGAAGCAACACAAAGATGATCATATAACAACAACAACAGCAACATATGAAGGCTTACTCCCACTATGCAGTATGCAAGAATGATCATTGTATTTAGCAAAATGTTTGAACTGCAAACTTACAGCATCTCTTCCCAGGGCTGCATAGTGCTGTAGGCCATTGCATGAACCATCCTGAAAAGATAATGTGAAACGTGATCAAAGAAGAAACCAAATAATATTAGCCTGCTGTAAGGAAAAAAAGAAAATCCTATTAACTAAAATAAACCCTAAAACATGCCACAGTTCAGGATATGCAATTAAAACAAATTAAAACCATTCCTCCATTTACAAACTACAAACACAAATTCATGGATACAAATTCTGCACGAGAACTGCCTAGTGGCATTAGAGATATGGGAAGGAAGAGTCCAAGCCTCAATAGAATCCAAAGCATCAATTTCCCAAATGGAAAAAAAGAAAAAAGTTGTTCAACATACTTAAATGGTGTAAATAAAGGTCAAATTGCTGTATCTTTCTGCTTCATATTTTAAAGGGTGTGCTATTTTTCAATTTACTCTTCCACCGAAATTGATGCATTTCCCTAGTTACAACTTAACAGCTACATGAAGTGGATGCCTCTGATCATGCTCCATCAACTATTGAGGTCAACAACCAAAGGACATTATTTTTTGAATTATTTCTAGCAGAATTTGGAGCATCTAGCTGGTTCTGTACTTTAAGTTCATTGAATGTTTCACCTTGATTGATCTTAGCAAAAAGAAATTGTTTCACCTGAGGAGAGGGCAGCAATTGGAAGCAGACCCACTTGCACCTATGTTCTTTGTACAAACAAGCCTGAGGACAATTGCAGCATCTCCTCAGGTTCAAACAAAGCATTTGAATGTAGTTTCAGACGATACAGTAACCTAAGGCTACGGTGCATAAAATATTTAGCACATATTTCAGTTTTTTGTAATACATCTCAGTTTGTTAGCGGCTACAGTAAACTGAGCTACAATTGGCCTTGCTTCTACAAATATTTAATTGCTAAAACATGTTTTCTCAAAAATAAAGCATCACTGAACAATTTAATTAAAATATTTTTCAGCTCGCATAACCCAAAAATGTTTCTTTTAAGAACCTTAAGGGTCAATAGAACTTGTACCTGATGAATAGGCAGGTGGGAGATGACAGTATATGGTGATGAGCTCTTTAAGGCTTCTGACAGATTAATACAAGCCGCCAAACATTGAAAAGGATCTTCAGCAGTTAACCACCACTGATTTCCATTAAGTGGGTTGTCTGCTGAATCTAGTACATCATCCAGATGATTTTCCACAAATGCTAGTCGCCCATCATAAGAAAGCTTTTCAACACCACCTGCATAGAGGTTTGCCAAGTGTATCTTCAGCCAACGTAACCCAGACTTGCCTAATGGTTGTCCTTCTGCAAACTCAAGAACTCCTCGGCAGAGATCAGAACTCAGATGATTCAAATGTGGATGCATAGGATAAGCACGACCCCTGAAATCCAGATTGTGGGGATAGTAAAAGCCTTCCTCATCTCTCATTTTCCGAGCCACCTGTTTCAAATATTTATTCTTAGAACTCATTCCTACGGAATGAAACCTTAGGCATACAATCTGAATGTGTCCCTTCAAGATTCTGGCAAAGTGAATATTTATATAAACAAGCTGTCTCACGTGTTAACCAAGCCACCAAGATAGCCTCAAAGCAGCCTGATAAAAGTCTTTTAATGTTCAAATTAGCTAGTAACCCAAAACTTACAGTTGCCTTCCAGTGGAAAATGTAAATATGAATTACACTACTTCTAAAGCAGTGACTTCACTAAATTGATGAGAAAATTCCCCAAGATGTTTTCCCTGGAAGGTGAATTAATCCCCAAGAGGCAGTACAACATAATAAGACAATAAGATGTTTAACTCTTCAAATATAAAGACAACTTACAGAAAGTTTAAGTTCAGTATCACATCGTTGAGAATGCAACTCTTGGTTAATTTTTTTGGCCTTCCTCACACTCCATTTCCATTTCCTAATGTCTGCAAAATCATCTGAGTGCGGCCTCTCAGGTATGGAAACCTACAAGTAAATAAATAACACAAGCTTGATTACATGAGCTATAGATGAAGAATGCTAGTTTAACATATCCATCCGTAAAACTAGTCCAACCAGGAGTAAGACCCATACAACAGGCCAGAAGAATTGCAGAAGAGAATCTTTGGATAATCGTTCTGGATAGCAATGAAAAATGGCAGCTACTGAATGGGAAAATTTCAGAGATATAATCTTCTAATCAGATTACTGGCAGTTTCCCATTTGATGACAGATAAACAAAAACTGTCAAGATGCTCTATAGTGATGATCTGCATATTCAAAACATGCCATGGACTTGGTATTGATGGTAGACCACTCTCACAGATCATCCAAAGAACTTTCATGGGAAGAGGAGTTGCTTTAAAGAGATATTTCAAGATGCACTCACATCTTCGCGATCAACAAGACCACCAATGTCGCCACCGCCAGCCCAAATACTCTCCACCACACTCAAAACTCTTCTGTTAATTCTCCACTTGGTACTTCCCAGAGTATCCAGGGCCTGCAATTTGAAATCAATGTATTTGTAATCAACTAGACACAGTAGAGGAACACTAATGCTTTTATCCAGCTAATAACAGTTATTTAAACAAGCAAGTTACAATAGTGATTTGAGTACAAATAATGATATACTGTGACACACATGGTATATATCAAGTATTCAAATTATGCAAAAATAAGTACCATCATGATTTCACTGGATTTTAGGACTAACATTATGATCATTTAACAATTCTCAAGCTAGTGCATCCAACAAAAACCATATAGATAATAAACAGTGATCCAGGAAAAAAAAAATCAAATCATAGAACACTAATGTAATGCTTTTTTCTTCAATAGATAAACAAGAGACCACAAAGAGGGGGAACTCTTTACAAAATGCATTAGAGCAGTGCTTATAGACAGCCTAGACTTAAGATATATGGGAGAAAGAAGAGAGAATGAAAAAGTTCATTTACTAGACTTAAGATATATGAGAGAAAGAAGAGAGAATAAAAAGGCTAGGTCTTTAAAAGCTGCAATCTGATTAGCACAAAAAAAAAAACCTACATTACTGATAGGGATTTATTTATCTTGTTTTGAGATTACTTATCTTGTTTTGTATTGATTTACCACAGTTGTTTAGATGATAGAATTATATTTGAGGAATTAAATAGAGTTTTACTTGATTTAAAGATTAGAATTATATTTTGATTAGATTGTTATCTTTTACGTATGTTTATAAGGCACATAATGTAAAAATAAAGCACTGTTAGAACAAATGCAAAATATGACAAACAAAGAGATGCGATGAAGGGAAGAGAAAACTCAGAAAATGGGCAAAATTGGAGGCACACTTTTTCAGTCAATGGAATAGACAGGAAATAATCTTAAAACTAGCAGCTCTATCTTCTTTTTTTTTTTTTTTTTTTTTTGGTGGGGAGGGGGGGGGGGGGGTATTATTCGTTGTGGGGCTTAGGCCCAGTAGGTATTTCCTCAGGTTTTCTTGTTCTGCCATTAAGAGAAAGATAAGAGAAAATATGGATTACAAAATGCGTACCAAGGGAATTTGAGTCACCATAACAGGCACATAATGTATTGAGAAAATTCAGCTTTTGATGATTGAATAATATGATTTCCCCTTTGCTATGTTCTTCTCCCTAGCTTCTCTCTTCTCTTCTCTTCTCTCTCAGCTTTTCTCTTCTCCTTGCTTCTTTCTTCCTAATCTCTTCTCTTTCTTATCAACTTTCTGCAGTATCATTGTTGTCCCATCATATTTGGTACTATAATTGTATTTGTTTAATTAAACATTATCCGACATGATTTGGCTGAAAAATACATGATTTCTTATGTTCAAAAGTGAACACACTGCACTCACATGGTTTAAATTGAACTGCAAAAATGGACAAACTGAAATCTTTTTGCTATTTGAAAAGATAAAAAAATGCCCTACATGTTAAATGTCTCAGATAATCTTGAGTTCATATACATTCATTTTGACACTTATCTATCACTAGGAAGTTAATTGAAAACATATACCCCAGAACCTCTCGAAGGTCGATTGTCAATGTTTAAACTTCAAACCGGGAGCCTATAATAATTAATAAAGTAAAGAAATATATCAACTATCAACAGGAAGGCCACTATTCACAACAAGCAACTCTCAGTACTTCTTGAAGAAACTCCTGAAACATAATCCAAGGATGATAAGCAACTGAAATTTCTCCAATGTGCAGTTCAAGTTACAGGCAGGACCCTAGCACAAAATTTTACAAAGCCAGCTTTCTACCCATCTCTTCTGAATGGGGGCACCACAGTCACATGAAGTAAAAGACCAAAAAGCAAGAAACCTACACAGCCAGAAGCTTGCCCATTGTATAAAATTCTTAAAAGTGAGAGTGTCATCCTCAATCAAAAAGAAAATCTTTCGGTTTCTTCTTATCCTGTTCACAACAAGTAGTCAACATCTTAATTGGCTCATAGAAAATATCACTTGCAGCCTTGTTCAAACATTAAAATCTCAACACAGATCAACTGAGAGATTATCATAATGTCTAGTCAATTATGCAAAACAATCTGTTCCCAAGAAAACTGAGCAACATAAGCTAGCTGGCAACTATGGATTTGCCCCACTTGTAAGGCAGATATCAAAAGTAAAAGGGAAAAAAGATACATTTTGACATTCAATTTTTACCTCATATACTTTCTGCATTTGTTTTGCTGTGGCACTCTTAACAGCTTCTTGTTGCCGCCTGGATCCATGAGTACGCATAAGATAAGAAGGTAAGAACAGGTATCCCCCTTTGTCATACCTGGAAGAAGTGTTGTAAGAAATACAAGTAAATTCTGGCTGAGAGCAGGGCTATCCACATTTTATTGAGTTCAATGTAATATTTCTTCACAATTACAGTCTATTTTTTCCAACATTATAGACTTTTAAAGAGGTCAAGATAAAGGCAGTCAGTTTATCATAACAAATAAGTGTATTAACAACCCTGAAAAAGACCACATGAAAAGCCAGGTGAACATCATGACATGTTGAGTTCATATCATACCCTTTCCATTTCTTTGGAGGCACCAACATTGGCACATAAGGAATGATCATATGCCTAGCCTGCATGCAGGAAAAATGGGAAGATTAGACATAAAGTGGGAAGTCAAAAAGAGAAAAAGAAAAAAAAAAAAAAAAAGGCAAAAACAAGCACTCGTTTTTCTTATTGCATATTTGGAAGTTATAATGATGCAAAAGATGTGTATCAGTTAAATAAATACACGTCAACATTTATTCCCTCGGTTAACATGTGAAATAATATATATCAGGAAAGAACCAGTGCATTTCAACATGGATATCTATCTCCTGACAGATCACTAATAAGGACTTATAAGAGGCACATATATTTCCACAACAGTGCATCTAAATCAACATTAGGGGAATCATTTAGTATACGAGCAATCATTGTCATTCAAACAAACAAGATTTCTTAGACTAAGATGCAAATACATATTACAGAAACCAATCAAGCAGAAAAGATGAGATGTTAACTTACAGTTCTATCCAATCCTGTGAGGACTAGAGGATCACATTCTATAACTCCATACCTCTTGACAATCTTCTGCCTACAAGGAGCAAACAACAGAACAGACTCATCATGTTGCAAGGATATAATAAAGCAGAAGCATGCCACAAACCATCCTCCATGAACCTGCACTATTATGTTATGTATATTACTTTGATAACTTTAATAAAATACTTAAATTGCTAGGATACATTCTAAAAAGTAGCATATAACTTTAATAAAATAATTAAATTACTAGGATGCATTCCAAAAAGTAGCATCACATAAACAAACATAGGAACTATCAAGCATCCAGAGAAAAACAAAACAAATTTGCCACACCAAAAATTGGTTAATGATCTAATTGTCCAAATATTGGCATCATGAACAATGCGTTAAGAGGGAAGGTGTCCTGTTCTTTGAAGATAAACTGATGATGCACAACCAGACTAACATGCTCACCCAACGTCATTTGTAATTCTGAATAGGTGCCTAAATGCAGGTCGAATATCAGGTGGGCAATCTGCTGACTGGTCAACTGGACGCTGCACATAAGCTGTTTCCATTAATAACTCTATCAGACGGCAACCCAGCTGCATCACATTAGGAAAATTAAAACTATAGACATAATATATTCACCCATCAATTATTAATATTAGCAGGAAGAAAACTTAAGGCTGCAAACCTTAGCCTGTGTGTCACGGCCCCAAGGCTTTATTTCTTCGTTCTGCACCAGCTTTTGCACCTCAATTAACCTTTTCCTTTTAATTAAATTTTTTACTCGTTTCCTTAGTATCTCAGCATCCTTACTGAAGCGTTCAGTAGTTGGAGCTACAATCTTCTTTCTCCTGTACATCTTTGTTTTCTCCAAGAAACCATGAATCCTGATCTGCACTAAATGTGACAACAACAATGGTGTAGATGGATTTATAATTAACCCAAAACAAGTGAGATCACATTGCTTGAAAATCCTGTAACAAACTGACTCACTAATTCAGGACAACTTGCAATAGGTGTAACATACAAATCATACACGAGCTAACAATGAATGTCAATTCTGATGGAAATCATGGAACAGAGTGTACGGGGCACCATCCAATGCAAACCAGACTTGATTTTGCACTACACCATATGTGAACCCACTAAAAGAATTTAGACAGATGATAAAAACAAGGCTAACTGGATTTGAGTACAATAATGGTTACATGAAATAACTATGTAGAGCATATACACAAACTTATTTAATCAATATCATTCTAAATGTGTGAAGTCTAGCAGTTTAACTTGGAATCTCTCAATCAATAGTGAGCGCACAACTGCTTCTCTTACTTGTCTTCCGTTATTAATCCTTATCACATGAATAACCTTTAAGGAATCAGTTATTTTTAAGCAAAAATCAAGTAAAGCAAACAAGTGTTTTCACTACACTATGTGTTAACTCACTGAAAATAATTAGAAAGTTGTTGAAGACAAGGAAGACAAAAAGGATTTGTGGTATACCAAAGGATCTGAAGAACTAAATAGAATAGATACACAAACTTATTTAATCAATACAATTCTGAATATGTCAGCTCTAGCAGTTTAATTGGAATCTCTCAATCTGATGGAGAGCCCACAACCAATTTTATTGCTTCCCTTTCCATCTATATGGCATTAATTATTACCACATGAATGAACTTTAAGAAACTAAGCAGGGGAAATAAAAATAAAAAACCAATAGTCTTTAAGAAACCAATCTTAAATGACAGCAGCTAAAGTAATACTGGATACATCTATAAAGCAGAATTTTTTTTTATAAAAATACTACATTTCTAAAGCTTATTTAAAAAATTAAAACTTTCCAAACTATTTATAAAAATACTAGAATAATAGGTAAGGACTGTAAAACTCCTTACCTATTATTCAGATTGGACACAAATTCATATTACAAATGGTAAGTACTCATATGGAGACAATTACACACAGGGGAAAAAAAAAAAACCTTCCTAACTATATATTTTGTATGAAAGAAACTACCTCTATATTTTGTTTGACTATCTATATTTCTTGTACACGGTTTTCTACATGCCCCCTCAAACTAGGCTATAAATATTAAGGAAGCGCACCTTGGATCTTCACACCTTCAAACTAAGTCTTGGGTAGATTCTTGTCCACCTTCAATTTTTCTCTTTATGAAGTGTTTGTTTATTTAGGTCACTTTGAACATATTGAGTTGTTGTCAATATCTAATTAGAAGACTAAGATATTGAGTAACTGAGAGGTCTACTTGACAACGCCTATGCAGTGTCTTTTGTGTTGGAATACGTCTCATTTGTGACATACTAGATTTCTTGTGTCGTCTCATGGAGGATGAAATTTACTCCGATTTGATGTGTCTTCAAGGTCAGAATACTTCTCCTTTGTGGCATTCACTCATGTAATCTTGTGGAGGATGAAATTTGCTCCGACTTGCTATGTCTTCAGGGTCGGAATACTTCTCCTTTGTGGCATTCTCTTGTGGCATCTTATAGAGGATGAAATTTACTATGACTTCATGTGTCTTCACTTACAGTAGATTAATTTTATGACATGAGACTTCTTGGCTCTTCTTGGTTGAGTCCTTGTGAATCACCCTCTTAGGGTATTTGGCAATGTCGGCAAATGCCTTGATGTGAGACTTCTTGGCTCCTCTTAGCTAAGTCCTTGTGAATCACCCTCTTAGGGTATTTGGCGATGTCAGCAAATGCCTTGACATAAGACTTCTTGGTAGTCCTCTTCGCCTTCTCTGGTGTGAGTGACCGTTTGTCTTCTCTATGAGGAAGACCAATGCGACTCTTGGCCTGCGACCAACCGCCTACATCTACCATCTTCGATGCCAAAGTGCGGCTTTGTGCTACGCCATTTTATCCTCTCAGACAACGGCAATGGTTGTCCAGGGTTTTGTGCTATAAACCCTTTTGTCTTCCCCGTCGATCTCCATTCTGCGACCCTTCACTTTCTCCGATGCAACTTCGTGACTATGGTCGATTATCCATTTGATGGTGACAGTTGTGAATGTGGTTAAGGGCAACAACGACAATGATGGTTGCGGCTATAGCTACGGTGATGGCAAACAAAGAAGAAGGAGATGGGCAATGGCCGACAATGGCAATTTTTTTTTTTTTTTCTGCTCTCTCTCCCTCTGAACTCTCCATCTCACTACTCTGATACCATGAAGAAGTTCGGATTGTAAAACTCTTTAGTTATTTTCGGATTTGACACATTTATATTACAAATGATAACTGCTCATATGGAGATAGTTACATAGAAAAAAAGAATAGCCTAACTGTATATTTAGTGTGAAAGAAACTACCTCGATATTTTGCCTAACTGCCTAACTGTCTATATTTCTTGTACATAGTTTTCTACAGTTGAAGTGCAAAAGTGCAAGCACCATGGGATCTCACTCCTCATGGTAGTGAGTTCTAGTCACTTAACTATTCCAAGCTGGCATTGTTGCTAACTTGCAAAACTTTGTAATATTCTTATAAATAGTTTGAAAGCTGTAGAATCCTTTTTAAGTTTTAATTGTACTATTTTTACACCAAAAAATAAAAATCTATAAAGCAACCAAAACATACAGAAAATCATGTATATGTATATATGCTATAGCTTCTATATTTTTCTCTCTTTCCCTGAGAAAACATGAAAAAAGGACATAAACCACATTCTCTATGATATAGTGCAGTAGGCAATGCCTTATACATACAGTACAACTGAATTGAATATCAAGGTCTGTGTTATTTACTAGCCACAAAAAAAAAAAAAAGAACAGAAAAGAAAAGAAGGAAAAGACCACACCCTGTTCAGTTTTTGGACCATGTAAGAGATGGGTGGTCCACTTACGCAGTAGAGGGTACTCCAAGTTTCCATTTGGCTAATAAACTACAATGCCTAAAGTCTTGGAACAAGAAAGCATTGGGGAATATCAGATTAAGAATGAATCTCTTTAACAGAAAAGGAAGACAGGTTGACAGGCTTGCACAGGATAAGTTTAGTAGGAGAGCCAGTTTTAAGGAAGAGGCGAACCAGCTTTTTTGGTCAGAGGGGAAATTTGTTGGAGAAAAGAATTGAGGATGATTTTTTTTCAAGGAGGACAATAAAAATACTCTTTTTTTCCATAACATGGTCAATGCCAATAGAAGGAGAAATAAAATGGTCATGCTTTTGGTGGATTGGGAGGGAGAGGAATACAAGGGCTTCTGAGGACTTGTGGCATTTGGTTTTGCAGCAGAAGACTAGTTTCCACGATTGAGGACGTGTGCTCTTTTGCTTATGTGCCCTGTTGTATAGTTTTTGTACAATTGTTATTTTGCCTGCTAATTCCTAGTGAGACTACCCTTTTTTTTGTTTATTCTATTGTACAAGGACTGCCACTTAAGGCCTGTTTTGGTACAGAATTCACTGTTAGCCCTCATGAGGTGGTTCTGTATTCTTCATTATCAGTTCCTTAAAAAAATAAAGAAACTAACATATTACAATCAAATGTATTTACAATTTCAGGTTCTATTAAGTTCAAATTAATCATTTTCTCACACAAGGACGTTTAATCTAATGAAAAAGACATTTCTATTTGAGCTCACTAAAAATGAGCTGTTGATGTGTTAAGGCCCTGGTTTATATGATCTTCCCTAGATGAAACTCCATTTAATTTACATGTCAATACATTAAATTCAAATCTTTTCCCGATAGAATAAAAACAAAATGAAATAAATAAGCAAAAAAAGGTTTGGACAGGCTTGAATAGCTTAATTTTAGTTTTTAATTCAAAACATATACCATGTTTGATAGAATTAAATGATGCATTTCCAAATTCCAATTCGTCATTCTTGACCATATCCTTCCAAAGAACAGCCGGATATACCTCCATTACTTAAAAAAAAAAAAAAAAAAAAACCCAAATGTAGCACCATATTAGAAGGATAAAGATGTTCTAGTAATTCAAATTCACTCACCAACTTATTTTCCCTTTGTTCATGTCTATGAAGTTAAAACAAGAAAGCAACCATTTTTGTTTCACATAATGATGTAAGGACGATTCATGACTCACCTCCTGCTCAATTGCCACACCAATCTGAACTGCAGCCTCAACAACCCTAACAGAGCTGTCCTCTTTTCCAGCCATCAACATAGCCATCATCTTATGCATCACAATAATTGCCATCTTATCAGCAGGCAATGAATCAATATAAGGCGCAAAAGCAGCCTTCTGCTTCTTCGACCGCTGTGTCCTCTGCTCCTTGGTAATCGCCTCCGTCAAAGGCTCAAACCAACCCAAAAACAGCTTCTTCACATAAGGCAAATTGGGCGCCAACTTTTTCTCACACATTTCCTTCTCAAACTCCCGGTACTCCTCGACCATCTTTTCCCAAGCCTCAGTCTCTTCCCTAATTTGCCGCCTCCTCAGCAAATTATACTTCCTTCGGTCAACTTCTCGAAATTCTGAATTTAACCCATGTTTAACCCTCTTGTACAAATTCTTTACAAACAATGAAGTAATCCACGGCGGGTCCTGTATAAAAACCCTCCGAATCGATTCTCGAGGATGAATCTGATGAAATCCATTAGGACTTGGCTGCAAATTGGTCAATTCCTCCAGGTTTTCGAGCAAACCCTCTTCCGTCGAGTCCGGCAAGGGGTGCAAGTGAGTGGAAACTAAAGGGTTCAACGACGGCAATCTGAGGTTGTGAGGGAAAGAAGAGGAAGAAGAAGAAGAAGAAGAAGTAGAAGAAGAAGAAGAAGAAGAAGCGATCGGGAGATTTTGAGAGAGTTTCTGACAATTGGGGCCTGAGATTAAGGATTTCCTCTTTGGTTTCAGGCTTTTGGAACCCCATGAAGTGTGGAGTTGAGCCCTGGGGCTCGGCGATAAGGAAGCTATGGAAGCCATACTTGCAAAACCAGAATATACATATACTTAGATAGATAGAGAGAGAGAGAGAGAGAGAGAGAGAGAGAGAAACGAAGAAGAAGAAGAAGAAGAAGATAAACCCCTCTCTTAAACCCTACACTACAGATATTATGACAGGGAAGCACAAAAAATCTTCATTTCCTATATTTTTGTAGTTTATTGCATTTGGTTGCATTCCGCCATGTTTTCCCTACATTTCAATTGACTATTATTTGGGTGTATATTTAAATTTAATGTTTATTTTATTTAATTCTGATGTTAAAATTATCAAAACAAGCACAGAAATACAATTATACTTCAATGATTTTCTCAATAAGAACAAGTGCATATGATATGCCTTTCAATAATATAAAATTTTAAATCATCCTTTGTATTTATTTAAATCTAACCTAATCTTTTTAGGTAAAAACAATATCACTAACATTTTTGTTTTTTTTTTGCTTTAAATAATATTTTTAGGTAAATATTATATATTTATATTAATCAAACATTATGGTTTATAACTTGGTTTCAATTCATTTCTAACATAAATTACCAACCAAAGCTATTTAATTATAAACTATAACCTTAAAATTTACTAAACAAATTATATTTAAAAAATTTTAAACAACACAAAACCAATCCAAATTAGCTTCTTACTTTTGACATGTGTTTGATACATAATTAATGAGTGTCTAAGTGAAAAGTGGTTTTTTTTAAATAAATTGTATGTGAATTTTATATGATTTCGATTTTTTATACCAAAACTCCTTATAATTTAAAAATACTTTTAGAGGTGGTTTAATTTTTTTTCTTAGACACTGCTTTAATTAAGTTATTACAGATAAATTTAATCAAATTAAAAACAAAAAAGAAAAAATAAGAACCTACAGCTTCAGCAATCTGCCACCTTCAGATACCTTCTTTACCTCCTCCTCCTGCTCTCTCTCTCTTTGTGAACATAAACTGTTTAGATTCGATTAACAA
This sequence comes from Diospyros lotus, assembly GCF_014633365.1. Taxonomy (NCBI): domain Eukaryota; kingdom Viridiplantae; phylum Streptophyta; class Magnoliopsida; order Ericales; family Ebenaceae; genus Diospyros; species Diospyros lotus. Next base: position 30,435,697 of record NC_068344.1, read on the forward strand.
AAAAATGAAAGAAAGAAACTGTTCAAATTCGAGCAGGGTGGTGAATAAGATGCAGTCTGCTATTTAGTTGAAATCATTCAACTGAGAAACTCCATTTATGGACACCAAAAGCTCTAAATACAAAGAATCACATACAAGATTCAACGAAGACAGGCCTTCTGTTACTTTATGTACAGAAATATACAATCTCAAATTAAATCAAAAAACTCAATCTTGCATGGCTCTTTCCCATTGCCATTCCTAGTAGAGAACCAATATATCACACTAGGCACAATCATTTACAGACATACTTTCGCAGCTTTGATAAGTAGCAGCACGCTCACGGCAAATCACACGAAAGACAAGAATGATATACGGTTGTTTGAGTTAGTATGGGTTTTCTCAAAAGCTGGATCATAGCCAAAAATGTAGCATTGCCTGTCCACAATAATCGTAACATTGTTATTAATTACCTAAAGAAGTTCGAACTAATATGTAAATTTGCACCCGCTAGGATACAGAAAGATGTGGGGAATGGGGGCCTGAATGACGAATGCTAGAAGAAAAGGAAGTAGCCAAAAGACATACCTCGGTGAGAGAAACTAGGGGCAACTCATTCGATGGAGGGGACTTCTTAGTTTTCCAACTCCTTATCTCAGACTCTATCGAATTGAGTTGATGCTGTATCTCCTTCAACAATTTCAGTTCTTCACTGTTAGAAGTTCCTTGTCTGGCAGCACCACTCTCAACCTCCATTATCTCTGACCTCTTAAGCTGTTGAAACTTGGGGTGAGATTTGGCAATTCCAATTCCTGGATGAGCAAGAGCCAAATGGCAATCAACAGCAGCCCCTTCACTTGGTCCACCCAATGTGTTCTTGTCGGGGGAAGAAAAAATTTTCCTCACGCGTAGAGTTTCATCTTTCAAATATGATTTAACAGCCTCCTGAGGAAAAGAACCTGGCCTTCCAGGCCTTTCATTACCTTCCAAGGCCAATTTGCTCTTTTGCTTCATTTGTCCTCCAGAGCCCTTGTCATTTTCAGGAGCTTGTGGGACTTCAAATACATCATACACATTTGCAGAAGCAGACGGATCAGCAGTTGCTTCATTTTCTAGCAAGGTTTCAGCATGTTTAATTTGAGTAGATTTAGTACTTGGGGGACCTTTTGCTGGATCGAAGAACAAGTCTGTGTTGATCTCTGAAACTAATGAGGGAGACCTAGGCTTAACTCCTTTAATCTCCCTCACCCGTTCATCTAACTTTCTGATCTGTTCCCAATACGTATTAATGTCTGGAACGGCAGAATTGTCCAACTTTTTCTCGACAGAACTCTGAGGGTCAAGTTCATACTTCATATTTTCCTCCATTATCTTCGAAGACGCATCTGGGCTTGGAGTGAGTTCTTTTTCTAGAGCACCCTTCTTTTGATACGAGAATTTTAATTGAATAGGCGGCATAGAACGCCTTCTCTCTATCCGTTGAGTACTCGTATCTACAGCTAAGTTTTCATTTCTTAGCAGCAAATTCTCAGGAAATTTTGTTTCAAAAACACCTATATCATCACAGCCCAAGCTTAGTAGTTTGTACCGGTAAGCCTCAACTTGGTAATCCAAGGAAGCAACCTCCATTTCCCTCTGGTAGATGAGATCTTGAAAAATTTCTAGAGCTTCCTCTGCATGACACATCTTTTCTTCTGCCAATCTCTTGTATTGATTCGATTCCATCTTCAATACAGCCTTTTCTCCCTGCAATCGTAATATCATTGACAGAGCTTCACTAGCTGCTGAAGCCGAGGCTTCTCTTTCCATTTCCAACTCATTGTATAGCTTTTGCAGAAGTTGCTGCTGCGCGCAAAGTGCTTCTTTTAGATCCCTGATCTCACTTTCCGACATTCCCCAAAATAGTTCTACTTTCTGCAATTGGTCATCGGTTTGGCAGTGGAAGCAACCAAAGCTGGAAAGATAGAAACAAGAGTTACTGATACACACAAGAAGAAATATCATCCCCACTTCACATTTTCATGAAGATTCAAAATCCAAACCCAAAAAAAAATAATGTCTTCTAATAAAATCTTGAATGACACGCAGCAATTGGCCACAGTTAGACGTGATCTGCAAGCTATTTACTGATTATATGATGTGAAATGTGTTAATATTCGGGAGTCATATCACTAGGCAAAAGGCTAATTGTCCGAGCCGAGTGAAATTGAGTGGAGCTAGGGAAGGCTAAGCATATGGAGCTACAATCTGTATGCATCATACAGAGTTAGGAGTTCCATCGATTTAATTGTTGTTTTTGACCCTATTTTTCAGTTCAACAACAGCAACATATCAAGATTCCACTATATGGGTCAGAATTCTAGCTCACAAATATTCCTATTGATAAAGACTCTTATATGTCACATCAAACCTTTATTCTATGGGCTTGAGCATCTCGTTGAAACACGCAAATTCTCTGCATTCTTTCTCCTCCGAATTTTTGAGTTTCTTTGTATAATCATCTGCTTAACATGTTACAAACCCGTAATAAGATGATTTCAGTATATGATTGCCCACATCAAATTATCAATAGAGTCAAGATCTCCAGATTGAGAATCATACTTCTCCCTTCTTTACAGATCATGACATTTGAAATCTCTGAGAAGATCCAGCAGTTGAAAATCCAATATCAAAATTGAGAAAAACTAAAATCTGCAGTAAGAGAGAGATCAGTAATTTATGAACAGATTTTCATTCAATAACGTACAAAAATTAGACCTATAAACTCTGAAAAAAGCAGACTAGAATGTAGAACCTTACCTGAAAAGTTAGAGATGGAGCTAAACTGATCCAGACAACAAAACCCTATTGAACAATTTGTCCAAAAAGCAAGAATCAACCACTATCAGCCAAATATTTTCTGTTTCAGTGCACAAAAAATAACAAGAACCCTAGAAGGGAAGCAACTATGCTTTCTGCAAATGCTCAGACGAAGAACACCAACCAAACAAAGGAAAAGGAAAATGTAAAATGCCAAAATCAAATGATACCCGAATCATTTTCTCTTTTTCTCCAAGAGATAGCATAGCAACCCTTTTCTTTCTTTCTTTCTTTCTTTTTTTTTGTTTTCTTTTTTGTGGGCTTTCCTTAAGCAGTGCTAAAACGGACAAGAAATTAAATCTTGGACGAGGGTATGTCTCTGCAACGGTTTGTTGCTTTGTCTTTTGGCAAAAGGAAAGGAAGTTTGATCTGAAGAGAAGAAGGGAAAGAAGGTGACATTTGGGAGAAGACGCACCCACATTGGAAGGAGTTGATTTTGCCAGGAGCTTTCATTCACCTTTGACTTTTTTGAACTCTACACCTAAAACGATTGATATACATATATCTGTATATATAATGCAAATGGAATGTTATATAATGTATAGATATATAATTATAATTTTTTTATTAAATAAAAACTTGTAATCACTCTTTTTTTAATATACATTGACTAAGCTCATTATCTATGCAAGTCGCATTCATTAAAGTCAAATTCATTAAGTAAATTTATGTGTATGTGAGAGCACAATTGTGCACCTCGAGTGAACATCACCTCATTAGTTAATTTTGCGAGATCATCATCTTTCTCTTCTTATCTTTCTCTCATTTTTTTTTCTTTTTCAACAAGTTTCTCATCACCATCTCGTCTAGTCAATTATCTCTGTAATTTCCCTTATTACAAAAAATAAAAAAAAATGACTCTACACATGAAACAATAGATATATATATAAAGCAAATGGAATGTTATCTATATATAAATATATAATTATAATTTTCTTTATAAAATAAAAATTTGTAATCACTACTTTTTAATATACATTGACTAAGCCTACTATCTGTATATGTGTATATAATAATTTACAAGTCACATTCATTAAGTAAACTTATGTGTGTATGAAAGTGCAATTATGCATCCCGATGAACTTCATCTCGTTAGTTAATTTTGTGAGGTTGTCGTCTCTCTTTTCTCCTTTTTCTCTTATTTTTTTTTTCAACAAGTTTCTCATCACCACCTCACTTAGTCAACTACTACTACATTTTCCCTTATCGCAAAAAAAAAAAAAAAAAAACAACGAAAGAAGAGATAGCAACAAAGAGGGAGGATACAATAACAAGAGAAAAGCGACAAAAGTAAAAGAATGGGAGAGAGAGAAACAACTTGGGGGCCTCCCAATGATTTTTTTTACCCCCAAATTGATGGGGGCTAACATTCACCTCTATTAAAATGGATTCACAAAATCACACTCGTTGCTCTATATGAGTGTTATTATTTATTTGGATAAATTATTTTGAAATACATTTCTTAAACTTAAATTTTGAAATTAGTTTAGAAATATATTATTTAAATTACATTGAAGGGAGGCTAAATGGTAAATTCAAAACACATTTCCTCGCTTGGCGAAAATTTGTATTAGATAATTATCAATAAATTTTGTGAGGCCAAATTAAGAATTAAAGAGGATCTTTAAATTTTCGTGAGAATGACTTGATAAGATTATACTTTCTCGAAAGCATTAGGCATTAAGCAACCACGATCATCAAATGTGGGGCCTGATTAATAATTAAGGAGCCTCTTTAATTAACTTTAAATTTGAAAATGAAAGAGCCATTATGGCAGAAGACCCCAACGGCTAGACTTTTGGCCTGGATGGGCCAGCAAGCATGGGCCTTCCCAGCACCATCTCAATCTGATCATCACATCACGGGCAAGGCTGCCTACAATTTTCTAGACACGTATCTCATCTAATTCAATTTCAAACTGAAGATTTAGGTCTCTCTTTTTGGGGAGGAAAAGAGTTATTTTTATACTCTTATTTTACAAAGAAAAAGTTAAAGTAATTGTAAATAGTAACTTTTCACCTCTAAGATATTTATTTTATCGTTGCTATTAAAACTCACTCTCATAATATGTAGCCATAAGATGGTTGTTCTCAATTCTCAGGATTCCCTGCTTTGTAAAGGGGTAGTGGAAAATTGTAGTTGTACCTAAATTTACCCGTTACTTTTTGAAAAGTGCAACTCAAGCTCATGATCTTCTCTTTAGAAAGGAGCAATATGTATAAAAAGAAAATTTAGAACACAAAAATAGCATAAGAAGAAGCAGTATCAGTGTGATATGTAGCTATGAAATAAATGTCAGCCATCACTCCAATTCAACTGCGGAAGCTGTACATCACTAGCTAACAAGGGAACACTAGGTTAACTAGATGCCCTATGCCATAAGGATTTGCCCAATTGCAGGATGAAAACTACAAACACAACCAGGATCAAGTTTTGTAAACAGGCATCAATTCAGAAACAATACAGGTGCTCCGGAGCTTAGATATTGTAGAGATCATGACTCAAATCATTACCCTCATTTTAATCTACTGGGACCTCAACCTCCATCTCCAAACCAGAATTGCCCAAAATCTGCAAGATAACATGGATCATTTCTTAGACAATATTGAGCCAAACAAAACAAAAGATTGAAAAACATAAAAGGCGCCATGAAGTTCAAATGCCATTTAAAGAAAAGGTTGTCGCACATTCAACGGAGCATTCATGTTAGGAATTGATACAAATTATAACAATCTTGTCATAATTAATACAGCAAATTTAATGACAAGTGAAAAGACGACTAGTTCCCTTAGCAGCACATTGCAAGTGGTTAATCATATATTCTCTAGACAGTACTCGGAAGTCTTCTACCTGAAACGGTTTGATAATAGCTTGTGCCATGCATTGCAATCCTCAAAAATAAGGCTCAACTAGTAGGTACACACAAATAGGACTGAATGACATGATATTTTGTCGACCAATTATGCTACATGAATCACTAATGGATGATGTTGCAATAGCACAGAAAATCTCTTATCTAGCAATGACATAATAAAACAACAAAGTACAAGGATGAAGGGGCAGAAGTCTCACTTGTCAAGCTCAAAATAGAAATTTATGGGCCTATTCAGTTGCAGAGAACATTTTCCATTTTCCAACTTCAATTTTCTATTCAATGATTGAACCTCCCAATAGAAAATAGAAAACTCAATTTTCTAATTTTTCAATTTTATACTATATATACATCCTTTTTGATGTTTTCTAAATTTTCTGAGAAAGAATGCTATAGCTTTTTGAAACATAAAGTGTTAGAATATGTTTAGTAGTAAAAGTGGAGATGAAAGCTAAAAATGTTTTCTAAAACTAAACGGCACCTATACTTTTTGCATAGTTGGTTACTGGATGTAGCTAATCCATCTTTGAACCAATTGTTGAGCGTTGTAAACTTCTAACTAATGTCCATATAGGAAGATTATAGGTCTTCTCATAGTTACCCCTGCCCCACCCACCGGTATTGTTCTTCTAGATAAAATACTGCATGTTCATTCACGTGCATGTGTGTCCGTTTGAAGATCAAACAATATGAATATTACATGGAGTTTTTTGGGGGGCCCGGGGGAGGGGGGGGGTGGTTTGAGGAGATTATTGTCTATGTAAGCATAACAGAATGGAACTTTTATGGTTCTTTTTCATAAACCAAATGATCCACAGTGATTAGCCCTTACCTGCACCAGTTTATGAACTCTGCTTTCAAAGTTCAAAGAGAATCATATTTCCTTCACCCGATGGGAACATTCCCCGTCCAGCAGATATTTCCTAGCAGTCTAGTTCATCTTGGCTTTAGAAGTTTCTGTCACCACAGCAACAAGCTTGAAAAGCTTGCTCACTAACTACACTTCTAATCAGGGGCGGATCCAGGAATTTAGAGCACAGGGGCTGGAAATTAAAAAAATTAATGAAATAAATTTATATAATAATATTTAGTTGAGGGCAAAGCAATGTTTAGTTGGGGGGCTGGGCTGCCTGGTTTATATATATATATATATATAAAACCATCAGCCCATCCCCCCCTTCCTGCAACTAAACATTAATTTATATATATATATATATAGTAAAATTACTGTTCAGTTGGGGCTGGCACCGGCTGAAGCCCGTGCCAGTCACCCCCCCCCCCCCCCCCTACATCCGCCCCTGCTTCTAATTATTTCAGAAACAAGCAAAATATCCCAATAAATACTATTCTCTCCATTCTTGGAAACAGTTTTGAGATCCAGTACATGACAAAAGAATACAAAAGCCCGGCTCTTGAAGAGCTTAGCAAGATCATGCACATCAAGTAATCTCCATTAGAAGTACTATTTCCATGTGCATCAAAACTTTACAAAAAATTAAGAAACTAAAAGGTTATCATCAAAGATCTGTTCTTCCTTGGCTAGTTAACACTGTACCAACTTGTCACATCCACATTGGTTGGAAATGGAGTGCCACACTAGGGTAAATAACACCTAAAACAATTGCCAATGAACCTCAACCTTCTTTCACACAGAGTACATATATACTCAGCACAGCTTTTCGAAAATTCCAACATCTCATCACTTCCAACACATGCCAATGAACCTCAACCTTCTTTCACCTAAAAATGCCACATCTGGTCTTCCATTCTTCTGAACCTTAATCCACATCTATACATTTATCCACTACCTATGTTAATAACTGGTTTTCTTACATGTTAATAGAACAAATAGGAGAGAGTTTCTTTGCACTCGTGTAATATCAAAATTAGATGGATCACTAGATGTAAATCCTTTCTAGCTCCTCACTTCAAATAATGTATGAGATTTATAATGATTGTAAACATCCTTTCATGTGATTCACCTTAAGTGTTGTATTCTCTAGAGTTCAAGAAGGAATTCGTTCATTAACACCAAGGCATGTAAAACCAGATTACCTAGTGCATACTGAAGAGCTCTTGGATATATTACTTGGTCACAAGAGCCAAAGAATTAATTTTTAGCTAGAACTGTTGAGGAAGAAATCATGGTGGAAAGAGAATAAATCTGAAATAGGAGGAAGAAGATCAGGTTGAATAAAAGAAGATAAAGCTACAGCTGTTCTTAAGAATTAGGAGAAAAATTTGGAGAAAATTTCTCTCCTTATCTGATGTTGTATTTGTAATTTAAATTCCTAGATTTTAGAGATAGCTTTCTATATTTAAAAGGCAGCATGTAACATAGTTATATGTGTGAAATTGTAAGCATCGTTCACCCTTTTTACTTAGTGTTGTTCCTAAAGCCTCTAAGTTTGTTCATGGTATCAGACCCACAGGTCTGGTAAACTGCATACCTATTTTTCTCCACACAAACAGCTTCAAAATGGCTAGTTCCTCGCCAACCAGTGAAGCCTCAACTATTTTCCCTACAACCTCTCGATCTTTACTTCCAACTGCTAACCCTATTTCTCTATAACACCATACCCTTCAAATCACTCAACACAAACTCAATGGGACCAATTTTTGGGAGTGGTCTCAATCAGTCTTGTTGGTTATGAAAGGCAAAGGGAAAGTAGGACAGCTGTTAGGAACCAAACCTTTTGCATCTATCAGGGAGGCTTTTGCTGAAGTAAGCAGAGAAGAGAGTCGGAAGAAAGTAGTTAACAACCAAAGTGGTTCAACCCTTGTTGTTTCTAAACAAAGAGAAGCACCAACTCGTGGAGATTCTCAGAAAGAAAAACAATGGTGTGATTATTGCCACAAGCCCTACCACATCAGAGAAACCTGCTGGAAAATAGATGGGAGGCCAGCAAACTAGAAAGGGAAAGGTCAAAAGAAGCCACAAACAGCCTATGCAGTAGATGCTAAAAAAGGTAAAGTTACAAATTTTACCTAACTTCAGATCAGGAAGTGTTGCAACAGGTTTTGAACCAAACAAGAGTTACAAAACCATCAGATTCTGTGGAAATACCTAACCCAACAGCCTCTCTTGCTAAACAAGGTAATTTTCCTAAGTGTTATCTCTCTAAATTGTTGAATATGAATGATTGGATTGTGGATATCGAAGCCTTAGACCATATGACTAGATCCTTGCATGGATTGTTTAATTACAAACAGTGTGATAGAGTTATAAAGGTAACTATGGCATATGGTACCATCTCTTATGCTAAGGGAGAAGGCTCGGTATACCTAGCTGGTTTGTGTTTGAAATCTGTCCTATTTGTGCCTAAATTGAGATGCAATCTATTGTCAATCAGCAAGATTGCCAAAGACATGAATTGTAAAGTAATTTTCCATCTAATTTATTGTGTATTTCAAGACTTAATTTTGGGGAAGATGATTGGCAATGCTGAGGAAAAAGAAGGCCTATATTATGTGAAGGGGGTTGTTGGTACTCCTACTTTGTTTAATTTACATAACTCCTTTTTATCTTCTGCTGTCTCAGATTCTAACATCCAATTATGGCACAAACGATTAGGCCTCCAAGTTTTAGATACTTAAAGCTTTTGTATCCTCATTTGTTTATCAATAAAAGGGATGAGTCTTTCAATTGTGAGCAATGCATTCTTGTCAAACAAACAAAAACTTCACATCCTATTCATTCTTATCAACCAATTAAACCATTCTATCTAGTACATAGTGATGTATAGGGACCAACAAAAATATCAAATCTTACTAACATTCATTGGTTTGTCACCTTTATAGATGACCATACCAAGGTGTGTTGGGTATTTTTGTTGAAAGAAAAATCTGAAGTCTACAAAGTATTCAAAAAAATCCATCAAATGATTCTCAATGTTTTTCAAACCTCAATCCATATCCTTTGATCGAATAATGGAAGGGAATATTTTTCCACTGAATTTGAAGCCTATTTGAGTGAGAATGGCATTATTCATCAGAGTACATGTCCCTATAATCCTTAACAAAATAGAGTGGTCAAGAGGAAGAATAGGCATTTACTTGAATCAGCTAGAACCCTAATATTTACCAGCTCGGTTCCTACTTCCTACTGGGGAGAAGTCATTTTCACTGCTGCCTACCTCATCAATAGACTTCCCACTAGGGTTCTCAAATTTAAAACTCCATTGAGCACTCTCATTGCTTCCTATCCTCTTCTTACCCGAATGCTCAATTCATTGTCCCCAAAAGTATTTGGATGTACAACATTTGTTCATCACTATCACTCCAAATTAAATCCCAAGTCTTTGAAATATGTATTTGTTGGTCACTCTCCCACACAACAAGGCTACAAATGTTATTGCCCTAACACTAAGAAATTTTTTGTGTCTTGTGATGTCTCCTTTATTGAGAATCACTATTACTACTCTACCACATTTCTGCAGAGGGAGATTCCTAGTGCAGAGCAAGGTAGAGATGGCAGGGATGTTAGTATTTTTCTTTAGACAATTACAGTTACCTCTTCTACTCCTATTCCTAATTATGTAACTAATCAAATGGGAGAACAACAAATTCGAGCCCATCAAAATCCTCAGCCACAGCCACCACTTCAGGTGTACTCTAAAAGAAAGACTCTTGAACCAAAGCAAAGACATTCATTAACCCTGAAAGAAAATCCGATACCTAAAGAGGATGAAAGGGCAGGAATGGCAATGCCTGAAGCAGTGCCTATTGAGGAGGAGAACATAACATAGCATGCAAAGCCTGAATTATATGATTTGGATATTCCAATTGCTTGGAGAAAGGGGGTGAGATCATGCACTGTGTATCCTATTTCTAACCATTTGGTATATTCACGATTGTCTCCAAATTTCAGGGCATTCACTGCTAGGGTTGATAAAGTGCAAATCCCTAGGAATATCAATGAGGCATTACAAATACTAAGTTGGAAAATGGTTGTAATGGAGGAAATGGAAGGTCTGGAAAAAAAAATGGCACATGGGAAGTGGTAAGTTTTCCTAAAAACAAAAAGGTGGTAGGAAGTAAATGGGTACTTCCAGTAAAACACAAATTTGATGGCAATATTGAGAGATATAAGGCCAGGTTAGTGGCCCAAGGCTTCACTCAAACAGAGGGTATAGATTATGAAGAGATTTTTGCACCAATTTCAAAGCTTAATTCTATACGTGTATTATTATCACTTGCAGCTAATTTAGATTGGGAATTGCATCAGTTAGATATTAAAAATGCATTTTTCAATTGAAGCCTAGAAGAAGAGATATATATGAGAATTCCTCTCAATTTTGAAGAAAAAGGAAAGGTTTACAGATTAAAGAAGTCATTGCATGAGCTGAAACAATCCCTTAAGGCGCGGTTTAAAAGGTTTAGTACAACCTTAAACCAGCTAGGGTATCAATAGGGGCATTCTGATCATACTTTGTTCACTAAACATGTTGCTAATGGTCTGAAGACTATTTTACTAGTTTATGTGGATGATATTATTACTACAAGTGACAATCAGCAAAAAATAAAGGCACTAAAGGGTCGGTTGCAGTAAGCATTTGAAGTTAAAGACCTTGGACAACTAAGGTATTTTCTAGGAATGGACATAACAAGGAGTGAGGAGGGAATTTTCATTTCTTAAAGAAAGTACACATTGGATCTACTAAAGGAGACAGGTAAGCTTGGCTATAAGCCAGCCAACACACCCTTGGAATCCAACTAGAGAGTTAAGGAAGATGGGACAGAAAAAGCACTAGATAAAAGTAGATACCAAAGGTTAGTGGGAAGGCTGATTTATTTATCTCTTACACGACCTAATATTACATATGTAGTGAGTGTAGTGAGTTAATATATGCATTCACCCACAAGCAAACATCTTAATGATGCTTACCATATCCTAAGATACCTTAAAGAGACCCCTGGTAAGGGTATTTTATTCAGAAAGAATGAAGACCGAGGAATTCAAGGGTTTGTGAATGCTAATTGGGTAGGTTCCTTAGAAGACAATAAATCAACCTCTGAGTATTGCACTAAAGTATAGGGTAATTTTGTGACATGGAAGAACAAGAAACAAAGTGTAGTAGCTAGAAGTAGTGAGGCAGAATACCGAACTATAGCTTAAGGTATATGTGAAATAATATGGCTAGGGAAGTTTATGGAAGACTTTAAGGTACCTAACACTAAACCTACAAGGTTATATTGTGATAGCAAGTGCCATTTGTCATGGTAGTGAGGTGACAATAGGATCACACTCCTAATTTAGGTTGAATTAGGAAGATGTAATCGGTTTGCAGAAGAAAACAGAGAGAAGGAAGAGAGAGAGAGAGAGAGAGAGAGAACAAGAAGAATTTAGAAGAGAAAGGAGAGAAAGATAGTAGAGAGCAATTCAGAATTTGCTATTCATCAATGTTACCGTTCCAAGAGAGACTTGGAAGGTGATATACTCAGTAGGATAGTTGTTGCCACAGGTGATTCCCTCTTGTCCAACGGCTGTAACAATATATTTTGTCCTATTCTAGTCCCTTTACACGTGGCAATCCTTGGCTAACAAACTACTAACAACTATTTTAGAAATTACAGCAATAACTAGTAAATCCAAGCAGTAAAATAAGCTATGAATTACAACATGATAAAAAAAATTAAAATTAATGCTAATAGGAAGTGTTGTCATGACACCATCAGTCATAGTTGTTAAATCGAGAATCGAAATCCTTATTTTATGAATCGTGAATTGAGAATTGAATCTAATCGTAAGATTCGATACACATTCTCAATTTCAACTATAAATAATATATATCCATAGAAAATAAATAATGTGCCCACTATGATCAATTCTTTTAAATATAAATAGATAAATAAACTTCTAAATATATTTGCTAAGTTTAAAATTATACCAAAAGACAAAAGTATATTCATGTTGGCTTTAAATTCAAATTACACCAAACCAAACCACTTTCAAAATAACAAGTTAGAAAAAAAAAAAAAAAACCTACAATTATAAGGTTACTAATAAACTCCATTGTCCATAATCTTCACTAGTTATCAATCATCTTCATCTTCAAGTTCAAGAGCATCACCATCTTCATCATTTTCATCATCTTCTTTGTTTTCAAAGATAGCCAAATCGAACGAATATTTGATTAAAGTGCACATGCAGACGAAATCGCACAAATTGGACGAATTGAACGAATCGTGCTATTCATGCGATTCACGGTTGATTCATCCGATTCATAGTTGATTTTAAGGGATTTTCGATTCACCCTATAAATTCAACTCGATTTCTATATGAATCGAGCCGAATCGTACGATTCGAATCGTGAATCGTACGATTCTAAGGGATTTTAGATTCACCCTATAGATTTAACTTGATTTCTATATGAATCGAGTCGAATTGTACGATTCAAATTGTGAATCGTAAGATTCTAATAACAATGCCATCAGTATAGTAAACAATCTGATCCAACATGACCGAATGAGGCATGTGAGAATTGATAGACATTTCATCAAGTAAGAGATTGAAGATAGTGGTATCAATCTGGTGTATATTCCTACAGGTCTACAAGAAGTTGATATCCTCGCCAAGGCAATGAACAAACAAGGTTTTGAGCTTAATAGAGGCAAGCTGGGAATGAAAGATATTTATTCACCAGCTGGAGGGGGAGTGTTGAGGAAGAAATCAAGGTGGAAAGAGGATAAATCCGAAATAAAAGGAAAAAGATCAAGTTGAATAAAAGAAGATAAAGCTACAAATGTTCTTAAGAATTAAGAGAAGATAAAGCTACAGTTGTTCCTAAGAATTAGGAGAAGATAAAGCTGCAGTTGTTCCTAAGAATTAGGAGAAAATTTCTCTCATTATCAGATGTTGTATTTGTAATTTAAATTCCTAGATTTTAGAGACAACTTTCTATATTTAAAAGGCAGAATGTAACATAGTGTTGGATGAGATCAATTTATGTTAGAAGTATAAGTGGAGAAGGACTCTAGAAGCTGATAATATCTGCTGGAAACCAAGATTATCTTTAGATTATTTAAATTTATGTTTGTTAGTAGTAGATAATTGTTATAATCTTTTGTATTTTACATCTTCTTTATCTCCTAAGTTTTAGGAGATAGTCATCCCTATTTTTTAGGAGTAGAGTACCAAATCTTTTCCTACTTTCTAGGAAAGTGATATAGCAGCAGTTTGTATATATATTTTCTGCTACTCTCAGATTTAATTCAAGAAAGCTATTGGATTATTTTCAAAGTCTTGTTTCACATAGTTATATGTGTGAAATTGTAAGCACCGTTCACCCTTTTTACTTAGAGTGTGTTGTTCCTAAAGCCTCTAAGTTTGTTCAAGAACTTTTAGGTGGAATCAAGATGTTACAACTTACAAGTGGTATCAAAGCTGACCTAGAAGCACCATTATGTTGATATAGGCTAAATTTTGTTTGACATTGGCTTGAGTTATAATCATATTAAGATGAATTTCTAGCTTGGCAAAGCTTTAAGGAAAAATAAAAGGTGCCCCTAGTACATGAGGCCTCCTACCTTGCAAGAATCAGAGGAGAGTTGCTTTTGTACACAACCTTACCTTTACTTAACAAAGAGGCTATTCCATAACACCTATGACCTTCTAGTCACAAAGAAGCAACCTACTATTGATAGGCTCACCTTCTGTTCTAGTCTAAGAAAAATAACAAGCATAAAAGATGGAGAGTTCATCACAATTGAATCCTATATAAGTAGCCTACTAAAATGATCTTTGGATGACCAAAGCCAGTACACTCCTTGGGTCCTAATCTCACTTGTGTGCCCTTAGTCATTGGTTGGGGCAGTGCCAAGGGTTGACAATTTGCTCCTACATCAATTCCTTGAGCGACTGTCCCCTGCTTATGCCATGGGAGGTCATATTTTTTGACAATTTCTTTAGCCCCAAGTTTGGTGCTGGTGAGTGTCCTGGGGTCGACTGTGCCACAATAGACTTTGGATGGCCAAAACAAGGCACTCTTCTTGGGTCCCAACTCTAACTTGCTATTTCAAGCCAATGATCTCTATCAGGTGTTGGAGTTATTGGTTGCTTGATGATTCCATTTGGAAGTCTTCCTCTGGAGTTGTTTTTTTATTATATATAGTTGTTTTCTTTTCCTCCTTGGTTCAGAGGATTGTTTTAGTTGTTAGTTTGTTTTCTCGTTCTCATTGTGAGCTAGGGCATGCCCTGGTTATTGTTGTAGATGCTTTTGTGCTGGTTTGTTCAATATACTTCTTATTTACAGAAAAAAAAAAAAAATTAACTTCAGTTTGCTTTTTGGGTGAAGACTTTAATATTATATAGTCTAAGTGGTTATAATGTAGCACTCCCTAGTAAAAGTAGAGTGTATGACATTAAATATTATTAACACAGTTAATACAAAAGAAATGTTTTAGAAAAAGCCTGTTATGATGCTACATGTAACTTCTGCACAAGAGGATTTAATGTTGGATAAAATATGATAAAGATGTCACGTTCCTAGGGTTCAACCTAGGGTTTAGGAGATAATAGGAAGGAATTGGGGAGAGAGATCAGAAGAAATGGGAGGGAATTAGAGAAGAACAGAAACAGAGAGAGGGGGAATAGGCAGAACTGAGGAAGAGAGGGAAACTGAGAGAGAGTGAAAAATCAGATTTCATTCAATAATTGGTTGTTTTTTGAATCAGATATGATCAGCCTCATATACTGATCCAGTAGCTAGGTTTGGCACCAATAGGGCTGCCAATTATTCAAGTGAATACAGCTGGAGGTTGTTACAATACAACTAAAGAAATTCCACTATTATCTAATTACTACTATGCCCTTGGGTCATGACAAAAGAGAAATCAAAAGAAAATACCATGTGCTTTAAAAGAAAATAAGTGAAGGAAAAATAGAGAATACCAGTTCAAATTACATGTCATATTTGACCCTATAATTGTAATGAATAGTTGTCCAAAATTGCGCCAAATACTTATGCTTAATACCTTCACAAAATCAGATGGAACTAACAAAGAATCCTTTGTGTAGCCTGCTTCCTCAAGCACATGAAGAAGAACTTGCTGTACAAACACATAGACACAAGAATTAGAATATGTTGCAGCAGGTTCCATCTTGTGAATCATTTTTAAGTTGCATACAGCATGTTGTGTAGCCTTTGCAGCAAAGAGGACTGGTACATTTTTCAACTACCTTGGTCAAATTATACAGCATTCTGAAATGGCAAGATCTGAAAGGATAATGAATCTGTCTGACATGATTTCTTTCCATGCATTACAATACCACTCTCCACCCATGACTCCTCATATAACATGATAACAATTAAAATTCATCTTTTATTATTTAATTTATTTTAAAAAGGTGATTAGCCTTAATGTTTTACGGTTTTAGTTGAGAGGCTAGGAAAGCGGTTAAGCTAACTGAAGCAGCAATGGCACTTTATTATATGGAAGGAAAACACTGATAAGTAATGATGGAATTACTGTTACTGAAATCCCACTTTTCTGCATAATTGTCCAGCTCCATAGCTAAATAATGAAAAGAAAAGTTGTTTTTGAGGATGAATTCGTATATGGAGACATGAGATAAAGGTTCCCATTTGATTTTCCAGATGAATACAAGCAACACATGAAACAAATTTCCATCATAACTGTGGTCATAGGAAATTATTACATAAAACCATTGCTCAAATCTTGGATTGGAGGTTACTTTTTCTATAAGAGAATGATCTTGGGAAGAACTAGACCCCTAGCATTTACATTCCAGTATTCTTCTCTTCAATTTTATGAATTTTATGTGCCTAGGATAATTTCATTTTTTTACCAAATGGGCATAAGATGCCCATATGCAATCTTATTTTATTTTATATTTAAGATATTCCTCTGCATATGAAGGAAATGTAAACAAAATAATCAAGAAAGAGAACCAACCTCCCTTTGTCGTTCAGATATAAACTGTCCAGTCAAATCCCGTAAAACATCCAACATATCATTAAATGCGACCTTCCCATTGCCATCCGAATCATAAACCTTGAAGATGACTACAGAAAAATAGGTACCATTATGATATTCAGAAGTGGAAAGGCTAAGAGATAGAAGAGAATGAATCTTCTGCCTCAAAAAGGAACACAGTCCAGTCTCCATGATTGGAGTTTCTGGCAGTGCAGCTCCTCCACTTGGGCCCTGGATAAATCCAGTTTACTAAATTATGTGCTTTCACACACTCGCAAAGCCTCCTCCAATTTGAGAAGAAAATTTAGGAAAGAAAAGAACTATACTGGATGTTAGAATGTGAAGTCGAGAAAGCTATATAATAGGAAGAACCATTACATTCCACTTTTTGTTGGAAGCTTGCCCGAGAACTGAATGCAGACAAGAATGCTACAAATTCTTTAAAATTCAATCCATCCAGCATCCTCAACAATCTCTGGAATAGAGAAGGAAATATTATCAGCACCATGAATCACTCTTACCTGATAATTTCATCAACACATCTCTTCAAAATGCAACAGCTGTGAAATTACAAAAATGTAAGCTAAAATTTTTCCTGTAATCCAAATTCATAGTGAATTTTTTACCTTTTCCTTGATTTTAGTCTAATTCACAATAAGCATGGTTATACATTAGTCTTCTACCAAAGAGTAACCTATTTTCCATAACGGAGTAAGCTTGAAATATTTTCCATGATCATATGTTTATTGAAGTGGTGTTAGATTGTGCAAAGATTTCAAATTTGAAGCTCTGGCTTAAAGTTATGTGTCCTGAAAACAAGATTCGTTCAGAAAGTATGCCATACGCTTATCTCGTGTGTGTGTGTGTGTGTGTGTGTGTGTGTCTAGAGAGAGAGAGAGAGAGGGAGAGAGAGAGCTGAGTGACTTCAAGACCTGAGTGAGAGGATTGACGGCAAATTCAGGAACGGACAGGAACTCATCGCCAGATATGAAGCCGCAGCCATTCCGATCAAGCTGACAGAACCTCTTATACAGCGAGACAATCTCCTGCTGAGAAACTGCAGGAATCAAATCAAACCAAACCCATTACCTCAAATCAGCCTAAAAGCAAAAACCCAAAACCCTAAGAACATCGCCAACACGCTCGTACACGTATGATCGCAGTGCTCTTGAACCTCTTCGATGTCGTACTGAGTGAGCATCGAAGATGTATTGCCCATTGATCCCACCTCCAAACAGATGACGAGCACAAATCGAATGAGAACGCAGGCCGATTTCGGTCTTTTGATTTTGGTGAAGGTTTGGCGAATCGGTGGAGCAACTATTTGGGTGCGTCAACTGCCATGATGGGACAGAGACTCCTCAAATGCTGCCTAAGTTTGGGGCTATTTGAAGTTACGAGAAAGCCTAAGGGCTTCTCTGCAAAATCATTTGGGCTCCTTTTCACGGTAAATTGAGTTTAAACATTTTATCAAATAATTATAATTAAAATTTAATGTAATTTTATCAATTTATTAAACATTTTTATATAATTAAATTCGTTACACGAAAATTAATCTTGATGGGTACACTCATGAAAACGGCCCAAATTTGCGTACAAAATAACCATTTGGAATTTTTTATTTTCTAAAATAAGAAAATTAAATTAAAATTATTTTTAAAACTAAAAATCTTGACAATGCGCGGACTAACTAATCAAGTTAGCCAAATATCACAACTCCTTATATTGATCACGAAATAAAGAGTAAATAATAGAATATAAATAGACATGAATACACAACTTAATAAAGCATATTATAGATGCAAAAGTATAAATAATGTGCAACATATATACATTTATGACATATCAAAATGGGAAGGGACTCGTTTAGAGTAAGTTGTTGTTCCAATCTTCTTTACTATGAAGGTGTTTGACTTACCAGTTTGAGCATAAGCTATTGAATTAGTTTATAAGTCATGTAACTTATTTTTTTATATGTTTGACAATATTTAAGAGTTTAAATGCTATCAACCTTATAAGCAATTTTAATAGTATTTGGATAAACTTCTCATAACTTTAACTTTTTCAAATAAGTTCTTGAGAACTTTTTTCCTTGACCCAACTTCCATCGTTGCCTCTTCCATGTCTATCGCCATCACCATCGTTCAGCACTGTCCTCCATCTGCTTCTATCGTTATTGCCCTAGCTTATTGCCTCTAACCCATTGTTGTCGCCTCCATCTTTTCATCCATTCACTATATATATATATATATATTTTAATATATGTTGAATTAATATATTTAATATTTTTATTATTAATTAGTATTTTTATAAATTTTATTTGCATTATTCAACAACATATCTATTTTTATATTTTTATCAAATTCTAATAGTTTATCAGCTTTTTCAAATTAAGCAAATAATTATAAAATTGATAGGTTAAAAACACATTTATCTAAATACATTATCAAATTAAATACTACATAATTTGTAATCTTTACACAACTAAAAAAATAAACTACTTTTAAAAATTATTAGCTAAACAACCTTTATGTCAAGCCTCAGCTAGGGTTGGCAATGGTTCGGTTTGGTTTCATTTTTTGCTAAAACCATAACCAAACCAAACTTAAAATACTAAAACCAAAACCAAACCATTAACCCATTAATTTTAAAAATTAAAAACCATAACCAAACCATTCGATTTCGGCTTTAACCATGGTTTTTTTAGTTTAATCCATACCAACAAACTAAATAACATTATGCAAACATATATCTAATTATTAGATGAAAATCCTAACATTAACCCCATGTTTTTGGCTTCAAATTGACTGTGTCTCCTAAATTGCAATAATTTAATTTATTTATAAATCTAAGTGACAAATACAAACACAGCCACAATATATATTAATATTTGATCAAAAAAATTGATGCAAGCGCAGAGGGAGGAAACAAAAAGTTCGACCTTCCTATTCACTACAGTAAGGGGAAAGAAAACCAAAACAGATGAGTAAAGAAAGAAATAGTAAACACAAACATATTCTTAAACATTACAGATTTACATACAAATATAGAATGAAAGTTAGATTTAGATTTAGGCATTTGTGCATCAATCAGACCAAAATAATAAATCAAGTTAGAAACCCTAATTTGTGAGTTGCCGAGAGAAAGAGAGGGGGAGAGACCTTGTTGTTGGCTTACAAAGATAAATTGCATAAGGCAATTCAAGTGTGATGCTCAAAAAACGAAGGTCTACGACTCCCGACTCCCTTGGTCGACGCTTCTTATGTTTCGATTATTGCTCTCAAAACTGTATTTGTATTACAGAGAGAGCGAGATAGGTAGTAAGCAAGAGCGAGGGCAAGCGGTCGAGGGCGAGCAACAGAACGGATCAAGAGAAAAGGGAAGAGAGAGAAGGGTTTGTTGTTGTTTGCAGGATAAGGTAGAGCGAGACCAAGAGAGAGGTAAAGAGCGAGCGTGAGCGAGAGAGAGAGGGGCCGAGAACGAGGGCGAGCGAGAGCAATAAAGGCAAAGAACGAAGGCGAGCGCGAGAAAGAGGGGCTGAGCCCTAGCGAGAGCAAGAAAGAGCCAGCGAGGGAGAGTGAGAGCAAGACTGCAATAGAAAGACAGAGAGCGAGCACGAGCAGACGAGCAAGAGAGAGGAGGCAGAGAGCGAGAGGCAGCGAGGGTAAGAGAGAGCGAGGTCGAGATAGGAAAGAGAAGAGAATGGTTTGCAAGTAGGTTGGGGTGGGGTGAGTTTGCAAGTGGGCTGGGCTAGGATGGGTTTGGGCTGGGTTTAGCAACCGCCCCTCTAATATATAATATATATTTTATATATATTTATATATTCAATTCGGTTTGATTTGGTTTGGTTTGGTTACCCACATAACGGTTCGGTTTCGATTCGGGTTTTGGTTTGGTTTTAGTGAAAACCATATCCATTGAAACAATGTTCGATTTTTCCTCAAACAAAACTATTATCAAGTCAAACGATTTTTAACCGCGTTAACCAGTTTGGTTTCCCACGATTTCGGTTGCAATTGTCATCCCTAGCCTCGGCTAGCTCTTTTCACCTAACACCATAAGTTTTTTATGGAAACCTTTACTATTTCTTAAAGGGTTTTTCTACACTAACCGATTGATTTATCAAAGAGGTTACCAAATCTACCAAAAAGATAGAAATGCCCTCACCTAAATTACAATTTTGCAAACTTTGCAATTACCTTGTTCGCTTGCTCCCTCATTTCTCTTATATTCTCATGGTTGCCAATGCAATCGCTAATTGTCATTGCCTTCGTTTCATTTCGTCGATCACTACTGTATCCTTGACCATCATGAAAATGGGAGATAGCAGACGAGCAAGATAATGGCAGGGTTCACAAATTTATAATTTGGACGATGGTATTTTTATTTTTTTGATGCCTTTCAATAACCTTTTGATAAATTTGTCGGGCAGCGTAGATTAATTATTTCTTAAATTAAGATAACACAATAAACTGACAATAAACACAACATCTCATATATTGATGGATCCATTTTAAAATATTACAACAATAATACATATTCATGACAAACCAATTCGATGCCCATATGGTGCACTACACACAGTGCCTGCTCTAGATATTCCTTACCCTTCTTTCGGCTCGAATTTCGTCGTTGCGATGATCTTGAAAGTTGCCCTCGTTTTCCGGCGTAGCTTTTCTCCCTTAAAAACTGGTCCCTTGCTTTCTCAAGCTTTAATCATCCATCCTAAACCATCTTATCTTAGGGGTGTCCTTAGGATGGATAAAGGGAGATTATAGCTTAAATTTGAAGAAAAAACCAGAAACATTGGGAAAGAATTCAGTCACCGGAAAATTTCTCGTTGTTGCTGCTATTCACTGTTCAAGCCGGCAGATTCATTCTCCTTTTTATTTATTTTTTCTTCACTGTGTTTCTCGGTTTTTCCGGCGAGTTCATTGCGTGTATATATTCATATATTTGGTAAATTACACATTTATCCACTTTTTCTCGTTATTTCCACTTGACTTCCTTTTACTGAACCCATTTTCTTTTCTATCCCATCTCTGTTTACAAAATCCTTATCCCTCTGTGTTACCACTATTACCGCCATACCACTCTCTAAGCCATGGCTGCCACCTCCAAGCTCGTCCCCGTCCATCTCTCGCTCCCAAATCCCAACCCAAAACTCCCATTTTCCATTCCAAAGCCGCCCTCTTTCTCTGCTCCCAAACGCCTCTCCGTCCGATGCGCCAAGAGGTCCCAACGGACTGGAAAGCTGAAGTACCCATCCGAGAAGAAGAAGCTGCTCAACTCCAGACGCCAAACTCAGCTCGATGAAGCCGAGAAATTCCAAGGGCTTTGGCGGCTTTCCAATCTCGGCGTCAGTGTCCATAGAGACCCCGGAAAAGATTTTCTTGGCGTTTCAGAGGCCTTGCTTGAAGAAATCGCCAAAGTTCTTGAATTTCCGGTAATTCTCTGTGTTTGTTTTACAGAAAGCTTTGGAAATGGAAAAGGAAAACTGGGTTTGGATGTTGATTTTTGTTTTGCTTGGTTGGCTTTTTAAGCTACGACCAAATTTTACTATTTGCATGTGGACTTCGGGTTGTTGCTTTCTTTTCTTTTCCTAAGTTCACTGCCAGTCGAACAGACTCTTTGATTTCTGGAATTTGGTTGTATTTTGTGGTATATATTAACCACATTCCTTAAGAGATTTTAAATTTCTTTTATGTAATTCAGTTCTTAAATTGTGCCAGGTTGCTTCTATGCTGCCTCCTGAAGCCTTCTCAATTGTCCGGAAATCTTTTGATTCAAGGAAGGTTAGCCCAATTGGAATATATATAGTTGTTTTATTTGTTTCAATGTTACTAAGGATTTGAGTGTAGGTAGAATAGTAGAAGAAAGGGTAATTTATTGGATACTTTATGAGAAGTATTTTAAATTATGGGTAGATTTTGATCCTTGATTTCTAAGATTCTATTTATTTAAATGCGTGCACATTAGTTTAGCTGCAAAAGGAAGGGTCATTTTTTATAAATTATAATTTATTAGAAATGTTATAAATTATAGGTAGATACATATTCATTCTTCACATCTAAGATTCTAATTGGCTACATTGAAAATCCTGGTCCATTAGGGTTCAAATTTATGTGCTCTTTCATTCTCTTATTTATGGATTTACCTACTTATTTTACTTTTTAGTTGTACGCACAGGTTATGTTCCATACGATGGAGTTCCCAAAATGTTTAAAATGTTTGGCTTCAAAAGAAAATCATTAGATGTCCGCTTTCATTCTGTTAATCATAAAAAGTGCTATTTTTGTTTCCTATACTGCCTTCACAAATAATATAAAGAATTTGGATTCCTTGTTACTCATGGACTAACAATGTGCTTTCCTGACATTTTTCAGCTGCTTAAGGAGCCCAAATTTGTATATATTGTAGACATGGATGTTAGTAAACTTTTGGATCTGGAACCTCGCACTGCAGACTTCATTTCCCGACTGGAACCCAAGGTTGGGTTAATAGAACATATGCCTCATGAGAGACTTTCTGGAGATATAATTAACATTGTTCGTGATTATAGAAGGATGAACAATGGGGCTTTCTCAAGAGAAGCTGGGCATGTTCAATTAAGTGAATCATACAAGTACCCAGCTACTAAAAAGCCAAAAGTAGCAGTTGTGGGTAGTGGGCCATCTGGGTTGTTTGCTTCTCTCGTGCTTGCAGAACTTGGTGCAGATGTTACACTAATAGAAAGAGGTCAAGCAGTTGAAAGGAGGGGGCGTGATATTGGAGCATTGGTAGTTCGGAGAGTTTTACAACTTGAAAGCAATTTTTGCTTTGGGGAGGTTATAACTTGTTCTCTTAATCATTGTTAAAGCCATGACCTAGTTTCTATTGTTTTAGTTATGCAGTCATTTCACATAAAATTGCAAGTTAACTGTAGTCATACATATTACATACATTTAACTACAGACTGTATTGTATATGATAAAGAATGTAGATAGTACCTGGTTAATCTATTGAGGATTAAGGACTTATGTATGGCAGGGTGGTGCAGGTACTTGGAGTGACGGAAAGCTAGTAACTAGAATTGGAAAGAACAGTCACAGTGTTCTTGCTGTGAGTCACTTATTCAACCTATAACTAGCATTTACTTTATGTGTGTTTTGGTGATTGTACAAGCATCGCTTATAGGATCTCTGTTCGCAGCTATTATCCATTAATGAGTTTCACTTAAATTATCAGGTTATGAAGACATTAGTTCATTTTGGTGCTCCAAAGAATATCTTAGTTGATGGAAAGCCTCATTTAGGAACAGATAGATTGGTTCCGCTCTTGCGCAACTTCCGGCAACATTTAAAAGGACTGGGGGTGAGTCATATATTTGAAACAAATCATAGTTTGAAGCCTCTTAAGATAAATTTAGTCTAATACTTGTTTGCTACTTTACTAATTTCTTTCTATCATTGATGTGCCTAGGTTAATATCATGTTTGGAACAAGGGTAGGTGACTTGCTTGTAGAGAGTGGAAATGTGGTAGGAGTGGAAGTTTCTGATTCCAGATCCAACTTAGAGTTTAATAGCAAGAAGCTGGGATGTGATGCAGTTGTGCTTGCAGTTGGTCATTCTGCCCGTGACATATATCAAATGCTTCAATCTCATGATTTGAACCTGGCCCCTAAAGATTTTTCTGTGAGTTTCTATTAATGCAAGATTTTTCTTTCATGCGTTTCTGCTGAAAACTGTATCAAGTTTCCACCACCTCCTTTGTGGCCATCCCTCCTCCACCCCACACCAAAACTCTTTCTCTATACTGTCAGGCCGTGAGCATAGGTTGTTCACAGTTGTTCTTGTATATATCAAGTTTCCACCACCTCCTTTGTGGCCATACCTCCTCCCCCCCACACCAAAACTCTTTCTCTATACTGTCAGGCCGTGAGCATAGGTTGTTCACAGTTGTTCTTGTATATATTTGCTCATGTGGGTTTGTCAACATATAAAGTTGGGATTGCCGGTGGATTTGTATCCATCTAAGTACAATAATTGGATAGCTATGGGTTTATGCATGTAATTGATACCACCTCCTTGATCACCCCATGAGTTGCAGTCTTAGGTACAAGCAGGCTTGGACATGCATGTTCAGGCATTCAACATGAGGAATATTCTTAAAATAGAATTAAATGTCTTAATAAAAATTTTAAAAATAAAAATATGAAGTAAAAGTCATTTTCATAATCTTTGATCGTTAGAGCATTTTTTTTTTTAATTTCATATATATTCAGGTTTTGGTTTTGTTAGTTTCTTTTTTTCTTCCTTCTCTTTTGTGTGGGTATGCCTTTAGACCATACCCTGTGAGAGAGGGAACTAACTTGGCAACTCATCAAGGAAGTTTAATTGGCATACTCTATTGTATTACACTTCCATCACCTCCTACCATTTTGCCCTAAGGAAGGGGAGATGGCTTGTAGAAGTATAGTTCACTAAAGCAACCGTAACTATCATCTCTTTTTGGGTGGGGAATCATTTTGGATGCTTTATTTGACTTTTTTTTTTTCTGTTGCTTTGTTTGTGGGTCACTTGGTCCAGGGGCTAGTGTTACGAAAGTTAATGTTTTTACTGGATATTTGGTAGTTGTTCTTTTCTATCAAAACTTTTTTTCCTTTGGTAACATGTTACATGGCTGAACAGGTTGGTTTGCGGATTGAGCATCCTCAAGACCTAATAAACAGCATACAGGTAGGTTATGCTGTCAGTTCTTACGAAAAATCATACTCCTATAGCATGTTAGTCTTTGTTTACTCTGAAAGGTGGAGTCACTGCTTCACCAATGATGCTCCCCTGTGCAGCTTTACTTCTGAATTGAATATACTTGTAGGCTAATATTGAAGCTAGATTTATTGAGACAAGGAGTTGTCTTCATCCAATTGAAGTACAGATAAGCAGTACTGAAATAATACAAAGCTTTTGTTGTAACATAATTAGTAACTGCTGACAATGTTTTACACTAGCTAGAACTTTTATGAGCTTCCTATACCACTGTTATAGCAGAATTGCTTTCCAACATTTCTAGCCAAGCAGTAGTGACTTGCTTTGCTCCTGGAAGATCAACTGGACAAGTGAACAGATTCTTTCACGTATTCTCAGAAATTTATGAATAGGAAGAAGAAATCAAGAAAATAAGCAGTATCTTTAGCTTCCAAGAGGAGGTTTTGGAATACAAAATTAGTCAATTGTTCTTCTTATTTGTCAAAAGATATGGGCATACATAGAGATGATTGGTGAGCTAGAATCCATGTAGCCAACCCATCTAGTGGGATTAAGGCTTGATATGTTGTTTTTCAGCTTATTTGTCAATGAATATAAAATTGCCTCCAAGTCCAGTCAAGGATTTTTCATTTTTTCGAAGATAATTGTATTGTATTGTGTCTGAGATGTTTAGTCAAGTGCTTAAGATGACATTAATTTTTGAAAACTGTAGTTATTTGTACAGGTTGTCAAATACTTGTGTAGAAATGCACTCTTAATCTGGAATGGACATTTGCTAAGATTCGGAAAAGATTTTTGTCTAATGAATCACTTATTGCTATTTAATGTTTCATGCTGATTCAGTCAAATTTATAAAAATTTGCAGTACTCTGAATTTGCTGATGAAGTCCGCAGTGGACGTGGGAAAGTACCAGTTGCTGATTACAAGGTTGTCAAGTATATTAATGGAAAAGATGTGGATACACCCTTTAATCTGGGAGCTATGAGGCGGAGTTGTTATTCCTTCTGCATGTGTCCTGGTGGGCAGGTTAGGTGCTTGCAACATTCCTGGGAAAAGCGTGTCTATGCTATACTCTAATTTTTTTCTTTCATTTTACTTGCCTCACTGTGTTAGTAATAGTTGTGAGCTTAATGCACCAGAAATGCATGTTGTTGCTAATATATGATCAATTTCACTTGTATAGGTTAGGGCCCTTTTAATTTTGTAACCAGTTTTCATGTTTGTGTTTTGAATATTTTTGTTCCCTTCTTTGTTTTCTGTTAAAAAAATAGAAATTGAACTTTTAATTTGATCGCGTTGTCTATTTTCAAAATTTTGAAGATAAAAACAGAAAATGCTGTTTAAAAAAAACTGTGTAACTATCAAGTGATTATAATATATGTAAATAATCTTTTATATTCTCAAAAATACACTTTCCCTAAAAACATTTCAATAATTATGCTCTTCTTTCAGTCTCCTACTGGTGAACCCACCAAATAGGTGGTTGTTTTTCTTCGTCTCTTTCTTCCTTTCTTTCATTTGTCTTCTTCTACTTCTTTCGTCATCTTCTTCTCCACTGGCAGTGAGGATTCACTGAACCTAGGTCTGGGTTCAGCCAACCTCACTGGCCAGTGCTGGCAGTGAAAAAGAAAGTGGTAAAAAGAAAATGAAGAAGAACAACCATCCATCCAGTGGTTTGCCAGTCAAAATGGAAACAAAATAGAAAAAAGAAGGGGAAAGAAATAAAAAGAATACTGTTTTGATGACTATTGAAGAATGCAAGGAGCTAAAAAAAAGGAGATGAGAAGTAAAGGCCCAATTGTGCTTTGATTATGCAAAAAATGAATAATAAAACCAACAATGATAACAACATCATCATACCAAGCCTTTATCCTATTATGTGGGATCAGCTACATGAATTCTAATTTTCCATTCATTTCTATCTATGTTCTTATCTAAGGTAAGGCCCATATAATTAATATCAAACTTAGGTGTCTCCCACCTGTTCTTTTTTTGTCTTCCTCTACTTCTATATTCCATTCCACCACTCTTCTCATAGGAGCCTCTATTGGTCTTCATATCACAAACCAAACAATCTTAATTGTGTCTTGCCCATCTTTTCTTCAATAAGGGTCACTTTGACATTAATACAAATAATCTCATTTCTAATTTTTTCTTTTATTGTATGACTGCACATCTATCTTAGGATCCTCACCTTCATTAAGCTCATATTTTACAGATGTTGATGCTTTACTACCCAACATTATGTGCCATATAACAAAACTGGTCTTATAACCATCTTATAAAATTTTCTCTTCAATTTTAATGGAATCTTATTATCTCATAAAGCACTAGATGCATTTTTATATTTTAACCATCATGCCTTTATTCTATGGGTAGCATCCTCATTTATGTTCTCGTCTTTTTGGATGATTGATCTAAGAACAAGGAGATGAGAAGTGAAGACCCTTTTTGTCCGTTAATTATGTGAAAAAGTAAAACCAATAAAGGAAACCGGAAGAAGTCGTCAGAGAAGGAGATGGGAAGTGGGGCTGTCCTTTGCTTTAGTTGTGTGAAAACCAAAAATGAAACAGAAAAAACACCTAACAAAAAAAAATGAAACAGAAAAAACACTGAAACAATAAACATGAAAGAATGGTGTTTCGTGTTTTTCCACACAGAGAGAACTAGAAACAAAAACACAATAGTAGAAAACTGGAAACAATAGCAAAATCAAAAAGGGCCTTTCCTTTTGCTCTAGAATTGCATGTTTTGGCTAATATAGATCTTTTAGAGTTGGGCTTATTTTCCTCTGTCAATTACTTAACTGAAGGAATAGTAAGCACCAGCATATATAGGCTATAGATTAAAATTTACTTTTTGTGTTTCAATATCAAGCATTATTTCTTTCTAGAAGTATCATGACATATATTTTTTGGTGGACTGATATGCTAGAAGTCATAATCCCAGAGATCAAGTGGATGAGTTCACTGAAGAAGACACTTTTTGCAGGTTGTTCTTACTAGTACAGATCCATCAGAACTATGTATCAACGGCATGTCATTCTCTCGACGAGCATCTAAGTGGGCAAATGCAGCAATAGTTGTTACTGTATCATCCAAGGATTTTGATGCTCTAAATTTCCATGGACCACTGGCAGGAGTTGAGTTCCAGGTAGCTCTGCTTTCTCCATTCATGTTTATGTTTGTTTCAAGCTTTTTTTTTTTTTTTCTTCTTCTTTTCTTACAAATGGCAAGGTAAAATGTTAAATGAGAATATGTCCATCTAATCATGAAGGCACAATTTCCCTCATGGCATTTCATCCCATGTAGTAAATCCACTTTAACATTTTCTTTTGGCTAGCAGTTCTGCAATATGCTGTTTGCATTATGCAATGTACTATTTCATGAACAGTTGTTTGTTTAAATTATTTTTTACTATATGAAGGCTACTTTTTTACATTCATCAGAGGGAATTTGAGCGAAGAGCAGCAACCATGGGAGGGGGCAACTTTGTGGTGCCTGTACAAACAGTTACTGATTTTCTTGAGAACAAATTGTCAGGTAAAATATTTCTTTATTTCATTGCTTCTTAATGCTTATCTAAGTTGAATAATCTTGCGTAGGAGCATCTGTTCCACCATCAAGTTATCGATTGGGTGTGAAGGCAGCCAAACTCCATGAATTGTTCCCCAGCTATATAACGGAAGCTTTGCAAAATTCAATCTCAATGTTTGACAGAGAGGTTTGTTTTCTTTCCTCCCCATGCTAAATGCTCAGAATTGTTGATTTTATGTATTTATCTTCTTCCAATTTCCAGTTGCCAGGATTTATCTCCAGCACTGCTCTTCTTCATGGAGTGGAGGTAATCTTATTTTTTGGTTGTCTTATGTGATTTTCCTTGGCTGGATCTTTTTTGTTGTTTTATATTTTAGTTTCTTATTTTTGTGCCTTGTTCAATTTCAGAAAGTGGCATTTGACTGACTAATAATTCTACAGCAGATGTTCCTTGAAACTTTGATTTTATTTTGCTCCATTTCAAGTTGGTAAAGCATACCAATGATAAACCAATAGCAACAAATTATAATTTTGATCTAGCAGATACGATTGAACTTTTTCTTTCTCCAGACAAGAACCAGTTCTCCCATCCAGATTCCACGCAACCCTGACACATACGAAAGCACATCACTGAAAGGACTCTATCCGGTTGGAGAAGGAGCTGGTTATGCAGGCGGGATTGTTAGTGCAGCTGTGGATGGCATGTATGCTGGTTTTTCTCTGGCAAAAAGCCTAAATCTGTACCAAGGAAGCGTAGAATCGGTTCTGGGCAAGGCTCAAAATGCTGGTCTCGCGAATTATTGAAACCTATTTAAATTTTTCATCTAGCATTCCAGCTACGGCAGCATGAATGTGAAGAAGCAAATTAGATCTAAACTGCTGTCTCTGAAGAATCAAAGAAGACATCTAGTTGGGCTCTGATGTTCTGATCTTTCGATTCTTCTCTTTTCCTGTCTGGAGAATCAAAGAAATGTATTCAGCTCTCTCATTGACTCTTTTATTTTCCACTTTTCCTTTCCTGAGTTGTTTTTGTTTTCAGTTCATCACTCTGTAAATGAATAGTGTAAATGGAACATATTATCTGTAACATGGGAAGCCATGGAAGAATCTTCATCTTCCATATCAAATTGCCTATTTTATCTTGATACCTTCTCTGTACCTAAAGTTGCTTCAAAATAGTTGTTTCCATGAGATAAGACCTCAAGATTGAAAGCAGTCTAATGCTTGCTGCAACAAGCATAGGACAAAAGCAGCATTTTGGTACAAAGTACAACATTGTTTCACGAGAACAAGAAGATGAGTTTTCTTGTCGTTTTGATACTACTTCAACTGGGATGGAAACAAATTTTATGAAGTGTCATGGATGCACATGAATCCCCCTATAAAATAGGATGTGTGTTATGGGTCACATTTATGGTGGAAGATAGAATATAACGTATGTAACATTATTCAAAAATACAAGTTAAAAGGTGATTTATGGGCTTATGGGATTAAATAATATATTTAAGACATTCTTAGTAGACTATCAATATAAGATTTGATTATAACGAACTTTACTTCTTTTAATCTCTAACACCCATGAGGGTAGAATTTTCATATCTCAATTTAACCCAAGTTAAATTAGAATACATTTCTAGCACGTACATATACAATAGGAAGTTTGGATTGGTTCTAGACTAATTAATATAATACGGGTCTTCACTAAAAAATACTTGCTAAAAGTGACTAATGGGTATATAAAACAAAATAATGTATCTAAAACTTTCTTCGCAAACTA
This sequence comes from Diospyros lotus, assembly GCF_014633365.1. Taxonomy (NCBI): domain Eukaryota; kingdom Viridiplantae; phylum Streptophyta; class Magnoliopsida; order Ericales; family Ebenaceae; genus Diospyros; species Diospyros lotus. The sequence continues at coordinate 30,466,407 of NC_068344.1, forward strand.
TTAAAATGAAATTAGGTTGTAATATATATCAGGGCCGGCCCTAAGAAGTTAGGGGTCTTAAGTAAAATTTTATATGAACCCTAACATCTTAGGTCCCTAATATTATTTAATATTATATATATATATAAAATATGAAATGAGCCCTTGTAAATGCTTACAAATCACCTAGGTCCATGCCAACAAGGCCAGGACCAGTCTTGGTGGGGGCCCAAGGCAATTGCCCTGATTGCCTACCCTTAGAATCGGCCCTAATATATATATAAAATGAACGGTAAGTTACGATTAACAATAATTACTTTTAATATAGTAATTTTTATGTATCAAAACATGATTCAAGTAAGTTAGTCTCCAACTATTGTTGTAAGCTCTATTGGAGACTAAAATTAATGTGAATTCAAGCTAGCTTGGGAATTGATTTGACAAAGATGTTAGAGTCACATGTGAAGTCTTCAATGAGTTTTATTTAATAACAATTACTTTTAAAAATTGGGACAAGACCCTGACACACTATTCTACTATACAAATTAAATATACTAACTTGGTATAATTAAAGAAAAAGTGAAAAGCACAGTCCGTCATAAAAAAAAACATATGTTAGTCTAAGCTAAGGAATTAATATACAATTATTTGCTTTAAACAACATTTTATCATCATTATTATTATTATAAGGCAACACTCGAAGGACTATATTACATGTACGCACAAAACTAATTAGACTAAATGATGGGCTCTCATGTGCAAGAACATAAGGTAGCTAACACAATCATGCGCATGAAATCAATGGCATATGGCATGCCCCATGCATGCCCAATTGCAGCCCCAACATATGCTTCATCATGACTCGAAAACATTTTCAATTTGTGCTAAAAGGACACTCTAGGATGTCCCTCAAGATGGCTCGATACATGCCATGATGTTCCAAAATCACAAATGGCCATGTGGCTGTGGCCTATTGATTCTTTTTGATGGAAAATTCAAATCTAGAATCTCGTTGGCCTTTTGGCATTATGTTGTATTCTCGCCGCTTGGAGGTCAGATCTAAATGGCATTGGATGCCATTTAGGCCACGAGCCCAGGGCATGGGAAGAAAATAAATCAATTGCTTTTATTATAAATAAACTTCCTGTTTTTCACCCAAAATTATGAAAAATCTAGAAATAGTGGAATGGGTTATTTTTGTAGACCTGAGTAATTATTTTTCTATTATATTGGCCTTGCAAAACTCTTATACCGATTAGGATAATGTTTGTTAATCAATATATAAATCAAAAAATACAAGATACGAAAAGTATTATAGAGTTTTGTCATTTCTAATGTGTTTATTAAATTTATCTGACGATTCTTGAAAAAAAAGTCACGCAACTTCTTATTTGACATTTTCTAAATATGTTTTTCTCTCCTTCGCTCCAAATAAACATGTTTTGGACTTCACAGATAAAAAAAAATGAGACATGTTTTATAGTGTATTTTAAAAAATTTAACAAATAGTTTAATAAAAATATTAAAATACTTTATAGTCTTATCTTGACTATTTTATATTTTAATTTAAAAATTATTTTAATTTTATCTTAATACAAGTTTATTTTATTCATTTTAACGAGTGATATTTAGGTAAAAAATGAACTTAAATGGTTGATGAGGTTAAGTGAATTGGAGTGCCTTTTACATAATATTTAGTTGGGCATTAATACCCAACAGAAAAAGAAAAGACAATTTAGCAACTCCATGTGTAGGGATGATAGATTCATTGTTCCCAAAAGAACACTATATCTTAGAAGGAGAGAGAAATAGATAGATTGGCCATAGATAGGCATTGTGGAAAGTTTTAAAGTATGAGACTCTTAATTTGTTTTTCTTTTTAAGAAAATGTGGAAATTTGGTTGATGGTATTATTATTAAATAATTTAAAAGAAGTAGATGACGAAGAAGAAAGGAAAGTGTGGCCCCAAGGTATAGCTCTACTGGCAAAGGAAGAATCTCTTGGGGTGATGCTCTTTAGACCCCAAGTTTTGTGTTCGAGTTCTAGTCAGGAAGAAGTTCAACAATCAGAGCAATCTTAAAAGTTAAAAATTGCTTGTCGCCCTCACATTTGTAGTGGGGTTAGGGATTAAACTAACCGTTGAGTTTTCTGATTTATATCTCCTATTAATATCGTAGGGTCGAATAGCGGGGTGTTCGTGATGGTGGGTTAATAAAAAAAATATATTAAAAAAAAAGAATTTATAAGATTAAGAAAAAAGTACATTTTATTAGTATCATATATTGTTAGAATTTTACATGGAAATATCTTATTTGAAAATATTATTTTGTACACTTAATTTTGGTATATGTAGTGATATTTGTCTATTAATTTATTATACTATATGTTATATCAATATAAATATATAATATATTAATACAGAATATCACATCAAGTGTCAAATTTAAGTGTTTAATTGGTATTTCTGTACCTATTAGTGATTTTTTCAGACCTCATTGCTACCAGGATCATATTTAATTAGTTAGCTAGACAAATTAGAGGTTAAGAGAATAGAAATAGAAATAAAATTCTATTTTGTTCGGTTGTTATGAATGAATAGAATGATTCATTTTCTCAAATTGGCTTTCTATCACAAGATGGATGGAAAGACTTCTCATTTTTTTGGAATGGTTGTTATAATTACAATTTTATCCATAGTTTTTTTTTTCAAATTACATATTACTACATATATAAGTCAGTCATTGCCCACCACTTGTCACAAATTCTTGTTATATTAGTTGAAATTTATTCGTGTATATTTGATATTCAACCAATTTTTATTAATTACATGTCATTATATAAAATTATATTTATTTTTTTAGCTATTAAACATGTAAAAAACTACATTTTGAATTAATATTTGCTATTTTTTAAATGTTAGTTGAATATTATTTATGTACTTGTCATTAAATAATTTTTTTATAATTAAATAAAAAATATTTTTATTCCATTTTTATCCAAAAAGGGAAAATAATTTTTTAACATATATTGAATAATTATATTTTTTTAAATTAAATATTATTTTTATAATGTGAAAGAACATACTTGTTAATTGATTATTTTTATCATTTTATCTCATCAAATCAAGTCCTACCAAACATAACAATAAAATATAGTAAATATTCAATTCCTATGCATACTAAACATAATGATAAAATAAAATAATTATTTTATTTTTCAATTTAAGTTAATTGTTATTAAATTATCTTTGTGATAATCACAAACAAAATTAGCATCATCATCATGATCTCTAAGTCTCACCTTATATGATAATTACATTATAACCTAACAAATGAGGTTAATGGTCCTAAGTTAAGTTCCCATCAATTCCCAATCCTTAGATTAATCCTTTCCTTTAACCACCCATTGCCTTCCAGCTCAATCATTAATTCTGATGATTTTACATTAATCCTTTATCCAAAAAATTCACATGATAATAAATTAATATTTTTTATCATAATTTTTACCATAACTTAAATTATAATTCTAATGACAAAATTTATTATGAGTTAATATTTATTTATCGTTTTAAGTTTTACCAGAAGTGAAGAAAAAATTTTAAAATAATATTAAGAGTCATAACTGATGAATGGGTTATTAGTTATATATCACGTTTTTATTAAAAAATATATTAAGTAAATAAGACAATAACGTATAATTTCTTAGGATGATCGTGTTTGTGTAATTCTCGATATTCATGTCCTCAATTACATGAAGAGAGATAAATCACATGTTGGATTTTTGATTCTTGTATAGGATGAGAATCGAACGCGAAATCCATCAAATTGACACTAATATATTATTTATCCGAGGACTCGATGTAAGTTTCGGAGAGAATGATACATAATTTTTTTAATTTATTAAAGGTGTCACGTGAGTGACAATGACTCCTAGTCTGGGAAACTTTACCTTGAAACAATTGAAACTCTCTCTAGAGTCGACCAACAACCGATGAGTGAGCAGAGCGCAGGCAGGGCCCTTTGGTTTCGGACGGCAGATCAGATGATGGAAGACCTTGCCGCTTTGGTCAACAAAGCCAGGCACAGTATTTAAGGTATTTTGATAATAATGTCTTTTATACGATTAGATTATATAATATAATATATTAATATAAAATATCTTATAAAGTAATGAAAACCGTAATACTGGTATGACTTAAGCTAATAATTATTATTATCTTATTATGTCATAAATAAAGGTCTATTAAAAATTTAAAATTTATTTTTAGATTAAAAGGTATAAATTTTTTATATGTGTAGGTCATGCACAAACGCACAAACAAGATAATTCTAGCATTTAAAAATTTATCTAGAAAGATAATTAATTATTCATAAAAAAATTTAATTCTAAAAAGATTTCAGGATATTAAAATAAATAATCATCCATAAAGAATTTTATCTTTAAAAAGGTCAAGATAAATATCATTTATAAAGATATATGTCATTTATAACAATTATAATTTGAGCCAAATTAGAATTAATCAAGATAAGTGTTATTTACAAAAATCTTAATTATGTTACACTTTACATCATTTTATATTTCTTTATAAACAAACAGACACTCATTCTTGAAAAGATACGGCATCGCTAATATTAGTTTTAATACAGTTTATATCGTCGTCAGTGTCTGAGTTAAGTATCAGAGTGTTTGCGCGAAAATTTCCCTACGTCTTCTAATTATTTTTTTATTTTTACAAGTTTAAGTGACTTAACGACGATGTTTTTATTTAAAATAATTTATTATTATATCCATACAACAACGTATAACAGTAATAATGCATAAAAACACAAAAATGGCTGTCAATTGGGAACACTCCTCTCAAAATTGATTATGAAATGGGATTGTTCCTTCTGTCTGGAAAGCCACTTTAGTGAGGAGGGGGTTTCTTTCGGCCTTAATAAGTAGTCATTTTCGTGGGGCTCCAGCCGTAACCGTAATCATGGGTTCAATTTTAAAGGCTTTGGGACCATCCAATGGTCCTTTAATGGTATCCCCACCTTTCGTGGCAACATGTATTGATGGTGAGCTAACTTGCAATTGAAGCATCATTTTCCTATATAAATACACATACGTATGTATATTGAAAGTAAATATTGCTTTCTAAATTGGCCAAAAGTCTAATAATTCAAAAAAATCAATTGAGTTTTCATTTTCAAGATGGAGATGTTGTCCATGCCACCACCCCAAAGGCCATCCTCACGATGATGATATTTTAAAATTCACATATATGTACATATACTTTTAATTGAGGATGAATTACTCTCAAGCAGACTCCAACACCTAGTCATTATCCTCGCCAAAGCTATTTATATAGAGTTAAAGTAAAAAATTCAGCTCCAAGGAAGCTCGCTAAAGTCATTTTCATTCATAAAAAATTTGACAAAATTGAAAAGTCTCGCCACACTTGACCATCAAAATCTTGCCAGCCCTCCCTGACAATTCTTCCTCGAAAAATTTTTGAGAGTCAAACAAATTGTCAGACAGACTTATAGAATGAGGGCTAAAAGATTAAAATACTCTCGCCCACATTGCATTACACTTTTTTCAATGCAATGTGAGTGATGATATTTTAATATTTTAGCCCCTATTCTGTAAGCTTGTCTGTCAACTTGTCTGACCTTTTAGAAGAACTCTTTCTTCCCCTTCAACGGTTATCAATGCTGAAATCAACAGCAGCGACGATGGATGAGTGGTAGACACCAGATTCGGTGACGACGAGCAGCAACGACTAGCAGAACCGACGGCGACAACGTCTTTTTCAGCTGCAACAAAACCAATTGGGTTTGTGATTAATCAATTTTTTTTTTTTTGTATTGGATCAGTGATATTATATATTTAATTATTAATTTTGTATATGTGAGTATTTGATTATTAATTTTATGTATGTGTGTATCTGATTATTTTATGCATTTAATTATTGATTTATGTATTTAATTATTAAATTTGTGTATACTTGTATTTAATTATTTTGTGTATTTGATTATTGATTTGTGTAAGATAAAATAAATAAAATTAAAATTTATTAATAAATAAATAAAATATAAAGTCAAATAAAGGATAATAAAAAATGTTGTTAGAGCATAATAGAAAATGAATTATTTATAATATAATAAAAAGCATATAAAAATTGCTATTAGAGTCAGCTAGAGATGGCAAAATGGGCCCGGCCCGAGACTGGGCTAGGGCCAGCATTTTGCTGGCCCATTTAAGGCTGGGCCGATTTGGCCCGGCCCGCTAATCGGCCAAAACCCCCCCCTCAGCCTCGCCTCTCGCTCTCACCCTTTGCCTCGCCCTCGCCCTCACCCTCACCTCGCCCTCGCCCTCACCCTCGCCTTCGCCCTGTTTGGCCTACGGGCCCGTGTAGGGCCGGGCTAGGGCCAGCAATCTGTTGGCCTGTTTTTAAGCGGGCGCCCGGCCCGCTTGGCCGGTGGCGGGCCGGGCCGACCGGCCCGTTTGCCATCTCTAGAGTCAACCTTATAAGCAAGTTAACAAATGATATCACATATATAACATATATTGTTCATTTTGCCTTAAATATGAGGTGATGTATTTGTTCTGTTTTATTTATAAAGAATCTCATGGAGGAAAATAACTAACCCTTTATTTATTGAATCACTAGATTCATAAATCTAGTGAGGTGAAAACCACGTGTCATTTTTTTATTGGTTTAATAAATATTTAATGTTAAATGTTAAAATTTAACTAAGATATACAAAACATAATTGGGTTTAGAGAACATAATCAATTTCCCAAACTCTTTGATTATGTATAAGTCATAATTCATCTTTAACTTGCACCAATTACTAATTAATGCTTCTTTAAAAGCGAGTCTATGAGAGGTAGGTTCCTTACGTGCTGTATCTCTATATTTTGATATTATTTTTGTATATATAGATATAACTATATTTTTTTATCACATTTTATATTTAAATAATATTTATTAAAATGAGTAAGATAAGAGGGAGAGCCACATTTTATATTTATTTTTTTTATAATTATATATTATTAGAAATAAAAATATTATATTATATTTTACTAATAAAAATAAAAAAATAAGTATATAATGGCCTAATAGTAACCATTATAGCATTTTTTACAATTTACTATTAATTTTATTTTTTTACAATGATGATGTAAATAAAACTAAGTATTGAAGAAAATTGTGAAGTAAAGAAAAAAGTATAGAGGAAATTTACATCGAAAAAAATGAATAAATTAACAAAGCAAGTATTTAGCAAATTGATGTTACACAACTTCTTATGGATCTCGGGATAAGAACTACAATAATGGATTACAATATTAATTTTCGATATCAAATTAGAAGAGTATACTTGCAAAGAGGTCTGTGTCAGTCTTGAAATCAAAACGATTTATTTTAGTTTTGTTTAATGAATTTGGTAATTGGTTGGAATATAGTATAAGCAAATATATCACATTTTGCTTATACTGTTGTCTTTTTAAAACAAATAATGAGGAACAAGGAAATTATGATTCTTTTGTGAAATAAAGGTTCAGTAATTTAAAAAAAAAGAAGATAAACTTTAAGTTTATGTTATAGATACTAATAGTGCACACAATTAAGCTTAAAACAAATGTGAAATCTTAATGAATCAAGAGCAAAATATTGAAACAATTTTCTTAAGATAATTAGAACAAATATTGTGTGATTATCGAATTATCTTAATGCATTAATTGATTGTATTTGACTTCTTTTATAACAGGAACTAGCCTTTCGTGATCATGAAAAGTCTAAAAATTTAAATAATCAAGGTAATTTTCTTAAACATTTACAAACAATTATATATTTTTTTTATTTTAATAATAATAATACTATTATCTTATTTTTAAAATTATATTTTTTGAATTTAAATTCGCTCCCACTGAATTAAAATCTTGGCTCTACCCCTGAAGATAAGATTGTATTAAGATAACTTATTTGTAAAGTTCAAGATAATTTATTCGAATAAAATAAAGATAAATTTATCTGAAAAGTTCAAAAACAACTACTACACTTAAAAAAAAAGAGTTAAATTTTATAGACTTATATGACATTCCATTTGCAATAGCTGTGACAACATGAAAGCTTAAATGTTTGATAATTTAAGATTATGTTGGCATATCTAAGTTAATCCTCATTGTATAAAATAATAGATTTATTCATTTTCTAATACTTAAAATAAATGATATTTAAAAAAATAAAAAGTAGAAATGCGAAATAAAATGTAAATTAAAAAAATATAAAAAAATTTACAAATATAATTTTATAAATATATTATTTCATGATTAGATAATATACATATATATTAGATATATATTTTATAAATATATTATTTAACATATATATATATCATATTCTTTTTCTTTTTCAACAATCTATACATATATATACATATATCAAATAAATGATATAATATATAATATAAATGATATATTTATATTTTTCTATCCAAGAAACCACGTTTCTCTCTCGCCCTCGTCTCACCTCTCGCTGCCAACTGCCACTACATCTTCCTTCTCTATCGTCTCTTATTGTTGAAAAATGTGTTTTTGGATATTTTATGTAATTTGAAAAACGACCCCATAACATTTTGCAAATTACAAAAATGGTTCGAAAAATATTTTGGGTCTTTTTTTCGTTTTTAAAAAAAGAAATGGTTAGGAAATGCTGAAATAGTGTCTTCGGGTCGCTTTCGTGCTTTAGAGCTTAAAATGGTAGATAATTAAGTATGTTTTTTGTTATGTGGTATTTGTTAACTAAGATATAGACTAGAAAAAGTAGAATATGAAAAGTATTTCAGACAAAAGTAATTTCAATTGTGTTTGTTAAATCTATCTGAAAAGAACTCATATGACGTTTTATCTTAGAGTTTTTAGATAAATTTATCTCTCCCTCCTTCAGATAAGTTATTTTAAACCTTATAAATAAATTGTCTTGATATAATTTTATCTTACTCATTTTAACAAACGATATCTTAAATTATAAACCATCAATGCATTGAATTAAACCATTCAAAATTCAATCACGGATGGCAGACCATCTCTTTCGAATGCCAATTCTATTAAGAGTCTTCATTTCAAATGCAAAATGCAAAACCTAAAGTTAATTATGGATTCTCTCATTAAATCTTTAAATAATTTGTGAATTATGGCTCATATTGAATGATTTTAGTTAACATGCCATTAAAAGATAAAGACGAGTTCTCTTCAGAAAATAAGAAAAAAAAAAAGAAATGAGTCGAAGGATAAGCTAATCTCCGTAGGTAGGTAGGTGGCGCGAAAATGGGGTCGTCTTAGCAATCGCCAATCGCCGCCTTTCGTTGCCCTTTCAAACGGAAACCGTCACCTCTCACTCTCGGGGCTTCGCATAAATATGTTCTTAAATAAATTTAATTAATCATAATTATTTACACACACAGCGACACATATTTATATAAATTTCCTGAGCAGTTCACTCGGTTTTGAATTCCGATTCCTGCAATTAGAAAATTCAGCTACGTTTTCTCGCCTGGAAGCCTCTTCTCCGACCGCTTCCCCGGCGATCTCCGATTCTCCGGTTAGATTCATTTCGGACGGCTTGAATTAGAGATGTGTGTGTGTCTGTGTATGTGCATGTGAATGTTTGCGGATTGTTCTGAATTTGATCGTTTCTTGCAATGATTTCATAGGGCACCGTAATCGGACGAAGACTCCTCCAGATTGATTTATTTTTGCAATAGTTTTGGATCGGAATATATATGTTACCTACTTCGTTTTGTTTCTGTTTCCTTCGTAGGTCTTTACTGTTCTATGAATTTTTATGGGAAGGAGGAGTAAATTGAATTCTTTGAATTTGGTTGCCGGTGGTTTTGGTTTCATTTTTAGTGCGTTTGAGGAATCCACGAAATTTCGCAGAGGTTGAATTGGAATGACTTCTCTATTTAAAATATTCTTTAATCTAATTTTTGAAGCTTCTGTATCGAGATTTTACATTGATTGTCCTGAAAATTAAGGACAAAACCTGTCAGATACGGACATCAATTCATCTATTGTGCATAAGAACAACATTAGCATCGATTACTGCTCCTAAATCTGTAGAAAATTTGCAAATAGTAAAAAACAAAAAGAGTTGTTTATACGAAGAACTGTGTGTAACGATGTCAACAAATTATTTTTTTATAAGCACAGATGTATTGGGTATGTATTAGTGAAAATTTATGGGGATGAACAATGATCTTCTCCAGCACGTGGTCCTCCACGTCTGTGTCCACAACGCCAAAATTTTATAAACATTTGAACCGCAAATCTTCACATTTAATGAAGATAAAGAAATGCGGAAACAAACAAAATGCCCAATAATTTAGTTTATTTATTCATTGATTAATCCAAAAATTGTCGCAGGAATAACTGTGATTTATCTCAGTAAAGACAGTTGATCCCCAGATAACTTTGTGATATTATCCCAGAAACGAGTTTTAGATGATTCACCTTTTGTTGGGTATCACTTCATTCAATTCTTTTTCATGTAAAGGAGTTCGGTAGTAGGAAGAAGAAACAGACCAGAGGGTGTGAGTGCCAACCATGACACTGCTGTGAGACGGGCAACAGCAGGACCAAAACAAAAAGGCAAAAGTGTCCCTCTTATCTCACAAAACACAGTCCGAAACCCCATTTCACTTTCTCTGCTCTCCCCGATTTTTAAGGGAGGGGGTAATTTAGCCCTTCTTTCTGTCCTTGCAATTTGTTATTCAACCTGTAGGATGATTGTTAGTACACAGTCGAGTCCTCATCCTGCCTGTCTGCAATTCATAGAAGTAGATAGTCATCATTCCCTAGTGTCTCTATGCTGAGTCTGATCTGCTCAGATTTGGGGTTTATTTGATGTTAAAAGAACACCCATTTGTACAAGTTCATTGCAATTCTCAAAATTCATTCTTACGCAGATCTGGGTAGTCTTCTTTTGATAGTCTTTACTTTTTGCTCGTGGGTTTATTCTTCTCGTTTCTTTTCTCTTCTTTCCTTTTACCCTGTCTGTGGTATCTTACTTTTTCTTGTGATTTCTGCAGATTTATAACAGAGAAGTATATTTTCTTTTTGAGCAATTAGTTCAATTTATTATTTGTGGAATTCATGAGAGCCCGTCAAATTTGTTTAGTTACATAAAAGGAGGTATTATCAATGTGGTCTGGTTCTCCAAGTGTGGATGGATGTACATGAATCACTGGAGGCATTCCAGAATCGTGCAGCAGCAGATACCTCAAGACCACCATTGGTTCTGGCAGACAAGAGCAATGGAACCACCCACATGTCTCGAACTAGGGAAGTTAATTCAAGGTATATGTCTGCTACACCATCAACGCCTACTAGTTCCAGGCGCTATTCCTCTCCAAACGTCACCAGACCAGTCACTACATCCTCCCAATCGGCGCCCAAGAGAGCTGTATCAGCCGAAAGGAAGCGGCCATCTACGCCATCGTCACCACGAAGGCCATCTACACCATCATCACCACGAAGGCCATCTACACCATCATCACCGCGAAGGCCATCCACCCCAGTTCATGATACATCCATGGAGTTGAATCTGGCGTCCAGAAAGATACCTAGCAGTCGTCACCCTGAGGTTTTATGGCCTTCCACAATGCGTAGTCTCAGTGTTTCCTTCCAGTCTGATACGTTTTCTCTCCCTATTAGTAAGAAAGAAAAGCCAGTTGCTCATGCCCTGTCTGATCGCACTCTGAAGCCAGCTTCAAATGTAGCACAAAAACAGGCTGAAACACCACTTGTTTCAAGAAAGCCTACGCCAGAGAGAAAGAGAGCTCCTCTTAAAGGAAAAAATGCCACTGATCAGTCTGAAAATTCTAAACCAGTTGATATCTTACATGCTCGGCTGGTAGACCAGCATCGGTGGCCAAGCAGAACAGGTGGAAAGGTGTCTTCCAATCCTTTAAATAGAGGCATGGATCTAGCTGATAAGACAGCTAAAACCTCAAGATTACCAAATACAGGAATTGGGATGCCTTCCCCGAGAATTGGGATGTCTTCCCCAAGGAGAATGTCATTTCCTGATGGCTTGATCAAACCCTTGAAAAAATCCACCAGTGATGCAGCGCTACAGGAATCATATTCTGATTGTGGATACATGGAGGTTGGATTGCATTCAGTGGATGAAAACAAACTACAGGAATCTGGATTAGACAAGCCTGTTTCTTCGTTTTCGTTAGAGAGAATGGCATTAGTGACTCCTGCTGCTAAATCTCAGTCTTTGCCTGCACATGGATCAAGGTTTCCGTCGCCAGGTAAGGCATCGGGTTTATCATCTTCTGTTTCTAGAGGTGTCAGTCCATCTCGAACAAGGCCCTGGAGTCCGGCTTCTAGAGGTGTCAGCCCAACTCCGATGAGGCCATCCAGTCCAACAAGGCAATCCAGCAGTACGACTTCTGTACTCAGTTTTATTGCCGACATTAGAAAAGGAAAAAAGGCTGCTAACCACATAGAGGATGCCCACCAGCTCCGGTTACTATACAATAGACATTTGCAATGGCGATATACAAATGCTCGAGCAGATGCTGCTTTAAACAAACAGAAAGTAATAGCTGAGGTAGGGATTTCTGTTTTTGTGACAAGTTGTACTCTGCCCCTTTTAACACGTCATGTAATCTACACTTATCCTTTGCTTTTAGAAGTTCAGATCTCATGGTACAATTGATGAAGGTTCTGAATTTCTAGTTGTCCAAGTGTTGGTAATGGCAGAAAAGATAGGCCAAAATAGTACTTTGCTGATTTCTTTTGTTGAATGTGTTTCACTTCTCTTTATATTCGTTGATTTAAATTTTTGGCACCTTTTCTTGCAGTATTCAATTTTACTTACAATCTAATCTTTGTCTTGTGAAGAATGGTTGTTCTCTAGATTCATGGTACTCCACTAATGGTTTGAACCTTTGATTCGATGATGCAGAAAGCGTTGTATAATGTGTGGAGAACTATGTCAGAGTTGTATAATTCAGTAAATGAGAAGAGGATGGTCATCCAGCAGCTGACGCTGAGGCTGAAGCTCTATGCAGTACTGGAAGAACAAGTAAGGTCTATTCTCAATAAATCATATTGATTTGGTAGGCAACATTTAAGTTTCTGCATTGATCCATTGGAATGCTTTTGCTGGGAATGAGTGTGTGTCCATGCCTTCTTGTTTTAACATGTTGAACTTTATGTGGGTTGTACTGTGGCTGAAAATACAGTTAAGCCAGAGAAAGGATGCAGTCAGCCAGTAACCACAAGCTGCATTAGGCAATTACTTAGAGAAGGAGAAGTAAGCATTCATCTAACTTTTCACTACCAAAGTTTAAGGTCCTTATAATTATCTTCTAAGGAAAGGATATCCCTAGTGTGCGATGCTCCCGCCTTATGAGGGTTATATTTGTATGTAGCCTTCTTTTCTTGGCAAAGAGGCTTTAAGATTCTAATTATGTTCTCATAAGCAAAAAATAGGAAGATATGTAACTGGACTAGAAATTAACTTGATAAATAATGTTTGAGATTAGGCAACAGCTGCTAGACAATTAGAAGAAAAAGTTCAGAGTAGTCATTGCAATATAATAGGGTGAGAAATTTTTAAGCTCCTCATGTGGAGGAGCAATATTACAAGTTCTCTCTCTCTCTCAAAATCTCAGTATAGGAGTATTCCCTATGGACTCTGAAGTGAAGAGGAAAACATTTGGTAATGGCAATCTTAGTAATATATGCAGAATTTTATGGAGTGCCTGCTAACTATTAAATCCGAAATATGGCCTTCTGATATTTTGTGCCATTATGTTATCCATTTCCTTCTTATGAAGAGAATATTATTCATGGTGAGGATGTCTAAGTGTTAGCAAGTATAGAATTGCCATTACAAGTGCCTTTTTCAGATTAGTTGGCTTGGCCGGCAACTTAACAAGGCTAACTCTATCTGAAAGATAATATCCTTGTTGAGTGGATAAACTGCCATTTCTGTGATAGCTCAATTAGCTTAACATAAGCATTCATTAATCCCTAACACTACTCCTTTCCATGTTGTCTTAGGACTTCTTTTAGAAAAGATAGTGCTACTTATTGATGATGACAACTTTAGTCTTTGGAAGATCCTGAGTTGTGGAATTCTCTATATTTGATTGTTATAATGTCTTGTTTTGCAAACTTGTGTTTGTATCCTTTCCAGCTGAAAGTATCTGACCAGAACAATGAGAATCCCTTGATAAGTGTGGTGTTAGTTTCACGGCATAATTCCAGAAGAACAAAAATCAACTGTGTTTAACATAAAACAAGGTGTGGATTTTCTGAATGGCGGTCATTCTATTAGAGTTCCCATTAAGAAGACAGGTTTTGGTATAAGAGGTTTCAAAATAAGAAGGAAGCACATAAGGGAAGAAGAAGATTAAAGTTCTGAAGAGAGATTTTTGGGTATGAGCAGAGTTGTGACAAGTGAAAATATGCAATAGGTTCACCTTTTTTCTTCCCTGAACAAGTCACATGCAACCAAAGTAATCACCCCAAAGATAAAGGAGACATTGTGTCAGTGTAGGTAACAGATTTGACATGACTAGTAGTCCTTGTTAACATGACTAGTAGTCCATTAAGAAGACAGTCCTTGTTAACTTCCTGAACAGGACAAGATTTGTGAGTCATATCAAAACTTTTTGATAGAAGTCATTCATAATGTTAGGTAGCTTTCATACCACTTGTTAGGGAATAAGTCAAACTCAAAAATAAATTATATATAACACACACAAGATCAAAATCAAAGACATAGATTTGATGTGATTTTACATTGTACCTGCATCCTTGAGCAAAGGTGGAGCAGAAATTCACTATGTGAATAATGGCTTACAAACAAAGATAAACTGTCACTCAACCCCAAAGCCTCCAATACACCTAAACTCTCAAATCATTCTGTGATTCACCAGTTAACACTCAGCCACCAATCTGGAAATCAGATAAAGGGCTCTATTTATAGGAAAGGATAGGCCAAAAATCCTAAGCTCACCGAGCTCTATGTAATCTAATGGCACCTCACACACAAGAGGGCGGGTGAATTGGGTGTTTATAAATTTTAAAAATTTGTGGAGGTTTTAAAGAAAAAATCAAAACAGTGAATTAGAAACAAGAGAATATAAATCAAGGCAAACAAAAGAGAGAAAAGATGTAGAATGGTTCGGTTTAATCCAGCCTACTCCACTACTATAGGCCCCCACTAGAGATTTTAAAATCCACTATAACCTTCTATTTAACCAAGTAGGCCCTCTAGCAAAATTACTAGTAATTTACAACCTCCTAGTTATACCTAAATAGGCCCTCTAGCACAACCATTAGAAAATACAACACAATTTACACAGAGAATAATTTGAGAGTTGACACTCTCAGTTACAAAGATCTCTCTAAAATATGCAACAAGTCTTTAACAAGATATTACAAAAGATAAACAGTCTTGGTTGAGAAAAATATTGAAAGTACAAGCACTGGTGAGAAGAATAATATCATTTGTAAGCTTCTATCACTTGATCAACCTCTCTAGTGTATCCTTGGGTTGGAATTTATAGGCTTATCCCGAGCATTAAATTCACTAGCTATTGCAAGGGCTGTTGGAGTCATTTAATGCTTGCAAAAACTAGCCGTTTAAAATTGTCAGTGAAGAAATGTTCGACAGCTTACCAGACAGGTCGACGGTTTTCTTCGAGAAACCTAAAACACACTCACAACTTCGAGCAAACGATCGACTTTTTTAGAAAAATGATCGACTGTTTTGACAATAAGTCGACATTATATAGGGAGGATCGACTGTTTTTGAACTCAAGTGAAAGGAACAGAGAGTTGAAAATTCCCTTGTCGACAGTTCAAGAGGACGGTCAATTGTTTTTGTTGAAAGGCCAAAAATGATTGACAATTTTAACAAACTGGTCGATAATTTCGCTTTGATTCTACAACCCAAATTTCAAAGACATAAAACGATCAATAGTTTCACTAACATGATCGACAGTTTTTCTTTTAAAGAGTGTTTATGATTTGGAAACTATTTTGACACTCTTAACACATTTGATTTCAAAATAAATACAAAAGATTTTACATACATTGAAAGTATATATATCCTTTGGCATTGTTTGGATTTTTCATTTTCAATTTCCAAAGATAAAATATAATTCATTTTTAAATGCCAGAGATATAAAGTTTTTCATCATCAAAGGGAAAACAACACTTTGAATTAGGTATAGAACTCCTATTGTTATCATACTTTGGATTGGGTTAATCAAAATTGAATTCAGGGCAATCACAGTATTGAAACCAAAATTGATCTTCTAGATTGCTATTTCCTAATGCTAAATGAATGCACCTTATTGATTCCCCCACAAACGAATGCATAGATCAAGAAACTGGTAATCAATATGGATCCATTCAGAAATCGTATATTGGCTTGTCCAGGACCTTTGGAATTGAATATGTGATGATGCTTAAATTGAAAGAAATGTGTGTGTCATCGTTTTCTTGTTTGTTCCTTGCATTACATGCAGGAAAATCTGCTGATATGGCATGCTCAAGTCTGCGGAGAAATTTGAAATGTCTCTTTGCTTCTTGTATTCACATTAGACTATCTACAGATTAATTCAGTCATAGTCAAGTAGTGCCTCTAATAGATCCTTAGTTTTCCATTTCTTCAAGGAACTATGAAATTAAAGCTCAGAGCATCATTTCTTCATTCACCACCATCTCATGAAACTTCTCCATATAAAGATGGTGTTGAAACTTCATTTCATCATTACTCTGCTAGGGGATATTATCCACTGCCGGTCCCAAGCTCGGATAAATGAGAAGGGTTGCGTTAGGTAGCCGACAGCCAGCGTAAAACCTAGTCGGATCCAAATATGAATTCTAGACAAACTATCTGTTGGGATGTAACCCACATAGAAGTCTAGAATTCATAGTGGGATAACGGTTGGATATGTTGTTGTTGTTGTTGTATTATTGTAGAAGGAAATGGAATGGTGTTTGTGGCTTAGTAATCTTAAGCCGCTCAACATCCATTTTCCACTTCTTCGAGAAACTATGAAATATTGGAATGTCTTGGGTTTGAGTTGTGAAAACATCTTCTTTGCCAAAAAGTAAGGGAAGGTTGAGTTACATGTATGATCCTTGCAATGCAGGGAGCCTCATGCACTGAATGCCCTTTATGAAATTAAAGCTCAAATCGTCATTATAGAAACATTGGATTCCACTGTAAAATAAAATAAAATAGTGTTTGTGGCATGGTAATCTTAATCTGGTCAATACTGAAAAGAACAGATACATTGCTAACCATGATCTCATCTAAAGTTATGTTAGTGGACAAATGGGTTGGCTTTCTTTTATTATTTTTTTTATTCTCAATACACTCTCTCCCTTGTGGCTAAGCTTCACTGCATAACTGGTCCAAACATGTCCAACTATTTAAATGTTGGGTTAGCTCCTTAGTGGTGAGGTTTAAACTCAAAACCTTTGCCCGCTTTGATACCATAGTGAATTGTTAACCTTCATCTCATCTAAAAACTTAAACTGATAGATAGAGGGGTTAACTTTAGCTTTTATATTATTATTTTTACTCTCAACAAAAGCAATAATAAACTTTAACCTAATTGTCATGAGAAATCTTTTTGCTGTCATTTAGTTAAGTAATTTTGTTGGGAGTCATACTTATTTTTAAATGCAGCAACTAAACTGGATCAAATCAGTGAACCTGTGGACAACCACCACCAGGATTACTGGTTTAGTGAGAAATTTTCAAATTACTTGTTTTAAGTTAAATATACCATTTTGGTACCATGAGTAGTGGGTGAATTATGTCCTGGAGACCTTCACATTCTACCTTGAACTTGAATTTCAGATTTTGTGCCATGAGAAATAGCAAACCAAAGTGCTTCTGTTTGGCATTTTATCTTGTGTACATCACTTCATTTGAACATCAATTTTCATCTCTTTCTCTATTTGCAAGCAATATTAGACTGATATCACTTTTCTGAATTATTTCATATAAATTGGCTGTTTCAGATGGCCTACCTTGAGGAGTGGGCTTCAATTGAAAGAGACCATACTAGTTCTTTATCTCAGACAATTAAGGATCTACAATCAAGCATTCTTCGTCTTCCAGTTACTGGGGGTGCAAGGGTATGTCCCCACAAAACATCTTTGAAATTTTAGTTTACAATGTGCAATGGTTGAACTATTTTATGAAATTTGTACTATTACAGGTGGATGTTGAAACCATGAAGGCAGCTGTTTCCTCAGCTGTTGACATGATGCAGGCAATGGGATTTTCCATTTGTTTTATACTCCCAAGGGTGAGATTCGTGCTTTTTACGTTTACATTACAAAATTATAATAGGTTTTTGCTTGTTCCTATTTCAGTATGCATCTTGTTGTATTCACAATCCAGTGCACATGTCATGGTTTGCTCCCTCTCATCTATTGCTTCACAAATAAGAAGGTTATTGACCAAAAGCATATGGCCTATTTAAGTTATACGGTAACATATTATGATCTGTGGGACATAATGAGTGAACTAGCTTATAGAAATTTCTTGAAAAGTTGTGTTGTTTCTAAAAGCTATGAAGTTATGGGTGCCTGAAACCATGCATAATTGGCCTTGCGACAATGGCTGTTGTATTCATGGATGCTTCAGAGTTTTTTTGGACCTCAGGGATATTTGTCGAGTAACTGCCTCCACTGCCACATCTTTTTTCCACTCTGCTTCAATTAGCTGAATCCTCACCACAAGCTCAGATTTTAGATTTTTTTTTTTTGGAGCAGAAACAGATAATGAAATTAACTTGGCTATTTGCTGATTCATTCTCCACATGCCGGAATCTTGTTAATAGCCAAGTGGCTATTTCCTCTACAATATTCAAAGTATTTAATGCTCAATAATATTGCTTTCTGCTGTTGGGTGCATATTGTTTTGGTTTTTCACTTCTTTTCTGTAATATTTTCTACTACATGTATATAGATTATGATGTTTCAGTCATGCTGAGTTGTGTGTTTATTTAAAAGGAAAAAGAGAACAAAACAATATAAAACCATGTTGCATTGTTTGTCATTGTGCCTATCTTAAGCTTGTGCATGCTCTCAAATGAAAATTGATTTTCAATTGGACATGGGCAAGCAATGACTGGTTTCATATCCAAATCTTGTATTTATATATGGTTTCATTGGGATTTCATGTATGCGATCGCCTTAGATAAATGTGTCCGGAGTGACCATTCTGATTGCTGAATGCTGACTTCTGTCTCTTATCTATTACAGGTGGAGGGGGTGAACTGTCTGGTGTCTGAACTGGCTGATGTGGCAGCACAGGAGAGAGCCTTGCTGAATGAATGTGAAGCATTATTGGCTTCATCAGCAGCTATGCAGGTATTTAAAAAATTATACATGGTTGTAAATTTGAATCTGTGCATAAAAACACAAATCATGTCAAGCTTATAAGCTAATCATCATTAGGAATAGGCTGCAAGAATTTTATTGCCAGCTGTATCTTCATATGCATAATTGTGTATCTATGATGTGCTTGTCATTGAGTTGCAGCTGGTCATGATGGCGTTTTCTGAAAAATTAAGGATAAAGGTCTAACATGAGATAACAAATAGAAAAAAGACAATCCACCTGAGGCTAGATTAACTCAGATTGTTGCAATGGAGCAACTTTTGTCCCTGCTCAAAGGCCACTCTCGAAATAAGATAAAGAACAATGCAAAAACACAAAACACAGAATAAAGTACACAAGATTTTAGGGGATTCTGTTTACAGATCAGTACATGATTAAAACTTTGAAGTCATGCCAAGTGATTCTATAGCCAAGGAGAACCATGGGCTAGGATAGTTTAAACATATTATCACATTATGAATTGCATCAGTCACCTTACTCCCTTGGCAAAATAGTCAATGCCATATGTAAATTGCAGAAAATTTAAGATAAGCATGATATACTGCAATTTTGTTGTAGTGTGTGCTTGCATGAGAGAGAGAGAGAGAGAGATCCTATAGTATTCCCCTCCCTCAGATGCCCACTCAGAAAAATAAATAAATAAACAACACCACAAATTGAAAATTAGGATGAGGAAGGAGAGAGAACACACAAAATAGCAAGGACAAGAATGGGTAAGAAAGAGCAAGAGCTAACACCGTAAACCCTATAGATGTGCAAGTAGAGGTGTCAAAAGGGCTGGGCGGCCCGGCCCAGCCCGGGCCGGGCCAAAGAAATTGGGCCCACGGCCCGACCAGGCCCGTGGCCCGTTGGGCCCTTTTGGGCCGGGCCCATGAGGCCCTTATGAGCCAATCATTTAGGCCCTTACTCATTTTTTTTTATTTTGTTATTCTTTAATAATTATTGATATTGGATACTAAAAAATTTAATTTCACAATATATATAAATAATAACCATCAATTTATTATTTTTCATATCAATTCACAAAAAAATTTATAAGGCATATAGAATTTTGAAATATAAAATGATGAAATAATATTTAAAACTTAAGAATTAAGATGAAAAATATTTTTAAAAGAAAAAAAATGATTTTTATATATGTATTATTTTGATATTTATATATGTATATATTATATGTATTATTTTTAAAAAAAGTTATTTAAAAAATAGAAAAAAAAAGGTCGGGCCCGACCACTAGGCCCTGTGGGCTAAGGTCCCGGCCCGGCCCTCTAGCCCACGGGCTGGCCTGGCCCGGCCCTTTTAAAAAGCCAGTGGGCCAACTCGGGCCCGGCCGGGCCGGCCCTTTTGACATCTCTATGTGCAAGTAGATAAATGCATGCAATAGCTGATTTGGGGTATTCTATGTTTAAGCATGTCTGACTCCATGTACAAATAGGTCAGATTAGTTGATTGATTTGGCCCTGGCATTTATGACAGGACCTCAAAATATTTTATGCATCTTTTGGAGATATTCCTTTCAGGAATAAAAAGAGTCAGTTTATTTATCCTTTTGGATGGGATGCCATCAGTTCCTATTGTTCAGTGGTGTTGCATCCAAGCTTTATTACTTCTCCCTATCTGATTTTCTGAAATAGTTGATATTGCAACATGTTCAGTGGTGTTATAGTAAGCATGATGCCTTTTCCCAATTTGGTTGCCGTTGATAGTTGAGACATGCCAGCCCTGCCCTATTTAAGAATTCTGGTCTTTGAGATCAATAAATTTCTGCTTTCTGCCACACCCTATGCAATTTCTATGAGCACTTCAGATCTGCTATCGTCCGGCAGTTAACCATTGTGCATGCACTAGTTCTAGCCCTTGACCTCTGTTGAGGCGATAACCCTCTGTTGCCGGCTGAGCTACCCCATTAAGTGCTGGATGATCTGTATGGATTGTATCGGCATGATCTTTGAGGAAACTATTTTTTCAAGGACTTTGTTATGAAGATTTCAAATTGTCAATGAGATGCAGAAGTTAGTTTTGTTGGTTAATGTTTATTCTTCTCCACGTCATGCTGCTTTTGTTATGCTGCAGTGTCTAATTCTGTTCTTGTTGGCTTAAAGCAGGTAGAGGAATATAGCCTTAGGAACCATCTTATACAACTAAAACAAATTACCAATAATGGTCAGCAGCCACCGGACGGGGACCGGAGCACCTACTTGACTGCCCAAGTTCTAAGCTAACAACCTTCTGTTTGCCTCTTTAGCAACAACAAACAACAGTACCTGCTTAGGCCTCAAGAGAGTGTATATTGATGTTTTTTTTTTTCATTTTCTTTTTCCTAATTATTATGGGATATCTATTTCCTTCAATCCTTTTCTCCTTTATTTAGTAAAGAGCTGTTAATTCCAGTCCTACATGTAATTTTTGAATTACTCGATGGAAAAGAAAATGCATAGCAAAGTTCAGGATATTATTTTAGAGAAACGATTGAACATTGTAATTAGGCCTAAACTGTAACTTGTTTGGTTTTCAGTTTTGAAATTAAAAGGAGAATTGAACATAAAAAATTAAAATTAAAAACTTTGTCAAACACTTTTTAGCCGTTAATGTTGGCTTCCGGGTTATAATGGTTCAGATTAAAGTTGGCTTTGAATTAAAATGAAACTTCTCTTAATTGTGGTGATTCAAGTAGGTGGGTATCGTTTGGTGTGAGTAAGTGTCAGGTTTGACTTTTTTCACTCTCAATGCTACCTCTCTGATGATCTTTTTATGACCATTTAGAGTTAAAAAAAAAGAAGAGTATTTGACATTATCTCTTAAGAGTTCTTTCACTAATTGGTAAGAAGTGATAGTAGTTTGAGTTTTTAGGTTTGAATTTATTTTTTACATAATTATTGTAAATCAGACTTAGATTTATTTTTTATATCAAAATTTATGAGATCGAATGATAGAAATTTCGCAAGAAGGGACATCTCAAGAAGGGTGTGTGACATCTTCATTTGATATTAGTTTAGCTAAAGGTACTCTCTCTCAGTATCTCTCTCTCCCCCAACACATACACCTACATTTGAAGTTTTGAGTTCTGATTGTTTACTTTTTTTATTTTTTGTGTTTCCTCTTTGTTCTCAGTGGAAGTCTTCCACATGCAACAGAAAAGGAACTTTGCTGGTTTTTTCTTCTGCAAAAAAAATATTTTCTCATATTTAAAATATCAAAGAGATGCCCATGTAACTATATAAAAATGATATTCCATGATACGTAAAATACAAAGATATATAATTTCTTATGAAAAAAATAGGGAGATAGAATTTAAAATATTTCACAAATTATATTTTAATCCTATGACTTCTTCGGATCAATAAAAGAAACATAAGTATAATTTTTAAAATATTAAAATAAATTTAGTAATCTCTAATGGAAACTAATGCTACCAAAATAAATTTTGAAAATCACAACCCAACGCACGCCTCTATAGCCAGAAGACAATATTATTCAATTTGAATGTTGGGAAATAACATACCCAAATAAGTTTGAAAAATAATATTAATAAATTAACACAATATACATATAGTAATTTTATTATAATTAATAATATTTTAAATTTATATAAAATTATTATAGATTTATATGACCCATTGGACTTGTCGTTTATTTAAAAAAAAATTCTATATGTAGTCATCATTTTTACTCTTTATACCTACATTAAAAAATATTTAAGGAAAAAAATCATTTTTACCCTTGCTTACAGCCAGCTATCATCACCAACGGTCGCCTATCATCACCACCAATCATCGCTAGTGGCCGCGACAAACACAACCGCCATCAACTCCTATATTCCACCCATTATCACACTCATTTTCCCTTCTCTTTCTCTCTTTAGTTGTCATTGCTTCCTCCCACAACCATTCCACTTGCATTGATCATCATTGCCTATCATCATCGGCAGCCGCAAGGAACATGGTCGCCCATTATCCCATATGCAACCGCATTGCCCATCATCATCAGGAGAGAGAGAGAGAGTGAAAAGTAAGTGCAATGATAGGTGAGAGATGGGAGCTGATGGTAGTTGTAGTGGGAGCTTGGGCTGCCGACGATGATGGGTGGCTGCAAACAAGGGTAAAATTAACTTTTTCTCTTATATATTTTTCAATATGGGTGAAAGAGAAAAAAGGGTAATTGCATATAGAATTTTACTTATTTAAGTTATAAAATTTGAAGGCCAATTCATATTTTTTTAATTATATTTTTAAGTTTTTTTTCCTAATCATTCAAAATTTTCCATATTTCAATTAAACCTAATTTTTAAATTAATTTAACCCTCATATTTAAAAAAAAAAATTCTTATGGCAATTTAAGCTTTTTATTGTTTTGATAACATTTTTGAGTTAGTATTTTCTAATCAATTTAATTTTTATATTTTTATATGTAAAAAAAATAAAATAAAATAATAAAATATACCCTACATTCAATTCACATTAAAATATAGAGATTAAATTAATTAAAAAATATAAATTTAAAAATGTAATCAAAATAATAAAAAAATTTAATTATTACAAAAAAAATAATGTATAAGAATTAAATTAAGTCAAAAATATATATATCTAAAAATATAATTAAAATAATAAAAAAATTACATAATAATAAAAAAACGTGTTAGTACACCGCAAAAAATATGAGAGTGGCCAATTGGAAGCCTATAAAACTCAGCAGTTAACCGATTTGTCTTCCCGCCCGGATACAGATGATTTGCAGAGCCACGAGAAGCTCCTCTGCATTTGGCAAGTGGAAGTACTTTCTCAGCCTAATCAACCAGGCCGCCAATCTCTCCCAACTCAACCAAACCCACGCCCAAATCATCCTCAACGGCCACCACAACGACCTCGCAACGGTTACCAAGCTCACGCACAAGCTTTCCGAGCTCAACAGCATCGACCAAGCCAGCCTCCTCTGCTCCACTTTCCCCAACCCCGATCTCTTCCTCTACAATGTCCTCATCAGAGGCTTCTCCCTCAATAACTCGCCTCGCAGTGCTCTTTCTCT
The DNA here is from genome assembly GCF_014633365.1 of Diospyros lotus. NCBI lineage: Eukaryota > Viridiplantae > Streptophyta > Magnoliopsida > Ericales > Ebenaceae > Diospyros > Diospyros lotus. Next base: position 30,490,861 of record NC_068344.1, read on the forward strand.
GTATCTCCGCCTCCGTAGAGACACTACCCTTAAGCCTGATAGCTTTACCTACTCTTTCTTGGCGTCTGCGGCGTCGTGTTTGTCGGAGAGAGTCGGCGTTTTGGTTCATGCTCATTCGGTGGTTGATGGGTTTGGTTCGAATTTGTTTGTCGGGTCTGCTCTGGTCGATATGTACTTTGGGTTCTCGTGGGTGGGGTATGCGTATAAGGTGTTTGATGAAATGCGTGAACCGGACACAGTTCTGTGGAATACAGTGATTTCCGGGCTGGTGAAGAATTGTTTCTTTAATGAGTGCTTGAGGGTGTTCCAGGATATGGTTGTTGGGGGATCGCAGTTTGACTCAACGACGTTGACTGCAGTTCTTCCTGCTGCAGCAGAACTTCAGGAGTTGAGAGTGGGGATGATGATTCAATGTTTGGCAGTGAAGTTTGGGTTTCATTGTCATAAATATATTCTCACGGGTTTAATTTCACTGTACTCCAAGTGCGAGGAAATTTTGAGAGCACAGTCATTGTTTGACCAGATTGAGAGCCCTGACTTGATATCTTATAATGCAATGATATCTGGTTTTTCTTGTAACAATGAGATTGAATCCTCAGTCCGGTTATTTAAAGAATTGCTTGTTTTAGGGGATAGAGTGAATTCAAGCACCGTTGTAGGTCTGATTCCTGTGTCTTATCCCTTTGGCCGTCTGGATCTTACTCGTTCAATTCATGGTTTCTGTATGAAGTCCGGTATGGTTTCAAATCCTTCGATATCAACTGCTTTAACTACTGTTTATATTAGATTGTGTGAGATTGAATCTGCAAGGCAGCTTTTTGATGAAACCCCTGAGAAAAGCTTGGCTACTTGGAATGCCATGATTTCAGGATATGCCCAAAATGGGCATACAGAAATGGCAATATCACTTTTCCAGGAAATGCAGGTGTCTCAAATACGCCCGAATCCTGTCACAATTACCAGTATCCTATCAGCATGCGCCCAACTTGGAGCTCTAAGTCTAGGGAAGTGGGTCCAGGATATAATAAACAAGGAGAGCTTCGAGTCCAATATTTATGTGTCGACTGCTTTAATTGACATGTATGCGAAGTGTGGAAGAATTGCAGAAGCACGGCAGTTATTTGATGCCATGGAGGAGAAGAATGTGGTCACATGGAATGCTATGATTTTTGGTTATGGCCTGCATGGGCATGGTCATGAAGCACTAAACCTCTTTAACAAAATGTTGGATTTAAGGATTTCCCCAACTGTAGTTACCTTCCTTTCTGTCTTGTATGCTTGCAGTCATGCTGGCTTGGTAAGTGAAGGAGATGAGATTTTCCATTCTATGATGCACGATCATGGCCTTCAGCCCTTGGCTGAGCATTATGCCTGTGTGGTTGACCTTCTTGGTCGGGCTGGAAAATTGGAGAAGGCCTTGGAATTTATTAAAAGAATGCCTGGTCAGCCGGGTCCTGCTGTATGGGGTGCATTACTTGGTGCTTGCATGATTCACAAGAACACAAACCTTGCACAGTTGGCTTCTGACAAGTTGTTTGAATTAGACCCAGAGAATGTAGGGTATTATGTCCTCCTTTCCAACATATACTCAGCTGGCCAAAACTATCCTCAGGCTGCTTCAGTAAGGCAGGTAGTTAAGAAGAGAAATTTGGCAAAGACTCCTGGATGTACTTTGATAGAGATTAATGATACCCCTCATATCTTTACAGCCAATGACCGGTCTCACCCACAAGCAGTGGCAATCTACTCAAAACTGGAGAAGTTGATGGGAGAGATGAGGGAGGCTGGATTTCAGACAGAGACTATTACAGCATTGCATGATGTGGAAGAGGAAGAGAAGGAAATAATGATGAAAATTCATAGTGAAAAATTGGCAATTGCTTTTGGGCTAATAGTTTCTGACCCAGGAACGGAGATCAGAATCATCAAGAATCTTCGAGTTTGTTTAGACTGCCATAATTTTACTAAATTTGTGTCCAAAGCCACAAGGAGAGATATTGTTGTAAGGGATGCTAACAGGTTCCATCATTTCAAACATGGTGCGTGCTCTTGTGGAGATTACTGGTGAAAATTTTCTATTTTCCTGACCAGTAAAGGTGTATGCGGTGGGTCTGGGTTTTACATATTCAAATCATTTTTTTCAAGATCTGCAAGCGGACTTGGTTTTGTATCTGACCAGGCTATGACCGAATCATGCCAGCAGAGGAGGCATTGAACTGTTCACTCCTTGAATTCGGATTTAGGTGATCTCTGCCTGTCCTTGCTACTTGAAGTGTATGCAAATTCATATTTGGCTTCTATACTTCCAGCATATTGAAAGCTGCTGTAAGGCAAATTCCCGGCCTGCAGATTACGGGTTTCCTGCATTTTATACAGATTGACCCCAAGTTTAAGATTCCTGTAACCAGGAGGGATGTACCCATTCAAACATGTAATGGATTTTGCATCAACTGTGTTATCCTTGGCTCTCAACCAGAATAAAACGGTGTTGTTTCCTGAGGTCGACAAATACTTAATGGAATCCAATTAGAATTTGACTTCAACCCAAATCTCAAATTGACCCCGACCACCTATGGTTTATGTTTTTTCAACGAGTAACCCTTGGAACTTGTCCCTTGTGAGACACATTCTTTTTCTTGCATCGAGATGAGAACCAGTATGCTGGAGGTGTCTCCTATACTTTCTGCCGTTCTGCTCCATTATTTGGTTGAAGCAATGCCTAAGTACATATGTTGACACTACATTGCAGTTTGAGGTGGCTGACAGCAGAAAAACAGGTGCTTTTTTTACGTATTCTTTTCAGCTTTAAACTTACTGCAGTTTCCAGAGTATTCATTGTAAAATTTTCCTCGACTGTCGTTTTTGTTATTTGGGATTTGTTTAGTCAAAACAGTTTTGATGGAGATGACTGTCCTCTTCAACATTATTGTTATCAATATTTTGGTACACGGTGATCAATATTTTGTTAAGACTTGTTTTTGGTTTTTTCATATTAAATATTCTCATCATTATACTATTTACCCGTAAATTTCACATTGTTTCTTTTCTTGTCAAGTAAATTTACATTGTTTCAAAGAACCATCTTGAGAATTTCGGTTCTCGGCTAATTTCTGTTGCAGAATAGATCAAAATACAAAACTTGGAATCAATTCAACTAAACAGAACACTCCTTTCTGGATTTATTCCTTTTGCAAATTCAATCTTGTGGTGAATAAACATCAATACCCATAGCATACCAAACATGTATTTTCTCGTGAGAAACAAAGGAAAAGTTTCAGCAATTGATTCCACATTGCTTGGCATCAGGCCCCTTTGTTTTTAACACAAATGGGTCAATACGGACCCAGAGCAAGGAGAAGATAGAAGCCAAAAGCACTGACCATATAACAACGATGGTGGGAGTCCTGTTTTGCCTGCCCATGAGACCTTTCATGAATGGGTAAAGATGGACAATGACCCAAAATGAGAAGAAGAGCTTCCCAAACAGGGGACCCCATGATTGGTACCCACTGTTTATGGCATTTGAGATTCCAGCCGCAACCCCAACAAGGTTGATGATCAAGATTGTGGTTGGAGGTATAAGCAGGGTGGTCCATTTGAAGGTGTAGAGCTCCCCAAACTCCTCATCATCGGCTGCCTTGGATGTAACCGTGAAGTTTGTGTCTATGCCTGCCAAAATCTTGAGCAGACCCTGCACAACGGCAAACAGATGTGCAGACACTCCTCCTATCACCCAGAACTGCTCGTTTCTCCACCATTCCTCTATGTTCACTCCACTCCATCTCAGCTCAAGAATGCCCGTGGCAAAGATTGAGAGGAACAGCCCAATGAAGAAGAGACTCGCAAAGGTACTTATCTAGATTCAGAATGAATGGAAACACTGAGCAACTAGTATATCACTGTCAAGTGCTCAACTTTTGAAAAAAATTCATTGCATTACCTCTGGCATTATGAACTTGTCTGTGAGCAAGCAGATGGCAGGGAGGATGCAGTAGAAGAGCAGGGGGATGGAGGTGAAGGGGTAGACGGTGGTGTTGATATATGCCATCCGCTCGAGCCATTTGAGCTTCCCAGCCTTGACGCCGTACCATACCGGGCTGTGGTGGCTGAAAAAGATCTCGACCGAACCCAGAGCCCATCGGAGCACCTGGTTGAGACGATCGGAGAGGTTGATGGGAGCAGACCCTTTAAATGCCGCCCTACTGGGCATACAGTAGATAGACCTCCAGCCACGGCAGTGCATCTTGAAACCTGTAAGGATGTCTTCTGTGATTGAGCCGTAAATCCAACCTAACTGCAAACAGTCAAAGCAAAGCTCGAGGCATAAATCAGTCCAAGAAAATTTTTATTATTCAGATTTTATGCAATTTTTTCATTTTTTTTTTGTCTCGAGTAAGAATATATATAGATTGTACTTGTACCTCAAGGCCCCATTCAGTCTTGTCTTCATAACCACAGCTGATGACATGAATGGCTTCTTTGAGCAGAGCCACTGGGCTGGAGGAAGGAGGCACCCCGCCTTCCACCATTAGGGTGGAGCTCACAAATATGGCTGACTGTCCAAACCTCTTCTCATAGTCAATCATCTGCCCCATCAACTGCTGCTTCTCACCTTCATCATCAGCCCCTGCTCCATCGCCAAACAAATTTCAAAATTCTTCAGCTTGTATTGAAGATAAGATTCGCAAAGCATGAGTAAGACGATGATTTTTAGTCGTGTGAAAAAATCAAAAGAAGAATTTTGTAAAATATATTTAAAGTGGTATGATATGAGTTAAAATTCAAATGTAGTCGACTCTATGTAATGGAATTAGTACTCAATATCTTGACCTTGTTATAAGATTTGGAAAATTATTGTTGTAATTAAAGGATGCCAAAAAAAAAAAATTAATTAAAGACCTGGGGCGCTTGCAGCAGAATCTTCATTTACGGGACGTTTAATAGAATATGTTGGAAGCTGTTGCTGCTTCTTGCGGCGTCCAAAGCAAGGGCAACAGTCACAGCTGACCATCTTGGGGCGCTTTGGACCCTTTGGAGGCTCATATCCATACAAAGCCTGCCTTCTGAATACACATCCTGTGCCAACATACACTGGACCCTGAATTCCATCTAACCCTTTCATATTAATCTGCCATTTAACAACATTAAACATGCATTAGAAGACACACATTATTGAACAAACGTGCACAAGATATATACAGGATTTCTTCCTCTTCCTCTATAAGCTACGGTTCTCTCTATTCGAGGATGATGCATCGAAGTTAATTCTAGCATGGGGACGGACTTTACATCAAAGAAGACAGTGTTTCTGTTGGCATAGCGATCGTGCCGGTCGATGCCATCGAACCTCTGAGGGAACTGCACATAGCACACCTTTTTCCCAACCTTTGGATCCATCAAGAAACACATCGCCTCTCTTCCAGCCTTGCTGTTGTTTATGTAATGGTCGCAGTCCAAGTTCAGCATGAATGGCGCATTCGTCAGCACCCCAGACACCCGAACCTGCAGTACTTACAAAGTACTTCTGAGTTTATAAAACCAAATAATATACGAAAGGCTCTCTCTCTCTCTCTCTCTCTCTCTCTCTCTCTCTCTCTCTCTCTCTCTCTCTCTATATATATATATATATATGTATATATATATTCACAGTTTACCAGCGCGTTCATGGCGCCAGCTTTCTTGTGATGCTGGAAACCGGGCCTCTTCTCGCGGGAGACATAGACGAGGCGGGGAAGCTCGTTTCCTTCAGAGTCGACGCCCCCATTCTGGCCGAGAAACACCTGAATCATGCCAGGGTGATCCTTGGTGTTGTTCCCCGGCCACGGAGTTCCGTCCTGCATGATCCAGCCCTCCGGCGGAACCTTGGTGGCTTTGGCCACCATTGCATTGATTCTAACCTTGAATTCTTCGTACTCCCTCTGCCAAGCAAATTAAATTAAACAAATCGAAATCACCAAACGGTTTCGAAACACACACGCACGCTGCACACACATATATAGATGAATATTGAATAATCTATTGATTAAGGACTAAACCTTCATTGCTCTTCGCTCCTTGACGAACGTGGGGTGGACTTTGTCCTTGAGATAATCGATCTTGAGAGAGAAGTACATCTCCGGCGCTCGGGGCTCGACGGAGAATTTCTTGCAGAAGGGTACCCATTTCCTGGCGAACTCGGCGGTTTCGGATAGAGCTTCGAAGGTGATGAAGGAAGCGCCGTCGTCAGATATGTAGCAGGAGATTTTGTCGACTGGGTAGTCCATTGCCAAGATTGAGAGCACTGTGTTTCCGGTGACCAGAGGAGGCTCTTTCAGTGGATCCACTGTGCTCACGAACACGTCCACCGGTGCTAACTTGTTTGGCTCCCCTTCTCTTTCGAACCTGCATTGCTAATTCACATCCATTAATTACATGACGATAAAGAATTAATCCATTACCAAATTTCACGTCAATGTTTGAAAGGATTTGAGTATATTGAAGACTTAATTATAGTATTTTAAAGTATATCAGAACTCAACTTAAAATTATATACGATCAAGTGGGTGTGGGCTTAATTATTTATACGATCAAAAATGTTAGTAGTCACAACTCAGCCCCACATTAATAATTGTCATATTAGATGCTATATAAACCTAATAATTAAACACCTTGAATTGACATATGTAGATATTGATATATGATATATATATATAGCCCCACATTAATAATTGTCATATTAGATGCTACAAACCTAATAAACACCTTGAATTGGCATATGTAGATATTGACATATGATATATATATATATATGTATAAGGACTTGAGAGAACTGGTCTTTTAGTTTAGAATGATGAGAGAGAGATTTCAAACCTTGCAAAGATGCTAAAAGTTTTAAAGAATGAAGAGTTTTTATCATGACTAATAAAGTATTGCAGAATAAATCGATTGTGACTTTTAATAAGTGAAAAAAAAAAGGATATGAGGAGTTGAGAAGTGGGTTTTATAAGTTCTATCACCTTAGAGAAAGTCGATCGAGATAGGTTTCGCGATCGATGGGGAACCATTTGGGGAACTGGTCGAGAATCCAGGAGAAAGCGAACCAGATCTCACAGGTGACGGAGATGAGCCAGAGGCCAATGGCGTCGTGAACCGGGTTCAGCAGTCTGTACCGCAGGAACAAGCACAGCACCACCAGCCGAGTCACTATCACCATCCGGTAAGGGTTGATCTTGCTCGACGCCATCGGAATCTTCCTCGACATTGGCTGCCGCCTCGTCCCATCTACCCTGCAATCAAATCGTTCATCCAAGTTCAATTCATGAAACACTTCATAAACCCTAGCTAGCTAGCTAGACGAAGAGCGTGCATTAATGGTGGCAATAAGCAGCTCATGAATGAACGTACGTGGCCACCTCACGGACGCCGGAGCCGGCGGCTTCAGCCCCAAGATTGCCTTCCTGAAGCTTCCACTCTTTCCTTTCTTCCCATCTTCCACTTCCTATATATATATAATCCAATAATAAGAGATTAATTATCTATTTTGTGCATACTCGAGTGATTGTGGGTTCTTATTGTTACAACAAAAAGAATACGTACCGGAATCCGAAACTGGGTATGGATGAACACGTTTATGCAGAGAAGAAGATGGCATTGCCTGTTCTCCTTGAGCTTGCTCTGTGGATAATGGAAACTCGCCACTTACCTGTTCATGGAGTTGGACTGTTAAGTTGATGGTTTAATATTGGAACAAAAATCAAAGCAAAAGAAGAAAAGAGCTTGATTTTGCTGACCGGACGGGACCGGCCGCCTGAGACAACCGGAGGACAGTGGGCGTTGATGTGGTCGCCGTCCTCCGGGCCTCTTCCGTAGCTCATCTTGCCGTGAAGCATGGCTTCTGCAAGCTGCGTGTTCTTGCTCTGATGATCTTCCCGCTCCTCGTCCACTTTGAATTCGTGTTCGATATCGTCGACATCTTCTTCGTCCTCGTCTCCCGCCACTCTCGGGCTCCCTCCAAGAAACAACAATAATAACATCAAGTCTTAATGTCAAGTCAGGCCTAGTTATTTGACGAGATGCATGCTACGTACCTTTGAGGCGTTTGTATCGGGTCTTGCAGTTGGGACAGAGTTGGGTGCCTTCGCGCCTCTCGTACTCGTAGCACGGCCGGCACACCGGGAAACCACACTCGTAGCAGGCGACAAACAGGTCTCCGTCGACCGTAAGGCCGATTTGATCGCCGCAGATCTCGCAGACGTGGCCAGTCAAATCCTTGATGGGCTTAGGCTCTTCATGGGCGCCATGGATGACGACGAGCTCGTTGCGGTTGTGAGAGCCGGCGACGAGGCCGGCGCTGGCTTCCATGGTGGCGGTCGGAGAATGTGGTCTTTAATTCTTGGGGCTCAGAGTAATCTTAGGCTGCGGCGGTCGGAGCTAATTAATAAGGAAATGGTGGCGGCGTTAGTTGCAGAGTAGCCATTGCCTAAGCCTTGAAGGTAAGCTTTCAGCCATCGACTAACGTGGGCGCGCTCTCTGTGCGCCTTTTTGTGACATGGCCATGCCATATATGGCATTTATTTTTATTCATATATAATAAGATATTATGACTGCTACTAATATACTTATTAATAATATTACAGTCCCACAAAATGGATCCCTTCAATTAATAGTTCAAAGATGGTCTAAACAGACTTTAATTTAATACTCAAGTTAAAAAATAAAAAAAAATTATATGCATTATCAACCAGCATAATTGAGATCCTATCTTATGTGATATTATTAATATTATGCTCTAATCCCACAGATCAATTTTATTTTTGCTTTTAAATTTATCTAAATAGTTTATATGATTTGATTTTAAATATATATTTATATTTATAAACATAATAAAATAAATTAAATTGTAATATTATATCTGTCGACTTTCAAAATCAGTCGACTGTGATTCGTAGGCTCGCAATGAGGGTATAAGCTCAAAATGTAAGGAAAATGAATGAAATAAAATGAACATAAGAAAATTTTTATGTAGTTCGACCATAACGATACCTACTCCACAATTGCCCTCTGGATATTCTAACAAAGTAACAGTATGTTATTCTCATTGTTCTCTCTTACAATGATGTTTTTGACCCCTATTTATAGCGATGGGTGTTTAGAGTTGCATAAAATACAAAAGTAGAATAATGACATCGTGGAGACAAGATATCTTTATCAATTCCATAAAATCATGAGTAGGACTTTGTATTACTAGGGATTTGGTTTGTATCAGATAAAGTATGTGAGTTCCTGCCTCCAGTTATTCAGCAGCAGTGTTATTATGCAAGTTGAATAGTTTGACTGGTGAGCTAATCGATTAGGCCAACGAGTTAGAAATACTGTTGGAAATTCATTGGGTATATCGCTGAGAGCTCGTTGGAAGCCTTGCTATGAGCTCGCTTGGTTCCGCGATCTGACTTCAGATTTCAGCAATATATAAGTTTGCCCTGACGAACTTGGCTGAGCCTATTAAGCTTTAGGCGATTGGGCCGACCTATTGAATTGAGTCTAATCCATAAGAAGTGGTACGAAAAATATATATAACAGTATCAAATTGATAATTACAGATTGAATATTTTTTCTCTCATTAAATTAAATTGTATAATCATATCTATTTTTCGTTTAATAGGTAAACTAATATTCATTCTCAAAAAAATAAAATAATAATAAAATAATATTTTTATGTTGCATATTTTTGTTTTCTCTCAAACGTGTTAAATCATCTAATTAAAATGCACGATAGGATTGCGGAATTTTGAAACACAACATTTAGTTTTTATTTTTAATAAAAAAGAATAAAACCCATTAAAGAATGCCTTATATTCAAGGGTCCTATTTCTATTTCCCAATAAAATACCACTTTCTCTCTGATGAAGATGACATTTTTTTATCAAATTTTATATAAATATGAGAAGAAAAATGTGACATTGACACATTTTGTGACTACGAAAATTGAAAACTACTTTGACAAATGTTTTATTTTTCTATCGATTTATGATTAATAATTAATAATAATACATCATTTTATATAAAAATTTGATAGAAAAGAAAATTAAAAAAATAAGTGTGCGCAAACGTAATTTTTTAAAATAGCCTTTAGATAAGATTATATTAAAATAAATTTTAAATATTTTCTAAACCAAAATATAAAATTATCTGTGAAATATTTTAAAATTTTTATTAAATTATTTTTTAAATTTTTTAAAATACATTAAGAGATATATAAAATTATTTTTTTTATCTATAAAGTACAAAATAAATTTATCTAGAGGGATGAGAGATAAATTTATCTAAACAATTTTAGATAAAAAGACACGTAACTTTTTTTCTTAAGGTTATAAAATAAATTTAATAAATATATCCCATTTTTTTCTCGATTAACAAACACTTATGAAGAAAAACATCATGATGATAAAGACAAAAATCACAGAGAAAGGTGGCATATTTTGTTTAGGTGTCATTTCCTTTTTACCCCAACTTGCTAATTTGCATGGATCTCACTAATTAGCTTCCCATTCAACTTTTAGGGAAGGTTAAGGGTTATTTAGTTGTGAAAAATGACTCCCAGCTATATATGGATGAATTGTTGGTGCACGGAGATGGCTTCCACCTCTTTGCAATGTACAATTTATATATATTCCCTCATAATTTCATTATTATAGATGTTTTCATTGTGTTGTACTCATTTATTAAAATTCAAACCACCAAAACACATAACTACTAGTGGTATCCAAAAGTAAATCGTCAATATCAACTCCTTACAAATTTTTCAAATTATTATTGTATTCTCTAACATCCAAAACTAAAATAAATAAATAACTCATCTAAGCCAAATTGGACAAGAGGTTCATTGGGTTTTCACTTCAACCGACCAATCCCCAATTTTTCTAGTCGAACTGGCCAGTGACCACCTATGTTGCACAGAAACACCTCATATAAGTCATTTTCCCGTTTCTAAGACATTTCTGAAATATTTTTTATTCCCGTTTCGGATCCTATTTATGTCTATTTTTTAAAAAAAATGTCTGTTTCCACGTTTTCGTGTAACATAAGACGGCCACAAACCTCTCAAAAGTGCAAGCTACTCCATACCAAAGCACAGGTTTTTTTTTTTTTTTTTCAGCAAAATTCCACCAAAGTACTTTCGACCTCTACTACTTTATAAATTATTTCAGGATCACTGTCCAAAAGAAATGATATCAGACCAAAAATAGCTTCCATTCTACCATTTACGTGTTACCCCTCACCCATCCCATACCATCGTTTCTAACACTGAACTCTCAAGGTTTTGGTTTGGATAGACTCTTCATACCCAATCAAAAAGCTGGTCCGATTGATTTTCCAGTCCATTGTTTTCACAACTTTATTCAAGGACAAGAGAAAATAATGGGAGGAAACACAAGGGATGAGCTACAAGAACTTCCAAATCAACGCATAGAGGAGCTGTTGGGTCATAAGTTGGTACTTATCCATCATCTAGGCCAAATTATCATTTCACTATAAGCATGGACAGCAAGCTTAATGCAATATTTCAAGCACTCCTCGTCGTATTTTGAGTAAATTACAAATGTTTTGATATTGAACTAATCTCATCTCATCTCACCTAGGCGTTGGGAAGCTACACCTGGACATATGCACATAAATTGAAGCCATCAAATATAACAACTGCTGGGTGTGCCAGGGCCAGCAAGAAGTTACCTTGTCTCTACTTCACTTTTGGTAGGCGCGAATGTATTTCTGCAACAACGAGGCGCAATCACATGTTATCTGCAATTAGAGATGATAAAGTAGTTTGCAGTTACGGAGACAAAACAGGGATATTATTGTACAAGTTACATTAGAGTCAGAACTCTGGTTTAGAAAGTCTGATATGCCAACTGTTTTACCTGAGAAAACCCATTCGAAACCCCCCCGAGTGCATTCAGATGCTAGCTGATACTTCATTCACTGCTGGCCTTTCCTTTTTCTTTGGTGGGTCTGGAGCTTTCTGTACAACATTCTTATTGGGTACCAAAACTATGAATATATTGCGGACACTAAAGTTTTTGCTCTCTTCAGTTGCCAGCTGCAAATTTTGTACTGAATAAATTAGGATCACATGTATAAAATATTTTCACAAAAAATTACAATCAGAACTACATGCAATTAGAACAGTCACCCCTGGCCCGCAACCCCAGATATGTCGCACAATTGCATGAAGTACCATCGAAACATATTCTCGAGGCTATTTTAGAAAATTACTAACGTAGTCACAGCATATGCATGCTTTCATTTCCTCCCTTTTTTCCATTAAATGGACAATCAGATATTTATATATATATATATTTATATGTAATATTAATCCTAGTAGACATCATTTAACAGAGATCACACTAAGTCACCACAAAGACAGTAGTATCAACTATCAACTTGGAAGTTTTCCATGAACCAGGTAATCAACATGACATGAGAGCTGAGTAGACCTACTTCTTGTGATTACTGAAAAGTCTAGTGAAATTCTCAAATATCATGAGAGGGAAATAATAACTTTCAATTAAAACTGAACAAGTTGCTATCCTTCAAATGGCAGCAAGTACCTAGTAATGATAAGGGGGGAGGGGAAAGAACATGAAAATATACGCAAAAAATAAAAAAATAAAAACAAACTGAAGTTATTCAATAAAAACATGTATAGTTTTTATTTCTTTAAATGAAAATAAAAGGTGAACACAAACGAATAAAAATTAAAAAAACTGAGAATTCTATCAAATGGGCTCTACCCAAATTATTAATTTTGCTGGTGGTGGGATAATTAAGAGTCACCACCAAAGAGGATTTCCCAGGGGGTCTTACTTCATAACGTGTACGGCCTTTTAATTTCATTTTAACATTTGTTGGATTAAATTCATAACTCAGATATAGTATTTACTTTTTACGGCTGAAGTTGTTGAGAAGCCCAGAATAAAGGCATAAAATATTTTTAAAAATAATGCAAACATGAATACCTCCCCAATGTCATTCTGGAAACGCCTGATAAGTTCAATAGCATTATTTCTGAACTCATTCTCACGGCCCTTCAAGTTCACTATAACCTTAACCTGCAGAAATTGACCATGAAGTAAGATTAATCTTCCGTATATTATATATATCTCAGAAAGTTATATGCTGCCACTAAAAGAATTTCAAAAACCTTGTCCCCATCATTCAGAAACTTCCGTGCAGCTTTCAAACGTACAGAATAATCATGCACGTCAATGTTGTAACTGTACATAATTAACAAAAAATTAAATAATAAATAAATAAAAATCAAACAGAAATAAATTTTGCATAAAAGTTCTAGACTTGATTTTCAAATACATCTTTATTTGTATTGCAATCAAGATTCCAAAAAGAAGGCATTGAGAGAGAGAGAGAGAGAGAAGAATCAACGTCATGCAAATAAAAAGTGAAAAACTGGTTTTCAAATAAGAACCAGTAAACTCAGAATAAGTCATACAAATAAAAAACCACAAACTGATTTTCAGCATCAACCGGCAAACTCAGATGGAACTCAGAGTTCAGTGTCACAGAAAGACAGGTATGTGTCAAACCCTCTTGTATCGGGTCTGCTAGTAAAAATGGTTATGGATCTGGAGAATAATTGGAAACTAAATCAGTTGATTGTCTAGCTGAGTCACTACTTGGATACGGCTTTGTTATTTAGTACATTTATGTTCACTTCAAAATAGTTGATAAAATTTTAATTAACCAATGATGGATATAAATAGATCACAATGCACAATATCCCAAATAAAAAGCTAGATCACCTAAAGAGAAGTATACCAAATCACTGAGAAGACGTGGAGTTAGTATTTTCATATTACAGAGAGTACTTCCAATCTCTCAGAGACAACCACATTGACTGCCAAAGAGAGACGTGCCAGTGTGACTTTGTTCATTGAATATGTTTGTGTTAAATCCACATTCTTTAATACAATATTCCAATGGTCTAAGTACATTTGAGCACTATTTCATGTGATTAAGGTCAAGTGATTGAACGCACAACATACAAAAACATCTAAATAGTAAGAAGACAAGATTGAGGTTTATAGTTCCATCCAGTGGGGAATAACATGGCTGCTCCTAATATAACCTAGCTAACAAGTCTTAAAATAATGGATCCAGACCTGTCTCAATGGATGATCAGGTTCAACAGTTGTATCGACACCCACATCAACCACACCATAAAGTTTGACAAAACAATTTGCGTGCATTCACTTTAGTTGGTAATAGAGATGTTACAGATGTATGTCATTGGAGTAATCTAAATTCCAACATTTATATAGTATCTACACACTTCCAGCCAAGGCAGATATCCCAAGTTTCAAATTGAGCAAGATATCATTAGCACAAATGAATTATTAGGTAAAGGTGAGACAATTTTTCATTAAAATTGCACTTCTCATGCCCTATTCTTTTAACCAACTAGGCTAGGGACAGCAATATGCTTGAATGAGAATATTACGAGGTAAATCAAGAGGTAGAGGACTGATTAGTTACCCCATCTTGAGCTCCTTTAGATCCATCCTGTTGGCTATCATTCAGGTGCACAGCTTTGTTAGTAGCTTTTCGAAATGAATATTAATGCATGAATCAGAGGAAACAGCAACTACAGAAAGAGGAAACATTCACCAGCACTTTTCTTCTGCTGTCCCCTTTTCTTCTTTTGCTGTTCATATCTATATTTACTGTAAGAGAAGTAAAATTAGATATCAAATACTCAGCAAGTAAAATTAGATATCAAAGACAGATTAATAATATACATAATACAAATAGCCCATTGACCTGGCAACAGATATTTTTAAAACAACTCGCCCTCCATGCCTCAAATAAATTTGTTTTCAATGACTTTAAACCAAATGCAGTTTATGGTTCACTAATGAAGATAATAAAAGGCTGATCAAGAAGAAAAAGGGGTAGTCCAAGCCCTCTGCCCCATGCATCTAACCAGATTGCATGGTTCACCATATAGGAGAAGAAGCAAATCATAATAACAGTACGAAGATAACATGAACTCCTCACAGAATATGAAACAAGGAATTATCTGGAAAGTAAACTAGTTTAGTGGTATATATATCTGAAGTGAATAAAGTCAAGCCATCTTGGAAAACTATTTCCAAAGCATCAAAATGCATCCACCAGTCAGAAAAGAAAGAAGAGGTATATGAACACAAATCGTACTTGTAATCCATTATTCTGACAACTGGAGGATCTGCATCTGGTGATACTATTACCTGCACTAGTGCAGCAGAAAGAAGATCAAAACAGACCACACATGCAAGCACTGTATGCACAGATTTTCCTACGTTCATGTTGTATAAAAACAAGGGGATTCAGAAAATCAAAATGCTTTAATCTTAATATAAACACAAAAGTAGCATTCATAGACATAAATTGGCAAGCTAAAATCCTGGCTATTGTCAGCCTGGTATATGTAGCATACAATAAATAGCCATGATGCATTGACCTCCCTTAAGTTTTCTTTTTCTTTTTCCTATTTATTTCCTTTTTCCCTTGTGGCAACCTCTCCTGAGGTCTGTTAGAAGGTGAGACAACGGTTCTCATGTTTTGGAAGTGACATTCCAAGTCAGGGTTAACAGAAAGGCAAAAATTCAGCTTTTGCCCCCTTACTTTGTTCTCCAAGCACCGACTAAAATCATTGATGAAATATATATTCATTTTGACATATATATTGCCATCACCACCTGACACCCAACATAGCTACCACAACCACTATCACAAGCCATTTGTAGCGTGCCAACCAACACTAGTAGCTATTATGCTCAGACACGGAAATTGGTATCAACTATCAAGCTACAAAAATAGATATCAAACACACCAGTTGGCATATTGAAATGCGATACTTGGTGGAAGTTTTTGAATGAAGGGAATGCTTACTGTTCTGTTTTTGTTTTTTTATGAAGACAGGGTGATAATGTGTTTTAATATTGCAGTAATGTATTAAATGATGATCTTCTATCGACTCATGTCTTGATCAATTTGATTTGGTCACATACACGATTGATCCAACAATTTATTTCTGCATGTTAAATTTAACCGCTATATTGACTTGGTGTTATTTTTTCAATATGTTGGCATGCAAATCTTATATTTCTAACATAACTAATAAAAATATATTTTTTTTGCTATATCTTGTGTCTGAATTATTATTTATTCTTAAATAGTTATTATTATTCTTAAATAGTCATTACCCATGTTTAAGTTTGCACATGCATCCCATATCCTTGCTACTTGAACTACCAAGAAACACACCCAGCCCTAAATCAACCACCCCATGTCTCTTCCATTTGGTCTTTCTATCTCCTCCAATCTCCCCACAGTTTGACACCTCCCCCTGTTCACCAACCTTACTTTATCTTTCATTATTTTGGCCATGACCCCAATCTCCAAGAACACATTATTGACCCATAATAACTTTATCACTAGACCAACCCCATCACTGCCTGGGGCCACTCTAACCTCCAAACCATCACTTCCCTTCGTGGACAGAATGCCCTCTAACCCATGAACAAACACCTAAAGAGCCCTCAAAAAATGGAAAGAAGATACAAAGAGAGATATGCAGACAAAGATACATCATTTCCAAAAGCATGCATTGAGTGCCACCTCAGATGTCCTCTTCAAACATACTTGGATCACTTTGTTTTCTCATTATTCTTTGTGGTTTACTCAATTCTTGCTGGGCAGTTTGTTGTTCAATTTTTTAATCTGAAAAAATAATGATTGGTAGGATTTAGGGGCCATTTTCTTATTTGATGAATGCGTATATACCTTTTATTTATACATGTATGCATATATACCTACAAAATCAAGAGGGATGATATGGGACTCGTGTAGTAATTTTTATGAATTCTATTTTTGTTAAGCTTTGGCATTCGTGGGATTAAGGCTTGGTTTTTTTTTTTGTTTTTTTGGCTAATTGACAAAGGGATCAAGGCTTGTGGTTGTTGTTGTGTCGTTTGGTATTTGTGGGTTTTGGGTGGAGGATATTGTTTTGCCATTTCACATAAATTACATGTATACTAAGAGAAGAGGGAAAGAAAGAGTAAGATTATGGCGGTGTTGCATTTATCAAAAAAGAAAAGATCATGAAGTCGTAGGTTGCCATTCAATAATGCTATTGAATAATTAAGTCACACAGTCAAAGGATGGAGAGAGAAGAAGCAGAGATGCATGAGGCGGTGCCATGTGGCCCCATGACAAAGACTACTCATTGGCTTTTATTAATCTCTTTATCAAGTTAATCAAATTGTTTATATAATGAACTATTTCTTTAGTTAATTGTCGAATGATTTAAAGAATTTCAGATCAAATAAAGTCAGCATAATTTCCAGAAAGTGGCGGCATTGGCACACTGCTCAATATACCTCAAAGGAAGTCAGCATAATTTACTCTCAACAAGAAGGAGAAAGCTACAACCTTGTACACAAAGCATATGTTTCATGTCACAATACACTCTTATTTAAGTAGTACATGCATTCATATCTTTGAAGAAATTGAACTTCCAAAATTATACCTTATGTCACGCAATAGTTGCACAAACGCCTAATTTCCTTCTATGGTACTGATACATTGTATTTAAATAATAACTATTACGAAATATAACTACTGTTCAATTTTATTTGTCCACTATAATAAGTAGTTGCAATATGATTTTCTAGTCCAGGAATAGAGGAGTACCTTGAAAGGTTATAACAGGAGTGTTAAGTCACGGACTACAACAAGATTAACTATGTCTGATCTAAGAAACATAAAAGATTTAGTAAGAAAACTTTCTTTTCACTAGAGCCAAGAGGACATACCAGATCAAGTTCAGCATCTTCAGCCATTTGAAAAGCCTGGACTTTAGGCACCACTCCCACCTACAATTGCAATAAAAACCCCACGAGCCAAAATAAAAGAACTGATATAGAGTACCTAATTTCATACAAAATAACACAAAGACACGAAAAGAAAACAAGATAGCTACTAACCATATTCTGCTGTTCATCAATCAGCCTCACCGTATTTGACCTATTTCAAATCACCACATTAAAAAACACCTCAACTGCAAATTTCTAGTTCATAATGAATTCAAAACAATAAATAGTAACTACTTTCACACTTCCAGTCCTGTCTATATCAACGAAAATTTCAAAGCACCACCGACTTCCAATTCAAATGGTGTCTTTGAGGTGTTACAAAGCAAAAATCAATAAATAACTCCTCCTAACAGTCTACAGGTCAAAGAAACAGTAAGCCATTATTGACATTGCTTCTTTCCAAAACCTAATGCACATATTATCAGAACGCCCCTTTTTAGAGCCTTAAGAGTTAAGACTACCTGATGCCGGAGATATCAAGAGCCTGATCAACCTCGATGTTGCTCTGCCTAGACCTGCCGTAGTTACCGGGGCCGGACCGTGAGTAGCCTCCGCCGCCACCGTACCTAGCGGAGATAGGCGTCCTGAGGGCGGAGAAATTGGACTTGGAGCAGAAGAAGCTAGGATTACACAGTCGGAGTAGAAAGAATTTGGAATCGGATAAGGATGAGAGAGAAAGCAAAGGCCGCGGCCTTTGCAAAGGTTTGACATGGAAGGTGGCGGTGAGCCCAGCCATGGCGTCGTCTCCGGGCTTCGTTGGATGTTCAACACAAGACCTTATCCATCTCTCTCACTCTCTCTCCGCCTCTGCTCGCTCCCTCTTCGGTTCTGTAGTAACCGTTTAATAATAACGGGCCGACCCGATTTAAGTTGGATCCATTCTAATATGGGCTTGGGAGAAAGGAGACCACGAGTATGACCGTGGTACCCGTTTTGGTGATGACATCACCCTTAAATAATTTAAATAATGTATGTTAATTAAGATATAAAAAAAAAATATGAAAAATATTTTTTATTTTTTACTTTTTAATGTATTTGTTAAATTTATTTGATAATTTTTTAAAAAAAAGTATATGACTTCTTATTTAATTTTTTACAAATAAATTGTTTCCCTTCAGATAAATTCATATAAAATTTTATAAATAATCATAAATTTTTCATATGTCCCTTATATAAAAGTCTCACTCATTTTTTTCCTTTGATCTATTCATCTTCTTCTCACAAGTTCCCCTTGCTCACTGATTTTTCTTTCCACCTTCACCGTCCAATCATCATCGGTCTCCTTTTCCCCTTCGTTTTATAGTCTAGCAACCGTTGGTATACTTATTCACCCTTGACTTCATCATTCAACAACTTATGCTCATCGATCTTCCTCGCCACCTTCACTATTTGAACACCGTTGTTCACCTTTTCCCTTTTACTTCATCGTCCAACAACCATTGGTCTATTTTCTCTTTGGCTTCATTATCCGACAATCCTTATTCTCCGATCTTCTTCACCACCATTGATCTCATATTCCACTTCGCTTCACAATCTTGCAAACACTAGTCTCTTTCTTCTCATTTGGCTTCATCGTTCAACAATAATTATCTAATATGAAATATGTGTTGGTAATTTTTAATTATCTAATATGAAAATATGTTTTGATAAATTTTAATTATTTAAGTATGATTATTATAATTTCACAAATAATTATTTCTAAAAGTTTTTTAGAATCCAATTTTGGATATGGATTTAGAAAATAAAACACAATTTTTTTATTTTTTTAATAATTCACATTAATCATAAAATACTATTTTAATCATAAACTTATTATTGATGTTAACAAACACTTTTAAATGAATTTGATAATATGGATATTTTTATAAAAAAAAAAAAATTATCCCAGTGCTTATCATATGTATTTAACAAATATATGGAAAGAAAAAGTATAATTTTTCATTGATTCTAAAAAATTTAATAAATAATTTTATAAAAATTTATGAATACTTATCCGTCTTATTTTAACCATTTCATATCTTGTTTCGCAAATAATTTTAATCTTATCTTGATACAATCTTATCTTACTTACTTTAACAAACGCTATATTATGGTAATATTGTTTGAATTGAATTAGTTTAGAGAATTAAAGAAATGCATGGGTAAAATATTTTTTTTATAATAAATTATGTTTTTATGTATATGAATTTTAAATATATTAAACAAATAACGGATTTCAAATAAGTACCCATTATAACAAATTTAATATTTAATTAAATAATAAAATATATAATATGTTAATTTTTTTTTTATAAAAATACACTAATTATTAAAAACA
Source organism: Diospyros lotus (assembly GCF_014633365.1). Lineage (NCBI taxonomy): Eukaryota > Viridiplantae > Streptophyta > Magnoliopsida > Ericales > Ebenaceae > Diospyros > Diospyros lotus. Next base: position 30,511,090 of record NC_068344.1, read on the forward strand.
TTTAAGAAAACTCCGCTGGTGACATGACTCCTACTAAGAGCTTTAAAAATATTTTAGATGACATATTAGAAACCATTTCAAGTAGGATCATCAATTGTCCACCCTAGGCATGATGTAATCACTCAAGAGAGAGTATTCAAGTTTAATACCTCAAGTCTCGACACAAATAGTAAGGGTAGGAGTAAATTTGAAATGCAAAACGTAAATATTTTTAAATAGGGGGTCTTATGCAAGCCTAAGTTTCAACCAATTCTATTTAAGATTGAAGTAACCAATCTGATTATGAGTCTTGCCTGAAATTAAGTAATAAGCACAATCATAGTTACTTTCTATAGTTTAAGGATTAATCTAAATTTTGATAAATTTGAGATAAATTAAATTTTCTAAATTTTATGAAGATTGTCTTAAAGATAATCCTAATCTTTTTAAATTTATTTACATTCACTATTATTAGACGATATTTAACAAGTTAATTCAAAGTAAAAGATCGTTTCCAAACTACTATAAATAAAGAAATATCATATTTCCTAAGATTGTCTCAATGATCAGCAAAGAGTGGCAAGCAGGTTGGTTTCAGGTTCGAATTTATTTCTCATGTAATTATTGTGAATTAGATTCAGATTTATTTTTTTTATAAAAAATCGTGAGATTAAATTAAGACCTTTAAGTCATTTAAGAAAAATATCTCATAAAAAAATATTTTAAATTATAATATTTAATTTTTATTTTTCATACAATTATTTCACGTCTAACTCAGACATCATAAAGTTTCTTGACAACCCTAGGACATGACTTAGGCTTCATAGTCAAAGTAGTACCAACAAACACTCAAGCATAGCCCAACTCCATGTGAAAAGAAAAACATAAATGTTTTTACCATGATGACAAGTCTGAATCCTATCATCATTGAATTAATCAATAGCCAACTAAAAACTATTATCTAAGCAGTCAATAGGAGACTTTTACAAGAAACCATCGAGCCCAACAGTGCAATCGACATTAACCTTGTTTATTGCTAGGGAAATTCTATTTAGAATCTGAAAATTTATTCTTCAAAATTCACGTCTCGTTTAAATTTTTAATAATTTTAATATATCTCTTTTATCCCCGTAACCCACCACCAATCCTCTTTTCTGATCACTTATATATATATATACAACATAGCCGCGATCATAGCAACCGCGACCATGTAATCTAAAACACACACACTTATATAAATATATATACACACTCGCACACACTTATAAACGCACTCACACACACTTATATAAATATATATATGCACAAGTTCCATGGCCGCAGCCTTGGTAGCCGCGGCCATGAAAACCCCCGCACCTCATGGTGCGGGGGTTTTTGAACTCCCCACACCTCGTGGTGCAGGGATTTCTCAAATCTTCGCACCGTGAGGTGCTGAGAATTAAGTCTTCCCCGACTGCTAGCAGTCGGGAAGGCTGATTTTATTTTAATTAAATTTGTTTTATAATAAAATAAAATAAAAATTAAAAATTAATATAAATAAATAAATTCTAAATATTTATTTTTTAAGTAATTATAAATTAACTAATTTTAAATTTTAAATTATTGTAATTAAGTATTGAATTTTTAATACTTAAAAAAATTTAAAATTAATCAATTTAATCAATTCATACTGAAACACTTTTCCTGCATTCATTCCCAATCTCAGAGTGCCTCAAGCTCTTTGATATGTCCTCTTCTTCCTCTTCCCTTGAACTCCAAGTTGAAACCAATGAATCAATATGTGTTCCAAGCTGCAGCTTGGCTAAATGGCATTGTTGCAGATGGGCGGTATCAATGGCTGTGTTGCTGCCATTTGAGCTCACCAAGCTTAATTTTAAATGTTTTTAAGTATTAAAAATTCAACACTTAATTACAATAATTTAAAATTTAAAATTAGTTAATTTATAATTACTTAAAATACAAATATTTAGAATTTATTTATTTATATTAATTTTATTTTTTTATAAAATAAATTTAATTAAAATAAAAAAAATAAAATCAACCTTCCCGACTACTAGCAGTCGGAGAAGGCTTAATTCTCCGCATCTCGCGGCGCGGAGATTTGAGAAATCCCCGCACCGCGAGGTGCGGGGAATTCAAAAACCCTCGCACCGCGAGGTGCGTGGAGTTCAAAAACCTCCGCACCTCGCGATGTGGGGGTTGCAGAAACCCCCGCACTGCGAGGTGCGGAGGTTTTCATGGCCGCGACCATCAAACTTGTGTATATATATATATATATATTTATATAAGTGTGCGTGAGTGTGTATATAAGTGTGTGAGTGTGTATATATATATTTATATAAGTGTGTGTGTTGGGTTGCATGGCCGCAGTTGCTATGGCCACGACTATGCTATATATATATATATAAGTGATCGGAGGAGAGGATTGACAGTGGGTTGTGGGGGTAAAAGAGGTATATTAAAATTATTAAAAATTTTGATGGAACGTGAGTTTTGAAGAGTAAATTTTCGGGTTCTGAATAGAATTTCCCTTATTGCTAGCGTTATTAATGAGCCTACATTGGCCAAATTTAGGTGCCATTTGCTCCAAATATTTAAAGTAACAAAAGATCTCGAATAATATCTTCATCGGTGCTACGGGGTCATGCTCTATAAAAATTTCACATAATTTTTACATGAGATTACAAAAAATTAATTTAGGGTTTAGAATTTAGATTAATTCAACACAATCCTGAAAGGTAATATTTTTAAATTCAAACAACATGTGAAACAATTTAAAAATAGATTTTAAGGAAACCAAACCCAAAGAAAAGCAACTATTGCTTGTTTCAAATAAAGTCCAAACTAAATAAAACACAACAACCTTTAATTAAATGTGCAACGGGTAAAATGTGAGGGGTCGAGATGTCACCTTAATCATTTAAATGTTAACATCGTGACAATATATATTAATAACAATAAGTTATTTCATTATGTGACAATTCATAAATGTTTTATATAAGATTTTAAATAGTCTATCAATTATTTTAAATAAAATAATTTCTTGCATTTAACAATTAAATAGGTTTCTATTCAGAAACTCATAGTTCGTAAAAAGTAAGGAGCAGTTAACTAAATTGTAGAATAAATATTTAAAACTCTTATTATTTTTATTACAAAACAAAAATATCCCTATAAAGAATAATATATATAATTATAATACCATCTGAAATTCTCTAGAATTACGACCAAGAACTAGACACACACACGGAGCTTGCCACCTCGCCAGACCACTGGGCCCACCAAGTCAAGACAGGTAATCACGGATTGCCAAAAGTACCCTCGACTCCGACGCCCAACAATTTAGCCTTTATGGTAAAGTCAACAAAACCGAGGACCTGTTTTTGTAATTGAGTCTACTCACGAGCCTCTAGAACCCTCACCATCTCTCCAGAACTCTCTGGCGTCCCTCCCTTTTTCAAATACTCACATTTTCTCGAATTCTCCTTCGGATACCAATTTATGCTCATCTTTATCTCAAAGTTTCTTGCATTTTCTCGAATTTTCCCTCGAATACCTATTTATTCTCACGAAGCAAACGCAATCCATCTCAGATTTTACTTATTAAAGTTAACGAGAACATTTTCTGATACTGTTGTTTACAGAGGCGTTTTGAGCTTCATTAATGGCGGCCAAGACAGGAGGAAAGGCCATTGGGATCGACCTCGGCACAACGTACAGTTGTGTGGGCGTTTGGCAAAACGATCGAGTCGAGATTATACCTAATGATCAAGGAAATCGAACGACTCCATCGTACGTTGCTTTTACTGACACCGAGCGGCTAATCGGCGATGCAGCGAAGAACCAGGTGGCGATGAACCCGCAGAACACCGTCTTCGACGCCAAGCGGCTCATCGGCCGGCGATTCTCTGATCCGTCGGTCCAGGGCGACATGAAGCTCTGGCCCTTCAAGGTCGTGCCCGGGCCGGGGGACAAGCCGATGATTGTCGTCACCTACAAAGGCGAGCAGAAACAGTTCTCCGCTGAAGAGATATCGAGCATGGTCTTGACGAAGATGAGGGAAATCGCGGAGGCTTTCCTAGGCCAAACCATCAAGAACGCCGTGGTCACAGTACCGGCTTACTTCAACGATTCCCAGCGGCAGGCCACGAAGGATGCAGGCGCCATCGCCGCCCTGAACGTGATGAGAATCATCAATGAGCCGACGGCCGCGGCTATAGCTTACGGACTGGACAAGAAGGCGTCGAGAAAAGGCGAGCAAAACGTGTTGATCTTCGATCTCGGCGGTGGGACGTTTGATGTTTCGCTGCTGACGATAGAAGAGGGGATTTTCGAAGTGAAGGCCACGGCCGGAGATACTCACCTCGGCGGCGAGGACTTCGATAACCGCCTCGTTAACCATTTTGTTGCAGAATTCAGGAGGAAGACCAAGAAGGATATTAGCGGAAACGCTAGAGCTTTGAGGAGATTAAGAACCGCTTGTGAGAGGGCGAAGAGGACTCTGTCGTCGACGACGCAGACGACAATCGAGATCGATTCTCTGTATGAAGGAGTTGATTTTTATGCGACAATTACCAGGGCGAGATTTGAAGAACTGAACATGGATTTGTTCAGGAGGTGTATGGAACCGGTGGAGAAGTGCCTGAGAGATGCGAAGATCGACAAGAGCCAGGTCCACGAAGTGGTTTTAGTCGGAGGATCGACGAGAATTCCCAAAGTGCAGCAGCTATTGCAGGATTTCTTCAACGGGAAGGAGCTCTGCAAGAGCATAAACCCCGACGAGGCGGTGGCATACGGCGCCGCCGTGCAGGCGGCGATTCTTAGCGGCGAAGGCAACGAGAAGGTGCAGGACTTGTTGCTGCTGGATGTGACTCCGCTAAGTCTCGGCCTGGAGACCGCCGGCGGTGTCATGACGGTTTTGATTCCGAGAAACACTACCATTCCCACCAAGAAGGAGCAGATTTTCTCGACCTATTCGGATAACCAGCCTGGAGTCCTAATTCAGGTCTACGAAGGGGAAAGAGCCAGGACCAAGGATAACAATCTGCTCGGAAAGTTCGAGCTAACTGGAATTCCGCCGGCGCCGAGAGGCGTGCCGCAGATCAACGTCTGCTTCGACATCGACGCGAACGGAATCCTGAACGTGACGGCGGAGGACAAAACCGCCGGCGTGAAGAACAAGATCACGATCACGAACGACAAGGGGAGGCTGAGCAAGGAGGAGATCGAGAAAATGGTGCAGGACGCGGAGAAGTTCAAGGCGGAGGACGAGGAGGTGAAGAAGAAGGTGGAGGCGAAGAACTCGCTGGAGAACTACGCGTACAACATGAGGAACACAGTCAAGGACGAGAAGTTCGCCGGAAAGCTGAACCCGGCGGACAAGGAGAAGATCGAGAAGGCGGTGAACGAGACCGTGGAGTGGCTGGAGGGGAACCAGCTGGCGGAGGTTGATGAGTTTGAGGACAAGTTGAAGGAGTTGGAAGGGCTCTGCAACCCGATCATTGCCAAGATGTACCAGGGCGGCGCCGGCGGCGACATGCCTATGGATGACGACGTGTCCGGCGGTTCCGGTGGTGCCGGGCCTAAGATTGAAGAGGTTGACTAGACTTGAGTGCCGCTGCCTGGGCTCTCTGCTTTGATGTTCTGTACAAAATGAGATAAAATGGTAGTATAAGAGACATGAGATAGTTGCAAGAAAATATGAGCTTGGAATAAAACTTTGGTCTTTCGATTCAATTTCAAGCGTCATTTTTTGACTTTAGATGTCAATCGGCAGACAAAAATGACGAGCCTCGTGAGCTCGACCGACACTTTATTTAGAGAACGTTTTTAACGTAATTCACTAGGAACCGCGCGCGTGAGTACAGATAAGATCTTAATTTGTGAGTGTCTATGTACAATCAATCCATCAATATATTTTTTAATTTAGCATAACGCGGATGCATTATCCACATATATAATTATACGAAGCCAAGTGCCTCGAGTGGAAGTGCCAAATATACACTTCGTAGTTGAGAACTTACTCAAATAAAAAAAAAAAAAGATTAATATTTAACAAGATCCTAATTAAAATAATCTCAAATCTTGATTACGAGTTTAAACAAATAAATTAATATACGAATTTTTAATTTAAATTAACAAGATATAAGTATATGTTATTAAAATTAATTATAAAATTATGAATTAATTAAACATATTATATTCTGTAATATAAATAAAATAAAAAAATTATATCCAAAAGGATTTAACTTGCAATCTTCGGTAAATTAGTTTATTGTTTTCCAGATAATCCAAACACGGCACTGAACCAACCTGGCCACGACACAATTTTATACTAGCCAAACATCTACGTCGTCCAACGCGTAGCCCTGTTTTCAGCCAAAAGAGTTGAATAACATGGGATCTGATCTGAGACCGGAATCAACCGGCACGTGTGCGTCAGTTTCAGGCTCTGGCGACTTTCCCCGCTGCGGCATGGGCCTCTGGCTGCCGGACCCCACTTCCGGTAGTCGGTGAAAACAACTTTAGGGCAAAATAAAAAGTAAAAACCAGCCAGCACGCTTGTTTGGAGGCTCGGAAAGAGAGGGAAAGTCAGTAGTGAATTTGCGTGCGGAAGGTTCCCAACTTGCCCCTCCTGCGTCTCCTATTCTAAATTATTAAATTATAATATTTAATGTTTGGAGTCTTTTTCATTTATCAAAATGTCATTTACATATTTTAAATTTTTTTGTTTAAATAAATACGAAAAACAAAATGATTCAACTTTTGACATCCAAATTGTAATAGAATAAAAAAACATGTCAATACATTAAGACTCATTTTCAATCACTACAAATTTTGAAACAAAATTACTATCAATAATTACCCCAAAAACAAATAATGGAGACCTCAAATACTAAATTTAAATTACAAACAATTTTTGTGAAAATTTACCCGATTTCACATAAATTTTGGTGAAATTTATAAATATTTTGTTGCAAACATAGTGTTGTATTTCTTTATTTTTGTTAAGTATAAAAGAGTGGGATTAAATACTGAATTTTATTACATGATGCAAAATTTTTTAACGTCATGCATTCTCAAACTCCTTTGTCAAATAGGGGCCTCACAAAGATCAAATAAAGTTGTTGTATAATCTACATAGATAGTAATCATTCCTGAAATTTATTCAAACTCTTAAAGATATCAGATAATAATATTACACACTCTTCTCCCTTAAATCCTAAGATTACTATGCCAAAAACTAATAAGTTTTAGACAAAGGCAAGACTACGGATGTGAGGACTTGAACCCAAGACTTTTTCCTCGCTAAACACATACCTATCCACTTAAAGCATCACGGTCTCTATTTTTTATTTTGATACACAATTACAAATGTGAAAAAAAATATTAATTGTCAAATAAAAACTAATTTATAAACTACAAACAATCCACAATATATGAAGTTTTGAAATTGTTCAAAATTGCCTTTTTTTACGTGCTGTGATGTTAGTTTTGTACTATTTTTTGACACTTTGTTTCGACACTCATAAAATTATAAATATTTATTCAAAAATTAATAACACTTTAAAATTTATAAACAATTTTCCTATACATAAAAAGTATTTATAGTTTTTAAAAGTAAACACCTGTTATGGTGTTTATAATTTTAAAAAATTAGGAACACTTTTAATTCATAAAATGTTGATAAATTTTGAAAAATAATTAATAATTTATGAAAAAAATGTTATTAATTCCTCAAAGGGTGGCAATTTAGCCTTGAGCTTAATGTTTGGAATGAGTAAAATTTAGCCTTGAAATTCCATGAAATTTTTCTATTGATTTTAATTTAAATAGAATATGCTTGCATTATTTCCAAAATGCCCTTAAAACAGACTAATCATATATTATATGCTTAAGAGTTCTTTAATAAAAATTATTAAATGAACATTTATACTTGTCACAATAACTAAAGAAATAGTTGAAGGGGAGCATGTTGCAACTACAGAAGGAAGTTGCTCTATGTGATGTTAGGATAGTTAGCGCAATTTCCAAAACATAAGTGGCGCTTCCTGAAATTTTAACAAACCTAAGAGTGTATTGTGTAATTTACCTTATACTTTTTTTTTTCTATTTCCTATTTAATAACTCAATTGAAATTATGCGAAAGTAAATTAGTATATATTTAGGAGGAATATCGGTCTTATAAATAATAATTTTCCTTTTCAATTATTTAAGACAATGGATAACATGTTGATATGAAATATCTTAGTAGATATATAGAAAAATAAAACAAAAGTGACTCTCAATAGAGTATAAAAAAAAAAAGAAGTCTAAGTAATGAAAACAATGTTGTCATAAATAAAATAACGATATAAATATCATATTATTAAGCAAATAGAAGGAATGTTGCATTAGACACTTTGAAAGTTTAATAGCTAAAAGTCTACAAATATTACAAGTCTACGCTCATACCTAAATAGCATTGGACATGTGAAATTTGGCATATTAATTTGACAAATATTACATTGTAAGATTGAATACTCGAGTGATAAAATAATATTATGAAAAAATGATGAAAGAAACCCATATTAAATAGTGAAATGGAACGTGAAGCCATAAACTTCCAAGCAATGTGAATAATTATGGGTTTTGACTAGGTGGCCATTAAAGAATAAGTTATTATAGGCAATAACCTTGTTAAAGGAATTAATAAAAATTTTAACAAAAATAGAGTTTGTATGATAATTATTACTATATATGGACTATAAAGAAGCTTTTAGTGAAACCGAATTGAGGTTTGAAGTAATAAATATTGAAGAATCAACAAATGAGTTGGGGGTTAAGAGTAAAATACAATTCGAACTCAAAACTAATTGATTATTTTCAAAATACTATAGGGTATGGCAATTGGCAAAACATCAAAGGGTAAAACAGTTTTTCGATATGGGCAATAAAAGCAATATGGGATAAGTTTCATTGTTGAGAAAAAAAATAGCTCGAATCATTAGCTAAAGTTTTTAAATGAACGTTTAGTAATTATAAAGATAAAATTACATATAAAAATAAAAAATGTACTTATTGTGCCGAAACATGGTATTTTAAAAGTAAAATTCATTTCATCTAGCACCCTACATGGACACAATCTATTGGCAAATATTTTATTCTTTTGTAAAAAAATTGTATTTAGTATTAATATTATAAATAAATATATATTTAATAAAAGCATCATTAAATGAATTTGTTAAATTTAGATCTCTCAATCATTTTTATTGCCGGAAATGCATGTCAGCAAAATTAAATCACTGGAGTGTCAGGAAAATTGACCTAAATCATGGAGGATCTGGTTGTAAATTTTTAAAATTGAAATGAAAAAATGAAGAAGAACTAGAATATACTGAAGTGCAAAACTGAAATTTGGGGAAAATATGGGGTTAAATCCGCATAAGAAGAAAAATAATGTCGATTTGAAAAGTGAAATCTCAGAAAAAGAAAGGACACCGACGTAATTTAAAAGTACAGCTACATCTATCGCAAGGGAAACCCAAATCGATTTGGAAATAAGAAAATAAAGGAACACAGTAAAAATTTTCATTCGCTCCGCCAAATAAATAGGGTTTTTCTCTTCTCCGTGCCCTTCACCATCCCCTCTCTCTATCTCTCTCTCCCTCTCCTTCGGCGAAGAGAGAGAAACTCCAAATCCTCATCCTCTCTCTTTCTGCTCTCTATACAACGAGATACGAATATATCGACCTTTTTCGGTCGGAGTTTTGATCGGACGGCGGCGATTGGTGTTGCGATTCCATCGGACGGCGGCGATTGAGTTATGCAGGCTGATCAGACGGTGTTGAGCTTGAGACCAGGCGGCGGAGGCAACCGAGGCAGCAGACTTCTTGGTCCTCGCTTCGAGCCTTCTTCGGATCTTTCGGTGCTGCGTCCTCACGGCGGCGCACCTTCTCATATATCTTCCAAGGTCGATTATCTCACTCCGCCGTCGGATCTAGGGTTTCCTTGCCTATTACGTGATTGTTGATTCATGCACTTCTTCTATCTGATGTATTTTGTGTGTATTCATGTCCGATGTAGACATGAAGCTGATATCAATAGATGTTGCAATTCGAACATAGGGAGAAGAAAAAAGAAAATAATTTGTTCGTTGTGCTTATATGTTAATCTGCTTCATTTTTAGGTTTAGATATGTTTTGAACTTTTGATTATGCCTGTATCTTAAGAATAAGATTCAACTTTTTGTCCTCTAACTTGATTTAGGTCATGGATTATGTTATGTAGGATTTTGGTCGTATTTTGCTCTTTTTTCGTTGAATTGCTTCGAGGAACTGATTGCTGGTATTGATATCAATAATTTTGTGAAAGGTGTTTCTGATTTGCATTATACCTATTAGTTAATTTCTATAGGAATACGCAGAAAAGGAACGAAAAAAATTCTGTGTGGGAGAATGATTTATTCAGATCTTTTTCGCCCTCAGAAAAATCATTTGTGCTACAGTTTTGGAAGTGATATTTGGATAGAAACTTGTAGAATCATTGTCCTGATTCTTGGCAGGGCATCTGAGGGGTGTGTCTGCTGTAAATATGGACATAAAGTAAATTGTTTGCTTTAGGTGGCCATGCCGTGAGTATCAGCATGGCCATAAAGAACCTACAGACATTGAATCCCTGTCCGAGGGATTTTATCTGAGCAGAGGGTTGTATGCTTGTGATGACATGTTGCAAATTGCTCTTACAAGGACAATACTTATTTGGTGGATATATATTAATGGTGGGAGGATCTGATTCACCAATGCGTGTAATGTTAAATTATTTAATTTTTCTTGTTATTGTTAGCAGGGAATACTTCTGGTGGTAAATGATACAATCATGCTTTTTATTGTTGTACTTGCATTTATAAAAGCCTTTGCCAAGGTGATAAATGCTATGATTGAGACATTTGTCTCTCCCAATGAACTAGATGTTCCATTTATTAAATTTGATAAGGGCCCATTTGCTGAGCTTTCAGTTTTCTTTTTAGTTTCAATTTTTACTGTTCTGTTAGCGTTTCTATTTAAAAAAAATAAGAACTTAACAGGCTACCTGTATTTTGCTTTTTTGTTTTTCTTTTACCCTAACATTGCCAGCTTCTGGCAGTGATGTCAGAGGTTGTTGGTGACTCCTCTGGCATCTCCCCAGTTACTGCCAACGCCTGGATCTGAGATCTAGGAGTCATGGGGTCCCATGGCAAACGCTTGTCCCTGGCCATGAAGGATATGAAGGAGTAGATGGAGATGGCTTCGGCCATGGCAGATCCAGATCTCAAGAAGGAGAAGATGAAGTAGGCTCCTATGGCAGTTGCTTTGTTCCTGCCATGAAGAATATGAAGAGGGTGATGGAGATAGTTGATGACTCCCATGGCAGATAATTAAGGAGATGAAGAAGGGAATGGAGATGAACTGAAACTGAAAATGAAAATTGAAAGTGAACAGACAATTCTGTGTGTTCAAAATTTGGAATTTTTTTCTAAAATTGAATTTTTTTGAAAACAAACGCTAGTAATCAAACATTGTCTTTTGTTAGCGTTGACCAAATTTTGAAAAGGACAATAAAAAAACTGAAAACAAAAGTGCAATGGACCCTAATCTTCTGGTTTTCTTTGTGACCTGAGCTGATACCTTGAACATTCATCTGCTTATACTTTGTACATTGTGGGCTGCAGTTGGAAAATTGTTGCACATAATCAGTTTTCAGGGAAAGCTTTATGTCAAGTTTCCATGCATTATTGTTGACTTTATTGAGCCTTGTTGAATGTTGTACTGTATACTCATTATCTTTTGTGTATGGCAATAATATTTTGAAATCAGTCATGATATTTTGTTTTTATCACTGGTCAGCTATATTTTCATACATGAAATTCCAGATTTCTTCATAATAATTTTCCAGTGCTTGTATTGAATGAAAATACTTTGTTGTTGAATAGCTGTTTGTTCAGAAAACTAATGAGTGGTTTGACTATCTAACTCCCATTGTTTCCTTCTCAGACTGGAGATTCCCGGTTTGAGAGTCATGAGCGTGTTCAGTACACCAGGGACCAGCTCCTACAACTTAGGGAGGTAACTTTTTGTTTTGGTAGTATATTATTTTCCTTTAAGGATTACCAATTGACAGCCCCTATTTTGTATGATGCGTACCATGTTGCTATATTTGCTGCACATCTCAATCCTTTTGATGACTCTTGGGATTTCTGATTCACCTAATCTTTTCCTTAATAAGTAATTGCATCCTAGCTTGGATAGTTGTGGGAAATATACTTGCTAAATGCTAGAGCAGTGTAATTTTGTTGGTGGGCAAATTTGCTACTCTATTTCTTCCTTCTTTTCTCATTTAGTTGTGTGTGAAGAACCATGTATTATTTATTTCCATATGTTCTTTGGATATCTGTTTTGCTTTCATGGTCATATCCTTCTCTCTGTTTAATATGCTGTCTGTTCTTTTTATAGGTTGGTACCATTCCGGAGGCTATACTGAAAATCAAACAAGAAGTTGATGCTGAATTTTTTGCTGAAGATCAAAACTGGGGTCGTGGTGAAAGCAATGTAATTTTTTCTAATTATTTTGATGCTTCTGATATTTCTGTTTAAATTTGTTGGTTTTGCACTGATATTAGTATCATGTCTTAAATCTTTGCTTGCATCAATAGTTTGAGTGTTTAACTTAAATGGTCCAATGGTTTTTTTTGGAAGGGAATGTTTTCTGATGTGTTGCCAAATTTCTAATTTCCTTTCTGTCTCAGTTTATTCCGCAATTTATTTTTTATTCCTGCAGTCCCAACTTCAACCTCAGAGTCGCTATTCTGAACCTGATAACCGTGATTGGCGTGGTCGGGCTGCTCAATTTCCTATTGCTGTGGAGGAGAGATCCTGGGAAACTGGTCGAGATAATAGAGAGTTTGGTGGCAGATTTGATGCCAGATCTCAAGAAACAAATCAACATAATCGCCAAGACCAACTCAATTCACAGTTTTCGAAGGTAATTAATTTTTGTTTACTCAATTGGTTTTTTGTTTTTAATTCGCATCACGGATATTAGCATGAATTTTTGTTTAGTATTTAAAAGATTTAATATCCTGTTGATTAATATTGGCGATGAACTAAAATCTTTTCTGGTTGTGGGGTTCTGTCCTATAGAATGGTTCACTATGCATTTGTTTGTTATTGCAGTTGATGTTGAAATTAATATCTTCAATTGCACGGTTTAGATGATTGCTGAGGCATAGTCATTGATGAAATAAGGCTTACATTTACATGCTTAAGTTTTCTGTTAGTTCATGTGTTGTTTTGTTGTATTATGACATGTTTATGTTAGATGTTGTATTGATCACTCCTTATTTCGTCTAGAAGTGCCTGCTTAATGGTTTATAGTACCAAGTATCATTAGTTTTGAAGCTTTGACCCATTGTCTCTAAATTTAAATTTGTTCAAGATGGGCAATATGACTCTTTTCATTAGGCTGTTCCCTGGTTTAATGTCGAAGCACTATGTTTCCAATTTCCATTGGATGGTTCTCCACTTAAATGTCAAAACACTATCTTACACGTTTTATGGTGATCGCCACTAGAGAACTTCCTTGATTCACAGTATTTGCATTCTGGAGAGTGCTGGTGTTACCTTGCAATTTTGGAATTGGAGTAATAAATGAAGTTCTCCTTGTACTCTGACTATAAGTTACCTGATAAGTTTGAAAAGTATGTTGTTTTCCTAGCAAAAAAAGAAGAAAATAAATTATGTTGTTCAAATATTCTAAAATTTTCCTGTGATGCTGTGAATGTGGTATAGTATAATTGGTAGATTGCATGTATTTGTGTAACTAATTTTTTTTCTTTAAGTGTTTGGATAATTAATATTTCTTGGTGTAATCAGACGGGATTATTTGCCATTAACTTGTTAGGGAACTGAGAGGAAGTTTTGAATTTGGTTCTTGTGGCTTGTTGTAAAGATTGTTGGGTTGCAGATAAACTTGTGAAAAATTGTTGGGGACGTATGATTGTATCATGCTGCATAGGCAGTGCCCCTTTTTACGATGGATTCACATACTTATCTAAGTTACTTGCGATGAATTAATAGTTCTGATATGTGGTGGTAGAAATTGAGTTAAAAACGGTTGTGGAATCTAGTTTCTTATCAGTTGTGTAACTTTTTCATTGTGGTTTGATTTATGGCCTGCAAATAAGTTGGATTCTAACATGCGTTACTAGCTCTTATCATTTGTGATGTGGAGTTTTGTTGCTATTCAAGAACAAACATTACAACAGAAATCACAAGCCTTGGTGGAAGAACATGCATTGATGTTGAAAAGGATTCAATTTAACTTGCGCTGAATCTTGCTGAAACACAAGTGCCAAGTAGTTACTTTATGATATCCTGAAGTTGAGTTTCTAGTTGGGAAAATGTTTTGCCTCACCTTAGAATGTAGAGGCTAGGAATACGGAATGTTAGTTTTTTTATCAGAGTATGTCTTGGTGCATGGATTTTGTTGGAGATCTGCTGTCCAGGGATACAGTCTTTGGAGGAAAGTTCTTGGTTGTAGATTTTATCTAGATGATTGGTCTCCTCTGGGTATGGTGGTTTGCTTTTTGGTTGCAGGGTTTGAAAGGGTATAAGGAGGTGGTGGAATATTTTCTTCAGGAATGTTGTGTTAAAGTAAATGGAGGTAGGGTTAGATTTTGGTTACAGCATGTGGGTGGGATTAGATTTTGGTTAGTTCTTGTTTGTAAATTTAGAATAGTCTTTGAGGAGGAGCAATTTAGAGTAACAAGAAGATTCCTGTTGTATGTTACCCCAGGTCCATGACAAGGGGATTGAATAGTAGATTGTAGTGGATCCTACTGTTGAGTCTTCACGTGGAATTCTTTTTCTGTAAATCATTGTGGAATTCTTTTTTCTGGCTGTCCTTTTTCAATTGTCAGGTAATGTAGATGACCTGAAATCAGAGGACATGTGAGTTTGTCATGTAGATCTCTGATATGGGGTACAGTGGGAAGAAACTATGTACAACAGGCAGTTTTTGCAAACGCACGTTAAAAAAGGCTTGATTTCAGCTAGGCCTGTAAACTGCCTATTGACATTTACCACTTTCATGCTCTTTTGCTTTGATTTGCATTTTCTGTATTAAACTTCCCCCTCTCTACGCAAACCATTTACTGTTTGAAATTAATATCAAGCCATTTCTTGTAACTAAACCAGGGAGGTCCTGCGCCTGCTCTAATCAAGGCTGAAGTGCCATGGTCTGTCCGAAGGGGAAATCTCTCTGACAAGGACCGTGTCTTGAAGACAGTGAAAGGGTATTTATTCTACAGATCTTTTATTTTACTTTGGGACATTTTTAGCAAGATTTTAGGAACATAATCACTGGGATTTAGAGAAATCATTTGATTGATCACAAAAATCTGTACCATGTTTTTTTGTATTAATATTTGTGTGAATCCCATCTCTGTATTATGTCCATTGATGTTGCCAATTTGAAGTGTCTATGTTGACTTACTGATGACATGCCTTTACATAGTTGGGTTTATTACCCAATCAAAAATCATTATTCTGTCTGTCTTTTTTGAGTGTGTTTGATTTCCAGTTATGGGGGCTTTTAAAATTCTTCTGAATCATGTTTAATATGTTTCATAACGAGTTTAATCATGGTCAGGGGTATTTTGCCTAACTATATTATCCTTCACCTATTCTCTGGGGGAGCATAGTATTACCAACACAATATATGGCATTTATGTAATAAGATAACTTTTAAGCGAGAAAAGAACTACAAGTGCTGGAAACTGCAATGAGAATTACCATTGATCGTGTCAATTGACAAGAAAGTTGCAGTTTAATTTACTTTTTCTTTCTAATTTTGCATCACTGAATGACATACACCTTTCTTGGTGTCCTAGTTTTGTGATCACTGTTTTTGGCTTGTGTAGGATACTGAATAAGCTGACACCAGAAAAGTTTGATCTCCTCAAGGGTCAGCTGATTGATTCTGGGATCACAACAGCTGATATTCTTAAGGTTAGCGACATGATTCTTCCGTTTTGGAAACCTTCTTTTCAATATTTATTTTGGTGCAAAACACTGACGTTGATTTTGCTTGCAATGCAGGAGGTTATCACCTTAATTTTTGACAAGGCAGTGCTGGAACCGACATTTTGTCCCATGTATGCTCAGCTATGTTCAGATCTCGATAAAAAACTCCCTCCATTCCCTGCTGATGAACCTGATGGGAAAGAAATCACATTTAAGAGGGTCCTTCTGAATAACTGCCAGGAGGCATTTGAAGGTGCTGACAAACTGAGGGAAGAAGTAAGGCAGATGACTGCTCCTGAGCAAGAGGCAGAACGTAGAGACAAAGAAAGAATGGTCAAACTTCGGACTCTTGGAAATATCCGTCTCATTGGGGAGCTTTTGAAGCAGAAGATGGTGCCTGAAAAGATTGTTCATCATATAGTTCAGGTTCTAGCTCGAGCTTACCCTTCCCTGCATTTTAGCTTGTCAATATCTTGGTTATTTTCAAACTTGTTCTTGTTTTTGTCTTCTTCAATTTTAATAAATTATAATCACTTATGTGATGCAGGCCCTTTTAGGGGAAGATAATAAGACCTGCCCCGAGGAGGAAAATGTTGAGGCCATTTGTCAATTCTTCAACACCATTGGTAAACAGCTTGATGAGAGTCGCAAGTCTAGGTTTATCAATGATACTTACTTCGGCCGTTTGAAACAACTCTCAACAAATCCCCACCTGGCTCCACGTCTAAGGTTCATGATCCGTGATGTTCTCGATCTCCGAGCAAATAATTGGGTTCCTAGACGCGAGGAGGTGATGCTTCTAATATTTTATGTCCGTACCTATTATTTGAGTGTCCGTTGAAACTTGTGACCAACTTAGTTCAACTTTGCAGGTTAAAGCCAAAACCATCAATGAAATCCATTCAGAGGCTGAAAAGAATCTGGGATTGCGTCCTGGTGCTGCAGCAAGCATCAGAAGTCGTGGCAGTGCTTCTGGTGGACAAGGAAATATTGGTCTTGGAGTTGGGGGATTCTCCGTCAACCGTCCTGGCTCTGGGGGAATGATGCCTGGAATGCCAGGAACGAGGAAGATGCCTGGGATGCCCGGAATTGATAATGACAATTGGGAGGTTCCTAGGACTCGTGCAATGCCTAAGGGTGATGCGCCAACCATGCAACCCACTGGACGTGTCCAGCCACCATTGATTGGCAAATCTCCATTGCTGAGTTCAAAATTTCTTCCTCAGGGCAGTGGACTTGTAGGCGGCAAGACTAGTGCTCTATTGCAAGGCAGTGGTGCACCTGTTCGAACTACTAACCTGGATACTGGAACTCAAGCTGCTCCCATCCCGGCTAGACCTGCTCCGACTCCATCTATGCCTTCGGCTGCTGAGAAAACAGCAACTCCGATAAAATTCAATGTTGAGGAACTTCGGAGAAAAACAGTTTCCCTCTTGGAGGAATACTTCAGTGTCCGGATTTTGGACGAGGCATTGCTGTGTGTGGAGGAGTTGAACTCGCCATCTTACCATCCTGAGGTTGTTAAATTATCCATTTCCCTTGCACTGGAGAAAAGCCCGCCTCATGTAGACCCAGTTGTAAAGCTCATTGAGCATTTGTTCGCTAAGAAAGTCATCACAGGCGGGGACATAGCGACTGGATGTTTACTCTATGGCTCAATGTTGGATGAAATAGGAATTGATTTACCCAAGGGACCCAATAATTTCGGTGAAGTTATTGGTAGGCTAGTTTTGGCTGGCGGATTGGACTTTAAGGTGGTGAAGGATCTGCTGAAGAAGGTGGAGGACGACATGTACAGGAACGATATATTTGCTGCTACGAAGAGGATTATTACTTCCCATCCATCAGGGCAAGGAGTATTGGATGCACAGGCATCCGATGTTGAGGCTTGCGAGAGCCTTCTCTGAGGAACCAGTCTTCTTCATTCAGCCGTGTTCCCTACATTGGATATCAGCATCATCGTCAATCTCTGTAACCTCATCTTCAATCTATAAGGTACTGGTTTTTGCTTTTATTCCGACTGCCTCTTCCTTTTTACGCCGACCTGTTACAGCCAATCTCTGCTTTATTACATCCGATGATAAAAGTGGAGTTAGCTGCTGCTTTAAAAGAAGTGAATTTTATTGAGCTGTATATTGTCCTGAGGGTAGTAGTATTGGTGTTCGTTAAAAGAGCAAAAGAAGATAAGCCCTGGATTTTTGTGGTCCGAGTATGGCCAATTATATGTGCCCGTTCTCCTCTTCCCGTTTTGTATTTGATTAGTTCTTTTTGGTTTCCTTGTTTAATTTTGCTAGACTCTTAAAAAAAGAGTAATTTTAGCTTTTCTGTTTAGTGAGACAGTCCATAAATGACATTGGTTTAATTATATCGTGGAACTCTCAAAAAGTAGAATTCAATTATGTATTCTGTCTACATTTGAAGTCTTTTGGCAGAGATGGCTTTTATGGTTTTCCCTTTTCGATTTGCAGTCATTTGGTTGTGCCGTTGAGATTTACTAGAGTAGTATATATAACTGTTATATTGTGAAGTAAATATTGAAGGTGGTTGGTATTTCAGAATCAAGCAATTGGTGGCTGTTGATGCTTGCTATCTCTATTATGTTGGGTTGGGACGGACTTGCTATAAATCCAGATACGACATTTGTGTGGGAGAATGGAAATAGCTGAACAACTGTTTTGTTGCATATGGATTTTCTGAAACTACACACCATACTTTTCTTGGTTGGGAGGTTCTAGAATCAAGAAATACAACAATGAAAAATTAAGAGTAGGAAACTGAAAACCATACAGAATTTCGTGTAGAGAATGCTGTCATTAATTACATGAATTTACAAATAATGTTTCTATTATTAATATCTATATTATGAATAAATTCGATTAGTAAGTACTAAAATTATAAGATTTAGGGTATTACCACAACAATATTATGATATTACTGGTGTCACAACATTGATGACAATAGATTTCTATTAAAAGACCAATTTTTTTTATTAAAATATAAAAAATTTTAAAAATTCAAAATAATATTTTAGAGTAAAAGGTGTAGATTTTTGGGGATTTTATCCAAACGGATAAATTAAATAACTAACATTTAATTTTTTTAAATATTTTAAGAAAAGAACAAGTTTTTTTTTATAAAGAAAATATTGAGATAAAATTTATTTATAAAAAAATATATTTTAAAAAAAATAAAATAAATGTTATTTACCAAAGATATAAGTCAATTCATAATAATTTTAATTTAGTTGGATTAAAAAAAATTAAGATAAATGTTATTTGTAAAAATTTTAATTTTGAGAAGGTTAAAAAAAGTTAAGATAAATATTATTCACGATAATATTAATTTTGAATTAATTAAGATTATTTTATATTTTTTTTATAAATAAACAGATTTATTTAAAGAAAGTACTGATTAATTTTAATATAATTTTTATTATTTTAAATAATTAATTTAAGTATAAAAGTATTTGCGTGAAAATTTGCTTATGTCTTCTAATTATTTTTTTTATGTAAATTCAGTTAATTTGATGATGATATTTTTATTCAAATAAAATTATTATTATATTTTAATAATAACAAATGACACATTTTGAGAAGTGTCTAAAAAACTTAAAAATAACGATTCTTACATGATTTAAAATTGTAAGAAATTAAATTAAATTAATTAAAAAATATATTACACTTATGTATAATCACGTTAATAATATGTTCATTAGTTTAATATTTCTACACCTTGCCACCTTTTGTTTTTTTAATTATTACTTTATGTAAAAAGAGAAAACATTCAAAAGAGTAGACGGGCATTTATATATATATATATATACATTTGTAAGAAAAAGAAGCTTCTCGTGAAGCCTGGCAGAAAAAGTAAGAAAAGAAACACTTAAGAGCAACTCCAACTGGAGCTGTCATTTGGGGTGTCTTCCGTATAATTGTTAAAATGGTATTTTGAAAAAATAATGTTATTAATATATTTTTGTATATATCTTGAACTATATAAAGATATACTAATGATAAAAATATCCCTCATGAGATACATAGAGGCGCGTGAGGTGCATGGAGGTGAGAGATATTTTGGTTATAATATTTTTTTGTGTAACTCAAAATATACAAAAAAAAAATGTACATCTAGTATGATTCATTTTGGAATACAAAATGTTCACTTCAACGGAAGTGACATATGAAGTTACAGAATGATAACTTTCCTCCTCCAATGCTATTTTTACAATTTCTGAAGAGAAAAAATAGGAGGTTGCATTTGCAACGGTTAAAAATCCAATAACTATATTTTACATTATATATATATATATATACCTGAAATAGAGGAGACGAGACAGAACAACTTAGAATTAGAGGCAGATCGACCAGCAGCGATTGACCGGCAAGGGTGAGGCCTAGGCGAGGTCGAGGAGTGCTGAGCGAGAAGAACAATAAGGCAAGGGCGAGGGCGAGGCGACGACTGACGAGGCGGCAACTGGCTAGGGCGAGGGAGACGAAGTGTGAAAGAGAAGCAAGAAAAGTGCATAGAGAAACGTTCTAGAAGTGAAGAGGTGGGGTTGAAAGTATGTATTATATATATATATTAATTAATCAATTATAAATATTTAGGAGGTGTTTGAGGGAGTTGTAGAAATAATTTTATTAGTTAATTGTTAGAAATATATATTAATTATAGTTAATTGTTATATTTTATTTTAGTTAATCAATTATTAATTATATATATAAATATTTTTATTTTAGTTAATCAATTATTAATTATGTATATAAATATTTTTATTTTAGTTAATTGTTAGAATTTAAATTGATATTTTTAGGTTAGAATTATATATTTTGATTTTAATTTAAAATAAATATTTTAGTTCATTGTTAGAATTTTAATTAATTGTTAGAATTTATTTTAATTTATTATTTTATGCCCATTCTTTAAATTGATTATATTTTTTGGTTAATATTCTGTCAATTTGAAATTTTAATTTTTAAATATATTTTTTAATAAAAAATATTAAAATATTAAAATGACAGTCCCATTTATTTAAAAAATAACATAACATTATTTAAGATTATAAATTAATAATTTAGGACCCAAAATAGCATCTCTCTTTGGAGATGCTCTAAATCTTCTCGTGAAGCCTGGCAGAAAAAGTAAGAAAAGAAGCTGTTAAGCATATTTTATATATATATATATATATATTTATATATATATATTAAGCTCCATGGAGGAAGAAGCAGGAGACAACGGCCGTGGGATGTTGCCGATGACGGCAGTAGCAAAATCGATGGCGATGCTCGGCCGCAGAGGACGAAGCAAGGCCTCCGACGACCACGACCGTCAAAGCGACAGTGGGGCAGCGGCGGCGATGGTGGAGAAGCCGACGGCGAACCTGGGTACGGCGGAGGCAAGCGACGATGGGGGAGAAGCCGACGGCGAACATGGCCGCGGCGGAAGTAAGCGACGAAAGTGGTGGCGGCGACGGCGGCGGAGGATTCAAGTAACGGCCGCAGAAGCTCGAACGATTGTCGCGGCAAGCAGCGACGGCGGCGGAGGAGCAAGCAAACTATGACAACGGACGGCAACAAGCTACGGCGACGGCCCCTCCGTCGATCGGATTTCAGTCAGTGCCTTCTCCGTTGAGCACAGCACGCCATCCCAGACGAGGGCTTCGGAGATCCTTTGCACTCCATCTGCAATGGCGGCCTGTCACACAGATGAAGAAGAGTCGGAATACGGGGTCCTATTGTACTACAAGTACACGGCTGTTCCGGATCTCGACAATCTCTTATCCTTCTACGATTCCAACTGCCGCTCTCTTGCCCTCCTCGGCCTCGTTCGCCTCTCTTCCTCCGGCGTCAACGTCACCGTTGGCGGTACGCTATCGTCGCTGGAGAGACACATAGCCGCTGTCAGCTCGAATGGGTTGTTCGAGGGTACTGACTTCAAGCTCCCGTCTTGTAATCAGCCGTCCAATAACAGCGTTGCCAGGGAATGTGGATTCACTTCTTTGTCAATCCGAATCGTCAAGGAATTGGTTACCTTCAGTTGTCATCTCTTCTGAAATCTCCAGAAGTTTCCAATGCTGGGAGGCATCTTTTGGCATCTGAGTTTCACTCTGTTCTTCAACATGTTGGAAAAAATCTAGAGAAAGATAGGACACTTTGGAAAAATAAGACTCTCGGAACTAAACTTTGCAAACATAGGACACTTTGAAAATTTTTACAAAATTAAAACTTTTGAACTTTTATCGGACAAAAATGCTCCCACTTTTAATCAGCCAGCGATAGAGTCCTATCTTATGGTCTTCCCCTTCTTTCCTTTCCTTTTTTTGCAATCGCCGTCAATCAATCTTGCGAATCTTTCTTTTTCCCTCTCCAATTGTTGCTGCTTCTTCATTAATCGTCTTCTTCAAAGCTATTGTTGTCTCCATACAAGGTATTTATTCATTTTCTTATTGATGGAAATTTGTGCCAAAAAGAATGTTGGTAGGTAGCTTGAGTGAATTTACATTAGTTTATCATCTATGCTGCTTTTTTTTTTCTTTTTGAATAAAAACATAATGGATAATAGGTAAGATGTACAGTAATTGGAATCTAGAATAGCAATAGGATGCAGAGAAATCAGAGCGTGTAAAAGAGCTTGCTCCAATATCTGAGAAGCCTAGATTTTGATATCTCTTAATAAATTTCAATATAAACAGAAACTTAATATTTATTTGACTGATATCATTTGCATATGCTATCATGTATAAATTGCATAGTAAACAAAAACTAAATAGAAATTTTGGCTATGTTGTATCAGTTACCTACCGATAAATTGATTGATATAAATTGCATTTGCTATAATAATATCTCTGAATATATTGAAAAGTAAACAGACACTTACCGATAAGAATTGCGTATAGAACCAAATGCTTAAACTTGTACTTCAGCACAACTGACTTCTTAACCGAACTAACGTTGAACTTGCTGTATAGGAAACTTATCAGTTGGTCGAATGTGCAATTTGACTCCACACGTATTATTGACCCACATTCTTCGGTCATATATTTATATTCTTTCGCATCAACATCATATTGCCATTGACCTCCATACATCACAACAACAAAGACAGGTCTTGAAGCTTCCATTCTTATAATATACATTGAATCGATTTCTAAATTAAATAAAAACATATCAATTTTTCTAAGGTATATCGGTTTCTAAATATCGGTTGTGTAAGATCATATCGATTAATATATATCAGTTTACATGAGACCTCAACCGATAATATGATACTGATATATTAGCAGATAAAGGATGTCGGTACATACACATCATTTCGAAACCTATATATCGGTTGATAAATATCCTTACAAGACTGATAATAAAACCGATATATCGTTTTTCATGATGTTTCTGTGTTTGAACCTATATCAGTTGAACTATATCATGACGTAAATTGTCGATGCATATCCAAACTAGCAAAATACATATTTTTCACTCATTACTTTTTCATTCAAAAAAAGCAGAAAAGAGGATTAACTATCCTGAACTCACCCAAACTACTTAGACTCATTGACCAACTCTCTTCAAAGATTGGAAAATAACTAAATACCTAGATGGAGAGAAGCTGATTGATGTGCGAAAGCAACAACACTTGAGGAATAACAACAATGATTTTGAAAAAACAACAACACTCAAATGGAGGTAGAGAAAGACAAGTGAGAGAGATCGACGACGACTGAGTGAGAATGTGAGTGAGAGAAAAGAAGATAAGATCCTATAACAGACTGATTAAAAGCGGGGGCATTTTTATCCGGTAAAAGTTCAAAAGTTCTAGTTTTATAAAGATTTTAAAAATGTCATATTTTTGCAAAATTTAGTACCGAGAGTCCTATTTTTCCAAATTTCCTTGGTTCTTTTGGCTTCAAGGAATTTTTATGAGACTAGGATTGGAAAATTTTGGGCGCTAAATGGTGAACCTTCGAATCCTAAAATTCGGTAGTATAGTATCTCCACTATTGGATAGATAAAAACTCTTGAGCAATTGGGTGGCAAATATGTCCTAATGTGAAATGATACTTGCGGGAGTCATTAGTGTATGGGTATTCTTTTTTAGGAAATTCTATTCGCAACTACGATTTTACTCTTTGCAGCCACTTTTCAATATACCTAAAATAGTCTCAAGAAAAAATTAAATTTTACCTTTCATCTTCAATACTCAACCACCCATGTTAAGCAACCACCTGACATTGTACTTTCTTCCACCGGCAAACTCTATAATTTCCTCTCACCCGTCGTTCATCCCAATTACTTATTATTTCATACCTACTATCGAAAATTGAAAATCTATTTTCTCCTCAAGGTCACTCATTCCTCTTGTTTCACACCTATCATTACTCAGCCATTTCCTCTCAGAATATCAGCGAGTCGAAGTTAGCCATGGATTACTACACTCAAATGTTTACGAGGAATTGGGGAGAGTTTGAAGAAGAAGATAACAACTACTCAAAAAAAAAAATCACACACAAGCAAATCTAAATCTTGTATGTATTAGTGTGTGTTTCTAAGGGTTTGGGAAGTTGGAAACTCCAGAGAATTCATGATTTTCCGAATTAGTGTGTAAGTAAATATTGTATGTATTAGTGGATTTTCCAAATTCCAGAATTCAGGAACCATATGTATTTCCGAATGCCAGGGTCCCGAACCCTGGGATTCGGGAAACATCGTGCTTCCCGAACCCTGGGATTTGGGAAACACCATGCTTCTTGAACCCTAGGATTCGGGAAGTTGGGTTTTCAAATTTTTAATTGGTATTTTATTTTATTCATTTTTTTCTTATATCTCAAAAAAATTGATTTTGCAATTCACCAATCATTTGATATTATTTAACAGTAAACTACTAATGAGATATGATAGATTTTTAATAAATTTTTTAAAATTATTATTTTAGTTAGAGAAAATAATAAAACATTAACTTAACTTAACTTAACTGCAAATTAAAACAGTGGAGGGTCCGTGCTGTGTAATATATTATATTATATAATATATAAAATGGAAATTAAAATTTATAATAATTATATTATATAATATATAAAACGGAAATTGAGAGCCTCCGAACTCCACTGAGTAAAACCTTTGGCAACAAGTCTGGGTTTATGTCGTTCAATATTGCCTTCAGAGTCACGTTTGGTTTTAAAGACCCATTTACATCCAACTCTTTTATAATCTTCAGGTAATTCAACAAGATCCCATACTTGATTTTGATCCATAGATTTTAACTCTTCTTTCATGGCATCTAACCATTTAGTAGAATCATTACATTCCATGGCTTGCTTAAATGAAACTGGATCATTATCAATTTCTAAATCAAATTCAGACTCTTGTAGATAAACCACATATTCATCAGAAATAACAGATTTTCTGTCTCTTTGAGATCTTCTTAATGTCATTTCTTGTGGTTCAACTGCTGCCGGTTCATCATGGAGTGTTTGTTGTTCTTGACTATTATTTGGTTGGATTGCAACTTGAGGAACAACAACTTTATCAGTTTTGGGCATAGGAACTTACACCCTAACTTCTTGAATGTTGACATTATGCATTCTGTCACTCCTACTAATTTCACCATTTTCAATGAATCTAGCATTTCCAGTTTCAACAATCCTAGTACTGTGATTAGGACAATAAAATCTATACTCTTTGGACTTTTCCGAATATCCAATGAAATGACCACTGATAGTTCTAAAGTCCAATTTCTTTTCATGTGGATTGTAAACCCTTACTTCTGCTGGGCAGCCCCAAACATATAAGTGTCTTAAACTAGGTTTCCTACTCGTCCATAGTTCAAAAGGAGTTTTTGGAACTGCCTTACTAGGAACCCTGTTAAGCAAATACATAGCAGTCTTTAATGCATACATCCACAATGATAAGGGTAAAGATGAGTGACTCATCATACTCCTAACCATTTCTATTAGGGTACGATTGCGCCTTTCAGAAACATCATTTTGTTGTGGTGTACCTGGCATTGTGTATTGAGCACAAATATCATGTCTTTCAAGGAATTTGGCAAACGGTCCTGGACATTGACTTGATTCATCAAATTTTCCATAATATTCACTACCTCTATCTGACCTTACAATTTTCACCTTTTTATCTAATTGCCTCTCAACATCTTTAATATACACCTCAAGTGCATTGATAGATTGAGACTTATCATGCAATAGATAAACATAACCATAACGTGAAAAATCATTAATAAAGGTGATAAAATATTTTTCTCCACCAAAGATGAAGCATCAAAAGGTCCACAAATATTAGTGTGTATAATTTCAAGAAGGTGTGTGCTTCTTGTGGCTTATTTCTTAGTGTGTTTTGTTTGTTTTCCTTTAATACAATCAATACACACTTTAAGGTCAGTAAAATTTAAATATGAAAGGATTTCATGCTTTACTAATCTTTCCATCATTTCTTTAGATATATGACCCAAACGTTTATGCCACAAGTAAGCTGAATTTTCATTAACTAAACTACGTTTAGTACCAACATTATGATGCAAAGTCATCAGAGTCTCAGCAAACACATTATCAAGTTTAAACTTGTAGAGACCATCACATAATATACCGGAACCAATAAAACTGTTATGTTTGAATAAACTAAAAGATCCAGAACCAAATTTAAAAGAAAAACCAACTACATCAAGTTTCTGTAATGAAACTAAGTTTCGAGTAAATGTAGGAATATAAAGAGTTTCTAATAAATCTAAGTAATGTTCGGTATCTAGAATCAAACGGTAAGTACCAATGCCTTCAATGGGAGCTTTACTTTTATTTCCCATGAACACGAAACTTTCATTTGGCCTTGTGGTTCAGATCATAAGGAACCATTGCATCGTATTAGAAATATGGGTAGTGGAACCAGAATCAATCCACCAAGTATTATGTGGAACTTCAGTAAAGTTTGATTCATAACATACTAAAGCACAAGGCTTACCTTTCTTTTCGAACCAAGCTTTACGTTTCAGACAGTCTTTCTTCATGTGTCCACTTTTCTTACAAAAGTGACACTTAACAACCATAGGTTCATTATGAGCACCTTTCGAAGAATCATTCAGGTTATGAGAACCTTTCTTCTTGCTCTTGCCACTTCTTTTCTTGAAATTGTTACCAGCTTCTTGATGTTTTAGAAAATGAACGGAATGAGCTTTTTGGTTCTTTAGCCTCGTCTCCTCTTAAATGAGCATACTGGTCAATTCATTGACGTTCCACTTATCCTTTATAGTGTTATAGTTATTTGAAATGGCCCGTATTGCTCTAGAGGCAAGGAATTGAGAATAAATTGTACCACGAAATACTCATCCACGGTCATTCCCAGGGTCTTTAATTGCGCTGCTAAGATAGTCATTTCTAGAATGTGCTCATGCATGGTTCGAGAACCATCATATTTCATGGCGGTCAAAAAACTCATTAATGTATCGGCCAGAGACTTATCAGCAGTCTGGGAACACCCTTCCACAAACTTCATAAATTCCTTAGCATTTTCAGTTTTGGGAATCGCCGACTTTGTATTGTTTGCAATTGTCATCCGTATAAACATAAAGCACAATCTGTTTTATCTTTCCCATACTTTATAGAATTCCCTCTGCTCATCGGTGCTTTTATCAGTGAGATCAGCGGTTTCTCAATTCTTAATGCTAAATCAAGATTCAGAACACCTAAGTGAAACTGAACTTGTTCACTTTAGTCGGAGAAATTTAATTCGTTAAAAAACGGTACAGATGGTGCTTGCGAATGCATTGAAACAGGCATAGATACTGTAAAAGAAATTTAAATACTCAACATTAATGCATAAAAAAATTCACGTAATTTCAGATTCAGATACTAATCATAAGGCACATCATAGTTCTCCTTTGGGCGATACTAAGATGTACAAAATAAAACAATAATTGATAATTAAATATGCACCAATTAAATCTATTTGCTATCTTTGGATATGCAAAATAAAATTAACAAAACATAATAATTATCACATTTATGTTTGACAATTATAAGGACAAATAATTAACTTTTGGGTTAATCCCGAATAACTTTATAATGCAAATTTCAATTACCCATAAACAAATATCAAACAAAACTTTAATGGCATCAATTATAATGTTTATGGGAAAATTGAAAATAATTTATAGTTCAAAATTTATTTACTTTGCAAAATTTGGCCACTTTAATGACTAACAAATTTTTCTTAATATAAATTTTAAATCATAAATATTTATTTCACTTATTATATATATACGCACACCATAATTGTATATATATAAATAAATTCAATTATAGATCTACTATTTTATAATTTGAAATTTATTTACTTTACAAAATTTCGTCAGTTCGGTGACTAACAAATTTTTGTCTACATAAATTTCAAATTATAAATAATTTTATTTTCTTTATTATATATATACTCAATAATTATATATATATTAAACAGATCCGATTATGTAACTGTTTTGGGTCGCGGATCTAGATCAAAATAATGAATCCAGATCTGCACATGAGATGGGTAAGTGGGCCTTTAATGGATTGGATTATCCAAAACCCATATTTTAGATTTGACCCGGTGGGTGATCCAACAAGCTTAATGGGTGAGCCATCTTCTTCTTCATCAATCTGATGGGGTTTTAAACCCTATTCTCTGTGCCGTCGCCGCCATCACGCCTTTCTTCTCCCCTTTCCATCACCGAGTTCATCTCCTCCGTTAATGGCAGAAAGCACGGACCGACGACCATGGCGTGCAGAAGATGAAGATGCCACGATCGGAGATGACTCACGCGATGTTGGCCACTGTTATGGGAGATGAAAAAGTCGCGGTTTGGAGAAGCTCAAGCGTCAGCCATGGCGAATCTGAGGTTGATGCCCACTTCTGTAATGGTTAAGATCGACGGCCATGGCCGAGTATGAGGACGAATGGCTACGGCCTTGACTGATCTTGAACTGACGGCCACGGCGAAGCTTAAGGCCATTGACCGCAGGCGAAACAGTAACCCATGACTGGAAATCAGCCGTGGCAAATCTAGATTTCCTTACCAGTGATATGCGCAGTGATGAAGAGCTCTCTGTGACTGAGGGTTGGTTTGGCTAAGCGGTTTGACCGCTTTTAAGCTTTTAGTATAGTTTTTTCGCTGCCAAGCTTCTTTTATTAAATGTTTAGCAAACTCAAATAGCTTAAATGCTCAACAGCTTAAACGCTATTTGAATAGCGTTTTCAAAAGTTCCTCCCCTCAGCTTTTGCAGATCGCTGTGGGAGAAAATGCTATGTTGACCATGAAAATTACCCATTTATCCTCAACCAAAACATCTATTTCCAACCAATATCCTTCATCTTCAACCTCTGCAACCAATTTTCCACTGCCACTGTCGCCCGTCGCCATCCGCCTCGCCATCGCCCCCACCGTCGCCTCCAGCTCCTTCGTCGCCGTCGCTAAGCTCGGCCGCCGCAAGCCGGCTTCTTCATCGCCATCGCAAGCCCAGTTCGGCCGCCTCAGTCCCGCTACCGCCATCGCCGCCTCTGCTTCCAGATCTGCCACCGCATGCCGCCCAACGCCGTCGCGTCTCTGCCGCCTACTTCACCTCCTCTCGCGGCCGTTTCCTGCGCCGTTGCCGTCCCCTCCTACGCCGTCGCCCATTTCCTTCTCTGTTGCCGACCTCCTTCTTTAGTTCTTCACTGTGAACATATATATATATATATAACATATATTATATATAGCAATAATTTTATACATAACATATAATATATATTAATTTTAATAAAATATATTTTTGAAGAATCTAATATAATATATATTTAGATTTTTATGAATTAAATCCAAATTTATACATAAAATTTAAAAATTATATATTTTTAATTATGTTTTATAATTTATTAACCGTAAGTATTTTAGCTATACATCAATTTAATTTTTTTTTTAAATTATATTTTTTAAATTTTATCTACATTATTTAATATCATGTCTATTTTAGTCTTTTTGTCAAATTCTAATAGCTTATCAATTTTTATAAACCAAACACATGATTTTACACTAATAGCTTAAAAGCATATTTATCTAAACACATTATTGGCTTAAATGCTACTTAATTTAAATGCTATTACACAACTTAAACACTACCCAGCTTTTCAGCTATCAAACAAACAACAGGCCAAACTAATCCTGAATCGACTATTGAAAAAACCCACAGGTATGGTGTACATAATATATATATATACTCATGAACATTGAAAAAGTGAACGCATGATGGTGGGAAGAAAAAGGAATAATGGCCGCTGTCCAAACTTTTATTTTATTTTATTTTAATATATGAGCACAATCCATGAATGCACATAAATTAATGTTGTTATCTATGAGTATATTTGGATGATGCAAATACAAACATTCAATTATTTGTATATGCTTGGATTATGCAAATACGAGCATTCAATAAATTTATACGAAAAATACACGAGTTTTATAAATGAGGCTCTGATACCACATGTAAGTTAAAATCATAATATCGTATGATGAACATAACATACAATTAATCATTAATGTCCATAATCGTAAAACTCATATAAATCACATAAACTATAATTAAATACGTACCTGAATCCATAACAGATAATACCATAATGAGAAATAGCAGTTGATAACGAAATGCCGAAATCTGATTTCTCCCCCTTGACCTCAACCGTAATGATGGAACAATATAACTGTAATGCCTTTGATTGTGTTGGGTAGGGAAAGGACAAGACCCCTGTTTATAATAGTAGAAATAGTCTCCCATAAAGACTCTTAGGAGTTATCATTAACATCTTCTAAACCAAATAGAATTAGGATTGACCATTATCTTATTAAATCTTTATATTTATCTTATCAGATTAATACAATTATATCTGATAATAAACTTGATTATCTCATTAGATAAACACTATAATATCCAAAGAGATATTTACTTAATTATCATGTGAGCCACAAGATAATTCTTACAAAGACTTGCCTTGAACACATGCTGATGTTGAAGACTGTTAAGATGATTCGGAGGGTTAATAATGAAAGACTCACCACAAGGGGATATTGAACATTGTTAAGATGTTCATGTGTCAATAACATTAATGGACGAAAAGACTCGCCTCGACTACACGTGGATGTTGAAGTTCGTTAAGATATTCGTGGGTCAATATCGTCGATGGGCAAAAAAAACTCGCTTTGGACACATGCGACATAGCTACTAATGAAAAAATCGTTGAGATGTTCGGGGGTCCAAAATGTCAGTGGATGAAAGACTCATCTCGAACACACGCAGATGTTGAAGATCGTTAAGATATTCGGAGGTTGATAATGTGAATGGATGATCGCCCCAAACACACGTGGATATTAAAGACCGATAAGATGTTTGGGGGTTAATAACATCAATGGGCGAAGAATTCGCCTCGAACACACGCTGACATTCAGAAAATCAAAGCACAAATGTGTAAGAACGATTTAAAAACTATAGCAAGAGGGTGTGAGAAATGTTCAAACAACAAAAAACACAAAAACGTGAGAATGATTCAAAAATTAGAAGCTCAGAAAGTGTGAGACCAATAAAGGTAAGGCATGACATAGTTTACTTTTCCATTTGAGAAACTCAGATAAAAGAGTGAGGAGTAATTGTTATGTCATAGGAAAAAGTCCATTAACAGATTAAAAAAGCTCAAAAGTCCAAAATAACTTTTTTGACGAAAATGCATAAATTTTCTAGATGTAAGGGGTCCCACACAAACACGCAAACTAAATAACTCCGACATTCAAAAATCCCTTCAAAATTTTCAAAAAAAGAACAAGTAATTATCTATAAAGAATTTTAATTTTAAAAAAATTTCAAAATATTGAGATAAACAGTGATCCATAAGAAATTGTATCTACAATTTTTACAGAAATTGTAGACCATAACAATCCTAATCCCAGCCGGTTTAAAAAAAATCAAAATAAATGTTATCTGTAAAAATTTTAATTCTGACAAAATTAGAAAAAAACTAAAATAAGCATTATTTACAATAATTCTAATCACAAATTAATTAAAATTAATACATATTCCTCTATAAATAAACAAACACTCATTCCAGCATCTGATACTGATTTCAATACAATTTTTATCATCTTCAGTTTTTGACTTAAATATCGAAATATTTGTGCAGGAATCTTATCACACTCTTTGATTGTTTTTTTCTTGCAGGTTCAAATGACTTGACGATGATGCTCCCATTCAAATAAAATCATTAATGTAACTCAACAACAATAATAAGATTTAGGGTATTACCAAAGCAATATTTATGATATTACCGGTGTCACAACATTGATGACAACAGATTCCTATTAATCTATATTAATATTAACGTTTTTCTATTCAGATGTTTTTATAAATTAGTAATTTCTGAACTTGATAGCGTTGTTATATGTGGTTTATATATATATATATATATATAAGCAATTTCCAACATATTTGTTACTAGTGTGTTGATATTAATAAATGTAATTAAATATTGATTTGGTTGGGTAAAAAACACCCTCATTTTAACCGTATATAAATTTAAAAAACTGAAAAATCGGATTTTTTTATACATGAAAATTTCTCATTTGGACATTTTTTTTTATTTTTATTTTCAATAGAAATCATCACTTTTCTTCATAATTGAATTGATAAGTGGGTTAATTACACAAATATTCACTAAATTTTATTTTCGATTACTACTTAGTTACTGAATTTTAAAATGTTATCCGTTAGTCACTTATCTTTTAAAAACATTTCTCATCCATCACTCATTAAAACATCGTTAATTGCAGCTAACGATTATGCACACGTGTCGAACGAAAAACACACGTGGCGCGTGGCCCTGATATGGGCTGATTGTGCAAATGTCAGTTACACAATAATCACTCAACTTTATTCTCGATTACTACCTAGTCACTAAACTTTAAAATGTTTCCCGTTAATCACTAATGTTTCAAAAACGTTTCTCACCCATCACTCGTTAACTCACCATTAATTTTGGCCAATAATTATGCACAAATGTCAAACAAAAAACACATGTGACGCTGATTTGGGCTGATTGTGCATTAACTGCCAATCACAAGTCGACATGTATCACTAACCCATGTCGTGGCGAACGTTGAAGGAGATAGCGATGGCGGTTGCGTCGGAAGCGATCGATGGCCGCTGGAGTCCAACTCCCAACATCGCTGATTGCGGTGGCTTCAACGACAACATGTATGTCGAAGGCTAACGGCTGTGAAATGTGAGTGCCAAGGTGACAAACCAGAGAGAGAGAGAGAGAGAGAGAGAGAGAGAGGAGGAGGGGAAGGGAAGAGGAGAAATGGTGGGTTTCATGGCCACATGGGTTAGTGACTCGTGTTGACTTGTGATTGGTGGTTAATTAATGCACAATCAACCCACATTAGTATCACATGTGTTTTTTGTTTGACACGTGTGCATAACCGTTGGCCGCAATTAACGGTGAGTTAATGAGTGATGGATGAGAAATATTTTTGAAAGATGAATGACTAACGGGTAATATTTTAAAGTTTAGTGACTAGATAGTAATCGAGAGCAAAGTTAAGTGATTATTGTATAATTGACCTTTGCACAATCAGCCTACATTAGCATCACGTGTGTTTTCTGTTTGACACGTATGCATAACTGTTAGCCACAATTAACAATGTTTTAACGAGTGATGGATAAGAAACATTTTGAAAGATGAGTAACTAACAGGTATAAGCACATTGATGTTAGACTAGAGTTGTCAAAAGGGCCGGGCGGCCCGCGAGCCGCCCGGCCCGTTACTGTTCATTTGGGCCGAGCCAAGCCCGGCCCCCATGGGGGGGCTGGGCCGGGCCACAGAATTTGGGCCCACGGCCCGGCCCGGCCCGTGGACCACTGGGCCCGACCCCGTTGGGACCCTATGGGCCGGCCCGTGATGCCCTTATGGGCCTGGCCCGTGAGGCCCTTATGGGCTTATAAAATTGATGGCCTTCAATCATCATATTGAGTTAATTTTTCCAAAATAATTTTATCTAACTAACTAAGTTTTCATCAAAGTCCGACCCAGTGCAAGTTAATTAGTATCATCATTAGGCCCTAACAAATACTAAGCGAATTAATTAATGATTGTGAGAAAGAGTAATAGAATAAAACAACCAGATGGCTTGATGATTAGCTTTAATCATGGGCACATCACCCATCCTTTGTAGTTACCAATTTAATCATGGGCGCATCACCCACACTAAAGGAATTAATTAATGATTTTGCAATTTGCATGTTACTTTTCTTGTGAGTTGACAACTTGACATAAAGGAAAAGCAATTTGCATGTGTTTCACTATTGTGCTTATGAGTCCACAACTTGACATAAAGATAAAGTATGACTTGTGACAAATATTGACCCATAAGGGCTGCCCTGCCTGACAACTTTTGAAAATTTGAAGGCTAGCATATATAATTTGACAATGATAAGGTTGGCAAGGCTGAGACTATTAACATTATAAAAGCTTTAAAATTTAAATATGTTATTTTCTTTTGTTATATAATATATATTATAAATATATGTGATTTATAATATAATATTATATCTGTTATGTATAATATAATATAATAACATATTATATATCAATTTTAAGTCATAGGAGTTATTTTTGGAATTTTCAAGTATTTTCCCAGAAAAGTGCATAAAATACAAAAAGTGACAATGAGATTCCCTACAGTATCATTGATAGGAAAGTAAATGGTGGGAAGGCTGAAGGCATCAAACGCCATCAAAAATTTCAAAAAAAGTATCCTTCATGATGACCACCAATGGTGCATTTGGCTGCTGAGTTAGGTTGTCAGTTGTCACCCACATTTGTCAGGCTGCCTGACAAATATTCTGTAACTTTTCTATCACAACATTTGAAAATTTGAAATTTACGGAAGTTCAAAATTTTCATAACATTTGAATTTGAAATTCAAATTTGTAAGTCTCTTGATTGTCTATAAATAGGAGAACAAATATGAGTTATTTTCATTTGCTCTCGAATTCCATGCAATTCTGTTGTTCAATTGTTCTTGAGTTTTCACTTCTTAATTCTTACTTATTTTTGCCTCTCTATTTTATAAGTTTTATCCATTCTCAAATTAGATAGTATTCTTATCAATAATAATGTCTTTCCTTCGTCGCTCAAAATCCACCCGTTTTTCTCGTGGGACTCCTTCTGGTTCTATAGATCCACCACGGTCTAGCACATCTAACCCTATAATTCGTCCACCTCGTCATCCTCAGCCCCAACCCCCAGTGGATTTCATTCATGAATTGTATAACACAAATTATGCAGATCAAAATGAAACACTTCCACCTGACTCACTCGAAGAAGATGACAACATCAATTTTGCTGGGCCTGCTGATTTTCCACCCCCACCAACACCCAGAGAGAATGAAGAAGATGATGCAGGTCCGTCAAATGTGGGAGCTGTTAGGAAAAGACAGCGAACAAGTGCTGTTTGGAACTATTATGAAATAGTTCAGGTTGAAGGCGATGGTGAAAAAGCCCAATGTAAGGTATGTAAAAAACGTCTTGTGTGTGGAGATGGAACATGTCATCTAAAAAGGCACGCGGCAAAGCATGAGGAGGCAATGGCCTGTAGTGAAAAAGGTAGTACACAAACTCAATTAAATCCTTCAGGTAATATTCATCGCTATAATCCAGAATTAGACAAGGAGTGTTTAGCTAAAATTATAATTAAATCAGAATGCACTTTTTTATTTGCACAAGATCCCGCTTTTAAGTGGTATTGTAAAACTGTACACAATTCACAGTCTAGAGGTTTTTCTAGGAACACTATTAGAAATGAAGCAATGAGATTATTTTTAATATATAAAGATAATTTAAAAAATGTATTTAATCAACTTACTAGTAAAATCTCACTTACATCTGATATATGGTATGACGGACTAACAAATAATCATTATTTATGTGTGACGGCCCATTGAATAGATGACATGTGGGCTATTCAAAAAAGAATAATTAATTTTAAAGAACTTGTAGAAGCACACAGTGGAAACTACATAGCTCAAGCAATTTCACAGTCCGTTTTAGATTACAATATTTTGGAAAAATTATTTGCTATTTCTTTTGATAATGCTAGTAATAATAATGTCGCAGTGGAACGATTAAAACTTTCTGTACCCTTAATTTTAGGGGGAAAATTATTTCACAATAGATGTACATGTCACATTTTAAATCTATGTGTTCAAGATGGTCTTCGTGTAGGTTCAGAGTCATTAGACAAAGTAAAAAGTTGTTTAAAATTCATACGCACTAATACGTCTAGACTTAGAGAATGGAAATAATTAGTTCATGCTTATCAACTTCCCTATAAAAAATTTCCAAAAGACATTGAAACTAGTTGGAACTCAACATTTTTGTTATTACAAATGATAACACCGTATAGAGAACTTTTAACAATGTTTTGGAATAAAGAAATGCCCCCATCTCATCACATAACTGAACTTGATTGGAATTTGTTAGATATACTTATTTTTATATTAGAACAATTTTATCATGCTACAATTACATTTTCTGGTTGTAAATACCCAACAACTCACCTTTTTTTAAGAGAAATATATAGTATAGTAAATTATTTCAATGAATATAGAGAACATCAAAGTTACATGCCATTTCTTGACCCAATGGAAGCAAAATTTAGAAAATATTGGACACAAATTCCACCACTTTACCTAATAGCTAGTACGTTAGATCCCACACAAAAGTGGAATGCTGTAGATGGTTTTTTAGATTTTTATGGCAATGCTATGAATATTGATATAGATGATACGAAATATGAAGTTAAACAATTAGTATATGAAATGTATAATTTGTATGAATTTCATTTTAAACCTAGACAACAAGTTGAAGACTCATCAAAACAAACAAAATCCAAAGGAAATTTAAAATTTGAATTTTCAAAATTTTTGAGAAGTAAACAATAAAAAAAAACAACTACAACGTCAAGTAGTGCATTTAATGAATTAGATTTTTATTTAAATAGAGATATGCAATTTTCTGATGATGAAATAAATAATTTTGATGTTTTGGCCTGGTGGCGCCTAAACCAACACACATATCCTGTTTTGGCTGCCATGGCTCGTGATGTACTAACTCCTCCGGTGTCCACAGTACCGTCGGAGTCTGCTTTCTCTGCAGGTAACAGGGTGTTAGATCCAAAAAGATCAAGATTATCACCAAAAATATTGGAAATGTGTGTTTGCTTTAAAGATTGGCTCGATGTGGAGTTCGAACAACAAGGGATCGAGTTAGTAGATGAATCAAGTGAAGATGATGTTGATAACTAGCTGAAACCACTTTACCTTTGCAATTTTGTATTATTTTCTTTTATTTAATCGAAAAGATGTAAAAATTTAATTTAATTATTGTACTCTCTCACCAATCAATATTGGCAATTGCCATTTGAGTGATGGGAGTTTTTTGCTAGCCGCAAGATAATGATCTTGCTGCAGCAATGAATTTAAAAATTTCCTACCTCTAAAAAGAGACTAGGATCATTAGGGATGGTTGCCAGCTCATGTAAAAAAGGTAAAAAAATTATTTAATTGAACTTCTTCAAGTGATGGCTTGAAGAGAGAGGAGTAGGCCATTTGTTTACCAAATGGTTCGAACCTCTATAAATTGCAGTGTCCCTTGCTTATTTATTTTTTTAATTATGTCATTTTTTATTTATTATTAATATTGGATGCTAAAAAATTTACATTTCGCAATATATATAAATAATAACCATCAATATATTTAAAATTTTCAAGTTAAATTTTTTATATATTTAAATTATAAAAAATATTCTTCTTTTTATGTGTATTATTTTTCATATCAATTCACAAGAAAATTTATAAGCCATATAGAATTTTGAAATATAAAATAATAAAATAATATTTAACACTTAAGATAGAAAATTGTTTAAAAAGAAAAAAAAATAGTTTTTATATATGCATTATTTTAATATTTATATATGTATATATGTATTATTTAAAAAAAAAAAAAAAGGCCGTGGGCTAAGGGCCCGGCCCGGCCCCCCTATAAGGGGGCCGTGGGCCGGGCCGGGCCGGGCCCTGTTCATAGCAAAGTGGGCCGGGCTGGGCCCGGCCCTTTTAAGAAAAGGGCCGGGCCGGCCCGTTTAAAAAGCCCATGGGCCGATCCGGGCCGGCCCTTTTGACAACTCTATGTTAGACTATATTTTCTTCATGATATTATGTCTCAAGATATTATTAGAGTTGAGAAAGTGTTTTTAGAATATAATCCCTCAGATATGGAAACTAAAGTGCTCCCAACGAAATTTAAAAGTTGTTTTTCTCTTCTAAATATTGGTAAAGATATGTAAAATTTCCAAATTGCTTGGCATGTTTATTGTTTGTCATTTATGCACATGTTCTTGTGTGCTGGCTTTATCAAGAATCAAAGTGGAGATTTGTTGGTTTAGTGTTTCCTAATAAAGCCCAAGGCGATGATGATTACATCGGGTAGTTTTAATCTTTATAGGCTTTGACCTAAAATAAAGATATAATGAAATCTAACACCACTTTGTGGCGGCTTAGATTTTGAAGCCGAGCCTTAAGCTGATTAACTCGTTCTTTGGAGGTAAGATGGACTTGACCTATTTGCTCAAGAATAGGAAACTTGGTTCCTTTACCCAAATCAAAACCCTAATATCTCTATATAAATAGTTGGGGGGTCCCCTTTTCTCCCTCATTCGCTCAAGATCAAAATCCTAGCAGCCTTATTTACTGTGTGCCGCGACCTCTTGGCTTCCCTTTGTTCTGGCCAATCCGATCGAAGCTTTGTGTTTCGCCTACCTTGATCTATCCTTGGCCTTGCCTCTTTCAACCTCTTCTGCTTGTGTTCCTCAAACCCCCATTATCTTCGTGATTGTTGTTTCTCCTTTGTAGACTCTACTCTGCGTAGAAGATTGGGGTTTTTTTGCGTGAGGGGTGATTGGGGACCAAGTTGTTCAAAGCTCGGTGGTCCTATTCTATGGTATTACGTAAGTGGTTGTTGGGAAATCAAACCTGAACCTTGATTACTCATCTTCGTGACTGCTATTATTGGCCAAAAAGGGTTATTCAATTATGTGTGTATTTCAAATTTTCTTGTTTCGTTTAATCTTTGCTCCAATCGTTTGTTGCAGGTATTTCTGCTCACAATAATAATAATAACCCACTGAAGAAAAAGTCTCACCACATCAGAATCAACTATCTATATATTTTTGTGTTCCTTCTTATAATCTAAGGAAGAAAAAACAAACTATCTATCTTACTTATTTACTTATTTACAGGGTACTCTTTTCGTGGTTGAGTAACTTTCTTATCTTAGCCATATATTTCATTTCATAAAAGATGTCGTGGAAATGTGATTTAACTTTTTTATCTTGGTCATATATTTGATTTCAGCAATCATTATCAATCTAAATATGAGTTCCATTCCCAGTGTCAATCAATTGATATGAACAAAAATATGTCCTTGTACCCTTGGTGTCAATCGGTGGGTAAATCATATTAAAGGTCACAAAATTTTTGTGTACTTTTCAATTTGATCACTAAATTTTAATTCCTTACAAAGTGATAATAAAATTTTAAAATATTTTACAATATGATCACTAAAGTGATTTTTGAATAATTTTTTACCAAAATTGCTGACGTGGCAATGGCCACATCATCACCACGTCAGCGTCACATCATCGCCACGTCAGCAATTTCAGTTAAAAATCATAAAAAAATTATTTTAGTGACCATATTGTAAAATATTTTAAAGTTTTATTATCAATTTGTAAAAAATTGAAGTTTAGTGATCAAATTGAAAAGAACACTAAAATTTTGTGACCTTTAGTGTGATTTGACAGTCCATAACCCCAACCCCCCTTCCCTTTGGATTCAATTTTTTTTTCTTTTAAAATTTTAAATGCTATGTTTTATGTTGGTTTATATGTATGTTTGAAAACTTTAAATAACTACAAAAATTAACCAGTTGATGATTCACGAAATTTATTATGTTAATACTTCAATATAATATTGCTGTCACCCCAGTGTTTTTAAGTATTATCGTGGGCTGCAATTCCATTTCTCAGCTGTTGGGAAGAATAATAATAATAATTAAGAACAAGGGGTAGCTTGGATTTGCATAATATCACTGTCCCCCGCTACGTTCTGTAGTGAACATCACTATCACTGTTACTGTGTCCCTGTCAGTATGGAACATGGCTGCCAATAATATCATTTTGTGTGGATTGAGATACGTATCGTTCTGGTAACGTTCAGAGCAGACACCTTTACCCGACGGCCCCACACCATTGGAGGGGTAAATCAGGATCCGAGCTCCTTTGATTTCGAACCTGGGAGCATCCAAACTTGCAGTATTTCAATGAGAGCGCTAGAGCCACTCGGGCTGAGCCCTGGGGGCTTGAGATACGTATCGTTGCATTGAAGCAATTTGGTACCAAAAGTTACGTCTTTTCAGTTTTCATTGTCAATCAATAATTGATACGAACAGACAGTATCGATGACCCGTCCAAAAAGGATCTGCATAATAATATTGGCCACAAAATGGAAAGAAAATTCTATTCGCAACCAGCTTTTTACTCTTCGCAACCATAATTAAAATAAATTTAACAAATACTCTTCACACCTACTATTATTACTTGTTGCAGCCACCTATATTCCAAAATTACCCTCATATATCTCATACATCGTGTCGTTCCCTTCTCTACAGCCATTCACCGCCATCCGCTTTTCTATAGTCGCGTCTCTTTGCTCTGCGCTTGCTGATAACACTAGTAATTTTTACATGTTTGAACTTGGAGGCTAGAAGGGGAGAGGTTCGATAGGCAAAGGTGGTGGCCGCCTGGGTTTCGGATTGGTCATCGCCATCGAACCGGAGGCAGCATGGCCTTCGAACTGGGTTTGGAGGCGACCTACGCCTCCGAAACCTGGATTTCGGAGGCTTGGGCCGCTTCCGAAACCTAGGTTTCGGAAACAGCCCGCGCCTCCGAACTCCAGGTTTCGGAAGCGTTGGCCACCTCCGAACCCTGGAGTTCGGAGACGGCCTATGCTTCCGAACTCTAGGGTTCTGAGGCGTCCAATGCCTCCGAAACTTGAATTTCGGAGGGTTGGGCCACTTCCGAAACCTGGGTTTCGGAAATGGCCCGTACCTCCGAACTCTAGAATTCGGAGGTAGCCCATGCCTCCGAACCCTGGAGTTCGGAGGCGTTGGCTACCTCCGAACTCTGGAGTTCGGAGGTGCTGGGAGCCTCCGAAATCTGGAGTTCGGAGGCTCTCAATTTTTATTTCATATATTATATAATATAATATATTATATATAATACATATATATGTTATGATAATAATACTAATAATAATAATATTATTATTAAAATTACTACCTCCGAACTCTAGAATTCGGAGGCACTGGGAGCCTCCAAATTCTAGAGTTCGGAGGCTCCTAAAATATATAATATATTATATTATATATTTTTTTACACTTAATTTTTTATTTAAGTATTGTAGTAGAATAATTTAATTTTTAATATAAACAAATATATATTTTTTACTTAATTTTTTTAATCTAATAACGGATTTTCCGAACTCAAATCCGTTAGTTCCCCGAACTCCAGGGTTCGGGGAACATATTTTTTATTTTTTTATATTTTATATAATTTTATTAACATATTTTTTATATAACATATTTTATATTAACATTATATTAACATATTTTTTTATCCTTAATTTTTTATTTAAGTATTGGATTCGAATAATTTATTTTTTTTTAAAAACAAATATATAATTTTTTGCTTAATTTTTTTTTTTTATCTAACTATGATTTCTCGAATATGTGGGTTCGAGGAACACATCTTTTATTTTTTTATATTTTATATTTTATGAAATTATATTAACATATTTTTTTAATATAATATATTTTGTATTAACATATTTTTATATACTTAATTTTTTTATATAAGTATTGGACTTGAATAATTTATTTTTTAAAAAAATAAATACATATTTCTTCTTAAATTTTATTTAATATCATGTTGCCGAACTCCAAAGTTCGGGAAACACCATGTCTCCCGAACTCCAGGGTT
This sequence comes from Diospyros lotus, assembly GCF_014633365.1. Classification (NCBI taxonomy): domain Eukaryota; kingdom Viridiplantae; phylum Streptophyta; class Magnoliopsida; order Ericales; family Ebenaceae; genus Diospyros; species Diospyros lotus. Next base: position 30,553,251 of record NC_068344.1, read on the forward strand.
CGGGGAATTTGGAATTCCCCGAACTCTGGAATTCGAGGAATCCCAGCTTCCCCGAACTCCAGCATTCGGGGAAGGCTAGCGTTCCCGAATGCTAGGTAGCCATTCACAAACATTCATCTTTTTAATATCTTCAAATCTCAACAATTTCGAATCACAAATACAAGTTTCACAATACACAAAAAATAGATGAAAATAAATAATCGCACACTATATATATATATATATATATATATGCAAAGACGCACATACATATATATATACGCGCACACAGACACACAAACATATATTTATATATACTTACACATACATATAGAGATATATATATAGGAAGGAAGCTTAGTGACCATGGCTGCCGAGCTTCATCAATCACGCCCAGAATCCCATATATATATATATATATAAACACACACATACATATATATACACGCACACACATACACACAAATATATATATATATATACGCACACATACATATAGATATATATAGAGAGAGGGGAAGGAAGCTGGCCGCCGAGCTTCCCCGAGCCCTAGAGTTCGGGGAGCTTGAAGCTCCCCGAACTCCAGCTTTCGGGGGACTTTAAGTCCCCCGAACGCTGGAGTTCGGGGGACTTAAAGTCCCCCGAAAGCTGGAGTTCGGGGAGCTTCAAGCTTCCCGAACTCCAGGGTTCAGGGGAGTGATTGATGAAGCTCGGCGGCCGCCGAGCTTCCTATATATATATATATATCTATATATATGTTTGTGTGCTTCCTTCTGTGTGCGTGTATATATATATATATATTTGTTGTGTTAATATATATATGTATATATATGTGTGTATTTTTTGTTGTATTGATATTTTTTTTGTTGTATTATATACATAGGATGTGATAGTTTTTTGTTATATTGTCTTCATTTTGGAAGAGAGAGATGGCGGTTTTGAAAGGAATGGGTGGCGGGTAATTGATTGAGGAAGAAAGTGAATGTAAGGGTAAAAATGAGTTTTCAAAATAGGATATTTTAGGTATATTAAAATATAACTGCGAAAAGTAAAACATTCGCTGTAAATAGAATTTCCCAAATGGAAAACGTCTTCATTGATTTCGAACCTAATTATATTAACTGGCTAGATAGAGATTACTATATATACTAATTAGCTACGGCAAGTAGTCTATATATAATAATAATTTCAAGCCTAATTAACTTGCTAGTTTGAAATTAGGTATGGCAGAGATGCAAACAAAGCTTTAATTTGTTTTTGATTCTTTAGTGTCAAAGGAAGTATGAGGCAGTGTTCTTCTCATTTTTTAATTTTGAGTTTTAAATTTATTTTTAATTTTTTTATTTGATAGTTTGTATTTAGAAAATTGAAAACGCATTCTCTTTATCATTTTGAAAACTATTTCTCAAGACAGAAAATCAAGACAGAAAATTAAAAAACACGTTCTCTTTGAAATTTTAAAATTTTTTTAATGATATTTTATTCCATAAATTTGAATATTCAATAAATTAAAAATATCTAATGTTAATATATTATTAAAAAATATATACATTTTAAAGTTAATGAATTTTGTAATATTTTTTTCATTATAATAATAAAATATGAAAAAATAAATAAATAAATATATTTTGAGTTTAGAGTTTATTTTGGATGAAAACATTCAAAATAATTTTTTATTGTTTTGAATTTTTTTATAATTTTTTTTTCAAAATATATTTTTAAAAACAACAAAGAGAGTACGTTTTTATTATTTAAAAAAAATTAAAAATTAAAAATAATTTAAAAATAGTAAAGACAACGCAGTCTTAGTTTTTAAATTTTGAGGAAGAATTGTCTTAATTAGGAGTAATCAACACACTGAGTGAAACGAGAGCCAAGTTATACTTTTCAATTATGTTGCTTGGGAACTTAGATTGATTGAAGTAAGATAGAAATGTGATTTTATAATCATTCTAAAAGACTTATTAATTGATAATATAATTAATTCTCTTAAATGCATATGTACGTAAAATAAATACATTTATATACATGATCAACCAATATAACACGAACAAGAACACCATAATACAACATTTATTTAGACATAATAACACAAACACACATACACACACACACATATATATATATATATATATGTTCTGCTACAACTAGCATGAACACATTGTTACAGTAACTAATAAAGGAAGCTTTTTGTGGATTACCGACCCAGCAATTTCACTCATGTCCAACTCCTCTGCTCTTTCTCTAGCAGGTAATGCGAAGTCAAATATCAACATTAGATTTGCTAATGCAAGCTGAAGAACAGCCAATGAAAACTGAGCTCCTGGACAGCTCCTTCGACCAGCACCAAATGGAATCAACTCAAAATGATGCCCTCTAAGCTCTATTGAGCTGTGTAAAAACCTTTCCGGTTTGAACTCTTCAGGCTCATCCCATACCAATGGGTCCCTACCAATTGCCCAAGTGTTTATCAGCACTTGCGTATTGGCTGTTATATCATAGCCCATTACTTTCACATTTTGGGTTGATTCTCTAGGAATCAGAGAACCTGAAGGGTGTAAACGCATGATTTCTTTAATTATAGCTTGTAAGTATGGCATTTTTTTCAAGTCATCCTCGATTATTGCTTGCTTGCCTCTTCCTATTTCTCGCACTTCATTTAGGAGTCTCTTCATGGATTTTGGATCTTTCAAGAGTTCTGCCATTGTCCACTCTAAAGTTGCATATGTAGTTTCAACTCCACCTATAAACATATCCTGAAAAGGTACAAATATAGTTAATTTATTGAGTTTAGTAGAAAATTAAGAAGATTTAAAAGGTAGCAATTTTGGAAAAATTATTTGGTTTCACTATACCATAAATGTTAAATAAATAAATGTTTGTAATTTTTAATTCAAAGACATCACAATATTCTACCATAACTAGTTTGTTGTACTAAATTATATTTTAAAAATTGACTTTAATAATTAAAATTTATAACGGATTCACAGTTTATTAAGAAAATAGATTGCAGGGGTCTACCCTAAATAAAGCTTTATAATTTTTTTATTAAAGGCATCGCAGTATTTTTATTTTTTTATTTTAAATACTAAAATAAGTATTTTTTTTTTATAGACAAACACAAGATTAAAAAAAAGAAAAAAAATCTTTTGCTATATATTTGACTTTAAAAATTACTTCAATATAGGTATTTTATATTAGTCATGAAAAACACTGTGATAGCGCCCCCCAAAACCTAGGCCTTACCAAGATGATAGCTTTGACGGTATCCTTATGAAGTGGAAAACCAGCAACGTCGTCTCTCTGAATTTGAAGCAAAATATCCACAAAATCACGTCGACTTTCACCTGTAACTTTGCTGCCGCCGTTTCTCTCTCTTTCCTCCACGTGTTCTTGAATTACAAGTTCCAGAAAAGTATCAATTTCCTCTGTTACCTTATCAACTCTACCATATAAACCATTCAAATGGCCCAACCATCGCATCCATGGAACATAGTCCCCCACATTGAAATCACCCAACAGCTCCATAAACTCCATCAAAATCTTCTTAAACTTTCTCTGTCCTCCTGCTCCGCCGCCGCCGTCGTACTTCCTCCCCAGCACCGCCCTGCACACTACGTTACTGATGTGCTCCGCCAACATTTCGCTTAGATTTATCTGTTAGAATAAATATGGGACTCGAACCAATGAATATGATGAATATATAAGAGATAAATATGAATCTACGGGTTAAATTAATCTCATCACCACCACCACCGAGGGAGAGGCAGAGCAGAAAGATCCCATGATCTTCTCAATCAGAAGGGCAGTTTCTTCCTCTCTCACGGCGCGAAATGACTGCACCCTCTTGCTGCAGAGAAGCTCGAGCATGCATATGCATCTGATCTGCCGCCAATACTCCCCGTAAGGAGAGAAAACCACGTCCTTGCAATCATACACAAGCTTGCTGGTAACGGTGGATTTGGGTCTGTTGGAGAAGGCGAGGTCGTTGGTTTTCATGATCTCTCGGGCGGCATCGCCGGAGGAGACGACAAGAACCGGGTTACTGCCGAAGTGAAGCAGCATCAGTGGGCCATGTTTCTGAGCCAGCGAACGGAGCGAGCGGTGGGGGACTATGCCAAGCTGATGCAGATTTCCGATTATCGGAAGCTTTGAGGGAGATGGCGGAAGGTTCTTTCTGGGATTTCGAAGGGTGATCCAACATTTGAGAAGGAAGATGAAGAACAGAAAAATGGAAAGAAAAAAGTAGAAGGATTGATCTCTCGACCACATTTGTGGTTTCTTGAATGTATAGCAAAGATGATTCAGTTTTTGGTTTGTATATATACACACACACCCACCCACCTACCAACTGGACAAAATCTGACCTTAATTCTAACTATCTTAATTATTTGTTAATAATTTTCATTACTTTTAAAATAAAAGTATTATTCTACTAAAACTTCAGTCACAAATTTGATAAAATGGTGTGGCAATGATAGTTTTGGAAACTTGTCACTTCTCATTTTTGTTTTCATAAGCAAAAAATTAAAAATAAAATTAACATAGTTCCCTCTAATTGTCAACCACAATTGTCAATAATTAGGTTGCATGAAAATAAAAAGATAAAAAGGGAAACGTTTCCAAATACGAAATGAAAATGGAAACGAGGAAATGATCACATTTTTTTAAAAAAGTAAAAAATAAAAATGTAAGATAAAGTGTAAATTAAAAAAATATAAGATTTTTTTTTTGTAAATAAGACTATTATGAATGTTGTAATATTACATTAATATATATAAATAATATTGTATGAAAATATAGTAATTATTTAAAAAAATAAAAATTTGTACATATTTTGAACAAATACAAATTTTTTTATTTTATATATTATATGTTACAAAACACACCAACACCATATATTAATTATCAGACAATACATATTTATTATATCTCATTTTTTAAATTTAACTATTTATTATTAATTAATTTTATTATAATAAATGTATTATTAAAAAAGATATATTTAATGCATATTAACCACACACACATATATATATATATATATATGGATCACAAAAATCGATTGATCAATCAAAAGGATCAGGTTTGCTATGTTGCCCGCTGCGGGCAAACTTATGTTGCCCGCCGCGGGCTTATCTCCCCAAAATGCATGCCCGCCCACAATTGAACACCCCCCCTCCCCCCGCCCACAATTGAGCCCCCCCCCCCCGCCCCCACACACCCCGCTAAAAGATATGAAAATTTCTACATATTTTGAACAATACACAGAATACAAACTTTTTTATTTTATATATTATATGTTACAAAACACACCAACACCATATATTAATTCTCAGACAATACATATTTATTATATCTTATTTTTTAAATTTAACTATTTATTGTTAATTAATTTTATTATAATAAATATATTATTAAAAAAAATATATTTAATGCTTATTAACCACACACATACATATATATATATATATATATGGATCACAAAAATCAATTGATCAATCAAAAGGATCAGGTTTGCTATGTTGCCCGCCGCGGGCCTATCTCCCCAAAATGCACGCTCGCCCACAATTGAACACCCCCCGGCCCACAATTGAGCCCCCCCCCTAACACACCCCGCTAACACCCCCACCCCAGCAAAGTCTCTGAACATAAATTAATATTATTTAATAAATTAATATAATTTATAAAAAATAAATTAATAATAAACTTAACAATTAATTTATTAAAGATATCCTTTATGTGATTTTATATAATTTTAAAATTATTATAAATTAATTATTATTTTTCATTATTCCTCCCCCCATAATACACCCCTTGATCACCCCCCCCCCCCCCCCCCCCCCCCAAGCCCAGCCCCACCCCTTGAACTATCTCCCATGTCACATCAAAACTAAATAATTATCTTCCTTTTTCCCTCTCTCAATCACCCAGCCAGGACCCCAAGATGTAAACCCCTCCCTCAAATAACATATAACATATGCGTGCAAATAATTGTCATACATGCAAATAATTGTGTTTCAAATAATTGTCATACATGCAAATAATTGTGTTTCCTCCCCCCCCCCCCCCCCCCCCCCCCCAAATCACCCAGCCAGGACCCCCACCCTCAAACACCCAGCCAAGATCCCTCCAGCACATGCACACATAAACAAATAATTGGCTCCATCCTTATTTCCCCTCACCCCTTCCCCATAAAATCTTTTAATAAATCACTCCCTATCTCCCCCTCCTCCTAGATAGCTGTCAATCCCCATCATCTTTCTGCCCACCCTATTTTGGCCCTCCTTCCCTATGAACACCCCCCCCCCCCCCCCCCCAATTAAATCCCTGAACCACTCATTCTCCTTTCCCATTTAAACCCCATCCCTCGATGAAACTCTATGCATCAAAATCTCACTTGCAATTTACATTCATTCTCTTCCTTTCTTAATATATTTTACTCCATCACTTTTGATATGTTACTTATATTTTTTCATCTCTTAAATTTTACGTCGCTCATTTTGTCTAATGAGCATTGTCATTTACTAGTAGTATTAAAGACATACTTTGTAGTTAATTTATTGATATATCTTGTGTTGTCCTAATGTATTATTTTTAACTAGAGCATAACTTTTTTTGTAGGAATAGAATCACAACGTTCTGATAATGTGTATCTTCCTCAAGTTTTCATTGGTTGAATTCCGAATATTGGCCAGGTATTTGAATCACACGAGGAGGCTTACACTTTTTACAATGTATATGCACGAGAAGCGAGTTTTAGCACTTGAATTGCAAATAACAAAAAGAATAAGGAAACGGGTGAAACTATATGAAAATTATTTATTTGCTCTAAAGAGGGAAAAACAGACGAGACCTATCAAATGTCTCGTAGAAATGCTGTGCCACGGGTTGGCGAAAGAAATCGTGGACATACATGGCTTGGGTGCAATGCTAGATTGTCGGTGGTGAAACAACAAACTGGCAATAGTTGGGTGGTTAGCCACTTTGTGGAGGAACACAACCATGGTCTAACTACTCCTAGTAGAGTACATTTGTTAAGATCACACCGAAAAATCTCGGCGACAAGGAAGGCACTTGCGCAACAATTTTCGGAAGCCAATATACCAATATGTCAACAAGTGCCATTGATGGAGATAGAGTCGGGCGGTCCATCATCGATGGGTTGTATTGAGAAAGATATCAGGAATCATGTTAGCTTGTTGCGTTAGGAACAAATGGGTCATGACGCTGAAACACTAATCGAGCATTTCACATTTGAGAGAGAAAAAAATCCAAACTTTTTCTTTGATTACGATACAGACTTGGACAATAGGATGCTTCGTTGTTTTTGGGTCGATTCTGAGTCAAGAAGATCATATGCCTTCTTTGGCGATGTCATAGTATTTGATACAACCTACAACACCAACAAGTACTTGATGATATTTGCCCCAATTGTTGGTGTAAACCATCATGGCCAGACCATTATTTTTGGTTGCGGATTGTTAAGTGATGAGATGATAGAATAATTTGTTTGGTTGTTTTCGAAGTTCTTAGAAGCCATGCCAAACCAAGCGGCCCCTGTTGTTATAATCACTGATCAAGACCCTGCAATTTCAAAGGCTATCTCGATGCTATTGCCATTCACTCTGCACCGGTTTTGTCTATGGCATATTTTGAACAAGTTTTCAGAAAAAATCAACGCCATGCTGCATAATGAGTAGTATCACAGGTTGGTAAATATTATTAAACAGTCTGAATTGTCTGAGGAGTTCGAACAACGATGGACCGAGATAATGGAAACCACCAATTTTAGCAGCAATGAGTGGTTGATCAACATGTATGAAATACGCAATCGATGGGTTCCAACGTATGTCAACCATGTATTTAGTGCAGGAATGTCTAGCAGCCAAAGGGTTGAGAGCAATCACTCATTTTTTGAAGAGATATGTCAACAGAAATAACTCATTCATGGACTTCATCACACGTTTCAATAGAGCGTTAGCTCATCAACGCCACGAGGAATTAGTTGCCAACCATATTGATCTCAATGAACAACCTAGGTTGACCTCAGTTGTTATGTTGGAGCAACAGATGGTACAGATATACGTGAAACATATATTTTTGTTGTTCTAGAAGGAAGTTGAGCAAAGCAACTTTTACATTTGTTCAAAGAGATCAAGCTCCGTAAATGCTAAGGTGTATAGCGTGGAGCGTTTTGAGCAAGGAAAAAATTTTGATAGGCACCGAGAATTGATTTATCACCCAGAGTATGATTTCATATCATGCAGTTGTCGAATGTTTGAGTTTGACGGTTATCCATGTCGACACATGCTGTGCTATTTGAAGAAAAAACAAGTCTTGTTGTTACTGGGAAAATATATTTTAAAGAGATGGACAAAGAATGCAAAGATTGGATCTTCACACGAACCTTTAACTGGTTCATCAGTCGATGATGGTTCTAGTCAATCCTTAATGGCAAGGCATGGGTTATTATCACACAAGGCTTCATTGTTGGTCAATGATGCGTCTTTAACAGATGCTCGCAGCACCTTTCTATTGAATGAATTTGAAAGTTTGCACATTAGGGTTCAAGATAGTAACAATGGCAGAAATATTGGGATAAGCAAGAATATGAGCAAAAGCTGCGAGGAGACCCAAGTGGTACATGATCCGAATGCCGTTAGAACGAAAGGGTGCGGGAAGCGATTAAAGTCATCTAAAGAGAAAGTAATGTCCCAATCTATCAGAACATGCCGCATTTGTAATGTTAGTGGCCAGGACAAGAGGACTTGCCCGACATTGCGTGATAGGTAATGTATTTGTTAGATTATTTCTCCAAACTGATTTAACTCATTTTACAAGTTATGTTACGCATCTCATATTACTACTTTTTTCAATCATTTCAGGTCGGATAGGTTGGATGACCCATATCACCCCCTGTATTCTTTTGATGACACGCATAACGATGGGTTAACTAGTATTACCAATAACAACTATGAAGATGTGAACGTCAATTTTAATAATTATTTCCCGTGATGGTTCAGTTTATTTTAAATCGATGTAAGATTAGTAATTTCCTATTTCAGTTGTTATGGATGTTAATATTGTTAGTGATGCGTTTTGAATATTGTGTGACTATTTGATAATAAGAATTATTATTTTTTAATGTAACGGTTATTAAGTTTAGACCTTAATTTATTCAATTTAATTAGTATTGCATTAAAAATAATTCAGTTACGTAATTTAATTTGAGGGTGGTTCACATGAGTTCAATTTTACTCGAGAAACGAGGGTTGACATGATTTAATCAATAGAATTATATATAAAATTACACGTAAAATAATATAAATTTAAGATTTTAATTATATTTTAAATTTTAAATATCATATTTTAATGAAAAATAAAAGTTAATTTATAATAATTTTAAAATTACATAAAATCACATAAAGGGACGCCTTTAACAAATTAATTGTTAAGTCTATTATTAGTTTATTTTTTTTATAAATTATATTAATTTATTAAATTATTAAATAATATTAATTTATGTTCAGAGACTATGTTTGGGGGGGGGGGGGGGGGGTGTATGGGGTGTGTTAGGGAGGGGGGGGGGGGGGGGGGGTTCAATTGTGGGTGGGTGTGCATTTTGGGGAAATGGGGCCCGTGGCGGGCAACATAGCAAAACTGTCAAAAGGATTAAGTCTATCAAACAATATATTATAATCCATCATCTATATACATGTTTCTCATTTAACTAAAATTTTCTCTTGAACACCTTAATATGATACTATAATCATTGTTCTTGATTATTATTATATTTAAAAAAAATTATAAAATAAAAAATACTTACAAAGTAAAATAGATAGAGTATATACATGTGAAAAATAGTCAAAATTATAAGGGTTGAAATAAAATAGATAACGGTACATATGAAATTAGTTTATAATTTATATGATATAAATAGAATTGTAAGTTGTAAACTCTAAATTGCAAAGCAATTGTAGTCTGCTGAAGGTTTGAAGCAGTTAGAGAGAAACCTATCGCCGCTGCTGTCGCCTTGCCAAATTGTCCGTTGTTCTCATCGTTCACTGCAAATCGCCACCATATCATTCATTTCTATTGCCGTTGCCGTCGTTTCATGAAGCTTGATTGGATTTCATCTGTGGTGAAGATAGGGCTTTATCTAAAGACGGAATCAATAAATTGGGTGAGGACATTTTTTATTAGTTAACATCTTTAATTATGCTTTTACTAATCCAATTATTTATACAAATAACATTTTCTTATCACATATGTCGTTTTAAAATGGATGATGGACAAAAAACTATTGAGAGGCTAATGGTTTCCAAACGTGCATGCATGTGATAAACGTGAAAACGTTTTATAAATTCTCTGAATACATGATTAAAAATGAATTAGTGAAACTGGAAGATATTTATTGTGCATGCACACAGGACAGCACGTGGGTGATTCTTGTTTGGCGGTTGTCAAATTCACCGACACCACACCCGGGGCCAAGCCTCCAATTCCCACGTGAAAAAAAAGGATGCATGATTGTGGTTGTGTCGTCGGATATGCTTTCACTTGGAATTGACACCACATTTGTCGCTTTAGAATGGGTGATAACCATCCTGAGTTTTTTAAGGCTTAGGATTAATTTTCTCTCAAATATGTCCCTTCATATAAATTAAATAAAAAATAAAAAATAAAAACTATCAATTAATTAATTTTATTAAAATTATAAAAATTTACGAAAGATACAAAAGAATATTTTGGGATCTCATTAATTTTTTTTAAATATGTAATTTATTTATTCTAAAATAATAGAGTAAAATATAATATCAAATGAAGATTGATCAAATGATTTAATCTATTGAGTTACAAAAATTTAATATCACTAATAAAGAATATGTATTATAATTAAATTATTATTTAATTTTATAATTTAAATATTTAATTAATTTAATGTGTTTAATTAATAAGATAAAGAGAGGAGAGTTAATTAGATTTGTTTAATTAATAAAAAATTAATTAAATGTGTTTAATTAATGAGATAGATAGGAGGTGTTCATGAGAGAAAGAAAGATAAAGATAGAGGGAGAGAAAAATAGGCAAGAGAAAGAGAGAGTAATGTGAGAGAGAGAGAGGGAACAATGGGCTGAGAAAGAAGGGGTCTCGTGAGAGGCAGAGCTGAGAGGGAGAGAGTTTGTGAGAAAGAGTGAGTGGGAAAAAGGGAAATATTAAAAAATTAGAAGATAGTCAGTGAAAGAGACTGAGTGGGGGATGGAGAAATATTAAAAAATTAGAAGGTAGAGAATGTAGCACTACTCTAAAAAAAAAAAAAAAACTTTGTACCCCCTTAACCGTGGGCCATAGACGACTTTGGTGATGATAGAACTATCAAGAAATATTCCAAAGTCCATGAGAAAGCTCCAAAATGAAGTGTGAGGCAAGCGCGCTGTAAATGAGGATGACTTGGAAAAATTCCCTTATCTAAAGAGGTGTGATCAAGGAAACGTTGCGCTTGCATCCCCCAATCCCGCTAATTCCTAGAGCATCAACCCAAAGTATTAAAATAACTCTAGGGGCGAGGTGGCTGAGGACGTCAGTAATGGGGCGTAATTCAAAAAAAAAAAAAAAATAATGGACTATGTCTGATATTAATTGCAGCTGGCACGCAAGTATTCATAAATACTTGGGCAATTAGTAGGGATCCATTTATATGGGATGAGCCTGAAAAGTTCAAACCAGAAAGATTTCTTAGACGTGTTTGATAGTTAATTTTTTTCATGAAAAAGGTAAAAATTTAACTAATTTTTTACTTGTGCATTGTTTGACAATTATTTTTTTTCAAGAAAATCATTTTCCTTGCAATAGGCATGCGAGACCATTTTCTTTCAAATCATGGAAATCAATTTCCTTGGGAGGAGAGAAGAGATGAAAGTTTTTAGGCAATTGAAAATAGAATAATGCTACTTGTAGAGAAAGGTTTAGAGAAAGGTTTTTCGAAAATAATAATTTATTTTTAAATTATTTTTTGGTCATTCTCTCTTATGCCCGCCAGCTGCCTAACTTCACTCTCACAGTCTCACTCTCTCTCCCTCTTCCACTATCCTTCTCTGTTTCACCAACTCACCCACGGCCACCCCAACTTCACTCATTCTCTCTCTCTCTCTCTCGGCCTTGAGGGCGGAAAGCGCTATCGCCGTCGCCGTCACCCCTGCCACCACTGCTCGCACCGCCGTCGTTCATGGATGGAGCCACCGTCGTCGCCCACTGTCTCCCCTGCCAATGCCGCGAGCACTGCCCGCCGTCGCCCTCCCCCCCGCTAGCACCGCCATCGTCCCACCCTCAGATTGCCCTCCCTCCAGCTGGCCACAGAAATGCGCCACCGCCAATCGCCCCCCACCCGTTGGTCACAGAAACCCGCCATTGTCGAAAGTTCAAGCTTAGATCTATGTAGATTTAGTCGTTAGATTTTGTTTATTTTTTGATATGTGAGTCAATGTGGATAAATGTGTCGGGTGATTGACTCTAATCGCTGAAAACCACCGTCACCGATAGCGGCAGTTGTGGCTGATTTAGATTGTTTTTGCGTGTATATACATATATTTATATATTTTTATTTTTTCTGCTTTAGTTTTTCTATTTGCTTCTGTTGTTTTGTTTAGATGATGATTTGGTTGTGAAATGGAAAATAAAGAACCTGATTTATTTTTTAAGTTATAAAAAAATGATTTATTTTTTTATTTAATTGTGTGCATGTTGAGGAGGAGTTTTGGATTTAGACTTATGGAGAATCAGGATCGCAGGGTTGATGGCACTGAAGCCGTTCTGAAGATGGCTTCGGACAGGTTGATTTGGTGGAAGGAGGTGGAATCTAAGACCATCGATATGATGGTCGAGTTGGATTTCAGAAAAGAGCTCAATGGGTGGAGAGAAATGGATGGAGAGCTGGTGGCGGAGGCTGCAAAAGAGATTGAGCTCACCATATTTGGACTGTTGGTGGAGGAATTGTAAGAACTAGAGAGCTAGTTTGATCTTGACAACTGCAGATTGTTTATATAAATTTAATAGTGCCAGTTGCGCTCTCTTCCTCTAAACATGCATCCAAATTTCACAGAATCACTGTTTGAAGTTAAAAGAAAACTTAAAATTAAAAAAAAGGGGCAAAAAAATAAAAAAACAAAAGCTTCAATATTGTCGGAGCCCATACGGATTTAGATGGCCGAGACCCAGCTGGGTTCTGGCCGATGGGTTCCAGCCATTATTGGAACCCAACATTGGGAGAGAGGGAAGGGTTTGTTTCACGATGGAGCTCGGTGACGGAGAATGGGCGGTTATGGCGAGGCGGCGATGACCTTAGCCAGAGAAAGTGATGACGAAGGCGAGCATGGCGGTGGCGCTTTCCGCCCTCAAGGCCGAGAGAGAAAGAGAGAATGGGTGAAGTTGGGGTGTCCGTGGGTGAGTTAGTGAGTGAGTGAAACAGAGAGAGGGATAGTGGAAGAGAGAGAGAGAGAGAGAGAGAGAGAGAGTGAAGTTGGGCAGCTGGCGAGCATAAGAGAAAATGACCAAAAAAATAATTTAAAAATAAATTATTATTTTCGGTAAACCTTTCTCTAAACCTTTCTCTACAAGTAGCATTATTCTTGAAAACAGGGGGTGGGTGGCGGGCTGGAAGATTAGGGAGAAGGGTAGGTGGGTGGGGAGGGTTTATAAATTATTTATATTTTATATTTTTAATAATTAATAAATATAAATATATAAAAATAAAAAATAAAAATATTTTATATAAATTATTTCTTTCGAAAACAAAAAAAAATAATTTTGTAGTTTTATTTTTTTGAGAAAATAATTTAATTAATTTAAAATACATTATTATTTAATTTTTTTTACAAAATTTAATATTTTTCAATACATTTTCACCATTAAATTTTATAAAAAATAATCAAATTCTATGAAAAATATTATCAATCAAACACTAAAAAATAAAAAATAATATCATTTTTCAGGTAAAAAATTATACTAATCAAACAGGTTAAACTTCTAATTTTTAAAAATTTATTTTTTCTACAATTCAATTTCCTAAAATTCATTTCCTTTTCATTCAAATTTCAGCCATCCAATCAAACACTCTTAGTACTCCCATAGAGACTTCAAAGAACATCATCTCGAGTTGATCCATTTGCCCGAGACCTCAATTCTCGGTGGCTATCAATAAGCTTGCTTTTTAACACCTCATCAAAACCCGAAAGCTAATTGATAGAGCGCAGTTCAGATCTTGCAGATTTCATGTTCTGTGGTTGATTGAACAGAAATTATTATTATTATTATTATTACTTGAAGTTGATTTAGCTACGGAGCTCATTTAACTGCCTGAAAGACTGCTAAAAGAAACTGATTCTGTAACTTTCAAGTCTGCAGGTAGGCTCGAGCCCAATGGATGATGTCTAACACTAGATGAAAAGTAAATAAAACATGGTTATAATTAGTGTCACGATACATGGGAAAGTTGACACGTAAATATATGTTCCATATGTGGAAATATAAATTATGTTTTCAATTTTTTCTTGCAAATGCATTTTCAGTTCACATCTAATTAATGGTCGATGGTGAAGTTCTTTTATTTGCTGAATAAAATAACAATTTGTTCAAATGACAGTGTTACAATTTTGTTATAACAATATAATTTATTTTAATAACTCAAATTAAATTCTATTAGAATTATCAAAAATTAAAAAGTCTATCGATCTCATTTAATAGTTTTTACGGAGCTAACGAGTTTTTTTTATCCTAAAAGTAGCAAATACAGAAGCATTCATTGAAGGTATCAAATATATGAAAGTAAAGATATTTAAGTAGTTAAGTGAGTCTAACTTACACGCCAAGGAGTTAGGCTTGAAGATGTTAATTTGTCAAACTACGATAGGCCTATTTGAATACAATATTTGTACACAAAGTTGGTGCTTCCCATGGTGGGGGAGTTTTCTGTTTATATGATTTTAATTTATTTCTAATTTTAATTATCTTTAAAAAAAAATCATATTCTGCTCATACTAGCTAGCATATGAACATGCATACTGTTAGGATGTTATTCTGCCAACACTAACCTGAACATATTGATACAAATTAAAGGTAAATAAAGGAATTCTTTTGTGGAGTACTACTAACCCAGCAGTTTCAGTACGTACTTGTGTCCAAATCCTCTCCTTTTTCTTCAGTAGGTAATGCCAAGTCAAACATGAACATTAGATTTGATAATGCAAGCGCAACAGCAACCACTAAAAATTTAGCTCCTGGGCAACTTTTTCTACCAGCACCAGAGGGAAACAACTCCCTCAAAATGATGTCCTTTCAAGTCTGTGAAATTGTTTAGAAATCTTTCTGGTCTGAACATTTCTGGCTCATCCCATATCAATGGATCCTTGCCAATTGCCCAGGTATTTATAAACACTTGTGTGCCCGCTGCTATATCATAACCCATTACTTTTGACATTTTGGGTTGATTCTCTAGGAATTAGAAGAGCCGAAGGGTGTAAGCGCATTATTTCTTTAATTACAGCTTTTAAATATGAAATTTCTTTCAAGTCATCCTCGAGTATGGTTTTCTTAACTCTTCATATTTCTCCCACTTTATTTTGGAGTTTCTTCATATATTTTGGATTGTTTAAAAGTTGTGTCATTGTCCAATCCAATGTTCATTCTAAAGCTGAACAGATGGTGTCAATTCCACCGGCAAACATATCCAAAAAAATATACAAATAATAATATAAACAAGAATATTTAAAAGTTAGCAAATTGTTTGATCTAACTGTAACTTGAATGGGTTTAAGGTTTTTGAATATTGAAAATTTATAAGAGACACTTTTAATTAAGAAAATAGATTGCAGTTTGCAGAGCTCTGACGTAAATTAATGTTATATAAACAAAAGGTTTATAATTTTATTTTAAAAGGAGTCACAGTATTTTATTTTTATTCTTATAGAATAACTAATTATAATTTATGTTGTATTAATTATATTTTCAAAACTGACTTTAATACATTATTTCAATATTGTTTTCTTATCAAAACTCAAAAGTTGTTGCTTAGAACAGCATTTCTTATATTTTGATGCATAAAGCAAGCGAGCAAACAAACAAATAGCAAAATGCTCCGCCAGCATTTCACTTAGATTCATCACCACTGATGAAGAAATGGAGCAGCCAGATTGCTTGATCTTCTCAACCAGATGGGCAGTTTCTTCTTCTCTCACGGGTAAGGCTCGGAAGGAAGAGAAAAAGGGGAAGAAGAAAGAAGAGAGAAGAAGAATAGGTGTCTCCACCACTTTTGCGGCTTCTATAATGGAGCAAAGATAGCACTAATAATTTCTGATTTGAACTTGTATAATATAATATAATTGTTAGTTTTGTGTTTCCTAATAAGCTCAAGGCGATACGATTACATTGGGTAGTTTTAATTTTCATAAGCTTCAACCTTAGATTGAAGATATAATCAAATCCAATGTCACTTATTGACGACCTAGATTTTGAAGTTGGGCCTAAGCTGATTAGCCTGTACTTTGGAGGTAAGATGGGCTCGGCCCATTTGCTCAAGAATAGGAAACTTGATTCCATTACCCAAATCAAAACCCTAACATCTCTATATAAATAGTTGGGGGGTCCCTTTTTCTCCTTCATTCGCTCAAGGTCAAAACCTTAGTCGCCCTGTTAGCTTTGTGCCGCGACCTCTCGGCTTCCCTCTATTCTGGACGATCCAATCGAAGCTTTGTGCTTCGCTTACCTTTCGATCCTTGGCCTTACCTCTTTCTGCCTCTTCTTCTTGTGTTTCTCGAACCCTTATTATCTTCATGATTCTTGTTTCTCATTTATGGACTCTACTCTATGTAAAATGTTGGGGTTTATTTGCGCAAGAGGTGATTGGGGACCAAGTTGTTTGAAGCTTGGTGGTCCTATTGTATGGTGTTACCTAAGTGGTTGTTCAGAAATTAGATCTGAGCCTTGATTACTCATTTTCGTTACTGCTATTTATGGCCAAAGGGAGTTCTTCAATTCTGTGTGTATTTTGGATTTCTTGGTTTCGTTTAATCTTTGCTCTAATCCTTTTTTGCAGGTATTTCCACTCACAATTGATATCAGAGCCTTGCTAGGTATATGGGCTATGCAAGAATTGAACCTTGAATGAAAATCCATTGAGATTCCGGATTGATTTCACGTAGGTTCGTTAATATATATCTTGAATCTAAAATTCCTTGATATTTTTTTGTAGGGACTGAGTTGAGGCGAAAGGACCCCATACCTAAGATTGACAGGTCATGGGATTCCTTCCTGACCAGCGCATGTCAGCACATTCATCGGCAAACGGCGGTGTGTGAAGGGTCGACAAAGGTCAAGATCCGACCATTTCAGTATTAGATTTTGTTTATAATTTTGTTGGGTAACCAGTGTGTTGATTTAGATAATTTTGTGCTCATTTAACTAGTTAGTGCCTTAAATTTGCATAGTAAATCTGTGTTAACTATAATACCCAGGAAATTCTTGAGGTTATAAATGATATTTTATGAAGAGTATAAATGAAATTTTAAAAAGAATGAGATCGTAGGGTACACTAACACAGTTTTTAGTGACTGAATCAACCAAAAGGAATACCCCGAACCTTAAATATTTAAGAAAAATAGAATAGTACTGACAAGTGATTCGAAGTATGATTTTAGGTATCAAAAGAAGTTGGATTGGGAACGATTTTTGGTATAACTGTGGATCAGGTTGAAAAACTGAATCGACGTAGGAAACTTTTGAAATGTCAACGGAGTGTCTTGAGGATGAATATTTTATATGTAGAACAACTCTTAAGCGATTTCAGATTGAAACGAAGGGATTTAGGGTCAAAACGATCAACTAGGCCAAAGTGTAATTTGCTAATTTTGCCTAACGGAGGTCAAAAAAGTGGTTTTTCGAAAATTTTGAGAATGAAATGAAGAGTACAAAACTTGTGGGACTTAGTGGTATAGCTAGAAAGATCAGGGGCCTCAAGGAAATGGGCAAAATCGAGATTGAAAGAAACAAGATGCCAAAGTATAATAAATTGAAATTAGGTGTGAACGTAGCAAAGAGACGGTTGTCGCACTGCCACCTCACGTGGCCTCTATTTTCGGTGATTGAATGGTCGAGGGAGAGCTGGGGGAGGTAGTATACGGCGGAGGGATGCTTGGGGACCAAGGCTTGGCCGGTGATTGGCCGAGTGGTGATCGAATTTTGCTATAAAAGGCGAGAGGGTTTTGGATTTTTGGCAACAAATCAGCTTTGATTTTGGATGTTTTTGAGAGAGTTGATAAAGGGCTTTTGATCCTTGCATCAATGGGAGAAATTCTGGAGGAATTAGTGTATTTTGGAGCACGTTTGGAGGCTGTTTGAGGTTTGGCCGGAGACGCGAGGCGAACGCCCAGGGTCGACTTGCAACTCACTTTTTGGAGGTTTTTCGATGACTTTTCGGTCGAAAACTAGTGCCAACATGATCAACTAAGTGAGGGCTTCAAAAGGGTGGGATCAGATCGGCCATCGGAGGAGTCGTTGGTGGCCGAAAACGAGGATGAAGATCGACGCGTGCCTGCACACGCCATCTTTCACGCAGACACGCGCAGGGTGCGTGTGATCAAGGGTATTTCTAGAATTTCTTTGTATATTTTTCTTAACTTATTTTAGGAATTATCATGTTGAAAAGTTTGGAAAAATGTTTGAAGAGATAATTATTTTAGAATTATCGAGGTGAAAATTAGGAAAAAAATAGAGAAAATTATGAAAAATTAAGAAAAATGGATTTTGATGTTTCTTTAATTAAATATGGTATTTAGGGAGTATCGTGGCTCGAGGTTGAGTATAAGTACGAGTGTTTGTGGTTTGACACGCAAATTGAGGTTGCGCGCAAGGATCAAGGCATTCTGAATATGTTCGAGGTGAATGTTCGCCCCTAAAACTTGACTTATTGAGGGTGTTTCTACCCTAAAAACTTGGTGTTTGTGTTACTTGTTCTATCTAAATGTGTTCTGATTTCATGTGAAACGGCTTTGTTGCATGTGAACGGTAACTAGTGACGGTTGGTTTTACGAGAGAGGTTTGTCTCTAAGTGTTTTGTACTTGTGCATTGTATTTTATAAAATATTGTTTATATGATGCATTGAATTGTAATTGGTGGCATTGTCATGCGTTTTGTGTTGTTCATATGGAATGCCAGCCTGGAATGTTGTCTGGATAGTGTAGCCGTAATTTTTCAAGAGTATTGCTGGAATATTATATAGGGGTATCTTGTGCTAGTGCGCATGTCGGATGATTAGTGGTTAATTTTGTAAAAATTTTGTTATAATTATACCCTTCTTTTGATCTTAAAAATGGTTTAAATTAGATATTAATATATATTTTATGGTTATATGTAAATTTAAATTAAAAATGAATGAAATGAAATTTTAAAATAAAATTTAATAATAATAATAATAATAATAATAATAATAATAATAATAATATATAAAATACATATACATCATTATATGCTTGTATGTAATATATATATAATATAATCTAATATATATATATGTTATGTGTAATACATATATATATAATATAATTTATTAATAACATTAAATTATTTTTTTCAGCCATGAAGAATTCAAGTTCACGAAGAATTCAAGTCAATGAAGAAATCAAACTCATGAAGAATTTAAGTCCATGAAGAATTAAAGCTCATGAAAAATTCAAGCCCATGAAGAATTAAGGCCCAATTTGAGCAATTCATGGAAGATATTATTTGGAGAAGGCCCAAAGATTATTTTTAATTCTAATGAAGATTAAAAACCAATTTATAGAAATCTATTTTTATTTTTTTATGTGAGAGCTTTATTAGGTATGTTTTTTTAGTAAAAATCCATTTAACTATTAGGTGAGTATTATAGCTAAAATTTATTTAACTTTATGAGTGTTTTATTAGGTATGTATTTTAGCTAAAATTTATTTAATATTAGGCGTGTATTATAGTTAAAATTTATTTAACTTTAAGTGTGTGAGTGTCCATTAAATATAATTATGTTTAGTTGAATAATTGAAATTGTGTGGTTTGTATTGTATCTTGTGGTTTATAATAGCTCACTTGATTGCATTTGTAAGTGTGATTATTATTCTTGAATCAAAGTTTAGTTATTTCCTTAGAATTCTCTCTTTGAGAATTGCTTTTGTTCTATCTCATTTTTTTTTAGTATTTTCTCTTGTGATCTTACTTCTTTCTTTTTTCTTTTAAATTCTTATGTCATTTATGGTTATTTTATTATTTACCGTCTAAATGGTCGGTTAGTTTATGCCTTTAAATTTTTGCAATTTTAATTCTTGTCTTTTAATTATCCACCGCTTAAATGGCCGGTTAGTTTCTGCTATTTTAATTTTTGTCATTTAAATTCTGTTATTTAAATTACGTCGTTTAAATTCATATCAATTAACTTTTAAATGGAAATGAGTAGCTAAATTTAATCTTGGGTTAAGACAATGACAGTGTCCAACGCCAATGATTCCCAAAGAAAGCTGCGCTTTAAATGAGTAACATTAATTTAAATTTCAGTATGAGTGTGTTTTAATTATTGAGAAATCACTAGGTTTGGATTAGAGCGTAAGCCTAACTTAGAGCTTTCATGTCACGCATGAGAGTTACTAGAACTGGAAACGCTATCATACACAAATTCGGATGATTAATTTAGTTGTCTTGTATATTAATTGTAATTGAATTTATAGTAGTTGCTTAAATTAGAATCTCACATATCATGTATGAGAATTGCTTAAACTAGAATTATCATTATCTCTAATTGCATTTAATAATAGACCCTCATATCTGAAATTAAATTAATGTTGCTAATCTTTTATGCTAAAATTTGGGAATCAACGGGTTGGTACTGAAATTATCTTAACTCAAGTATTATTCAATTTTATATTCTTACTTTAAGTATTTATTTTAATTACTGCCTTAATTTATTTCCTAATATCTGTTGTTTAAAAAATCATAAAAAATCTTGTTGCTAATTTGTCCAAATGCGTGTGTGTTTGTGTGTGACATTCTTTTTATTTTGCCATAAATAAATCTCTCAGTGGACGATTTGGACTCATTTAGAAAATATAAATTTAAATTTGGACTACAACTGTACTCGTATACTGACGAGTATAAACCTCTCACTTAAATAAAGAAAAAAATATAAAATTTTTATTGTGTTTTAATTGCAGGGTGGGAGTGCAGTCTCGGCTGTCACGCGGGTGACTCGGGTTCGTTCCCCGGCAATGGCGCCAAAATTTGACTGCACTCCCACCCTGCAATTAAAACACAAAAACAAAACACAATAAAAATTTTATATTTTTTTCTTTATTTAAGTGAGGTTTATACTCGTCAGTGTACGAATGCAGTTGTAGTCCGAATTTAAATTTATATTTTCTGAATGAGTCCAGGTCGTTCACTGAGAGATTTATTTATGGCAAAATAAAAAGAATGTCACACACAAGCACACACGCATTTGGACAAATTGACAACAAGGTTTTTTTTATAGTTTTTTAAACAACAGATACTAAGAAATAAATTAAGGCAATAATTGAAATAAATACTTAAAAGTGAGAATATAAAATTAAATAATACTTGAGTTAAGACAATTTCAGTATCAACCCGTTGATTCTCAAATTTTAGCATAAAAGATTAGCAACATTAATTTAATTTCAGATATGAGGATTTATTATTAAATGCAATTAGAGATGATGATAGTTCTAGTTTAAGCAATTCTCATACATGATATGTGAGATTCTAATTTAAGTAACTACCATAAATCCAATTACAATTAATATACAAGACAACTAAATTAATCATCCGGGTTTGGGTATGTTAGCGTTTCCAGTTCTAGTAACTCTCATGCGTGACATGAAAGCTCTAAGTTAGGCTTACGCTTTAATCCAAACCTAGTGATTTCTCAATAATTAAGATACACTCATATTGAAATTTAAATTAATGTTACTCATTTAAAGCGTAACTTTTTTTGGAAATCATTAGAGTTGGATACTGTCATTGTCTTAACCCAAGATTAGATTTAGCTACTCATTTTCATTTAAAAGTTAATTGACATGAATTTAAACGACATAATTTAAATAACAGAATTTAAATGACAAGAATTAAAATAGCAGAAACGAATCGGCCATTTAGGCGGTGGATAATTAAAAGACAAGAATTAAAATTGTAGAAATTTAAAGACATAAACTAACCGGCCATTTAGGCGGTGAATAATAAAGTAACCATAAATGACATAAGAATTTAAAAGAGAAAAGAAAGAAATAAGATCACAAGAGAAAATACTAAAAAAAATGAGATAGAACAAAAACAATTCTCAAAGAGAGAATTCTAAGGAAATAACTAAACTTTGATTCAAGAATAATAATTACACTTATAAATGCAATCAAGTGAGCTATTTATAGGCCACAAGATGCAATACAAACAACACAATTTCAATTATTCAACTAAACATAATTATATCTAATGGGCACTCACACACTTAAAGTTAAATGGATTTTAGCTATAATACACACCTAATATTAAATAGATTTTAGCTAAAATACATACCTAATAAAGCACTCATAAAGTTAAATGGATTTTAGCTATAATACACACCTAATATTAAATAGATTTTAGCTAAAATACATACCTAATAAAGCACTTATAAAGTTAAATGGATTTTAGCTATAATACTCACCTAATAGTTAAATGGATTTTAGCTAAAAAATACACCTAATAAAGCTTTCACATAAAAAAATAAAAATAGATTTTTATAAATTAATTTTTAATCTTCATTAGGATTAAAAATAATGCTTGGGCCTTTTTCAAATAATATCTTCTATGGGTTGCTCAAATTGGGTCTTAATTTTTCATGGGTTTGAATTCTTCATGGGTTTGAATTCTTCATGGACTTGAATTCTTCATGTGCTTGAATTCTTCATGGATTTGAATTCTTCATGGATTTATAGGCCACAAGATGCAATACAAACCACACAATTTCAATTATTCAACTAAACATAATTATATCTAATGGGCACTCACACACTTAAAGTTAAATGGATTTTAGCTATAATACACACCTAATATTAAATAGATCTTAGCTAAAATACATACCTAATAAAGCACTCATAAAGTTAAATGGATTTTAGCTATAATACCCAGCTAATAGTTAAATGGATTTTAGCTAAAAAATACACCTAATAAAGCTCACATAAAAAAATAAAAATAGATTTCTATAAATTAGTTTTTAATCTTCATTAGGATTAAAAATAATGCTTGGACCTTTTCCAAATAATATCTTCCATGAGTTGCTCAAATTGGGTCTTAATTCTTCATGAGTTTGAATTCTTTATAGACTTGAATTTTTTATGGGTTTGAATTCTTCATGGGTTTGAATTCTTCATGGGTTTGAATTCTTCATGCCTAAAAAAAAATAATTTAATGTTATTAATAAATTATATTATATATATATTACATGCAAGCATATAATGATGTATATGTATTTTATATATTATTATTATTATTAAATTTTATTTTAAAATTTCAATTCATTCATTTTTTAATTTAAACTTGCATATAACCATAAAATATATATTAATATCTAATTTAAACTATTTTTAAAATCAAAAGAAGGGTATAATTATAACAAAATTTTTATAAAATTAACCACTAATCACCGGTATAGTTGCCTAGGTTTTTGTGCCGAGCTTTATGGTCCATATGGGATTCGAGTTGGGATTGGGTAGTGGTTCCTAGATACATTTGAGTGGGAACGTAATCCCTAACGTAAATGTGGTGAGCCGGGTTCCTGCGTTGATGTGACCCTCCTGGGTCGGGAGTGGTAACAATTATTCTCGAGATATTGGGGAGATGCGTTGACCTTGCCCCTCTTAAGTTAGAACCTTGTCGTGTCGATGTGTCGGTATAGTGGCATGGCCTTTAGAGAGATTGCTCTCTCCCCATGGTAGGGTTGAGCGCTGTGTGGGATTCTCTTGGGTTAGGGCTTGTCGGGTTGTGTTGGTTTATTTTATGTCTTGCATTTGAAAACGTGTTTTTGAACTCTCATTTAGATGATTCATCATCTAATATAGACTATGTCTCTGGGATATTCAAATGTTCCAGGTAAAGGCAGCGGTGCGAAAGGAAAATGGATTGCTGAGAAGTGAGGACGATTAGTGGATAGTTTATAATATATCGTTTTCAATTACGTTGATTATTTTGATGATGTCATGTAAAACGTTGGTTTAGCTTTATGTTATGAATAAAGTGGTTATGGTTATGTTCTATTGAGATTTCGATATAACTTCCGCATTTGAGGTGATTTACCTGTCTTAGTTTATTAACGATTCTAAGTTGATATACTGAGAAGGTGTAACAGAATCATTGGGGAACGATTTTTGTGTTGAGTTTTCGTTGAAAAAAAATATATCACCGGAATCTTACGTTACCTAACGCCCTGGAAGAGTAGGGTGTTACATTAACGATTTGGCTGTTATTGTTAGAATACCTTTTCTTTGTTGATTTACTGCATATTTGCTACCCAGGATATTGTGTGAAACTTTGTGTTTCTTTGATCCTTTTGGTTGCATATTTGTGTTGTGCATTTCGTTTGTAGACATGACTACACATCATTTTGAAATGGGGTTTTCAACGGAAATGGTGATTTTTCTATATATATTTTAACCCATATTAATTTTAAGGGACTTAAGCTTCTTAATGATAAGAGGGTATTGGGAAAGGACTATGTGTTTAACATTCTATTTTGTAACTATTGTGTGCTTGGAAAGCTACATAAATTGTCGTTCTTATCTAATGTGCATAGATCCACAGGGGTCATAGAGTATATTCATTTAGACTTGTGGGGACCAGCCATCATCGATGAATTCTCTAGAAAGGTTTGTGTGTGTCTTCTAAAATATAAATCTGAAACTTTTAAGAGTTTTAAAAATTGAAAAACTCAAGTAGAGAATTAGACAAGTAAAAAGGTGAAATTATTTTAGAACTGATAACGGTATTGAATTTTGCAATGTTAACTTTGATAATTTATGTAAAGAATGTGGCATTACTAGGCATAAGACTGTTTCTTACCTAAATCTCTATGGGGTGGCAGAAAGAATGAATATGAATCTACTTGACAAGGTGAGATGCATGATGATTAGTTCTGGCATACTTAAATCTCTATTGAGTGAAACTATTATGACTGCATGTTATTTGATAAATTTAACTCCATCTGTTGCATTGAACGGTGACACTTCGCATGAAAAATGGCATGGTAAATGTGATGATTACTCTATTCTAAAAACTTTTGGTTGTTCTACTATTTCTCACCAAAATGAGGGAAAACTAGAACCCCAGAGCAAGGAAATGTGTTTTTTCTTGGTTACCTAGAGGGAGTCACATTTATTGAGTAAAAAATGCCTTGTTTAAAATTAGATAGTGAAAAATAGCAAGAGATAAAGAGTGAGAAATCACAAGAGGAGTCAAATAGATTGAGTATCCACATTCCCACTACATCGAGAGAGGTGGAGAGTCAAAGCCAACCCGTATTAGATGAGAGAATAAAGGAAGTTGTAAAAGATCACTCCGTTAACCAACCATCGTTGTCTAACTACCAATCAGCTCGAGATAAAGAAATGAGACCTCACAGATTACCTTAAAGGCTAGAATCCAATTTTGACCTAATCTATGGTAGTTATCAAGAGCTAGCTAATAAGGAGCCAAACACCTATGAGGAAGTCATTAGAAGTGAGTACTTGATGAGGGGTTAATATTTCCTAAATCTTAATGAATTATATCCCCATTTTGACTTTATAATTATGTTTAAAATAAATAATTATTCGTATTACATATTATTACAGGATGAAGCAAGGAAGTTGACTTCTACAATTAATTAGGGGCATAAATCGAAGGCGTTGGATTACCCATTAGTGTTGCTCAAAATCATGGGCCAACTATGGAGTCTAGGGGATATTTCAAGTGCACTTGGTCAATTATCAAGTAGAATCCAACATAAAAAAGGTCCAAGACCAAGCAAAGGCCCAAGACCAATCAAAGGCCCAACAAAGCCCAATTCGTAGAAGACTTTTCTTTATTTTGTATTTTTTTACCACCTAAAGTCTTTTGTATTTTTATGAGAAGTACACCACCTAAAGTCTTTTGTATTTTTTGTTTTTTACTTAATTTTATTCCATTAGTTAGGTGAATGTTTTGTTGAATAATTGTGTGACTTGTAATGCATCTTGTGGGCTATAAATAGCTCACTTTGGTGCATTTGTGAGGGGATGGTTATTACTTGAATCAAAATTTAGTTTTATTCTTAGAGTTTCCCTTAGAGAATTGCTCTTATTCTCTCTCTTGTAATCTTACTTTCTTTCTTTCTTCTTTAAAATTCTAATGTCATTTATTGTTACTTTATTATCCATCGCCTAAATGGCTGGTTAATTTCTGCCTTTAAATTTCTGCAATTTTAATTCTTGTCTTTCAATTATCCACCGCCTAAATGGCCGGTTAGTTTCTGTTATTTCAATTCTTGTCATTTAAATTCTGTTATTTAAATTATGCCATTTAAATTCTTGTTAATTAACTTTTAAATGGAAATGAGTAGCTACACCTAATCTTGGGTTAAGGCAAGGACAATGTCCAACGCCAATGATTCCCAAAGAAAGTTGCGCTTAAAATGAGTATCATTAATTTAAATTTCAGTACGAGTGAGTTTTAATTATTGGAAAATCACTAGGTTTGGATTGGAGCGTAAACCTAACTTAGAGCTTTCATGTCACCCATGAGAGTTACTAGAACTGGAAACGCTATCATACCCAAACCTGGATGATTAATTTAGTTGTTTTGTATATTAATTGTAATTAGATTTATGGTAGTTGCTTAAATTAGAATCTCGCATATCATGTATGGGGATTGCTTAGACTAGAACTATCATCATCTCTAATTGCATTTAGTAACAAACCCTCATATCTGAAATTAAATTAATGTTACTAACCTTGTTTACTAAAATTTGGAAATCAATGGGTTGGTGCTGAAATTGTCTTAACTCAAGTGCTATCCAATTTAATATCCTCACATTAAACATTTTTTTTTACTTCTATTTTGCTTTATTTTCTAATATTTGTTATAAAAAAAATTCATAAAACAAAATCTTGTTATCAATTCATCTAAATGCGTGTGCGTGTGTGTGACATTCTTTTGTTTTTGCCATAAATAAATCTCTCAGTGGACGACCTGGATTCATCCAAAAAATATAAATTTAAATTTAGACTACAACTGCACTTGTACACTGACGAGTATAAATCTCTCATCTAAATAAAAATATATATATATATAAAATTTTTATTTGTTTTGTTTTGTGTTTTAATTGCAGGGTGAGAGAGCAGCCAGTACTCTAAGGAGTGGGTAGAAATAATGAAAAATGAGATAAGTTCCCTCTCTAAAAACTAGATTTTGGAGTTAGTGTCTAAACCTAAAGACAAATCCATTGTAGGTTGCAAATGATTTATGAGGTTAAGGAAGGTACGAGCAAGAGTGAACTTATAAGATTTAAGACTAGATTACTAGTCAAGGGGTTTACACATAATGAAGGAGTTGACTATAATGAAATCTTCTCTCCTGTTGTTAAATATACTACTATATGTGTCATGCTTGCATTGATTGCATATTTTGACTGGGAACTTGAACAACTTGATGTGAAAATTATTTTTTTGCATGGTGATCTGGATGAAAAGATTTATATGTTTCAACCTAAAGGTTTTGAAAATAAAGGGAAACTTGACTTTGTGTGCTTCTTGAAATTTTTTTTGTATGGTTTGAAACAATCTCTCAGATAATGGTACAAACGTTTCGATTCTTTTGTGCATTCAATTGTGTAACATCTTGGTATTTTAGGAAAAATAATAATGTATAATTTTGAGTACTAGAAATAATTTAGTGAGGATTTATGATTTTAAGGAATTTAAAGGAAGGCAATAAATTTATTGTATTTTTGAATGGAGAAGTGATTGAAAGTTTGTGAAATTTTCAGGACTCAAATTATCATTAACTGTTTGAGGTGAATAAAATATTATAATAATGATAGATGTATAACAAATAATATATATATAATAAAATAATGGAACAATGAAGTAAGGAACGTAAAAGCTTATGAGCAAATACTATATATAAAATATATTTACGTAATATAGAAAAATGTAGTAGGGTGTTTAGCATAGTTTGTTTATTATTTGTTATATAATGTTAATGTTAAATATAATAATTGAAATTGAAGTGAGAGATTGAAATTGAGATTTGAGGAGGGCTGGTATGCATGGTTTGTATATATGTATGTAATATATATATCCTATGTTACCATATAATAGTATGGAAAGGTCAAATATTGTGACTAGGGAAAAATATGATATAATACATGTTACACTAACATAGAAGTTATGGTGCTATATATAAGTACATGGGAAGAGAGGGCAAGAAAGAAAGTGGCAGAATATTCCAGCCCACTTCTTTTACCTCCTCAAATTGAAATGTTTTGTAATTAAGCAAAAAGTGTGATGATTACTCTTTGGAGATGAGATTAGAAATTGTAGTTGAAATTGATTTTGGAAAACTTGGCAGATAAAATTGGATATAAATAAAGGAAAGGCAAACATAGTTAAAGGATTGGGAATGACGCTAGCAGGGCAACGAAGGAAAAATTAGCTAGCAAGGCAAGGAAGGAAAAATTGAGATAGAAAGTGAGTGAAAATCTCACAGCGAGTGTCAGGGGCTCAGAGTTGTGACGTTGGCTTTCTGAATAATTTTAGCAGTGTAAAGGGCGTTATCTCAGGTAAGTTTTCTTCCCCTTTTACTTCCAAAGGCAACTTCTTACCCCATTATATTTTATGTGGTAAATCCTTGCTCCTTTTCTTTTTTGTGACGTGATTTATTCTCTTACAAGCCAATAATCTTAATTTATTTAATGGTGGAGACGTCCAATCGGACCATGGTTGAGGGGTAGTTGTATTTTTCTCTACATCTTACTCACTAGCCGAGAAAGGCTTGTATCACCATTTGTTTTCTTGTGGAATAATGTTGAACCTGGTTGGGTTAGGTTCTAGAAGAGAGATTATATGGTGGTTTTGGGACTTAAGCCTCTTGTATGTGAATTTAATGTTTATTTAATTAATGTCTTATGCTGACAGTATGTGTTGGGATTCGAGAATTGCATCAATGGGGGGCCACATTCCATGAATGCTTAGACTCATGCATTTTAGAATGAATAGGTGCACGAGCATTGTATTGAATATGTATTACTATGTGGGTGAAGCATAGCTTGATGCCTAATTTATGGGGGCATTGTATCACGTTTATACTTATAACACCATGCATTTTTATGTGCTACATTGCATGGCTCTATTGCGCAGTAACTCGAACTTCTTGATGTACATCTTTCAGACGGGAGTACCAATCTGAGGCTATTATCACGGATAGGAGGATCGTACCATTTCAAGCGAGAGAATCACTTACCTAAGGTTAGCATTACACTCAGAAGTATCGTTCTGTTTTAGGCGGGAGTACCGACTTGAGGTTGTAGCGATTCATGGTTTCATGCCTGCAAGTTCATGGCATCGGCATGTTTGTTAAGGACTTGGGTGCCAGTGTCTTTTATGTGGGTCCCAATGACCACTAAATGCATATTTAATTATGTGGTTTATTCATGACTTGTGGTTCATGGTCTTGGTATGTTGTTGTTAGTTATACACATGGCGTGTGGGTGGTTTGGGTTACACCTTTAGTTATATTATCCTTGTTTCTTGTTATACTTGCTGAGTCTTATGACTCACTCTTGTTTTAACATCATTCCAAGCGAAGGAAATGCCAAGGTCGCAGGCGAGGGTGGCAGCGAGTAAGCTGGTCGGGTAGTACAATGTACAAGGCAGTTCTAGTTGTTCGAGTCCTGTGGTGTCTAGAGTCTCTGGGAGTGCCAGGGTTTGTTTTGTTTTTCTTTTGAGTTGGATCGACACTAATTTTGTAAATATATAAACTATGTAACCATGGTAGAAGTGGTTGGCCATGTATGCATGCATGCGTTTTGCAGTTTTGCTTTCGATGTGCCAGGCTTCATTTATGCTTGTGAAATAGATGTTTTATTTAAGCCTATTTTTGTGCCATTACACGGTGACCTTCTCACGGATCTTCTGTGCTTGCGGGGGTTCCATGAGGCGAGCCATTACAAATTGATTTCTAAAAAAGTAAATTTAATTATATGTTGATGGCATGCTAGCTCTTGATTGGTCCTAACATGAAGATGATTAATGGCATATATAAAAAAGGCTTTAAGTAGTGAATTTGATATGAAAGAGCTGGGAATTGCTAGAAGAATTTTAGGTATGAAAATTGAAAGAGATAGATCAAATTCATTATTATTTTTGCATCAATCATCTTATGTGTTAAAATTTTTAAAAGATTTGGCATGCATGATTGCAAACCTGTTTTGTTACCACTTGCAAATCATTTTATTTTGTCTAAAGATCAATCTCCTGCTAATGAAGAAGAAGAGAAATATATGAGTAGAATTTCATATTCTAATGTTATTGGATCTGTGATGTAGTTAATGGTTTATGCTAGACTAAACCTAGCTTACGCTATTAGCACTCTTAGTAGGTTTATGACAAATCATGGTCCCAATCATTGGGAAGATTTGAAATTGCTGCTTAAATATCTAAGGGGTACTTATAATGTTGGCTTAGTTTATAAACATTATACTGATAGTGTGAAACTTAAGAGTTTTACTGATTTCGATTATGCGAGCGATAGAGATAATAGGAAATCTAATCTTCCTATGTGTTCATTTTGTGTGATTCTTGCATTAGTTGGAAGTCTCAACTCCAACATATCATTGTTCTCTCTACCACCGAATCTAAATATATTGTGTCTACGAAAACTATCAAAAAAGCTTTGTCGTTTAAAGGTTTACTTAATAAACTATGCGTTTTATGTGACAATGCGACTGTTTATTCAGATAGTCAATCTGCAATCCATTTGTGTAAGAACCATGTTTTTCACAAACACACTAAGGACATTGATGTTAGACTGCACTTTATACGTGATATTATGTCTCAAGATATTATTAGACTTGAGAAAGTGCTTTTAGAATATAATCCCTCATATATGGGAATTAAAGTGCTCCCAGCGAAATTTAGAAGTTGTCTTGCTCTTCTAAATATTGGTAAAGATATATAAAATTTCCAAATCGCTTGGTATGTTTATTGTTCGTCATTTATGCATGTTTTCTTGTGTGCTAGCTTTATTAGGAATCAAAGTGGAGATTTGTTGGTTTAGTGTTTCTTAATAAAGCCCAATGTGATGACGATTACATTGAGTAGTTTTATTTTTATTTTTTTTAAAAATAATAACTATAGATAAAAATAAAGCATCTGTACAGAATACAAACTACGACATACCCCAGTTTACATGATCATGTAAGTGAAGCACACACTCAAGATCAAAACAAGACTTGGTTTAGTGTTTCCTAATAAAGCCCAATGTGGTGTCGATTACATTGAGTAGTTTTATTTTTATTTTTTTAAATAAAAATAACTATAGATAAAAATAAAGCATCTGTACAAAATACAAACGAAGATATACCCCAGTTTACATGATCATGTAAGTGAAGCACATACTCAAGATCAAAACAAGACTGTAGTTAAAAACATAGCAAAAGCAACAATGGAGCTACATAAAATGAAAAGTAATGAACAGTTCCAGATGAAATCAACTCTAGATCCAAAGGCTCTTTAACACACGTCTTCCAGATAAACGTGAAGACCAGGGAGAAGCTACGAACTTGAAGGCAAGCATGGAAGTGCCACCTAGCTGGCAAATGTGTACAAAGTGACAAACTAGGACTAGAGGAATGAACCAGTAAGTGTCACTAAGTGATCTTGGGACACATATTAGAACAAACACTTAGGGCCACAACCATCAAATCATAGCCCAACTCAAGAGTTACCATTTTACTATGGAGACACACAGGGGTTTTGCCCGCTCCAAGTTACTAAGTATGCCGATGTACCGTTTGACTATGGAAACTCATAGGGGGTCTGCTCACTCCAAGTTATTAAGTAGACGACTACGTGAGTAGGCAAAAACAAGAGGCTGCAAAGCCACTCTACATGACATCATGTACAAAGTAAAATCTAGCATAAAAAGAAAACGGGTTTTAACAATGGGAAAATCAATCGTTAAAAGTTAATTTCCTGTCGGAATTTTCCTGTCATTGCCCGTCGTTATTCTTTCTGTGGATAAAAGCATTTAATGATGGGAATGATAAACTCGTCACTAATTATATTAATAATTGTATAATTCTTGGCGTTAAAAATAATTATTAGCGACTGAATTATAACCCAATAACGACAATATTTTTCGTCGTTAATAGTGTGAGTAATTAACGACTGTATGATTCTTATCGTTAAAATTTATCTTATAACGACATGATTTATATTTAGTCGTTAATAGTATTTTATTAACCACCAAAATTAATCCCATCGTTAGTTTTTGGTCGTTAATAATTTTTTTTTTGTAGTGTAATATTTTAAAATTCAATGACTAAATAGTAATTGAGAGTAAAATTGAGTGATTATTTGTGTAATTAACCCATTGATCAGTGCTAATATTTTGACTGTTGCACCAGGAATATATATATATATATATTTAATATTTTGTAGAGTTGCACATGATTTTTCCATCCTCTTTGGCGACGGAATCAATGGGTGGCTAATTATGCTTTTCTTCTTTTATGGGGACGAATTTTGTGATCGATGATGTGAAAATTATTTTTTAAATCTAGAAAGATAGAAAGAACAAAAATTATTTTAATTTTAATCTCTAAATAAAATTTTTGCAACAGATTTAGATTTAGCAGTAAGAATGCTTGATACGGGCAGGCAAGAAACAACATAAAATTAAAAATAAATAGGAAACTGTTTTAAGAACTGCAAAAGCAAAACAAAACAATATAGAAGAATGATCTATTGCTTGACGCGGGCAGTGGAGGGTAATTGGATCCCACTCTCCTTGTCGGGCCAGGATATTTCACCAGAACGATGTCAATTTACTTTATGATTTATAGTAAGAAGAGAGAAAAACGATATCGTTTTGTTGACCAACATGCTATCTCAGCTGTCATATATGGTGGGGCATATGCCTGATTAATTGAAAATAAAATTAAAATTTATGAATTAAATTAAAACAAATGTTAAAACTTAGATAAAATTTCCTAAATTCAAGATAAATCAATGGATTGAGCCTTATCATTATTATTGACAGTGGGGACATGTATGTCTGCCAACCAGCCAGTCAAAGAAGCATTGGGTGGACCCTCTGATGGATGCCCTAGTTCTCGGAAGGTTGATTTCTGCTAACTATCACATGATAGAAGAAAGAAATCGAAAGTGTGAAGAACACTTTGACAATTTCGTTTTTGGATTGATCAAAAGTTCTCAAATGAAGGTAGATCAAAGCCTTTTATATTAGGCAGTCCCTGACCCTCTGGATACTAAGTACGTGAATGCTGAGAATGTAACTTAAGCATCTACATGAATGCTGGCAATAAAACAATACATCAATGCTGGAAATAAAGAGAACAATTAAAGGAAACAATTATGTATCTAATAAAGGAGCTAGATCAAGTGAACTGACTTGGCTCTTGGTCTCCATCTGATAGGCTGGACGACATGGGCTGATGGGCCTACTGGACTGGGCCTGTGATGGGCCTGGTCTGGTGGGCTTCATCTTGCTGGGTTGGGCTGGCCCTGAGTGGCTGCACTGTAGGTTGAGACTGCAGGTTGATGTTGGGCTAAGGTCCCAGATGGCTCATGTTGGCTTGGCTAGTCCACTGGTTGGTAGGTTGGGGCCTCACTTGGCGCAGCATGCTTGTCATTGTTATCGAGTTGCCTTGAACTCTCGCTAGTTGAGCCAACTCCCGTGCTGTTGTCCGAGCCAGGTATGGACTGAACCTCAAGGGCCGAGACGTGAGATCCCAACACCCTCCCCCTCCCTTCTCTTTTGGTTGAGAATCCTCATCATCTACTACTGCTGCTGCTCTACTACTTCCTTAATCTCCAGCTTACTACCCGCCGCCCGAGCTTCTTCGTCTTGATCTCAATTTCTGCAACCTTTCTCTTCTCCATCTGCCAACCAATATCAGCCCGACATTGAGGCTGTTGTTGTAGAAGATCAAACTTGAAGGATGCAACTAATCCTAAGTACTAGTGTTGATGAACAAGCTTCTTGGTTGTTGAAGCATCTGGATCGTTTCATTGCCAGGCGTTTGGCTTTCTTATGGTACTTCAGATCAGAGGCAAGGCGAATTGACCGCCCCTCGATCGTGTTGTCGATATATAGCTGACATTATATTGTCCTTGCTTTTGAACCGTAAGATTGCGTTCCCTTAATTATTTGCGCTAGCTGCGGGGAAGATATATAACTCATTCCATCTCAACACTGGAACTTGGACGCCACTAACTTCTTCCACGAATGTTCATCTTTTCCCTCTCTCTCTCTCCTGCTTGACATTGCAGAGATTGTTGAATGAATAGAGGATTGGTTTGTATGAAATTAAAGTAAGTTGATATTGTTAGTGACAAGATAAGTAGAGTTGACAACAGGGTCAAAAATGAAGGGAATGAGAAGCAGAGTTGTAGCTCTTACTCTAATAATTTCTATTCTTAATTTCTGTGATTTTTAATCTATATTTTCGCACTTTTCCAGAGTCCACATATCTATTAGAGCTTAGATGACTCTAATCTTCTACGATGCATGTCTGCAATTAATAGGGTATAATACCACGAACTACTTTTTACAATGAACCATGCATGCACCTAATAAAGATGAATCATGAACTTAGAAAATTACAAATTTATTAATTCTCACAAATTCCTTCTCTTAAAATTTGTAATATTCCGCAACTTTTTGAACTTTTCAAACTTCTCATAAGTTACTGTCCTGGTGAGCATATCTGCAGATTCATCATGAGTGTTTATGAATTCTAGCTTGACTTCTTTATTCACCAAATCACGAATGAAGTGATGACGAATTTCAATGTTCTTGCTTCCTGCATGAAAAATTAGATTCTTGGTTATGGCGATTGCTAGCATATTCTAAAAAAATTTTCAAAATATTTTTAGACATTTTTACTTTCACCCAATTCACTCCCCTCTTGGGTATGTGATACCATATATTACTATACTATACTAAATTTCCAACATTAGACACACAAGAAAAATAATCTCGAATATTTTCAAACCCCTTCATCTCCATGTTATCAAAACTTTTCGATAATGGTTGCAATTTAACATGAATAACTTTTTCATTGCTTAGGAATTCCCATTTTAAAGTGTTCTAGTCTTATTTTGATTCGATGATGCCAAATATCCAAGGAAAGATAGACTTGCTTACCCTTGATGTAAGTATTGCAATGCAAGTGCATCCTTCTTCAAATTGTCCTTTAGGAATTAGGATGTTCTGTTGTGCATGGCTGGAAAAGGCTTTATGGGTTTAAACCAAACTCTAGATGGTTTTGGATTTCAAAAAGCAAAGTCATGAGAAAGCTTTTTAGGAAATCCTAGTTTGATTTGGATTTGGGTTTTGAGACGATAAAGAAAATTGCATCAAATTAATTATTCTGTTTATTGATCAAATTCTTGATAATAATAATTAGAAAATTTTAAATTTCTACCTTAATGATAAGAGGCTTATATTTGGTCCGCTTAATTTGTTGTTATTAATTATAATTCTTAATAATAATAAATTCTATTATTTTAGTGAGAAAAAGTCTTTCAAATCATTTTAGTAACAGATCTTTGCTCGTTTTTTGTTTATTTTTGTTGATCTCATTGATCGTATACACTTGAAAATAAAAATTTATGAAACACAAATATAAGAAAACTTGTTTATATCTCTAACACATTTCTAGTATAAAACAATACATACTCTTAAGTTAAATGACAATTTTGTTCAAGGCTCAAACTGTTGGAAATTGCAATTCAATAGAGTAGTCACGTACTCAAACAGTTATTCCCAAATGATTTAATAACAGCAATAATAATCCAATTGTTGCAAAGCCAGCAAACAATGGCAACAGCAATATGTAAATAACCAGCAACAGGATATAGCACAAACTTAATCGCAGGAAGGATGGAGAACAGAATGCAAACCTAGTTATCGACGTCTACAATTGTAATGAGAATAAAGGAAGACCGAGGCACGCGAAAGGCGTTGACCTGAAGACAGTGACGCCCTGCTCCGATCATTAGCAGGCTCCGGCGACTACCAACGGGATACAACGGTCTATTTCGAAGGGACGACAACCTCGACCGATCGGATCTGGCAGAACTCGAGGGACTTGCTCTTTGTACGAAAAGACGCTTAGGGAAGGAGAATATTGCGCTTCGATGATCGAAGAGCGAGGCTCGACCGGCCTTTTATAGGCTGAGTCGAGACACCGAAGAGATTCCGCATTGACGCTCGCATTGAAGACAGGCTTCAATGACCCGACCGGACAGACGATGACGGCTGCACGCGGGCGGGCCAAGGGGTTCGCCCACTCACAAAATCTGGGTGCCCCTTAGGGCCCAAACCCAAGTGTGAGGGAGGAGTATAAATACTCACTCTCACCACTTTACACAACCAATGTGGGACAACCACCCGTACACATTTACACTCACACACTAGGAAAAACAACAATCCCCCACATGAATGTAAGTGTGTTAAACCAAGCAGACCGACACGACACCACAGAGAGCAAACAACAATTATGCATTAGGGAAAGTGTCTTTTGGACTTGAACGTCCCGTAGTGAGTATCTGTTGAACTTACCGAAGAAGTAGTAAGCCCACCTCTTGAACTATCCTCCTAGTGGTAAATCAAGACAACAGATATCACACACAATGCATCTTATACCTTCGAGTTCTATACGATTGTGTCCATTTTGGTCATAGACAGTATCCTGAATTCATGAGAGCTTTAGAGAACCCAAGCCTTTAGAACAGTTCTCATAGAAGCGACCCACTTCTACTTTCACATAGGTAATCATTGATTAAGAGCACTCTGTTAATACTCCTTTTACAAAAGATACCAATATTACCTGAACCA
Source organism: Diospyros lotus (assembly GCF_014633365.1). Classification (NCBI taxonomy): domain Eukaryota; kingdom Viridiplantae; phylum Streptophyta; class Magnoliopsida; order Ericales; family Ebenaceae; genus Diospyros; species Diospyros lotus. The sequence continues at coordinate 30,590,392 of NC_068344.1, forward strand.
TCAACAGAATACACACTCTTATTACTAGGAATTGGGGAGGAACTATAAGTTCCTTAGTGTGCGGACTATGAATTATCCCTGCCAGTTTGCCTATTTAACCCAGATCTTGGGATCTCCAGTCAACTGGGTTAGGTTACTACCGGTTAATTCATTTCACAGGCTTTAACCCCATTCCCTTCGATGTAGAAGTGACTTGGTTCCTCGTCACTCCTTTTGTCAAAGGATCTGCCAAATTTTCCTTCGACTTTACATAATCAATGGAAATTATTCCATTGGTAAGCAACCGCCTTACAGAATTATGTCTGCGCCTTATGTGTCTCGACTTCCCATTGTAGACATTATTTTTAGCTCGCATTGACGCAGCTAAGTTGTCACAATAAACACATATCGCGTTTACAGGCTTAGGCCACAGAGGAATGTCTTCAAGGAAATTTTGAAGCCATTCTGCTTCTTCTCTTGCTTTATCCAGAGCGATAAACTCTGACTCCATAGTAGACTGTGCAATGCACGTTTGCTTCGAAGACTTCCACGATATAGCGGCTCCACCTAAGGTAAACACATACCCACTGGTCTATTTAGTCTCCATGCTATCTGAGATCCAATTAGCATCACTAAACCCTTCCAGTACAGGTGGATACCTCGTGTAATGCAACCCATACTCTAACGTGTACTTCAAGTACTTGAGTATCCTGACCAGAGCATCCCAACCGTCACGTCCAGGATTGCTCTTGTATCTTGCCAACCTTCCTATCGAGTAGGCAATATCGGGTTTTGTACAATTCATGATGTACATCAAACTTCTGATGACCCTAGCATACTCCAAAGGAGACACACCTTCACATTTGTTCTTCTTTAGTTTAGAATTTGGATCAAATGGAGTAACTGCGGGCTTACTCTCGAAATGACCAAATCTACGCAACACTTTCTCAATATAGTGTGATTGAGAAGGTATATACCCTTCGGTATTCTTTGTTATTCGAATTCCAAGAATGACATCAGCAAGACTCAGGTCTTTCATATCAAAATTGGAATGTAACATCCCTTTTGTGGAGTCTATGACACTTCTATTAGTGCCCATTATCAGCATATCATCCATATACAGGCACACAACGACACACTCATGATTTATGGTTTTAACATAAACACATTTATCACACTCATTTATCTTGAACCCATTTGCAAGCATAGTGTGATCAAACTTCTCATGCCATTGCTTTGACGCTTGTTCAGTCCATAAAGGGATTTTATAAGTTTGCACACTTTCTTTTCATGTCCCTTTACGACAAACCCTTCGGGTTGTTCCATATAAACTTCTTCGTCTAAATCTCCATTAAAAAATGCAGTCTTTACATCCATTTGGTGGATTTCCAAATTATGTAATGTTGCAATCACAATCAACACCCTTATAGATGTGATTCTAGTTACTGGAGAATAAGTATCGAAGAAGTCTTATCCTTCCTTTTGGCGATAACCTTTAGCTACCAGACGGGCCTTGTACTTATCAATAGTACCGTCAGCCTTTAGTTTCTTCTTAAATATTCATTTGCACCCAATTGGCTTACTTCCCGGAGGCAAGTTAACCAACACCCATGTCTGGTTTTGCATAATGGACTCCATCTCACTATTGATGGTCTCCTTCCAATACAGAGCATCTGACGATGTCATTGCCTCATTAAAAGTTTGAGGCTCATCTTCTACCATATAGGTTAGAAAATCTGGTCCAAAGGAAGTAGCTTTCTTAGCTTTTTTACTCCTTCTAGGTTCAACCTCGGTCTCCTGACCAACTTGACCCTCAGAAGAGCTCGTCTCATACTTCCTCTTAGAACCACCATCACTGTGTCTTTCTTCCTTAAAAGGGAAAATGTTCTCAAAGAACTCAACTTCTATAGATTCCATTATGGTGTTATTATTAATATCAGGAATTTCTGATTTTATCACTAGGAACCTATAGGCAACACTGTGCAGTGCATAGCCAATAAAGACACAATCAATTGTTTTTGGTCCAAGTTTGATCCCTTAGGTAAGGGAACTTGCACCTTAGCCAAACACCCCCACACTTTGAGGATTTTATACGAGGGTCTTACCATTCCATAATTCATAAGGAGATTTTTCAGTCTTCTTATGTGGAATTCGATTCAAAACTAAGTTTGTTGTAAGCAACGCCTCCCCCCACAAGTTGTGGGGTAAACCTGAACTGTTGAGCATGCAATTAATCATGTCCTTCAACGTTCGATTTTTTCTTTCGGTTACACCGTTTTGTTGTGGTGTATACAGTGCTGTGGTTTGATGGATTATGCCATTAACCTCACAAAACTCAGAGAGAGACGTTGATTCATATTCACCATCTCTATTTGACCTCAGCACCTTCACCTTCTTTCCTAGTTGATTTTCAACTTCTGCCTTGTATGTCTTGAAGACATCTAAGGTCTCGTCTTTACTGTGTAATAGATACACAACAGTATTTGCTACAATCATCTATAAATGTGACAAAGTACTTCTTCCCACCTCTAGTTGGAGTACTTTTCATGTCACATAGATCACTATGAATTAAATCGAGTAACTTACTGTTTCTTTTCACAGACGGAAACGGCTTCCTTGTGAACTTTGACTCGACACAAACTTCACATTTATGTCCTTTGTCAATACTGAAGTTAGGCAACAGTCCTAAGTTTACCATTCTTTGAAGAAAGTGATAATTGACGTGCCCTAACCTCGAGTGCCACATATCACACAACTCAATAGAATAAGCAAAAGCCTTGTTCTTATTCTCATTACTTTTGGGAACTTGGGCTAGTATATTAAGTTTGAACATACCATCAAGTAAATAACCCCGTCCCACATACATACCCCCCTTAGTAAGAGTGAACTTGTCTGACTCAAACACCAGTTTGAACCCATTCTTATTCAGCAGGGTACCAGACACCAAGTTCTTCCAGATTTTCGGCACGTGGCACACATCATTGAGGGTAAGTATCTTCCCAGGGGTCCACTTCAACAGGACCTTGCCTTTTCCGACCACAGGAGACGCAGAGGTATTCCCCATGTACAGCTCTCAGAGCTGTCAGTACTTTCATATGTGGCGAACAGAGCCCTGTCACTGCAGATGTGCTTAGTAGCACCAATGTCTATCCACCAGCCCTTGGAATTCGACACCATGCAGACATTTGTGACAACCGCTATCATGTCGACATCTTCTTCCATCATGTTGGCCTGATTGTTCTTGCACTGGTTGTTCCCAGAGCTCTGTACCTTCTTGTGACGGCAGTCAATGGCCTTATGGCCCGTCTTGCCGCACACCCAGCAGCTCCCTTGGATGCGCTTGGTGAGGGTCTTATTCTTAGGACCCATGTTCACGTTCTTCTTCTTGCCTTGTTGTTTCTTGGGCTGAGGTTTAGAAGCTTCAACCACATTGGCCCTTGCTTCCAGCCTGAGTGGAGCTTTATCTCCCTTCCGGTTGTCTTCTTCAATGCGGAGTTTGACAGCCAGATCCTCCATGGACAGCTCTTTTCGCTTGTGCTTGAGGTAGTTCTTGAAGTCTTTCCACGAGGGTGGTAACTTCTCAATCACTGCGGCAACTTGGAATGATTCATTTATAACCAATCCCTCACTCAGTAAGTCACTGAAGAGCACTTGCAGTTCTTCCAACTGGTTGACGACCAACTTGGAGTCAACCATCTTATAGTCAAGAAATTTCCCCATGAGGAATTTCTTTGTTCCAATATTCTCTAGTTTGTACTTCTTATCCAGAGCATCCCACAGTTCCTTGGCTGTCGGGTAGGCAGTACAATATACATTGTACAGGGAGTCCATCAAGGCACTTAGGATGTAGTTCCGGCACAAGAACTTCGTATGCATCCATGCTTCCTTGGCAGCTACTTTCTCTGCAGTTGCATTCTCCGGGGTGACTGGGCATGCTTCCTTCAGGATATGCGCCAGGTTCAGAGTGGTCAGTTAAAAGACCATCTTTTGTTGCCATCTCTTAAAGTCCTCCCCATTGAACTGTTGTGGCTTCTCAACATGAGTTGCTGGTTTGGAAACAACAGGTCCAACGGCAGCGGCTGGAATGGTAGCAGAGCCCGATGCAGGGGCCATAGGTACGTTGGTGTTGGGGGCATCCATTTTAGTTAGGGAATTTCAATTACTTTCCTTTACTCACTGTCTTCAGATTGTTGGAAATTGCAATTCAATAGAGTAGTCACGTACTCAAACAGTTATTCCCAAATGACTTGATAACAACAATAATAATCCAATTGTTGCAAAGCCAACAAACAATGGCAACAACAATATGTAAATAACCAGCAACAGGATATAGCACAAACTTAGTCGCAGGAAGGATGGAGAACAGAACACAAACCTAGTTATCGACGTCCACAACTGTAATGAGAATAAAAGAAGACCGAGGCACGCGAAAGGCGCTGACCTGAAGACAATGACGCCCTGCTCTGGTCACTAGCAGGCTCCGGCGACTGCTAACGGAATACAACAGTCTACTCCGAAGGGACGACAACCTCGACCGATCGCATCTGGCAGAACTCGAGGGACTTGTTCTCTGTGCGAAAAGACGCTTAGGGAAGGAGAATATTGGGCTTCGATGACCGAAGAGCAAGGCACGACCGACCTTTTATAGGCTGAGTCGAGACATCGAAGAGATTCCGCATTGAAGACAGGCTTCAATGCCCGTCGCTTGGGGAAGATGAAGCAGCAACCAGACATAAAGAGGAAACACCACTTATAGAAGAAGCAAAATAAATAAAAAGAAAATATATTTATTATTTTCTTTATATAAAAAATATATCTTTATGACCCGACCAGACGGCGGCGGCTGCGCACGCGTGGGCCAAGGGGTTTGCCCGCCCACAAAATCTAGGTGCCCCTTAGGGCCCAAACCCAAGTCTGAGGGAAGAGTATAAATACCCACTCTCACCACTTTACCCAACCAATGTAGGACAACCACCCATACACACTTACACTCACACACAAGGAAAAACAACACAAACTTCACAAACCTTGACTCATGCTTTTTTAAGAAAAAAAAAACTAAATTAGTGACAATGATAAGGTCATGAAATTAAATTATTAAAATAAAAAGAGAATAGTACAAACAATGACAATAGCACCCCCCTGATGAGGAGTTAATATTTCCTAAATCTTAATAAATTATATTCTCATTTTGACTTTATAATTATGTTTAAAATAAATAATTATTTGCTTTACATTTCATTACAGGATGAAGTAAGGAAGCTGACTTCTACAATTAATTAGGGGCATAAATCGAAGACGTTGGATTACCCATTATTGTTGCTCAAATTCATGGGCAAACTATGGAGTCTAAAGGATGTTTCAAGTGCACTTGGCCCAATTATCAAATAGAATCCAACATAAGAAAGGCTCAAGACCAATCAAAAGCTCAAGACCAACCAAAGGCCCAAGACCAATCAAAGGCCCAACAAAGCCCAATTTGTAGAAGACTTTTCTTTGTTTTGTATTTTTATAAGTGTTTTACCACCTAAAGTCTTTCGTATTTTTTGTCTTTTACCTAATTTTCTTCCACTAGTTAGGTGAATGTTTTGTGAGTGCTCATTAGATATAATTATGTTTAGTTGAATAATTGTGTGGCTTGTATTGCATCTTGTAGGCTATAAATAGGTCACTTTGGTGCATTTGTGAGAAGGTTGTTATTACTTGAATCAAAGTTTAGTTTTGTTCTTAGAGTTTCTCTTAGAGAATTGCTCTTATTCTCTCTCTTATTTTCTCTTGTAATATTACTTCCTTTCTTTCTTTTTTTAAATTCTTATGTCATTTATTGTTACTTTATTATCCACCGCCTAAATGGCCGGTTAATTTCTGCCTTTAAATTTCTGCAATTTTAATTCTTGTCTTTTAATTATCCACCGCCTAAATGACCGGTTAGTTTCTGCTATTTTAATTCTTGTCATTTAAAATTCTGTTATTTAAATTACACCATTTAAATTCTTGTCAATTAACTTTTAAATGGAAATGAGTAGCTAAATCTAATATTGGATTAAGGCAATGACAGTGTCCAACGCCAATGATTCCCAAAGAAAGCTGCGCTTTAAATGAGTAACATTAATTTAAATTTCAGTATGAGTGAGTTTTAATTATTGGGAAATCACTAGGTTTGGATTGGAGCGTAAGCCTAACTTAGAGCTTTCATGTCACACATGGGAGTTACTAGAACTAGAAACGCTATCATACCCAAACCCGAATGATTAATTTAGTTGTTTTGTATATTAATTGTAATTGAATTTATGGTAGTTGCTTAAATTAGAATCCCGCATATCATGTATGGGGATTGCTTAAACTAAAACTATCATCATCTCTAATTGCATTTAGTAACAAACTCTCATATCTGAAATTAAATTAATGTTACTAACCTTGTTTGCTAAAATTTGAAAATCAATGGGTTGGTGCTGAAATTGTCTTAAATCAAATGCTATCCAATTTTATATTCTCACATTAAGCATTTATTTCAACTTCTACCTTGCTTTATTTTCTAGTATTTGTTATCTAAAAAAATCATAAAAAAATCTTGTTACCAATCCATCTAAATGCGTGTGGGTGTGTGTGACATTCTTTTTCTTTTGCTATAAATAAATCTCTCAGTGGACGATCTGGACTCATCCAGAAAATATAAATTTAAATTTGGACTACAACTACACTCGTACACTAACGAGTATAAACCTCTCACCTAAATAAAGAAAAAAAATAAAATTTTTATTATGTTTTGTTTTGTGTTTTAATTGCAGGGTGGGAGAGCAGCCCCCCTCCCACATTCGATTCAGTTGTTCGATGTAATTTCCTAACCGTATAGCTAAGATTTTTTTATAAGACTATGCTATTCGCATCCATTGAATTATATTTTGAGCTATATAATGTATCATAAATACTAAAAATATTTCTCGCATCTCATCATCTCGCCTCACTCAACTTTGGGTGAGAAATATTTTAGTCATGCGCCTCATCGTCTCACCTTGCTGCCTTAGATGAGGAATTTTTTAAGTATTTTAATTATATTATATACTCTAAAGTATAAATTATGATGTACTAATAACATTTTTCTTTTATATATATATATATATATGTAAGTCTACTAATAGAATTCACGTTGCACACTTGATTATTGGGAATTGAAAAGCTTTTATTAGGTTATCTTTAAGAATATTTTTTATCTCATTTTTTATTATATTATAAATAATTCACTTTTTATTTTAATTTTGTCTTAAAAATTGTGTATATTTCAACAATCATTTATATTTTCTTCTCTATTTGACTCCTTATTTTATTTATTTATTAATAAATTTTATTTCTATTTATTTTAATATACACATAATTAATAATTAAATATATAAATTAATAATTAGATACAAACATACACAAAATCAATAATCAAATACACATATACACAAAATAAATAATCAAATACACAATATCACTTATTCAATAAAAACTAAATACAAAAAAAATTCCAAAATCACAAACCAAGCTGATGTGCTCATCGTCGTCACTGAAGAAGACATCTTCACCACTGCTGGTTGTTGTCATCGTCGAATCTGGTGTCTACAACTCATCTGCCTTTACCGACCGATTTCGTCTTCGCCTTCTCCTGAAACTCGTTTTTTTCGATTGATTCAGTCTTCACGTATTTGGTCGGCCTCTTCCTACGTTGATGGTTGTTGTGGTGTTAGAGATGACGGTATTGTTCTTAAAGATTTTGATCACCACAGTTGGTGACCCATTTCAACTTCTCCAGAAATAAAAAACCAAAATCCGTCTCAAATTTTGCAAAGAGTATTTTTGCAACGGACTAAAATCCGTCTCAAACCAAAAATTTGTCTCTAAATCCATCTCTAAATAACTATTTTCTTGTAATAAAATTTGGCGATGGTAAAAGCTATTGAGCGTGATTTTGGGGTTGGTTCCCTAAATTTTGGCAATGATGATTTATTTAGCAACCTATTAAAGATAGCCTTATGAATTGAAACTTAAAAATGTAAAGGTCAACATTTTATAGTATTTATAAAGTTGTAAGTTCCAATTTTTTCACACATTTAAAATTTAAGATAATTCTAAAAACTATCTTGATGTTTGAGCAAATACTAATACTATACTGTAATTTTTTTAATACTATTAGTTAATCTCAACTAAATTTTTTGAAATGAACAAAATAATCTTACATTTAAAAACTTCTTTTGATTTCTCATTTCTCTCTCTCTTGATCTCCCGGCAACAGTAGGAATCCCCCTTATTTCTACTAACAATATTAGTTCATGATAATAGCGAACCCTCATCTTTAGTGACAATGTTAACATATTCTTTAACATCCTTCTTTTTCTTCTTATTTCGATTGGTAAAAAGGTGATGTGAGCGATGTAAGAGTATATTTTTTTTTCTCATTTTTTTTATCTTTCTTTCACTATAAAAAATCAGCGTTTTAGCGATGAAAAATTCCGTCACTAAATTTTTTAGCGACGAATTTAGTGACGGCTACCTTTCCGTCACTAAAAAAGACGTCGCTGAAATTTAGCGATGGGTATTTTTAAGTGACGGAATCAGCGATGGGGGTTGCATCCGTTGCTGATTAGCGACAGATTTAGAGACAGGGTTGACATGTCGTTAAATTTGAATTATTTTATTTAAATTTTTTTTAGTTATTAGTGATGGGGTTGAGCCCGTCGTTAAATTTTAATTTTTTATTTTAGTTTTTTTTTTTTTAGGGACGAGGTTTAGCCCGTCGCTAAATTTAGACTTTTTTTATTTATTTATTTTTTAGTTTTTAGTGACGGGTGTGAGCTCGTCGCTAAATTTTAATTTTTTATTTAATTTTTAGCGACGGGTTTGACCCCGTTGCTAAATTTTAATTTTTTTTTATCTTTTAGCGACAAGTGTGAGCCCGTTGCTAAATTTAAATTATTTTTATTAAATTTTTTTATTTTTTAGCGACGGGACTGACCCCCTCGCTAATTTCGACGCTAAATTAAACCCCAAAATTCATCGCGCACCAGGCCCCAACTTCCCCTCTGTGCGCCACGTGGCAATACTGGATATTACTCCCCAAGCTATTATTCTCAAGCTTTCTATCGGATTCGAACCCCCAACCTCTCAGGACCAAGTTTCGGGTGTGAGCCAACTAATCTGGAAGCCTTCTTGTTTATTGTTATACATAAAATATATTTATAATATTCTCTTTCAAATATTTTAGAACTATATTTATACACCAAAATTTCTTAAAGTTATTTAATAATATTAATTTTAATTTTCTTTCATTATTAATTCAAATAAAACTTTATTAATTATTATATTAGTAGTGAAAAATTATGTTTTTATTTTAATTTTAATTTATAATATTTTTAAAAATTATTAATTTAATTTTTACTAATATTAATGTTAGCAAAAATTATTATGATATGTTTAAATGTAAAATTTTTAATTTTTAATTAATTTTTTTTATTTGTTCAGCACCCAGTCCCTATATTTTGATTTTTTTATTTATTTATTTTTATTTTTTAGTGACGGGAGCACCCGTCGCTAAATTTAAATTTTTTTATTTAATTTTATTTATTTATTTTTTATTTTGTAGCAATAGGGTTGACAAGTCGCTAAACTTTAATTAATTTTTTCATTTTTTTATTTTTTTTAGCGATGGGGTTCTGCCCGTCGCTAAATTTTACTTTATTTATTTATTTTTAGCGATGAGATTGGTCCCATCGCTAAATTTTTATTTTTTTTATTTAATTATTTTTTAGTGACGAAATTTTTCCTGTCGCTAAATTTTAATTAATTAATCAATTTTTTTATTTTTTAGCAACAGGGTTCTTCTTGTCGCTAAATTTTATTTTTTTTATTTAACTATTTTTTAGTGATGGAATTTTTCCTATTGCTAAATTTTAATTAATTAATTAATTATTTTAATTTTTTAGATACGAGGTTTTGCTTGTGGCTAAATTTTAATTTTTTTTATTTATTTGTTTTAATTTTTTAGAGTTAAATTTTATTATTTTTTATTTTTTAGCGACGGGTTGACTCGTTGCTAAATTTGAATTATTTTATTTAATTTTTTTTATTTTTTAGCGACGAGGTTGAGCCGTTGCTAAGTTTGAATTATTTTATTTAATTTTTTAAAATTTTTTATTTTTTAGGGACGGGTTGATTCCATCACTAAATTTTAATTTTTTTATTTAATTTTTTTAATTATTTATCAACGGAAATTCCATCGCTAATTCTGTCACTAAATTTAGTGGCGGAGTTTTCATCGTTAAATTTAAAAAATATATAAAAAAATTAGTGATAAAAAAATTCCGTCGCTAAAATACATTTTTCTTATGGTGCTTTTTTCTCATCTTTGAACCTAAGTATGGGTTGGTTCGAGATGCGCTTTATCGTTCTCTCTTTCATTTCTAAACCTAAACTTTGATTTATTGTTTTTCTTAAACCCAAATCTAAGTTTGAGATGTATAATAAGATGTTCATTTAGGTTTGATTGAAACTTAGAATGGATTTGATAGAAAATGAAAAATGAGAGGAGAGAGAATGAATAATAAAATGATAACTTTACTATCAGGAGAAGTTATTGTTATTTTTTAAATATTAAGGGTAATTTTTGTATTTTTATCAAATTTTAGGGATGCTCTTTGTATTTTATCCAAAAAAAAAAAAAGATAGTGGTTTAAAACTTTTTAATTTTTTTGAAACAAACATCTAAAAAGGAAAAAAGAACAACAAAAATCCTTGTCAAAGTGTCTTGAAATAAAATTGTCAGAGAAGATTCCCAGGCTGCTGCTACGTCTAATGAACGGTTTTGATTTTGCTACTTGTATGCATTCAATCACGCACATGTTGACGCATAGTAGAGAAAATGACAAAAATACCCCTCATTGATCACCCAAATAGTCACCCAAAATTTCACCCTCTTTCTCTCTCTCACCCGTCTGCAAGAACTTGAGTGCGATTTTGTTCACCCCATTTAACGACGATTAAAATAATCCATGTGAAAAGCTAATGACCTCTTCTCTATCTACTTTCCTCTTCTTCTCAGCCTTCTTCTTTTCTGTATTCTCTCTCCCTTTTTTCCTGTTCTTCTCTAGCTAGCCTCATGCTACCACTGCCTTTCATGCGTCGACCACCTTACCTTGTCGTTACATCCTCACCTTGCTAACTACAAGGCAACGATGAGAAGAAGGCGATGAAAGGGTCGACGATGGGAGGAAAGGGGTGAGAACAAGGGAATGCGACATATATGAGAGAGAGAAAGGGGTGGGTAGAGACCCCCCCCCAAAAAAAAAAGACATTTTTACCCCTCAAACTAACGGGGGGTAAAATTACCCTCGTTAAAGGGGGTGAACAAAATCGCACTCCAATAACCCATCCTCCCAGAGGATCGGACATCTCCACACCCTTCATCTCCCAATGCACCGGTTATCAGACGATGTACATCAATGTACTCTCTCTCTCTCCCTTTGTCTCTAAGAATGTATTGATAGTCACAGATGGAAGTCATTAATCTAAGACGAACTAAGCTCTTGTTTGTTAGGTTTACTTGTTAAAATTATTTGTGAATTATATTGAGTGATACTGGTGCTTTGTCCATAAGCTTCACACATCCACATGTATATTACATCTGCAAAAACTGTGCAAAGCTGTTGGCAGAAGAAAGTTGCTTCTTTAGGAATCATTGTTCTGATCACAGTAGCTCTATCCTGTTCATTGAAATGTATAATAGAGTTGAGCAAGTTCCACACCTCCCCTCCCCCCCCCACCAAAAAAAAAAAAAAAAAAAAAAATCTATTTTCATGAGGTGAGACGGTTGCAGTGGTGAGAGGAAGTTGGTTGTTGTTCATCGGCGGCGATGACAATGAGAGGGATCCAATGGTTGCTAGAGACGAGTGAAGAGAGAGAAAGAGAGTAGGTGTTATGGGTATTTTCGGCTCTACTCCTTATGGGTTGGGCTCGACCCAACAGGTCGGTCTAATCGCATGAAGCCTAGAAGACCCCGAACTGAGTTCGTCGAAGCAAGCTCGCACATTCCTAGAGCCCGAACTCAGATCGCGAGACCAAGTGGGCTTCATACGAACGAGCTCCCAATTACGTTTTGAGCGAGCTTCTAGCGACTCTTGCAGCTCGCTAGCCTAACCGATCATCTCGCATAATGAGAAGGTCAAATGCCAGATAATGTTAATGGGCTAGGAGCCGTCCCAACTGGGCCAACGTGGCCCCATCCTCTTGGCCCATTTCCTCGGTCCATGTCGGTCTCATCCTGGCCCCTAGCAACAACATTATTACAGCCACTTCTAGATTTTTGCGCACCCGCCTTAGATCCAATCCTCATTAATGATGGATCCCATCCACATTAATGAGGGTCTCATCGACACTTTGCCATTGCATGGGCGTCTCTGTCGGCGCTGAATATTCTGTCCCATCACCTACAGATGTATAGCACATGCAGGAGGACATCTCCTCCTCCTATATATCAACGAGTTCTCCTCAGAGCCATGGTATGCTTTTCCTGCCAACTTACTTATACTCTGCATTTCCTTATTCACTTACTTGAGCATCGAAGTATTTTGCAGGGGCCGACCGGCCGACGGATCAATAAACTGAACTAGATAACCTATTTTCTCTCCCTCTCGGATCCATTACACTAGTGCGGGTCGACGAATCAAGGTCGACCAATTCTGAACGTCAACATTTTGGTGCCATCTGTGGGAAACCCTAGGCCCTAACCCTAACCCTAACCACCCTCTGTCACCCCTGAGATGGTTCGCGCCCATGAGTGCCACCACACTTAGTGGGGGAAGGCTGGAGGTGGTGCTGTAAGCACCAGTTCTCGATCCCACATCAAGTTGCCTAGAGGGCAACCACTAAGGGGCTTATAAGTGCGTGGAACTCCTGGTCGTTGAAGGGCAAGAGCTAAGAGCTGATCATGGTTGTGGCCCACGATAATGACACGATATGTGTAATACCCCAAGAGCCCAGAGGAGGGTAGTATATAGCGAGAATAAGTAAGGAATAAAACAAAACCAGCTAGATATTTTTTGGGCTGAATGCAGGTAATGAACTCCCCAGTTAAGCGTGCTTGGGTTAGGGAAGCCCAAGGATAGGTGACTCCTGTAAGACCCGGGAATAATTTGAGAATAAAAATGATATTTGATAAAGGGCATAAATGGAATTTTGGAAAAAATAAGACTATAGGGTACACTAACACAGCTTTGGACGACCGAATTAGTCAGAGGGAGTACCCCGGACCCTAGATAGCTAAGGAAAATGGTATAGTATCGACGATTGATTTAAATTATGATTTTTAGTGATAAAAGAAATGAGATCGGGAATAATTTTCGGTACAGCAAAAATACAATTAGATCGTATTACCGAATTGTTATAGACGATGATAATTGATGTATAGAACAACCCTTAAGTGGTTTTAGGTTGAATCTAGTGGATTTGAGGTCAAATCGATCAATCGAGCATAAATGCAATTTTTTGAATTTGCCCGAGGGAGGTCAAAACGGTAATTTTTTGGAAGTTTCAAGGGAGAAATGAGAAGTACTAATCTTGAGGGTCTTAGTGATGGTGCTAGAAAGATCGGGGGCTTGAGGATAAGGGCCAAAATGTAAAAGGAAATTTCAAGATGGCCAAACTGTAATTTTTGGAAAAGCTCCATGCGCATGGCAGATCTGGCCGAGATTATGGGCTGAAAATCCGGCGATTTGGAAGCCTATTTTTTCTTCAGGGCATGGGCAAGGACGGTCTAGGAGGCGTGTGGGAAGAGTTTTGGCCGGAAATCGGCCACGTGGGGGTCGGATTTGGCCTATAAATATCAAGGGTTTTTGGTCGAATTTGGAGCATCAAATTGCTCGATTTTGAGGGCAAATCGAGGGAAGCCAATAAGGGGCTTTTGATCATTGAGAGAATAGGATCATTTCTGGAGATTTTGGAAATTTTTGGAGCGATATAGGGGTGTTTTTGCATTTGGCCATATATATATATATATATATCGAGTGAAGGTGAAATCGGGTTGTAGAGTGATCGATCGAAGGATCTAATAAGGGGATTTTGGTCGCAAGGTCATGGCTAACTGATCTGAAAAGTTTCGTGTCAATCGGAGTTCGAATCGAAGGTCAATTTGGCTCACCGAAAAACGCAAATTTTCGCCGGAACCGGACTGTAAATCGTCAAATCGAGCTATTTCTGACGAGTTTTTCGGCCATATGAAGGTGCCATTGTGATCGACTTGAGGAGGGCTTCAAGGTGGTGTCGTCGGATCAGCCATCGGAGTAGGTCGTCGGTCGCCGTCGCCGGAGAAGATGACCAGAGGTATTTTCTGTATTTTTTAAATACTGAAAATATAGAAAATTTGAGAAAAATAGAAATAAAGGAAATAAAATTCTGAAAAAATATCCATAAATTGAATAAAAATGAATATTTTATTTTCATGAATTTTTATCTTGGAAATTTCTTGAGGAAATAACTATTTTTGATTTTTGAAAGGAAATGTAAATGGAAAATAAATATGAGGGATTTTTAGAAAATTCTGAAAAAATTCCAGAAGGATAATGAATTTATTTTATGAATTTTGGTGACTTTTCTTGAAGTATATTCGAAGGAAATCAATGAGAAATAAATTTTCTCAAGGAAAAGTAATTATGAAAATTTGAGAAAATAGGAGAAAAATCTGAAAAATTTCCATAAAATTCCATAGGCTTATAAATATTGTTTTATGAATTTTTTTGGAGAAAAATTTAGAGAAAATTCTTGAAGAGGTATTTACTTGAAATTATCGAGAGAAAAATGAGAAGAAATTAGAGAAAAATAATGAGAAAATAGATATTAATTTCCCTTTGAATGCATACAATGTCTAGGGTATTGTTGAGGCTCAAGGTTGAGTTATAGTACGCTTGGCACGAGAATCGAGGCAGTACACGAGGACCGAGGCAATCCAAATACCTTCGAGGTGAGTGGTTCTACCCGAAAAGACTTATAGTAGCATGTGAATGGTTTACTGTGAGTATTCATCCCTATGGCTTGGTTTATTGTGATGGTTTGTCCAAACGGTTATTTTCATATGCATTGAATTTCGTATGATAAATTGCATACATCGAAATGTTGATTTTAAGTTATGCATGTTATGATTTTTTGGCATTGGCATGTCGTGTTGTCCACGTGGGACGTGGGTTGTTAACCTGTGACGTAGCTCTCGAGTGTCAGCACTCGGAATGCGTGCCAAGGGTTAATGCTATGTGACCCACTTGGGACGGGGCTGAGACGGACTTCACCCTACGGTACTCAAGTGGCGGGGCTGAGAGTGGACACCACCCCGGTTGTTGGCTCAAGTGGTGGGGCTGAGAGTGGACACCACCCCAGGTTCCTTTGAGCAATAGCATTAAGGCCGAAGTGTCGTGGATTTCGGGGATAGTGCTAATGTGACACTCTTGGGGTAGGGTTACGTTGGGTTTTAGAATGCTTTTGAGTGGGAGCGTAAAGCCTAACAATGACAATGGAGTGATTCCCGGGTTCATATGTCGAGGTTGTCCCTCTTAAGCAGGATTGGTTTGCCAATGGGTCGGTGTGATCGTGTTGCCTTTAGAGAGATTGCATTTTCCCCGATTAGGGTTAAGTGCTATGTGGGATTCTCTTAGGCTGGGGCGTGTCGGGATTTATCGGTTTTATATATGATTTTGCATATCTGCATGAAAATGTTTTTGAACTCTCACTTAGATGATTTAGCATCTAATTTAGACTATGTCCCTAGAATATTCAAATGTTCCAGGTGAAAGCAGTGGTGCCAAGGGAAAGAATGTCATCAAGATGTAGCTGTTATGTTTAGTTTTCGTAGGTTTTGTATATGATTACGATGTTCAGAGGTTATGTAATATTTTGATATTTTCATGTGAAATATTGATTTGGTTATTGTAAAGGAATTGTCGGTTATATATCATTGAGGTTTCGATCTTGCTTCTGTTGATGTGATTGATAATGCCTGTCTTAGTCTATTAATTATTAAATTTTGATATGCTAAGAAGGTACAATTGGGATTGTCGGGAAATGATTATAGACTTATGTTGTGTGTATGATGATATTAAAAAAAAAAAAATCCCGAGATTTCGAGTTAACGCTCGCTTGGGAAAAGTTGGGCGTTACAACTCCCTAAGAAGTTCTCGTAGGACCATCAGGGTAAGTTGTCTCGGATCTTCATATCACTAGATGCAGGGCGTTACAAAAATGTGTGTCAGCAGTAGGTGAGGGGGGAAAGGGTAAAATTAATATACAGTCATTGAACTTAAAAATTATAATTACTTACTCACTAAACTTTAAATTGTTATTATTTACTTACTGAACTTTGCTGAACGTCAACCATCCATCACTTGTTATAACTCTGTCAGATCTTGCAAACGGAAAATGCCCACGTAGCTAATGGAATCCGACGTGGCAAGGGTAAATTTAACATACACTCACTAAACTTTAAAAATGTAACTGTTTATTCACTGGATTTTGAATTATTACTACTTCATCACTAAATTTTACTCAACGTCAATCTTCCATTACTCGTTACATTACCGTCTGATCATGAAACACTCGTTACATCACCGTATGATCTTAAAACATATTAAAAGGTTTTTGTATGCATTTGAGATCACTTGCTTCTCAAACCAGAAGGTAAAAACTAAATCAATAATTCAAATTAAAAAAAAAAAAACTACTGATGCAAACTAGAAGAAAAAAAAAAAAGGTCTGCTTAGATTTTTTACCCCATTACAAACAATGAAATTCACAAAAAATATATTCAATAATGAGACCAAGAGCTAAAAATTGAATACAAAAATCGTAGCTTTTAGTTTGTAATGGAGGTAAAAAAATCTAAATAGATTTATTATTATTATTTTTTTTACTTCTGGTTTGCATTAGTAGTTTTTTTAATTTGAATCATTGGTTTAGTTTTTGCCTTCTGGTTTGAGAAGAAAGTAATCTCAAATGCATACAAGAATCTTTTAATATGTTTCAAGATCAGACAGTGATGTCCCTGGGGCATAGCTCAGATTGCAAAGGATGGGCTGTAATATGCTAACCTTGTCGTTGCATCCTCGCTTTGCTAACCGCGAGGAGAGGCGAGGCAACGATGAGAAGAAGGCGACGAGAGGGTCGACGGTGGGAGGAAAGAGGCGAGAGCAAGGGAATGTGAGAGATAGAAATATGTGGGTAGAGACCCCCCTCCCCCAAAATAACTTTTTTACCCCTCAAACTAATGGGGGTTAAAGTTACCCTCGATAAAGGGGGTGAACAAAATCCCATTCCAAGAACCCACCTTCCCAGAGGACCGGACGCCTCCACTACCTTTATCTCCCAATGCACCTGTGATCGGACAGTGTACATCAATGTACTATCTCTCTCTCTCTCCTCATCTCTAAGAATGTCTCTAAGAATGTATTGATAGTCACAGATGAAAGTTGCTAATCTAGAAGACGAACTAAGCTCTTATTTGTTAGGTTCATTTGTTAAAATTATTTGTGAATTATACTAAGTGATACTGATGCTTTGTCCAAAAGCTTCACACATCCACATGTATATTACATCTACAAAAACTGTGCAAAGTTGTTAGCGGAAGAAAGTTGCTTCTTTAGAAACCATTGTTCTGATCATAGTAGCTTCATCTTGTTCATTGAAATGTACAGTAGAGTCGAGCAAGTTCCACACCTCCCCCCCTCCCTTCCCGGGAAAAAAAAATCTATTTTCATGAGGTACCTTCTTTATGAAATCAAGTTAATACCAAGGGGGATTTTGGCCATGAAGTGCCCAAAAATGTTAGAGATCGCCGACGGTGAGCGACAGTCACTAGAAAAGCTAACGGTTGTTGGAGAATGTGAGACAGCTACGGAGGTGAGAGGAAGCTGGTTGTTGTTGGACATCGGCGGCGGCGACGGTAATGAGAGGGATCCAATGGTTGCTGGAGATGCGGTGAAGAAAGGGAGAGTAAGAGAGAAAGAGTAGGTGAAGAGGGGAAAAGGTAAAATTAATATACACTTTGTTGACACATTTTTTTGTAACACCCCACATCGAGCGATAGGAAGGTTCGGGACAACTTACCTTGATGGGCCTACGTAAACTTCCCAGGGGGGTCACCCATCCTTAAGATTCCCCAGCTCAAGTACGCTTAACACAGGAGTTCTTTGCCTGCATTCAGCCCAAAAGGTATCCAACTGGTGTTGTTTCCTTCCTTACTTATCTTGGATATATACTATCATCCTCTGGGCTCTTGGGGTATTACACATTGTGTCATCATGGGCCCACAACCATGGATCAGCTTTTCGCTCTCGCCCTTCAAATGACAAGAGCCCCACCGCACTTATGAGCCCCTCAGTCCCCCTATAGGCGATCAATGTGGGACAAACCCAGTGCTAACGCACCACCGCCTCTGAGGCTCTAGCAGTGGTGCGTTAGCACCTGGAGGCAGTTGTGCGTTAACACCTGGTTTGTCCCATATCAGTCGCCTAGAGGGAAACTAAGGGGCTCATAAGTTCGGTAGGCCTCTTGTCATTTGAAGGGCGAGAGCTGAGAGCTTATCCGTGGCTGTGAGCCCATGATGACAGAATGTGTAATACCCTAAGAGCCCAGAATATGGTAGTATATATCGAGAATAAGTAAGGAATGAAACAACACCAGTTAAATACCTTTTCGACTGAATGCAGGCAAAGAACTCCTGTGTTAAACATGCTTGAGCTGAGGAAGCTCAATGATGGGTGACCCCCTTAGAAAGTTCGAGTAAACCCATGAGGGTAAGTTGTCCTGGACCTTCTTATCGCTCGATACGGGGTGTTACAAAAAAATGTGTCAACATTTGGTGTCGTATGTGGGAACCCATTGGCCGAACTATCCTCTATCACCCCTTAGACGGTCCGCGCCCATGAGCCCCACCGCACTTAGGGGGGAGGCTCTGGTGGTGGTGCATTAGCACTAGGTTCGTCCTACATCAGTCGCCCTTTCTGGGCGACTGATGGGCTCATAAGTGTGGTAGGGCTCTTGTCCTTTGAATGGGTAGAGCTGAGAGCTGATCCGTGGCTATGGGCCCATGATGACACGATGTGCAATATCCCAAGAGCCCAGATGATAGTAGTATATATCGAAAATAAATAAGAAATGAAACAACACTAATTTGATACATTTTCGGCTAAATGCAGGTAAAGAACTCCCGTGTTAGGCGTGCTTGAACTAGGTAAGCTCAAGGATGGGTGACCCCCTCTGGGAAATTCACATAGGCCTATCAGGATAAGTTGTCCCGGACCTTCTTATTGCTCGATAAGGGGTGTTACAAAAAAATGTGTCAACACACTCATTGAGCTTTAAAATCATAACTACTTACTCATTAAACTTTAAATTGTTATTATTTAGTCACTGAACTTTGCTGAATGTCAATCATCCATCACTCATTATAACTCCGTCAAATCTTACAAACGGAAAATGTCCACGTGGCTAACGGAATTCGACGTGGCAAGGGTAAATTTAACATACATTCATTAAACTTTAAAACTGTAACTGTTTATTCACTGAACTTTAAATTGTTATTACTTACTCACTAAATTTTACTCAACGTCAACCATCCATCACCCGTTACATTATCGTTTGATCATGAAACACTCATTACATCATCGTACGATCTTGAAACATATTAAAAGGTTCTTGTATGCATTTGAGATCACTTGCTTCTCAAACCAGAAGGTACAAACTAAATCAATGATTCAAATTAAAAAAAAAAAAAAAAAACTACTTATGCAAACTAGAAGGAAAAAAAAAAAGGTCTGATTAGATTTTTTTACCTCCATTACAAACAATGAAATTCATAAAAAATATATTCAATAATGAGACCAAGAGCTAAAAACTGATTACAAAAATTGTAGCTTTTAATTTGTAATGGAGGTTAAAAATCTAAGCAGATTTTTTTTTTTCTTACTTCTAGTTTGCATTAGTAGCTTTTTTAATTTGAATAATTGGTTTAGTTTTTGGTTTTTGGTTTGAGAAGAATGTGATATCAAATGCATACAAGAAGCTTTTAATATGTTTCAAGATCAGACAGTGATGTTCCCGGGATATAACTCGGATGGCAAAGGATAGGCCATAATATACTGGTGTTATTCCAATGAGTTGCGAGTTCAAACCCTAGTTTCCTTGAGGCACATCCCGCAATTTACTTTCCCCTACGAAATCAAGGTCACAAGCATTGGGAGACCGTGCAAGGGTGGTAATCCCAAGATCAGACGATAATATAACAAATGATAGATGGTTAACGTTAAATAAAGTTCACTGAGCAAGTAGTAACAATTCAAAATTCAGTAAGTAAATAGTTATATTTTTAAACTTCAATGAGTGTATGTTAAATTTAGCTTTATTACATTGAATTTCGTTAGCCACATATGCATTTTTTGTTTGTAAGATCTGACAGAGTTATGACGAATGATGGTTAGTTGACGTTGAGTAAAATTTAGTGAGTAAGTAATAATTATTTAAAATTTAATAAATAAACAATTATAATTTTAAAATTTAATGAATGTATATTAAATTTACTCAAGAAAAAAATTAGGGAGAGAAATTTTCATCGGTCAAAATAATGAATATTGCGATTTCTCCTATGGATGAACCTGTGCGAGACTGAATGCGTACAAGTAACAAACTTCGTAACCATTCGTCTGATATCGCCGCCGTGGCCCGCTCACCCACCACACGCCACTAGCCATAGTGTTCCCGATAAGATCTTCCCGATTTCGGTGCTTTGTCTACTATTGGCCTTCGCACCAACAGCGAGTATGGCTGGAACGAGATGCTTCTTCCCCACTGTTCGATTCATACTTATTCTCTTAGTAGTTTCCCAGTCCTCTCCAACTGCAGCCCACGAGGAAGCTGTGGCCAAGCCCAAGCAGCAGCCTGTTGAAGAGAGCCTATCTAGCTTCTTCAACACACGAAAACTGGGACTTGTAATGAAGAGGAGGAGGTATGTGCCCATGCCTGCTGCCGGTGCCGGTGCCGGTGCCAGTACCAAAACTAGAGCTTCGGCGGCAACTCGAAGGCAAATATCTTCGGTCCCAATTTGTTGTCTTCTTGGTTATTTCATTCTCTTTGGTTTCTTCTTGGTCTAGGTACTAGTATTCTCGAGCGTTATTGTTGTTAGACATGGCAAAACTATATTCGGCTTCCATTTTAAGTGTTTTCGGGGTGTTTGTTCGATGTTATATACATGTCTCAAAGTTAATGGTCTGTAATCGTCGGAATTGATATGTATGCGTGAAGGGCGATTGATTCATCCCCAATATCAGAACTGTTTGTTTTGAAAAACACAGTTTCATTAGTTAAAAGAAGAACCAGAACCTGTGCGCGCGCGAGAAGGCATAAATCTGAATTCTAATTAACACAGTTTCCTACGCTTGGGCTAGCCCATTCTCATGCGCGCGAGGCTAACTCTCCAACAGCTCTCATAAGTCCAAATGGAGTCCAAGAGTGTATAAAGATGATATAATCCTTCCTGCCAATATAGGACAAAAGCACTTTATGAACATTTGAAATATCATTGTTTTACAACATTAGGCACCTTTAAACATTTGTGTAATCATGGCGAATGACCAACCAAATTCCCAAGCGTAGGCTCTTAACGCAAGCTTTGTTTACGTCAGAAGCCAAATGAATGCTTTTTCCTTCAGCTTGTGAATATGTTTAGCGGAGCTTTTCAGTCCTCAATCAAGAATTACTCCATAATAGACAATTAGGTTTCAATTTTCTGTTTATATTCCTGCTGAAAAATCATAGTTCCAAGGCCAAATAAGAATATAAACATCACAAATTCACAGTACATAAGCCACAGATGCCAGCCAGTCGTAGCTCTTGCAAATCAAACCTCATACTGGTTGCACATACAAATTGAAGCTGAAAATTTAACCTGGGTGATGAAATCACTATCATTCACCAAAGCTTAAGTTAACATCTTCGTTGATCAAATTCTGAAAACATCGGTTTGAAATCTCTCATCATACAAGCTCCAATGGCCATATCTCTCAGTGTGGAAGTCTGACCTGGGAATGTAGAAATTAGGCTTCTTGATGTTCTGCAAGTTCTTCAGATTAGCCGATGCATTTGCAATATCTCGGCCAGTCACATTTGCACACCCAAACAGATCTAAATACTCGAGGTTGACACACCCTTCGGAAATAGAAAAAAGGGCTTTAGCCAACATCTTGGAGAACCGAAGCTCTAGATGCAACAGATCAGGCATGAACTTCCCAATCGCAGCAGCCTCCAACTCCCCATCTTGGGGGCAGGCATTCAGATATTCAATGGGGACAATTCCTATGTGCTGAGAGGGATCCAACCAATTCATCAGGTTCCTCTTCAGAACCTTGAGGTTGGGGCAATTCTTCCCCAGCACAGCCAGTGATTTATGAGATATTTCATAGCAATAGCTGATATCGATTTCCCTCAGCTTGGGACAACCAGAAGCAACTTTGGCAATGCATTCATCAGTAACATTTGGGCTACTCTTGATGGAAAGAACCTGAAGATTCGGGCACCTAAGATGGAAGTGGGGAAAATATCAAACAAAAGCAATCAAGTTCATCATTCCAATCTAAAAAAACCTTTACACAACCAATGACAATGAATAATAATGCACTAGCAAAACTAATAGCATCATCTATCAAAACTGGTCTTCCTATTCAAAATCCATTCGCAACAATTACAACTCTAGAAGATTCAATGCAAAATTCCTAACTCAAATAATTTTACATCTAACAACAACAACAACATAAGAAGCCCTAATTCCAGCAGGTGGAGTAGGCTAAATGAATTCTAATGCACCACTCATTTTTATCTATAACCATGTGTTTTTTAAGGTATTTATAAATCATATTGTAGCTAAGAATCTCCCACCAATATAAATCCAAAATTGGAAAAGTTAATCGCTAGAAAAATTAAAAGCCCCTAACTAGAATCAAGTAATGAACCAATCTCGCCATTAAACTGTACATACGTACAAAAATCAGAGGCAGCAGTCCAAAGTTTCCAGTAAATAATGGGCAGCGCGACACAAACGAGTCTATAACAGTCAATTTATGAACTTCAACTTAGCAAAGCCAAATTGCACATAGGAAAACAATTTAATCCAGGAACTTCAGATTAGGGGAAAAAAAAAAAAGCAATGTCCTGGCCCAAATCCTTATCCTCAACTGAAAAGAGAAATTGGTGTATAACAAATACAATTCAAACCCTAAAACCAGCTATTCAACAGCTGATTGCAAAAATTGAAACCGGAAAAAATGGAATTCAAGGAAAAACTAGCTCGATTCGTTGATGTTCAGATCAAAACAGATTGTAAGGAATCACGCAATCGGTAATCAAACCACATACCTCGCGGCGGCGAAGGAGAGAGACCGATCGGAGCAGTGTCGGACGCGAATCTCGGTGAGAGAGCCATCACTCCAGTGGACGGCGGATCGGAGCATGGCGTCGACTCGTCGCTCGAACTCGGGGGTCCACCAGCGAGGTGACTCGGCGGTGGAGTCGAAGTAGGACTCGAGGTCGAAGGCCGAGTTGAGGCAGGGGTCCTGGGCAGCTCGGAGCCAGGACTTGCAGACGAGCATGGCTCGGCTCCATCGGTCCTCCAGAGCGAGCCGCGAGAGGATGTTGATGAGGCACTCGTGAGTCAGCTCGGCCCAATCAGAGCATGAGCCTGACTCGGTTGCTCCACCACCTCCGTTGTTGTCGTCCATTCTCTCTTTCGGTGGCCCTTTGGATGGATGGATTAAGTGTCGTCTAAGATGCATATAGTGGCCTCTGGTCGTGTGTTCAGCCACGTGTCAGATAATATGACCTTTGCCTCCTTTGTCAGGTCAAGCCTGTCACTCACGTGATATCACGTGTCAGTCATCTTCTCGTTTATTTTTTAAGTGAAACTCTTTTTTATTATTCTTTTCCAAGTGAACTCTTTGCTCTTTCAATGAGCGCGATTTTGTTCACGACTTTCACGGGGACTATTTTAACTCCCATACAAAATTAAGAGCTTCTTCCCTCTCTATTTTCTTTTCCTCCCTTTTCTTCCCATTTTCTCTTCTTTTCCAACCAGCCTCATGCAGCGATCACCTCCTCTCACGCATTGACCACCAAAGTCAGCAAGGCAAGAATACAGCTACAAGGTAGAGCTAGGTGGCGAGGCAACAATGCAGCAACAAGGCAAGGCGATCGACGATGAGAAAAAAAGACGAAAAGGTCAACAACGAGAGCAAGAGAAAAGAAAAGAGAGAAACGGGATAAGTATAAACTTCCCCCCCCCCTCAAAATGACCTTTTTATCCCCCTCAAACTAACGAGGGGTAAAGTTATCCTTGTTAAAGGGGTTGAACAAAATCGCACTTTCTTTCAATGGAAGTTGCATAAAATTGGGAACCAAAACACAGATGGGTTCCAAGTTCCAACCATCGTAATCGCTGTCGATAACATCGATGAGATCCTATCATCTCATTCCATAACCTATCTAGGCTTAGTTTAGCTAGGCTTTTTTTAATAGCGTTTAAGTTGAGTAGTGTTTAAGTTGTGTAATAGCATTTAAATTAGATAGTGTTTAAAATGATAACGTGTTTGGATAAATGTACTTTTAAACTATTAAGGTGTGTTTGATTGCATTACCTAGAATTTAATTTTAGGTAATATTGCCTAGAAAACAAAAACCATCTCACTCCCTTGAAAAATGAATTCCATGAAAATAAGTTTTAAATGGTTGTATCATACATATTTTTCCATAGAAAAATTAAGAGTGTTTGATTATTTTCCATAGAAAATGTGTAATAATTACATATTTTCTATAAAAAAATATGTGCAATCAAACACACTCTTAATGTAAAGTTATGTGTTTGATTTGTAAAAAATGATAAGTTGTTAGAACTTGACAAAAAGATTAAAATGAACATGACATTGAATAATGCAAATAAAATTCAAAAAGTATATTTTTTTTAAAATAATTTTTAATTGATGTCAAATTGCTAAAATACTTACAATTACATGTTAATAAATTATAAAATAATTTTTAAAAAATATATATTTTTTTACTTTATGTATAAATTTAAATTTAATTCATAAAAATATTCAATATATACGTTCAAATATTATATAAAATTATTTATTTTTTAATTTTATCAATACATAAAATTATTGAAATTGGAATAGGGCAATTTGGAAGTAGAAGAGGCAGCAGCATATGTGATAGAGGAGACCCCAGGCGATGGCAACAATGAAGGCAGATCTGGAACCAGGAGGTGGCTATGGCGCTTGCAGGCAACGATGGCAGCTTGTGATGTTGGGCAACGATAGGTGGCGATGGCAACGATGGACGGCGATGGCGACCGTTGTGAGAGGAGATTCGGCAATGGAGGAGCCACAGATGTTGTGGGAGAAGAGAGCTTCGTTGAAGGAGAAAATGAGGTGGGGGGATAAGAAGTGTAAATATTGAAATTGGAAAAAGGCAAAATAGTCATTTATTTGGTCAACTCTAGAAGCTCTCACAAGCTTTTCTGAAAAAGTTATGGCCCCCAAAGCTTTCTTTAAACGCTAATATAAAAGCGTTTAAGGTGTAGAGTTTTGAAGCTCTTGATAAATCCAAATAAGTAATTAAATAAGTTTTACAGCTTAAATACTATACCAATAGCTTATAAGCAGTCAAATCACATTGTCAAATGAAACCTTATTGGGTTTAGTGATGGTTGGAACTAATAGCTTATAAGCAGTCAAATCACATTGCCAAATGAAGCTTTATTGGGTTTAGTGATGGTTGGAACGGAGTGTTAATGGCTGGAATGAAGCAATTAGGAAGGAAGGATGGTGAAAGGAGTAAAGAAAAAGAGAAGAAGCGTTTCATATCTAAGTTTCAACCAATTGCTCTCCCTCCCATTGACCCATCTAGAATGCGCCTTTTATATATTCTCCTTCTTATTCTTCTGCTAAGATCTAAAACATTTTCCTCTCTCTCTCTCTCTCCTAATCCACCACCTCGTCTCTTTTTGATTGTTTCCCTATTGCTAAGTTCCAATTATTGTCCAAACCCCAACAATGGGTTCCACAATTGTAGCAACCCAATTGTTAGGTTCCAGGCTCTGGTTCCCCATTAGGGGTGTGCACGGTGCGATTTGATTGGTCTGAATTATTTTCAGTAAGTCGAATCGCTAGTGCGATTTTCTGATCAAGGTCTGGTTTAGGTGCGGCCAAATCGCACCAAATCGCACCGCATTTGCGATCTAGTTTGGTGCGATTTACCGTAGTTTGAAAATAACTATTGACAACATATAATATATTATAAAAATATTGAAAAGAATAATTATATATTATTATAAACTATTATAATCTGTTGGCAATTATAATAGTTATATATTATTATAAAAATATAAAGTAATTTTTATAATAATAAGGGTTGTAGGGGCTGTTGAGGTGATTTTTATAATAATATATTTTTTATATTTTCTTGGGCAGTTTGGTTTTAAATCAAACCGCCAACCATACAAACCACAAACCATGCGGTTTGTACAACCACCAAACCATTTTGGACCACAAAAAAAAAAAAAAAAATTAACCCGTTCGATTTGGTTTGGTTTGGCCAATTTTTGCGGTGCACCGATTTTTTTAAACACCCTTATTCCCCATGATCACCCAAAACCCATTTCTAGTTGATAGGTCCCCTTGCCATTAACGACTTTTTTTTTTTTTTTAATTTTCGTATTTATATTTTTATTTTAAATTAAATTTATCTTAATTTAAAGTTAATTAATGTTGTTTATTATGGGGGATGTCTTGACAATTTAAAAATATATATATACAAACTTATTCAGCAAAAAATAAAGTATGAGTGACCAAGCTTAAAAAATCAAAATTTATAAAGTGTATAATCAAATTTTATCCTTAAATAAAATAAAAAATATAAATCCAACAAGTATATTTTCTTTTATAACTTTAAACAAGTTGTCAAATAGTATCCAAAATATATAATGTAGAATCACATTTGTAGTACATATATGTATATTATGCCTAACAAAAACACTAATATAGGCTACCAAACAATATATAGCTTATCAGCTTAATTTTTTCAATAGTCAATCTTTAACTCATCAAATGCAAAAGAAAAAGCAAAACAAAAATGTATTTAGAATTTAATTCGAGAACAAAAGCTCAGTCATGCTTAGTTGCTTATTTTTTTGTGAGACCTTATTTTCTAGTTAAAGAAATCATTATAAACAAACTAAAGAAGGATAGGATTGAAGAACCTTAAAACTATAAATATAATAAATAAAGAAGGTGGACCTCGACTTCTGCTATGGGTTTCTTGGGGTGTGAGGGTCATGGGCTGTGGTAGTGCTTGATTCGGTCCCATCTGGTTGGGCTAGTCGAAATGATCAGGGTGCTTATCCTAATCTAATGACCCAAAAGGCTTCTTGCCGATAGGCCCTATGGCTATGGAGGTGACCCTAAAGTAGGGGCGTCAGCAACACTTGCCGGGGCCAGGTGTTTGCTGACATGATAGGGTGACCCTTATCTCTTCATATTTCTTCCGCATCAAATATTTTATTTAACAATCTGACACTCTTGACCAAAATTTTTAATCTGATCACAAATGTAAATCTAGAATAACTTCTAATTTTGACTAAAATGTTATTTAGATAATATGAAATTTTTATATTTCATGTAACAATCAATATTAATGGTCAGAAATTACTGTAATTATTTATTATCTAATAATTATAACAAAGTAACAGTTTTGAATTTTGACTTTTCCATTTTATGGCGACTGCAACGACAACTAAAATTCAGCGGCCTTGAATGAGATGAGATCCCCACCTTATCTTTTGTTTTTATTGTCTTTCGTACTCTCTATCTATATATGAAGAATAATGATTTATCGACGAATTGAATCGGACAACAAAACCCGCGGATTCCGCCATAGAACAAATCTGATGCAACAATATGTCATCATCACAATTCACACCACGGTACGTATATACATCCTTCAAACTATTCGAATCGAGTACTAATTAAGATATATAGATAGATCAGATAAAGAATGGAATCAGAGATGTTGATCGATTGCACAGCCGGAGTTGAAATCAAAACCAGAGATCTTATCACGTACAGAGAATTTCACACACACACACACACACACACACACAACTAGGCGAGTGGAGCGTAGTAGTCATTGCGATAAACGCTGGGATCGAGGCAAAGAATTGCGTAGAGAGCGTAAATTATTCCAGGAATGTAACCTAGGATTGTTAACACCAAGCATATGAAGAACTCTACCTGCGCCCAAGCAATCGGCCATTCATGTATATATATATATATATATATATTCACAGAGAGAGAGAGAGAAGGCTTACGCTGCAACAACCATGTCTGAAGCAGACACCGACCGGAGGGAGCAAGATTGCGATCAGGACTTCGCAGAGGATCGCGCATCCATTCGCCATGGTTCAATTTCGATAGGTGGGGGGGGGGGGGGGGGGGGCGAAGAAAATGAATTAATTGGGCTACAGCGACGGTGACAAATGCGTTTTATATGATAGCGATAATGTTAGTATTAGTTGGGATGGCAAGCAATCCTTGCACGGCAGCAGGACACTCAGCTTTGTGTTTATCGCACAAAAGAATAATATTCTTTTAACCAATGAGAAATTACGCACTAAACCACTATAACGTGTCCCATTGGAGTTCTCAAATAGTGTGGGAGTAAGGGCTTTTTTTTTTTTTTTTTTATGGCCAAGATGTTTGAATTTTGCCTATCAAATTATGGAGAAGGTTGGCCTTTTAACTTGATTTGATTTTCGAGTAAATTGAATGCGATCATAAGTTTATATATTTTCAAGCAGACACGCGATTAATTTTCATTAAGTGTGGTATTTTTACTTGCACCAAGAATTGATTCCCCTCGCTCCTAAAAAAGTTTAGAAATTTTATCACTTGTATCATACCCTAAGAGCACAAAACGCCCTATTTTGCTTGCAGGGATAGTTGAGGTGAGTTGATTTTATAACTAGATATAGATATATCATATAAAATATTTAATAAATTTTAATTTAACTCAATTTATAAATTAAGTTTTAAGTATTTTATTAAATAATTATAAAAAAATGACTAGGCTAAGCTAGCCTAAGTTCCAATTTGCAAGTAACTGGGTTGGCCCAATGGTCAGCTCGAGAAGGCCTCACTCGCACACGCATGTGTGGAACTTAGGATTTCTTATGTCAAAAATAAAGAAACTAGCACAAGTTCTCACGTAGTCGATTTAAGGCATAGGCCATCCAGGCCTATGTCTAAGACCCCTAACGAGAGGGGAGGTATTGTTGGCCAGAACTCAAACCCTTCTCATCCCACTTTTCAAGTGTGGAACTTAGGGTTTTCTATGCCAAAAGTAAAGGAGTTGCCACAATCTCTCACATAGTCGATTTAAAACATAGGCTATCAAGGCCTATGTTTAGGACCCCCCAAAAGGAAGAGAGGGGCATTGTTAGCCAGAACTCAAACCTTTCTCATCCCACTTTTCCTTTCGGCTCTCCAAAAAATCATCGATCACTTATGACTTGTCCCATCAAAAACCCAAATCAAAACTCCCACCAATCAAATCCTTAGAGTTCAGTTTGGATTCTCCAAGAGATAATGAGGGGACTAAGCAAGCTCGGGGCAGCCCGAAACTTAAAAGGGCTTCGAATTGATTGTGCTAGGGTTCTAGAAGGGTTTATCGATTTTATATGATAGGAAAGAAAGAGAAATGGTCAAGGTTGAGTCAAAAGCTTCATTGTTTCAGGAAGTCGTCGACCACTTAGAACCAGGAGAAGGAAAAGCTGACTGACCGATTTAGATTGGAGGAGACGATAGACGCGGTCGCCGGTAGAAGGAAGGAGACAGCGGTGGACGCGCGATCTCTAGTCAGGGTTCACGCAGACCCAAGACAACGACTGACGAAAGAAAGAGAGAGAAAGAGAGTCGTTTGCATCGCTACCCCTTAGACTGTCTAGGGCCCTATCAACCCTTAAGTCGGCCTTGAGCTCTCGTACACAAAAATGACAAGATGGTATCGTTTTGGTATTTTTAAAATCTTTTCTTGATTGAAACGTTAAGAAATAGCAAAAGAGTATTTCTAGGCCGTGTCTATAATTTTGGAAACATTTTAGAACCATTCAGTAACATTAAGAAAATATCATAAATGCATTCCATCTCACGACGACATTAAATTCCATCTCTAACTTTGACCACGTTAAAGATAAAAATCTAATTGAAAATTTTTACCCTAAATCTCTTATTCCTTTTTTATTTTGAAAAATCTTGAAAGCGAAAGGTTTTGTTGTTGTCGTTGTCCTTCCTTCTTCTCAATCTTATTCATCGTCTATCGTTTCATTCACCATTGTCCTATTACCTTTTTGTTCTCGTCTGTCATTCTATTTGATGTCATTGTCCTTCCATTTTCTCATTCTCGCTTGTCATTCTTTCATTCCATTAGTTGGCGTAGTCTTTTCACCATGCATTTGAGGTTTCATCCAATTTCGACCAATAATTGCAATTGTCGACTCTTTGATCAACAATCGGCAACCAACAACCAAGAACTAGGATTGGCAACCATCTTTCTCCATATGTATTTATTTCAATTATGTGAATGTATTATGTATGTATATATATTATGTGAATATATATAGTTTTGATAGTTAAAAATTATATTTACAAAAAAAATAATTTTTTATATGTTTTATTTACATTTTTATTTCTTTTATTTTTTTAAAATATTGTTTACCTATTTTTATTTTGTATTTATTATTTATTTTTAATTTTTATTTCATATCACATCTATTTTCTATTTTCTAGTTTCGTTTCAGCCCTTCCCATGTGTTCTTGGTAAGCAACGAGCAGGGTCGTTCATTAGAGGGCAAGACCTTCCCCGTCACCGTCACCGTCGCCCTCCCCTCGAGTCCTCCACGGCAAGACCTCCATCGTCCCTCGATTCCTTCGACCTTCCGTCTTCCTCCAAATCTTAGAGCCCCCTCGCCGCCATCGACGTCGCTCTTTCCTTTGGGCAAACATCAGGAAGCCACACAACCACCGCTTTAGACCACCGATGCCATTAATTTGTCAAAATATTTTTTTTTATGTTAACTTAAAAAGAAGATGTGATGGTTGCGTGCCATTAAATCAAATTTGAGAGTTCAGGGGATGAGAATTAAAAATTTTAATATATTATATTCATTTGGATTTTTTTATTCTTTTAACTTGATAAGGAAAATAATACAATAAACCTTCACATTCAGTTAATATAATATATCGGATGAATAATATATTGATGTTAATATAAAGGACAAAAACCCAATTTATAATTTATCTTTCTAATATAATCGAGAACATAAACACCGAAAGTTGTGTAAAAATGATCATTTTAAAAAATTATTATTTTTTTTTTTACATAATAGGCATCTCATATATGGAAAATTCAAGGTAGTCCTTTCTTTCTAAATTTTTTCATAGCACAAAATTATTAAAAGCGAAAATCAAGGAGATTATAATTTTTAATATGTCAAACTCTTCACTTATATAAAAATATAGAATCCTAACAAGTAAATTAAGTAACTTTTAAATGTTTAATATTATTAATTGCTTAATTATTATGTTAGCTTGAACGTTAAAAATGACAGAGAACGAACGAACGAAGCCCATACTTCCTTACATGTGGTCAATTCAAAATAATGGAGTAATGATGGATCCCTTAATCACCCAGTACTTTTCACTCATAAATTACCCTAATTTCCACTTGTTCAAATATCACATCAAATTACCTTTCTAAGATAGAAATAGAAATGGCCGTAATGTTTTATATGCTTGCTCAAAACATTTTTTAATATTCATTTAGGAGAGGGGAATGGGTTCCAAATCTAAAGAGAAAGAGAGTATCACATTTGTACAAAATTATTTCCTTCATTTAATTTTTTAAAAAATATCTATTTTCACAATTTCGGTTAGCTTCCAATGAAGAAAAACCCACAACCATCAAAGTACCAATTAGAGCAATCTGCAACCATAGTTTCCACTGAACTTTGGCCAACTTCTATTTTGTGCCCCGTAAATACCAAGTTCACTAATAAATCTAGAGTAGCTCTTGCTAGATATTGCACCATTCCAAACATTAAATTGTTTTCCAGATCTTCACCATCAACAGGCCCACAACAAGCCATAGCCATAATTGCCTTCCCAATAACATTTCTAACTGAAAATTGCATCTTAAAATCGGAACCCCAATCCCAACAATGACAATAGAGTCAGAGCCTCAGCCACCATACAAACACTTGATGCATATTCAAACAAGTACAAGAGTGACCCCGCAGCTTAGCCTACTTGTACAATGTAAGAACTAAGAGCTTGCCAGTCCAATGATAAAGAGCTGAGGCTTAAAAAAACTAGCTTTGTTCAACAAGAATCAACAGCTGAAAGAGTAGATGAAAAGATTTCGTAACTGAGAATAACTGCACCATTACAAGATTCCGTGTACCCCGTTTGTCCAACTAAACAGGAAATATATACATGAAAACCCAAAAAAAAAAAAAAAATTTGCATGGTGAACAATGTGATTTCTAGGCAATACTTCCACCAGTTTTGTCTATGTTCAACATATCAGAGCTATGTTTTCCTTCACAAGGAGAAGCTATGAAACATGGATATCTGAAGAATGCAATTCAAAAAGGATAACTCAGACCTTCAAGGCAACCTGGTCCTGCCATGAAATCTTCCTTTTGCCGGCCCGATTTGATCCATTTCCGACATTTCTACATATCGATAATTTCAAGTCATTGAGATGCTCTTCAGTTCCACCTCTGACCAAAAATGTCTTTTGCTCCTCCATTCTCATCGGTTCGTAATTATCCTCTAGTTCCTCCTCTCCCTGAAAGATTGTAAGTCAAATGCAAATCCAACATAACAAAGTAATTTTTACTGTTATCTGTAGTTTGTAATCTCCTAGTAGCTTACCGAGATCTGATTCAGGTCAAAAAGATGAGCTCGGTTCTGTGCAGTGTCTTCCCTTCCAATATAAGCCCTTTCCATCTGGTTTAGATCAAAAGACAGAGCTGGGTTTCGGGAACTAGTTTCCTTTCTGCTGTAAAACCTTTCCATCTGGTCCAAATCAAGAATTGGAATGGGGTTCCGGAAGTTAGCATCCATTCCGCCATATGTTCTTTCATTCCAATTCAAATCAAAAACAGAAGTTCTGCTTCTAAAAGAAGCTTCTTTTCCAGTCAGTACCCTATCCTTCTCGTCTAAATCAAGAATTGGACTTGGATTTCTATGAGCAGAATCCTTTCTTTCCTTCTGGTTTACATCAACAATTGGAGCTACTTTTCGCAGCTTGGCTTCCTTTCTACCATAGTTTTTCTTCTTTGTGTTTTTCTGTTGGGATTCAATGATTTTGGGCTGGACAAATTCTTGTCCCTGGTGGGGTTTTGCAGCCTTGTTTTTCAACAGGTATTTGTGACGACGTCGTAGAAAGCTGTGAATCAGGATAAGAAAGAACAGCCTAGGTCACATTTTACCATTTAAGATGTAGAGACGTACAGATACACCCCAAACGATAAAAAATAAATCGATATCACTTATTGAAATTCAATACCCCAGCTAGTGGGATTAAGGTTTGTCATCATTGTCAAATTGTTATTGTATTGAAATGCAATTCTGATACTTTTGCTTCATTATAATTTTTACAAATACAATTTTGGATTCTCCGAGAATTCTAATTTCTCTCAAGATTTCACGAGACAAACAAATGATCACACACCAAACAGATAAGCTGTAGGCTAAAATGAGATTCAAAATTATATTTTCGGATGGCAATTTGACCAAATACATGCTGAGAAAATTTGTTCATAAAAACATGCACAGTACGAAAATAAGGAGGCAAATTAATTAACACAAATCCAGTTCACCAGATCCTGCTGTATTTGGATTTCAGGAGCACAAGCATGGATCTTAGAATACATTAAGTTGAAAAATAGTACCCGACTTCAGCCAAAAGGGTTAATTTCCTTTGTTTCATAACCTCCAACTTGCTTCTTACGGCCTCAGTTTCCTGCATTAAGCTCACCTTATTAATCTATTGATTATAATTACAAAGGTTGAATGCAAAAAACTATATATAAAAAATATTGAATCATGGAGAAAGGGTCAGCATCTGAGTAACAACTAAACTAGCAGAAAAAGGAAATAAAACATAAGCCCATCAATTGTTGGTCCAAAAGAAGCAAACATAACAACTAATGGATTGAGCCTGGATAGATAACAGGGAACAACAAGAAAACAGAAATGAATGCAGAGATCCAAAATCTAATTCTATGAGGAACTTGGACTGGGGGAAACAAAATAAACAACACTGAACCTTGACAATTTATGTAATAACATACTTAAATCAGTTACTACAGACAGGAATGGAAAATTTGAAACAAGAAGGAAAAAAGTTACATATCGAAGCAATGATAGGAGAATTTTTCAAAAACACAGATCTCATAAAATATCTGATTACAGGGGGGTTCCCTTCAACAATTGTCATGAAAACATAGAAAAAAATTCAGATCAATGGAAATCTAAGAAAAATAAGTTCTGGGTGGGTCAAGCGGACTCATGTTAAGAGATTAAAAAAATTGTAGAATACCCAGAAAGATCTGAAGTCACCAAGCAGCAAAATTTATCCAACAAACACATCTCTACAAGCCCTTTTCCCCTCCAATTCCCGAAACCCAAATATAAAAAAAAAAGGAGGAGACAACCTCAGTAATACCATACATACAACAGAACAGATTCAAACAAAAGCCAGATCACAGAAAAAGCTAAACAGCCATAAAAGAACGCCAAGAAACGGATTTCAAGGGAAAACAAAGATCTGCAACATGTATGAAGAAAACACACAAAGGAGCATACCTTATGCAACTCCCGGTAGTCCTGCACAAGAGTCTGGTGCCTAAATCTGGCCTTGGCATCCTCGAATGGACCAAAAGGCGACGAATTCAAAGCAACTGCTTTCACCTTTCTGGACATGATCAGATCGCAAGAAACACAAAGAACCCGCTAGCCAAGAAACAAAAAACTGGAAGAAGAAGAAGAAGAAGAAGAAGAAGAAGGAGAAGAAGACGAAGGAAAGGAATATGTGTAAATAGAGAGAGGGAGAGAGAAGCGAGAGAGAGAGAGAGAGAGAGAGAGTAAAAAGCCAGAAAGGGGGAAAAGAAAGAGGAGAGGAGGCGAGAAGGGTCTTGGTTTGCTGTTTGTCTGTGCGAAGCTCTGACCGAGACAAAGCCCAAAAAGCCCACAAATAAATCGGGGAAAAACATAGTTGGTTTGAGAGGGTGGGAGTGATGAAGATGGGATTGGGATCTTTTGGGGGGGTTGCAGAAGGGCAATTGTGGCAACGTGTTGTTATTTTTATGCGTACCAGTGAGGTAAGGAGGTGAGTTTGGTTGGATTGGAGGACATTTGAGGCTGCCCACCTCTTTCTTTCTTCCTTTCTTCTCTCTCTCCATTCTTTTTTTGTTTTTCTCTCCTACAGATAAATTTTGGTCCAACTGGGCCATTGTAGAGAGAGAGAGAGATAGAGAGGGGTGGGTGGTGTGGACTCTTCTCCTGTTTCCATGTTTCTTCTTTCTTCTGGGGCGTGTTTGCCTCTGCTAGAATATGATGACATCGCTTTACATATGTATTTTGTGAGGGTGTATATATGGGGAAGAGAGAGAGAGAGAGAGGGAGGCGCTGAAAA
This sequence comes from Diospyros lotus, assembly GCF_014633365.1. NCBI lineage: Eukaryota > Viridiplantae > Streptophyta > Magnoliopsida > Ericales > Ebenaceae > Diospyros > Diospyros lotus. The sequence goes on from NC_068344.1 coordinate 30,626,176, forward strand.
GCAGAGAGGGGGGGGAAGGAAGGACAAAGTGAATAGGGGGAGGGGTTGTTTCCTGACGATGTGGTGTTGCAGTTATTGGGTTTTGGTGGCACCTGGTTTTCCTTTCTTTAGTAGGCTCAGGTGTCTGGCATGCCCCCCACCCACCCCCTCTCCCTCTCCGCCTCTCTCTCTGAATCTGATGCCTTTTCACATTGTTTAATAAAGCCTTCAAAAATATCTAAATTACACATATGCCCTTCATCCATCCAGAAAAAAATATACATGTCCATTAATTTGCTTCATTAAAAAAATTAATGGACCAACTAGCTGTGATAATTCTCTTTAAATGTGATCGTACGATTCTCTTTTCACTAAATAATATTCAATTTAAGTCATACTTATTATTTATAAAAATAATTTCGTTACACCAACACTATTAAAATACATGACAAGAACTCATATATTTACTCCGAACAATCAAATTTATTAATATAAATGAGTTTGTATTTGAGAATATTATAATTCGAATATCTAAACGAGCAACAACAAAGGGTACATTTTAAATTTCTAGGCTACCTCTATAATGATACTTTTTCCTTCTTACAAAGTACAATTTTTGTAATAAAGATTTAAAAAAATATTCCATTTTTATTTTATTATGTGAATTTGATTATTTTAATTTTAATATATCAATTCTTTTTTATTTATGATTCCAATTTCTAAGACCTTTTGATTGATCTTTTCCCATGATTTTTCTCCATCTCATTTATTATATATTTGTTTTATTTCATCAAAGAGCACTTTAATGATATTTGGGTATCGGTATCTAAGGGTGGGGTGCAAGAATAAAAAAGAACACCATATAACATAAGAAAATATAGTACAATTCAAAGAAGATGCCACGCACTTCAAATAGGATAATTTGGATACTTTTGTTTGTATCACGGAGTATCTTAAAATTTTCAATTTGTTAGCTCTTTCAAACCATTTATGGCAAATTTTGTGAAAATGATAGTGATTCGGTGGCTCAAATTTTGAATGTAGAGGTAAAAAGACCCCTTTGCCCTTTCATTGACTAAATTAGTCTCTCTCAAATTACATTGATATAATATTTTCCTTGTCAAAGAAATATTATGTAAAAAAAATAGATCTTTTGAGTTTGACACACAAATACACACGCAAGATAGTTAAAATCGAGATTTTAAGTAAAATAAAAAAAATGTTCATAAAATCGAATCGTAAAATTGTAAGATTTTAAAAATAATTAAAAATATTTTTTAATTTTTATAAATATATATTTATAATAACATAATTTTATAAAAATTAAATTAATATCATTTAATAACCTGATTATTTCTTATTATAACTCAAAAAATGATGCTTTCAAAATATAATTCAAAACTAATATGTTGGTATAGGCAATTTAGAAACAAAATATAATTTAAAATTCTTTAGAAGATGATTCCAGTATTTTCCATTTGATTTAAGTTGTAATTTATATTTAAAGTGTAAAATCGTTTGGGATATCTGAAACGTAAAATCGTAAAATTATACATCTAAAATCGAAATTTTATAAGATTTTATCTCAAATAAGATTTTACATATTAAATCGTTTGAGAGTCTTCCAAACGTAAAATCATATGAGTAAAATCGGAATTTTAACATATATATATATATATATATTTACAAAAGATATTGGAATCAGTGGGGTATTTAAGTAAATTGAGGAGTTAAGGGGGACCGCATGAGAATAGCCAACCAGCGTTGTACCATCTTGAAGATTCGCTCAGCTAGAGAGAGAGAGAGAGAGGGGGTGAACAAGAAGCTGAGAAGAAAGAGGAGGCTCGGATTGGATTTGGAGGCTGAGGTTGGTCTCATTCATGTTTTGGCGTCTTGCTAGTTTAGAGAGAGACATCTGCATGTGAGAGAGAGTCGGTTGGATTCTGCAATCTTGAATTTGGTATTAAGGCTGGTAACATTTTCATTTTCAAAATTACAATAATATTAACACGAATTTACAAAATCTTAGTTCCAAAACTATAAATTTAAAAATTGAACCTTTTAGAGAGAAAGGAGGGCATAAAGAGGAAAATACAAATAATTCTCTCGTTTGACCAAACTGAATTAACAAGAGTTCAATCAACTTTACTCAATGATTAAATTTTAAGCCGATAATACAATTACCCCTACCTCCGGTAGAGATGAGACACGGAATTGAACTCCATCATGCCATAATATTGTGGCATATTTGATCTCGCCATCGCCTTCCCGGCGACGCCGTACCAAGAACAGTGACCTTCCGGCGAACATATATATATATATATATGTGGCCCACCCTCAAGAACTTGCGACATCTGCTCTTTAGAAGCAAATCTGAAGAAAAAGAATCCCTCACAATCCATGAAAACACCCGTAAATCCATTACTTTCCCCAAGCTTTCTTCGCAATGTACTCAACTGTAGTGAACGGGAGCTGCTTCTGCTCGAAGTAGGCGCCAATCAAACTAGTACTAGTAGAAGAACCATCTTTCGATCCCAATTCGAACAACCTCTGGCAGAATTATAACGATCGGTGGCTTGCCGGGATCGAAGGCTCTGGCGGAGTGTATGACAAATTCATGCGCTAATGATGGACTGGGCCAGTTAAACCCTAGATCCAAAGAAGGAGATGATTGGAAAGAGCAGTAGAAAGAAAACCTTTTCAATTTCAACTTTTCGAAGTCACCTTTTTCCTCGTGCTCCAAGTTCATATAGAAGAGCAAGATGGGGCCAAATTTTGGGCTTAATGATGGACTGGGCCAAATGTAACCTGATAGAGTGGGCTTAGGCCAAGCCCATAAATGGTACTCGTTTCGTTTTACATTTACAAAGAGCGAGAAGGGAAGGAAAATAAGAGGAACAAGTGGTTATCCTCTCTCTCTCTCTCTCTCCCCCAAAACCTCTCTTCCTGCGAAAACAATGGCATCGACAAGTGCCTTCGCTGCCCAGATTTCGAACTTGCACGGTTGGGCAAAGGCTTCACCATCTTCAGTTTCCTGTAACTCATCTCTGTGTGCGTGTGAATGTACTATATGTGTGTGTTTAGGCGTGATATGGGTTTTCAAATATGCTTATACATGTTCAAAATGAAACTGATCCTCATGTTAATTTCCATTGTTTTCTCTTTTTCACTTGAAGTCGCCATAAGAAACGAGGATTTTACTTCAACCATCTGCATTTAGGAATCTCAGAACTAGATTATCTATTCTTATTATGTTCGTTTAGGTGAAATTATCAGTTTGAAGAAGAGAATTCCAGTTTTCTGATTATAAAGAGTTCCTTTGCTGGTTTCTTAACACGTATAAATGTATGTGTATTTTTCATGTTGGCTCGTCAAATGGTCTATCATTTGGACATCTATCAATTATCTTCTGTATATGGGTCCTTGATATGCATGGCCTCTGTGAAGTTTTTTCGGTGAATTTGGGGAGAAACTGGAATTTGTTGTTATTTTGTGTGAGAGGAGTGACCGTTTTGGATGAATGAATCAAGTTTTAGGGTGATTTTAGTACTAATACTGTTCTAAATTGACTGGATGCAGATATGTTCCTGGAGAAGGGGCTTTTGTTTTCACTGTGTGAATGCTAATTTTGGAAGACAGAGAGAATAGTTTTTGAGTAAATCCCAACTGATTCAGCACTGGAGAAGAACTTACTTAACCGAGATGGATTTATTGGTGTTTTAGCTGAGAGGATATCTCTGAACTCGTATAACTTGGGAAAAGCTAACAGCCACCTTAATTGGATGAATTTTGGGTCTGGAGGAGGGGGTTCAATCTGTTAATTTATCATGGTAAATTTAGATGAGATGAAAATCTCCACCTTTAGGCGTCAATTCAGCTGAGAGTGAGTAATGGAGAAAGGACCCAAGTATCTCGGCTTATAACCAGTATTAGGTATAAAGTCCAAATAATTGAACAGTTGTCTAGAATAAAATTCCTTATGGCACATGCTGCTATGTGGGTATTGCATAAGCGACAAAGCCAGGCACAGTAGATGGCATTGTGGGAAGTCATGAAGCCCAGAGAAGGTTACTTTGTGCTTATTTTATTTCATAAATTTTCTTCAAAAGATAGTTTAATTGGTTATAGGTTAATGGCAGAATTGTTAGCATCAGGGAAATGCATTTTGGCACCTACTGCCATGTGGATATTGTGTAACCCATGGATGAGCCATAGATATATGGCATTGTGTGAGCTCATGAAGCTCAACGAGGTTAACTTTGTGCTTACTTTATTTCAGAGATTTGCTTCATTAGATATTTTAATTAGTTGTAGATTAATGGCAGAATTGTTAGCATCAGGAATATTGGAAATTGGAATAGCAATGAGGTAAAAGGTCATGTCTAGCAATGCCTACATGTTGTGACGTACAAGATTGAGTTCTTAAACAAGGGCTGAGAGAGGCATGAATTTTTACTCAATGTTGTGGACCTGACTGAGTGAAGGCAGATGTTATGATTTTGGAGATGCCTGAGAAAAGGAAAATAGCTGTTGTTTCACGCCCTTTCGCTCTACTATCAGCAGTTTTGACAGAGTGGCTTATGTCTAGGGATGTGGCACCCAGCAAGATTGATAACCTGCTTTTTTGAAAAAAATTATTGTGCTTTAAAAACAAAGTTGTACACTTAACCAAATGCTTCTTTTTTTTTTTTTTCTAAAATTTGTGATAAAAAGCTAAATTATCCTTTACAAGCACGGCAACACCAAATAGGCCTGAATCCTACCAAGAACCAGAAACGACTTGAACAATGAGGATCTTGATAGTAGGTTCTCAGGTACTGGGCTAACGCTTGTGGGTTTTCATGCTTCAGAACTTCTGTTGGCATAAATCCTTCTAACTCATTTTAGGCATTTATTGCAATGGCTTCTCTAATTCTTGAATGTTTTATTTCACTGTCTCCTGCTTTGGTGACAATTAACTTTTTACTGGCTTTAATTTAAGAAATATGAGGTGTATTTCTGGACTTATAACGCTACTAATTGAGGCCATTTACTCATCTTTTTTCTTTATGATGAAATATCTTTTTCAAGTTGCAACTTGATAATCCATGAAATCTTTTATCAAGAGAAGTAGGTAACTATTTCAGTGGCGATGTTTAAGTTCTAGTAAGCTTGCAAATGTTCTAACAGTGCTAGGGATGCAATTAATTATTTTAAATTCATGTCATGAGAATGTGCAATGGGCTTTTCTTGGTCACTGTTATTCCTGATGCTATGAGAACTTACCTTATAGCTATAAATGCACATAATGCTTTCTAATTTTGGTATTTTGTGTCACATGATATGTTGTACTTGCCATTATTTTTGTTGTTAGAGATTTGAAGATCCAATATTGTCTGGGCATAGAGATATCTTATTCCTTCTCTCTCTGGTTAAAAAATTGTTTACTGGAAGTTGCCTCTTTTTATGGTTTCCACTGTAGCCTATTTAGTTTTCAATTTAGATAGTCAATTTTAAGCTTTCCTTTTTTGTCTTACTTTACAGATCAAAGAAGTACAAATACAAATCAGGTTGGTATGTGGATTTTGTCACGGTCTGCTTGTCAAAAGCTCGGGTATAATCGTAGATCACTTCACATGTGTGCTTTATTTGGAGGAAAAAAAGAAAACAATGAGAAGAGCGACGATTCATCTCCAAAGGTTAACTTCCAACTCCAGTCTTATATTTTGTTTCATATTACACCTATCCATAAAGGCTACCATTGACCTGTCTCTGACAATGAGAAACCTTCTACCTTATTTATTGCCATGTTAACTGCAATAATTCTGTTGACAATTAATCGATAATGATCTCAACCAATTAACATATTATCTGACAACAATTGGATATAACTTTGTCTAAAGGATTGTGGCAGTGCACAGTGCTTGTAGCAGCCATCTCAGCATTTGACTAACCCGACAACTGGAAGTTTGAAATCTGTATTTGGATGGCACATTCATAAGGAAATCTTTTAATCAGGCATGAATGATTGATCTAAATGTTATCAAGATGAATTTCTAGACACAAAAGCACACAGCAAAGGTTCTCAGGATGTAAATAGCAAAAGAAATATTCTATCAACCTTGTTTGAAGTTTCTGTTGTCAAAAATGTGTTGTGCAAACCAGACAGATTCAAGAGCAAGCAATAAATTACTGGTAGAGACATAATTTATTATTTTGGACCTCTAGAGGTGGGTATAACAGTATGGTTTCCTGTTGTTATTTTGCTGGGAATGCTGAAGTATCAGAATGTCCAGAACATAAGAGCAATGGTCTTAAAGATTGTTTTTCCCCCTGTTTCATCTAAATGTCTATGTGGATGAGTTTTACTAATCATCAAGAGCTCTTAGTTTTATTTATTATTAATCATCAAATTCTATAATTTATCCTATTTCCTGAGCAGAAAATAATATGCTACTCTATCTCATCCACTCATGTATTAGGTCACTACTTAGTTGCTCGAGGTGTAATGTATATGGTTTATGCAGCTGGACGAGCATAGATCATACCTACTGTTGGACGAGGAGATTGGGTGTTCAAGTTTAAAAAGGGAGGATAAGGTGGTTGGTGATAAGATAAGACTTCAAGATTTAAAAGATAAGGCAGCCTAGGAGATAAAATAAGCTCCAAAATTCAAGGGATTATACAGCTTGAAAACAGAAGATAATTCCAGCATTTCAAAAATCAGTTACTGTTATCTAACAACAACATATCCAGCCTTTATCCCACTATGTGGGGTCGGCTACATGAATTCTAGACTTCCATGTATTTCTGTCTTTTGTCATATCCTCATTTAGATCCATATATTTTATATCAAATTTTAATGTCTCTCCCAAAGTCTTCTTGGGTCTACCTCTACCTCTTTTTGTGACTAATTGTTCCATTTCATCAACTCTCCTCACAGGAGCGTCTCTTAGTCTCCTTCTCACATGACCAAACCATCTTAGTCTAGTCTCTCTCATCTTCTCCTCGATTGGCACTACTCCTACCTTATTACGAATAACTTCATTTCTAATTTTATCCTTTCTTGTATGTCCGCACATCCATCTTAACATCCTCATCTCCGCTACACTCGTCTTTTGCTCATGCTGGTATTTAACTGCCCAACATTCTAAGCCATACAGCAAGACTGGTCTTATAGCTGTCCTATAAAATTTTCCTTTCAATTTTAATGGGATTTTACCATCACATAACACCCCCGATGCATTTCTCCATTTTAGCCAACCTGCCTTAATTCTATGTGCGACATCCTCGTGGATTTCTCCATCTTTTTGAATCACTGATCCCAAATATCGAAAATGGTCTTTTCTTTGTAAGATTTGGTCTTCTAATTTTATTATAACATCATCCACTCTTGCATTTTTACTAAATTTGCATTCCATATATTCTGTTTTCTTTCTACTTAATTTAAATCCCTTAGATTCTAAATTGTTTCTCCACAACTCAAGCTTAGTGTTCACTCCTTCTTTTGTTTCATCCACCAACACTATGTCGTCTGCAAATAGCATACACCATGGCACATCTGTCTGAATATCTTTAGTGAGTTCATCCATTACTAGGGCAAATAAGTATGAACTTAGTGCAGAACCTTGATGCAGTCCTATTGTAGTTGTAAATGGTTCAGTATCCTCTCCGCATGTTCTGACCCTTGTCTCTACACCATGATACATGTCCTTAAGGGCTTGTATATAGGCTATTTTGACTCATTTCTTCTCTAAAACCCTCCATAATACTTCTCTAGGGACCTTATCATAGGCCTTTTCTAGATCTATAAACACCATATATAGGTCCTTCTGATGATCTCGATACCTTTCCATTAGACGCCTCAGTAAATATATAGTTTCCATTGTTGACCTACCAGGCATGAAACCAAACTGATTTTCTGACACCTTTGTTTCCTTTCTGAGCCTCTGCTCTATTACTCTCTCCCAGAGTTACTGTTATCTAAATTTGAATTTATTCTTATTTCCTAGGAGATAGCATAGATATTTTGTACTTGTATAAATGCCTCTATTCGATTCAATAATATTCAAGTAAGCTTTCAAGAATTCAACTTATTTTATAGTATCACAGCCAAGTCTTGGTAACCTAGATCTTAAGGTCTAGGCTATTTGAAAATCATGGTTGAAACTCTACCAAACCCAATGATAATCGAAGCCTTAGCCACTAGTTTTCCTAACCCTCATTCTCAGTCCAATTTTTCTACAAACCCTATTGTCAACCATTCTCTACATATTACTCAACATAAATTGAATTGGAGTAATTTCAAAGAATGGTTTCAATATATATTGCTCATGATCAAGGGGAAGGGAAAAGTTGGATATTTGATAGGAGCTATTCCTAGCCCCACCAAACACAGCAGCAAATTATGGTATCTGGGAAGCAGAAAATTCAAAATTCAATGGCATGGCTTATCAACTCAATGGAGCCAAGGATCAGTAAAACCTATCTCTTCTACAAGACTGCAAAAGAGATTTGGAATGCAATTCAAGAAATGTACTCAGATGTGGAGAATACCTCTCAATGCTTTGAAATCAGGTCATTCATTCGTATAACTAAATAAGGTAACCTTAATGTTGCAGAATACTATAATGTTTTGACTGAATTATGGCATGAGATGGATTTATTCTACAATATTAGTTGGGAGTGTCTAGCTACTATAATGTTTTGACTGAATTATGGCATGAGATGGATTTATTCTACAATATTAGTTGGGAGTGTCTAGCTGATAGCACAAAATACACTAAAATGTTAGAAAAATGATTGTGTTTTTGATTTTCTCCATAGTCTTAACTTGGATTTGGATGAAGTTCGTGGAAGATTATTAGGTACTAAACCCTTACCTACACTCCAAGAGGTGTTTGCTGAGGTAAGGAGAGAGGAAAGAAGGTGGAAGGTGATGCTTACCCAATGGACAAACTCAATCTTAGGCCCTCAAAATGTTGCTCTTGCTACTGTAAAAAATGAGGATACTTTGTCAAGAAATCAATGGAAGGACAAGCAGTGGTGTGACTATTATAACAAACCCTACCACACAAGGGGAACATGCTATAAGATTCATGGTAAACTAGCAAACTAAAAGCCACGAAATAAGAGAGAAACAACCAGATTAGCCTATGCTACAAAAGTCTCTACTGAACTCGGGAACAACGCAAATCTAAACCTATTAGCAGAGTAGGTTCAAGCCTTGTACAGGCTGCTAAATCAAACCACAGGTACAAACCCCTCAAGTCCTCCTATTCCTAAGCCAACGACTTCAATAGCTCTACAAGGTATTCTTCAGTACTCACTAATCTCACGAAAGCTCCCTAAACATGTTTGGATAGTGGATACTGGTGCATCAGATCATATGTCAAGTTTGACTAATTCTATGATGGATTATACATCTTGTAACACAACTATTAATATTTCTATGGCTGATGGCATGTCACGACCCAAGGGTTAATTAGAATGGCTATACTGTATTTCTTTTACTTTAATTGTTACACCTATATTCTAGCTATCAATTCTGTTAGAATTAGAAATGCCACATGTGAGGACTTAGAAAAAAGACAAAATAATTTGTTGTAACTACTGGAGGGGGGGATGATCTACTGCATCCACACCCACGCCAAGCAGCACTATATGTATTCATCTCATTCCATGGGAGAAGGCATGCAAAAAGTTGAATACAACATTATCCTATTCTCACTCTCTCGTCTCACTCAATTCTCTTCTCCCTATGTCCATTCTATTCTTCCCTAATCTTCTTCTAATCTTTCCCTCATTCTTTCAAATTCCTCCTTAATTTCCTTCTGTTCTTGGTCATAGCTAAATCGGATTCTTCCGATTCCCAAACTGATCCTAGGTTAAGCCCTAGGATCATGACATGGCACAATCTTTCCTACCTTGGGATTTGGAACAATGTGTTTTTCAAAACTAAAGCTAAAATATGTTCTACATGTACCTGGATTGCAGTGTAATTTACTATCAGTTAGTAAACTTACAAGAGACATGAATTGTAGTGTAACTTTTTTCCCATCCCACTATATATTTTAGGACTAGTCTTCAGGGATGATGATTGGCAATGCTAAGGCAAGAGATGGCCTTTATTATATGTTAAAAGATGTTCCAAAATTCCCAAGTTCTCCAACCAATAAAGTTGTCTGGTATTTTGGGAAAATTAATTTTTGTAATTGAGATGAATTATTTATGATTTATGGGTGATTTTAGATTTGAGAAATTTAATGGAAGAAATTAAAATTTCTATATTTTTGGAATAAGGGGAGGATTAAGAGTTTTTGGAAAGTTTTGGGGGTTTTGTGAAATTTTGGAAACTCAAAACCGATATTAATATAAATTTAATAAATTGCACATTAATAAGTGAAGGAGGCTGCAACACGGGCCGTCACACGTGGGTGATGGCTGCCGGGGGGGGGGGCGTGCGCTGGAGGTTTTGCTGGAATTTTTTTTCCAGCCAATGGGGGTGCCAAAATGACGCCGTTTTGGGCGCCATTGGGGGGCCTTGGATGCTACTGCTATGCCACTCGGATATTGCTGAAATTGTTTAATTTTTTATTTGCTTCCAATTGCAAACAATTACAGCCACAATAAAAGGGAAGCCATGTGAATAAAGGAGCATTAATTGCAAGGTACAACCTATTAAATGAGAATGTGAAAGATATTTATTGTGATGAGATTGGTAAATGGTGGGAGCATGCATGTTATTATGAAATTGAAGTTTGGCTGTTAATTTAACTTGTCAAGTAGAGGCACGTGGCATGCAATGAGCATAAATTTAAGTTGATTTGATAGTTCTGCAATTACATGATGATAGCACGTGAGAAAAAGAAGAAAGGGAGAAGAATGAAAGTAAAAATATATATTAAAATTTTAGAATAAAAGGGAGGAAAGGCTTTATAAATAGAGCACTTCAGTGGAAGTTAAGTGCGGATAGAAATTTAAAGGGTTGAGAGTTAGTGGTGGAACAAGTCAAATTATTGTAGTCATAATTTGAGGTATGAGGTCCAATATCATATTTAAAGGTAGTTTAGTAATATTTAGTTAAAATAATTCTTTTAACTTATTATGTTGAATTTTGTTAAAAGAATTCTAACACATGGCAACGGTGTTTTTAACACTTAAAGAATCTAGTCAAAGAGATTTATCAAGGCGTCAAAAGCAAACGATAAGGGTCAATATATATTTTATGTGCAAATTTTGTGATCATAACTTGCATGTTAGGAAGTGCCTAGGCATGAGACTATAAATTTTAGGGACAAAACAAAGCTCGTGCTGAGGTGGACGGGCCTACATGCATAAATCACTTCATGTTTTTTCCCACTTATTATGAACTGTGATTTGTTATTTTATATATATTGCCTTTACTAAGTCTTAGGACTCACCCCCTTAACTAACCATACAGATAGCTCAGGTCCTAGTAAAGAAAAAATAGTGTTAGTGGAAGCATTGCCCCCGAATGCGGTCGAGAAGCCATGAAAAGTCTTTTATTTGTGAGTCATTTTACCAGTTCCATGGTTGTAACAAAGTCGAGTGATAAACGTCATTGTGGGATATTTAATAGCGAATCTATTCATATCTAGTAAGGAGTATATTGGATGTATGGTTGGACTTGTTTATAATTATCTTTGACGGAAAAAAAAATAATAGCAAAGGGATATATATATTAGTTTATTTATAACCTCATCCAAATTTCTTTCGAGCCTCAGGAGAGGGGCGTCACAAGGTGGTATCAGAGCCTGGTTAGGGATGAGATCAGGTACTAGAGTTGTAACCATAGTATAAGGTGTTGAGTAGGCCTAAGGTTTGGGAGTTTAAGAGAAGTAATGATAAAAATTGTGATTTGTGTGCAAAAGCGAAGTAGGTCGTAACCATGAAAGATATGTTCCCTGAAAGAGGCATATATAGTGGTATGGACTTGCTTAGGAAATTTGTTTCCCGGAATAAGCAAGCAATAGGACATGTGGTTCCTAAATTTGGCCTTGAAAGGGAAAGTATGTGTTATATATATATATCATTGATTATTGACTTGGCCTTTGGTGTTGCATGCAGATTCACGCACCAAATGGATCCTAGTGGGTCAAATCCTGTTATGATCTCGAATGTAGGCACAGGCGCAGCACTAAACTTACTCTAGCACGCTTAGGAACAAGGGTTGAACCATAACTTGGGGGGAAGGCAACATGATGATGGGGGTATAATAAGTTATCTATGTCGAGTAAACCATGTATTTCGATTAACCATATATTAGCATATGTGGGGCCTCTCGGAAAAATAGGTCATGTTTGCCAGAAAATACATGAATGAGTTTTGGAGACAGTTGACCAGGAGAATGATGGATGATATGAGCCTCAGGTTCCATTATAGAAATTTCATTCGAGCAATAAAACAGCAAGCCAAATTTTGGGAGTCATGCTAGATATCACGCAACGATCCTACAAGAATTGAAAATTTTCCTAGGGAACTCTCGTCAAAGGCAACAGTGTGGGGGCCATGTAACTTAGGAGGAGAGTCAACCAACTCCAGCTCGAGTGTTGGAGACAATGGGGACCTCATGTACCTAGCAAATGAGGCCACGTCCCGTGTAGAGGGGGACGAAAATAGTACCACATAGTTAGAGTATGGTTGTACTAGTGCAAAAAGGATAGAAGGTATTAGGATGAGGGTACCATCCACAATGTATGTACACATAACTCTAACTAGTTGTATGGTAGTAATGTTGTTGTTGGTAATGATAAATATGCATAGCCAAAAAATATATATATTATTATATGTGTCTAAAAAGAAAATAATATGGTGTGCAGATGGCATCACATACTCAAGCACCTCACACCTCTAGTTCTGAGGATATCGATCAAAGGCACTCGACAGAAGTACCTGAACACTCCCTTGAGTATGGACAAAGTCGATAAGTAGGTGAAGGGACACCTCCTATACATCGGGTAGATACTAAGGCAGCCAGTTAGCTCAAGGCTTTCATAGACCCTACGACCTCCAACATTCAAAGGACAACTAGAGGCTGATCCAAGTATTACAGGGTTCTGGTTGGAAGACGTCCACCAGTTATTAGAATACATGAATTGCCCGAAGGAGCAATGGGTGAGGTGTGCCACTTTTGTGCTAATAGAACAAGCCAGACTTTAGTGGAGAATGACAGCTGAAATGCTAAGGGAACAGAACACTCAATTAGTAGGGCCTGGAGAACGACTATTCCCGATTGGATGGAATTAGTTCAAGGAAGTCTTCATTGAAAAATATTATCACCACGATTGACAACTCTAGAAGAAGAGAGACTTTATGGAATTGCGGCAATCACACCATATGACGGTATCGCAATATGAAGATGAGTTTATAAAGTTATTGAAATATATCCTAACCTATATGCTAACTAAAGCAGATAAGATGGAACGTTTCATTTAGGGGTTACGCCCCAAAGTTCATAGAGGAATGAGTTATATGGAGACCGACACTTTTCGGGAGGCGGTTATTAAGGCTGTGAATATTGAAAAGAGGTTAATGAATTACGGGAAAATCACTCGTGAGAAGGAGTCGCCTGGTGGAGAATAGAGTAGGACTATGGCTAAGCAGGGATTTCAATTTACCCTTCCAAAAGCAGGCAAGTTCAAGAAGGAACAGAAACCATGCCCATACTGCCTTAAACTACAATTTTCACCATTACTCCTCTTAGACTCCCATACCTTAGGCCTACTCAGTACCCTATACTATGGTTACAACTCTGGTTACTTGACCCCATCCCTAACCAAGCTCTGATACCACTATGTGACGCCCTTCTCCTGGGCCCGAAAGAAATTTGGATGAGGTTATAAATAAATTAATATACATATCCCTTTGCCTATATATAAGTATTGTTTTTTTTTTTTTTTTGTTCAAAGATAATTATAAACAAGTCCAACTATACACCCAATATACTCCTTACTAGATATGATTAGATTTGCTATAAAATATCCCACAATGGCGTTTATCACTCAACTTTGTTACAACCACGGAATTGGTAAAATGACTCTTGAATAAAAGACCTTTAATGGCTCCTCGACCGCATCCGAGGGCGATGCTTCCACTAATACTGCCTTTCCTTTACTAAGGCCCGAGCTATCTATATGGTTAGTTAGTGAGTCCTAAGACTCAGTAAAGACAATATATATTAAATAGCAAATCACAGTTCATAAAATAGCAAAAACATGAAGTGATTTATGTATGCAAGCCTATCCATCTTGGACTCTTGGTGGTCCCATATGATTTCCCATGGACCCCAACATAAGCTCTGTTTTGTCCTTAAAATTTATAGTCTCATGCCTAGGCACTTTCCTGTTATCACATGTAAGTTATGATCACAAAATTTGCACATAAAATATATATTAACTCTTACCGTTTGCTTTTGATGCCTTGATAAATCTCTAACTAGATTCTTTAAGTGTTGAAAACACCGTTGCCACGTGTTGGAATTCTTCTAACAAAATTCAACATAATAAGTTAAAAGAATTACTTTAACTAAATATTACTAAACTACCTTTAAATATGATAGTGGACCTCAAATTATGACTACAATAATCTGACTTGTTCCACCACTAACTCTCAACCCTTTAAATTTTTGCTCGCACTTAACTTCCTCTCTTTTATTCTGAAATTTTAATTAATATTTTTACTTTCATCTCTTCTCACGTGCTATCATCATGTAATTGCAAAACTATCAAATCAATTTAAATTTATGCTCATTGCATGCCACGTGTCTCTGCTTGACAAGTTAAATTGGCAGCCAAACTTCAATTTCATAATAACATGCATGCTCCCACCATTTACCAATCTCATCACAATAAATATCTTTCACATTCTCATTAAATGGGTTGTACGTTGCAATTAATGTTCATTTATTCACATGGCTTCCCTTTTATTGTGGCTGTAATTGTTTGCAATTGGAAGCAAATCAAAAATTAAACAATTTCAGCAGCATCCACATGGCACAGCAACAGCGTCCAAGGCCCCCCAATGGCGCCCAAAACGGCACCGTTTTGGCACCCCCATTAGCTGGAAAAAAATTCCAGCAAAACCTTCAGCGCATACCCCCGTCCCCCGGCTGATCGAACCCACGTCCCCCAGCCAGCCATCACCAGCGCATGATTGCCCGCGCTGCAGCCTCCTTCACTTATTAATGTGCAATTCATTAAATTTATTTTAATATTGGTTTCGAGTTTCCAAAATTTCACGAAAACCTCAAAAACTCTTAATCCTCCCCTTATGCCAAAAATATAGAAATTTCAATTTCTTCAATTAAATTTCTCAAATCCAAAATCATCCATAATTCATCTCAATTACAAAAATTAATTTTTCCAAAATACCGGGATATTACAATAACAGCTAATGCCAATGTTCTGTTGTGGCATAAACGCTTAGGACACCCTAGTTTCTCATATTTAAAATCCTTGTATCCTCACATTTTCATTAATAAAGAACAATCTTTTCAATGTAAGTAGTGTACTCTTGCAAAACACCCGCATTCTCATTATTCATGCAACCCTATAAACCATCTAAACATTTTCACTTGATTTATAGTGATATTTCAGGTCCTGCTAAACATCCCAATATCTTGGGTACCCGTTGGTTTATAGCCTTTATTGATGATTATACTAGAGTTTATTGGGTCTATCTTATGAGAGAAAAATCAAAGGCCACTAGTACTTTCAAAAGGTTTCACAAACTTATTTTGAATGTGTTTCAAACTCATATTCATGTTCTTCGTGTTGATAATGGTCAAAAATATTTCTCTCATGATTTCATTCAATATTTCTCTGAATATGGCATATTTCAGTTCATGTCCATACACCTCTCAACAAATGGGGTGGCTGAGAAAAAAAACAGTCACCTTCTTGAGGTGGCCTAAGCCATGATGTTCACTACCTATGTTCCTCATTCCTATTAGGGGAAAGTTGTTCTTACCGCCTCTTACCTCATTAATCGTCTTCCCTCTACAGTCCTGCAATTTAGAACTCCTTTTAACACTCTTCATGATCTGTTTCCCCATGTCCATCTCTGTACTTCTCTTTCCCTTAAGGTTTTTGGTTGCACTTTGTATGTTCACAACAATAATCCCTCCCAGACCAAATTTGAACCAAAGGCACTTAAGTATATCTTTGTTGGGTATTCTCCTTCCCAAAAAAGTTATAAGTGCTATTGTCCCTTCCCTCAGAAATTTTTTGTGTCCCCAGATGTAATATTCTTTGAGGATCTCCCATTTTATCATCCTCAATCTTTTTTAGAGGAGCTTGCCAGTGTAGAGTGGCCTTGAGATCCCCTCAAAATGCTATATTGATCGTCTTTGTGGATGATATTATAGTGACAGGAGATGACATGCAAGAAATAGAGAGCTTGAAGAAGCAATTGAGAGCTGAATTTGAAGTCAAAGACTTAGGAACAATGAGATATTTCCTATGAATGGAGGTGGCTTGGAGTAAAGAAGCTTTTTCATCTCACAAATAAAATATACACTTGATTTGTTGAAAGAAACATGTATGCTAGGGTGTAGACTTGCTAGAACACCTCTAGAAAAGAACTAAAAATCTAGAGAAATCAATGATGATGCCCCCAGTAGAAAAGGAAAGATATTAACGGTTGGTGGGAAAATTAATCTACTTATCCCTTACAAGGCCAGATATAGCTTATGCAGTGAATATAATAAGTCAAAATATGCATTCTCTTACCCAAAGACATATGAATGTTGTTTTTATTGTCTTAAAGTATCTAAAAGGGACACCTGGAAAGGGAATGCTAATTTAGAAAACAACACAAAGAGGAATTGAGGGCTTTGTTGATGTAGATTGGGCACGGTCTATTGAAGATGGCCAACCAACTTCAAGTTATTGTACTAAAGTATGGGGAAATGTGGTTACATGGAGAAGTAAAAAGCAATTGGTTGTTGCCTACAGTAGTGTTGAGGTAGAATTCTGAGCTATAACTCAAGGAATTTGTGAAGTGATTTGATTAGAAAGGTTGATGGAAGACTTGCATATTCCTTTGTCATAACAAACAAAGGTGTACAGTGATAGTAAATCAGCAATTAGTGTTGTTAAAAATCTAGTTAAGCATGATTGAATGAAGCATTTGAGAATAGACCGAAGTTTTATAAAGAGGAAAATTGAGGAAGGAGGAATTAATCTATCGCATTTTCCTACAAGAAGTCAAGTAACTGATGTGTTTACAAAAGCCATGGCAAAACCAGGTTTCGAATCACTAATTGGCAAGTTGGGAATGACAAATATTTATTCATCAACTTGAGAGAGAGTGTTGGACGATGAGATTGGGTGTTCAAGTTTAAAAAGGGAGGATAAGGTGGTTGGTGATAAGATAAGACTTCAAGATTTAAAAATGAGGCAGCCTAGAAGATAAGATAAACTCCAAAATTCAAAGGAAAGATACAACTTGAAAACATAAGATAATTTCAGCATTTCAAAAATCATTTATTGTTATCTAAATTTGAATTTATTCCTATTTTCTAGGAGATAGCATAGATATTTTGTACTTGTATAAATACCTCTATTCGGATTCAATAATATTCAAGTAAGCTTTCGAGAATTCAGCTTGTTTCACCTACCTTGGGTTCTACTGAGCTCCCGGGTTGGTGATGTAGGTCAGAAAACAATGACTCCTTGCATTTCAGGAACAGGGTATTTTGGTCAAGACTTCAAATTACTTACTGCCTTCTATATTTAGTGACCTTGAGAAAGGTTTCATCTACAACTCTATTGAGTGGCATGTGCCTTCCGAGTCCAATTTTCCTCATTCTCATTCCCGTAGAAGCCAAATTGCTACATAAATTTGATACCCTTACCCTTGACTAGTTTAGCCAACTTGAAAGGAGAAATTTTGCACGTGGTACCATTAGCTAACATGCCCAAGGTTTCCTGTATTGACACTTGTCTTTCCAACCATTTCAGTAGGTGTTACCTACTACCTGCATGCTAACACCATAAGGCAAAAGGGAGAGATTTGTATCTACTAAAAGGGACCTAGGTCATAAGCTTAACCCAATTCAATGATGTAACACTCTAATATAAGCCCCTCATCTTATTAGGTAATCAACTTTTGTCAACTTTATGTTTTTTGTTCTTTTTTATGAATTTAAACTAGCTGTGTTTTCCATTTCTTGTTGGAAACAAATCCTTAATAATAGTTGATATTAGGCAGGAATTTTTGGAAACATGCAAAATTTATACGAGTCTGTGAAGAAGGCACAAATGGTTGTCCAGGTTGAGGCAGTCCGGGTGCAGAAAGAGCTGGCAGCGTATGTGTTCTATAATAAAACCAATTTTTAGCAAAACAAATGTTTATTGTGGATATGAATTTCTTATTGTGCTGGTCTTCATTTTTGTTGTGTTTTACAGAGCAGAATTTGATGGTTATTGCGAAAGTGAGCTAATTAAGGTATGTAGTATACCCATTTATTATTTTCTTTACTATGGTAGTTCTGCCACTATTGATTTTTGCAAAATTTCATGATGTCATCCATGCAGGAATTATTGTGTAACAAGTCTAACTTTCGCTTTGGTTAATGGTTATTTAACCGAAATAAAGAACCTTGAATATCAAGGACGAGCTGGAAATTCATTGGAAGCATGAGCCAGGAAGTGCAATGTGAAAAGTGTGTGGAAGATGAAGGGACTGCTTATCTAAATAACTAATTGATAGTAGCCTAAGAAACATTTCTGTAACTATTACATGAACCTTAGAGAGCTAGCTGAATTTTAAATCCATTAACCAAATTGAAATACATGTAATAGGTTAATTATGTTGAGTAAAAATGAAAATATAAAAGGTAAAAATTAGCCTTCTATCTAACAGGTTAAGTTTTTAAATAAGATGATACTTAATAATTCAATATGGTATCGGAGTAGGCAAAGGTCCTGAGATCAAACCTCACCACTAATTCAATATTAAAATTGTTGCACGTGTTTGGACTATTTATACAATGAAGTCTGGCCACACGTGAGAGGGTGTGTTGATAGTAAACATGATAATATAAAAGATAAAGTTAGCCCTCTATCTAATAACTTAAGCTTTTAGATGAGTTGGTGATTAATAATTCAACAAAAGGGGTGCAGGAATTATGTAGAAATTTCAATTTCCATGAATTTCTTTTCCATTTCCTGTGTCTCTCATGGCGAGGTAGAATTCATATACCCAACCCCACATAATGGGATCAATGCTTGATATTTTGTTCCTGTGGATTCCAAGAAAATTTTCATTAGAGTTTTGAGAATAATCTCCTTCAGGAACATATTCAGGAAGTCTTTTTTCACACTACCAATCTTTGTTGCATGGACTTTATATAATGATTGGGTGTGTGATCCTACATTGGACCTCCAATGTATCTTTAATCTTAGATACTTAGATATGTATCTAGAAGTTGGGTATGAGAACATGAACACATTTTTAACAGTTAAGAATAATGTGTATTGTATGCTACTCAAAAATATATTCATGTAGCTGATGTTACCTAGTAATGTTAAGGCTAGTCATTGTTGTTGTTGTATACTTTTCTAAAATAAATAAATAAAAAATAAATTGATGTTATTTAGAAATGTAGAGAAGTGCACATAGCATTTTATGCAATTTTAAAATCCCTTTAAAGGTAAAATGAAAGTTTTATTAGACAATATGACCATCTTGGCTCAAAATATTGAGCAGTAAGTGCGAACATATGCAAAATATGAATGAATATAATTAAGACAAGAATGGTACAGTGGTGGTGTGGCCATGCATGATAAAACAGAATTACAAATGAAATCATTTGTATTAAGGTTGGAGTGACACTTAGTGAAGATAAGATGGGCAAATGCTATCAAGATTGTTTGGACGTGTAAGAAGAAGATCAATAAACACACCTATGAGGTGCATGGATGGAATGGAAGGAGTTTGTAGCACAAGAGGTATGATAAGAGCAAAGAAAACTCGGTGGAAAATTCTTAGATATAACATATGATATAATAGCCCTTCATAAATATGTTCGTGGATAGAGATGATTAGAGAGCTACATTTTGTGCAACCCACTCCACCTAGAGGGATTAAGGCCTGGGATGATGATGATGATGATCCATGTTCAAAATCTTGAAATTTTTCTTCAATATGAAATATAAGCTTCTTTGCTTCAAAAATTACTAAACATTGGAGGATCCAAGTGTCTAATTCTGGTATGGGTGTTGGACATATTGTCCCATACCAAGGGACCTCAGCCTTGACATATCTTATGGATACATTTACGTAAGAGGAAAGAATACTTGATATAACATAAGTCATAATAAATTATTCTCTTCAAAGTGAAGGTTCAAACTAAAGTTTCTTCATAAATTGTCTCTCTGCATCTATATCAAAGTTCAAAACTAAGTTCCTTCACAAATTATGACTGGATCCTATTATTGTAAATTGAATATTGTTTGTAAGCTGCCTATTGGAACAAATAGGTAAGTGTAGAAGAAAAGAATTGGATGGTACTTATACAATCTTATTAAGAAGCAATTTGATTTCACTATTGCTTTGGATGTAATCATTGAGAAACAAATGTGAAGCCATTAAAAAGAGCTAGGCATGGCATCTCATGGTGTAACCTGAGTATTTGATGCCATTTCTGTGTGCAATTTTTATCATGGTACATCTGGTTTGTTTCATTGTGCTTCTAATTCAGTTCTGAAGAGGAAATTTTAATTGTGTTGACTATATCAGAAGAATGAAAAGTTATCTAGAAAAAAGAAAATCTTATATTGCAAGCTTTTCATATGATATCTCTGAAGGACCTCAGTGAAATTCTGGGTGGATTTTTCTTTAGGCGACGCTATCTGGAAATCAGCAACCTTTACGAATTGAAATCACTGAAGCTGCAATGGAGTTAGGACCAGAGGTGAGTATATGATTTTCTGTTTGATCTTAAATCCATGTCAAACAAGGTCAGAGCTAGTTATTGAGGCTGCTTGTGATGTCAAAAATATATGAAATTTGTTATTTCGAGATTTAAACAAACCTCCAATAATTGTTATTTTGTCAAGTCCCACTGGGCGTCTGCGCAAGGAAATATAATCAAATAATGTATTTAGTTTAACAAGGGTTCAGGCTGAGGGCGAGCCTTGGTAGCAATGGTGGTGGTGTTCCTTTGTAACTTAGAGGTCATAGATTTGAGTTGCTAAAACAACCTCTTTGCAAAAAAAGTAGGGGAAGGCTGCTTACAAACGGGGGCCTCGTGCATCTTGATGAAATTATTTGATATGTTGCTAGCATCTAATATTTTCTGTTCTCATGCAGAAACTCTCACTTCTAGTAACTGAGGCTTATAAAGATGCTCATCAGAAAAGTGTTCAGGTGAGCGTTGCGCCCTTATCTCAGAATAAGCCGAACTTTTCTTGGTTATTGTTTGCTGAAGTGAAAGTTCTGGCCTTGTGATATTTCTTAGGCCATGAAGGAAAGGATGAGTGATCTCGCACAGAGCTTAGGAATGCCTCCGGGACTCAGTGAGGGATTCAGACAGTAACGCTACCTGTTCTAGCCGTATCCTTGCCAGACCAATTTTGTGCAATGGTTAGGCGTAATCCTTGTTTATTTAGTGAACTTAAAATTGTGGTCTTGACCATTTAATTCCTTCATTAGAAGGCTTGTATGTTGAACTTGTTGAATGACACATCCAATACATCCCTTTACCCAACTGTCCTCATAATATAGCATTTTGATTATAGTTATGGAGGTATAATTGAGTCTTTCCCATGGTTGTCAAAATTTCGATTCAACTCCTATGATTTTACGATTTTTTGTGTTAGAAACCTTTAAACAACTCAACGCTTATATAAAATCTAAATTGTAGTAGAATCAAAGTGAATCCCTATTCAATTAGGTAAAATCGGTAGAATCTCGAGTTAGATAATGATCTTATTAATTTCAGCTTTTATGCACAAAAAGCATGGTATTAATTCTAATTTAAGGGATGCCCTTTGTCTTTGCAAACCCCTATATCTCTCAAGCACCTTTTTGTTGTTTCCCTTTGTCGCATGGTTCTTCAGTGCTTAGTGTCTGTAATACCCAGAGAGCTCAGAAGAGAATAGTATATATCAAGGATAGGTAAGGAAGGAAATAATACCAGGTAGATACCTTTTGGGCTGAATGTAGGCAAAGAATTCTGGGGTTAAGCGTGCTTGAGCTAGAGTAGCTTGAGGATGGGGTGACCCCTTGGGAAGTTCGCGTGGGCCCATCAAGATAAGTTGTCCCGAACCTTCCTATCGCTCGATGCGGGATGTTACAGGTGGTATTAAAGCTGACCCTTAGAGAATGCGGTCCGATAAGGGCGGGAAGTGGTGCCGAGACGCGAGGCCTGATCAAGAAGCGACTCCTGGCAGGCTTTTGGGATGGTAGCCTCCAAAGGGGAGAAGATCTAGGACCAGTTATAAGGTCGCATAACGAGAACGTCATGTGCTCAGGGGGGAGAATGTAATACCCCGGGAGCCCAGAGGAGAATAGTATATATCGAGGATAGGTAAGGAATGAAACAATATCAACTGGATACCTTTTGGGCTGAATGTAGACAAAGAACTCCGGGGTTAAGCATACTTGAGCTATAGTAGCTCAAGGATGGGTGACCCCATGGGAAGTTCGCGTAGGTCCATCAAGGTAAGTTGTCCCGGACCTTCCTATCGCTCGATGCGGAATGTTACAGTATCGTCTTCGATTCATAACTTAAATTGCTCATGGCCATTGTCGATTCACAAACACGAACTACCAGTTGAGTTGCTGTCAATTCACAAACACAAATTGACGTTTCCATGCTCGCTTGTTTGGTGTCGTCATTTCTATGCAATGCAAATTGATTCACAATTCTGATTGCTCGGTGTTACTGTTGATAAAGGGGTATATAGCTTCGTATATTTCTTCTTTTGCAATTATTTGGTCTGATTTAATAATTCCTATCCACCACAATTTCATTTGTTTTTTTGTTCATCTACCTTCATTAATTTGATTATTGTTGGTTTCCTTAACTTGAAAGTAAAATTTGAAAGTGAATTATTGTTGGTTTCTTTAAATAATTTAATATTTGTTGGAGCTTTTATTATAATTATTGTTGTAATGTATAAGTTTATCAACGTATGTTATTTTTATTTATATTAGGTTGTAATTCATATGACTTATGAGAATTTACATTATATTAATTAATATTCAAAATTTTCATTATGGATTGATGAATGATGATAAATGAACTTAATATTTAAAAAAATTATATTATTTAATATTTTAAAATTGATAGATTAAATTATTTTAAAATATATAACATGTATTTCATTCATAATAAAGAATAAGGTTGAAATAATTATATTATTAAGTAATATTATTTTTTTTATAAAATTATGTCATAAAATTTACATGTACATGAATTAAAGAGTATTTTTAATTATTTTTAAAATCTTACGATTTTATAATCTAAGTTATGATTCGATTTTATGAATCCTTCTTGGATCTTACTTAAAATCTTGATGTTAATAATCTTGATTTTTTTAAAAAAAAATTTTAACTTGTCAACAGTTAATGACACGGTTAACTTGAATGGATCTTTCCTATTCTAGTCACTTTCCCACCGTTCCTCTCGAAATTTGGTGGATTGAATTGCTCCAAGCAATATTGGTCGTTTTATATTATGGTTTCAAGGAATTTGTCAAGATCTTGGCAATTCTTTAGGAGGCAAGAATGATTGGAAAAGAATAAGAGGTCTCTTAGGTTCAAAGAAGGAAACTTCATGCCCTGTTCCTTTGATTGTGGCAAAGATCAGCCCGTCATAAACCTCTACTGGATGCCCCTATCCATAGTTTATATCTATATCTCTTTCTCTCCTTCCCTCCTTCCCTTGCAATGCACCTCTAGGTTCAAGATTGGAGCCTAGCACCCAATGAATCTCCTGAGTTCAATAAAGATTGAACCCATCAGATAATTGAAGAAGTTTGAACTGTAAAACTCTGTATTTTTTTATTTAATTGAACATACATATATATAAATTATAAGGGAGAAACTACCCATATGGAGTAGGTTAAAAAAGGAAAAAAATTAAGTTGGTTAAGGAAAAACTATCACTTAGGGACAAAATTAATTGTACACTTAATATAAAATTATAATTACATGATTTTTTTACATGCTTCCACAAGTTGGGTTATAAATATTAAAGAAGCTTAACTTGAATCTTCACATCTTTAAATTGAGTTTTTGGCAAATTCTTGTCCATCTTCCATTTTTCTTTATGAAGTATCTGTCTATTTAGGTCACTTTGAACATGTTGAGTTGTTGTCAATATCTAATTAGATGATTAAGATATTAGGTAATTGAGAGATCTCTTTAGACAACGCCTTTACTATGTCCTCAATGTCGGAACATGTCTTCTTTGCGGCATCCTAGACTTCTTGTGTTGTCTTGTGAAAGATGAAATTTACTTTGACTTGATGCTTCTTCAAGGTCGAAATGCTTCTCCTTTGTGGCATCTTAGATCTCTTGTGCCATCTTGTAAAGGATGTCATTTATTCTTGTCTTCACTGATAATATATTTATTTTATTAATATTGCACATGCATCATCATTCAGTTCCTTTGGAGATATGATTAACAACCACCCTTCTTTTAATTTTTTGTAGGAATTTCACTTCCAATTGCAGCAGTTGTGGCTACGACTGCACCATCTTGTATGCAAACCACATTCCACGATTTATTATTTGATTGTAGAAAGGCCTTACTGTGTGTGAATCCCTTAAAGGTAAATAGGTGGATGAAAGAAGTCATTTCTTCTTCCCCGATTTATTGATTCTCCCTCGCTATATTATATGACTATGAAATCCCCTTAACAGAAATAGCAAGGCTTCTTGTACAAAGGTTTTGTGCTTATAATGGGTTAAGCGGACATCAAAAACATCGAGGGGGTTGGTTAGATTAGAGTCTTGAGATCTCCCCAAGGCTGATTAGGCTTTGATTTGATATGTCTCTTCTTTTTGCAAGATTTGAGAGCATTGACCTTGACAATTTCCTTAAGATCAATGTCATGTGGTTGTAATTGACAAGTTTGATTAACGCCTTGACACAAGACTTCTTGGATTTTATTGGTTGAGTCCTTACAAATCATCCTCTTAGGGTATTTGGCAATGCTGGCAAATGTCTTGATGTAAGACTTCTTGGCCTCTTCGCCTTTTTTGGTGTGAGCGACTATCCATCTTCTCTGCGAGGACGACTGATGCAACTCTCTGCCTATGACTAACTGCCTACATCTACCATATTCGATGTTGAAGTACGACTATGCATTGCGCCTTTTTTTTTTCTCAAACAACAGTGATGGTTTTTTGAGTTTTGTTCTACAATCCCTTTCATCTTCCCTGTTAATCTTCATTTTACGACCCTTCGCTTTCTCTAACACAGCTTCGTGACTATGGTCGGTTATCCCTTTGATGGTGATGGTTGTGATTGCGATAAAAGGCGACGGTGACAATGATAGTTGCGGCGATGGTGGATGAAGATGGAGATGAAAAAGATGGGCAGTGCCCGACAATGGCAGTGTTTCTTTTTCTACTCTCTCTCTCTCTCTCTAAACTCTCCATCTCACCGCTTTGATACCATGAAGAACTTTAGACTGTAAAACTCCTTACTTTTTCATTTAATCAAACATACATATATAGAAATTACAAGGAAAAAGCTGCTTATATGGAGTCAGTTAAAGAAGGAAAAAACTAAATCAGTTAAGGAAAAATCGTCACTTAGAGACAAAATTAACTATATACTTAAATATAAAATTATAATTACATGATTTTCCACAATAATAATGTTATTGGGTTCAAGATTTTTGAGTGAAGCCCAACCACTCATCAAGAGTCATCAAGAAAAGCGAAGCTTGAAAAACTTTTGTGTTCGATTCAGCATTGGTTGACTCTTCTTCATTTTTCTCCTCCATTTTTAGAAGCAACCCATCAACAATGGGGTTTAGCCATGGTAGAATCCCATCTCTAATATTACTACCATGGCTTCTCCCCCCTCCCCCCTCCCCCCTTCTTTTCTATATATATATTCTACATTTTTTTCTCTCCATATCTCTCTTTCCACTTTTCCAATCTCTATTTATTCATTGTCAATGTGGTTATTTAATTCTCTACAACAAATTGAACCCCAACAAATTTCTCTTAGTGGTGATGGTTGGTTAGCTGAATGCAATGTTGAAACCTTGTTTTCTCTAATTTAGTCATCACCAATCCTATCTCTATTGAAGTCGTTGCAAATGTAGAGAAAAACCTGTTACAAAATAGAAACTCTATCTCTATTGGGGCTCTATAACATATCTAACAGAGATAAGATTTTTCTTATTGTTGATGACAACTAATTCGACAATTAGTTTACTCCCCCAAACAACTGAATCAATGCAATATCAACTATGCGTTATTTAACTTGATTAGTTGAATTGATGCCTATGAGACTTAAACTAATTTAAACGCAACAATATATAACTTACGTTGACTCACAAATTAGATTCTTGCAAGTGTTCCTAAGATGATCAACCAATTAAGCTCATTCTTGTGCCTAAAACGATCAATTGAGTTTTGAGCTTATTATTTCCCCTAAAACGATTGTTCTAGCACTAGATAGAAAGCCCAATGGAAGTTATCTAAAAATATATATATATATAAGAGCTAGTTAGTTTGGATACCAAAGGGGAAAAAAAAAAGGCCAATTGATTTGTACTTTGTATATTTCATAAATTTGTTTCTATGTAATTTTTATTTTCTATGCTAATTTTCATATTATCAATAATATTCTTATTGTTTTTAAAAATAGAGATATAGATATTTTTAAATATTATTTTTAAAATTTAATTTAATTATTACATATTTAATGAAAAATGCATTTTAGTTTGACCATTGACTCTTAAACTAAACCTCTCTCTCAGTTCCAATTCTGGCTTTTAAAACGTTAGTTATATAATATACTAGTTTGTAATTTAACTAAAACTCATTTATTATTCATTTAATATTATCTGTTTATTTTTTATATATTTATGAAAGAATTCATTTATTATTCATAATTTTTATTTTGCTCAAGGATAACAGGTTTGTTTCTTGTTTACAAATAAGTTACAAAGCAAACTCCCTTTAAGTTAAATAATGTAACACCCCGCCCTATACAGGCATGTCACTATAAGGAAATTCTCGGGGTTTCTTTTTTTTTTTGATACCCGCGGCGCCTGTGAGCACAATCTTCGCATGCAGATGAAACACCCGTAGTAAAACTACATCCGGCTCCCGCGGTGATCAAAGAACCACTCCTCATGCAGATATATACCCCGAGAGTTCCAGTCTTACTCATTTAGCTAGAAATAACAAATCTTAACTGAACGAGATAAAATAAACACAGCGGAATACTTAATTAATCAAAATGACGTGGCCCACCACGTGTTACACACAAAATGTTCCCATACCGATATGTGTATACAACATTGATACTAACGATTACAACACCGTCGAGCGGTTGCTCATACATACAACATTATAAATACTAGTGTTTCCAAAGTAATACAACAATTATCAAATAAACACCACAGATTCACCGGCCGTGTCCTCGACCTCGCAGCTGTCCCTGACTGGAACGTTGAATATTCCAGGGGCATAACCCATGTTAGATGATAAACCATCTAAGTGAAGGCATGAAACAGACGTACAATGCATAAAGACATACGAGCATGGCATACTATACGACAACATGCAAGACACATCTAACTCGAGGTATCACCTTGACATACTTAATCCCTCGAATATCCCACTGTGGCACACGTTCACCTGGTCCAACGTTAATCCCTCGAGTGCACCGTCGTGACACCCGTTCACCTGGTTTAACATTATTCCCTCGAGTGCCCCAGTGTGACACCCGTTCACCTGGATTAACATTGTCCCAATCTCAAGTAGACCCCTTATCGCCCCATATGGACCCAACAATGCAATTAGACTTGACCCTATATGATATGAAAATTTACACGCCATGCACCAATACTTTTAAAAATAAACAGTTAATGCAATATTGACACAACGAATGTAAGTAAATGCCTTGTGAAATAAGCTAAGTCTAGGAGCGTACAAATACTCACAAGAACTCACCAAAAGCACTTTAAGACACTTTCGAGTCAAGGTAAGGCTGAAATCAAACCACTCACCTTAATTCGGAAAAGTCTGGATTTTGCCTCGAAAAACGTGTCACACCTCAAAAATTGTGTAATTCTTCTTCCAATGACCCAATTGATTCCTATTTCACCATTTAAGACCTTTAGAATCAATATTTCTATTTTTCCACAATTTCTCTATTTTTATTTATTTTTCAAACATTTCTATCTTCGGAAATTCATTAAAAATACCTAACATCAATTTTCACAAAATATTTTTCCATGATAATTCTTAAAATAATTTTACCTAAATTCTGAAATTAAAATAAAAGAAAAACCATACCTCACGCGCCCTCACGCGCCACCCAGAGGTCCCGCGAGTGGTTGCCACGCGCCGCCGCACAGTCTTCTTCTCCGGTCGTCTTCTCCGATTCCGGCGATGTCCAATGCCCTAAATTCATATAGGGGCTTGTAGATCTCTTCAATGCGACCTCAATGGTGCCCTTAATCGTCGGAAAAAGTGGCCGGAGGTGGGTTTAAAACCCAGTTGCAGGTCGCGGTGGCGGCGGTTCGGTTTTCCGGCCAAACTTCCAAAACCCCTCTAAATCTACACCAAACGCTCCCAAATGCTCCAGAAATGATCCCCTCAACCCAAGGAACAAAAGCCCCTTATCCCTCAAGCTCGATTCAAGCAAAAACACAAGAAATTTGAGCGATTTTTGTTTTTGAACCCTCGGCCGAAAACCTCCTTTTATACTCGTTTTGGACCCGATTTCCTACCATATCCGGCTCGTCCTTATCCCTTAAGCCCAAATCTATCCTCTAAACCAATCGAAAAACACCACATCAAGCGCTAGATCCCTCGAAAAATTCGGCCAAATCGGAAATCTTTTGGCCATTAATTCCGATCACATCAAGGCCATTTTCCGGCCAATGGTAGCTCCCAACGGCCTCGTCGTCGCCTGGAGGCTAGCCTAGAGCCTCCGGGTGACCTGCCCGATGCCCCAGAAGCGGCCATAGGCGGCCGGTCGGTTTCACACCAAGCAATTTTCAAAAATTGCATTTTAGCCCCCAGCCAACTTTTAATTGAATTTTCTTTTATTTCCTGATACCCCTAGACTATCTAGCACCTTCACCATTACCCTCAGGTTGTATATTTCCTATTTCCCTTTGGAATTTCTGAAAAACTTGTCATCTTGATCTCCCTCGGGCAGTTTACAAAAATTGCACTTTTGCCCGGGTGCTCCTAATTACGTGCTTTTGACTTCAATCCTTTGAAAGTCCCTTGATTGTGTTGAGTATTGCTTATTTGAACCATTTTGACCTTTGTTGATCCACTTGACACAGTCCCTCGCCTTCTGTTTATGTTAGCATATTGCACTTAGGCCCGAAACTATTGTAAATTTCATTTTGATCCCATAACTTCCAAAACTTCTCTTGATATTTAATACTGGGTATTACATCCTCCCCCTCTAAAAAAGAAATTTCGTCCTCGAAATTACTAATTTACAATGTTAAATAAATGTGGATAGGAAATCTTCATCTCTTCTTCACGTTCCCAAGTTGCCTCTTCTTCGTCATGATTACCCCATAGTACCTTCACTAAGGGAATAACCTTGTTCCTTAAGACTTGATCCCTTTGATCTAAGATTCGAACTGGTTCCTCAGGGTACGTTAGATCATTTCGTATCTCAATGGTCTCATTTCGAAGTACCTGCGTAGGGTCTGGCTCATGTTTCCGTAGTTGAGACACATGAAACACGTCGTGGATATTTGATAATGCCACAGGTAAAGCTAATCTGTAAGCCACTAATCCAATTTTCTCCAAAATCTCATAGGGTCCTATGAATCTTGGGCTTAATTTCCCTTTCCTTTTTCCTCGAATCACGGATTTAAATGGAGAGACTTTTAAGTATGCCTTGTCACCGACCAAAAATTCCAAGTTCCGTCTTCGTTGATCAGCATACGATTTCTGACGACTTTGACTTATCCTCATTTTCTCTTGTATTTGCTTAATCTTCTCAGTAGTAGTCTGAACAATCTCGGGTCCCACTAATCCTACTTCTCCAGTTTCTACCCAGCAGAGTGGTGTTCTGCATTTTCGCCCATATAATGCCTCGTAGGGAGCCATTCCAATGCTGCTGTGGTGCCCGTTATTGTAGGCAAATTCTACCAACGGTAGATGTTTTTCCCAACTTCCCGAGAATTCCAAAATGCATGCCCTCAACATGTCCTCGAGCGTTTGAATTGTCCGCTCGGACTGTCCGTCAGTCTGAGGGTGATAAGCTGTGCTGAGCTTCAATTGTGTTCCCATACACTTGTGGAAACTTTCCCAAAATCTTGACGTAAATCGTGGGTCTCGATCTGACACTATACTTGCAGGTATTCCATGCAATCGTACTATTTCCTCAATGTACAGCTGAGCCAGAGCGTGAGTCGGTTGCCCTATCTTAATAGGCAAGAAATGTGCCGACTTGGTCAGTCGATCCACTATTACCCAAATAGCATCATTTCCTTTGGGACTTCGAGGTAGATTGGTTACAAAATCCATAGTGACGTGATCCCATTTCCACTCGGGAATGTCCAATGGTTGTAACTTTCCTCCCGGACGCTGATGCTCAATTTTGATACGTTGACAGGTGTCACATTGTGCCACGTACCGTGCCACGTCCTTCTTCATTCCTGGCCACCAATAAATTTCCCTAAGATCCTTATACATTTTTGTTGATCCGGGATGTACTGTGTATCTTGCCCGATGTGCTTCTCCCAAGATAACTTGTCTTAGACCCTGATCCCTTGGCACGTATGTTCTTTCTTGAAATCGAAGTATACCTCCATGGTAACTGAATTCCGGTGCTTTAACTTGATCGTTCTCGTCTATCCACTGACTTCTTCTTGTGTCTGATTGAAGAGCTGATTTGATTTGATTCACCACATCAGGTTGAATTGTCAGATTTGCCAAATATCCCTTGATTGGTTTAGGCTTAACACCTACTGTTAGGTGGCTAAATTCCTCGATCATCATGTTAGCCACAATTTCGGAGCTTCTTCGGCTAAGAGCGTCTGCAACTATGTTCGCCTTTCCTGGATGATAGGAGATGGTACAATCATAATCCTTCAAATACTCCATCCATCTTCTTTGTCTCATGTTTAACTCTTTCTGAGAAAATATGTACTTCAAACTTTTATGGTCCGTAAAAATCTCAAATTGTACCCCGTAGAGATAATGTCTCCATAACTTCAAAGCATAAATTATAGCTGCTAATTCCAAGTCGTGAGTTGGGTAGTTCTGCTCATGTCTTTTCAATTGCCGAGATCCGTAAGCGATTACTTTTTTATCTTGCATTAGAACACATCCCAACCCTATTCCCGAAGCATCACTATACACCACAAACCTTCCTGCCTCCGTTGGCATTGCTAGAATCGGTGCCGTGGTTAATCGTGCCTTAAGTTCTTGGAAACTTTGCTCACATTTAGCATCCCATTCAAATTTAACTTCTTTCTGCGTCAATCGAGTAAGTGGAGCCGATATCTTTGAAAACCCTTCTACAAACCTTCTATAGTATCCAGCTAATGCAAGAAAACTTCGGATCTCTCCAACGGTCTTAGGTGCTTGCCATTTTTGAACTGCTTCTATCTTTGTTGGATCGACAGCTATACCTTCTGCAGAAATTATATGTCCAAGAAATGCTACTTGAGTAAGCCAAAATTCACATTTCGAGAACTTGGCGTACAATTTGTGGTCTTTTAAAGTCTGCAAGACTATCCTTAAATGTTTTTCATGATTACTCTCACTTGAAGAGTATATCAGAATGTCATCTATGAACACTATTACAAATTTGTCCAAGTATGGTCTAAACGTTCGGTTCATTAAATCCATAAATGCAGCAGGTGCATTGGTCAATCCAAACGGCATTACCAGATATTCGTAGTGACCATACCGTGACCGAAATGCAGTCTTGGGTACATCTTCCGGTTTGATCTTCATTTGATAGTATCCAGACCGAAGGTCTATCTTAGAAAATACTCTAGCTCCTTGGAGTTGGTCAAACAATTCTTCAATTCTAGGTAAAGGGTACTTATTCTTTATGGTTACCTTGTTTAACTGTCGGTAATCAGTACACATACGTAAGGTACCATCTTTCTTTTTTACGAACAATATCGGAGCTCCCCAGGGTGACACACTTGGTCTGATAAATCCTTTGTCGGTCAATTCCTGTAATTGCTCCTTCAATTCCCTCATCTCAGCTGGGGCCATCTTGTACGGAGGTATGGATATTGGCTGAGTACCTGGTACAAGATCTATCGAAAATTCAATTTCTCTTTGGGGAGGTAATCCTGGTAATTCCTCGGGAAATACCTCAGGATACTCATTCACGACCCTTACTAACTCCAACTCGAGACTTTTCTTTCCTGGTTCGGGTTTGGCTGACTGCAACGTGTGCAAAGTCATGCCTTTTTCCTTCTTAATCTTCCTATTTTGACCTTGAAACACAATCCACTCTCCGTTAATCTTGGGTAAGCTCACGGTCTTACTTTTACAATCTATTTTTGCCTCATGTAGCGATAGGAAATCCATACCGATAATTATGTCGAAATCTTGAATGTCTAATACCACTAAATCAATCTTAAAACTTTCCGATCCCATACTAAAAATACACTCGCGGCACCCCACTGCAGTTCTTAGAGTTGAACCCATAGGAGTGGCTATTACCATTTGATAACCCAATTCCTTAGGTTCTAATTTTAAACCTTCTAATGATGCATGCGACACAAATGAATGCGTAGCACCTGGATCAATTAAAGCATGAGCTGGAATATTCGAAAAGAACAGTGTACCTTCAATAACTGCAGGATCGGCCTCAGCGTCCTCACAAGTCAGATTGTACACTCGGCCTGGACGAACATTTTGTGCACTTCCACTCGGTGGTTCCATCTTCTGTCTTTTTGAGCAATCGCGCGAGATATGCCCTGGTTGACCACAATTGTAACACACCACCTTTCCCTGATTCCCAACCTGGGGCATTGCTTTGATCTTTGGGCAATTTCTCCCAATGTGACCTTCTTCGCCGCATCCATAGCACCGCAAGACACATCTCTTCCCAGGGTGTTTCCTCTTACATCGAGGACACTTCCCGTCATCCCTTGGTTGAGTCGTCGGACTGCCTAGTTTACCGCTTTTACTTCCTTCCTCTGTCTTGATGATCTTGGCTCGTGTCAGATTTCTCTCAATGGTCAAAGCTCGGTGCAATGCTTCTTTGTAAGTTTCAACGTCCCATCCACTTAAAACTTGCTGGAGATGTTCTTGTAGTCCTGAAACAAACTTTTGTGCCTTCTGACTCTCGTCAGTCTCATACATGGGTACATACTTAATCAGTTGAATGAACCGATTATCATATTGACTCACAGTCATCTCTCCTGTCTGCTTGAGCCTCATAAACTCCCAAATTCTTTCTTCCTTCCAACTCTTGGAAAAATACTTGGCGTTAAACTCCTCCTTGAATCCCGCCCAAGTATAGGTTGGTACATCCTCATTCTCAGCTTCACGCTCCTGTTGAGACCTTATTAATGATCGTTCGGTAGACTGCCACCACCGACCTGCTTCTTCTTCCAGTGTGTAGGTTGCACACCTCACCTTCTCCTCTTCACTGCATTGGAGATGTTGAAGTAGTTTCTCGGTCTGCTCCAGCCAATACTCGGCTGAGCTAGGATCATCGCCTGTCCTTCCTTTGAACACAGGGGGTCTCAAATGTCGGTATCGCTCCAAAGCTGTGGTCGTGTGCCGCGTAGGCTCCTCTCGACTCACGTATGTTAGCATATTTTCTAAAAATCGCTCCATTCGCTCAAATCGGTCCTCACTGGAGCTCGATTCCCCGACGTATCTTCTGTTCCCTCCTGAGTGATTCCTGCGATCATCCTGATCTTCGAGGTTATTTCCTTCTCTTCTTCCACTTACGTCATGAGCTGCGTCCCGTAGCCTTCGTGTATTCACCATCTGAAGTGAATCACGGAAATAGATTATACTCAAGACAAGATTGTTTCTACACAAAGGGGACAGTTTTATTTCTTTATAATATCCCACAAACAGAACAACTTAGTACAACCGAAAAGGAGAATAGACATAACATCTTTTTTTATTTTATATTATATTTACATATCGCTTCGTCCAACAACTATCTCTTCGGCCCTACTCAGTAGTTCTTCGGCCTCCAGACCCATGACTCCTTGTGGTCCCCGTCACTGTCGGATGCTACCGGGGGTCCTTCGTCATCATCTTGGACTTCCTGAGATTCCTCATCTGATTCCTCATCAGAGCTAATATCTATGACCTCATCCGCGAGATTTGCAGCAATCTCTGCCTGTTCCTCCTCATCCATAACGTCCCCGAGTAGATCCTGATGCTCGTTCCGCATTCTTGCGCAGAATTCACGTAGAGAGTCGTCTTCCCAGTCCTGCCATAACCATTGCGCAAAAGTCTTCCATTCCCCCTCCAGCTGGTCAATAAGAAATCCGATCTGAAACTCTGATAAATCCACCATCTGTCGGTAACTAGGGGGCACATCATCAATAATTTCCTCCATTGCAAGCAAAAACACATTCATGTCCTCATTTTGCGGGTTTCCTCGAGCTTCGATCCTATTTGCCCAATGTGTCAGCAGTACTTGATCCACCATTTTCTACTAATAATACACAAAGATTTTTCTCAGAAACCTCAAACAAGTGTTTCCTAAAGTTTTCTTATGACACCTAGAATCCATATTCCTGTTCTAAGTTAACAAACCTAACCGTGCTAAGTTCAATAACCTAGCCTAGTCATCCTAGGGTTTTAACCTAGGGCTCTGATACCAATTGTAACACCCCGCCCCATACAGGCATGTCACTATAAGGAAATTCCCGGGGTTTCTTTTTTTTTTTGATACCCGCGGCGCCTGTGAGCACAATCTTCGCATGCAGATGAAACACCCGTCGTAAAACTACATCCGGCTCCCGCGGTGATCAAAGAACCACTCCTCATGCAGATATATACCCCGAGAGTTCCAGTCTTACTCATTTAGCTAGAAATAACAAATCTTAACTGAACGAGATAAAATAAACACAGCGGAATACTTAATTAATCAAAATGACGTGGCCCACCACGTGTTACACACAAAATGTTCCCATACCGATATGTGTATACAACATTGATACTAACGATTACAACACCGTCGAGCGGTTGCTCATACATACAACATTATAAATACTAGTGTTTCCAAAGTAATACAACAATTATCAAATAAACACCACAGATTCACCGGCCGTGTCCTCGACCTCGCAGCTGTCCCTGACTGGAACGTTGAATGTTCCAGGGGCATAACCCATGTTAGATGATAAACCATCTAAGTGAAGGCATGAAACAGACGTACAATGCATAAAGACATACGAGCATGGCATACTATACGACAACATGCAAGACACATCTAACTCGAGGTATCACCTTGACATACTTAATCCCTCGAATATCCCACTGTGGCACACGTTCACCTGGTCCAACGTTAATCCCTCGAGTGCACCGTCGTGACACCCGTTCACCTGGTTTAACATTATTCCCTCGAGTGCCCCAGTGTGACACCCGTTCACCTGGATTAACATTGTCCCAATCTCAAGTAGACCCCTTATCGCCCCATATGGACCCAACGATGCAATTAGACTTGACCCTATATGATATGAAAATTTACACGCCATGCACCAATACTTTTAAAAATAAACAGTTAATGCAATATTGACACAACGAATGTAAGTAAATGCCTTGTGAAATAAGCTAAGTCTAGGAGCGTACAAATACTCACAAGAACTCACCAAAAGCACTTTAAGACACTTTCGAGTCAAGGTAAGGCTGAAATCAAACCACTCACCTTAATTCGGAAAAGTCTGGATTTTGCCTCGAAAAACGTGCCACACCTCAAAAATTGTGTAATTCTTCTTCCAATGACCCAATTGATTCCTATTTCACCATTTAAGACCTTTAGAATCAATATTTCTATTTTTCCACAATTTCTCTATTTTTATTTATTTTTCAAACATTTCTATCTTCGGAAATTCATTAAAAATACCTAACATCAATTTTCACAAAATATTTTTCCATGATAATTCTTAAAATAATTTTACCTAAATTCTGAAATTAAAATAAAAGAAAAACCATACCTCACGCGCCCTCACGCGCCACCCAGAGGTCCCGCGAGTGGTTGCCACGCGCCGCCGCACAGTCTTCTTCTCCGGTCGTCTTCTCCGATTCCGGCGATGTCCAATGCCCTAAATTCATATAGGGGCTTGTAGATCTCTTCAATGCGACCTCAATGGTGCCCTTAATCGTCGGAAAAAGTGGCCGGAGGTGGGTTTAAAACCCAGTTGCAGGTCGCGGTGGCGGCGGTTCGGTTTTCCGGCCAAACTTCCAAAACCCCTCTAAATCTACACCAAACGCTCCCAAATGCTCCAGAAATGATCCCCTCAACCCAAGGAACAAAAGCCCCTTATCCCTCAAGCTCGATTCAAGCAAAAACACAAGAAATTTGAGCGATTTTTGTTTTTGAACCCTCGGCCGAAAACCTCCTTTTATACTCGTTTTGGACCCGATTTCCTACCATATCCGGCTCGTCCTTATCCCTTAAGCCCAAATCTATCCTCTAAACCAATCGAAAAACACCACATCAAGCGCTAGATCCCTCGAAAAATTCGGCCAAATCGGAAATCTTTTGGCCATTAATTCCGATCACATCAAGGCCATTTTCCGGCCAATGGTAGCTCCCAACGGCCTCGTCGTCGCCTGGAGGCTAGCCTAGAGCCTCCGGGTGACCTGCCCGATGCCCCAGAAGCGGCCATAGGCGGCCGGTCGGTTTCACACCAAGCAATTTTCAAAAATTGCATTTTAGCCCCCAGCCAACTTTTAATTGAATTTTCTTTTATTTCCTGATACCCCTAGACTATCTAGCACCTTCACCATTACCCTCAGGTTGTATATTTCCTATTTCCCTTTGGAATTTCTGAAAAACTTGTCATCTTGATCTCCCTCGGGCAGTTTACAAAAATTGCACTTTTGCCCGGGTGCTCCTAATTACGTGCTTTTGACTTCAATCCTTTGAAAGTCCCTTGATTGTGTTGAGTATTGCTTATTTGAACCATTTTGACCTTTGTTGATCCACTTGACACAGTCCCTCGCCTTCTGTTTATGTTAGCATATTGCACTTAGGCCCGAAACTATTGTAAATTTCATTTTGATCCCATAACTTCCAAAACTTCTCTTGATATTTAATACTGGGTATTACATCCTCCCCCTCTAAAAAAGAAATTTCGTCCTCGAAATTACTAATTTACAATGTTAAATAAATGTGGATAGGAAATCTTCATCTCTTCTTCACGTTCCCAAGTTGCCTCTTCTTCGTCATGATTACCCCATAGTACCTTCACTAAGGGAATAACCTTGTTCCTTAAGACTTGATCCCTTTGATCTAAGATTCGAACTGGTTCCTCAGGGTACGTTAGATCATTTCGTATCTCAATGGTCTCATTTCGAAGTACCTGCGTAGGGTCTGGCTCATGTTTCCGTAGTTGAGACACATGAAACACGTCGTGGATATTTGATAATGCCACAGGTAAAGCTAATCTGTAAGCCACTAATCCAATTTTCTCCAAAATCTCATAGGGTCCTATGAATCTTGGGCTTAATTTCCCTTTCCTTTTTCCTCGAATCACGGATTTAAATGGAGAGACTTTTAAGTATGCCTTGTCACCGACCAAAAATTCCAAGTTCCGTCTTCGTTGATCAGCATACGATTTCTGACGACTTTGACTTATCCTCATTTTCTCTTGTATTTGCTTAATCTTCTCAGTAGTAGTCTGAACAATCTCGGGTCCCACTAATCCTACTTCTCCAGTTTCTACCCAGCAGAGTGGTGTTCTGCATTTTCGCCCATATAATGCCTCGTAGGGAGCCATTCCAATGCTGCTGTGGTGCCCGTTATTGTAGGCAAATTCTACCAACGGTAGATGTTTTTCCCAACTTCCCGAGAATTCCAAAATGCATGCCCTCAACATGTCCTCGAGCGTTTGAATTGTCCGCTCGGACTGTCCGTCAGTCTGAGGGTGATAAGCTGTGCTGAGCTTCAATTGTGTTCCCATACACTTGTGGAAACTTTCCCAAAATCTTGACGTAAATCGTGGGTCTCGATCTGACACTATACTTGCAGGTATTCCATGCAATCGTACTATTTCCTCAATGTACAGCTGAGCCAGAGCGTGAGTCGGTTGCCCTATCTTAATAGGCAAGAAATGTGCCGACTTGGTCAGTCGATCCACTATTACCCAAATAGCATCATTTCCTTTGGGACTTCGAGGTAGATTGGTTACAAAATCCATAGTGACGTGATCCCATTTCCACTCGGGAATGTCCAATGGTTGTAACTTTCCTCCCGGACGCTGATGCTCAATTTTGATACGTTGACAGGTGTCACATTGTGCCACGTACCGTGCCACGTCCTTCTTCATTCCTGGCCACCAATAAATTTCCCTAAGATCCTTATACATTTTTGTTGATCCGGGATGTACTGTGTATCTTGCCCGATGTGCTTCTCCCAAGATAACTTGTCTTAGACCCTGATCCCTTGGCACGTATGTTCTTTCTTGAAATCGAAGTATACCTCCATGGTAACTGAATTCCGGTGCTTTAACTTGATCGTTCTCGTCTATCCACTGACTTCTTCTTGTGTCTGATTGAAGAGCTGATTTGATTTGATTCACCACATCAGGTTGAATTGTCAGATTTGCCAAATATCCCTTGATTGGTTTAGGCTTAACACCTACTGTTAGGTGGCTAAATTCCTCGATCATCATGTTAGCCACAATTTCGGAGCTTCTTCGGCTAAGAGCGTCTGCAACTATGTTCGCCTTTCCTGGATGATAGGAGATGGTACAATCATAATCCTTCAAATACTCCATCCATCTTCTTTGTCTCATGTTTAACTCTTTCTGAGAAAATATGTACTTCAAACTTTTATGGTCCGTAAAAATCTCAAATTGTACCCCGTAGAGATAATGTCTCCATAACTTCAAAGCATAAATTATAGCTGCTAATTCCAAGTCGTGAGTTGGGTAGTTCTGCTCATGTCTTTTCAATTGCCGAGATCCGTAAGCGATTACTTTTTTATCTTGCATTAGAACACATCCCAACCCTATTCCCGAAGCATCACTATACACCACAAACCTTCCTGCCTCCGTTGGCATTGCTAGAATCGGTGCCGTGGTTAATCGTGCCTTAAGTTCTTGGAAACTTTGCTCACATTTAGCATCCCATTCAAATTTAACTTCTTTCTGCGTCAATCGAGTAAGTGGAGCCGATATCTTTGAAAACCCTTCTACAAACCTTCTATAGTATCCAGCTAATGCAAGAAAACTTCGGATCTCTCCAACGGTCTTAGGTGCTTGCCATTTTTGAACTGCTTCTATCTTTGTTGGATCGACAGCTATACCTTCTGCAGAAATTATATGTCCAAGAAATGCTACTTGAGTAAGCCAAAATTCACATTTCGAGAACTTGGCGTACAATTTGTGGTCTTTTAAAGTCTGCAAGACTATCCTTAAATGTTTTTCATGATTACTCTCACTTGAAGAGTATATCAGAATGTCATCTATGAACACTATTACAAATTTGTCCAAGTATGGTCTAAACGTTCGGTTCATTAAATCCATAAATGCAGCAGGTGCATTGGTCAATCCAAACGGCATTACCAGATATTCGTAGTGACCATACCGTGACCGAAATGCAGTCTTGGGTACATCTTCCGGTTTGATCTTCATTTGATAGTATCCAGACCGAAGGTCTATCTTAGAAAATACTCTAGCTCCTTGGAGTTGGTCAAACAATTCTTCAATTCTAGGTAAAGGGTACTTATTCTTTATGGTTACCTTGTTTAACTGTCGGTAATCAGTACACATACGTAAGGTACCATCTTTCTTTTTTACGAACAATATCGGAGCTCCCCAGGGTGACACACTTGGTCTGATAAATCCTTTGTCGGTCAATTCCTGTAATTGCTCCTTCAATTCCCTCATCTCAGCTGGGGCCATCTTGTACGGAGGTATGGATATTGGCTGAGTACCTGGTACAAGATCTATCGAAAATTCAATTTCTCTTTGGGGAGGTAATCCTGGTAATTCCTCGGGAAATACCTCAGGATACTCATTCACGACCCTTACTAACTCCAACTCGAGACTTTTCTTTCCTGGTTCGGGTTTGGCTGACTGCAACGTGTGCAAAGTCATGCCTTTTTCCTTCTTAATCTTCCTATTTTGACCTTGAAACACAATCCACTCTCCGTTAATCTTGGGTAAGCTCACGGTCTTACTTTTACAATCTATTTTTGCCTCATGTAGCGATAGGAAATCCATACCGATAATTATGTCGAAATCTTGAATGTCTAATACCACTAAATCAATCTTAAAACTTTCCGATCCCATACTAAAAATACACTCGCGGCACCCCACTGCAGTTCTTAGAGTTGAACCCATAGGAGTGGCTATTACCATTTGATAACCCAATTCCTTAGGTTCTAATTTTAAACCTTCTAATGATGCATGCGACACAAATGAATGCGTAGCACCTGGATCAATTAAAGCATGAGCTGGAATATTCGAAAAGAACAGTGTACCTTCAATAACTGCAGGATCGGCCTCAGCGTCCTCACAAGTCAGATTGTACACTCGGCCTGGACGAACATTTTGTGCACTTCCACTCGGTGGTTCCATCTTCTGTCTTTTTGAGCAATCGCGCGAGATATGCCCTGGTTGACCACAATTGTAACACACCACCTTTCCCTGATTCCCAACCTGGGGCATTGCTTTGATCTTTGGGCAATTTCTCCCAATGTGACCTTCTTCGCCGCATCCATAGCACCGCAAGACACATCTCTTCCCAGGGTGTTTCCTCTTACATCGAGGACACTTCCCGTCATCCCTTGGTTGAGTCGTCGGACTGCCTAGTTTACCGCTTTTACTTCCTTCCTCTGTCTTGATGATCTTGGCTCGTGTCAGATTTCTCTCAATGGTCAAAGCTCGGTGCAATGCTTCTTTGTAAGTTTCAACGTCCCATCCACTTAAAACTTGCTGGAGATGTTCTTGTAGTCCTGAAACAAACTTTTGTGCCTTCTGACTCTCGTCAGTCTCATACATGGGTACATACTTAATCAGTTGAATGAACCGATTATCATATTGACTCACAGTCATCTCTCCTGTCTGCTTGAGCCTCATAAACTCCCAAATTCTTTCTTCCTTCCAACTCTTGGAAAAATACTTGGCGTTAAACTCCTCCTTGAATCCCGCCCAAGTATAGGTTGGTACATCCTCATTCTCAGCTTCACGCTCCTGTTGAGACCTTATTAATGATCGTTCGGTAGACTGCCACCACCGACCTGCTTCTTCTTCCAGTGTGTAGGTTGCACACCTCACCTTCTCCTCTTCACTGCATTGGAGATGTTGAAGTAGTTTCTCGGTCTGCTCCAGCCAATACTCGGCTGAGCTAGGATCATCGCCTGTCCTTCCTTTGAA
The DNA here is from genome assembly GCF_014633365.1 of Diospyros lotus. Lineage (NCBI taxonomy): Eukaryota > Viridiplantae > Streptophyta > Magnoliopsida > Ericales > Ebenaceae > Diospyros > Diospyros lotus. The sequence continues at coordinate 30,667,887 of NC_068344.1, forward strand.
CACAGGGGGTCTCAAATGTCGGTATCGCTCCAAAGCTGTGGTCGTGTGCCGCGTAGGCTCCTCTCGACTCACGTATGTTAGCATATTTTCTAAAAATCGCTCCATTCGCTCAAATCGGTCCTCACTGGAGCTCGATTCCCCGACGTATCTTCTGTTCCCTCCTGAGTGATTCCTGCGATCATCCTGATCTTCGAGGTTATTTCCTTCTCTTCTTCCACTTACGTCATGAGCTGCGTCCCGTAGCCTTCGTGTATTCACCATCTGAAGTGAATCACGGAAATAGATTATACTCAAGACAAGATTGTTTCTACACAAAGGGGACAGTTTTATTTCTTTATAATATCCCACAAACAGAACAACTTAGTACAACCGAAAAGGAGAATAGACATAACATCTTTTTTTATTTTATATTATATTTACATATCGCTTCGTCCAACAACTATCTCTTCGGCCCTACTCAGTAGTTCTTCGGCCTCCAGACCCATGACTCCTTGTGGTCCCCGTCACTGTCGGATGCTACCGGGGGTCCTTCGTCATCATCTTGGACTTCCTGAGATTCCTCATCTGATTCCTCATCAGAGCTAATATCTATGACCTCATCCGCGAGATTTGCAGCAATCTCTGCCTGTTCCTCCTCATCCATAACGTCCCCGAGTAGATCCTGATGCTCGTTCCGCATTCTTGCGCAGAATTCACGTAGAGAGTCGTCTTCCCAGTCCTGCCATAACCATTGCGCAAAAGTCTTCCATTCCCCCTCCAGCTGGTCAATAAGAAATCCGATCTGAAACTCTGATAAATCCACCATCTGTCGGTAACTAGGGGGCACATCATCAATAATTTCCTCCATTGCAAGCAAAAACACATTCATGTCCTCATTTTGCGGGTTTCCTCGAGCTTCGATCCTATTTGCCCAATGTGTCAGCAGTACTTGATCCACCATTTTCTACTAATAATACACAAAGATTTTTCTCAGAAACCTCAAACAAGTGTTTCCTAAAGTTTTCTTATGACACCTAGAATCCATATTCCTGTTCTAAGTTAACAAACCTAACCGTGCTAAGTTCAATAACCTAGCCTAGTCATCCTAGGGTTTTAACCTAGGGCTCTGATACCAATTGTAACACCCCGCCCTATACAGGCATGTCACTATAAGGAAATTCCCGGGGTTTCTTTTTTTTTTTGATACCCGCGGCGCCTGTGAGCACAATCTTCGCATGCAGATGAAACACCCGTCGTAAAACTACATCCGGCTCCCGCGGTGATCAAAGAACCACTCCTCATGCAGATATATACCCCGAGAGTTCCAGTCTTACTCATTTAGCTAGAAATAACAAATCTTAACTGAACGAGATAAAATAAACACAGCGGAATACTTAATTAATCAAAATGACGTGGCCCACCACGTGTTACACACAAAATGTTCCCATACCGATATGTGTATACAACATTGATACTAACGATTACAACACCGTCGAGCGGTTGCTCATACATACAACATTATAAATACTAGTGTTTCCAAAGTAATACAACAATTATCAAATAAACACCACAGATTCACCGGCCGTGTCCTCGACCTCGCAGCTGTCCCTGACTGGAACGTTGAATGTTCCAGGGGCATAACCCATGTTAGATGATAAACCATCTAAGTGAAGGCATGAAACAGACGTACAATGCATAAAGACATACGAGCATGGCATACTATACGACAACATGCAAGACACATCTAACTCGAGGTATCACCTTGACATACTTAATCCCTCGAATATCCCACTGTGGCACACGTTCACCTGGTCCAACGTTAATCCCTCGAGTGCACCGTCGTGACACCCGTTCACCTGGTTTAACATTATTCCCTCGAGTGCCCCAGTGTGACACCCGTTCACCTGGATTAACATTGTCCCAATCTCAAGTAGACCCCTTATCGCCCCATATGGACCCAACGATGCAATTAGACTTGACCCTATATGATATGAAAATTTACACGCCATGCACCAATACTTTTAAAAATAAACAGTTAATGCAATATTGACACAACGAATGTAAGTAAATGCCTTGTGAAATAAGCTAAGTCTAGGAGCGTACAAATACTCACAAGAACTCACCAAAAGCACTTTAAGACACTTTCGAGTCAAGGTAAGGCTGAAATCAAACCACTCACCTTAATTCGGAAAAGTCTGGATTTTGCCTCGAAAAACGTGCCACACCTCAAAAATTGTGTAATTCTTCTTCCAATGACCCAATTGATTCCTATTTCACCATTTAAGACCTTTAGAATCAATATTTCTATTTTTCCACAATTTCTCTATTTTTATTTATTTTTCAAACATTTCTATCTTCGGAAATTCATTAAAAATACCTAACATCAATTTTCACAAAATATTTTTCCATGATAATTCTTAAAATAATTTTACCTAAATTCTGAAATTAAAATAAAAGAAAAACCATACCTCACGCGCCCTCACGCGCCACCCAGAGGTCCCGCGAGTGGTTGCCACGCGCCGCCGCACAGTCTTCTTCTCCGGTCGTCTTCTCCGATTCCGGCGATGTCCAATGCCCTAAATTCATATAGGGGCTTGTAGATCTCTTCAATGCGACCTCAATGGTGCCCTTAATCGTCGGAAAAAGTGGCCGGAGGTGGGTTTAAAACCCAGTTGCAGGTCGCGGTGGCGGCGGTTCGGTTTTCCGGCCAAACTTCCAAAACCCCTCTAAATCTACACCAAACGCTCCCAAATGCTCCAGAAATGATCCCCTCAACCCAAGGAACAAAAGCCCCTTATCCCTCAAGCTCGATTCAAGCAAAAACACAAGAAATTTGAGCGATTTTTGTTTTTGAACCCTCGGCCGAAAACCTCCTTTTATACTCGTTTTGGACCCGATTTCCTACCATATCCGGCTCGTCCTTATCCCTTAAGCCCAAATCTATCCTCTAAACCAATCGAAAAACACCACATCAAGCGCTAGATCCCTCGAAAAATTCGGCCAAATCGGAAATCTTTTGGCCATTAATTCCGATCACATCAAGGCCATTTTCCGGCCAATGGTAGCTCCCAACGGCCTCGTCGTCGCCTGGAGGCTAGCCTAGAGCCTCCGGGTGACCTGCCCGATGCCCCAGAAGCGGCCATAGGCGGCCGGTCGGTTTCACACCAAGCAATTTTCAAAAATTGCATTTTAGCCCCCAGCCAACTTTTAATTGAATTTTCTTTTATTTCCTGATACCCCTAGACTATCTAGCACCTTCACCATTACCCTCAGGTTGTATATTTCCTATTTCCCTTTGGAATTTCTGAAAAACTTGTCATCTTGATCTCCCTCGGGCAGTTTACAAAAATTGCACTTTTGCCCGGGTGCTCCTAATTACGTGCTTTTGACTTCAATCCTTTGAAAGTCCCTTGATTGTGTTGAGTATTGCTTATTTGAACCATTTTGACCTTTGTTGATCCACTTGACACAGTCCCTCGCCTTCTGTTTATGTTAGCATATTGCACTTAGGCCCGAAACTATTGTAAATTTCATTTTGATCCCATAACTTCCAAAACTTCTCTTGATATTTAATACTGGGTATTACATCCTCCCCCTCTAAAAAAGAAATTTCGTCCTCGAAATTACTAATTTACAATGTTAAATAAATGTGGATAGGAAATCTTCATCTCTTCTTCACGTTCCCAAGTTGCCTCTTCTTCGTCATGATTACCCCATAGTACCTTCACTAAGGGAATAACCTTGTTCCTTAAGACTTGATCCCTTTGATCTAAGATTCGAACTGGTTCCTCAGGGTACGTTAGATCATTTCGTATCTCAATGGTCTCATTTCGAAGTACCTGCGTAGGGTCTGGCTCATGTTTCCGTAGTTGAGACACATGAAACACGTCGTGGATATTTGATAATGCCACAGGTAAAGCTAATCTGTAAGCCACTAATCCAATTTTCTCCAAAATCTCATAGGGTCCTATGAATCTTGGGCTTAATTTCCCTTTCCTTTTTCCTCGAATCACGGATTTAAATGGAGAGACTTTTAAGTATGCCTTGTCACCGACCAAAAATTCCAAGTTCCGTCTTCGTTGATCAGCATACGATTTCTGACGACTTTGACTTATCCTCATTTTCTCTTGTATTTGCTTAATCTTCTCAGTAGTAGTCTGAACAATCTCGGGTCCCACTAATCCTACTTCTCCAGTTTCTACCCAGCAGAGTGGTGTTCTGCATTTTCGCCCATATAATGCCTCGTAGGGAGCCATTCCAATGCTGCTGTGGTGCCCGTTATTGTAGGCAAATTCTACCAACGGTAGATGTTTTTCCCAACTTCCCGAGAATTCCAAAATGCATGCCCTCAACATGTCCTCGAGCGTTTGAATTGTCCGCTCGGACTGTCCGTCAGTCTGAGGGTGATAAGCTGTGCTGAGCTTCAATTGTGTTCCCATACACTTGTGGAAACTTTCCCAAAATCTTGACGTAAATCGTGGGTCTCGATCTGACACTATACTTGCAGGTATTCCATGCAATCGTACTATTTCCTCAATGTACAGCTGAGCCAGAGCGTGAGTCGGTTGCCCTATCTTAATAGGCAAGAAATGTGCCGACTTGGTCAGTCGATCCACTATTACCCAAATAGCATCATTTCCTTTGGGACTTCGAGGTAGATTGGTTACAAAATCCATAGTGACGTGATCCCATTTCCACTCGGGAATGTCCAATGGTTGTAACTTTCCTCCCGGACGCTGATGCTCAATTTTGATACGTTGACAGGTGTCACATTGTGCCACGTACCGTGCCACGTCCTTCTTCATTCCTGGCCACCAATAAATTTCCCTAAGATCCTTATACATTTTTGTTGATCCGGGATGTACTGTGTATCTTGCCCGATGTGCTTCTCCCAAGATAACTTGTCTTAGACCCTGATCCCTTGGCACGTATGTTCTTTCTTGAAATCGAAGTATACCTCCATGGTAACTGAATTCCGGTGCTTTAACTTGATCGTTCTCGTCTATCCACTGACTTCTTCTTGTGTCTGATTGAAGAGCTGATTTGATTTGATTCACCACATCAGGTTGAATTGTCAGATTTGCCAAATATCCCTTGATTGGTTTAGGCTTAACACCTACTGTTAGGTGGCTAAATTCCTCGATCATCATGTTAGCCACAATTTCGGAGCTTCTTCGGCTAAGAGCGTCTGCAACTATGTTCGCCTTTCCTGGATGATAGGAGATGGTACAATCATAATCCTTCAAATACTCCATCCATCTTCTTTGTCTCATGTTTAACTCTTTCTGAGAAAATATGTACTTCAAACTTTTATGGTCCGTAAAAATCTCAAATTGTACCCCGTAGAGATAATGTCTCCATAACTTCAAAGCATAAATTATAGCTGCTAATTCCAAGTCGTGAGTTGGGTAGTTCTGCTCATGTCTTTTCAATTGCCGAGATCCGTAAGCGATTACTTTTTTATCTTGCATTAGAACACATCCCAACCCTATTCCCGAAGCATCACTATACACCACAAACCTTCCTGCCTCCGTTGGCATTGCTAGAATCGGTGCCGTGGTTAATCGTGCCTTAAGTTCTTGGAAACTTTGCTCACATTTAGCATCCCATTCAAATTTAACTTCTTTCTGCGTCAATCGAGTAAGTGGAGCCGATATCTTTGAAAACCCTTCTACAAACCTTCTATAGTATCCAGCTAATGCAAGAAAACTTCGGATCTCTCCAACGGTCTTAGGTGCTTGCCATTTTTGAACTGCTTCTATCTTTGTTGGATCGACAGCTATACCTTCTGCAGAAATTATATGTCCAAGAAATGCTACTTGAGTAAGCCAAAATTCACATTTCGAGAACTTGGCGTACAATTTGTGGTCTTTTAAAGTCTGCAAGACTATCCTTAAATGTTTTTCATGATTACTCTCACTTAAAGAGTATATCAGAATGTCATCTATGAACACTATTACAAATTTGTCCAAGTATGGTCTAAACGTTCGGTTCATTAAATCCATAAATGCAGCAGGTGCATTGGTCAATCCAAACGGCATTACCAGATATTCGTAGTGACCATACCGTGACCGAAATGCAGTCTTGGGTACATCTTCCGGTTTGATCTTCATTTGATAGTATCCAGACCGAAGGTCTATCTTAGAAAATACTCTAGCTCCTTGGAGTTGGTCAAACAATTCTTCAATTCTAGGTAAAGGGTACTTATTCTTTATGGTTACCTTGTTTAACTGTCGGTAATCAGTACACATACGTAAGGTACCATCTTTCTTTTTTACGAACAATATCGGAGCTCCCCAGGGTGACACACTTGGTCTGATAAATCCTTTGTCGGTCAATTCCTGTAATTGCTCCTTCAATTCCCTCATCTCAGCTGGGGCCATCTTGTACGGAGGTATGGATATTGGCTGAGTACCTGGTACAAGATCTATCGAAAATTCAATTTCTCTTTGGGGAGGTAATCCTGGTAATTCCTCGGGAAATACCTCAGGATACTCATTCACGACCCTTACTAACTCCAACTCGAGACTTTTCTTTCCTGGTTCGGGTTTGGCTGACTGCAACGTGTGCAAAGTCATGCCTTTTTCCTTCTTAATCTTCCTATTTTGACCTTGAAACACAATCCACTCTCCGTTAATCTTGGGTAAGCTCACGGTCTTACTTTTACAATCTATTTTTGCCTCATGTAGCGATAGGAAATCCATACCGATAATTATGTCGAAATCTTGAATGTCTAATACCACTAAATCAATCTTAAAACTTTCCGATCCCATACTAAAAATACACTCGCGGCACCCCACTGCAGTTCTTAGAGTTGAACCCATAGGAGTGGCTATTACCATTTGATAACCCAATTCCTTAGGTTCTAATTTTAAACCTTCTAATGATGCATGCGACACAAATGAATGCGTAGCACCTGGATCAATTAAAGCATGAGCTGGAATATTCGAAAAGAACAGTGTACCTTCAATAACTGCAGGATCGGCCTCAGCGTCCTCACAAGTCAGATTGTACACTCGGCCTGGACGAACATTTTGTGCACTTCCACTCGGTGGTTCCATCTTCTGTCTTTTTGAGCAATCGCGCGAGATATGCCCTGGTTGACCACAATTGTAACACACCACCTTTCCCTGATTCCCAACCTGGGGCATTGCTTTGATCTTTGGGCAATTTCTCCCAATGTGACCTTCTTCGCCGCATCCATAGCACCGCAAGACACATCTCTTCCCAGGGTGTTTCCTCTTACATCGAGGACACTTCCCGTCATCCCTTGGTTGAGTCGTCGGACTGCCTAGTTTACCGCTTTTACTTCCTTCCTCTGTCTTGATGATCTTGGCTCGTGTCAGATTTCTCTCAATGGTCAAAGCTCGGTGCAATGCTTCTTTGTAAGTTTCAACGTCCCATCCACTTAAAACTTGCTGGAGATGTTCTTGTAGTCCTGAAACAAACTTTTGTGCCTTCTGACTCTCGTCAGTCTCATACATGGGTACATACTTAATCAGTTGAATGAACCGATTATCATATTGACTCACAGTTATCTCTCCTGTCTGCTTGAGCCTCATAAACTCCCAAATTCTTTCTTCCTTCCAACTCTTGGAAAAATACTTGGCGTTAAACTCCTCCTTGAATCCCGCCCAAGTATAGGTTGGTACATCCTCATTCTCAGCTTCACGCTCCTGTTGAGACCTTATTAATGATCGTTCGGTAGACTGCCACCACCGACCTGCTTCTTCTTCCAGTGTGTAGGTTGCACACCTCACCTTCTCCTCTTCACTGCATTGGAGATGTTGAAGTAGTTTCTCGGTCTGCTCCAGCCAATACTCGGCTGAGCTAGGATCATCGCCTGTCCTTCCTTTGAACACAGGGGGTCTCAAATGTCGGTATCGCTCCAAAGCTGTGGTCGTGTGCCGCGTAGGCTCCTCTCGACTCACGTATGTTAGCATATTTTCTAAAAATCGCTCCATTCGCTCAAATCGGTCCTCACTGGAGCTCGATTCCCCGACGTATCTTCTGTTCCCTCCTGAGTGATTCCTGCGATCATCCTGATCTTCGAGGTTATTTCCTTCTCTTCTTCCACTTACGTCATGAGCTGCGTCCCGTAGCCTTCGTGTATTCACCATCTGAAGTGAATCACGGAAATAGATTATACTCAAGACAAGATTGTTTCTACACAAAGGGGACAGTTTTATTTCTTTATAATATCCCACAAACAGAACAACTTAGTACAACCGAAAAGGAGAATAGACATAACATCTTTTTTTATTTTATATTATATTTACATATCGCTTCGTCCAACAACTATCTCTTCGGCCCTACTCAGTAGTTCTTCGGCCTCCAGACCCATGACTCCTTGTGGTCCCCGTCACTGTCGGATGCTACCGGGGGTCCTTCGTCATCATCTTGGACTTCCTGAGATTCCTCATCTGATTCCTCATCAGAGCTAATATCTATGACCTCATCCGCGAGATTTGCAGCAATCTCTGCCTGTTCCTCCTCATCCATAACGTCCCCGAGTAGATCCTGATGCTCGTTCCGCATTCTTGCGCAGAATTCACGTAGAGAGTCGTCTTCCCAGTCCTGCCATAACCATTGCGCAAAAGTCTTCCATTCCCCCTCCAGCTGGTCAATAAGAAATCCGATCTGAAACTCTGATAAATCCACCATCTGTCGGTAACTAGGGGGCACATCATCAATAATTTCCTCCATTGCAAGCAAAAACACATTCATGTCCTCATTTTGCGGGTTTCCTCGAGCTTCGATCCTATTTGCCCAATGTGTCAGCAGTACTTGATCCACCATTTTCTACTAATAATACACAAAGATTTTTCTCAGAAACCTCAAACAAGTGTTTCCTAAAGTTTTCTTATGACACCTAGAATCCATATTCCTGTTCTAAGTTAACAAACCTAACCGTGCTAAGTTCAATAACCTAGCCTAGTCATCCTAGGGTTTTAACCTAGGGCTCTGATACCAATTGTAACACCCCGCCCTATACAGGCATGTCACTATAAGGAAATTCCCGGGGTTTCTTTTTTTTTTTGATACCCGCGGCGCCTGTGAGCACAATCTTCGCATGCAGATGAAACACCCGTCGTAAAACTACATCCGGCTCCCGCGGTGATCAAAGAACCACTCCTCATGCAGATATATACCCCGAGAGTTCCAGTCTTACTCATTTAGCTAGAAATAACAAATCTTAACTGAACGAGATAAAATAAACACAGCGGAATACTTAATTAATCAAAATGACGTGGCCCACCACGTGTTACACACAAAATGTTCCCATACCGATATGTGTATACAACCTTGATACTAACGATTACAACACCGTCGAGCGGTTGCTCATACATACAACATTATAAATACTAGTGTTTCCAAAGTAATACAACAATTATCAAATAAACACCACAGATTCACCGGCCGTGTCCTCGACCTCGCAGCTGTCCCTGACTGGAACGTTGAATGTTCCAGGGGCATAACCCATGTTAGATGATAAACCATCTAAGTGAAGGCATGAAACAGACGTACAATGCATAAAGACATACGAGCATGGCATACTATACGACAACATGCAAGACACATCTAACTCGAGGTATCACCTTGACATACTTAATCCCTCGAATATCCCACTGTGGCACACGTTCACCTGGTCCAACGTTAATCCCTCGAGTGCACCGTCGTGACACCCGTTCACCTGGTTTAACATTATTCCCTCGAGTGCCCCAGTGTGACACCCGTTCACCTGGATTAACATTGTCCCAATCTCAAGTAGACCCCTTATCGCCCCATATGGACCCAACGATGCAATTAGACTTGACCCTATATGATATGAAAATTTACACGCCATGCACCAATACTTTTAAAAATAAACAGTTAATGCAATATTGACACAACGAATGTAAGTAAATGCCTTGTGAAATAAGCTAAGTCTAGGAGCGTACAAATACTCACAAGAACTCACCAAAAGCACTTTAAGACACTTTCGAGTCAAGGTAAGGCTGAAATCAAACCACTCACCTTAATTCGGAAAAGTCTGGATTTTGCCTCGAAAAACGTGCCACACCTCAAAAATTGTGTAATTCTTCTTCCAATGACCCAATTGATTCCTATTTCACCATTTAAGACCTTTAGAATCAATATTTCTATTTTTCCACAATTTCTCTATTTTTATTTATTTTTCAAACATTTCTATCTTCGGAAATTCATTAAAAATACCTAACATCAATTTTCACAAAATATTTTTCCATGATAATTCTTAAAATAATTTTACCTAAATTCTGAAATTAAAATAAAAGAAAAACCATACCTCACGCGCCCTCACGCGCCACCCAGAGGTCCCGCGAGTGGTTGCCACGCGCCGCCGCACAGTCTTCTTCTCCGGTCGTCTTCTCCGATTCCGGCGATGTCCAATGCCCTAAATTCATATAGGGGCTTGTAGATCTCTTCAATGCGACCTCAATGGTGCCCTTAATCGTCGGAAAAAGTGGCCGGAGGTGGGTTTAAAACCCAGTTGCAGGTCGCGGTGGCGGCGGTTCGGTTTTCCGGCCAAACTTCCAAAACCCCTCTAAATCTACACCAAACGCTCCCAAATGCTCCAGAAATGATCCCCTCAACCCAAGGAACAAAAGCCCCTTATCCCTCAAGCTCGATTCAAGCAAAAACACAAGAAATTTGAGCGATTTTTGTTTTTGAACCCTCGGCCGAAAACCTCCTTTTATACTCGTTTTGGACCCGATTTCCTACCATATCCGGCTCGTCCTTATCCCTTAAGCCCAAATCTATCCTCTAAACCAATCGAAAAACACCACATCAAGCGCTAGATCCCTCGAAAAATTCGGCCAAATCGGAAATCTTTTGGCCATTAATTCCGATCACATCAAGGCCATTTTCCGGCCAATGGTAGCTCCCAACGGCCTCGTCGTCGCCTGGAGGCTAGCCTAGAGCCTCCGGGTGACCTGCCCGATGCCCCAGAAGCGGCCATAGGCGGCCGGTCGGTTTCACACCAAGCAATTTTCAAAAATTGCATTTTAGCCCCCAGCCAACTTTTAATTGAATTTTCTTTTATTTCCTAATACCCCTAGACTATCTAGCACCTTCACCATTACCCTCAGGTTGTATATTTCCTATTTCCCTTTGGAATTTCTGAAAAACTTGTCATCTTGATCTCCCTCGGGCAGTTTACAAAAATTGCACTTTTGCCCGGGTGCTCCTAATTACGTGCTTTTGACTTCAATCCTTTGAAAGTCCCTTGATTGTGTTGAGTATTGCTTATTTGAACCATTTTGACCTTTGTTGATCCACTTGACACAGTCCCTCGCCTTCTGTTTATGTTAGCATATTGCACTTAGGCCCGAAACTATTGTAAATTTCATTTTGATCCCATAACTTCCAAAACTTCTCTTGATATTTAATACTGGGTATTACAAATAAGTTATCACAAAAAAAAAAAAAATAACACCTACGTAGTAATAATATTATAGTATGATAAGATTTATTAAAATGAGTAAAATAAAATTATATTAAAATAACTTATCTGTAAGATTCAAGATAATTTATTCGAAATGATGAGAGATAATTTTATTTAAAAAGTCCAAAATAAGAAGTCATAAGATTTTTTTTAGATAAATTTAACAAACATAATAAAAATCACTTTTGTCCGATATATTTTTTATATCTCATTTTTTTTTTAATTTATATCTTGATTAACAAATACTACCAAAATTGGTTATATAATTCAACATTAGTAAAGGTATATGCACCTCTTACATTTCTTATAATATTTTGTTGTTCAATGTTTTGCTAATTAAGTCATACTCGAAACAAATAATAAGTTCCCAATAACCGCCAAAAGTATATTTATGTTTCTGAACTTATACGTTTTTTTTTTTTAACCTTAAAATTTTTGTAGTTTCAAATTTACCTCTAGATTTTGAGAAAAAACATATTTATACTCTTGAACTTTTATATTTTTTTCTTATAAAATCTTTAACTTTTTGTAATTCTAAATGTGTGTCCTTAAATTGGGCAAAATCATTTATTTAAACACCTAAAATGTGTCTATGGTTCACTTGATGGTCTTGGTCAATAGTTTAAATAAGTAATTTTACAAAGTTCATTGGTATATTTGAAACTATAAAAAGTTTAGGATTCTACAAGAAATAAACTTAAAAGCTCGGGAACGCAAATATGCTTTTGGCCAAAATTTAGAAACACATTTCAAATCAAGAAAAGTTTAGGTTGCGTTCTCTTTACTTTTCGATTTTCAATTTTGAGTTTTGAATTCATTTTCAGTTTTTTGTTTTGATAGTCTATTTTTAGAAAATTGAAAACGCGTTCTCTTTGTCATTTTGAAAAATTATTTCTCAAAATAGAAAATTAGAAAACGCGTTCTCTTTGAAATTTTAAAAATAATTTTTTAATAATATTTTATTCAATAAATTTGATTATTCAGTAAATTAAAAATATTCAATGTTAATATATTATTAAAAATATATATTTTTTAAAGTTAATGAATTTTATAATATTTTTTCTTATTATAATAATAAAATACAAATAAATAAATGTATTTTGAGTTTTAAGTTTGTTTTGGATAAAAACACTAAAAACAACTTTTGTTGTTTTGAGTTTTTTTTGTAATTTTTTTTTTTATTTTCAAAAATACATTTTTAAAAACAGTAAAGAGAACGAGTTGTCTTTATTTTAGAAAATTGAAAATTAAAAATGACTTAAAAATAATAAAGAGAACGCAACCTTAGAGTTTTCCAAAAAGAAAAACGTAAAAGTTAAAGGATATAAATATGATGTTCATATTTCAATAACACTTAACTTTTAAGGCAACTTTTATGGTATTTAAAAGTATTAATATCTTATTTAAAATAAAAAATATATTATATAATATAAAAAGTATAATATATGAAATGATGGTCTCTATATAATACACCAATTTTATTATATATCATTTTTTCATATCATATAATACTAATATAAGTATTTTAATTATCATAAAATTTTCATGTTGTGTTTGTGTCTCATAATCTTTTCTCTTGACCCTCAAATTTTAATTAGGTATTTATTTATTTAGATACTTAATTATGATATTTTTAATAATATTCGTGTATTGATATATTATATTTTATTTATATTAATATAAATGTACATATTAATGCATAAATATTACAAAAATATCAAAAGTAAATGTCCAAATAGTCCTTTGTTATTCATGTATCCTCAAGATTCTAACAATATTACTGGTTTATACATTTATATATTAATATGATATTAATATAAAATATTCCTATAAATATTAAAATTAAATAATTAAATAACATTTTGTTTCTTAGTAAAACAAATTAAGTAAATACACACACGACTAAAAGCCATAATTTGTTACATTGCTAACAGATTCCCTGTTGTGACCGATTGAGTGGAGCTACGTGTTTTCCTGAGCTAACAACGATTACAGCTCCTCCGCCCTTGGTTCCGGCCGCAACGCTCTGTAACCATCACCGCCGGCGACCACCATCTTCATTGACGGTACATTTCCCCACCATTGTCGTTGACTACGCACTGCCCCGTAGGCTTTTTCGTGTTCATATCTAGGTAAATGTGCTTATTCCTTCACAGATCTAGGTTGAGCCCTTGTTTTCATTTGTTTTTTGAATTTTAAGATATGTTCATTTCTAGATCTGGGCTTAGCACTTTCATTTTTATTTTCGTTCCTTCACTGTTTCACTGCTCAAAGTTTTCCCATGATCCCAAGTTTTTCTTATGATCTCAAAGCACTGAAACGGTCCCGATCAAACTTGTCCGATTGAACAGATTGCCATCTCAATCTCTCTTTGTGTTAATTTAAGATCGCCGGATGCATACTAGGATTTTATAGGTTTTGCCAATTGAACCTGTTCCTGTGATCTCTTTCGATGCTGGGAAATCAAGTAAAACTGGATTGAACCTTTGCCATGTCTTCTGATGTGTTGTCATCTTGACTTCCATAGCAGACAGACAGGTTGTTGGTCTAGAATTTGATTTTACATCTTGTAGTTTTGCTGCTTCGTTGATTTATGGCATCTGGAAATTATAATTCTCCTAGGTTTTGTTTGCAGGGCTGATTCTATTATTGATTCCAAATATGTTAGAGCAGTTACTGATATTTACAAGAGGGGGACTAATTCTCTGGACATTTAAAGAGCTCGGAAATGTTCTTAGAGGCTCACCTGTTAACACCTTAATTCAATCCTGCCTATTGGAGGAACGTTCAGGTGCTGCATCATATAATTATGATGCCCCGGGTGCTGCATATACACTGAAATGGACATTTCACAATGAACTGGGCCTCGTCTTTGTTGCTGTGTATCAGCGGATTCTCCATCTCATGTATGTGGACGATCTGCTTGCTATGGTTAAGCAAGAATTCTCTGAGATATACGATCCAAAGCGGATGGTATACGATGATTTTGACGATGTATTTCGGCAGCTGAGGAAGGAGGCTGAGGCTAGGGCCGAAGAAATGAAGAAACCAAAGCAAGACAATCTGCCTACAAATAATAACATTGCTAGGATACAGGGGCAGTTGCAGAAGTCCGGACTTCAAGGAGGCAATAACAAAAAAAGCAGCAGTGAATCTGGGAATGATGGCGGGGATAATGAAAAAATAAATGGTCACAGAACAAAAAAGGGTCATGCCAATAGCAACCATGTTGCAACTAATGGTGCACAGGAAATTGATGTTCACAGCAAAGAAAATGGGAGCTCCACCAACACTGGGGCTTTCAATGTAAATAAGCTACAGAAACTAAAAGCTAAAGGTGGGAAGAAAACTGACACTGTTGTTAAAAATAATTCGAAAGCAGAGCCAAAGAAAAAAATAACAAAAAAGAATAGAGTTTGGGATGATTCGCCTTCAGAATCAAAATTGGATTTTACAGATCCAATGAATGAGAATGGGGATGAGAATATAGCAGTTGTGGCAGCAAAGGAAGGTGAGAGTATGATGGACAAAGATGAGACTATTAGTAGTGAAAGCGAAACTGAAGAAGAGGAGGCAGCAGGTATGGACGGTAAGAGTGAAACAAAGAAGAAAGGGTGGTTTTCTTCCATGTTTCAGAGGTAAATCATTTTGTCTTACCAATTAGTTATCTTTTTTAATGCTCAACAATTATTTATATGACTAAAGTAATAAAATGAATTAATATGTTTTAAGATTCTAACATGGAATTTCATCCGATTTTTAGTTGGATCATATATACACACAGGGACATGCTAGTACATATAATTAGTAAAACATATTTGAAGTTTTTGATGTTTGAATCCTGCATTAGCATGGATAGTGTGAGCATATCTATCTTGCACTCACTTCCCTGATTGAACCTTTAATATTATTTCTGTTTATCTGGTTCTAGTAGTGTGTTGGGTATTAAATAGCATGATGTGATAACCTGTTAAACTAGAATTGTTATGGAAACTTGTCACTCTAAAGTGTTATACTGTTAAATTAGAATTGTTATGGAAACTTGTCACTCTTCAGTGGTATATCTTAAGAAAATTAATGGAAGACTAGCAAAATTTGTCTCTTGTTTTGCTCAAATGTTGCATTTTGAACTTACTGAATAAGTGGGCAATGAATGAGAAATTATTCTTGTGGCTCCTTTTTTGTTTCACATTATTGCAGCAGCAACATTTTCTGGATGGATTTATGTTTTGGATCCATGAATGATCTCCTAAAGCATAGTGCAGAAGATTATTCGTTATCCATTCTATGCTATGTATAGAAGTATGACAATTTGTTACAACCTCTTAAAGTGTTTTGTGTCTCATCATTTTTGGATAATAATTGTTGACCAATGAAATGCCAGAACATTTTCTGGCTGAACTTTTTTGCACCAAATGTTTTGAAGTTGTGATTTGATACAAGTTGATTTAGGTTGTTCCTGCATGGGATGCAGCAATTTTCCCATATATTTTTCTGTCTAAAAAAAAACAGTTACAAAGTCATGATTCTGTGGTTAAGGTTGCAATGTTAGAATCTGACAATACTAAAAATGCTGCTAAGAGTTGACGCAGCATGTAGCGCATGTATGAAAAAAACACACCAAAATAAACCCTTGGAAGAACAAATTTCAATGGCTTAAACTTGGCTTTCAAGAAAACGCAAAACAAGATTATTTTGCTAAGAAAACCCAAATAAATTGCCGAAATTTATATTGAGAAAAACTGATTGTAAACTCTAGGTTTTAGGCATATTTATAGTGTTTGGTTAATCCAAATCCATCTAATATTTGTAACAAAATCCAACTAGAATCTTAATAAAAATAAAACTCTAATCAAATATGAAATAGAATTAAAATTCTAAAACATATGAAGTAGAATAGAAGTAAAAATCCTAAAAACTCTAAAATCCTAAAACTTATGGAGTTCTACTGTAGCACTACTGTTCCAGCCGATTACTGTTCCGGTTTGGGCCGGGTCGGCCTTGGACTGGGTCTTGAATATTATTGACCGTGTCATTCACCTCCACTTGGGAAAAAAATTCGACCTTGAATTTTGATTATGGTAGGCCAACTCCACGTCCGACAAGTACAAAGAGAGATTAGGCACATTGAATGTTTGGAAATACCTAAACCCTGACTCATTATAAGGATCAAAGATTGCATAGTATCGTGGAGGCCACCCACAACATGAACAATTGGAACAATCCTTGGTTCAAAACCCTTGAACTTTTCTACTAAGGGAACATGAACAAAGACATTCCTCCCCCTCTTAGCCCTATCTTCGTTAGCATGGGTCCAACCATCACCCTGTTTGTTGCCCTCTACCTCCACTATATTATTATTGTTAGATTAAAGACGTTGAACATTCCATCTTGAGCGCTTCTCTAATCTGATTGCTCTTATCACAAGTCCTTCTCCTCTCATCAGCTTTCTTAATTTTGACTCCTCAACAGTTTCCGAATTCATCCGTAGATTTTTCTTGCCTGGAGAAACATTCTTTTGCGATTGTTTCAAATAGAGGGTTATTTCATAACTACCAGCAGTCTCTCCATCACTTAAAATATTGATGCTTGAATCCTCATTTGGTCCAAGCACTTGATCAAATATAGCACCAGCTGCTACAGTATTTTTAGTTTTGAAATATGATTTCAGATTAATACCGAAAGCAGTTGTACTACCCGAATTAACTAGCCTAGAAGATTCAACACCCCTATTCACAAAGAGACCCCTGTGACAATCTTGCTTTTGCAATCGCAAAGGTGAATATGTTCTTATTGCCTTCGATTCAACCATGCTAGAGCTTGAATAAACTATAGAAGGATCTGTTACCATGGCCTCCATCTCCTTTACAGTCACAAGTCGATCAAAAGAAACATCCCACCATCTTTGGATTGCGAAACAATGCCTGAGCCCTCGGGACTGGAAAATACCCTAGTAAGAGTCAACAATCTTGGAGTTTCTATCATGTTAGCAGCATAAACTAGACCTAAGTTTACAAATGTTGAGGTTGCTGGGACAACATAATGTTTGAGATCAAGCTCCAAACTCACCGAAAAGCCATTCTTTAGTTTATATTCATCGTTTCCCCAATGGTTGTGTTGTTGTGCATTCCTCCTAACCCCTCTCCCACTAGGGTTGGGCCGGTTGGCTATCATACGACCAAGATCATCCTCATCATCGCTATCATCCATCATTAGTCTTCTAGGATTAATGAGGACAGGATTAATGGTTGGTCTTCTCGGTTTAACATAGCCGGCTTGATTCACGCCATTAGTCCGGTTCTGATTATCATTAACTCGTTGTAAAATGCCCAATTGGTTGTGGATTCGCTCCAATTGTTGTTGTATTGTACAAGTTATTTCTCGTTATTCTTCGTTTGCTCTCCTAATTGCAGGCAGCCCCCGATCACCGTTACGAGACTGGTTGCTACTGTTACTTTCAAGATTGGCTATCTAATTGGTTGATTAACTGCTCTGATACCACCTGATGTAGCGTGTAGCGCATGTGTGAGAATAAACACCAAAATAAACCCTTGAAAGAACAAATTTCAATGGCCGAAGCTTGGCTTTCAAGAAAACGCAAAAACAAAACTGTTTTGCTAAGAAAACCCAAATAAGTTGCCGAAATTTGTATTAAGAAAAACTGATTACAAATTCTAGATTCTAGGCATATTTAGTATTTAGTTAATCCAAATCCATTTAATATTTGTAAACAAAATTCAATTAGAATCCCAATAAAAATAAAACCCTAATCAAATATGAAATAGAATTAAAATCTTAAAACATATGAAGTAAAATAGAAGTAAAAATCCTAAAACATCTAAAATCCTAAAACTTATGGACTTCTACTGTAGCACTACTGTTCCGGCCGGTTACTGTTCTAGGTTGGCCTTGGACCGAGTCTTGAATATTAGTGACGCATCAAGAGTTGTTTGTGTTTTACTACTTATTTAATTGATAAATGAAGGGATATAGAACTAAACCACCAAAATGAGCAAACGTCGTTAAAGTGTTTCTGAGAGTACTAAAAGTTTGCTGGAATTCATCTGTATAAGTTTTGCAGTTCTGATGTATTTCTGCACCAGGTGCAAACCTTTTACAATACTATTGAAACTCCTTTTCTTGCTATCTTTGTAAGAATGTTGGGCCTTCATATAATAAAGAACAACCCCCTCCCCCAACCACCTTTTTTCCCTTCCTCATGCTCTCCTTCCTCCAGTAAAGATTAAGGGAAATATAAGAAGGAAAAATGGCACCTACAACCATAGATGATATATCTTTTACATTAACTGGCTGTTTTTTGCTTAGATAAACTGGATGGTTTTACACTATTGCTTCTCCAAGTTATTGTAGGTAAGACAAATCACTTTTTGTCCTGTTCTGTGCTCAGTGTTGCTGGGAAATCTAATCTGGAGAAGACAGATCTAGAACCAGCTTTGAAAGCTCTCAAGGACAGACTTACGACCAAGAATGTGGTATGCTTTCTCTTTCTACTTCCTCCTCACGTCTTCTTTACTTCCCACGATCTTTTCAACTCTAGTCGTCCTGGTAAGTTTGTTTAATTTTCTTAATTATATGTAGTCGGTTCATGGGATTTTCATGTTGTGAACTTCTCAGGCTGAGGAGATAGCTGAAAAACTCTGTGAATCTGTGGCAGCAAGCTTGGAGGGTAAAAAGCTGGCTTCTTTTACAAGGATATCCTCCACAGTGCAGGTTTGGCATGATCATTATTTTTTAGTTTAATTTTATATGTCATTTTTTAAAAATCATTCAAACAAGGCATTCTTCTATATTTGTTGTTTAGTGTTTTACTTGTGAATTTAGTGGCAATTAAAATTGATGACTGCAGGCAGCAATGGAAGAGGCCCTTGTCCGCATTTTAACTCCTAGACGTTCAATTGACATTTTGAGAGACGTACATGCTGCCAAAGAGCAAAGGAAACCATATGTTGTGGTTTTTGTTGGAGTTAATGGAGTTGGAAAGTCTACAAATCTTGCCAAGGTTGTCAACCTTAAAATCATCAGTGCATTTGTGAATTTTTTATTTACTGAGACCCGACCTATTTTGGCTGATAAGCCATACTTGAATTCATTATTTGGCAGGTTGCTTACTGGCTTCTGCAGCATAACATCAAGGTCATGATGGCTGCCTGTGATACCTTCCGGTCTGGAGCTGTTGAGCAGCTGCGGACTCATGCAAGAAGACTCCAGGTATTGATATAAAATCTGGAGCTCTCTATTTTTTTAAAGATTTAGCCCTACAAGGGGGAGGATTTTCTGACAAGTATATGTAGAATGAGCTTGACCGTGTTAATTGACATGTAACCATTTTCCCTTTGTCAGATCCCCACTTTTGAGAAAGGTTACGAGAAAGATCCTGCTATTGTAGCAAAGGAAGCAATTCAAGAGGCCACTCGGAATGGTTCAGATGTGGTTCTTGTTGATACAGCTGGCCGAATGCAGGTAATATATTATTAATGTTATTCCTTACAATGAACTTTTGTAATTACTGTTTTGTTTAAAGGTGCTACAGTGTGTCGGGTATGATGCTTAATTTAATGAAAAGGGATGCAATTCAAATCTGAACATGCTCCTGTCTAGCTGTTTGTTTTATCTTTCTGAGTGCAAATCAACTATGAATTTCTGTTTGGCTTTCCTGTTGCCTTCCCATTTTGAAATGTATACTTATTCAACAGGATAATGAACCATTGATGAGAGCACTGTCAAAGCTTATCTACCTCAACAATCCAGATCTTGTCCTGTTTGTGGGGGAGGCACTGGTTGGTAACGATGCCGTGGATCAGTTGTCAAAGTTCAATCAGGTTGGTTGTGGTTTTTTCTCATCTTGTCGTCATTGCGCAATGGTAGTGTTTGGTGTTATATTAGATTCTTGCTTTGTCCAATGAGCAATACTTTGTGTGGTTGTTTTGCAGAGATTGGCAGACCTTTCAACTTCTCCAAATCCCAGGTTGATCGATGGAATCCTGCTCACTAAATTTGATACCATCGACGACAAGGTACCCAAAAAAAAAAAAAAAAAGCATATACAGTTGCTTTGTTTTAGACTTGGTTTTGCAATGCTTTGAGTCAAGGCTTATGTTTCTTGAACTTACGAATTATGAATAAAAAAAATAGGTTGGAGCAGCACTGTCAATGGTATACATATCAGGAGCACCAGTAATGTTTGTTGGTTGCGGACAATCTTATACAGACCTCAAGAAGCTCCATGTCAAGTCCATTGTCAAAACACTCCTCAAATGAGAATTTTGTTTCTAATAGCCTTTCATCTGTCCTGTCATCCTTATTGTCTGTTGAGTGGAAGATACATGATTCTCACTGACTCTTGTATATGCTACTCTTGTCCCCATCTGATCCCATTGTCTTGATTCTGGAGGTGAACTATTATTAGTTTGATTGCCCCAGCAAAGCACACCTCGTGTCTAATCTACTGTATTTGGTTTGTTTTACATCTCATACTCTTGCTCATAATGGGGGTGGCAAACGAAATTACCAGTTTGAGTTGCATTTCATGGAGTTCATGTCAAAACTAATCCGGTTAGGTTCGGGTTGACCCGTTTAATTTCAAAACATGACATAAGGCTATTTCCAACCAATTTTTCTATCATAATCTTTATTATATTATAAATAATTCACTTCTTATTCTAATTTCACCTCAAAAACTGTCTACTTTAACAATACTTTTTATTTTCTTTTCTATTTGACTTCGTATTTTATTTATTTTACCTTACATATAATTTTCACTACTATAAAAATTTATTATTTATTTTACACTTTAATAATAAATATTATGATATTAAATATTAAATACATAAAATAATCAGATACACATCAAATATACTAAATAATTAAATACACATATACAAAATTAATAATTAAATGTACAAAATAATCATATATACATACACAAAATTAATAATTAAATACAAAAAATAATCAAATACTCACGCATACAAACTCAATAATTAAATAGACAAATTAATAATCAGATACACACATATTTAGAAAATAATAAATAAAAATTCACAAAATAATCAAAAAAATCATACACACGTATATAAAACAATAAATAAAAAATTCAAAAAAAATCACGAATCACTCGTTTTACTCATTCTTGCCATAGTCAATCGTGGAATTGTCACCACCATTCTACAAGTCGTAGGTTGTTCGTGGAGTTACCGCAACTGGTTATTCAACTAATCGCTGCAAACATCGAATCTAATGATTGATTTGTCTTTTCGTCGTGCTTGCATCTCTCATTTCCAATCAATGTTATCCTTTTCCAACGTAGATAGTCATTGTAGGAAGAGAGATGGTGATGTTATTCTTGTAGATTTCGATCACCAGAGTTGGCGATGATTTTGAATTTCATCAGAAATTTAGCAAATGAATTTAGTAATAGCGAGATTGTTGGAGGTGTGATTTTGGAGTTGGTTGGTCAAATTTAATGATGATGATGGGTTTAGCAAGTTGTTAGAAATAGCCTACCTTAGCTAAGTAGGTCCATAAGTGTTGGATCTTTTGATGGGTAAAAAATTCAACTCAAAAAGTAAAAAAAGAGAGAAAAATGACAATGATTCAACAATTTTATATATATTGTCTCGATGAGAATAAATAGGCAAAGGAATTTAAATTATTACTGCCACTTTTTGGGGAGATCCTGTCCCGTGAGAAGGAAAACAAAACTTAATTTTACCTAACTGTGTTTAAATTTAAAAAGAAACTTTTGAACTTATCTTTATCTTTTTGTTTTTTTCAACTTTTCTATCTGGGATGAGAAAATGCCTAGCAGCGCTGTTGAGTTATTGAAAAAATATATTTTTCAAACAATTTTTATATTTTAAAAGTTAATAATAAAAAATTAAAATTTATAATTCTAATAAATATGTTCTACACTTGAGTTGTTAAAATTGATACTGGATTATTATTATTATTGTCTTTGAAAGGAAACCACCCGATCAAGATTGTTAAAATCGTAAAATCGTAAGAGAGTCTTCAACATGTAAAATCATAAAATCGAGTGCGATTCGAGTTCAAAATTGTAAAATTATAAGAGTTTTCGGTACAAAAAATCGTAAAATTATACTCGTAAAATCGGGAGTTTAACAACCATGCACCCAATGAAATAAGATGCTATATATGCCTATGCGTCGTGTGGTGATGGGCTAGGTTTAATCCAACAGATTATTCTACTTTGTCCAAATTAGTTGATGTATGAGATGATTAAAAATATCAAATATCAAAAATATTATCACCTTGAAAACATCGCGCGTAGATTTAAATAAAATTCGGACGAATTTCATCATATGTCAACTGTGCCCGAAGTGAACTGGACAGATTTCAACTGTGTTGTAGTAGTTGAAGTCCGTCCAACGAATTTCATCTGAAATGAATTCCGTCCAACATGACTCACATAGTGTGGGCGATTGACAATTTTTCGATAAATTTGTGCGTCAATCTTTTCCAAGCACTGTAACACAACTCTGATCCAACAGCCAATGCATTTTGTAATTTTTTTTTTACTTTCCTTATTGGTTGGGGAGTAGTATTTTAAAAAGAAAAAAAATTAAAAAATATATTATTTCGATATTTTTGAAGGAAAACACCGTGGACACGTGGGGCAACAGAGGATGTGCCCAGCGGACCACGTGCCAAAACACCGTCAAAATTGGGTACCCAAATTGCTTTGACCATAAACCAACGGAGAGCTTAAAAACGCGTCCACCCCGTCCGATTCCTCGCAGAAGCTGCAAAATCAAACCCTAGAGGTTCCACTCCTGTAAGTTTCTTCTCTGATTGCTACAACCAATCTTTGCGTTTAGGCTTGCCTTGCCTTGCCTGGTTATCTCTGGATTTGATTTTGATTGTCTGTTTGTTTTCTGGATCGTTTCGGTAAAACCTGTTTGATTTCATCCGTACACCTTCTGTTTTCGGTTATTGTTTTTTCGGGCTTCAAGGTGCTTTTTGCGAACAGATCGATTGTCGTGTTTTTTATTTGGTTTGGTTTGGTTTGGTTTGGATGTGTTTATCGGTGTTTACGGGATTGGAGATGATGGTTTTTCTGGTTATCTTTGTTATTTGTTTGGCTGTTAAGAAAGCGTGGGCGGAGAACGGAAGGAAAAAGGAAAAGAGGTTCTAGGTTTAATAGTTGTTTATCCACCAAGTAAATAATCACATTCTTTTGTTTTTCCTGAGAATAATCGCATTCTTTTTGGGTTAGGAAGGATTACATCGCCGCTGTCTCTATATTTGCTCCTTTGATCCAATTGTAACACCCCTCTATAACTGTCACTGCTGCCAGCCGCCATCATCACCGTTTAGAACCAACTCTTAGGCCTCTTGTTTTACTGCCTCTCCTCTATCACCTCTGCTTTTCTTTTTTGGGCTCATATTTCTCTTCCGCTGCTCAGTCTTGTGTAGCTATTATCGTCAACAACCACCATCATCGCCAACGATATGTTCCCCCATCATTGTCTTTGACAACTCACTGCTTTGTAACCGTTGTCGTGTGGTGTGAGATTATTTTTGCTTTTATTTTCTTACTCAATATTTATTCTTTCACAGATCTAGGTTGAACACCTTCTTTATTTTGTTTTTTATTTTTTAAATTTTAAGACATGTTCATTCCTAAAAGGATTATTGTTTGGCAGATAATCATGTTTCATTTGATTTAAACTATTTTTGTGTGAATTGGCTTATGGGAGCATCCACATTTCATTTGGGTGATGTAATTTTCAATTTTGCGCTGCTTTATCTCTGTATGGTTACATATTCATCTGATACATATATTATATATTACTATATTATATATCAACAATAAATAGTTGCATATTCATCTTCTAATGCTTGTGATGCATGTTATTTGCATTGGATGTGTGTCTTTTTAAGTTCGAATTTTAATGTGTTGTCTTCTTGACTTTCATAGCAGACAGATTGTGGGTCTAGAGTTTGATTTTATATCTTGAAGTTTTGCTGCTTTATTGATTTCGAGCATCTGCAAATTCTAATTGTCCTTGGTTTGGTTGCAGGTCTGATTGTAGTATTAAGTCCAAATATGTTGGAGCACTTACTGATATTTACAAGAGGGGGACTAATTCTCTGGACATTTAAAGAGCTGGGGAATGTTCTTAGAGGTTCACCTGTTAACACCTTGATTCAATCCTGCCTATTGGAGGAACGTTCAGGTGCTGCGTCATATAATTATGATGCCCCAGGTGCTGCATATACTCTGAAATGGACATTTCACAATGAACTGGGACTCGTCTTTGTTGCTGTGTATCAGCGGATCCTCCATCTTTTGTATGTGGACGATCTGCTTGCTATGGTTAAGCGAGAATTCTCTGAGATATATGATCCAAAGCGGACAGTATACGATGATTTTGATGATGTATTTCGGCAGCTGAGGAAAGAGGCTGAGGCTAGGGCCGAAGAAATGAAGAAACCAAAGCAGGGGAGTCAACTTATAAATAATAACATTGCTAGGAAGCAGGGGCAGTTGCAGAAGTCCAGACTTCAGGGAGGCAATAACAAAAAAAGCAGCAGTGAATCTGGGAATGATGGAGGGGATGATGAAAAAATAAATGGTCACAGAACAAAAAAGGGTCATGCCAATGGCAACCATGTTGTAGCTAATGGTGTACACACAATAGATGGTCGTAGTAAAGAGAATGGGAGCGCCAACACTGGGGCTTTTGATGTAAATAAGCTACAGAAACTAAGAACTAAAGGTGGGAAGAAAACTGACAATGTTAAAAATAGTTTGAAAGCAGAGCCAAAGAAAAAAATAACAAAAAAGAATAGAGTTTGGGATGATTCACCTTCAGAATCAAAATTGGATTTTACAGATCCGGGGAATGAGAATGGAGATGAGAATATAGCAGTTGTGGCGGCAGAGGAAGGTGAGAGTTTGATGGACAGAGATGAGACTATTAGTAGTGAAAGCGAAACTGAAGAAGAGGAGGAAGCTGGCATGGACACTAAGAGTGAAACAAAGAAGAAAGGGTGGTTTTCTTCCATGTTTCAGAGGTAAATCATTTTTCTTTCCTCATTAATTATCTTTTCCAATGTTTGGCAAATATGGTTGATATATATGATTCAAGAAATGAAATTAGTTAAAATATTTAAGATACCGATATTGGATTTTATCCAATTTTTAGTTGGGAACATATATACACGCAGGCATGAGTGAGTACATATACGTAGTAAAACATATTTGAAGCATTTGATTTTTGAATCCTGGACATGCATCAGATAGGGAGAGGCGGAGAGTATATCTATCGTGTCCTCACTTCCCTGATTGATCCCTTAAGATTATTGCTGTTTCTCTGGTTCTAGTTGCATGTTGAGCATTATCAATGAGATGATATGATAACCTGTTAAATTAAAATTGTTATGGAAACTTGTCTATCTATGGTGATATCTTATGGAA
Source organism: Diospyros lotus (assembly GCF_014633365.1). Classification (NCBI taxonomy): domain Eukaryota; kingdom Viridiplantae; phylum Streptophyta; class Magnoliopsida; order Ericales; family Ebenaceae; genus Diospyros; species Diospyros lotus. Next base: position 30,693,797 of record NC_068344.1, read on the forward strand.
ATTATTGCATTTTGAACTTACCAAATAAGTGGGGAAAAGAATGAGAAACTACTCTGGTTGGACCTTTTTTGTTTCACATTATTGCAGCAGTGATATTTCCTGGATGTATTTATGTTCAGATCCATGAATTATCTCCTAAAGCATAGTTCAAGATTAGGCGATCTCCATTCTTTTCTATGTGCAGAAGTATGGCAATTTTGTTACATACTCTTAAAAGTGTTTTGAGGCTCATGATTCTTTGCAAAGTAAGGTTGCATTTGGTTGGACAGATAGAAGGAGATCCATTCCATGTAATAACATCACATTTTACAATTTTTACCCTCATTTTTTTTATGTGAAATTACCAAATACCTTGTATAGGCTTGCCCTAGTTTCCACTTCACCTTTTATCTCCTGCAAAGTCGCCATCACCCTCTGTCTGCTCCTGCCACCGCCTTGAACCACTGTGGACCTTCTTCTTATCGGCCACCCAACACCATGGTAGTCGTCCTCCTCCGTAGCCCATACTCTTCCTACTTTGCCATTGCCCCTTCTCCTCCCATGCCCAAACCTTCCATAGCCTCTGCCATGGCCCTGTTTCTCCTCTGCCACCACAGCCATGGTTGTCCTTCTCTTCTGCTCTGCATGGTCGTTATCCTCTGTCACCCACACTTCTGCCCTGCCACCTCTGCACCTTGGCATCCTTCTCCGCCACCCAAACCCCTCTATAACCACTGCTGGTGTCCATCCTCCTCGTCCAAACTAAATAACATAGTATTTTGTTATTATTTCATAAAATAATAACATTTAAAATAAATAAGATTTGTTCACATCCAACAAAATAAAAGTAACATTGAAGATAAAATTTTATCATTAAAATATTAAAAATAAATATTATTTTATGATTTCTTGAAATAAATAACATTTAAATTATTGTTTTATTCCCATTCAACAAAAAAAAAATTATCTTTTTTTTAGTGTCAGGGCATTTTTATTATTTGATTATCATTTTTCATTCCATTCCATGAAAATTTGTGCATATGATAGACCACCGATTCACTGGACATACCAAAGGCGTCCAAGGAATCGGGGATAGTTTGGGAATTAGGGGAATTAGGCTGGTGGTTGTAACAGCCAGCCTGTTAGAGGAGGGGTAGAACAGGAATTGCAAGGTTGTGTAACAACCTGCATGTGCGGATTCTAATTCCGTTAGAGAATGAGGAATAAAAGAGAGGTGGAGGAGGTGAGGGGGGTGTGAAGAATTTTCCAGAAAGTAGGAGAGATTAAGGGCCTCTCGAATTGCCCTGTTTTCTTTCTTTTCGGCTGTAATTGGTTTGGAACTCTTTCTTATTGAATCAAGTCATCTTACAAGTCTTAGAAGTCTACCAGCATACCAAACATAACAATGGAATGGAGTGTTCATTTCATTGCTGACCGTACCAAACATGACACTGGCCATTCCATTCCATTCCCATTCCTAACCAAACGTGTCCTAGTTTATTACCAATTACTTGCCAAAACATTTTCTGGATGATCTTTTGGGCACTGAAAGTTGTGAATTTGTGATTTGATGCAAGTAGATTTAGGTGGTTCCTGCAGAGGATGTGCCTCCTAATGGTGGTTTATCTGAATATTTTGTTATCTTAAAAAAACAGTTACTGAGTTATGGTCTATGGTTAAGTTTGCAATGTTAGGATCTGACAATACTGAAAGTTCTGCAGAGAGTTGTTTGTGTTTTATTACTTATAATTGATAACAGAAGGTATATAGAACTAAACCTCCAAAGGAGAGCAAATGCCCATACAAGTGCTACTAGGTTAAAAAGTTCTGGAAATTGTTCTTCTGCATAAGTTTTTCTGGTTCTGATGTCTTTTTGCTCCTTGTTAGAGTTTGTCTAGAGTATCGATGGCAGTGGTAGCAATGTTTTGCACAGGTTATTATGCAGTTTTAGAGGGTAGAGATAGGCGGTGGCCTCACTTGCAATTAGAAATCAAGTTGGAGAGTAAACCGGTAATATCCATACCAGTTTTGTAATAACCTAGGAATTATCACCCTAATATTCTATAAATAGGGAAGGGGGGCTAGGCATCATTAACGCATGATGCTATTATCTCACTAGAAAGCTTTGAGAGAGGAAAGGCTGTGATTTTAGAATAGCTTTTGTAATCTTGAGAGAAGACTTGTAATTGTGGGGTGTAACCGGCTGTACTGATCGTTCTTTCTGAATAAAGAAGGCTGCTCTTGAAGGGTTCTTAGGCTGGATGTAGGGTTGTCCTAAGGGGCAATCTGAACCAGGATAATCTCGTCTCATGTGGTTTGCTTTACTTTCTGTTCTGTTTATTATTTCAGTTTGATTCTTTAACTTGTTCTGTTAATTCTGTCTACGAGTGTGTGCGGTTGAGAGTGGCATAATTCTTGTCTAAGAAATCTGATCCAGTGACCCTAGGTATAACACTCCTGGTATAAACCTGTTACAATACTATTGAAACTCCTTTTTTTGTCATCTGTGAGAATGTTGGGCCTTCATATAGTAAAAGAACAACCCCCTTGTGCTCCTTCCTCCACTAAAGATGAAGGGGAAAATAAGTAGGAAAAGTGGCATTTATAACCATAGATGATGTTATATCTTTTTCAAGAACTGGATGTTTTTACACTATTACTTCTCCGAGTTATTATATTTTAGGTAACATAAATCACTTTTTGTCCTGTCCTGTGCTCAGTATTGCTGGGAAAGCTAACTTGGACAAGGCAGATCTAGAACCAGCTTTGAAAGCTCTTAAGGACAGACTCATGACCAAGAATGTGGTATGCTCTCTCTCCCTACTTTCTCTTCTTATTTTCTTTATTTCTCAAGTTTTCCTCAACTCTTGTTGTTCTGGTTTTGCTTGTTTAGTTTTCCTTATTTTACATTGTCTGCTCATGTGGATTTTCATGTTGTGGCACTCAGGCTGAGGAGATAGCTGAAAAACTTTGTGAATCTGTAGCAGCAAGCTTGGAGGGTAAAAAGCTGGCTTCTTTTACAAGGATATCTTCAACAGTGCAGGTTTGGCATGATGATTTTTTTTCTAATTCTACTTTTATCTGTCATTGTTTAAAGATAATTCAAACAAGTCATTCTTCAATATTTGTTGTTTAGTGTTTTACTTGTGAAATGTCAGTAGTAGCAATTGAATTGATGACTGCAGGCAGGCATGGAAGAGGCCCTTGTCCGTATTTTAACTCCTAGGCGTTCGATTGACATTTTGAGAGATGTACATGCTACCAAGGAGCAAAGGAAACCGTATGTTGTGGTTTTCGTTGGAGTTAATGGAGTTGGGAAATCCACAAATCTTGCTAAGGTTGTTGAGCTTAAAATCTGATGTGCATTTGTAATTTTATATAAGGGATCCAACCTGGTTTGGCTGATAGAGGCCATGCCTGAATATTATTTGGCAGGTTGCTTACTGGCTTCTGCAGCATAATATCAAGGTCATGATGGCTGCTTGTGATACATTCCGATCTGGAGCTGTTGAGCAGCTGCGGACTCATGCAAGAAGACTCCAGGTATTGATATAAAATCTGGAGCTCTCTATTTTTTTGAAGATTTGGCCGTACCATGGGGAGGACTTTCAGACAAGTATATGTAGAATGAGCTTGACCGTGTTAATTGACATGTAACCATTTTCCCTTTGTCAGATCCCCATTTTTGAGAAAGGTTACGAGAAAGATCCTGCTATTGTAGCAAAGGAAGCAATTCAAGAGGCCACTCGGAATGGTTCAGATGTGGTTCTTGTTGATACAGCTGGTAGAATGCAGGTATTATGTTATCAATCTTATTCCTTAAAATGGACTCTGTTGACTATGCTGTTTAAAACTGTTATGGTGTTTGGGTATGAGAGTAAATGTGATTCTTTCAAAGTTTTCCTGGGACTGACAATCCGAACATACTATCTGAATGCAAGTGAACTATGAATTTCTGTTTTGCTCTCCTGTTGCCTTCCGGTTTTGAAATGTATACGTATTTGACAGGATAATGAACCATTGATGAGAGCACTGTCAAAGCTTATCGACCTCAACAGTCCAGATCTTGTCCTGTTTGTTGGGGAGGCACTGGTTGGAAACGATGCTGTGGATCAGTTGTCAAAGTTCAATCAGGTTGGTTGTGGTTTTTTCTCAACTTGCCGTCATTGCGCAATGGTAGTGCTTGGTGTTATATTAGATTCTTGCTTTGTCCATTGAGCAAATACTTTGTGTGGTTGCTTTGCAGAGATTGGCAGACCTTTCGACTTCTCCAAATCCCAGGTTGATTGATGGAATCTTGCTCACTAAGTTTGATACCATCGACGACAAGGTACCGAAAAGAGTCAATTCACAGTAGTTTTGTTTTATACTTGGTTTTGCGGTGTCTTTTTGAGCCGAGGCCTAGTATTTCTTGAATTTATGAATTATGAATCATTGTAATAGGTTGGAGCAGCACTGTCAATGGTTTACATATCAGGAGCACCAGTAATGTTTGTTGGTTGCGGACAGTCCTATACAGACCTGAAGAAGCTCCACGTGAAGTCCATTGTCAAGACCCTCCTTAAATGAGAGTCTTACTTCCCATTACCATTAGCCTTCCATTTGTTCCTGAACTCTGTTGAAGAAATGTCTGTGTGTTCATGCTACCAGTCTCTATACTCTACCCCCCATGTAATCTCGTTAATTATCATGATTTTGGAGGTGAATTATTATTAGTTTGATTGTGTTGGCAAAATTTTACGGACTGTTCTCTGTGTTATTTTCAACCTGTTTTGAGTTTTCAGTTTTTTAAAATACTGAAAATTCGTTTTCTTTTATATTTTTAAAAGCATATTTTTAAAAATAATGAAAAAATTTGTAAAGAAAATTTAAAATAATATTTTATTATTTTGAGCGTTTTCATGAAAACACATAAAAAACACCAAAACATAGAAAATGCCGTCTCCTCCTTCCCCCAACCTTGAGCCTTTAATCTTGCATCTCTTTTCTCTCTCTTTTTCCTCTCTTTTCTCTCTCAAGTCTCAATTAAACACCGCACCCAGCATCTCTGTTAATGTCATGAGCCATTGTTGACCTCGCCTGCCATCGTCAAAAGCCATCATCCACCATCTTTGTCAGTGTTATGAGCTGCCATTGACCTCGCACATCTAGTAAATCCCTTCTATTCTCTCCAAAACATCCAAAATTGTAAATGCGAAAACACAGCATCGCTTTCGCCACCATCGTCGATCGCATCTGCCATTGCCATCACAACCATTGTCATCGACTGCACTTGTCATTGGCCATGCGAGCTACTGTCGTCGATCATCCACTGTCGCTCCTCTTGCATCGCATCAAACATCGCAGCCTCTTTTTTGTTCTACTGTTGAACGACAATCGCGACCACCACTGCCCATTGTCGTCGACGGACAACCTCAGCCATTACTGTCGTTCGAATCACGACCTCCCCTTCATCGATCGTTATTTTCATCTGTAATTGATTTTTATCGTGGTTCCTCATTTTTTGTGTTTTTAATTCTTTTGTGATTTGATTTTTTTTTGTTTTATTTGAATATTGAATATGTAATATGATTTTTTTGTATTATTTTTTTTAATAATTTATAATTTATTAATAACTATTTATAATTTATTTTGAATAAAATATTATAAAATGATGTTTTTCAAAATTTCGTAAACGGCTTTTTAATATTTTATTTTAAGAAATAATTTTTTAAAATAACAAAAAAAATGTGTTTTTAAAAATTTTAAAATAAACACTCAAAATATAAAATTAAAAATTAAAACATGAAAAAAGACCATCACTCTCTCGCAAGCACACGCACACAAGAATTAAGAGTTTTAAATGGGTACAAGGCCTATAGGAAACAAAAGTATACAAATAGCTTTCTGTGATGAATGAATTTTTATTTTGTTGGGCATTGTTGAAAGGGTTATGCTATTTGTACATTATTTATATATATTTTGGAATATATAATACACATAAATTACATAAATAACTCAAGGTGTACACAATGATATAACAATAGCATTTTTCTTGTTGAAATATGATTCACAATTTAGACTCTTTTATTTGTTCGAGTGTAAGATGTTTTTTTTTAAATATATTTTTTAGCATTTAGCTGACAAAAGAGATAAGAAAATGTTTTTATAATGAAAATATTTTAATTACATCAAAGTTAATAAATTATTTTTTATTAAAACATTTTTTGTGTATTTAAAATTATATTATATACACATACAATATGTGCACATATATGCATATACATATATATAAATACTTACATATGTATGTAAGGTTGCAAATGAGCCGAGTAAGTCATAAGTGGCTTAGTGCTTTACTCATTAAAAACTCATTTGAGTTTTTTCGTTAAGATGGTAAATGAGTTGACGTTAAGTTTAATTTAAAAACTTGATTTATAAATGAATCGAATTTAAATTTAGTAAAACTCAACTCAATAACTTGCGAACTGACTTAAATAGAGACTTGTCAATTGGCTCAATTATAGACTCACGAGCAACCTTGATAAGAGATTTGCAAGCATGTTTGATTATACGAGCTGAATCGTTTAGAGGTTCGTGAGCAGACTCGATTATTGGCTCATGAATATGGGTGAGCATAAAATCGGTTTAACCAATTAAACCGAATCGAATCGACCGGGTGGTTATCCATAAAATCAGTTTGATCGGTTCGGTTTGGTTATCCATGGTGGGCGGTTCGGGTTCGATTAGTGCTTTGCAAAAATTTCAGGTAATTGGTTCGGTTCAATTATTTGGGCAAAAATACCCGAAAAAATAAACCGATCTGCGCTAATCGACCCTTGCTGACTCGCGCTGTTGCTGCTCAATTCTGTCGGTCCATTCAACTTTCATAGCATTTCTTCTTCCTTGAGAGCATCACACCCTATAGCCAAGCCGAGAGAGAGAGAGAGAGAGAGAGACCGACCGCCTCACAGACTCCCCCACCTGTCGTCAACCTTCACATCCCCGTCGCCGTCGAAGCCGAACGCCTTCGTCGTCAGTTTCTCCCCCACCCGACCCAACACCCAGCCCCCCTCACTCATCGTCGAAGCATCAACCTTAGCCTTAGGTCTTTGACGGCTAACCCTCACCTCGCCATTGATGCATCGTCATCCTCGTCAAACCCAAACGAGCCCTTCATCGTTGGCGTCGAAGGCTCGAAGTATCAACCCTAGCCCCACCCCCCACCCTGTCGAACGTGACAACAAACCCTAATCCATTTCACCTTCCTTATCGTCAACATCAACAATTTGGTTGGTTTCGCCAACTTGGGAGTGAACGATCTTGTGGGTATCGTCGTCATCGATTTGAGAACGTAATACGATTTCGGCAACTTAATTGGTGTGTGGTTTTGATTGTCATGTCTGATCTAGTTGGTAATACAATTTGGTTCATTGATGCTTTGACTTTTGCGAATTCGTTGTGATTTGGTTCGTTGTTTCTCTTTTGCGAATTCGTTGGTATCACTAATCTTAATCGTCGTGTGGTTCAGATTTGCTTAATCAAAAGAGTAAACAAACAACTTAATCGTCATGTGATTTGTTTCGTTGATGCTTTGACTTGGCTTTGCGAAGTCGTCGTTTCTCTTTTAATTTGTAAGTGTATTTTTGTTTTGTGTTTTGTGATTTGATTTCACATTTGGTTCTGTTTTGTGATTTGCTGTTTGTTTAGCCTATAGATACATCATAATACATTCCATGTACCTATTGGTTTTCTTCTGTTTTTTGAGCAATCAAAACAGAAAAACCCAAGAAAGGGAAAAACATGACCGGGTATTATTGCTATTTTTAAGCATTGTTCTTCGATTGTGACTACGACACTATGTTTTGTTTTTCTAATATTAGTGATTGTAATGGAACAGGACACTATGACTTCATTCAAAATGGCGTTAACGTTCTCATCTTGCAATGTAAGTAAATCAAATCATATAGGATTCCTATATGATTTGATTTTCTACAAGTTTTATTAGCAAACTGAAGTTTTTTAAAATGAAATTAAAGGCTGAAAGAGAATGTTACTTAATTGTTAAGATCTTACTTAGATTATCATATATGTTTCATTTATGATTGTGTTGTGTTTATTGTTTGGACGTGTTTAAATTAGATTTGGAATTAGGTTTATATGTGTTTTGGATTTGAGACAAATTTGTTAGGTTTAACGACTTAGATACTATTTCCAACTATGTGTCATCATTCTTTAAATATAAATTAATTACTTATAATTGTATTAAATTTAGATGGCTAGAGAAGCAGACACTTGTCCCACCACAAACATCCCTATGAATGATGATGATAGTTTAAGGCATACACCAATAGTATCATCAAGCCAACCTCAAGATGATAAAGGTGCAACATCACTAGAAAAGTCTAAGAGAAAAGCAATAAGATCTAGGTCAGATATATGGGATCACTTTACCAAATTTGTAAATGATGAGGGTCAGATTAAAGGAAAATGCAACTATTGTTCTAGGAACTTCAACTGTGATCCAAAAAAAAAATGGGACAACAGTTTTAAGGAATCATATGAGAACTTGTAAGAAACACCCTCATGTTATAGAATCTCATCAAATGGAATTACATTTGCAATCAACTACAATTGGGGGTGAGAAAGAGGGTAGTGATAGTATTGGTGCAGTGGTGAATTGAAAATTTGATCAAGTGTTCGCAAGAAAGGCTTTAGGTCGTATATTGATAGTAGATGAGCTGCCTTTGAAGTTTGTTGAGCGTGAGGGATTTAGACACTTCGTGAATATTATTTGTCCAAAATTTCGGTTTCCTTCACGTTGAACTATGGCTCATGATTGTTTTGAGTTATTCAATGAAAAAGGGTTGAACATGATAAATGAGTTAAGAAATTCTTGTCAAAGAGTTTGCTTAATCAATGACACGTGGATCTCCATTCAAATGATGAATTATATGTGTTTGATAGCATACTATATTGACAATACTTGGACGTTAAAGAAAAAAATCATAAATTTTTGTCTAATATGTAGTCATAAGAGTGATGCCATTGCTATGGCCATTGAGAGATGTCTGATGGGATGGAAACTCGATAGAGTTTTTACTTTGACAATGGATAATGCTAGTTCAAATGATGTTGTTGTGGGTAACTTCAAGAAAAAAAATGGCAAAATGGGATCTTAACAGTATGAATGGACAATATTTGCATATGAGGTGTGTGACTCACATAATCTAGTTGTACAACATGGGTTGAAAAATCTAAATGATTCAATAACAAGAGTTAGGGATGCAGTGAGATATGTTAGACAATCCCCAATAAGATTGAAAAAAATTCAAACAATGTGCTGAATTGAAAAAAATTGAATATAAGGGCTTGTTATCGTTGGATGTTGCAACTAGATGGAATTCCACCTACTTGATGTTAGAGACTGCTCAAAAGTTTGAGAGGACTTTTGAGAGATTTGATGAGAAAGATCCATGTTTTCAGCTTGATCTTAGTACAAGTAATTGGAATAATGATTCGCATCAAATTATTACTATAGATACGAGACCCAAGACAAAAGATTGGACGAAGGTCATAATGTTTGTCAAAGTGTTGAAACAGTTTTATGAGCTAACTTTGCGAGTATCGGGTAACAAATATGTCACCTCCAACACAGCTATTGAAATCACTCATCTTGAACCCTTGGCTTAACATGAATGTGTTGAATTTCTTGTACCACTATGTATGTGTATTTTTTCATTTAACTAAATTTTTCTCTTGAGCACCTTAATATGATGTTATAATCATTGTTCTTGGTTATTGTTATCTTTTTTGAAGAAAAAATTATAGAATAAAAAATATTTTAAAAGTGAAATAAATAGGAAATATGTAAAAAATAGTTAAAATTATAAAGGTTGGAATAAAATAAATAAAGGTGTATGCTAAATTACTTTATAATTTATATAATATAAATAGTATTATAAGTGGCTTGGATTGAGGCATTTCAATTTGAATTGCAAATTTGTAAAGCAATTTCAGCCTGCCAAAGATTTGGAACAGTTAGAGAAAGACTCATTGTCGTCATCGCCTCGCATCTCTCATCGCTGCATCCTTCGCTCTAGCCATCGTTTCTTCTCTTGTCGCCAACAGTTGTTGCATCCTCTACTCTCAACAAGGTATGATTGTGCTATTTTGAGACTTTTTAATTATATGTGATATCTATTATTTTGGAACTTGAGCTCGGACTATTTTAACTAAGCTCGAGCTAAAGCCCAAGTCGAACTTTCAGGCTTGACTCGATTGCAAGCCTTTCTCTTTTTTGTTTTTTTCTTCATTATTCCATCATGTCTTATTCTTGAGATGATCGCCCTTGCGCACCTCCCGCAACTCGTACTCTCAATTCTTGTAAAAGAGATAAATCACAAGTATGAAGCTTTGTCTCACTACACATGGCGAAGATCAAATTCACAACCCATTGGTGCAAGCACGACATATTGCTTGCCCGACAACTTGACTTGTGCCCCGGAGCCATCTCGTCTTATTCTTTTTATATATATATATAGATATATATATTGTGGAAGGCAATGGGGGCAATTTTGTCATTTACCATATAACCCGAAATAATTCATTACCCCCAAATAATATAATATTTATCAAATATAATATAAAATACTAATATATTCCGTCACTAATTTAATCCGTTCACATAGTTCACACAACCGGAATCAAAGGCTGGTACGCCGGCTCGCCGTCTTTATTTCAACTGTGGAGAGCGTTGGCAAACGCACCGACTGATAAGTTCCATGAGAGTCTAGGGGCCCAAGCTCTTGTACATTTACTCCGATGGAAGTCTCTTCTCCGTTGAAACCCTACCACTTCTTCTCCCGTCCGTTGAATCCACTTCGTCTCTGTAAGTCTCTCTCTCTCTCTCTCTCTCTCTCTCTCTCCCCCCAAACTGCGTTGTCTTAGCTTTGTTTTGCGCTCATTTTTCAGGTAGGCAAAAGGAAGCGAGGCTTCACTTCCCTATTTCTATTCAGCCGGTAATATGTAGATTTTTTTTCTTTACCTTCTTCGATTATTTGCTCTAATACCACTCTGTCCGTCGGTAATTCATTAGACTCATTCTTAGGGCAAACATTTTATTGTTTATCGATTTCACAATTCAAATGTGTCTGCGCACACACGTTGGTGTATGTTGATTAGCTGAATATAACGAGTTTAGAAGGAAAAGAAAGGGAAGCACAATCATATAATTGTCGATTACGAACTTCCATGCTTACACCTCAAATATGAATTCCAGTATCAGAATTTGGGAGTCATCTGATGTTTGGTTTGTTTTGTAAATATGAAACTAAGATACATGCTAGCAATGGGTTCCTATCAAAGGATTGGATTAACTTGATAACAGTTATTTACATACTTATCAAGTTATTTACATACTGATACTTAATTGATGAACATGTTTGCAATAATGATTTTGGAATATTGTTGTGTGTATAATTACTGCCTAATGCGGATAGCCAATGATGTGTTAAACTGATTGGCAGCGACAGCATAAGTAGTTGCTTGCTGAGAAAACTAGCTTGAGATAAATTCAATAATATGTTATTCATGTACTTATGATGAACTCTATCTATATTCTTGAGTGAGGGTATTTAATTTCTTAAGAATACATTATAGCTGATTAAGAAAATTTAGTTTGAAATAGTGCGTTAGTAATTAGTTTAAAACTTTTCAAGAGATATAATATAATGGAAACCGCATACATTGATATATTTTGAATTCTTGAAGAACAAGAAGGAAGATGCTCCCAAATAAGAGTATGGAAAGACGAAAACATAATATTTTACATTCAACGTATTTGTAATTTGTATTTGTTAGTTTCTTCTCTTATAGAGGTGCTTTTGACCACTCCTGGTTCCCCTATCTTCAGCCCATGTCTAACCTGCAAACTCTGAAGCTAATCCGTTATTATTTTTTTTTTTTTTCTGTAAATCAAGCTAATCTATTAAGTGTGGGAACAGATACTAAGCCATGAAACAACCTGTTAAAGCATACTCTGGAGACACTATCCCAGTTATTTTGACTTTGTGTTACAGGAATACTTATTTTCCAGTAGACAGAACAGATTGCAGTGCATGTTAGGCCACATAGTCTAAATATGACAAGGTAGGAATAGCATAACACTGTTGGGGATGTGTTGAGGTAGTTTAATAATGTGTTTTTAGAACCTGGAGAAGTGACTACACACAAGCAGTCAAATTATCTTTAGAAGGTTATACTTCTCAATTTAAAAGTTGTATTAGAAGTAGCCAAGTAAAGGAATTGAATCGTCATATATGTCGAGTCTCAACATGTGATTCCCATTGTATTCATTATTCTCAATGAAAAAGCTTCTTGTTAGAATTGGGAGCACTGACAGTTTGTTAATTCACCCAAGAAGTCAACAAATAACACTCTTCACTCTTTCAACTCACCAGTACTATCATACGACATAAACATAAATTAAAGAATTATAAAGAATAGAGTTAGAACAATCAAACCACACAATAGGTACTGAGAATTTATCCCGGTTCGAACTGATAAATCAGTCCTACATCCAGCCTTCAACAAAGAGAGCAATCCACTAATTTCTTGATAAAAACAATACAAGACTTTCACTCGCACAATCCCTTCCCTCACTATTACATGAGAACACTCATTGCAAGATTACAAGACTATCTCTCACACTAGCTTTCTCTCACAATCAAGCCCTCACACTTAACAATGAGAATGATCAGAAAAAAAAAAAAAAAAAAAAGATAATCGGCAGTCTCCTTCTCCCCCTTATTTATAGACATAAGGGCAAGATTTATAGAGAGAACTAACTGGGATAATTCTCCATATACCCCTCACTTAATAACATATTCACAATTAGCCTATTTACCTAATTGTCACTGCAGCATTCAAATACCTAACAACTGATATGTCTAAGTCCCTCTAGTTTTCCAGCCACTCAAACAAAACTGAATAACAATTCTCCACTATTTTGATTGAGTTTATGCTTCAAACCTGTCATCATCAAACTGCTCATCATCTGGACTTGCATACACAAGATCATTTACACAAGATAACCTGCAATAGTCTTAAACAATGGTGTAATTTAGCCTTAGGTACTACCTTAGTGAATATATCAGCTGCATGTCACAGCCTAAGGGGTAAACTTGTAATTAGTCCTCCAGTTAGTTGGGTAGTTACCCGGATGTAGGAGCTACTGTTTGTAGAGAAGCATAGCTAGCTGCACATGGCCACTTGGCTGGCAACTTGGCCAATGTAATAATCGTTTCTCTTATAAATAATGAAGGCTACCGAGGATGAGGATCATGTGAGAATTATGCACGGATCTTTTCCCTCCACTTTCCCTCCCAGGTTCTGCCTCTATCTCTCTCTCTCTCTCTCTCTCTCTCTCTCTTTCTCTCTTTCCCCTCCCTCAATTCCCTTTCCTGCCTAACCTTCCTTCTCTCAATTACGAGAAGGACCCTAAGCAGATCGAGGGTCTGACAATTGGTATTAGAGCCAGCGACCTGAGCGCGGAGGATGGCTGAAGGCACCAAGGCGAAGCAGACGGAGTCCAGATTGGATGCGGTGGAGGGTGGAATGCTGCAGTATCGGGAGCAGGTAGAGGACTGACTGGATCTATTGGAGCTGGGCATTCGTAACACCGAGGAGGAGATTAATCGTAGTCGATCGGAATACGCCACTAATTTGGATAGGACAGTGGACCGAGCGGTGACGGGGTTACAAGAGGAGATCGCAGGGCTCAGCCAACAGCTTAATCAACAATTGAGTGCTGCCTTAAGTCTCTTTGCTCAACACCCGCACGCCAGCTTACCCACCGATTTTCCCCCCAGAGCGTCTTCGGCGCCAATTCTCATGATGCCAAGAGAGAGTCGGAGATACCCGGGACATGGGGGGACAGACGAAGGAATGGAAACTGATCAACCTAACTTGAACCGTGGAGGAGGGGGAAATCACTTCACGTTACAAGGACCCAGAATGGACATCCCTTTGTTCGAAAGGGATAGGCCCCGATGGTGGATCAGGCGGTGCGAGAGAGTCTTTTACTAGTATCGGGTGGCTGAAGGAGAGAAGGTGAACACCGCAGCCGCGTACTTGGACGATGTAGCGGACGCTTGGTTCCAGAATTGGAGCCGAGACAGGATTGAATGGAGTTGGCCGGAGTTCGTTAATGGGCTCTGCAATCGGTTCGGGGAGAAGACCAGGACGGACGTTATTGAAGAATTCAATAAGCTGAAACAAAAGGGAACGATGGAGGAGTACCAGATACGGTTCGAGGAGCTATGATCACTACTGTCGCTAGCTCACCTGTCCCTGGATGAAGGATACTTTGTATCTAGCTTCATCAACGGGTTGGATGACTTGATCCGACCAACGATCAAAATGCTGTACCCCACATCAGTGGGGCAAGCTGCGGAACAGGCCAGACTCCACGAACTGTCCCTAGAAACCTTTGCTAAGAGGCATCGCCTGCCAACGAAAGGCGTGAAGGAGGATACCTCTTACACAGGGGTGAATAGAGGCAGCAACCAATCCTGGCCAAGAAACGGTACATCAGGAAGAAATCCACCGGCCCAATTACCCGCCAGGTCCCTATCCATAGAACAGAAGAGACAACTGGGACTTTGTTTTAGATGCGGGGAAAAGTATGGAGCGGGCCACCAATGTAAAAGGATGATGTTGACAATGGAAGGGCCGGGAGAGGAAGATAGGGATGAAGCTGAGGAGGAGGAACCAGAGGAATTGTCTATGCATGCGCTGCAAGGCCAGACCTCGGGCAAGGTGCTCAAAGTGCAGGGACTAGCAGGGAAGAGGGCGTTGGTAGTTCTCATAGACAGTGGTAGCACCCATAGTTTCCTGGATGAGGAAACAGCCGCTGCGTTACACTGCCCTCTACAGGTGACTGCCCCATTCTCTGTATTGATCACCAACGGCAGCCGGATGGTGAGTCAATCAAAATGCGTGGGGTTCAGATGGGTGATGAATGGGCATGAATTCACTGCTAATCTGCGAATTCTGAGGTTAGGGGGATGTCATGTGGTCCTAGGGGTGGACTGGATGCGAACGGTAAGTCCTTTGGTCTTTGACTTCAATACATTAGAGGTCACCTTTGACAGGGAAGGTCAGAAGATAACTCTGGAAGGATGCCAAGGAACAGGGGATTGCAAGGCAGTAACGGGAAAGAGATTGCAAAGGCTGTTGGAATAAGGGGGGACGGCCATAGGCCAGTTACATTCCCTGTATGCTAGAGAAGTGGATCTCGGTGAAGAGGAGGAGGTTGCACCAGGCCAAGGGAACAGTGGGAAGCAACACTGGGACAGATCTCCACTCACAACAGAAAATCAGGTACATTCTAATGGCTCAATTCACACATTGCTAATGGAGTTTGAGGATTTATTTGCCACACCTACCACACTCCCTCCATTCCGTTTCTTTGACCATTCCATACACCTTAAACCAAATAGTGCACCCATAAACCTCCTAGCCTACCGTTACTCCCCTCTACAGAAAGCTGAAATCGAAAAACTAATTAAGGAAATGCTGTCCAAATCCTTAATTCAACCCAACCAAAGTCCATTTGCATCTCCGATTTTGTTAGTAAAGAAAAAAGACGGGTCATGGAGGTTTTGTGTGGATTACCGCCAACTTAACTCCATCACCGTCAAAAACAAATTTCCCATTCCCATTATCGAAGATCTCCTTGACGAGCTAGCAGGAGCATCTATTTTTTCCAAACTCGACCTCACTTCAGGGTACCATCAAATCCGAATGAACCCAAAAGACTATCACAAAACAGCCTTCCGCACACACCAAGGACACTATGAGTTCTTGGTTATGCCCTTCGGCCTCACAAACGCACCGACAACCTTCCAAGCCCTCATGAACCATATCTTTGCCCCCCACCTTCAGAAATTTGTGTTGGTCTTTTTTGATGACATTCTAGTATATAGTACCAACCTCAACCAACATCTAACCCACCTACAGATGGCCTTTGAAATCCTCAAACACCATCAGCTCTATGTGAAGAGATCCAAGTGTACCTTCGCAGAAGCACAGGTGGAATATCTTGGCCATATTATCTCAGGGCAAGGGGTAAGTACCAACCCACAGAAAATTGCAGCTATGTCCCAATGGCCCAAACCCAAGACCCTCAAGGAATTGAGGGGATTCTTAGGCCTTACGGGCTACTATCGAAGATTCATACAAGGCTATGGAATGATCAGTAAACCCCTCACCAGTTTATTAAAGAAGAACAGTTTCTTATGGGGAGTGGAGGCTGACCATGCTTTTGTCTCTCTTAAAGAAGCCATGACCAAGGCACCCATTCTGGCACTGCCGGATTTCTCTAAGGAGTTTATATTAGAAACGGACGCCTGTGATTCAGGGGTAGGGGCGGTCCTAATACAGGAAGGTAGGCCGATTTCATACTTGAGTCAAGCTCTAGCTCCAAGGCATGAAGGCCTAAGTATCTACGACAAGGAACTGTTAGCTGTCCTCATGGCAGTGGAAAAATGGAGATACTACTTGGAAGGCAGATCTTTCACTATTTGGACCGACCATGAGAGCCTTAAATTCCTATCCCAATAAAGGGCTCACAATCAACTACAACGGAAGGGGATATCTAAGCTCATGGGATTTGATTATATCATCCAGTACAGGAAGGGGCGCGAAAATGTAGTCGCGAATGCTTTATCAAGAAGAGAAGCCCAGGGCAGTGCCCATGCCATCTCAGCGTTGATCCCAGACTGGGTGCAGGGCATAACCGCCAGCTATGAAAAGTTTAACTGGATTCAAAATTTACTGGTTCAATTGGCGGTACAGTCCCCAGGAGACTCAAAGTATACGTTAAAGGAAGGCTTGCTCCGATACAACGGTCGGGTAGTCATTGGGGAGGATGAGCAACTGAAGAAAAAAATCCTACAATCTCTACATGACTCCCCTATAGGGGGACATTCGGGACTGAATGTAACATATCACCGGGTGAAACAACTCTTCTATTGGCCAGGGCTCAAGAAGGATGTAATTCAGCATGTCATCAGATGTACCACTTGTCAACGATGTAAACATGAGCAAGTGCCCTACCCCGGCCTCCTCCAGCCCTTGGAGATACCCTCCCAAGTGTGGGAGCAGATAACCATGGACTTTATCAAAGGCCTGCCCAAGTCTGAAGGCTTTGACACCATAATGGTGGTGGTCGATCGGGTCACCAAGTTTGGTCACTTCATTACTCTAGCACATCCCTTCACGGCTATTGAGGTAGCCCGAAAACTTATGGACCATGTGTTCAAGCTCCATGGCGTGCCACGAGCCATCATATCTGATAGAGACAAGATTTTCACTAGCCAATTTTGGAAGACCCTACTGCATGGACTGGGCATTGGGTTACGGTTGTCATCAGCTTATCATCCGGAGACCGACGGCCAAATAGAGCGGGTGAATCAATGCCTCGAAACATACCTACGATGCCTATGCTTTAACCGACCAAGAAGCTGGAATAGGTGGATAGCTTTGGCCCAATGGTGGTACAACACCAATTACCACACTGCCTATAAGCGGACTCCTTTTGAAGCCCTCTTTGGATATCCACCTCCCATAATTCCCGCGATCATACATTACAGCCCTGCAGAAACTACAGCGGATCAATACTTACAGGCCAAACAAGCAGCCTTGCAAGTTATTAAACAAGAGCTTACTTCAGCCCAACATCGCATGAAACAGCTGGCAGATAGGCACCGCACGGACCTCAACTTCGAGGTAGGTGCCGAAGTCTTTCTGAAGGTTAAGCGGTTCCAACAACATCTGTTTACCAAGGGGCCTATATCTAAAATCAGTCCTAAGTATTATGGACCCTTCAAGATTGTCGAAAAGATCGGACCAGTGGCATACCGCCTACTCCTTCCAGAGGGTGTGGGATTGCACCCAGTCTTCCATGTCTCTTTATTAAAGAAAGTGACGGGCACCACAGCTGACGTCCACCAAGAGCTACCAGAATTCCAGGACGATCTCATTGTTGAAGCAGAGCCTAAAGCCATACTGGAGAAGCGGGTGACCTACACAAACTCGGTGCCACTTACACAAGTTCTAGTGCAGTGGATACATTTGCATCCTGACCACACAACTTGGGAATACCTCCCTGATCTCCTACAGCGGTTTCCACGGGTCGCTAGTCTCCTGTAATTTCTTGGGGACAAGAAATAATTCAAGGGAGGGGGAGTTGTCACAGCCTAAGGGGTAAACTTGTAATTAGTCCTCCAGTTAGTTGCGTAGTTACCCTGATGTAGGAGCTACTGTTTGTAGAGAAGCATAGCTAGCTGCACATGGCCACTTGGCTGGCAACTTGGCCAATGTAATAACCGTTTCTCTTATAAATAATGAAGGCTATCGAGGATGAGGATCATGTGAGAATTATGCACGGATCTTTTCCCTCCACTTTCCCTCCCAAGTTTTGCCTCTATCTTTCTCTAATTCTCTCTCTCTCTCTTTCTCTCTTTCCCCTCCCTCAATTCCCTTTCCCGCCTAACCTTCCTTCTCTCAATTACGAGAAGGACCGTAAGCAGACCGAGGGTCTGACACTGCATTATCCTCACCAGCCACCTTAATTAGGTCTATTTCCTTTCTTTCAAGTATCTTTCTAATAAAGTGGTACCTCACATCAATATGCTTTGTTCTCTCATGAAAAGCTTGATTCTTAGCTAAGTGTATTAACACTTTGGCTGTCACATATTATGGTAGCCTTAACATCTTTCCCTAGGAGTTCACCTACTATACCCTTCAATCATAAGCCTTCTTTTATAGCTTCAATAACAGCTATATACTTGACCTCAGTGGTGGAGAGAGCCACTACAAATTGTAAATTGGTTTTCCAACTAATGGTTGAATTCCATAGTTTAAACACATATCCTATAGAGGATCTCCTCTTATCTATATTCGCTGCATAATCAACGTCAATGAACCAACAATGGTACAAGAAATTCAACACATTCATGTTAAGCCAAGGGTTCAAGAGGAGTGATTTCAATAGCTGCATTTATTATAGGCATATTTCATCTAAGATCTCCATATATCTCCTCTTGACATGTTGATTGTAAGCTAATCACATGTGGAAGTCCAAAGTTTAAAGCTGAAGTTGAAATTAGCCTTTGAAATGAAGGAGTTAGGATAGGCTAGGAAGATTCTAGGAATTGAAATCTCTAGAAATAGGTAGCTAAGGAAGGTCCAGCTATCACAAAAGTCCTATCTTGAGAAGCTCATTAGGAAGTTCCATATGCTCGAGGCAAAGGAAGTCAATGTTCCTTTTGCTCAACATTTTAAGTTGTCCCACATGCTATCACCGAGTGATGAAGAGAGAATGAGATAGATGAAGAAGATTCCCTATTCAAGTGTTGTAGGTAGTCTTATGTATTGCATGGTGCGTACAAGGCCAGATTTAGCCCATGCCATGAGTGTTACAAGTAGGTTCATGGCTAATCCGGGGAAAAACCATTGGACCATCGTTAAGTGGATATTTAGGAACCTAAAAAGAACAATCAATGTGGCATTAGTTTATGGTGGAGTTAGTTTAGATGAAGAGCCTAACATTCTAGGGTTCATTGATGTTGATTATGTAGCGGATATAAATAAGAGGAGATCCTCTACATGATATGTGTTTAAGCTATGGAACTCAACCATTAGCTGGAAAACCAATTTACAATCTGTAGTGGCTCTCTCCACCACTGAGGCTGAGTATATAACTATTACTGAAACTATAAAAGAAGCCTTATGGTTGCAGGGTATAGTAGGTGAACTCCTAGAGAAAGATGTTAAGGCTACCATAATGTGTGATAGCCAAAGTGCTATACACTTAGCTAAAAATCAAGCTCACCATAAGAGAACAAAGCATATTGGTATGAGGTACCACTTTATTAGAGAGATACTTGAAAGAAAAGAAGTAGACCTAATTAAGGTGGCTGGTGAGGATATGCAGCCGATATATTCACTAAGGCAGTACCTATGACTAAGTTACACCATTGTTTAAGACTATTGCAGGTTATTTTGTATAAATGATCTTGTGTATGCAGGTCCGGATGATGAGCAATTTGATGATGACAGGTTTGAGGCAGAAACTCAATCAAAATGGTGAAGAATTGTTATTGTGGCTGGAAGACTAGAGGGATTCGAACATATCAGCTGTTAGGTATTTGAATGCGGCAATGATAGTTAGGTAAATAGGCTAATTGTGAATATGTTATTGAGTGAGAAGTATATGGGGAATTATCTTAGTTAGTTCTCTCTATGTAAATCTCGCCCTTATGTCTATAAATAAGGGGGAGAAGGAGATTGCCAATTACCTTTTTTTTTTTTTTCCTGATTATTCTCATTGTTAAGTGTGAGGGTTGGATTGTGAGAGAAAGCTAGTGTGAGAGATAGTCTTGTAATCTTGCAGTGGGTGTACGAGTGATATTGCTGTAAGAAAAGAGAAAAGGCTTGTGAGAGAGAAAATCATTTGTAATCTCTATGAGCAGTGAATTCGTGTGAAAGAAAGGGATATGTTGTATTGTTCGAAGTTGGTTTCTAGTGGAATTGCTCTCGTTTTGGTGGCTGGATGTAAGGTTGTTCTTGTGGCCTGAACCAAGATATATCGCCTGTCTTCTTGATTGGTTTGGTTGTTTCTTTCTCTATTTTTCATTCCTTTAATTTTGTTCTTTCAATTTCTTATTTCTGTTGATTGGGTTGATTTTGGGTGAGGAGTGTGAGAGACTAGCATTTGTAAACATTGATTGAGTTGTCTAAAGCGCGCTCCTAATCCTAACACTTTTGTTTTGTAAATTTCATTTTTAAAAAAGATGAATTTCTTGTAAGGTTTTGTTGTCAATTAAATTCAAGTCCCATGGATTTTGACAAATTGTGTCATTTGGATTTTCCTACATTTGATCTCCTCTTTATCAATTTTCACATCCCTCTTTGACTAAGATATAATGCAAGAAATTGAAAATAATTGTAAGGTGTCCTCAACATAGTGTGATGATCTCATGTCTTAAAAACAATCGCTATAAGGTGTGATTCACCCAAGATCTTATATACCCATATAGCACTCGTCTCTAATTCATGCGGGATGTGATATTTTTTTCCACCTGATCATGTAATGCCCTTGCTACTCCAACTCCTGCTTTCTCTAAGGAATGGAATGGCCTACAATAGCTTGTGTGTACCTTAATTTTGGTGTCTTTATTGGGCCCATAATAGTAGTAGACAAATAATGCATCGAAGTCTTACTCAAACACCACTTTGTCATGGGCCACATTTCAGAAACAATTACTTTTTTGTGACACTTGAATGTCAAATGGGGACTTAAGCTATGTGCTACGTGGCTCACTTGAGGTTGAGGGAGTAATAGGGTGGTAACAATTGGTATACAAGCTTTTGGTTATAAGGGTTGTGTGGCTTCTACAAAGTGTAAGCAAGCTAGGGTGCATTGTCATTAAGGGCACTATGTCAAACAAGAAGAAAATCTTACACCACTGTGGTCCAAGAGCAAGACCTTTTGAGTGGGAGGAATCTACACACCTGATCCAAAAAGGGTAGCAATAATTCTTTAAATGTTATTGGTGCTTGGAAAACTCAACTTTTAATGGTGGAAATGGTTACAGGAGATCAGTGAACTAAAACGCAGCCTAGGCGGTGCTGAGGCGCTAGGCGGTCGCTGGCCTCCGTGATTATGGCCAAATTGGCCACCTTAGGCATCAGCTCGGCTAATCGGTACCGAGCGGCACCTAGGCAGCCAAGGCGGACGCCTAGCCGCGTGAACTGCCTGGTTGATTATGGCCTAATCGGCTGCGTGAATCGCTTGGGCTGCGTGAATCGATTTAGTATAAATTTATTAAGGTTTTTGTTTCCCCTTACCCGTTACCCCTTCTCTCTCGTCGATTTCCCCTTCTCTCTCGCGCGCAACGCCATCGACTGTCTATTGCAGAGTCGTCGTCGCCTCTATCAGATCTCGTTGTCGCCGTCGCCTCTGCCACCGCTTGACAAGGATGGGAAAAGCCTTTGAGCTTACCTGTGGTAGCACAACGAACAGGGGGCAGCGATGGGATTGAAAGAGGCAAGTGACCATCGCTGTGATCGAAGGAGGCAGGTTTGAGAGAGAGAGAGAGAGAGAGAGAGTGCTGAAATTTGGGGGACGGGGGGTGGGGTGGGGGAGTGAGAGAGAGGGAGAGAGAGAGAGAGAGAAAATTTGCCCAAGGGGGAGTGAGAGAGAATATATTAAGAAAAAAAATTAAAAAAATAAAAAATATTAAATTTTCTAGGTGCCGCCTAGTCCCTGCCTAGGCGCTAGGCGCCAGGCGCCAGTTTGCCACCTGACTAGCGCCTAGCGCTTTTTAGAACACTGGGAGATGCTACAGAATAACTTGATATCCTTGAGAAAGACACTGAACATCATGTAGAAGGGCTCATAGAATTCAAGGAAGTTATTACTTTTATGGCACAGGAGGTTATCAACATAGGGCATCAAAAGCATTGGGCTTTTAAAGAGTGATGCTGATCAGTGAGGAGGCCTTCAGAAGTGTCACTATGACTATGGTAATGTTATCCTTCCAATGCAGACCTAGAATTTATGTAGCCAACCGCACCTAGTGGGATTAAAGCTCATGATTGTTGCTGTTGTGAGCCTTGACTGATTATGGTAGTAAACAGGAAGGCACAATGAAGAATTGTTAATATTGCCTGTTGGAATGAGATAACTCCATTTTTGGGGCTTGCATAGTAATATATAGGCTGCCAGGATAATTGTAACATCCCGCATTGAGCGATAGGAAGGATTAGAACAACTTACCCTGATGGGCTTATTCGAACTTCCCAGAGATCACCTATCCTTAAGCTTCCCCAGTTCAAGCACACTTAACCCAGGAGTTTTTTGCCTACATTCAGCCCAAAAGATATCCAGCTGGTGTTGTTTCATTTCTTACTTATCCTCGATATATACTATCATTCTCTGGGCTCTTTGGGTATTACATTCAACCCCCCTTGAGCACATGACGTTCTCGTCATGCGACCTTATAACTAGTCACAGATCTTCTCTCCTTTGGAAGCTGCTATCCTAGAAGCCTGCCAGGAGCCGCTCCTTGTTTAAGCCCTCGCGCCCCAGCGCCACTCCCCGCCCTCATCGGACCGCCTTCTCCAAGGGTCAGTTCTAATACAAAAATTGTCACGACCCCAAATTTTTTAGGCCGCAACTAAAGAATTTAAAATTAAAATACCTTACCTTACATTCTTCCTCACCATTCTTTTACATCATAAGAGCATAGCGAATACAACATCACTTCACATATACCCAACTCAATCAAAACTCCTAGTGAGGATTACAACATTAGATCCCTTGGCCCAGCACATCCCCAAAATCTTCACGGTCAGGATGACCCTGTACGCAACATCTATACATCGACTCCTTTAGGCCTCATGGCTCCATGGCTCGGCCACACATGAACCTAGAATGATGCAATAGCAAAGGTGAGTCACAAGACTCATCAAGCATATTGAAAATAAAAGGGCATCATAAGAAATTATATCCCGAAAGAATCACACGACTAGCCATAACAAGGATTCCCACATTTGCTCCCACGCCATGTCACAAGTTATTGCATATATTCATTATACTTCACGTTATATACCCATGTCAGGTTCCACGGGTTTGTATGTCACATATTCATAATTATCCAGATGGCTATTCGGACTAAGTTCATATTATATGCTGTGCACTGTCATGCACGTTCACACTCACCTTGCTTTTTACATCATATACGCCCTTGAAAGATTTCATATTATAATGCATCACATGCGCATGCTCAACAAAATATAAATAGCCCTTAGGCTTACGCTTGTCAATATGCTTAACAATATGATATACAACATCAAGACTCATAACATTCATCAATCATACGTCACCTTCTTTTGGCATGGTAGCACACACTTAACCTGCCCAGACATCACCGGCACAGCGATAACAGTGCCCTCGCTCAGAGACCGAGGGGACAAATACCCATCCCCATCATAAACCTCACTTGATAATCATATATACAATATCATGCATGCTCATGTGCAACTCACACTGTCATGTATATGCAAAGGTCTTTACATAGTTGTTATGGGAATATTTATTTAGTTAGTTCAATGCAAAAGCTCACATGTTCCACGTTATGCAAATCACGTTATTGAACACATATTTGTATGTTTCCAACACATTTATGACACAAGGCATTAACCCCATATTCATAAGTTAACATGTTGATATTTGACATGATTATATTCTAAAATACAATTATAGATCCCCTGTATGGGTAAATATTTACACCACCTCACCTTCAAGATTAGGGATACCTCCCGTTGTTACTCACATTATTGGCAAATCCAGCATATTTGACAATATTGAAGATTAGATGGAGGCTAGTCATTGACAGCCAATAGCTTTGTACCCCACACCCTTAATGACATACAAACAATATTAAACTTATGTATCTTAACTTAGTATCCCATAATCCTTCTTGTAACTTTTCATGCACGTTACCATTATGACCATTCACATAACTCAATAAACTCATCCAACGGACTCTTCTCTTACTTGAACCCCCATTTTTACATTAACCCCTAAGTTAATACTAGATAACCTCAACCACCCAACAAAAACTCAAGAACAAGACCAAACCCTTACACTACCTTCCCACAAGATGTCACAAAATCTTGCATGCATCTGAACCTAGTCAAGAAAGCATCATTCCCAATGGATAATAGGGTGAAACAAATCCTATTTTCATGCTGAAAGAGGGATTATAACAAAGCCAAGAACAGAAAATAAACTCATGGTTCATTACAGTACTTCTTTGCAAAAGAAAGGGAAAGGAAGCTTGCAAAAAAAGAAAGTAAAAGGAATGGGAGCTTGCCTTAAATTCCTCAACTTCTTCCTTTCTCCCTGCAACTTGCTAACTTCCTCTTCTTCAAATTTCTAGCCACCAACGTAGAGGCTTCTTTTTCACTTTCCAGCCACAGCCCAAGCTTCTTCTTCCCTTTCTCTTCTTCTTATTCCTTTAATTCTAGCTATTGCCGAGACTCCTTTTGTTCTCCCCCTTTGGCCAAGCTTCTCTCTCTATTTAAATTCTCCCAAGCCTCCTCACAATCACATCCTCATCATTTTGCACACCATTCCCATAATTAATACATGCAGAGGTTAGGTGCACTAACTTGCCCCCCCAGCCATGCCTTTCTCTGATAAACCCCATGCCACATTAAAACATAAGTCATTCCCAGCCACAGACATTAGGTAGCACCTCATTAAAGCATTTATTGGCCGTAAAGCAAGCGTGGAGGCAAGACACGTGGCTAGTCATCCGTATATCAACCCTTGCATTCGGATCTCTCCTTACCCACCCGTCCAAATATATCTTGACTCATCTAGATAGGGCTCCCACACATCTGAATGACCATTTACTTCCTTATTTGAATGCATCTTACACATATGCTTAATTTGAATTAAGAAAAGCCTTAATCAACTCAAACCATAACCAAAGTATGCAATATTATATATCAAATCGAAGCTCTTGACGTCTAGCTTATGACACTTCAAACGGATCTCAATTCGGACTAAAATATCAAAAGTTATGGACAAAACAGTGCAAGGTGCGCAGTGTTCTGTTGAGAAAGTTTCGAAATATAAGGGCCATGTTTTGAAATAAAAGTTTCTGTTTTGTATGTTTCGAAATATAGAAGGCAGGTTTCGAAATATAGGTTTCTGCTTGGCTATTTTGAAATTTTTAGCTCACGGACTCGACTAAACTCACACAAAACCGAAAACCTATGAACAAAAAACTCCCAAAACACTCACGACATTCCTTTAAACCCCTCACAAGTCCACCTTGCTCACTAACCCAAAAACTTGGGTCGTTACAATCTCTTCCCCTTAATAGAATTTCATCCTCGAAATTCGCATCGGGATACTCAAGTATCGAGGGATATCTACCTCCTATAACCACTTGACTCTCTTACGCAACACTTAAGCAGACTTCCATCACTTACTAAGATATCGGGCTCAGTTAGGACAATCGATAGACTAAAGGATACGGGCGACCGTTCGTGACCGGTCGGCTGTTCCTTACCATCGCTCGCCAGCCCACTATGCCTTCTTACCATTACTTTCCCTTCTAACCTCAATTCAATTTTGAAACCATTCATGGATATCTTGAAACTCTCTTGAATTCAAATCTATTGAGATAACGCTACTCTCATATCCTATCACTTTTCACTTGGAAACTATGTTAGGAAGCATCCACCATTCATATCCAAACTCTCATATCATTTCACATATATAATTCACATAGACTTACTATTCACCAGCCACATATATTACACATACCCTCATTTCTTTCTACATAGAACTTAGCCATAGCCCTTATTTTACAATATTGTCTTACGACCCAAAACACCACCCTCCTATGCAACGCTTCCCTCGTCCCCTTTAGCCCGGGACGTAGCTTCGCTTTCAAAGCCGGCAAGTTCTTCGTTATCCCCGACACTAGAGCGAGTTGATTCTATACCACGATCCTCGAACTCCCAAGCCACTAACACGGATGATAGTTTCTCAGAGAAACGCCCGATTCTTGTCATGTCCTTTTGGAACCTCCAGCTAGGCTCACAAAATTTCGCTTACTACTCCAAAGCCTGAATAAACTTACCGTATTGGAACAGGAGATTCACATCTTCCAAAACCATCTCCGCCACATGCCTCCAGAAGTTGTTCATAAACTTCTTAGTGAACAAGACCTGCTTCTGAGAAAGGCCCCAGAACTGCTCACCTATAGTAGATCTGAATACCTAGTTAACTCAACACAAGTAATTGATCACCATTTCATCTTGGTGTTGGGCACCTCCCATGCGACTGAGCAACTCATGCTCCCAGCTGTGCCACAACAATTCCAAGGCTCCCAAACCAACGTCTTGCATTCTGCGGCTCAACTCGTCGGGTTCCATACTAATCCTGAATCTACACACTAGGCCATTCGACAAATCATTAGGGAAAGAAACTACTTTTCCTAACCCGAGGGTTCCTATACTTCTTAGCCAAAACTAGCACCCAACGGCTAGACATCCCTAGAAATTCGCCGACACCTATGCATACAAGATCTTACTACTCCCCAGCCTCCGCTCTGATACCAAAATTGTCAGTTCTGGGGCTTTTTCAGAAGCAGATCATGTTCACTAAGAAGTTTATAAACGACTTTTGGAGGCATGTGACGGAGATACTTTTGGAAGATGTGAATCTCCTGTTCCAATATGGTAAGTTTATTCAGGCTTTAGAGCAACAAGCGAAATTTTGGGAGCCCAGTTGAAGGTTCCAAAAGGACCCGATAGGAATCAAGCGTTTTCCTGAGAAACTACCGTCTGTGTTAGTGGCTTGGGAGTTCGAGGATCGTGGTGTAGAATCAACTCGCTCCAGTGTCGGGGATAACGAAGAACTTGCCGGCTTTGAAAGCGAAGTTACGTCCCGGGCTAAAGGGGACGAGGGAAGCGTTGCATAGGAGGGTGGTGTTTTGGGTGGTAAGACAATATTGTAAAATAAGGGCTATGGCTAAGTTCTATGTAGGAAGAAATGAGGGTATGTGTAATATATGTGGCTGGTGAACAGTAAGTCTATGTAAATTATGTATGTGAAATGATATGAGAGTTTGGATATGAATGGTGGATGCTTCCTAGCATAGTTTCCAAGTGAAAAGTGACAAGATATGAGAGTAGCGTTATCTCAATGGATTTGAATTCAAGAGAGTTTCAAGATATCCGTTAATGGTTTCAAAATTGAACTGAGATTAGAAGGGAAAGTAATGGTAAGAAGGCATAGTGGGCTGGCGAGCGATGGTAAGGAACAGTCGACCGATCGCGAACGGTCGCCCGTATCCTTTAGTCTATCGACTGTCCTAACTAAGCCCAATTTCCTAAGATCCCTATCTAAGTGATGGAAGTCTACTTGATGCTTAAGTGTTGTGTAAGATAGTCAAGTGGTTATAAGAGACAGATATCCCTCGGTACTTGAGTATCTCGATGCGAATTTCAAGAACAAAATTCTATTAAGGGGGGGGGGGGGAGATTGTAAGAATCCAAGTTTTCAAGTTAGTGAGCAAGATGGACTTGTAAGGGGTTTAAAGGAATGTCGTGGGTGTTTTGGGAGTTTGTTCTTCATAGGTTTTTGGTTTTGTGTGAGTTTAGTTGAGTCCGTGAGCTAAAAATTTCAAAATAGCCAAGCAGAAACCTATATTTCGAAACCTGCATTCTATATTTTGAAACATACAAAACAGAGACTTTTATTTCAAAACATGGCCCTTATATTTCGAAACTTTCTCAATAAAATACTGTGCATCTTGCACTGTTTTGTCCATAACTTTTGATATAGAAGTCCGAATTGAGATCCGTTTGAAGTGTCATAATCTAGATGTCGAGAATTTCGATTTGATATATAATATTGCATACTTTGGTTATGGTTTGAGTCTGTTAAAGCTTTTCTTAATCCAAATTAAGCATATGTGTAAGGTGCATTTGGACAAGGAAGTAAATGGCCATTTAGATGTGTGGGTAAGGAGAGATCCGAATGCAAGGGTTGATATCCGGATGACTAGCCACGTGTCTCGCCTCTACGCTTGCTTTGCGGCCAAGAAATGCTTTAATGAGGTGCTACCTAATGTCTGTAGCTGGGAACGACTTATGCTTTAATATGGTATGGGGTTTATCGGAGAAAGGCATGGCTAGGGGGCAAGTTAGTGCACCTAACCTCTGCATGTATTAATTATAGGGATGGTGTGCAAAATGATGAGGATGTGATTGTGAGGAGGCTTGGGAGTATTTAAATAGAGAGAGAAGCTTGGCCAGAGGGGGAGAACAAAAGGAGTCTCGGCAATAGCTAGAATTAAAGGAAGAAGATGAGAAAGGGAAGAAGAAGCTTGGGCAGTGGCTGGTAAAGTTGCAAGTCTTAAAAGAAAATCATTTGAGGGATTTTAGGTATAAAAAGTTAACTATGAGAGAGAGTTTTAGAAATGTTTCAACTGAAAAGGTAATTATAAACCAAAAAGCAGTCTTAAAGACTTAGGGAAATGTGAAAAAAATCTATAAAAATAGTAAATATGTCATTTTAGAGCTGCTGACAAAGTTTCATAGCGATAGAGAATGAGGATATACACTTAGGTAGGTCTTTGTAAGGTGGCAATAAGTTAATTTTATAGCTAACCATATGTAGGTTTTTGTAATTATCCCTTACATTTTTCTACTTTGAACAGACTGAATCTATCTAGTCCAAGCAGCAAACCAAGAGCTCCTCTTAGTTCTAGTCTTGGACTATATCTTTTATCCTCATTTATTTGGATCTTTAGACAACTATCTAAAGCAGTTTGTATAACCCACACGAAATGTTTACTGTCCCCTAACCAAAGGGAAATTTCCTTGTACCATTCTAGCAAATAGCAATTTAGGGAACCCAACTAGATAAGAAATGCGTTCACATAATGTAATGCAACCCTAAGGAATTGTATCTGACAAGTCGATATTGGTGAATGATCATGAACTATCCATACCTTACTTAAAGAGAATGTGAAGGTCCTTCATTTTTCATAACTAGGACCAATGGTAAAGCCCAACGGAGCCAGTATTTTGTAGTGTAAAATAAGCACAGGTTTTTGGAAATCTTTTACAAAGAATAAAAAACCTGAAATCATCCTTAAATGAGAAAACTTCCCAAATAGAAAAAAAAAAAAAAATCTCTTTTCTAGTTTTTCATATTTAAACTGATTATTATAACACATATTTAGGATTTTTTTTTCTGTTTTCTCACAAAAATGAGGTGTTTTCTCATGTTTTCCAAATTAAAATCTTGAGTTTTCACCCCATTCAAAATTAATATAATTTTACTATTTTAATGTCTATATAAATAGTAAAAAAATGTATTTTAAAACTCATAAATAGCTAAAAATATTATAATATAAAATATTAATTAATAAAAATGAAGAAATAAATAATATTATAACATTTTCAAAATCAACAACATTAGTGTTATAAATAATAAAAATATTAATAAATAGTAAAATTGACTAATAAATATTTAAAATATTAATAATAAAAATATCAGTATTATAAAACAATAATTATTGATGAATATTGTTAATGGTTATCATTAATATTACTAATATCATGAATATTGTATTGATACTTTTAAACTTATAACAATAATAGATTAATATTTAATATTATAATATTATTATTATTAACAATGTGATATTGCATAATATAACAATTGAATACTTATTTTTTATAGCAAATTTGAACATTTTGTTTTTCAATTTTCAAGATAAAGAAGTAGTTATCTATATTTAATTTCAAATTTCTCTGGAAAAGAAAATTTATAGATAGATAAGGGGTAAATTGCTGCCACACCCCCTATGGTTTAGGCTTTTTACTTTTTGTAACTAAATAGCCCCTAAAGCTATGCTAATTAGATATAAGAATATTCTTCATGAGGTTGTCGTGTAATGAATTTTTGGGTGCCTTTTTGACTAATGAACTAGTAGCAATAAAATTGATGAATTGAGAGGAAGGTTGACAATGTTTTCAATTTGTAGTTTTGGTTTTCAATTTTTTGGGTTCAGATTTTTTTTTTTTTAGTTAAAAAAAATAAAAAATAAAAGAACTTACATGTTGTTTGATAGCTTTATTTTGTTTTTTTCTTTTTTTTCTTTCTTCTTTCTAACATCAATGGGAGTTGCCATCCTTTGGCAACTCGCAAACCAAAACTAAAGAGAGGTTGTCAGATAGAAAATGAAATGGAGGAAATCAGAGAGGTGACTGAAAGGTGGCTAAGGCCTATCATGAAAGGAGACAACAAATATATGGTTAGGTTAGGATAAACAAAATGAAACAAAACAAAATTTGTGAACTTTTCAGTCAATTCACAGATTTGTTGAGGACATTGCTAACACAAATCATTTTTTCTTATAGACATTCAATTGCCATTAATCTACTTAATGACTTTGCTATAGCGTGACCTGCAGTTATGCATTGGACTACATTTGGGTTCATTTCCAGTCAAACAGGCAATTTCCAGAAAGACAATTAATTGTAAGATTATGTCATTTATACATATAAATTTGCAATGTCTTTCGCCCTCTTGAATCCTGATATGCCTTGACCTTTTCACATTTATGATTTATGTATCGTACTCCCTTTTTTGTTTCTTTTTTTCTGCTAAGACATATGTAATGTTGGAAAACCATCCATTTCTTGCCCTTACTCTATCCCTGATTCCTTCATCTTCTTGATGAAATCAACCCTGAATCCATCTAGTTTTTTTGCTTTGGTTTTCATTTATTGTTTTTGTTTGTCTTTATTCTTGTTATTCTTTTTATTTTTTTCAGGGGGAGGATGAGAATGTTATGGTGGGTATGCAGCTATATTAGAAAAAAATATAAATAAAATTATTCATAATTAGGTTGTGGCAGCACCAATTGAAAATAAGATACTCAATTAAAATGGTTTGGAGCTGTGACAATAAAGACCAAT
The DNA here is from genome assembly GCF_014633365.1 of Diospyros lotus. Classification (NCBI taxonomy): domain Eukaryota; kingdom Viridiplantae; phylum Streptophyta; class Magnoliopsida; order Ericales; family Ebenaceae; genus Diospyros; species Diospyros lotus. Next base: position 30,725,348 of record NC_068344.1, read on the forward strand.
AGACGCAATTGTGAAAACAGTGTATGGAATGGAACAAGTTTATAGGAAAGGAGGTGAAGGAGGAAGTCCAAAGAAAATTTGGTGGTGAACCTTGTGGGAAATCCTTGAACATGCCACAGGACATAATGGCCTTATAGAAGATATGGCCATGGATAGAGATGATTGAAAGAATTCATGTAACCAACTGCACCTAGTTGGAAAAAGGCTTGTGATGATGATGATGGAGGGGGGCACAGAGGAGTAAGGAAAGGAACAAAATAATTCCTTTGGTCAAGTCTTTAGATTTTTTTTTTTTAAATTTTGCTGACTAGAAATGCTTTAGGATCAAATTTCCATTTTCAGATTTACAAAAACTGTATAGGGCAATTTGTTTTTGAGCTTTCAAAGAACATGCTCATGATAATTAATTTCTGAAAATTGTTATTCCTAGGGTCACTAGATCAGATTTCTTAGACAAGAATTCAGCCACTTTCAACCGCACACCCTCACGAACATAATAAATAGAACAAAAATGGAATTGAAAGAATAAGAATGCACAAACCAAACATCTACAAGAACTCCAAGATTATCCTAGTTCAGATTGCCCCTTAGGACAACCCTACATCCAGCCTGAGAACCCTCCAAGAGCAGCCTTCTTTGATTCAGAAAGAATGATCATAGTACACCAGTTGCACCCCCCGATTTCAAGCCTTCTCTCAAGATTACAAAAGCTATTCTAAAATCACAGCCTTTCCTCTTTCTCGAGAAACAACTGCATTATGCGTTGTTGATGCCTAGCCCCCCTTCCCTATTTATAGAATATTAGGGTGATAATTCCTGGGCTATTACAAGGTATGGATATTACCGGTTTACCCCCAACTTAACATTTAATTACAAGTGGGGCCACCGCCTATCTCTACCCTCCAAAACCGCATAATAAACTATAATAATAACACTGCTATCGCTGCCATCAATACTCTAGACAAAACTCTTAACAATTATTGAACATGCCCAAAAAAACTGATGAAGCATGTGTTAAAGAATTAAATAACAGCTGCTTGCAGTTGAGCCAAATGGAGTCTGAGTAATAGAGAACTTGTAGTTTTTTAGGGCTTTAATTAATGGGTAAAAGAAAGGACCATAGGCCTGAGAATTGAAAAAAAAGGAAAGTTGTTTTGATCTCTGAACAAATGGGTGACTGGATTTTTCATAATACATCGCCAAACATTTTCCAAATAAATTGGTGCAGCGGCTTTGGTTGCTAAAGCATGTAAGCAAAATATGCAGGAAGGACTTGGTGTGATGTATGCTTGTTTAGTTAGTTTTAGGGTAGGGATCTGGTTGAGACACCATATTTAGTAGCATGAGTGGGAGAAGAATGCAAGAACCCTCAACTGTGCATCATGCGTGACATCAATTTCTAAAAGTATCAACTTCATTTAATTAAAAGTTGTTACATGTTCTATGGGTCATTGGATGACAGGCAAGTACCTGAAATAAAAAATTAAGAGATGTTGGCTGAGAAAATATTCTAGACTAGATATGGATTGCATGTGACACCAAAATATAACTCAACCCACAATAAATCCTGAGGCCATTAATTGAGCCATAATACTGTTAACTTTTAAAACATAAGAAACTGTGCTGCCAGTTCTCATAGTTGTTAAATTGACATTTGAGTTGTGAATTGATTTATTCATTTTGCTAATTGAGAATCGGGAATCAAATCGTAAATTTAGTATATATATTTTAAACTAATAAATATATAAAATTTAAGCATAAATCTCATATTACTCAACAAAAAATTAGAAATATTCATATAAAATATATAATATCCTCAAAATATATCTTTTAAGTACTAAATAAGTAAATAAAAACACATCAATTATTAAGATCATCATCTTCTAAGTTCTAATTAATCATCCTCAATATAAAAGTCATCATCAATGTCATCTTCTCCTTCAGTATTATATTGAGTATAAGCATATCCTCTTGCTTAGTTGTTCTTATTCTTTTCTTTTCTTTTTTGTCTTCTTTCTCCTTAGTATCAATCAATTTACTTTTTTCATCTTCAACGGCTTTATCATTTATTATTCTGTCAATCATTAAGTTCCTTGAACATACATAAAGCATAAATATCATTAGAAGATGAATGGGTGTTCAGATTTTTCTGGTTTTATTTCTAAATTTTGGTTTAATAAGATTCTACTTCACTTCCTATTCACCGATTCTTTTCAGTTTTTGATTCTCCTATAGATCCAAATTGGTTTAGTTCAAAATTGAATTGAACCGAATTGTATGATTCGAATTGTGAATCGTGTGATTCTAGCAACTATGCCAACACTTATGACCTTAAAATCAAGCTTGAAACTCAAGTTGGTAACTACCAGTGCTCTTCCTTGTTTTCATTGGATTAGAACTATCTTCACTCTATTCCTCTATAGCCATGATATAGGAATGGGATGTGTATACAGGTATTGTAAGATACTTTTGTGGTATCCCTCATGTTTCCATCGAGGGACTACTTGGTAATGAAATTGTTTGTGGGACTTGTGCCCTCACACCTAATAAATGTTTGACTTTTTTTTTTTTCAATTTTAATCATCCTGCTATGAACTTTTGAAATCACATTGTTGTTTGATTGTTGGTCTAGAATTGGATATCCGTTAATCTGTTTACTTCATGGTTTCTTCTATGGACATGCTGTAATCTGTTTACTCTACATGGTTTCTTCTATGGACATGCTGTAATCTGTTTCCTCTACATGGTTTCTTCTATAGACATGCCTGATAGCACCATATTTAGTCCAAGGAACTGCACAAAAGCAACTTGGTGCTCTTTTAACCCAGAGGACAAGGTTGCTAGATTCTATCATGATTCCAAATTACATAACCGTGATAGATTTGCAAGACGCATGGTTGTAAAATCTGAGCTTGTTGGAACCGGGACTCCTGACGCTGCTTACTCATTATCAGGTTCCTCATAAAAGGCTTTCATTCAATTTTCTGTTCCAGTGTCAACCTTGAAATTCTAATCATTTTCCTTATTCCACTCTTCTTTTTTCTGTATGTGCAGAACCTCATGTACTTTCAAAAATTAGAGGAATTTGCTTTTATGGAATTACAGCTGTGGTTGCCATTATTCTGTTCGTGCTGATGCTGGTGGCACACCCATTCGTACTCTTGTTTGACCAATATCATAGAAAAGCTCATCATCTTGTTGCCAAAATTTGGGCCCTTGCAACTGTCACTCCATTTTTCAATATCAAGTTTGAGGGGCTGGAAAATATACCTGTATCAGATGCCCCTGCTGTATATGTGTCCAACCACCAGAGCTTTTTAGATATATATACTCTTCTCACTCTTGGAAGAACCTTCAAGTTCATTAGCAAGACATCAATTTTTCTTTTCCCTGTTGTTGGCTGGGCTATGTATTTAATGGGTCTTATTCCTCTAAAGCGCATGGACAGCAGAAGCCAACTGGTTAGTCTTATTTTCCCCTCTTGATTTTTTTTTCGTAATAAAAATAGTTTGTTCTAGCAAGGTTCAATCTTTTTCCTCTTTTTTTCATAATTTCCTTTTCCAGTTTGCCAGACTTATGATGTTACTTTTCCATGTATTTTGTTCCCTCTCTGACACAGGAATGTCTGAAAAGATGTATGGATCTTGTTAAGAAGGGAGGATCTGTGTTTTTCTTCCCAGAGGGCACTCGAAGTAAAGATGGAAAGCTAGGTGCATTCAAGGTAAGATTAGTTCCTGATTCTCATTCCATCTTGCACATGTATACCGTCTAGGAATTCAGTCAAAATAAGAAAAATTTGATTTCATTGAAGAAACCTGACTTATAGCTTAGCAATCTTTTGGTATTTAAGAGACATGGAGGAAACTAGGTTCTCAACAGCATAATGAAGTAGGCCTTAAAACTTTTCTACAATCACAACTGCCATTTGTACTTTCAGCTAGCCAATGTTAATTTCATTCTTGCACCTTATTATCACTTCCTGTGTTTGTGTCTACTTTATTTGACAGATCAAGGCTGAGAAAAGAGCCTGACTTTTTGCAAGATTATGTACCACAAGGACTCATCTTTTAGGGTTATTTAAGGGAATGTAGAATTTGTTTTCTGTTTTCTTTTTTCTCATTACTCCCTATTATTTTCCTGTTTGATTCCATTCTTTCTTAATGAATAATTAGGGTTTTTTTTTTCTGTAACTTGGGCAATCTGTGAAATCATATTGTTTCTGCTAATTTGTCATTTTATCCTGCCGTTTTTTTTTGTAGAAGGGAGCATTCAGTATTGCGGTCAAAACTGGATTGCCAGTGGTCCCAATCACTCTAATTGGAACTGGTAAAATCATGCCCGCTGGAAGGGAGGGTATAATAAACAATGGATCTGTTAAAGTTGTTATCCACAGACCAATACAAGGAAATAATCCAGAAGAACTGTGCAACGAAGCTAGGAGCATTATAGCAGAGACGCTTACTCTTCATGGATAAGGGATGTGCTCCAGCTGTATAAAATTTGTCCTTTCAATAGAATATACAACAATTGTGGACAAAGCAAAAATATAAGGTATACCTTCTCTTTTCCCATTGTCCTGCACTGCTTGGTGTTTTCACTTTATCTTGATCCCTGTCATCATCTAACCTATATACTTCCCTCTTCCCTTGGGAACATATTCTTGTATGAACTGTTATACCTGAATCTGCACTTTTTTGTGGGTGGTAGGGAGAGGTAGAGTAATAATTTGCATTTTTTGTTTTGTTTTGTTATGGTAGCAGTCTGATAGGGAACCATTTGGTCATAACGGTATGGTTACTCTTTTGAGATCAGAACAGCCTCTTTACTTACCTACAAATATGACCCTCAGCAAGGCAAGGAGCCGCTTGCACTGGGAATGCCCTTTATAGTAGGAGTCTAGAAAAGATGCTCAAGAGCCTGAGAAAAGAAACTTGATATTTACAACTAATCAAATAGGTTACTGTGTGATATGTATTAAGGCTCTCTAGTAAAAATGGTTGTGGAACTGAACTTTTCTCCCCATTTTTGTTTCCTTAATGAAATATTTGTTTGTTTTCTTATCATCAACTCAATAGCAGTTTCTTTCGGGGCTTGACATCTTGTAAATTTTGTCCTGACACATAAAATGGCCTTCCTTTTTCTGCAGATTGTGCAACATTTCTAACAGTTATAGAGGATATCAGATTCTTTCTTTTTCCCTTTCTGTGGTGTCGAGGGAAAACTTAAACCTAAGATCACGGAATTTTGACACTGCTCCTATTAGTTTGGAATGACAAATTTTATCACCCACGTCAGAAAGAAATATATAAGCGGCATGGTCGTAGCTCAGGCTGAAATTGCTATCGAAATCAAAGTGTGGCCACAATTATGCTTTAGAGTGCTCTGACCGCATGGGCTTTGCTGATACCCTATTATGCCATCAAAGATGTTTTATAATAAGAAGGCTATTTGTAAAGATATTGATCCCTTTGGCTGCAATTAATGTACTTCATTACTCGCGCACTCCAAGCTTTTTTAGAAAGGGGAGAGGGGAGAAGAGTTGATGTCTGGCCAGAATCCAGTGTGATGATGGGAGAGGGAAAGAAGAGTTCTTATGATCTTACTGTTTGAATGGTACGGGATAGTGTAGCATTTTTATATTGTGTATAGATCATCCGAGTACCCAAATTAACTTTTTTCTTCAGCCACGCCAGCAGGTTGAAAATCTCATTTCCACCCGGACACTTGTTATTCTGAGTAGGATTCTCATTGGATCTAGGCCGGATTGTTCTAGATTCCATCCAATTCGAATTTGTCAAGGCAGTGATTTGATATTTGTAGGGATCAGTTTGAAAATGGTGTAAAAAATTTCCATTTCATTCCATCTTGTTATTTTCATTCCAATCCATTAATTCCATTTTTGATAGGAAAAATAAAAATTAAAAACATTGTTTGATTTTGTTATGAGCTGTTAAAAAATGAAAATAAAAACTAAAAAATAGTGTTTATTTTACTTGATGTATGGTCAACATTAAATTCATGTTTCGTGTCGTTGGAAACCCTTTAGACTAGGTGCAATAGTTGTCGAATTTCTGTTGGAAGAGCTTGAATCTACTGAATTCGTCACCAAATTTGCCTCAGTTCGTTGATCTACTCAAGTTCACAAGGACTTTAATTCGTCCTACCTGTTGAAGATAACTGGGTCTATTCTAATTGTCATCAAATCTGCTATGTATAGCTTGAAATTTGCTAAATCTGGTGAGTTCATTGTTGGATTTATTTTAGAATTCACTAATTTGGCAAATTCGATTTTACTTGAGTTCATTAAAAAAACTTTCAATTCTCTAGATCTATTATGGACAAACGATTTTGTTCTAGAGTAATTTGATCTAATGGAGTTTATTAGAAGAACGACTGAATCTAGTTGAGTTTATCAAAAAAGTAAAAAAATTATTCGAGTTCATCAAAATTATTACAGTTGTTAGCCGACTAGTGGTGAGGAAAAGAGAAGATGGCGAAGAAAACAAAGGCCACTTCTATTGTTTTCATTCTAAAATTTTGAAATAGAATGGAGATTTTGAAAACTACATCATTTTCAAATAAGTCCTAAGATATTTAAGAATATCAATGTCTAAAATTATTTCGAATAATGTGAATAATATTTTATATATCATAAAAGGTATAGGTATAACACAAATAATTTTTGTATAATATATCTTTTCTGTTGTATATTCTTTTATATTATACCAAACACTTCTTAAATATCAATGTCTTTGAATACCTTTTTTTTTTTTTTTTTTTTCAAATTTTCAATTGCTTTTTATTAAATTCAAATGTTCAATCAATCATTCACGCCCATTTAAAAAAAAATGAAGAAAAAGTGGGAGATTAGAACAAATAGTAATGTTACACAATTTTTGCTTAAAAAACTGACAAAAAAATTATAAAATATATTATTTCAAAAGAAAAAATTACAAAACCAAATGGAAAACTGGATCAATTCTTGTCAAGATAGATAAATGATGCCAAGCCAAAAGTAAAGAAGAATGCAAGAACTCTCATTAGAACATAATGGAATCAAAAGTCCTAGCCGGTAATGAAATTAGGAAGAAGTAGAAGTGCATGTTTAATTTTTTGGCAAGAGAGTCGGGTAGCAGTGCAGAAGAAGTCCTTGTAGTATAAATGGATCTAATTTAATACTGAATCTAATTAGGTTGATCCAAATACAAGCCCATTATGAATTGAATTAAATACGCATGTACATGTACAGAATTTTGCGGCTCAAATCCAAATCAAACATCTGAGTCGAGATTAGTTTAATATGTCTTCAAATTTAGTGCGAGCGAAGGAGAGAGCTACCTGAATTACTACAAGTACTAAACAAGTTAGCTGCATTAAGAATTTAAGAAGAAAAAGAGATTGTCTATCAAAGAGAAGAAGATTTCCTTTCATCACTTGAGGAGGGGGAATTTGCTTCCACCTCCTCTCATAATGTCTGAATACAGAAGAGAACAACAGTTGGAGGAAATAAGATGTGACCTAAAAAGCAAACCAAAAAAACAAAAATGAAGAACTACTAGGGCCAACGAGCCTGTATTGGGAGGGAAGAAGATTAAAAAGAACAAAATGAAAAGGAAAATCTAAAGATTAAAACCGAAATTACAGGGACATTTTTTGGGGGTGGGCTGAATGTCCAGCTTACGTGCATCCTGAAGATGATATATATTAAATTCAGCAATTTACCTTCAGGAAGCACCGCTTAATCAATCTTCACAGAAGAATAGATGAGCCTCGTAAACCAGAAACATGCGTAGAAACCAATCGTACCGGTGAGCACGAAAAAGGCATAGGAGGCGATCAACATGTAGCCGAAGTACAAGATCCCGGACACTGGCTTCGTGATCTGAAGCTTCGTGAAGAAATAGAAGGCGGCATAAAGGAAGAGGTAAAGCGCCGAGGATCCTGAAGTGAGGTACGACCTCCACCACCAAAGGTAGTCCTCGCTGCAGAGCTGGAAATAGCAGAGCACGATTGTGATCTCGGCACAAGTGACAACCAGGATGCCAAAGACGATGAAGAGGAAACCGAATATGTAATAGAATTGCTGCAACCAGATGGAGGTCAGGATGAAGAATAGCTCGATGAATACAGCTCCAAATGGGAGGATGCCACCAATGAGGATGGAGAAGACTGGGTTCATGTACCAGGCCTGTTCGGGTATCTGTCTAGGGATTTTGTTGGTTTTCACTGGATCTTCCAATGCAGGCTTCCTGAAGCCCACATAACCGCCAACAAAAACAAGAGGTACGGAGATTCCAAACCATAAGACTACGAGAGCAAACATAGTGCCGAATGGCACAGCCCCTGAAGATTTTTGACCCCAAATTAGAGCATTCAACACAAAGAAGATGGCGAAGACAATGGCAGGGAAGGTGACAGCTGTCCTGAGAGCAATATTCTTCCATTCCGCTCCTTTAAACGTCTTGTAGAGACGGGCAGCAGCATATCCAGCAAAAAGGCCCATGAAGACCCACAGAAGAAGCATGGCGGTCATCAAGCCACCTCTGTTTGAAGGTGAGAGAAACCCAAGAACTGCAAACATCATGGTGACAAGTATCATCCCAAAGAACTGAACGCCTGTACCAGCATAAACACAGAGGAGATCTGAGTTTACAGGAGGTCTAAAAACATCTCCATGAACCAGCTTCCATCCTGTCTCTTCTTGGGCTTCTTCCTGGGTCTCCAACTGATTGTACTTGGATATATCACGGTACAGTGTCCGCAGCATGATCATGGCCACCATGCCCGAAAGGAAAAGGACAATCATCAATGAATTGACAATTGAAAACCAGTGAATTTGATCATCAGCCATCAGAAGATAGGTATCCCATCTGTACGCCCACTTCACATCACTCTCCTGCATGGTTGAAGAGGCACAAGAATGAAGAATAATTAGAATGCTACTGGATGTTAGAGGGGAAGTGGGTAGACTGATCTTCTCTCCTTTCTCCTTAATTTCACACTTTTCTGCAAGATTGATCTTCTCTTCTTAATCTCACCTTTCCCTCTTCAAAAATATTTTTAAAAAAAAAAGTACTTTGATACGTTTTTAAACATCTCATATTTCTCACATAGAAATAGTGAAAAAACTGAAAAGTTAGCTTGATATGTTTTATTCTGTATTTACTTCCAAGGCAATAACTACAATTTCCGGGGACATATCTGACATCTAAAAATGTTACAAAGGTCCAATATAACAACAGATATAGGAGCTTACTTGAAACTCAACATCATATGTGAAGATAATTTCTTTCTTATCTTCGACCTCTTGCGGTGATTCTGAATTGATAACTGTCCGTTTTGCATGGGGATCACAAGTTGTCAAACGGGTATTGTCACTCCATTTGCCTTCATAATCATGTTTAACACTATAGGCACCAAAATACACCAATGTTATAACCCAAGCAACCAACCATTAAAGAAGATAACAAATCCAGGTGGCACAGTGAGAGGAGAAACTTGTGATGCACCTGAATGGTTTGACTTCAAATCCTACAATCCTTGCAGTTTCTGTCTGTGGGTCCTTATGAAACTTAACTGTGAAAGTCAAGTGATTATGAATAAAATACTTCTCCTCCTTGGTCTGGAAAAAAGTGTTAAAATGAGAATAAGAACTCCTGGCTAACATGATCCAGTCGTTGTAATAATATAAGTGGACAAATGGTGATTCTTGAAGTTATAGCAACAAATTGGAGAACAAGTGGAAATTCAATTCATTTGGTACTTACCCCAGCATACAATCCTTTCAGACCAACATGGTATCCATGTTGATACACAACAGAGTCCTGATCCAGTCTTTTCAAAGGAACAACCAGAGGAAGGTTATCCAAAATCCTGAAAGATAAACAAACATAAATGAAAGAGAATTTTAAAACTTGAAAAACTGCAATTTAATTCATATTCAAGATTCCCCCAAGAAGGTGCCTCACATGTTCACCCGATACTCATCATCTATCTTTTCCTTAAATTCCTTTGCAGTTTTTGCATTAAGAGTTACACGACAAACAACATTGCACATTTGAGGCTCTCTCATTTTAAACTGCAAGAAATTAACTCTTGTAAGAAGTCTCAGTGATGCAAAAGAAGGTAAGTAAAACAAACATAATCACTTTTGAGTAGAAACTGACCACATAAGGAGAGTTTTCAATGCGATCACCACGAAGAACTTCACCAAGATTTTCTGCACTGTCAACTATCTTATTTGGCTTGCAGTAAGGAATGGAGTAGTAAGAGTATGGAAGCTGTGTCTTTGTAGACGTGAGCTTGTTAACTTTCACCTTCAAAAGATCCCCCTGTAACAAAATGTGCATAAAACTTGTTATAGAGTTATAGAGTTGAAGAAAGAAGTTACTGCACTTTTTTATATGTAAAATATATTAAGAACTGCCAAAAGTGAGCAACCTGCAAATGTGAAGTAGACAGTGCAAAAGGTAGCAACAGCTGCAATGCCTAAATATCTACAAGATAGGAAATTCTCACCAAAAACTCAAAAAAGAAAAATACAAAGTGAAAAAATAACTTATTGTGAAAAGACCCCAACATGTACTTCTGTGTTAAGCTTGCCATTATAATTTGCATAGGGATGTCATAGATTTAATTTATAATTCTTTGAGTTGCCTTTTTGTGAGTTGCTGTGATCGTTGCTTGCAGTATCAAAGCCAATAAAAAAACAGGCTTAGAGGCCCTGCAGCATGCAGAGATATAAAAGTGAAGAGATTGTAATGCGCCCTGCAGCATGCAGAGATATAAAAGTGAAGAGATTGTAATGCACCCTACTCACATTGGCCTATGCAGGGTTCCACAGTGGAAGTTGTAAGAGTAGTTCCAGGTACATAAGAATGAGAGCTTTTTTGGGTGAGTTCCTGTGGTGCCATCCCCATAGTCAAAACCAAGGAGACTAGCATCAAGCTTTTCAGGCTGGATATGTACACTTCATTCAAGAAGAACAAAAGCATACATTCAAAGTATTAATTTTTTTTATTCAGTTGGCACATTGTCTAAATTATGGACTCGAGATAAGGAGGTATTTTCCTGCATAAAAATATTCATTGCTTTATAAATAAAGTGCATTTTATTTTTATTTAATGTTATTATGTTATATTTAGATCCCAACAGTTTCATACATTTTGGTATAGGAGAGGATTGGCTCACTGTTTACGGGCTTTCCTACAAATGGGCCTGAATTTTATTTAGAACCTCAATAATTGATATACTTGGGTCACTGTGTCATGCAACCAAGGGTAGTTTGGTCAAGGCCTTAAAATTATATATTTCATTTATGTATTTTTGCAAGCAATTAGGCGTCAGCAGCCGTTAGAAGGCTGTACTATGGTGGGGCCACCTTCCAGGAGGACCCCAACCGCTTATATATATGCAAGGGCCACACCCACACCAGGCATGCAATGAGGATATTCTAAATTTCTCTCTGTCTCTCTCTCTGATGACCCAAGAATTCATCTTGAAATTCTGCCAAATAGCCTTGTCAGTGCCTCTAGTACTGACAATTGGTATCAGAGCCACCAATCACTGGCTGAAAAACATGGTGGAAGGAACCCTGCAAGAAGTAGATAGAGTTGAGGTTGGACGTTATCAAAGCTAGTTTGAGGTAGAGCCACGAACAAGCAGACGAGAAACTATCAAAGTGGGAGTCCGAAATTCCTAAGAGGATGTGAGCCACATCCGAGCTGACGTATTGGAGGTTGAAAGAAGCATCAGGGAGGACTTCTCACATCTAAGAGAAGAATTCTCCCGACTAAGCCAACAGTTAAATCCTACACTAGCCATTTTCTCTAGGCAACCAAATGCCAACTTGCCAGTGGATTTCCCACCAAGGGCAGCTACGGTGCCGATCATTCCCAGAGTGAGGGGACGACAAGAGAGGGAAGAACGGGTGGAGCTTGCAGCAGAAGCAACGCTGAGAGGCAATGTGGTTAATTAGTCCAATACTCCCATGCTAAAGCTAGAGATTCCAGTGTTCAAAGGGGAGAAATCCAAATGGTGGATCAGAAGATGCAAACGCTTCTTCTACCACTACAGGGTGGCAGAGGATAACAAGGTGAATATGGTGGCTGCTTACCTCAATGATGTGGCAGATTCCTAGTTCCAGAGTTGGAGCGAGAGGAGGAATGAGTGGAGGTGGCCGGAGTTTGTGGAGGAATTTTGTGCCCGATTTGGTGAAAGCAATTTGATAGATGTGGTGGAGCAATTCAATAAGTTAAAGCAAGAAGGAATGGTGGAAGAATACCAAACCCGCTTTGAGGAGCTCAAATCGACACTTAGTCATGCTCATCCAACCTTAGATGAGCAATACTTTGTATCGAGCTTCCTCAGCAGATTGAATGACGAGCTTAGGCCAATGGTGAATATGTTGCAGCTTGCTACAGTGAGGCAAGCAACAGGGAAGGCATGGCTCCATGAGTTGTCTTTGGAGGCCTTTGTGAAGAAGCACAAGATCTCTCAAAAGGGATCGAGAAGGGGTTGGCATAGCTCTACGAGAGAAGGGTATAGAGGAAACAACCTGTAGGTGAATAGAGGAGGTTACGCACCAAGAGCTCCAATCCAGGCCACCCCAGTAAGGTCCCTCCCTCACCCTAGACCAAAAAAGGCAAATGGGACTTTGCTTCAAGTGTGGTGAGAAGTACACCTCAGGACACCAATGCCGGAAACACCTGATGCAAATGGAAGGGGAAGAGGATGAGGAAAAGGACGAAGCAGAAGAGAACTTAAAGGAGAATGAAGCAGAGGGTGAGGTCGATGAAGGAGAGGAAGAGGGACAAATTTCCCTCCATGCTCTAGAAGGGCAACCCTCAGAGAAGGTGATCAAGATTAAAGGAATTGTGGGAAGGAAGAGGCTGGTTGTGCTCATCGATAGTGGGAGCACACATAATTTCTTGGATGAAAACACAGCCAAGGAACTTGAATGTGTGTTACAAGCCACTATACCCCTATCAGTGATCGTTGCCAACGACCACAAAATGATCAGCAGGTATAGATGCCAAGGATTCACTTGGAGAATGCAAGGGTATGAGTTCTCTACAGGCCTAAGGATTCTACAGCTTGGGGGTGTCATGTAATGCTAGGTGTTGACTAAATGAGGATTGTGAGTCCTCTAATATTTGATTTCAACACTTTAGAGGTGACTTTTGAAAAAGGAGGAAAGACGTTAGCGTTGGCCGATTGCATGGAAGGAGGGGAGTGCAAGGCCATTTCAGGGGGTCACCTGCAGAGACTATTCAAACAAGAAAAGGAAGCCATAGCTCACTCGCACTTGGTGTATGCAGTGGAGGTGGAGGAAGGGTGTGCAAGAAGCGAGGAAAATTCAAGGGAGAGGATCATCAGTGGTTCAAGATAGAAGCCCTCACTAATTCTTTGCAAACTCTCTTGGTTCAAATTGAGGACTTGTTCATTGAACCTTCATCTTTGCCCCCTAATCGTCCCCTAGAGCACTCTACTTTAAACCTAATACAGAGCCAGTGAATGTCCATTCTTACAGATACTCTCCTTTCTAAAAGGTAGAGATTGAACATTTAGTTAAGGACATGCTTTCCAAAAACATCATCCAACCAAGTCAATGCCCTTTTGCATCCCCTGTTCTTCTCGTTAAGAAGAAGGATGGGAGCTGGAGATTCTATATAGACTATAGGCAGCTCAATTCCCACACCATTAAAAAACAAATTTCCTATCCCAATCGCCAATCATAGACGATTTGTTAGATGAATTAACTGGTGCAACTATATTTTCAAAGTTGGACCTCAAATCCGAATGGGTTGCCCAGATATACCTAAAACCGCATTTCGCACCCATCAAAGGCTATACAAATTATTGGTTATGCCCTTCGGCCTAACTAATGCTCCTGCGACCTTTCAGGCACTAATGAACCATGCTTTTAGTCCCTACCTCAGAAAATTCATTTTAGTCTTCTTCGATCACATCTTGGTATATAGTCCTACCATGGAACAACACCTAACCCATCTCCAAATCACCTTTCAAGTCCGCAGGTCTAACAAGTTGTTTGTAAAGAAATCTAAGTGTACCTTTGCTGAAAGAAAGGTGGAATACTTTGGGCACATAATAACAGGAGAGAGAGTCACTACAGACCCCAAGAAGATCATGGCAATGGTGGAGTGGCCAACACCCAAAACCATCAAGGAGCTCAGGGGATTTCTTGGTTTGATAGGGTACTATAAGAAATTTGTTAAAGGATATGGGGTGATTAGCAAACCTTTGACAAAGCTGTTTAAGAAGAACGGATTTGAATGGAGTGATAGGTCTGAAACAACCTTCAATGCTTTCAATGAGGCAATGACCCAAGCACCCATATTAGCCCTACTGGATTTCACCAAGCCTTTCATCTTGGAAACAAACGCATGTGACACAAAAGTGGGGGCAGAGTCCTAGTCCAGGAGGGGAGACCAATTGCTTTCCTCAACCAAGCCTTAGCTCCCAAACACTTGGGACTAAGACAAGGAGTTGATAGCAGTCCTCATGGCCATAGAGAAATGGCGATATTATTTGGAGGAAAGTCCATTTATTATCAAAACTGATCATGAGAGCCTCAAGTTCCTAGGAGAGCAGAGGTTGCACACTTAGCTACAGAGAAAAGGAGTGACAAAGTTGTTGGGATTGGATTATACAATCCAATATAAGAAGGGGAAGGAGAATATCGTGGCTAACGCACTATCAACAAGGGAGGAAAAGGGGGAGTGCCAAGCAATATCAGTGATAGTTCCAAATTGGGTCAAGGAGGTGTCTGGTAATTATGAACAAACACCATGGGCTAGACCTGATAACTCAACTGACAGTTGGACCATCGGAACACAAGGATTATACCTTGAAGGCAGGGCTCTTAAGGTACAAGGGGGGTTTGGTAATTGGGGAGGACAACCAGCTCAGAACAAGGATCCTACAAGCTCTACACTCATCACCTATTGGAGGACACTTCGGCTTGAACGTTACCTACAACAAGGTCAAACAACTATTTCATTGGCTAGGAATGAAAAAGGATGTTACTTCTTTTGTGTTGGGATGTACTATTTGCTAGAAATGCAAGCATGAACAAGTTCCATACGCTAGCTTGCATCAACCCCTAGAAATACCGAAGCAAGCATGGCAACAAATCTCAATGGACTTTGTGGAGAGGCTTTCGAGGTCTGAAGAGAAGAGCACTATCCTAGTGGTGGTGGACAGGCTGACTAAATTTAGCTACTTCTTAAGTTTAGCTCACCCCTTTACAACCCAAGAGGTGACTCGACTATTGTTGGATTTTGTGGTTAGGGTGCATGGTTTACCAATGTCCATCACCTCGAATAGGGATAAGGTGTTCGCCAGCAACTTTTGGAGGGAACTGTTCAAACAATTGGGGTTAGGGATGCACATGTCTTCAGCATATTGAGACGGATGGGCAAACCAAATGTATTAACCAGTGTCTTGAGACCTACCTAAGGTGTGTATGTTTCTCCAAACCCAAGAGTTGGAACCAATAGCTGCCCTTAGCCCAGTGGTGCTACAATTCTAATTACCATAGCTCCCTCAAAAGATCCCCTTTTGAGGCGCTATTCGGTTACAAACCCCCACTGATCCCAGCAATGATGCACTACTCACATGTGGAGTTATTAGTAGACTAGCATCTAAGGCAAAGACAAGAAGCCCTGCATATCAAAAGGAAGGAGTAGACAGTTGCACAAAAAAGAATGAAACAGATGAAAGATTGGAAAAGAAGCGAGAGGAGTTTTGAGGAAGGGGATATGGTGTATTTGAAGGTGAGAACAATCCAACAGCAGCTATTCGCTGGACAAACCCCATCCAAACTAGGCCCAAAGTATTTTGGGTCATTTAGAGTGCTGGCCAAGATAGGCAGGGTTGCTTACAGATTGCAACTCCCAGAAGGGGTGGGAATCCACCATGTCTTCCATGTGTCGCTACTGAAATGGTCAATAGGACCCCATGATTCAGTTAGCTCAAATCTACCAGTGTTAGAGGAAGACCCCCCAAGGGAGGCAGAACCCTTGGTCGTGCTAGACAAGAGGGTACTTCATCATAATTCTGTGTCAATCACACGGGTATCAATACAGTGGACCAACCGCCACCCGGACAACACTTCATGGGAATACCAAGTTGCTGTAAATTTCTTGTGGACAAGAAATGTCTTTAAGGGGAGGGGTATTGTCATGCAACCAAGGGTAGTTTGGTGAAGGCCCTTAAAATTTTATATTTCATTTATGTATTTTTGCATGCAATTAGGCGTTAGTAGCCGTTAGAAGGTTGTACCAGTGGGGCCACCTTCTAGAAGGACCCCAACTGTTTATATATATGTAAGGGCCACGCCCACAGAAGGCATGCAATGAGAATATTCTGAATTTCTCTCTCTCCTTTCTGTTACTCTCTCTCTCTCTCTCTTCTCTTTCTCTGATAACCCAAGAATTCCTCCCCGAATTCTGTCAAATAGCCTTGTCAGTGCCTCCGGTACTGACACACTGAAACGTAATTCTTCCATGTGAAACAATTATTAGTCAATAGAAGTTTACTGGATGTCTTTGCAAATATCTTAATGGAGGTCTTTGCAAATATTTTGGTGAATAAAGCCTGGATTTGGGTTTTTTCTGGGATTTATTTCTTTTTCTTTTTTTGTTGCACTTCTGAGGGGTTGTTTTTAACTCCCATAGCAAAGAGATGATACATTTACCAGACTACATCATCAATCTTTATTCAGCAGCTTATATTTAATATTTCCCTCCAAGCATCGTACAGGAACACCTTACTAACTTAAGTTGCATTTCACCAATCAAGAGACTCAAATTTGAGCCCCATGAAGTACTTACTACTTTTATCCTTTTGTTAGTAGCATATATCTACTCTTAACACAGCTTGAGATGTTAGAATTTGTTTAGTATAGCTGTAAGTTTCTGTAAAATGGCAAATATGTTTGTAAGGAAATGTTTCACTCTTATGTTTTATGTGTTTAAAATGTAACGGAAATGCCTCTTGGGTTATTTCCGGTTAAGTCATGTATTTTCCTTATATTTACATATTAGTCCTTTTAAGTTGTAACCGCCTCTATCTTTTATAAATAGAGGCGGGTAGGTTCTGTGAGGGAGAGCAGCAAGAGAGAGAATTCATATGTTGTATTCGCACATAGGAGTTGGAGAATAGAGAGAGAGCTAGTGCTCGGTCCTTTGTTTTCTTGAGAGAGGCTATAGATTAATAGCCTAAGTGTGTGCGAGGAAGAGATCAAAGAAGAAGTGTTGTAATCTTGTTCTTTGATAGTGGATTCTGTCGGCATCATCTGGCAGTCTGGATGTAGGGCAATTTCTTGCCTGAACCAGGATAAGTCTTCTTGTTCTTCATTGTTTCTGTTTTGCATTTTAATCTGTTTTACTTTTCTTTTAGTTTCTATCTCTATCAGGTGAGCATTTGGGTGAGAGAGAGGTTTTAATTGTGTGAGGATTAGATCCAAAACTCAACATGAGATATGTACAGAGAATTTTCAGCCTTCAACTCTGTAAAGCTGATGCAAATGTTTCTTCCATTAAGACAACGCTACACTCACGTTATTAACTACACTTAGAAAACAAAAGCCCATGCAACAAAACAAGACAAGATATAAAGGACTCGTTCTCTATGGGGAAGAACTCAAGAGGGAAAAGGTTCTGGTTTTCTCCCAAGAATACTCCACATATTCCTTAACATTAAAAGCCATTACCAAAAATCAACCACCTACAAACCATTTATCATATTATCAGAACACCAATGCAGGAATACCAGCAATGACACAATCTAGGATATCTTAGACAAAGATTTCACACACCAAGAAGCATCATTTCCACAGCATAAAATCTACTACAGTGTTATTACCTTTAACTAAGGGGCCATCTGACAGAGCTTTCAGTTTTCAATTTTAATTTTTAGGGTTCAATTTTGGTTTTCAATTAAAGAAACTGACATGTTATTTGACAACATTTTTTTTTTTTTAGTTTTAATCTTTCAGTTTTTTAAGGTTCATGTAACTGACACCAGGAATACCATCAGCCAGTGGCCATCAGCAACCTCAGAGGGGAAACACATGCTCGGGAAGAAGCCACTGTCACGAACCTAGGGCTCATGATAGGTTAAAAGAGGAATTGGGGAAGAAATCAGAATTGAAGGGAGGGGGAAATCAGTAGAAAGAGGGAGAGATATTAAGAGGAAAGGGGGGAGAAATAGTAGAGAGAAACAAGAGGGAGAATGGAGAGAGACGTAGAGGGAAATCAGATTTAAGAATTCATTCAATTCCAGCACATCCCCTTCCTACGGCAATATATATATAGCCTCACTTAGCTACTAAATAAGGCTCTCTAACCACCTAAGCTACAAGACAAAAGGGGAAAATAACAGAATAACAACACCCATGTTCTGTAACCGAATTACAAAAATACCCCCTAACTGTAATTGTAACTCAATTACAGCTTTGCCCCTATAATACCCAAGGTCTTGACAGCCTCTACCTCTTCTCTTCTTCCTTTCCAACATCATTATCAAGAAACTGAAACTAGGCCAGGTAGTGCTGCTGTGGATGCCACTTCTACCGTGTGCGCTTGAGGCTTTATGCAGCTCCCTCAACAGTGCCTATCATACCTGTGAAAGTACCTGACTTCCTTCGTGCCAAGTGATGCAACAGTGCCTTGAGTTCCCATCTCAACTGGGGCTGCTGCAGCCATTTTTTCAGGGAGCTTGGCAGTGGTGACGGTAGCAGCGCCAGCAGTTTTACACGGCAGTTTTCACTTCAGTGGAAGCAAGCCTGGTGACTCCCATGGGTATTTAAAAAAAAACAAAAAAACTCCCGTGGGAGTCGCCGGCGACTGACACCGTAGCTCGTAGGGTCACCAACTATCCTCCAGCAATTTTCTGGGGAGATCGAGTCGGCAGCGGCGGGAGTGTGAGAGGGAAGAAATGAAAATTGTGAAAGCACCTTTTTGGAATTTTTTCAAATTCTGAGAACGAAACACCATTTTCTATTTTTTGTCAAAATAGTGAAAACGACCACTGAAACCTTAAAAACCAACATCCTACCACACGGGCCCTAAGTAAACATCAAGATCAGAATAGTCACAATACAATGTCAAGAACAATATAAATTAATCACCATCATTAACCATTTTGGTAAAGCCAATATTAATAACGACATACTAATCAGGCCAATGGATCGATCTATCAATTTCAGAGGATGGATCCAGAGAGCTGCACAGGAAAACCACAACTTTTCCATAGAACAAGTAAATCCATTTCTCAGACCTAAAACGCGAGAAGCGAACAGATCTGATACTAAAGCGCCCTCGGGCAACGAAATCACAAGGTACCTGCACTAAGGCCAACCACAGAATCCAAAGATCCAACACCACGTCGGACCAAACACATCTTACCACACACATAGATCCACAAACACATTCATACATAAAAAACGTATACATGCATGAGTCTGTGCGGGGAGGACTTGCCTTCTGGAAATCTTCAGGCGCGACGCCAGGAAGGTAGAAGGAATGACCGAGGCGGAGGAAGAAGAAGAGGAGAGATACGGAGATCCAAACGTGAAATTGACGAGGAGCCCGTGCTCGACCGGCCATATTCGTCGTCACCGATCGCATTCAGGAGGCGCGTTGAGGAGATCTAGATCCAGATAATATAGATACAGCTATATATATATATGTTTGTGTGTTTCTGCTCGCTCCTTTGCTCTCTCCCTCTCCCTCTGTCTCTCTCTCTGTAGAAATGTTTCTGTCTCTATATAACTCCTGTTGATCTGTCTGTATATAAATACGAAATCTCAGTCTCTCTCTCTGTCTCTCTCTCTCTCTCTCTCCTTCTGGTTTCGGGGGATTCTATTAATAATAAAGGGGAGAAAGGGCGAGCTCAAAGAATGGGAAGGAGAGCTGATCCTGGCCGTTGATCAGTTGACGGTGCTCCCGCAACGGTGCGGATTAAATCAGGAATTTGGAACAGTTTACCGGGGCAAAATTATTACCAAAAAAAAAAAAGCGTTTCTGAATAAATGTAATCTTGAAATTAGAATGTTTTTACATACACTTTTAATTACTTACCTTTAATACTTTGAATCTTATGGTTCTTTTTTAAATACGTTAGAAACCAATTTAAGCGACTCCCATTACTAAAATTCAAATTATAAAAGATTGGAATAAAATTCATCCTTTTTAAATATTTAAATTTAAAATAAATTTACAATTAATGAGAAATAAACAAAAGAAACGTATTTTAAAATTTTTATCATTTTTTCTCTCTTTTTAAATTTATATTTGTATTATATTTTATATCGAATCAATACACCTAAAAGAGGCAAAATATTTCAAAACAATGAGTATTTTCTTCACTATTATTATATTAAATTTTTTTTCCTTGTTTGTTATTGTTTCTTTATTTTATTTTTCCTAAATTTCAATTTATGGGCAAAGTAGAGGAATTTGAATTTGGAAACCTATAAAATGTTCTAAAAGACCATCTTAGAACAAAAATAATGTGCCATGATTAGGTATGGATCTTTGCATAAGCATCATACAAGTGATCATTAAGATATTATATGTAAAGCCAATCCAAAACAACCCTAGTGCTAATGATGGGGGAGGATAATCTGTATTTTTTTTTTTTCTTTCAAGTAGAAGAAAGATATGGTGATTAAGGACACAATGTGAATGTGTTATTTTTAAGTTAAATTGTAAAGAATATTTTTGAAATTAGGTGAAATTATAAGGATTATTTTTAATGTTTAAACAGTAGCAATAATCTTATTTGTTGTTAAACAAAGCAATAAAAGACTATTTTATCTTTAATTTTGTTTATTTTCTAATTTTGAAAAATATAAAAATAGTGGTCAATGGTAGTCAACGACCACCGCTAAAGAGAGGGAAGGAATAAGTCTTAAATGGATTCGTTGCATCTACATCTGTGTTCATCTCTCAAGCCTCTAATAAAAGCAAATCTCATATTTTTGTTGATCTATGGTAAGAGGATAAAAAGAGAACAAAAAAATAATAATTTTATCTATGTTTGAATTTAAATGTAGGATCCAATTTTAACCGTTTAAATCTCAATTATTTTTATCTTAATTTGAATCAAATCCAAATGAGGCGACAATTGCAAAAAGACAATTCAATTGTCAAGGATGTGAAAGTTATATAAAGACAGTTTACATAAAATGAAAGAAGAAAACAAAAAAGAGACGCATCGAAAGAGAAAAAAAGTGATTGGTAGCATCAAGAGTGGTGATTCAATCACTAAAAAAAAGGGTGAAAAGAGAGAAGTTTTTAAATATAAAAATATTTTAATCATTCATAAATATTTAACTTGAGTTAACTAACCATAAGAAAAATAAATTGTAACATAATATTAAACTTCAAGAGTACCCCCATTATATTTTCTCAAACATCAAAATATTTGTTGCCATTATCTCAAATCTCAGGGCACCTTGTGTAAGTTAGAGAGGAAAGATTGGAAAGTTACATTTGATTGTAATAAAGCTGTGGAAAGAACAGTTCACATGCATGCCTCAAGATGTTTAATAAAAATCTGTTAAATCATTTAAAATCAATCAAATTGTGTTGACTCCGAGAAGTAGAATGAATAAAATAGTGGCATTACATGTATACAAACTATTTGCTTATTTTTTAATGTTTAAATAGCCAAAATTGAGAAACATTTTATATACAAACGGAGCTTAGAGTCTGGAAACATAAATACAAGAGACCCACCAACTGTTGCAAAGTGGGAAGCACATCCAAACAAAATATGATGCTTGCAAGTCACAGTACCATAGATAATAATTTTTATTTTATGCTGAATTTTCTACCAGTTTGGTGAGCCCTAGACATCTAAGTCAACTGTTAAATGGTCACTTAATGATCCACTTAAGAGTTGGAGGGTCCTAGTCATGTGGTTTGCACATCCCATCAATTCAAAGTGCCAAAATAGAGTGACGTTGAAGTATCAAGGCAACTAGCTAGTCCATTGTGCATGTGGAGCAACATCACCCAATGAAGAAGATTACTAGTTTGACATCATTGATTGAAGTATTGACTGCTCATCTTTCAATCCAAATATCTTTTGTTTTAGTTCAACCAACGGGAGAAGCTTGGAACAAATTCTTAATGATGCAATGAGAAACAGAGATCACAATTCATGTTGCTTCCATGACATCACAACAGTTCTTAAATGTACAAAATTTCCCAGCTTTCGTATTTATATATAACATTCCTCTTACTTTTGCATTGCACTGGCTATCTACATGGAATCAGTATGTTCAACATTTTTTCTTTTTTGACAATAAATGAACCTTGATAACTTACTTTTTATGACAAACCAGGAAAGACATCCAATAACATGTGCTGATATAACCCAGAAATTCATGAACTGGAATATATATGGGCCAGCAAAATTAAAGCATAAAATTGACAAAAATCCTGCAAAAATAAACTATTTATATTTCCACAACTGTTACCAATGGACAAATCACCCATTATCAATATTCTCAGAGACCGCCATGCATGCCTACATTACCAATGAAAATGATTGGACAAGAAATAGCTCATGAGCTTCCCTGCAAAGAACCCCCACTTAAAAAAGAAAAGAAAAGAAAAAAAGCAAGAAGAACGAAGGGGAAATGGGAGGAAAGAAGCTGCAGATTACCAGATCCATAATATTGGCCAAGGAGAGATAGGAAAAGGAAGAAGAGGGGGGGTAGGGGCAGAAGGATGGATGAATGAAATATATGATCAATTTCCAACTTGAGCAGGTGATTCAAGCAATCTCACTGTACGAGGAAGCATAAACTCAGCAAATATCGGATAATGAGATGATGGGTAATGCCCATCAATGTTGTCATTCACCACTTCACAGGATGCAACTGGCATTAGTGATCTGCCTCTGAAAAGAATCCAATCTATATGTAGATCCTGGGTTTGGCGATCCCAGCAAAGGCAAAGAGCTCTAAAAATTAACTTGAGGAATTCAAGAACTCCCTGTTTATTACCTGACATAATCAGAGGGAAAAATTTACTCACATTGCTAAAGTAATCCATTATGCATTTCAAAGAACAATGCAGAGATGAGATGTGTACCTTTAAATCCGTGATACGTGTGTATGAGAGATGCATTTTTTCTCACACGAGCATTGGGCCATGCATCCCTCATATCACCTACAACTCCATGCTCCCTGTACACAGGTGGTGAGAACCGATAATCATGTATTAGTTACATAGGAGGAAGCATGTACAACTTGTATTCCTTATAAAATTAAGGTTTCGTTTGGTCCTAGGACAAAAAACTTGAGGGAAGTAATATAAGAGAATCCCAGCTATTCTTCTAATGGACATCGTAACAGACTTTTTAGTCCAGAGAACTGAAAGTGAAACTTTTAACCAATTTGTTTTTTGATGTATCATCATGCTTGATATTTAAGCAGCCCCTAACAAAAACATATTATAGTTAATCAGCCAAACACTTCATGATGCAGTACTCATTCCATGGCTGTCGCCTAAGGCAGCATCTAGAGCAGAAAAAAGTATAAAGTTGGTAAGATTCTGATGTTTGGCAAACAATATAAAATCTTGTCCATGGAGAGCAGAAAATCAATCTATGGCTCCCATTGAGAATGAAGCCTCATGGAGATTAAAAGGCTGCCCCCAATGCACAAGGCTCCTCGCTTTGTGAGGGTCAATTTGTACGCACCTGTAACCTTCCGGTCACAAAGGGTAACCTTACTATGATTAGAAATTCTCCCACAAAATATAGGTGTAGGCAAGCAAGCATATCCTTGAAATTGTAAATTTCAACAGCATATCATCAATGCTCTTCATCCATGGCACTAGTTCCCCTTAGAAAGTCAAAATCGTTTTAGGGATGAATTATTGATACATGGTGATAAATGATATTATAGGCATTTGCAACTCAAGCAATAATCTAACTATTAGGTGACTTTATGGAATTTCTGATTCCCATTATATCATCTAGGAAAGCATCAAATGGTTGGCCAACATTGTCCCTAGTTAATTTTGACTATGGCAGTTGAGAATTGCTTCTTTTGTTGCACAAGTAAATGACATTGAGAATGATTTGAGATGGATACAGGATCATTATTAGTCAAGAGTGATGAGAAATAAGGATTTTAAGACTTAAATTTTTAGCCCCTGTTTTCCAACTCCAAATTTGTAACTAAAGATGTCCTAACATTTTATGCTTCAAAAAGTCAGAGCATTCATTTTTAGAAAATTTAGAAAAATATCAAAACAGATGTTTTCTAATTCATTGGTATAAAGTTGAAAAATTAGAAAACTGAGTTTTCTATTTTCAAATGGGAGATTCAATTATTCAATAGAAAATTGGAGTTGGAAAACAGAAAATGTTTTCTACAACTGAACAGACCCTTAATGTTTCATAGTGTTAGAATTATTAGTATTATTGTAATTATAGTATGTGTGTTTTATTTGTAATTAGATTAAGCCCATAGGTTAAGCCCGTAGATTTAAGGTCCATTATGCCTATTACAAATAACAACATAAGAGAGGCTAGTCTCTTAAGTTTTTCTCTCATAATTATTTTTTCACATGGTATCAAAGCCACCGGTGAGAAAAACCCTAGCCGTCGCTGTGTATCTTTTTCCAGCGACCTTCAAACCCTATCATTAGAACCACAGGTGAAGCTCTGTCCCATCCTGATTGGTGTCAGGCTATGTTATATGAAATTAACGCCTTACATTCGAATGGTACTTGGAATTTAGTGCCTTTACCACCAAGAAAGACTCATGTTGGTTGCAGGTGGGTATTCACTCCCAAAGTAGGTCCTAATGGCCAGGTGGAACATCTTAAAGCTCGCTTGGTTACCAAAGGCTTTACACAGATCTACGGCCTGGATTACAGTGATACTTTCTCTCCTGTTGCGAAAATAGCCTCTGTTCGCCTCTTGCTCTCTCTGGCTACCACGAGTCATTAGCCACTCTATCAGCTTGATATTAAAAATGCTTTTCTTCATGGTGATTTGCAAGAAGAGGTATATATGGAGCAACCACCTGGTTTTGTTACTCAGGAGAAGTCCAATATAGTTTGCAAACTCAAGAAGTCTCTCTATGGTCTGAAACAATCTCCATATACATGGTTTAGTAAGTTCAACATTGTGGTTCAAGCCTTTGGTCTCACTTGAAGTGAAGCTGATCATTCGATTTTCTATCACCATTCTTCTCCCTTATGTATCTACCTTGTTGTTTATGTAGATGACATTGTTATCACCGGGAGTGATCAAGTTGGAATACAAAAATTGAAGGAACATCTACATCAACACTTTCAGACCAAAGACCTAGGCCGACTTCGATATTTCTTGGATATTGAAGTTGCTCAATCAGGAGATGGTATCTCAATTTCTCAGAGGAAGTATGTCCTTGACATCTTAGAAGAAACTAGTATGATGAATTGTAAACCAATTGACACCCCAATGGATCTGAATGCCCGATTCTTACCGAGACAGAGGGAGCTTTATTCAGATCCTGAAAGATATAGGAGACTGGTGGGTAAGTTAAACTATCTCACAGTCACTCATCTCGACATTGCTTTTGTTGTGAGTGTGGTTAGTCAGTTCCTTAGTTCTCCACGTGATTCTCATTAGAATGTTATTATCCAGATTTTGAGATATATCAAAAGAGCGCCAGGTAAAGGGCTACTCTATGAGGATAAAGGACATAGATATTTATTGTTAGGCAGATGCAGATTGGGCAGGATCTCTTTTTGATCGTCGGTCAACATCTGGGTATTGTATTCTTGTGGGAGGAAATCTGGTTTCGTGGAAAAGTAAGAAACAGAATGTAGTAGCTGAATCTAGTGCAGAGGCAGAGTATCGGGCTATGGCTAACGCAACTTGTGAGCTCATCTAGCTTAAACAACTCCTACAGGAACTCAAGTTTTATGAAGTGTTCCCTATGAAACTTATTTGTAATAATCAGGCTGTCTTACATATTGCTTCCAATCTAGTGTTCCATGAGCAGACTAAGCATATTGAAATTGACTGTCACTTTATTAGAGAAAAACTGGTTGAAGACGTTATTGTTACAAAGTTTGTTAACTCCAATGATCAACTTGCAGATGTCTTCACCAAGTCTCTAAAGGATCCTCGAGTGGAATATATTTATAACAAGTTTGGTGCATATGATATCTATGCTCTAACTTGAGGGGGAGTGTTAGAATTATTAGTATTATTGTAATTATAGTATGTGTGTTTTATTTGTAATTAGATTAAACCATAGGTTAAGCCCGTATTATGCTTATTATAAATAACAAGCTAAAAGAGGCTAGTCTCTTAGGTTTTTCTCTCATAATTATTTTCTTACACATAGGATATTTACAATTTAGATTTATTTTATTGTGATTATCTTTTAGATTGTTATCTTTTGGTAGGTTCTATCTCTTATCGAGATGAGTATAGTTAGGATAGGATCTCATAATTATGTTATAGTTAAGAATGGTTTTTGTCTATAAATAGGCATACGATGCATTCAGAAAAAATACTGGTTTTGATTATTTAATACAGAGTTATTGATTTCCCTCCCACCCTTCTCCCTCATCTGACTTATAAGACAACTTCCTAAAACCCATATAAACTGTTATAGATCATGAGAAGTTAAGTTGAGGGCCAAATACACAAAGGAAGAAGTTTGAGAAGAGAAGCAAACAGGTTTCTCATCATATATTGTCAAAAAGCATCATTAATGATGCATATATTTTCCTGGCACCTCTAGTAAAAATGACCAAGCTACCATTTGTCCAGAAGAAGATAGGATTGGAGTGAAATGATAATATGAATACCATCACACAAGTTCTTTACCAAGTATAGTTGCTGCAGTCCAAATGAATCACAATAGAAGAAGCAAAAAAAAAAATGGGATAAACAGGCAGGCATTGGCCAAGCTGAGGAAATATCTTCAGGTTATACACGTACACAAACCAATAACAAAATCTCAAACATGAGATTAGTTTCAAGAAACCATTTCCCAAGCAATATTTATAAACTAAAGGATATATATAATTTATATTTTCTTTCAGGTTATCATAAAACATAAAATTGAATGCCACATTAGAACACAATTTCTGATATGCACCAATATAACAAGCACAGCCTCTTACAAACAATACCGCATGTTGCACATCATACCTTGATCGCCCAAGAAGAAAACGTCCAGTAGTTGATTCCTTTTGTGCGTTAAAGCCTCCACAGTATACCACAGGTAAGCTAGGAGGCAAAGACGCAATATGCTGCCATGTGAGTAAAGCACTTCGCCTGCGGGCGCGGGGACTGAACTCATCCATGTTTGTATTAACTATCTGAAATGAAAATCCTGGTGGCTCAACTCCTTTTAGTTGAAATGTGTAAATATTTTGTCAAGGAAAAAATGATTAAATATCATGTTCGCAAAGATGAGGAAATATTAAAACATGGTTTTAAGATATGAAGACACACTAGAAAAAGGATATTGCCCATGTGGCAATACATGGAACTTCAGCACCCCATGATATGCTTCCAGGGACTGAAGGTGACTCTGACAACCAAAAAGTTCCACCTTCCAGCAGCTCCACCTTCGTTAAATGAAAGGGAAAAATGTATTAAACACAAAAACATCCTTTCAACGTAGCAAAATTGTACAGTTTAAGCATGTTTAGAAAGGAATGGATCTGCTACCTTCTCCTTGTCATAAAAGATTGTGCAATGCTGATCTGAAGGTTCTTCAGATCCCTTTCTTGAGATCCCAAATTGATCATAACCTAGTGGAAATCAGCACCATCAATAGAAGAATTAATTTGAATATTAGGGCACTTTTAGACAATCGTGGAGGAAAATTTTCATTCCTTTTCAGTCACTCAAAAGTTCATGAAATAGGATTAAGATATTGTAAAATATTAGAATTACCTAAAAAAAGAAGCTAAACCTTAAATTAATATTACACAGCACCCTCAAAAAATTATTTGGAATGCCATGAGAAAAGAACACAACAAAATTGTTTCTTTTAAGGGTTCACAAACGTTTAGCTTTATGAACATATGCGAGCTCATAACGAATTCTATGAAAGATAAATATATTTATATGAACGTCATAAAATAAACTGTGAAACTGTAACATCAAAAGCCCTGACCAAAAGTGCTAAATGAAGTTAGCATTTGGGCTTATGAAACCAAGTAATAAACTCAAGACCTCCCCAGTAGACTATTGAGATGATCTGGATAATAACAAGCTCTTGGTCCTCACTAGGCCAAAAAATGTCATATCTCAATCTAACCCAAGTTAGTCTTAAACACTCTCCTGGCCCACTTCTTACTCAATAGTAGTCTTGGGTTAGCTATAATACTAATTTTAACATCAAAAGTTTAAGTTCTAACTGAAGTAAACATTTAGGCTCATGGTACTAAACAATATGCCCAACCCCTCTCCAATAGGAGTACCAATGTGAGACAGGTTTCCTGACAGAAATACAGAAGTAGTAATTATAAAAATTATTCAACACCGCTGTATGATGTCAACAACAATCACTGGAAACTATTTAACCCAAAAACAGTCCAAGATATTTGCACTAAAATTTATTACTAACATCTGCTTAACTCAATCCTGCAGAATCTTCAAAGCAATAAGTTGAGGTTGACATGTGATGGTTGCTTTGTCATTAACCATAGCACTTATGGAATCAATTTGTCCCCCATAACTGAATGGAGCTACAACTTAAAAAGTAACTATCACCATAATTTTCTAGGGAAGTGACAAATGAACTTAGGAGTCTGTCTAGTCACAAGTGTTATATCATGTATCATATCCTTAGTGGCACACTAAAATACACCAACTTTTGAGATAAATTTTATAAGTAACATAAATTTTCAAGCAATTGGATCACATACAATATACTCATTCAAAGCACCATAGTACCTCACGTTGTGAGAGAAGGAGAATGTTGCATAAGAGGAAGAAAATAAGAGCATGGAGAGAAATCATTACTATCCACTTTCCTTATTTGAACTTATGCTTTTACATTGGATTTCCTTTATTACACAGTTGTCCTTATTTCAACGCAGGTAATTTTAAAAAACTTGGAAGCACTCATTTTTAAACATTATTTTTCCTCAATTTCCAACTAAGTGTTAGTTGGATTTTCAGTAATTACTCAAGGTTTCACATCTTTCCTGCAAAAGTTTACTGATAGGTTTCCGCCATATTTTTGGCTCAACACTTGTTCATTTCCCACCTTCCCATTTCCCCTTATTTCTGGCCATTTCCCATTGCCATTTACCCTATCGTCTCCCATTTACCCATTCTGCTACCTCTGTTTCACTAGTTGAAATCACAAATATCATACAAGGTCAATAATTTTTCAAAGCAAGTAAACCGGAACCAAATTATGTTAAAATAACTCTACATTTCCAACAAAAAGAAAGGAATGCACCATTTTACATCTTTTGCATATTTACATTCACTGTGACCAAACAAAAAGCAATTAGGAAATTACCAGGCAAACCCTGCTGAAGATAGTCCAACTGAGACTTCACACCTAAAGCCCAACAAATCACAGACAAAATTATATGAAAAACAAATCAAATCATCAAATATAGAAAACCAATGACCAAGCATCATAAAGCAATAAGAAACAACCCAATAAACTTGTGATGAAACCCAGATTTCCCATTCAAGAGACGAACCAACGAAATAAAACCCATCTCAAAAACAAAAATAAAAGCAAACCCAGATCAACCATTGCAAGATTAAAGCAAAACTGCACAAGCAAGATCCCTAGAGAGCAAGCAGCAAATACCTTGTTGGGTACAGAGAATCATTGGAGAATAACTGGTTATAACGCTTAAACAAATATCCCTCCTTTTTTCCCATGAATTTGGGCTGTCTTCCGGCTGATCATCCAGAAGATTGAAAGCCATTACAGTGAGAGAAACACTCATTTTTACCCCCTCTTTATCTTCGTCTGGCGTATCCGTTTACATGATCAAATTTAGCAAATGATGATATAAACTCGCAAGGAAACAGAAGAGAGAACCAGCTTTTCGCTTGCTTTTTTCTCACTATTGCGATCTGGAATGTGAACTCTGTATTGGATTTGTTTGATTCAACGTTGTACAGCTTGGGTCCAAGTTTCGAAGCTCAAACAGCAAGGCAAGTAAACAGTAGCAATTTTCTAAAACGGAGAACTAACGCCGTGTTTGGAACTTGTTGAAGACATGTAACTCGGTAAGACTTAATAAAAAATTAAAAATTTCAAATATTTTTCAGTTTTTTATCCTTATTTTTTTATAAAAAATTATTTTTTAATTTTATAAAATATTTAAAAAATATATTCAAAAGTTAAAAGTTCCTAAAAATATTTTTTAATCTAAAAAAATATTACATGTATTCAAAAGAGAAGAGACGTGAAGATTTTTCTTTATATTTAATTTTGATTTGGGTTAGATAATAATGATATGGAAGTGATCTGAAAATTGTTGTGGAAAATTGTCATTTCCTAAATATTAAAATTAGTAAGAAAATTTTAAAATACTTATTTTAAGAGTTTTTCAAATTCAGTTCAATTTTAGAGAATTTTCTTTTCTAATCTCTATTTTATGTTTAAAAATTTTATATTTTAATTATTTAGTTTCAAATTCAATATTCTATTACCATTAAATTTATGTTAAAATCATGTTTCAACCATTGGTCATGTATTTTCACTAAGTTTTTAATAATCAATAATAACAATCATTTGAAAATTAGACAGCATAGTAATAACCTTGCCCATTTGCATGAGGAAGTGTATGGCTATGGCACAGCACAAATGGCTTTTAACCAAAGCAAATAGGGCATTGATTCCCCTTGTTTTGGCAATGGTTGCTCAGAGTGTACTTCGCTTTCCTATTTGAGCACCATCTCCACCAAAGCAATTTTCAAGATAAAATGCCAAAACTTCCCCCCTTATGCTGCTGCAACTACTTGTGTTGAAATCCAAAATGGTCTGTTCCTCTATCTTTAGTTTCAGTCTTCACAAGAGACTAAGACATTGAAGGATGAATCCCAGACAAGACAATAACATTACTTGGTCCAATTTTTATTGACGCCCCCACACCCGGCCCGACAGGACGTGAGAGGAGGTTAATCATGGTGACCTAGCAGGACACAGTGGCTAGATCCGAACTCATCGCTCACAAAGAGCCCCCCTCACTTTAGAGAAAGGTACCCCCACACTGCCGCTTGCGAGATTCAATCTTTGGTCTTGATCCAAGATTCACCACGGAAGACACTTTGTGCCCCCTTCTTGACCAACTAGGCTGTCTATGCGGGCAAGACAATAACATTTCTTAGATCAACTCCAAGCGAAGTGTCATCTAAGATGTTAATTCCATAATTATCGAGATGGCATCTCAAATTCAAAAATTTTTATTTTAGCAGATGTGGCATCCAAGGTTGTAAAATGATAGTAATATTCTTGAGGTGATAATTTTTCAAACTCTTTAGAGAGAAAAGGGAGAAGTGTCATTGAACCGTAATGTCATTTTTCTTTCAATAGTTACAATTCAATGAATTTATTTCAATTAAAAAGTTTTATAAATACATGATTTTGTGAAGAGAAAACTTACCAAAGTTTGAAAAGTCATTTAAAAATCGTTGTAAGTTTTAAGAATTATAGAAATTAACACTACTGACATTAACCCAATTTCTGTAACATAATAAAAAAACTTGAAGATAAAGATTATGAAAAAACAAGATTTTAATTTTTAGTCATTATTTATTATATTATTATTATTTTTGAAAAACTATGCATTAAGTTTGATTATATCTTTTAGTAAAAAATATTAAAATAACACTAATGTTTTGTCACCTATCATTGGAACAGAATTATAATTCAAGGATCCCATAACACTATTTAAAGTTGCAAATGAATGATTTGACATCCCAAAATGAATGATTTGATAACACTATTTAAAGTTGCAAATGAATGATTTGACATCCCAAAATGGCAACTCCCTTTGGAGTTGCTCTTACTTTACCACAGTAAACAGAAAAGAAGAAAACAAAAGAACCAAATTGCAAAAGGATATAGAGATTCAGAAGCTTGCCCACCAAATCCTTTCACCATAGATCCAACAACCCAGAAACAGTTCATCACTTGTATAGTTGTATCCAGAAACAATATCTTTCCATCACAGTGAAAGAGAAGCTTATAAAAAGAGAACACCAAACAATTCATAATTTACTTAAGTGACCCGCGAAGGGTTTAGCTGATGCCTCAGCTCATCACTGTCGAACTTTTCCTTTTGTAACTGTTTTTATTCATATAATTCAGGATCTTACAGCACCAAATCTGGCCCATTTAAGACTTTCTTTTACTGCGTGTCCATTTGCCGAGATGTCGTTGGCCACAGAGAACTGGATTTTACATCGTAACTATGACGAGTTTCTTAGAACCCATTCAACCAGGGTAGAAATACCAAATCCTGTGGCGGTTTTCTTTTTGTCGTTCCAGACAGGACCAGCCATGTCAATATGCATCCATTGAACCTTCTCATCAACAAACTGTAAAACAACAATTCAATCATTCCAAATTGCTCAAACAAGCGTCAAAGAAGAAGAAGAAGAAGAAGAAAGTTCTTAGTGCATTGCCATATAACGTCACACAGTTCAATAGATCTTGATGTCATTTCAGTTTCTTAATTGCATCTTCACTTTTTTGGGGAATAAAGAAACAGAAACCAACATTGGGTGCGGCGTTTTCATTTTCAGAGAAAAAAAAACACCACCACAATAGAGTTTTTGCTCATATCTTTGTTTATTCATCCGCTTCATCAACTCTTAACATCTGACAACAAACTAGCCACAGCCATCAACCCAGTATCTGGCAACCAACCATTTTTTTCACACATATTTAATAGTTTGATAAGTACATAATATTTCTTCTTGTCAAACATCATTTTAAGTTTTTATTTTTAAAATTTTGGAAAACGATGACATTGTCAAATGCAATGTTTGGTTTCTATTTTTGACAGAAAATGAAAACGAACACCGAAAAACTGACAGCAAAATCAAACCATTTAGAAGCAGAATAATAATTGAGCCTGTACCTGTTTCAAGAAAAGAGCTGCTGTAATGGCACCACCCTGACGGTCACCTGTGTTGACCATATCAGCCACTCCCGACTTCATACAGTCCCAATAACTTTCCTCCAAAGGCATCCTCCAAAGTTTTTCCCCACTGACTTCTGAAGCTACAAGTACCTCCTTTGCTAGGTCATCAGAAGGTGTAAAGACACCTGATTTTTAAACATAAGATTTCCATCAAGAAAGTTCTAGGACTGTCTATCAAGCAGTGCATTTGCCTCATATAAAAGTTACTGTATCATGGCCTCGTCTAGCTAAAAATCTCAAAAAGAACCCAAAATATTTCAGCCTTGTTCCAGATGTACCATTCACCTAAAATCTGAAACTCCTGCTTGCATGTACAGTTAAGTAAATATGCAAACCAATCATCAGAATCCCATTTACTGGGTCCAATTCTACTTTAATCAATTATAAAATTATTTGCATTCATCAAAGGTGCATCACATTTAGAGATATTGGAATCACCACAAGAGTTTTCCCAGCAAGTCTAACATGTTCTTGAATTAAGCTATCATGAAAACAATTTGTGGGACTTTGTACCACAAGCCCATTTGACTCTAAATAGTTACATGATGACATCACGTGCTTTCACCATAACAAGGATCACTTTTAACTACTATTGGTATTCACAGTTGTTTAATTTTTGTGTCATGCTCTGGCACAATACCCAAACTTGGCTGATTCCCACAAATGAGTCACCAAATTAATGTTTATATGCATACCTGCAATAGAAGGTCCAAGGGCAACTCTACATGCCCCAGTTAATGTTGCCAGATCAATTATCTGCAACACAATTGAACAAGGTCAACACCTTACTGAAATTAAAACTGAATAAACAAGGAGCAACTCATATGAAAAAGGTGAAAATATGGGACTATGTATTATGTGAAATATACAATTGTAAAATGGAAGGTCACTCGAAGTAGTGGAACACATATAAATAATTTCATACCTTCTCTACACCTTGGTTGCAGGCATATACCAGAGCATCTGCAAGTGTAAGTCTGCCTTCAGCATCAGTGTTGTTAACCTGGAAGCCAAACAACAATAATAACACCAAACCTTAATTCCACTGGAAGCAGTTGATTGAAATTTTATTAGTCGCCAACGGAATACAATATGGTCTACTTAGGAAAATAAGAAAGTACAAAAGCAATAAGAAAACCCATGAAACTTTCATCTGCTGATTCCGTTCATTGAGACTTTGTGCAGTGTATATAATGAAATCAAAAGGTGGTGATGAAAGCTGTGTATTTAACATGCTTGCTTGGAGGCCAGTATGGCTGGAGAATGAACAATTTGTCATCATATTATTAGATTGTCTTCTTAAATTGGCTCACAAAGGTGAAACTCGCCAACAAAAAAGAAACTCATCCTCAAATCTCTTTGGTAATATATCCTATTTTACCATTATTCTTTCTTCCCACACACTTTCTCTCTCCCCTTATCTCTCTGTGCTAACTCAATGTTTAACCAGACCTAATGGCCATAACAACAGTAAAAAAAAAGAAATTCAGATTTGAATATATTAAATCCCTCCTGCAGATAACAACAAAGGCAAAACTGAAAATCTCAAAGAAACCTTTTCTTTTTAACGACAATGGGCATCCCCAAAGTAAGCCATGTTGAAGAGTAAACCCTGGGTCACATGCACCAACCCACAACAGACACAGACCAAATAACCCAGGCTAACCACTCTGCTGGTGATCCGCTGATGCTAGAATTGGAATTGATAGTGTTGAGGTAATCACCCAAGACCTCCACCATTTATCCCACTTGCTGCTTTGATATCTCCAGGAAACTTCACTTCAACACACGGTAGTGGTACAAACTAGCTAGGCTTCATGCCAACTTGCCCTCAAATCATCTCATTCTCTAATAATTACACTATAGATAGTCATAAGCAATGATGCATATGGTATAGAATAAATGGTTGTATTCATCATTTTTAACCAAACAGAATATCATCAAATCAGACAACACATCCAAGTACAGATTCCTGCATTGAAATAAAACCTACAATTCCCAGGAAAAACATAAAAATAAAACATATATTGAACATGCATCCCCAAAGAAAAAGAGTTTCCCTGTTCTGGGAATGAAAGAAACTACCTCAATTGTCTTTCCATTTGAAGCTGTGACAATATCTCCAGGTCGCATACCAGTTCCGCTTATCATATTTTCACAAGCTGCAGCAATGAAATGAACCTGCAAGCAAAGGGTTCATAAGTCAAAATCAGTGCAAGTCATTAGATTTAGTTTTGCGGAAAAATGAAGTTAAGGACACAAATGGGAAGGAAAATGGATTTTTTTTTAAAAATGAAATTCAATGACAATATCACGCATTTAAGAAATAATTAACCTCTACTCCTTCTGGTTTAATTTGACCAATAGCTTTAGCTGCACCCAGAACTGCAGCTGAACCACCCATATCAAATTTCATGAGCTCAATGGAACAGACAGGTCCGGTCTTGATGTTGTAGCCACCACTAAAATTATACAATAATACAACAGATTTAGCCAGCAGATGCAGGAAATTAATAAATGCAATTGAGGAAGAGAGAAATCAGAAATATCTTATCACCCAGGCAACAGACAATGAAAATAAAAAAATATTATTCCTAATCTGTGTGCCAGGCTCATTCTGCATTCCTCGGTTTAAGTGGCACTTACCACGAGAGGAATCACACTCTCTTTGTGCAAGAGATGACTCAATAGAAAATATATTTTTAAATAATTATATAATTACCTGTCAAAGGTCAATCCCTTCCCTACCAAAGCTAGCTTAGCTTTTACAGGCACACTTGGAGGCTTGTAACACAGATGAATAAAATGAGGAGGATTTACTGAAGCAGCAGCAACACCTAGGTAGGAACCCATTTTCAACTCTTTGCACTGATCTGCATTCAAAATGGTTGCAGAAAGAACATCGCTGTACATGGAGGCGATCTTTGAAGCCTCTTCGGCCAATACCCCTGAGGTATAAGATTCATCCAAAGCAACATGGGTTATCTTACTCCAACCCAAACATCAACATATTCAAGGCCCTTTAAGATACTATCTTGGCAGGAAAAAAGATAACACGGAAGTGCACCTCATGCACACCATAAAGGGCATTCCACATAATTGTTGAAAAGTATAAAGCAGAAAACTGGCCAGCAAACAAAGATGATCACAAACCTGGGGTGAGTACATTCGCGGGCGCATTTACAAGCTCTCTCCCAAAAATTATCCCAGAGCAAAGATCTTCTGTGTATTTGAGCTTCTTTTCTAACTCGGGTCCAGTTCCAAAACCAAGAATATCCACAGATTTAAGTGTTGCCTTCTTTGACTCTGACTTAAACCTGTTATCTTCAAAGGTCCCCAGCGCAGTCCCTACAACATTTTGTCCATTCCAACAAATTCAAAGAAATTAGATGCCCAATCACGTGTACTGTATAAAATTCATAATTATCAAATTGATAGAGAAAAGAGTATAAAATCACCAGATGCTATAGCTGAAGCACTGCTGAGTTTTGATTCGGCAGAGAGCTCCTCAGGAGAGGCAAGCGCAATAGCCACATTACTTGCCTGGGTAGACTTTGCTGCCACTGCCACAGCCTCACCGAGACCACGATAGGCAAGAGCAGTTGAAGCAGACTGTCCAAGCCCAATTAACCCTATCCTTTTTGAGCCAAGACCAGGAAGCCTAAGAACAGTTGACTGTCCAGCTTTTCCCGTGAAATCCTCCTCCAAAGAAGCTTCAGCCAACAAACCGCCCAACTGGGAATCCAGCTTCTTCAGGATCGAGTTCTGGAATTTCAAGTTTTCATCTTTGACCATGTCTTTCTCGGTAACACCCACTGCAAGTATATCTCCTTTCCATTCCACCAAATCAATCTCTTTCGCTGAAAACGAGATCTTCAGGGATTTTCAAAAACACAAAATCACATATCTTGTATTTCAATTGTCCGCATAACGAAGTCTAGAAACAACATGAACGGAAACACATATCCATCCAATGACATTATAACAGGTGCCGAAAAGGTAAAATCAATTTCTTCCATAGGAAATGCCATAAATAGATGTCAACTAATTAACGATCAATCGAGGAGAGAATAATAAAAAGTATCAAGTCCGCGTCACTGACACAAAAATCAAATTGGGTTTTGTATGAGAGTAAACCCCATGTACAAAGATCATGTCTTCTTATAGGTCTACACCCCAAATCAACCAATCAAGGTAGCTAAAAACCAAAAACTTCAGCTTTTAAAGACCCAAATATATGAAACCACTAATAGCTCACATGCACACACATAAAAGCAAGCAGATAGAAAGACCCACAGACAGAATTCCACCATCTGTCGACTCAAGTCCAGGATAAACAGACGAGATTATCAGAATTCAGAAACGAACGCCGAAAAAACACAGGATTTATCAGATTCAGAATTTGTGCGCGTGTATAGATATTATACCTTGGGCGGTTCGATGTGAGCGGGCTGAGTGAGGCCGAGAGTGGCCCGGACGAGAGTGTGAGCCATGCGCCTCCCTCTGCGAGAACACTGTTGAAGTCTAAGGTTTCGTAGAATTGGTTTTTCTATGTATTCTTCTCGCTAGGAGGAAATCTTTACATATACTAATATACATGTTTGTTACAGAGATACTATATTAAAGGATTACATCAAGGCATATCAATCATGAATCCAAAATTTATTCCCTTCCATACATATCTCCTACCCATATGCATCTCTTATAATTTTGCTAATCATAAGGAATTCTTATACTCACACTAACATTCCCCCTCAAGTTGGTGCGAAGGTATCTTCTAAGCTTAACTTGTCCAGTGATTTACGAAGAACTTCAGCAGGAATTGCATGCGTTAGAATGTCTGCTAACTGCTCACTCAATCATATGAATGGGATGTCCACCAACTTCAGATTCAACTTCTCCTTGATGAAGTGACGGTCCGCCTTAATGTGTTTAGTTCGATCATGTTGCACCGAATTATTAGCTATTTCTCTAACTGCCTGATTGTCACAATATAATAGCATAGGTTCCTTAGGTTTGAAACCTATTTCAGTAAGCAAGATCCTAAGCCATAAAAGTTCACATATCCCATGAACCATGCCCCTATATTCTGCTTCTGCTGAAGATCTTGCTGTTACATTTTGTTTCTTGCTCCGCCATGTGACAAGATTTCCAGCAACAAATGTAAAGTAGCCAGAGGTGGACCGTCAATCAGTGATGTTCCCTGCCCAATCCGCGTCGGTATATCCCTTCACTTCCATATGTCCATGTCTCTTAAAGGTCAACCCTTTTCCTGGAGCCCCATTTAGATAACTCAAAACTCTCATTACTGCAGCCATATGGTCTTCACTTAGGGCATGCATAAACTGACTTACCACACTAACTGCATAGGCAATGTTTGGTCGTGTGTGGAACAGATAAATTAATCTCCCTACCAACCGTTGGTATCTATCCTTGTTTGTTGGTATTTAATCTGGGTAAATGGAAAGACGGTGATTTTGAATAATAGGGGTCTTCGTTGGTTTACATTCTAGCATACCCGTTTCAGATAAGAGGTCCAGTACATACTTTCGTTGTGATAAGTATATACCATCCTTGGACCTTGCAACTTCAATTCTCAAAAAATATTTCAGTCTTTCTAAATCTTTCATTTCAAATTCAAAAGATCAATCCAATTGTAGGCATCACATTGTAGCTCCCCTTGAGGACTAAAGGTGGATTGATTAGTACAGAAAAAATATTCTATTTCGGACAAGGTAACATCCATGCTAACATACATGCGGCAAGTAGAATGGTGGTAACACCTGTAACCCTTTTGGTGAGGATGGAAGCCAAGAAACACACAATGCACCGTACAAGGATCCAGTTTGGTGCGTTGATCCTTTTGGAGATGAACATATGCTACACACCCAAAAACTCGTGGATCTAAATGTAATGAAGATGGAATTGGAACATGTTTAGCAAGGACCTCTAGGGGAGTACGAAAAGAGAGAGCTCGTGATGGCATTCGGTTCATGAGGTAAACAACATAGGTAACGGCATCAACCCAATAATTCTGAGGAACACTAGCACCAATAAGAAGAGCTCTGGTGGTTTCAAGTATATGCCTATTCTTTCGCTCTGCAACATCATTTTGTTGCAGAGTGCGGGGGTAAGTAGTTTCATGGAGAATACCATTGTCCTGGAAAAACTTTGAGAGTTCAGAGTTAAGATATTCTCCACCATTGTTCGAATGATTTTAACAGGGAGAGAGTACTGGGTGCGAACCATGTGGTAAAAAATTGGAAATATTGCACGTACATCACTCTTGTGTCGTATAGTATACAACCACATCATTCGAGTGCAATCATCTACAAAAGTAATAAACCACCAAATTCTAGATTGAGTAGTAATTGGGGCAGGTCCCCACACATAAGAGTGGATCAACTCAAATAGGACTGTTCTTTTATTAAGACTTAAAGGATATGAAGTACGGTGGCTCTTAACCAAAATACAAACATTACACTAAGAGA
Source organism: Diospyros lotus (assembly GCF_014633365.1). Classification (NCBI taxonomy): domain Eukaryota; kingdom Viridiplantae; phylum Streptophyta; class Magnoliopsida; order Ericales; family Ebenaceae; genus Diospyros; species Diospyros lotus. The sequence continues at coordinate 30,765,039 of NC_068344.1, forward strand.
AGATTCTGAAATATCACCAAATAAAGATGGAAACAATTTCTTCAAATAACCAAAGGAGGCGTGACCCAATCGATGATGCCACAAGTAGATATCCTTCAAGGTATTGCCATTGTGACTCTGAACTTGATGAACATGACTTAAAGCAACATCATCCACATAGTACAGCCCCCTCATCTTAGTACCATGCCCAATGATTGCTTGAGTTCGGATATCCTTAAGCAAGCAAAAAATGGGAAACATTAGCACAACACAATCTAATTGCTCTGTAATTTGACTAATTGACAATAAGTGATTTGATAGTGCAGGAACGAGTAAGCAATTATGTAGTGAAAGAGTGGGGTAAGAGCTATGGATCATGTGCCAATGATTGGGGTTGATTCCCCATTTGCAGTCACAACACTAGCCTTGGAAGGTGAAGTCATGTACTGAAAGAGAGTTTTGTTATAAGTCATATGATCCGTGGCCCCAAAATCAATGATCCAATCTGTATCTTGAGTAGTAGATGCAGAAAAAACCATGCCTGTTTTACCTGAGGTAGTAGGAGAATCATCCAAGGATATGCGGTTAATTAGAGAGAGTAATTCACTAGGTTCTGTGTGGTCGTTTTAGCCCTTTGCCATAGCAGCCATACTAGGGACAATATCAGTTGTATTGGCTACTTTTGCTTGGGCTGGACGTTTGTTGTTTCGTGCTTTATTCTGCTTTCGTTTTTCTAGAAACCAGTCGGGATAGCCATGTATTTCAAAACAAATATCTTTGGTGTGGCGAGTCCCATTGCAGTGACTGCAACAACTTATCTTTTTTTGCTTCCTCAACAGCTCGAAGGGTGCGAAAGTTGGATGGGGTGGTTTTGGAGACCATTGCCATGGATGATCCTTCACCAGCATCCATTTTTCTGAGCATTGTGACTTGATGTTGAGCCTCTCGCCGAACAATATTGAAGCATTCTTCGATACCTGGGACATGTTTCATTCGGAGAAGATCACTTCAGACATAATCAAACACCTCGTCCAATCCTGCAAGAAAGTCATACATCCGATCTTTCTGAATTTCCTCTTGCATAGTCCAGAGATCTGTGGCACATATCATATTGATTGGGCGTCACTTATCGATTTCTTGCCATACACTGTTCAACTCGGCATAATAAAGGTTGACTAGACGTCCATTCTGCTTTGTTCTCGTGGCCTTGCAACGTAGTTCATAATATTGGGGCTCATCAACCCTATCATAGAAAGTTTGGGTGACACTATCCCAGATTTCCTTAGCTGTTGATAGATCAATAAACAAGGCAATGAGATGTGGTTCCATGGTTTTCAACAGCCATCCTCTCACAATTGCATCTTCAGTACACCACTTTGAATAGCCAGAATTTTTCTCATCCACCTTTGAAGTCTGTCCATTCAAATAGCCAAGTTTATTCAGACCTGCAGCATGAACTTCGATCATACGTGACCAGATTTTGAAGTTTGTATCATTCAAGCTAAACCCAAATGGTAAGCTGTTGAGATTGGGTGATTCAATTGAGGTTGGAGTTTGGTTTACAGTGGTAATAACAGTATTTTCATCAGTCATGGTTGGCCCCTTGTTTCAAGACCAATCGAAATAGAGGTTTTGGTTAGCCTATGGTGGCAGTTAGGGTTTATGAAAAAAGTTTGAGATAGGCTCTGATACCATGTTGAAGTCTAAGGTTTGGTAGAATTGGTTTTTCTGTGTATTTCTCTCATTAGGAGGAAATCTTTATATATACTAATATACATGTTTGTTACAGAGATACTATATTAAAGGATCACATCAAGGCATATCAATCATGAATCCTAAACTTATTCCCTTCCATACATATCTCCTACCCATATGCATCTCCTATAATTTTGCTAATCACAAGGAATTCTTATACTCACGCTAACAAACATAAGGGCGTGACTGCAAAAGATAGGCCCAGAACAAAGGTGGAACGAAATTTTGTGAAAAAGAAGGTGGAAGACGAAGTTGAAGCAAGCGATGAAGCCAAAGACGCTACAATGGCGGCCATTTTAGGGTGTGTTAGTATCTATCTATTTATAATAACACAACTTGCCCACAGATTGAGTTAAAATAAGAGAGTGTGAGAAAGAAGTATCTTAACATCATCGGCTTACGCCTCTATATCCCTTTAACCTTCTAGTTGTTCTTGTCACGCACTCTCTAGAGGCATGCTTTGGTTAGAGCAACTGCAAGGGAGTGTTATTTTGGAGTACTAAATTGTTTATTTTTAATTTTAAACAATATTATAATATTTTTAAATTATAAATCTATTTTAGTAGTGGATGTCAAAATAGAGGTGTTATTTTGATATTTTAATATTTTTTATTAAATCAAACTAAAAAATTTAAATTAAATTACAAAAAACTAAAATACAATTATTTATTTTAAATTTAAATTAATTATATATATATACTCATATCTCTTTCCCCTTCTCATTTCCTTTCTGCTCCTCTCTATTTCTCTATAATTTCCTTCCCCTCGATAGCTCGCCCTCAATCGATCGTTTCTCGCAACTCGCCCTTGTCGGTCGCCATCTTGTCCCCGTTGATCGCCGCCTCACCCTCGCCGACTCTCCCATTGGTCGCTAGTCTTGCTCTTGCTTGTTGCCTTTCTTGACTCTCTCGCTCCGTCGCTCGCCTCTCCATCACTTGTTGGTCAATAGTTGTCTCTCTGGCTCTCTCTCGCTCTGTTGCTCACCTTGCCTAAAAACCCATATTTCAAATAATATAACCATTGAATTTTACCGTTATAAATGACACATCTCATTTTTCTTCTCTTTAGAGGTTGAAAAAATGGCACATCAATAAGATTGTTGTCATTTTACAATCCCATTTGCTATCCTTTTTGGAGTGGAGAATTTTTAATCCAAGGTGTCATTTCGACAGTTATGGGGTTGGCATCCCATATGGCACTCCTCCTTGGAGTTACTCTTAGGTGTTGGCAAACTTGGCATCTTTTGGCTTGGCACCTACAACAATTGGTGTAGTTTTCACATGTTATTGCCTCCAACAATTGATATATAAGCTCACTTAGAGAGTGTTTGTGTAAGAACCCATATTTTCGTAAGCTTGTCACGTAATTTAAGCAAGTTTAAAATGTTGAAAAATTGGCTTGATAGAAGTTATAAGTACCGAATCGATTGCAGGGAATGGCTCGGCGTGAAATTGTTTAAGGAAAATGATATGGTCTCGATGAGTGTTCCAAGATAAGATTTATGGTATTAAAAGAAATCAAAATCGAGATAGTTTTCGATACAGCTAAAATGCAGCTGCCATTTAAGCTCCAAAATTGAATCATTGTAAGAGACTTCTGGAAAGTCAACGGAAGCTTGAGATGGCTCTGTTTTTTCGTAATGAGCAACCCTTTAGTGGTTTCGAGATGAAACAATAGCCTAGTGAGGACACTGGGGCAAAATCGTCATTTTCAAGTAAAATTTAAGTTATTAATTTTGCGTTTTCGGTATTGTAATGCAAATTAATTTGAGGTTTAAGAGCATAGTTGCAATAAAGAAATTTTCAAGTGATATTATGATAAAATTGGGGATTAATGTGCAATTTTTTATATATATTAATATGATATATAGTATGTGTATATATATATATATAAATATGGGCGGGCGTGAGGCCATTCATTGGCCATGCCCTGCAACTTTCACCTATTCCCTGCAAATCTAAATCTTCACGCCCTGTAAGATTGAAGCCACGCCTCTGCAAGATTTATGGAGTAATTCTCACGCCAAGAGGGATAGGCAAGGTGGTGGCTTTGGCTATAAATAAGCAGGGAGCTTAGCCGAATGAGAAGCAACAAGGGAAATCGAGAGAGAGAGAGAGAGAGAAATTGGATGAGTGAAAGTTAGAGAGCTTGTGAGAGAGAGAGAGAGAGTGCTGGAGCCGAGAGGGCCGCCTGGGGTGGCCGAAATCGGCCATGGCAGTAGCAGTAAAACTGTTGTTCGGTAGCCATGGTCGCACGAAAGAAGACAAGCTAGTAAGCAAGGGGTAGCTGCGGTGTTGGCCGCAGGTTTGACGATGTTCAGCGAGGTTGAAGGGCTTGGTGGAGGCCGGGAGGTGGCTGGAGAAGTAAGGGGTGCGGCCATGGCAGCCATGGCTGCAACCCGCAGCAGCCAACTACGGCCGTGGGTAGTAGCTCGTGGCGGTGCGTGCATGGCACCGAGGTCCAACGAGGCTGAGGCAGCGATCGCGAGCTGGTGCACAGGAGTTGCAGGTCGCGTGGGGAGGAAGAAGAAGGAGAAGAAGAAGAAAAGAAAAGAAAAAGGAAAAGGAAAAAAAAATGAAAGAAAATGGAGAAAAATAGAGAAAATATGGGAAAAATTTTGAAAAATAGGATGTGGATATCTATTAACATTCCAGAGATTTTGGACAAGAAAATGGTTCAGGCACTCGTTTCAAAAATATGACACGCATACCGAGAAAGCCTGAGATGCTAAGTTAAGGTAAATAAAATTTCTTAAAAATTTTAAAAATTAAGGAATATTATTTTATGAATTGTTACTGTGAAATATTTGAGAAAATATTTGAAAAATATTTAGTTTGGATTTATTAAGGAAAAATAGGAAGAAATAGAAAGAAAAATAATGAAAATACAAGAAATTATGAAAAATAGGTTTTAATGCTTATTTAAAGAAATATGGTGCTTAGGATGCTTTGAGACTTAAAGTTGAAGTGACTATCCGAATTTTGAGGTTAGCACACAAATCGAGGCAATGCACGTATTTCGATGCAAGGCGCGAATATCGAGGTAGCCCGATAAGTTTGACAAGGTAAGTGGTACTTCCTAACTGGATTTAGTTTTATAGAAAATACTTGGTTTGTAAGTGATTTATGTTTAAAAACCCGATCCTCGAGAATGTTTTCATCATATTGACATGACATCATATGTATCCATCACGTAGACTGCATACATGACATGACTATGAAATGCATATGTACACGTTGAAATTATTGATCAAATGCATGTTGTCCGTTGGGAGTATGAACCAACGTCGCTACTTTACCAAGGGTGCACCCATACACCCCGGCTTCAAAAGAGGTGGCCGTAAAAATAAGAGTAGCAAGAAGGGCGCAGTTGATCTCTACGATGAAGTAAGACATTACATACATAGATGATAAAACATTTTGTGTCCTTACTTAGATGATTTATCATCTAACTTAGGCTTTGCTCCTGGAATATTCAAACGTTCCAAATAGAGATTGTAGCATACACTCGGATGAATGAGGCATGAAATTGAACTTAGCAGAGTGCATGAGGAATGAAATGTATATTATGTAGTCCATTTATTTAAATTCTACTACTTTGAATTCTGAACATTTTGAGAAACGATGATGTAAGAACTAAATTTCGATTAATGTTAAGATATCAGGTTCGATCCTTCCTTCCGCATTTGATGTGTATAATGATTCTCTTTCGAGAAAAAATGATTGGAAGTTCTGGGATGGATATGAGGAATGATGTGATTTAGGATTACTTTGAAAAGAAAAAATTTATTGTCCCAAAATTGTCCCAATTTATGACGCGACCAAAAAGCAGGGCGTTACAATTGGTATCAAAGCTTAAGTTTAATGGAAGACTTAAGTGACTTTGATGTAGTTGATATTGGAGTTAAATCCTATTTGAAGATTAGGGAATAACAGCTTGGAGAGTTAAGAGGATCCGATGTTGATAAAACCAGTTAGTAGGAACCCTAAGTAAAGGCTTAGGGGGAAAAAGACTAAGGGTTCGTAAGACGAAATCCATATTTGGAGATTCAGGGATTGTTGGTGGAAGGTTTAGAGGTTATTGGATTTAAGTGTTATGTAGTGGAAGTGCATGTCTAGGAAAGTTCTGGCTAAGGAAATAGTTGGTATTTAAGTGTGTCTATTTGTGACCCACCTCTCTTTCTTGGAACTTACCTAGTGTACTATTCACGTACAAACACTATTTCAGTATACAGTTACTATTCTCGGTGAATAGTGAAAGCCTGATGGAAGCTAGTACAAGTAGAATGGTCTAGTTATTAAAGTTAAGAACCTATGATATGATTCGGGTGTAAGGTTGACTCGGTAACCATGATTATGGATTCAAGAGATTTGGAGACTGTTGATTTTAGATCATTAGTCGAAATCATTGCAAGAAATGATACGATAACTGTGGTTATCGATGATGATCGAATCATGGATGATTAGTCTAATGTGACATGGTCGAGCTGTTGAATTAGGATCGAATGATAAGTATTTTTTAGGATCATTTAGTGTCTCAGAAATAGGATGTGTAGATCAGGGATCTAACGGATTAAGTCAAGCAAGAGGCCGAAGATGGCTAAATGATGGCATGTTAGTGCGGCAATTGATGAGGCAATGGTGGTGCAACCGATGTGACTCGCAGAGACGGGATAAAAACCCTAATAGCGTGACGATATTACTGGTTCGATGTTTGCAGTGACAAATTTGGATCTAGGGACCCACGTGCAAATGGCTGATTGATGGCTTGTAATAAGGTACGAGAAGCCCGTCGATTGAAGCATCATAGCAGACTGCATGGAAGATGATCAGATGCTGAAGATCTGGGACAACCTAGTAGGATTTGAACCTTATGTGGGTCTAAGTCCCAATGATCTAAGATGCGAGGTGTGCCACTAGCTGTGATTGATCAAAGCTGGAAGCCTAGGGAATCAACCCAAAATGAGATAGATTGAATATGGATTGAGTGTTCTATTTAAAGAATTGTATTGGGGTTCGCAGTCATCTTGGGAGTGGGCGACACGACGAATAATGCGAGGCTCGAGGAGTAGAATACCTCGGTATCTATTATGGCAATAAGATCATGAGAGAGTCGTGTTTCCAATTGCCTCAAAGAAAGAGATGGGTGACACAAAGGAAAAGCTACTCAACGTATGAAATGAACATGGTAGATGAATGCTCATGAGCCGTCTAGGCGCTACCTATGAGGTGATGTAGGAATAAGCTTACTGTGTGATCGGGGTGATGATGACAGCTTGTGTGCTGGCTGACGGTAAGTGTAGTACCTAGAAAGAACTAATTTAATAGTCATGTGCCGATAGTTAACTGGATTTGAAGAACAGTAGATTCTCGATAAAAGAGATTTCAGGTACTAGAGCATGGCTAGTCTAAAACTTTGACGATGAGTAGTGAGATGGAAACCTCGGTTCAAAGTAGAGTTCGGGTACTGAAAAATGAAAGAGTTGCTTGATAGGTCATATCGACCCTAAAGAAATGATAAGGAGACCTAGTCAACGGAGGTTGTGACTACGGTTTAGTGTGCCAAATAGACTTGTGGAATCAAGTAAAGTTGTCGGTGGTCAACCCGACGAGGAGAACTCGAAAATGCCATGATAAATGGTAGAATGAGAGCAATAGTTGTAGGGAAATAAAAGATGATTGAAACCAGACATCGCGATCTGATTCGAGATTTTTGGAGATAAATCGGTTTGGGATTCATGAGGAATCTTTTGGAAGAATTGATCGAGGATCTAAGAATTCGTGATGAAGCTTTAGAGTTATTAGGATGAAATCCAGCGAAGATTGGAGTACCGTAAGTGACGTAAGTACTTACCTGCTCTAGCTAGCAGTATAGTTATGGATTGTCGCCTGGAAGATTGTGCGAATCTTAGATGTGATCGAGAGAATCAAGTGATGGCAGATGTGCCAAGATAATGGGTCGCAGTAGAAAAAGTTACAAACTTAGATCGATTAGAAACTTGAGATTTTCGATTTTGGAGAATAAAACTCTCATATGACTAGACGATTAATCTAGGTAGCCTAGTAGGCAAATTAAGAGATGTATCGCTGAGTAATGTCAGTAAGTTATGGAAATAAGGAGCCTACTAAGATATGATACATGCACTTGAAGTAAGAAAAATGGAAAATACTAGGATATATTCTCGAAAGATTTGTCAAGATTATTTTAATGATGATTGCCAATTATAGCTTGAGGATATTGGATGCTAAGTTATGTATGACTCGATCGAGGGTAAGATAAGGAAATAAGGTATTCGAAAATCGATATTTTGATGATAGGGAGATTAAGACAAGGATCTCGGAAGTGATGATTATTAGTGTACTTCTCGAATAGGGAGATGCATGAGGAACATTAAGGATAATGTTAGGGAACATCAAAATAGATGTTGAGACAGAGATTGGCTTGCTAAGTCGTAAGCAAATCGAGAAAGAAATGATGAAAGCATAAGGCTCTGTGTCAATAAACGTGAGATCAAAGTTGATTGTCGTAAGCATTGTAAGCTTAGGAAGTTCCGAAAGCCAAATGTCTTGATAGATTTTGGGAGACAAATCAAAAGTTTTGAAAATAGGTTGGTTCGAGCAAATGTTGGTAACCTGAGTAAGTGTAGTTCTAAGAAGGATCGAGGATCCGTGAGATTTGGAGATTTAGGCTGGTATTGAGAAAAGTATCAAAAGGGACGAGAGTCAGGTCAATTACAACTCTCGGAGACGGAACAAGGAGGCTCTAGAATAACGATAACACCATGGGTGTGTAGCCTGTTAACAACGGATTTGAGCCTAGGGACCAAGGCAGAAGGCATGCAAATGTACTTGTCTAGAGATTGGTGAGTATGATCAACCCAGGGTTTTAATTTAAGATGCAATCGCATTCTCAAGTTTTAAATAGGATATACGTGCCAAAGATCTTATGATTAAGAGAGAATTATAGTCGGTATAAATTTTTCCTGGGATATGTGATTCCTGTGAAGAGCTACAGCAAGATTATTTGAAATAAGGTATTGAGGTATGTTCTTTCTTAGTTATTTGATCAATCAGGTGCTAATTTCGAGGATGAAATTTTCAGATTTAGAACATATGACAAATTTCGAGGACGAAATTTTTGTAAGGAGGGGAGAATGTAAAAACCCATATTTTCGTGAGCTTATCACATAATTTAAGCAAGTTTAAAATATCGAAAAATTGGCTTGATAGTAGTTATAAGTACCGAATCGACTGCAGGGAATGCCTCGATGTGAAATTGTCTAAGGAAAATGATATGGTCTCGATGAACGTTCTAGGATAAGATTTATGATATTGAAAGAGATCAGAACCAAAACAATTTTCGATACAGCTAAAATGCAGTTGTCATTTAGGCTGCAAAATCGAATCATTATAGGAGACTTCTGGGAAGTCAATGGAAGCTTGAGGGGGCTCTATTTTTTCATAATGAGTAACTCTTCAGTGGTTTTGAGATAAAACAATAGCCCGATGAGAACACTGGGGCAAAATTGTCATTATCGAGTAAAATTTAAGTTATTAATTTTGCATTTTCGATATTGTAATGCAAATTTATTTGAGGTTTAAGGGCATAGTTGCAATAAGGGAATTTCCAAGTGATATTATGATAAAATTGGGGATTAATATGCAATTTTTTGTATATATTAATGTGATATATAGTGTATATATATATATAAATGTGGGCGTGCATGAGGCCATTCATTGGCCATGCCTTGCAACTTTCACCCATTCCCTGCAAATCTAAATCTTCACGCCCTGCAAGATTGAAGCCACACCTCTGTAAGATTTATGGAGTAATTCTCATGCCAAGAGAGATAAGCAAGGTGGTGGATTCAGCTATAAATAGGCAGGGAGCTTAGCCGAATGAGAAGCAGCAAGAGAAATTCGAGAGAGAGAAAGAGATCGGATGAGAGAAAGCAAGAGAGCTCGTGAGAGAAAGAAAATGAGAGTGCTGGAGCCTAGAAAGCCGCCAGGGATGGTCGAAATCGGTCATGGCAGCAGCGGCAAAGCTGTTGTTCGGCAGCCATGGCCGCGTGGAAGAAGACAAGCCAGCGAGCAGGGGGCAACCGCGGAGTTGGCCACAAGTTCGGCGATGTTCAGCGAGGTTGGAGGGCTCGGTGGAGGCCGGGAGGTAGCCGGAGAAGTAAGGGGTGCGGCCATGGCAGCCATGGTTGCAACCGATTGAAGCGAGCTGCAACCCGCCGCAGCCAATGGCTGCTGCGGGCAACAGCTCACGGCAGTGCGTGCGTAGCACTGGGTCTAGCGAGGCCGAGGCGGCCGGTGAAGGGCTGAGTGGCGGCGGCCTCGAGCTGGTGCGTGGGAGTTGCAGGTCGCGCGGGGAGGAAGAAGAATAAGGAGAAGATAAGAAGAAGAAAAAAAAAAGAAAGAAAATGGAGAAAAATAGAGAAAATGTGAGAAAAAATCCGAAAAAAATAGGATATGGATATGTATTAATATTCCAGAGATATTTGGCAAGAAAATGGGTAGGGCACGTGTTTCGAGAATATGATACGCATACCAAAAAAGCCTAAGATGCTAAGTTAAGAAAGCCTAATATGCTAAGTTAAAGTACGTAAAATTCTCTAGAAAATTTTAAAAATTTAGGAATATTATTTTATGAATTGTTACAGTGAAATATTTGAGAAATGTTTAGTTTGGATTTATTGAGGAAAAATAGGAAGAAATAGAAAAAAAATAAAAAAATGCAAGAAATTATAGAAAATAAGTTTTAATGCTTATTTAAATAAATATAGTGCTTAGGATGCTTTGAGACTTAAAGTTGAAGTGACTATTTGAATTTTGAGGTTGGCACACAAATTGAGGCAATGCACATATTTCAAGGCAATGCGCGAATATCAAGGTAGCCCAATAAGTTTGAGAAGGTAAGTGGTACTTTCCAACTGGATTTAATTTTATGGGAAATGTTTAGTTTGTAAGTGATTTATGTTTAAAAACGGGATCCTCGAGAATGTTTTCATCATATTGACATGCCTTGATATGTATCTATCACGTAGACTACATACATGACATGACTATAAAACGCATATGTACACGTTGAAATTATTGATCACATGCTTGTTATCCGTTGGGAGTACGAACTAGCACCGCTACTTTGCCAATGGTGCACTCATACACTCCGGCTTCGAAAGAGGTGGCTGTAAAAATGGGAGCAGCAGGAAAGGCGTAGTTGACCCCTACAATGAAGTAAAACATTGCATACATACATGATAAAACATTTTGTGCCCTTACTTAGATGATTCATCATCTAACTTGAGATTTGCCCCTAGAATATTCAAACGTTTCAGATGGAGATTGTAGCAGACACGAGGATGAATGAAGCATGAAATGGCACTTAACAGAGTGCATGAGAAATTAAATGTATGTTATGTAGCCCATGTATTTAAGTTCTACTACTTTGAATTCTGAACGTTTTGAGAAATAATGATGTATAACCTTATTTAGGATTAATGTTAGTTGAAAACTTATACTTTGTGTTATAGGAACTTATTTAATATTAAAATAAGAATTGATTTATGATCAATATTAAGATACCAAGTTCGATCCTTGCTTCCGTATTTGATGTGTATAATTACTCTTTTTCGAGAAAAATGAATGAGAATTCTAGAATAGAAACAATGAATGATGTAATTTAGAATTAATTATTGTCCCAAATTATGACATACCCGAGAAAGCAGGGTGTTACAATTTGGCTTATCAATTTAACCACTTAAAAATTATCGATTTAACTTATAAACTGTATAATTTATTTTTTGAAGTGTTTGGCAACATTGAGTAGCTAGAAGGCTGCTAAGGTTAAAAGTTCCTTCGCCAATATTTGACAAAAACTCTTATCATTTTTCCAAAAATGCTACAATGAGCTTTTTGCGTTAATCAATTAAACACGTGACTTTAATTATTAAATAATTATCAATTATTTCAAATCAAACACATAACTATTAATTGAGAGTTTAAAAAAATATTTATCCAATAACGTCATCAATTTAAACGCTATCCAATTTTTAAATTTTACATAACTTAAAAATTGCTGGAAAAAGGGTAAGGCAAAGAGTGTTTTAGTAGATGATTGGATTGTCTCGGAAACAATATCTTTCCATCACAGTGAAAGAGAAGCTTCTAATGCAAATTAAAAGAAAGCAACAGAGAACAGTTTTTTTGGGAAATAAAAAGAGAACGCCAAACAATTCATAATTTACTGAAGTGTGACCCCCGAAGAGTTTAGCCGATACCTCAGCTCATCGCTGTCGACCTTTTCCTTTTCTAACTGCTTTTATTTCATATAATTCAGGATCTTACCGCACCAAATCTGGCCCATTTAAGACTTTCTTTTACTGTGTGTCCATTTGCCGAGATGTCGTTGGCCATTGAGAACAGGATTTTACATCGTAACTATGACGAGTTTCTTAGAACCCATTCAACCAGGGTAGAAATACCAAATCCTGTGGCGGTTTTCTTTTTGTCGTTCCAGACAGGGCCAGCCATGTCAATATGCATCCATTGAACCTTCTCATCAACAAACTGTAAAACAACAGTTCAATCATTCCAAATTGCTCAAACAAGCGTCAAAGAAGAAGAAGAAGAAGAAGAAAGTTCTTAGTGCATTGCCATATAACGTCACACAGCTCAACAGATCTTGATGTCATTTCAGTTTCCTAATTTCGTCTTCACATTTTTGGGGAATAAAGAAACAGAAACCAACATTGGGTGCGGCGTTTTCATTTTCAGAGAAAAAAAAACACCACCACAATAGAGTTTTTGCTCATATTTTTGTTTATTCATCCGCTTCATCAACTCTTAACATCTGACAACAAACTAGCCACACCCATCAACCCAATATCTGGCAACCAACCATTTTTTTCACACATATTTAATAGTTTGATAAGTACATAATATTTCTTCTTGTCAAACATCATTTTCAGTTTTTATTTTTAAAATTTTGGAAAACGATGACATTGTCAAATGCAATGTTTGGTTTCTATTTTTGACAGAAAATGAAAACGAACACCGAAAAACTGACAGCAAAATCAAACCTTTTAGAAGCAGAGTAATAATTGAGCCTGTACCTGTTTCAAGAAAAGAGCTGCTGTAATGGCACCACCTTGACGGGCACCTGTGTTGACCATATCAGCAACTCCCGACTTCATTGAGTCCCAATAACTTTCCTCCAAAGGCATCCTCCAAAGTTTTTCTCCACTGACTTCTGAAGCTACAAGTACCTCCTTTGCTAGGTCATCAGAAGGTGTAAAGACGCCTGATTTTTAAACATAAGATAAGATTTCCATCAAGAAATCTGTAGGACTGTCCATCAAGCAGTGCATTTGCCTCATATAAAAGTTACTGTATCATGGCCTCGTCTAGCTAAAAATCTCAAAAAGAACCCAAAATATTTCAGCCTTGTTCCAGATGTACCATTCACCTAAAATCTGAAACTCCTGCTTGCATGTACAGTTAAGTAAATATGCAAACCAATCATCAGAATCCCATTTACTGGGTCCAATTCTACTTTAATTAATTATAAAATTATTTGCTTTCATCAATGGTGCATCACATTTAGAGATATTGGAATCACCACAAGAGTTTTCCCAGTAAGTCTAACATGTTCTTGAATTAAGCTATCATGCAAACAATTTGTGGGACTTTGTACCACAAGCCCATTTGACTCTAAATAGTTACATGATGACATCACGTGCTTTCATCCATAACAAGGATCACTTTAACTACTATTGGTATTCACAGTTGTTTAATTTTTGTGTCATGTTCTGACACAATACTCCAAACTTGGCTGATTCCCACAAATGAGTCACCAAATTAATGTTTGTATGCATACCTGCAATAGAAGGTCCAAGGGCAACTATACATGCTCCAGTTAATGTTGCCAGATCAATTATCTGCAACACAATTGAACAAGGTCAACACCTTACTGAAATTAAAACTGAATAAACAAGGAGCAACTCATATGAAAAAAGGTGCAAATATGGGACTATGTATTATGTGAAATATACAATCGCAAAATGGAAGGTCACTTGAAGTAGTGGAACACATATAAATAATTTCATACCTTCTCTACACCTTGGTTGCAGGCATATACCAGAGCATCTGCAAGTGTAAGTCTGCCTTCAGCATCAGTGTTGTTAACCTGGAATCCAAACAACAATAATAACACCAAACCTTAATTCCACTGGAAGCAGTTGATTGAAATTTTATTAGTCGCCAACAGAATACAATATGGTCTACTTAGGAAAATAAGAAAGTATAAAAGCAAAAAGAAAACCCATGAAACTTTCATCTGCTGATTCCGTTCATTGAGACTTTGTGCAGTGTATATAATGAAATCAAAAGGTGGTGATGAAAGCTGTGTATTTAACATGCTTGCTTGGAGGCCAGTATGGCTGGAGAATGAACAATTTGTCATCATATTATTAGATTGTCTTCCTAAATTGACTCACAAAGGTGAGACTCGCCAACAAAAAAGAAACTTATCCTCAAATCTCTTTGGTAATATATCCTATTTTACCATTATTCTTTCTTCCCACACACTCTCTCTCTCCCCTTATCTCTCTGTGCTAACTCAATGTTTAACCAGACCTAATGGCCATAACAACAGTAAAAAAAAATCAGATTTGACTATATTAAATCCCTCCTGCAGATAACAACAAAGGCAGAACTGAAAATCTCAAAGAAACCTTTCCTTTTTAATGAAAATGAGCATCCCCAAAGTAAGCCATGTTGAAGAGTAAACCCTGGGTCACATGCACCAACCCACAATAGACACAGACCAAATAACCCAGGCTAACCACTCTGCTGGTGATCCGCTGATGCTAGAATTGAAATTGATAGTGTTGAGGTAATCACCCAAGACCTCCACCATTTATCCCACTTGCTGCTTTGATATCTCCAGGAAACTTCACTTCAACACACGGTAGTGGTACAAACTAGCCAGGCTTCATGCCAACTTGCCCTCAAATCATCTCATTCTCTAATAATTACACTATAGATAGTCAATAGCAATGATGCATATGGTGTAGAATAAATGGTTGTGTTCATCATTTTTAGCCAAACAGAATATCATCAAATCAGACAACACATCCAAGTACAGATTCCTGCATTGAAATAAAACCTACAATTCCCAGGAAAAAAATAAAAATAAAACATATATTGAACATGCATCCCCAAAGAAAAAGAGTTTCCCTTTTCTGGGAATGAAAGAAACTACCTCAATTGTCTTTCCATTTGAAGCTGTGACAATATCTCCAGGTCGCATACCAGTTCCGCTTATCATATTTTCACAAGCAGCAACAATGAAATGAACCTGCAAGCAAAGGGTTCATAAGTCAAAATCAGTGCAAGTCATTAGATTTAGTTTTGCGGAAAAATTAAGTTAAGGACACAAATGGGAAGGAAAATGGATTTTTTTAAAAAATGAAATTCAATGACAATATCACGCATTTAAGAAATAATTAACCTCTACTCCTTCTGGTTTAATTTGACCAATAGCTTTAGCTGCACCCAGAACTGCAGCTGAACCACCCATATCAAATTTCATGAGCTCAATGGAACAGCCAGGTCCGGTCTTGATGTTGTAGCCACCACTAAAATTATACAATAATACAACAGATTTAGCCAGTAGATGCAGGAAATCAATAAATGCTATTGAGGAAGAGAGAAATCAGAAATATCTTATCACCCAGGCAACAGACAATGAAAATGAAAAAATATTATTCCTAATCTGTGTGCCAGGCTCATTCTGCATTCCTCGGTTTAAGTGGCACTTACCACTAGAGGAATCACACTCTTTGTGCAAGAGATGACTCAATAGAAAATATATTTTTAAATAATTATATAATTACCTGTCAAAGGTCAATCCCTTCCCTACCAAAGCTAGCTTAGCTTTGACAGGCCCACTTGGAGGCTTGTAACACAGATGAATAAAATGAGGAGGATTTGCTGAAGCAGCAGCAACACCTAGGTAGGAACCCATTTTCAACTCTTTGCACTGATCTGCATTCAAAATGGTTGCAGAAAGAACATCGCTGTACATGGAGGCGATCTTTGAAGCCTCTTCGGCCAATACCCCTGAGGTATAAGATTCATCCAAAGCAACATGGGTTATCTTACTCCAACCCAAACATCAACATATTCAAGGCCCTTTAAGATACTATCTTGGCAGGAAAAAGAAAACACGGAAGTGCACCTCATGCACACCATAAAGGGCATTCCACATAATTGTTGAAAAGTATAAAGCAGAAAACTAGCCAGGAAACATAGATGATCACAAACCTGGGGTGAGTACATTCGCGGGCGCATTTACAAGCTCTCTCCCAAAAATTATCCCAGAGCAAAGATCTTCTGTGTATTTGAGCTTCTTTTCTAACTCGGGTCCAGTTCCAAAACCAAGAATATCCACAGATTTAAGTGTTGCCTTCTTTGACTCTGACTTAAACCTGTTATCTTCAAAGGTCCCCAGCACAGTCCCTACAACATTTTGTCCATTCCAACAAATTCAAAGAAATTAGATGCCCAATCACGTGTACTGTATAAAATTCATAATTATCAAATTAGAGAAAAGAGTATAAAATCACCAGATGCTATAGCTGAAGCACTGCTGAGTTTTGATTCGGCAGAGAGCTCCTCAGGAGAGGCAAGCACAATAGCCACATTACTTGCCTGGGTAGACTTTGCTGCCACTGCCACAGCCTCACCGAGACCACGATAGGCAAGAGCAGTTGAAGCAGACTGTCCAAGCCCAATTAACCCTATCCTTTTTGAGCCAAGACCAGGAAGCCTAAGAACAGTTGACTGTCCAGCTTTTCCCGTGAAATCCTCCTCCAAAGAAGCTTCAGCCAACAAACCGCCCAACTGGGAATCCAGTTTCTTCAGGATCGAGTTCTGGAATTTCAAGTTTTCATCTTTGACCATGTCTTTCTCGGTAACACCCACTGCAAGTATATCTCCTTTCCATCCCACCAAATCAATCTCTTTCGCTGTAAACGAGATCTTCAGGGATTTTCAAAAACACAAAATCACATATCTTGTATTTCAATTGCCGGCATAACGAAGTCTAGAAACAACACGAACGGAAACACATATCCATCCAATGACATTATAACAGGTGCCGAAAAGGTGAAATCAATTTCTTCCATAGGAAATGCCATAAATAGATGTCAACTAATTAACGATCAATCGAGGAGAGAATAATAAAAAGTATCAAGACCAGGTCACTGACACAAAAATCAAACTGGGTTTTGTATGTGTAAACCCCATGTACAAAGATCATGTCTTCTTATAGGTCTACACCCCAAATCAACCAATCAAGGTAGCAAAAAACCAAAAACTTCACCTTATAAAGACCCAAATATATGAAACCACTAATAGCTCATATGCACACACATAAAATCAAGCAGATAGAGAGACCCACAAACAGAATTCCACCATCTGTCGACTCAAGTCCAGGATAAACAGACGAGATTATCAGAATTCAGAAACGAACACAGAAAAAACACAGGATTTATCAGATTCAGAGTTTGTGCGCGTGTATAGATTAATAGATATTATACCTTGGGCGGTTCGATGTGAGCGGGCTGAGTGAGGCCGAGAGTGGCCCGGACGAGAGTGTGAGCCATGCGCCTCCCTCTGCGAGAACACAAGGGCGTGACTGCAAAAGATAGGCCCAGAACAGGGGTGGAACGGAATTTTGTGAAAAGGAAGGTGGAAGACGAAGTTGAAGCAAGCGATGAAGCCAAAGACGCTACAATGGCGGCCATTTTAGGGTGTGTTAGTATCTATCTATTTATAATAACACGACTTGCCCACAGATTGAGTTAAAATGAGAGAGAGTGAGAAAGAGGTATCTTGACATCATCGGCTTACGCACCTCCTCCATATCCCTTTGCCCACAGATTGAGGTATCTATCTGTTCTTGTCACGCACCTCTAGAGGCATGCTTTGGTTAGAGCAAGGGAGTGTTATTTTGGATTATTAAATAACTTTTTTTTAATTTTAAATAATATTATAATATTTTAAAATTATAAATATATTTTAGTAGTGGGTGTCAAAATATAGGTGTTATTTTGATATTTTAATATTTTTTTTATTAAATCAAACTAAAAAATTTAAATTAAATTATAAAAACTAAAATAAAAATATTTATTTTAAATTAAAATTAATTATATATATAATTATATATATATATACTCATATCTCTTTTCCCTTCTCATTTCTTTTTTGCTCTTTTCTCTATATTTTCTTTCCCCTCAACAGCTTGCCCTTATCGGTCGTCACCTCGTCTTCATCGATCGCTATTTCACCCTCGTCAACTCTCTCATTAGTCGCTCGCCTTGCTCTCGTTTGTTGTCTTTCTTGATTCTGTCGCTGGCCTTGTCGTCACTCATTGGTCGATAGCTGCCTTTTTGGCTTTCTCTCACTCCGTCGCTCACCTCGCCTAAAAACCCATATTTTAAGTAATATAATCATTGAATTTTACCGTTATAAATGACACATCTCATTTTCCCTCTCTTTAGAGATTGAAAAAATGGCACCGCAATAAGATTGTTGTCATTTTGTAATCTTATTTGCTATCCCTATTGGAGTGGAGAATTTTTAATCTGATGTGTCATTTTGACAGTTATAGGGTTGGCATCCCAGATGGCACTCCCCTTAGGAGTTG
The DNA here is from genome assembly GCF_014633365.1 of Diospyros lotus. Taxonomy (NCBI): domain Eukaryota; kingdom Viridiplantae; phylum Streptophyta; class Magnoliopsida; order Ericales; family Ebenaceae; genus Diospyros; species Diospyros lotus. The sequence continues at coordinate 30,783,489 of NC_068344.1, forward strand.
CTCTTAAATGTTGGTAAACTTAGCATTTTTTGACTAGGCGCCTGTGACAATTAGTGTAGTTTTCACATGTTATTGCCTACAACAATTGATATATAAGCTCACTTAGAAGGTGTTTGGCTTATCGATTTAACCACTTATAAATTATTGATTTGACTTATAAGTTGTATAATTTATTTTTTGAAATGTTTGGCAACATTCAGTAGCTAAAACGCTACTAAGGTTAAAAATTCCTTCACCAACATTTGACAAAAGCTCCCATCATTTTTCCAAAAATGCTACTATGAGCTTCTTGCGTTAATCGATTAAACACTTGACTTTAATTATTAAATAATTATCAATTATTTTAAATCAAACATATAACTATTAATTGAGAGTTTAAAAATATATTTATCCAATAACATCATTAATTTAAACGCTATCCAATTTTTAAATTTTCCATAACTTAAAAATTGCTGAAAAAAGGGTAAGCCAAACAGTGTTTTAGTAGATGATTGGATTGGCTCGGATATGAGTATCTTTTTACTTTGTTTGTTAATGAAATTAAACGAAAATGAGTGCAATTGTGATAGAAGAAGTTTTTGCTTATGGTATTTGCATATAGACAGGTGATGTATAGAAACAAAAACACTAATTTTATTTTTTAAAAATATGTTGTCTTGTATTAAATTTTTATAAAAATAAAGTTAAAAGCTAATTTATTTTAATTGTACTATAAAAAATATTTAGTTAATCTATACTATATTATATAAATAAAATCATGTTTTGATATTACGAGACTCTATTAATAAATATTTTCTCAACAAAAAAATTATGTATCTTGAAGAAAAAATATAAATTAATTGTGTTAATAAATTTTAACTCCTGATTTTTAAATAATAATTAATTTATCAAATAATTTTATCACAATACCAAGATTCATTTTATTTCAAATTTTACTTAAAAATTTAAAAAAATAAATTATAACTCTCAAATATTATTAGAAAGTGTTTGGTACAAGAGAAATTTTAAGATTTCTAGAAATGTTATGGTGAAAATCTATATTCTCACGTTTAGTATAATTTTTTTATAAAAAAAATCATGAGAAATAGAATTCCCATAAATGATTTTTAAGCAACTTTTTCATAAAAAAAAATTTCATGGAGGTTGGGAATCCAAATTTCTCATGAACTTTTGAATGTTTTTAACAAATAAAAAGACTAAAACATCATTTACCCTTTTATAACCCCATATAAACATATTATATATAATATATTAAATATAAAAATATTTATTATAAAATATTATATATATATATTAAAATAGATATTCACACAAACATATATATTATGTTTATATATTATATATATACACATGCATATATATATAATGTGTAAAAAAAAGATATTTTTTTATTTCTTAAAAATGTTGTGGGTCCCAATATTTTTTATAGTAGAAGGAATTTATTATTTTTAAATAAAAAATTAAATAAGGGTAATTTTGACAACATGAATTTTCAAAAATATTATATTTAAATCAAACATAAGAGTGTAACATTCTCATAAAAGAATACTTAATATTACTGAGAATATTTAAATTTAACCAAATATAGAATTACATAAATCGTAGGAATTAAATATTTCCAAGAGCATTCCCAATAATCATAAATTACAAGAATTTAAAAATTTATCCCATACCAAACGCCTCTTTAATGAATTTTTATTTAAATTCATTATTACCTAAGCTTAACACCAAGGTATCATTGACCACTCCTCTAATATAAAAATAAATAAATTTATCACAAAAACAATATTTAGATATACTTTCCGTTTTAGAAAATTATATCAAATGAATTTCGTAGTTAATTCTTATTTTAGGAACAATGATATGATATTTCTCTATAACTTCTTTTAGATAAGATATTTTTATTATGTTTTATTTTTAATATTCAAATAATTTTATTGACTAACATAAATATATAGTGTTTCGAACTATTTAATCAATTAGATATGGTCTTGGTTTTAAAATTTTATTTTTTAAATAAAGATACATACATATATACATATGTATTAAGAAATCTACTACGTAAATCAACACATAATTAAGAACTACCGTAGTACCAACGATCCAAGAAATCCAAACAAAACGAAAATGAAAGTAAGCGCAACACACACAACACAACAGAAACTGAAACAATGAACACCGCATGTACGTGTTCGGATCAAAAGATCCTACTCACGACAGAGGCTCCGCCTCTAGTCAATCCACTATAATGATAATAAAGGGATTTACAGCAATATACGCACAAGATCATCACGGCCTTCACAAATCAGAAACCAAACCAGAAAAATACAAGACAACTATACAGAGTACAACGCTCAAAATTCCTGAGCAATCCCAGCACTCCACCTTCAATCACTCCCACAAAGAAACACCCCAAGTGATACACACTTACTATGAGACGAGATCAAAAACGCCTTGCAGTCTTCGTTCTTTCTAATCGTCGAGCGCCTTCCTCCGATTTTGCTGCGACCTAGCTCTTTGCATGCACTGTTCTTCTTGTCCGATTAGGGCTTTTGATTGAGTGTGTGTGTCAAAGTGCTACTCATCTAATTTTCTCAAATTCATCTATATATATATATATATGTGGGCCAAGGATATGAATGTGATAAATGGGTCTGACACAATAAGCTTGGGTTTGTTGGACTGCAGACACCAATGGCCCAACCCAGCTTATTTATATATAACCCAATTTAATTATTAGACCCAAATAAAACATATGATAAAATCAGCATAAACTTTGTTAATATATTTAATATCAAAATATAATGCCATGTGCTACATACATGAATTAATCAAATAACATATATCATATAAATCTATTTTGAATCACAATATTAACAATATGCATATATTTATCTTATATAAATTTTCATATTAAAATGTGTAAGATCTTTTTATATGATTTAGGTAATTATTTTGTGTAAGTTTGGTGAGATTTGACTAAATTGCACTAACAACTCATTTGTATTGAGAAATAGCATAAATTCCCCTTTAAGTTTTATAAACATGGATCATTTAACTCCTCGTTTAATAAATACTTATTAATTTTCTTTTAAATTCTCAAAAACTGCCTATGTCTCCATGGTTAATATAAAAAGATATTATACATAGTTAATGATAGCATTATTGACCAATTGCTTTGAACTCATATTTGAAGCAAAACTCATAAACTCATATTTGAATGTTAATAGTATTCTATGAGTTATCCACTCATTTAGAAAATAATTTATCTTTTTTTATAAATTTTAATATCACAAATGAAAAATTTGTTTTAAAACTTTTAATTCTAAAAATAAATCTAAACTATCAATATTAGATAACATGTCATATTTTATAAAATTTGTAAGATTTAAACAACTTTTCTTCAAATTATGAAAATATTTTAACTAGATTGAGTGTTACATGGATATTATGTTTAGCTCTATGGGTATATTATATTTATTTGCATTAGAAGTCAAATTAGACCTGTCATTATCTGACGGATGAAGTATATAAATTGAAATTTGTTAAAAATTATATATCTTATCTTATTCATTTTCAGGGAAAGAAAATATATTATAATAAATTTAACATAATAATAATTTATTTATTAATTTATATTGTTCACATCACCAATGATCATGGCTATCCATTTTCATTTTTAATTTTATATTGTTCTAGATTAGGTACGAAATCTTTTGCATTAATCAAAATTAATGTCAAAATTATATTATTCGATGTATTTCTCACGAAATATACTATTTGATATAACTTCTATCAATTTGTCTTTATTTGCTTGTTTTTTTAATTTTGTTTGGGCCCCACCTTTTTTTTTGGACCCTAAACATAGGTCTTAGTGGTGAATTTGGATTCGAATCAATCAATCGTAAGAACCAACAAAGTCATATTGGACTCATTTTTTGAGTTTTTGGTTCCACAATATCTAGACAAACTAGGTTGAAAATTATGGGTTTGATGGTTCATAAGTTGAAAAAAATGAAAAGATTGAGAGAGAGAAAAAAAAAATTATTAACTACATAATTTTCATTATTTGTTACCATAAATTTGGGTTTGATGGAAACTTGATCAAGAATGAAAAAATAAAGAAAAAAAAAATAGATTAACTCAACAATTATAGATAATCTCTCCATGCGTAATATTGTGCATAATGGATGCACAAGACAAAGAATGAGAGACAATGCTTGTGTTTGGCTTAAGGGTACAAATAGGAAGGGAAGGAAAAATGAATATAATTATAATTTTATTTTGTTAGTTATTTCACTCTTTTTCGTTACTTATTTAAATAAAATAAAATTATATTACATTTATTTACATTTCATTATTATCAAAAATAAAATGGTAACAAACTTTACATTATAATTTGTATCTTTCTGTTCCATCCTATTATGGTATCATTCAATTTTCTATGTCACATGTCGTCCAAACACTAGGTAAGGAAAGGGGATACAACACAGTAAGAGAAAAGAATTAATTTAAATATAAAGATAAAATTACAAATTCTTAAAAATTGTTACAGTTAAGAAATACGTGTTTTTAGGTAATTAGTGCAATTTTATTGAACCTCGTGGATGTGAAATTTAGATTGATATTTTTATTAAAAAATTATATATTTCTATGTTCAAATAGACAAGATTTAATTAAAAATTTATAGAATATTTTAAATTCCTACTCATATATATATACACTTTATTTTAATCATCAAAAACCGGTAAGCATATCAGGGTGTTAGTTTAAAAAATTTGTTTTTTTTAAATATATAGATATACTTTAAAAAATATGAAAATATAAGTATAGGTATAATGTTGTTTTAAAAAATTTATTTATAGATAAAAAGAAAATATAAAAATAATTTAATTGTTTTTAAGGTAATATTGATGGCAAAATATATATTTTAGTGATTTGAACTTTTTTTTATTTAAATATTTGTTTTTTTAATTATTTTAATTATACGTTTGAACTATATCTAATTTATTATTTTTAATAAATTTGTTGGGTTCAGAACAATGAATTAAGTATAGTTTAAATATATAATTAAAATAATAAAAAATTAAAAATTATAATTAATTTAAAATAATAAAAAATCAATTATCTAAATAAAAAAATCATGTAATTACAGGTTATTTTGCCTAATGTTGTCCCCCTCTAGATCCAACCAAACCCCTCAAGGGAAAGGAAGCAACAATTTATCTCTCACGATTAATGTTATTTGTATATTATTTATGTGTATCTTAAACTATATAAGATACCTAAATAACATACATAATCCTTACTTTATTACGCCTCAACATCTCAAGTGAGGGCATTTTAAACAGTGACAAATTATTATGCAAGTCAATATGTACATATACTTAATAGCATTCTCCCTCCCCGATATAGACAATGATCCCCCCCCCCCCCCCCCCCCCAATATCTATAGCCTTCTCTTTGCAACACAAGGAGCGAAGCAGGGAGGAAAGCATAAACCCTAGAAAGCCGAGATGGTGGGGACAAATCTGAAAGCGGATACGATGTCTCTGATGGACAAGCGTAGCGCTTTGGAGGCCGAGATGAACGTTATCATCGAACGCCTCTCTCAGCCCGGCGGCCCCGGCCTCTCCGGCAACCTCCTCGATTCCGAGGCAAGCCACAACTATTCATCTTTACTTTACACCCGTATTCATGTTTCTGCCTATGTATCTGTTTGGTCGTAGTTGTATGACTTGGCTTTCTGGAGTCGACCGTGTTTGATTGCTGAGACATTGAGGGTAAAGGAATTGATGATGTGGCTTTGAGCTGTGTGTTTTTCAATCAACAAAAATTGAGCGTTTTTTAGAGGTTTCTGTGCGTGATGGTGTAATTTGGAGTAGGTGATTGATTTATTTTCAGGGGTTCCCTAGGGCAGATATTGACATTCATGCCGTTCGAGCAGACCGGAATCGTCTTGCTGGTGCGTTTCTCTACAGTGTCCTCCTTTGTCTTGTTTATAATTGTACATTGCTCAAAATTGTACTGACCAAGTGCTTTTTTCCTTGTTATATGTTCTATAAAGGTACTGGCATTTTGTACTGTGTACTGAACGATTCATTTTGAAGAGAATTTGTCCAAGTGTTTCTGTTAAAGTTCAATCGTAATATGTACATTAGTTTTTAGCTTAACTGTCAGTCATCCCGTATCCCATCCGTAGTTAGAAGCATGTCAATGCTTTATCAATTTATTAGTTAAATTCGTTTAGCTTGAAATTTCACCAAAAGTAGTTCTGATGATTTATTCTTGTTTATGAAATAAGGCTATTGCCCATAGAGAGTCACGTATTCTCTAAGTCTTTTAGAATTTCCATAGTTGAGGTATTTTTGTTTTATGGACAAATACAAAACATTAATTGTGCACCAAGGGCACTGTTTAATGGACCGAAATACTTGCCATTTACTGCATGTGTTCTTATTTCTGTAGTTAATGCTATTATATTAACTACTGGTCATGGTAGAAAGTCTCTAGCAACTTTGATATTTTTGGATAGCAATGTTTCTATGCTCATTTCTCGTTTTCTGCAGTGCTGCGGAATGATCACAGGGATATAACTGAGCAAATAAATCAGAATATACAACTTTTGCATTCAGTAAGGCTGGCTTCAAAATCTCTGCCAGTGGGAGAATCGGGTATGCAGTAGAAATCCATTTATTATTGTAGCTGTCTGTGAGGTTGAAATATGTGAAGTTTTATGTAATATATCTTCTGGTAGAAGCTTATTTCCTTCAAAAAATTATTTTCCCCTTTTGAATACCCTGAAATAAATTTAATAATTGACGATCATGTACACATACTTGCCCTATCAGTAGATAATATTTGTTGACTTTACATGACGAACTCGAATTGTTCAAATCTTTTTGGTAAATCCTACACACGGTACAAATCTAACCTCTACTTGGATTTTGTGCTAGCAACCACTTTCAAATGCAAAAGTGTACTTCTATTATAATAGGACATTACAGTGCATGAGACTCCTTGCTTTTCAATTGCTAAGGGAGGGCCGCTATTGTTTTTGTTTGTTTTTAAAGAGGCTGTTTGTACAACTTAAAAATCTTATAGTTCCATTATAATAGTTTGGAAATTTTTATAATGAAATTGGATAAGGTCCTTTTTGATGTTCTGTTGTTTGTTAGCATATTTCTGTGGATTTATTGATTCTCAAGTTTGGATTAGATGAAGCTCTCGGTAGCCAGTAATTTGAAGTAGTGTTACATGTTGCTTCGTAGTTGTTTATAACAGCTTTGATAATCCTACAACCTTTTTGAGTACCTTCAAACCTCAGCCCAATCCAACACTGGTGGATATGCATGTGCCAATTTAGACAGCAGGGAAGTGATATTCTTATAAGGTTCTTATAGAGAAATGCCACAAGAATGACTTGGAAGGAATAATTGTAACTTGGCATTGATAATTTTGCAATTATTAGCAACTCTCTCTGGTTTTTTCCTTCTTAGAGGGCGTTTGTTAATCAAGATATGAGGTGGAAAGGCCAAGATATGGAATGCATCCTGGACTTCTATCATTTCCAACATGTTTGTCAAGATTATCTGACCATTATTGGGAAAACCATTTTGTGACCTCTTATTTTGATTTTTCAAGATATGCATATTTCTCTTTCCCTTCAAGATAAGCATATCATGATCCCTACATATAAGAAAAAAATGACGCATGTGTCCTCTAATCCATTTCAAAGAATTTAACAAACAGTTTGATAAAAATATTGGAATATTTCCCAATCTTATCTTGACCATTCTATATCTTGGTCCGAAAATCATTCCAAACTTATCTTGATACTCTTTTATCTTGCTCATTTTATCAAACGCTACCTTAATATGGATGTTAATGAGCTATATTATTTTGTGTGGGAATTCTGTTTGTTCATCATTACTCTAGACAGTATTGGTAGTGATTTAGAACAAGGAGTTTAGAATAAAATTTACCAAGTGCAAAGAGCGCATCCCGAGAGAAGAAAGATAAAATAGACCTGAAACTCAGCCTAAAGTGACTGGTTCTTCAGCCGAATAGGGGCTGGCATCTGGTTAAACAACCAGGAACGAAGAAGACAATTTCTCCTATAGTAAACTGCCGGAAAAAGTTAACCCCTAGGGAAACATTACAACTGTTTAAATAGTCCTCCTAATTAACCCACAAGGATAATGTTTAATTTTCCTAATTCTGTTGGGGTAGACACCTTCTACTACTCCTAGGCCCATAAGGAAAACACAGGCTTTAAAATAAGACCCTAAAAATCATAACAACATAATCTGAACCCAAATAAAAATAACATGACCAGAAAGCTGCGAAAATAATAAAATATACGAAATAACAATAATAACCCTGCTAATAATAATTTTTTATTGCTCCTGCATCAGGTAGTCCTCTCATCCTTTAAATTATTATTTATTTATTAAAATGACAAGTATCTCTCTCTCTCTCTCATTCAATGAGTGATGTGACCTATCTATAAATATAATTATCATGTCTTCAAATCAAGCTGGTACTTGGAAGTACTGTTTTTCCATTTGACTACTCAAGGGAGTTCTCCAATCAACTCACAGTTTAGTTTTTACCCTTGTTTGGTGTGTATTCTGGTGCTGTTATCAATCTCTCCATATTCAATTTGATTATGAGAGATGTCATTAAGTGGCACATCATTTGAATTGGGATGATGAAATTGGTTCCTCTTTGAGATGGGGGAAATGGTGTAAAATTTTTCTCAGATGATGTTCAATTTTAGTAGTACTGTGATACAAGTTTTGTTTCTTAAGGAGGGATGTCTTCTATGCAAATGTTTTAATATTTCTTTTAAGTGGAGTGTAGCTAGTCTAGGCTTGAAACAATTGATGACTAAGGCCTTGTTCTCTTTGCTGTTTTCAACCCGTTTTGAGTTTTCAATTTTTCAAAACATTGAAGACATGTTTATTTTGCTATTTTCAAAAACTCAATTTCGATACAAAGAAAAATTTTGTAAATAAAACCTAAAACAACATTTTTTGTTTTGAATGTTTTCAGCCAAAACTAACTGAAAACACCAAAATGTGGAAAACGACCACCCCCCCCCCCCCAAAAAAAAAATAAAATAAAAAATAAAATAAAAATAAAAAAATAAAAAATATCGCAAAACCCATCATTTCTCTCTCTCTCCTCTCTTTTCTCTTCTCTTCCCTTCCTTCTCAAGCTGCTGTCGACCTCGCCCACCATCATCAACTCCTCTTTTCTCCTTCATCCTCCATTGCAGGCGGCCACATGAAGCTGGCGATGATGGCTTGATGATGCTGATGACCAAGTAACATCCAAATGACGACCATGGCAGAGCAATAAAGACCAATGGGTTCTGTGTGCTGGTCGGCCAAGCAACATCCAAACGACGACCATGAAATCATCGGCCATGGTGGCTAGTGGAGACTGACTGCGTTTTTTAGTTTTGGCTGAAAATTAAAAATCAGATCTATGAAAATCCAGTCGTTAAATTTGACCAATTTTTATGTATGTTAACCCCCTTAGTTTGGCCTTTCTAATGGCAAGCTTTGATCATGTGAATCTCCGGCCGGAGGTGGTTGCCGGCGACAGAGAAGATGTAGCCGTTAGAGAGAATAGAAAAAGAAAAAAAGAAAAGAAGGAAAAAAGAGGAAAATTTGTTCTCAAATTTAGAAAATAAAATTATATATGTCACAGTTGCGCTGTGACCGCTGTCAACTTTCTGTTTCAGTGAGTATTTGAATCCGCTAGAAAATCGTAAGAGAAGAGAAAGGTTTAGAGAAGAAGAAAGAGAGAAGGAATAGTTGAGAGGTAGAGAGAATTCAGAGAGTAGGAATCTGGAATTGGTTAATTGATACTCGATACCAACTTACAAGAGCTGTTTGGGCTTATATAGCTGTCCTAGGTGCTGTCACAGCAAATTGTAGCCCTCATAACCAACTATTTTGTCTTATCCCAAACACCTTTACAGATGGACATTCTCTTTAACTAACTAACAGCTGGAACAGAAGAGAATTACTATGGAATAATAAAGAAACATAGCAATAATAAAGAGACATAGCAGGTAAATAAATCCACAGCAAAATTTGGCCTTGGTTCCGTGACAATATATTTATTTAAAATTTTAAAAATGTAGTATATATATATTATAATTAAAAATATAGGATAACATATAGTATATTATTAAGTGTATTACACATATTATGTATAATAATATTTAATATAAAATGTTATATTAAAAGAATTAATTTTATTATTTAATAATCAAATTTATTAAATAAAATATCATAACATAATTTTTTTTTTCAAAAATTTAAAACAAACGCGTTTTCTAGTTGTTTTAAAAAACAGTTTTTCAGAATAACAAAAAGAATGCGTTTTTAAAAATTTCAAAATAGATACTCAAAACACAAAACTGAAAATGAATTCAAAACTAAAAACTGAAACACGAAGAGAACACCACCTAAGTTTTTAATTGTTTTGGATGTGGTTATAAATTTAATTTTATTTTTTTTATATATGTAATGAATTTAATGTGTTTTTATTTATATTTGCAAGGTAATGTTGAAGGCTCAAATGCTCAAGACACATCTGTTGTCAATGTTGGCCACAATGTTCTTATGGGAAATACTGTTAGTGCCATGGATGTTGATGTAAATGTCAGCATCCCATTTGCATTGGTTGATGAAATAAATGAGGCTTCTCCAGCAGCAGAGGATGGCTTACAACTTGGTGATCAGATTGTGAAATTTGGGAATGTGGAATATGGTGATGTTTCGTTGCCAAAGCTTGCTTCTGAAGCTCAAACAAATCAAGGCCAAGGAGTATCTGTTATAGTTTTGAGGCAAGGTGCACTTATCAACTTAACAGTCACACCTAGAGTATGGCAGGGGCGTGGCTTACTGGGGTATGTTTAATATTCTTCTTCTTGGTGCTTGCTTCTCTGTTTATAATAAATCTTTATACTGTCATTTGTGGCTGGATTGTTTCTTAATTATTGTGAAATACTATGCATGCTGGAAACAACCAGAGGAAATTGGACACAGAGCTATGGAATATTTTATTTTTGATGTATGTACCCTTTTTTCCCCTGCTGAATTGGCGCTGAGGCACCTTTCTTGGGGACATGTCCCCATATATTTGTCAATGTGCAATTCAAGTTGGTTGATTAGTGCTTGAGAATGTTGTTGCAAATTCATCATAGTTGGTATCTGCTTTTGAGGAGCAAATTCAGTGGGCTTGCTCAGACAATCTTACATCTGTGTTATACATTCTTAAATCCTTTAGTTTTGGTAAAATCCACATTATCATAACAGCTAACAGAGCCTCTACATGTTCAATCTGTTAACCTACTCTTTCGCCCTTTAAATTGGCTGTCCATTCAACTGATGTAGAAAATGCTGGATGCTCCTTCTTCTGTCTTTCTCTGTCTTCCCCTCGTTTGTTTATTATCTCAGAAGTGATCTGTAAGTGAATCAACAGCAAATGCTTTGGATGTTCGCCAAGGGAATGCAATATCCTAATGGCTACTGGAAGTGTTCATATTGTAATATTATTAACTACTATAATTTATGTGATTTCTTGCAGATGCCATTTCCGAATCCTATGAACATCCAAATATTCATGTCAATTAACGAAAGGCCACTCGATTTTGCTGAGCTGGAAGGCAGTGCTCCGTCATGTGTTCCCAAACCCTCCATAGGGAAGGAGTGTACACTTTTGCATTGGTAAAAAATTTAGATTTGTCTTAAAAAGTATGTGAACTTACCTCTTTACTTTCTTATCTCTTGTGGGTTGCCAACTCAAAAGTGCAATTGGACATAAGAAGGAAATATATGGATCTGTATGGTTTTTAATAAAGCATGTTTGTGATTTGACTTCAAGTCTAATGATCTGTGACGAAAGCAAGCAAAGGGGGGGAGTGTTCTAGAACTGGTAAGCATTCATCTGTCACGAAGAAGGAACATCCTATATATAATAGGCTACCCGCTAGACTTCAAACGTTGAAGTGACATATATATATATATCAAAAAAGAGACTTGTAGAGCCCACTTTGCTTTACCAGGTAAGTAAACCTAGTCATCTACTAAGAAATTAAGCAAGGCAGAAAAGCAAGAAATGGGATTTTGCCAAATAAGCATAAAGATTGATGCTTTATTTCTTGTCAAGTTTAATTAGCTGCAATTTGGGTGAAGGTAAGCCATGTTTACCTTTCATTATTTGTTGCAAATTTAGCTCTACATGGTCCTAGGAAATAGGAAGGGGAATGGAATAATGGGAGGATTAGGCCCAAATTTAGTATGTATTGTTTGATTTATGGCTTTTGATAGAATAAAAATAAATATGAACAAATAAACACTGATAACAAAAACATAAAAAAATTAAAATTAGAAATCAAACCCACCTAATGAGTCATCATAAACTAATTCATCAAAGCAAACACTTTTAATTAGTGACATCTATTAACTTTTCTTCACCTTAGGATTCTTTTTTTAGGTTAGGTTAATGAGATGGACAAGCATGATTCTTCAACCATTGTATTCAACAATTTAAGTAATGAAATGCAATAATGCATCCTTGTTGAGTAGGTAATCCCCACGTGCACTTAGATGTGGTTAAAATTCATTAAAATTGTTGAAATTTATAATTTGGGATATTTGACTCTTTTATAGTTATTAGTTTTATTTTTACTAATCTCTTTTGACATTATTTTTGGGCAGTTAGATGTATATATTAGAAAAAGAAAATAATCACAATATCCTAATTAATTTTAAACAATTATGCACAATTCTATTATTATAAATTCATTAAGATAGTATTTGTTAATTAAGATATAAACTGAAAAATGTAAGATATAGAAAACATTCTATATTTTTGTCATTTTTAATATATTTGTTAAATTTATTTGACGACATTTGAAAAAGAAATCATGTGATTTTTTATTTAATATTTTACAGATATACTTATCTCTCTCCCTTTTAAGATAAGTATATCTTAAACTTTACAGATAAAAAAAATAACATACGTGTTTTCTAATGTATTTTAAAAAAATAATAAATAATTTAATAAAAATTTTGAAATATTTTTTAGTTTTATTTTGATCATTTCATATTTTAGTATGAAAAATATTTAAATATTATTTTAATACAATTTTATCTTATTCATTTTAACAAACACTACTTAAAAAGTAAAAATACTAAACTTATCTTTAAGTAGAGGAAAATAGATGATTTGAGAATTAAAAATAGAGAAAAAATAAAAAAAGTAACCACTAACTCTACCTAAATCTTAATTTATCTTTTAAAAAGTATAAAAATCAATTAGTCTATAATTTCACTTGAATCCAATTCATTTTTGAAAAATGAAAGTAAATAATATCTGAATAATTGAATTTTCTTATTTTCATTAATAAATAAACATTTTAATTAAATTTTTAAACATATTAAGTTGTGTTTTTTTTGCTGTTTTCAAATTATTTTTAGAGTTTTTTTTTGCTGTTTTCAAATTATTTTTAGTTTTCGATTTTCTAAAGTAATGAAAACGCGTTCTCTTTACTATTTTTAAAAATATATTTTTGAAAACAAAAAATAAATTGTAAAAAAAACTCGAAACAACAAAAAGTTGTTTTGAATATTTTCATCCAAAATAAACTCTAAACTTAAAATATATTTATTTATTTATATTTTATTATTGTAATGGGAAAAAATATTACAAAATTTATTAACTTTAAAAAAAATATATATTAATAATATATTAATATTAAATATTTATAATTTAGTGAATAATCAAATTTATTGAATAAACTATCATTAAAAATTTATTTTTAAAATTTCAAAAAGAACGCGTTTTTTAATTTTCTGTTTTGAGAAATAATTTTTCAAAATGATAAAGAGAACGCGTTTTTAATTTTCTAAAAATAAACTACCAAAACAGAAAATTGAAAATGAATTCAAAATTCAAAATAAAAAATTAAAAAATAAAGAGAACGCAATCTAATGATTTGTATTTTTTTGTTTTTTCTCAATAAATTAAATCTTTATTGAATTTTCAAACATTGTATTTGTAATTTTAATTTTATACCTATTTTGGACATTTTCTCACTTTTTTTTATACCTATTTTTCCCTCTTAAATAATCATTGACAGCATTGTCCTCAGCATAATGGTAAGTTTAGTAATTTTATTTTTAATTAATTTATAATAATAAAATTATATATAATTATATAATTGATATTTTTATTTTTCTCTCAAATTCTCGCTGTCGAAATTTCTTATTCTATAAAATAACTTCTTGAATGCTTTTGTAATTATATTCGTATTTCATGTCTTAAAATGGAAAGACCAAAAAGGAGGGGTCCATGATGATAGTAAGAAGAGGGTCGGTCAATGAGAGCTACAAAAAGAAAAATAACGAGAGTGACGGGTCGAAGAAGATAGAACAAAAAGATTGAACAATAAAAATTAATTTGATCTTTAGTCATTATGTGATTCTAATTATTATTTTTTTTATAGTACACTCAAAACGATATTATTTTGTAATTTTGATTAGTTTAATTTATTTAATTAAATCATTAACAATAATCAAATCGATAAAATTAACTAAAATATTTATAAAAAATAACTTAATCGCTAATAAATTATAAGAAAATTAAAGTGAATCGACGAGTTAAATCAATGTAACGGAAATTATGCCCCAGCCCTAATTGATGGACGTCAGATGTTCGTCTCTCTGCCGATCGATCAATTCCATCTTTCACAGCGTAGGACAGACCACTTTCCTCCACTCTAAAAAAAAAAAAATCATGAGAATTGTCATTATTGTCCCCATGGTGTCAGCCTTTTTTCTCTGTAAACCAAACCACTGAAAAGACAAAAGTCCCTCTCACTCACTTGGGTGGTTCACGCACAGAAAGCCCCATTTTTCTTAAACAATGCACGATGGAATCTCTATGTTCCGAGGCTCCCCTCGGAGCCCCTCTTACAGCTGTCCGTATGTAGATGTACATTTGTGTGATACTGTATATGACGTTATATAAGCCCTAGATTTGGTCAAAAGGTGGTTTGCCATGTTTCGCGGATTCTGGTGTGTGTAGTGTATGTTTATATTTTCTAGGGTTTTGGGTGGGATTGGAGCTTGAGTTCCCTGGAAATGGCGCTTTCCGTGGTATGTCGGTGGTGGATTGAGGTTATTTCTAGGGTTTTATTTGGGGATTTCGGGAGTCAGAGTATGAAATCTGCGTTGGAGAGGTTTGAGATTGGGGTGGATGAATAGGGGTAAATTTGGGCGGTTTCAAGGGCTTAAGCATTTGACCTTTGAGATGGGGGTGTTTTCGAGATTCAAACAAAATAAGCCTGTGAATTAGTGGAAGTGGAAGATTTGGGGAATTTTTTGACTATCAAAGTCGAGATTTGTGGAGAATTTAAGGGGTTTCTTTAGATATCAGGTGCTCCAAGAGTGAGATCAATGAATGTGGCTGATTCAGAGTCCAGGCCTGTCCTTGGACCTGCCGGAAACAAGTCACAGAAGTCGGTGGGTGGCCGGAAACCGTTGACAAAGCCACTGAGAAATGTCGAGAAATCGCGGAATGAGGTTGAGGCATTGGCAGACAGGAAGAGTAGGCTTCCACCTTCCACTGATATTGTGCCATTGACAAATTCTTTACATTCAGTTAGCATTCCATCTATACTTCGTAAGCAAGAGCACTTGCTGCATATGAATTTATCGCTTGATGTCTCATGTTCATCTGATGCATCCTCGGAGTCTTTTCGTAGTCGTGCATCAACTGGTAGGATATATAGAACAAATAGGACGACAATCCGCAGGAGGCAGTTGGCTTTGAAGTCAAAAATTAGTGCACCGGATGGCCTTTCAGAGCCTCTACCAGATAGCTTACAGTCCAAGAAAAGGTGTGCCTGGGTGACACCGAATGCCGGTGGGTGTTTGGGTTTGATTCCCTTAATACATGCATTATGTATTACATGTTTTCTCTTGAGAAAATCATCAATGGTAATAATGACTGGTTAAGCATGGGCTTCTCTCAGTAACCAAGCAACATGATTTTGGTTTTTCTGTTTGATATATCAAATTGAAAGTACTATTTGAAATCTGTTGAATTATGCATGGGAACTTAATTGATCTGTTTTCAGAATTAAGCTATGTGTAGCTACACTTTGCATGGAATTTAGTTGTTTCTGCATTCACCTTAGAGAATCTAGGAAGTAATGCTTGTTAGTGATTAATTTAGACTTGGTTTAATTAGTCTTGAGCCAATATGAGTCCATAACCGAGAGATGGATATTATTTTATGCAACGGTGGGATGGGTATGTCAACACGAACCCATAACCAAAAGATGAATAGAATCTTATGTGACGGTGTGATGAATATGTTAATAATGGTCTATGTTATTACTTTTGTTTGACTAAATTATATTTCCAATTTTTTCTCAGTGCTAAATTAGATTTCATTTGTTCTAATATTTTGTAATATGATTTTCATGTTAGAATCTCTAAGAAAAAGCTTTCTCCTTCATTTTAAATCTACTTAGGTAGGTAGCTACTAAGTGCATGGAGATATCTTGGCCTATTGTTCTGTGGTCAATGTGTATGTTGACTTCTCTGAACCTATCATCTCCTATGACATATGGTATATTTGCAAGCAGACTTGTGGTTAAATTTCCTTGTTTCTCTCTCTCATGCATAAAGTTCTAATTTTTACTTGTCAAAGAAAGAAAAAGGAAAATATCTGATTAAGGAGTCTGAATTTATTTTGACCGATACATCTTTTACTACCCATGTCATGAAAGAACTTAATCTTTTACGGCCCTTGGTTTTAAAGGGCCGTGGCTTGTACTGCATTCCATGGAAATTTCAATTTTGTGGCAACAGAAATTGCTGCAAAATTTTGAAGAATTATGTAATATATTTAGTCATGACAAAAAGATTCTTTGTACTATTTGGTAAAGCTAAAGGGTTAGTGAGGCAGTGTCCCTAGTCTTATTCACATTATCCTGGGTTTTGCTTGTAGGCTGTGTTAATAGGTAGATAGTTTGAACTTCAACAAGTTGTATCCTAGCACATATATTTCTTGATACTTCTTAAAAGGTTTTGCTAATTAACTACAATAGTGATCAAATAAGCCAAAATGATATATTCATTCTCAACCATTTTACTGTTTTTGTTTTTCCTGCCTTTTTTCCAATTCGGATTTTCTTTCTTCCGTACTTTCACGTTAATTATCTTCTTACCCATCTACATTTTTGTTATTTTAGATTTTGAGTTTTGGATTATCAAACCCTGTTTGTTGATTGTATGGGTATAAATAATCAATATCTTTTAATGATTATCAAGATATTATTGATTTGGGTTCACCATAAGTTGCATTAAACTTGCATCTAATGACTTGTGAATTGTAGTTCTAGGATTTGTTGCCTTTTTAGGATTTGAGTCTTTATATCCTTCACATGCACAAGCACCTGATGTGTAAAAATATAGATTTACTGTCTATTTGCTTAGTATTCTTTTAAATTTTTTGATCATTTTTCTTGGATTGGCGTATTTTCATTGTGGTAAACAAGTATAGCCATGCATTGTTGTCACTTACCATGTTTTAGGCTCACTTTGAATTATACCCAAGCATTATGCTAACCTATTTTGTCATTGATTTTCACTTTTTCAAATCAGATGCAAATTACGCTGCTTTCCATGATGAAGAATGGGGACTTCCTGTGCATGATGACAAGTAAGCAAAGTTTTCTGCAATTACCAGGAGTATAGCTCCTTCAATGATATTTGTTTTGACAGTTTTCCTGGTTTGCTTCATATTTGTTGCTGAATAGGAAATTGTTTGAGCTTCTTGTCTTTTCCGGGGCTTTGGCTGAACTTACATGGCCGGCCATTCTCTGTAAAAGACACACCTTCAGGTATTGTTCCCGTAAAGTTGCAATCTTGCTTAATTGACAGAATCAAATTTCATATCTTAATACTTCCAACTCCCAACACTTAAGCTGGCAGGCCCTGCTCTGCATTTTCTTATGACAAGTTCCTTTATGCAGAGAAGTCTTTGCAGATTTTGATCCTGTTGCTGTGGCAAAATTTAATGAGAAGAAGATAACAGCATCTGGAAGTACTGCAAGCTCACTGTTGTCGGAGCTGAAACTGCGTGCCGTTATTGAGAATGCACGCCAAATATCCAAGGTAAATTTCTTAATTCTTCCCTGTCCCCTGCAAACTTATATGGCAAGGTGTATATAAATGGCTTCAAAATATATCATTTATATATCTTTGTGAAATTGTGGGAAGATCCTATGGGCAGGTCTGAGTGGTTGGATTAAGCCTCCACAAGTTTTCTTGGAAAATAATTGCAAGACTGTTTCCATATTTAAACCACATGTTCCACTATTCTCAAATCACCTAAGTTCAACTCGGATTGAAGTTTAGAAAGGAAATTTCCAAGAATAGCATAATTAGGCAAGATGCCTCCTCCGTAATGGACCACTTCCTTTATTTCTATTGTTGAATGGTGGATTGTTTTAGGTGGAAAGTAGTTGGATCTTGGTAATAATCATTCAAGGATGGATATGCTTTATATCAGAGAAATAGTGGGTTTATTTTCGAAATGAATCTACTTTATTGGTCTATGATTTCATAAATCATTCTTTTAAACTAATTATTCCTCTTATTGAATATGCTAAGTTGGAAGTTAATTTACCCACTCATAAGTGCTAAATTCTGCTTGGGAAAGAAGCTGAATAGATAACATAATATCATTATTCACATTTATGCTATGATTATGCTGAACTAACCTTTTGTAGGTTTTACTGATGTTAGGTCATAGATGAATTTGGGTCATTTGACAAATATATCTGGAGCTTTGTGAACTACAAGCCTATAGTTAGCAGGTTCCGCTATCCTCGTCAGATCCCAGTGAAGACCCCAAAGGCAGATGTGATAAGCAAAGACCTAGTACGTAGGGGTTTCCGGAGTGTGGGTCCCACAGTCGTCTACTCATTTATGCAAGCGGCGGGCATAACAAATGACCACCTAATTAGCTGCTTCAGATTCGAGGAGTGCGTAGCTGCAGCAGAGCCAAAGGAAGTTGGTGTCATCTTGGCAGGGTTGGAAGAGAAGACCACCACAAAAGCGATGGAATCAGAAGTATGCAAGGGTATGGATGATTTGAGTTTTGCTTCAGAATGATAGATCAGTTGGCTTGAGCTGATGTCAGTTAGGTGTCCGACATCTGACAATCAGTTTACTTCAGTTCCTCCTGCTGGCCCTGGTGGTAGTTGTGTATAAATACTTAATGAAGTTCAATGCATTATAGATTCCTAGATTGTAGATTTGTAATAGTGAACTTTAACTCGGGCTGAGCCCTGGCGAAGGGGATCAATGAAAGGGCCTTCAATGTCGGTGTACAACTTTTTGTACAGTAGAATAGGTGTTAGTAGCTGGAGCTTTCTTTCTAAAATCAGTTGTTTGAAACCAGGGAACAGAAAAACCATATTTTAATGCTGTATCTGTATTATAGCTGCAAGTGGGGATTGGAAGGAATCCGTCTCTGCATTTCAACTGTGTTAGGCAGCTAGAACTTGAATTGACTGGTCAGGTGTAGCTTTTGATTATTAACTGTGCATCAGAGAGTTTTAAGTTTCTGTCCCCTTGTCTGGGACAATGATATATAGATCTGCCAGTTGGCCGATTAGGTCAGTTGAGTTAGTAAAATTCTTAAATCACTCTCTCTGAGTTCAATTCTATCCAAATCTTTTCAATTATTCAAAAGTTAGTTTGATGATGAGAGATTACACTAGTTTCTTGCGCTCATGATTTAAAATTTCTTGAGAACTAACTCGCATATAAATCTTTTTACCTACAAAACATAATTTGTATGCTATTGTGAGAGTTTGGTGAATTTATTTAATATACACTTTAAAAGGTTACATGATTATTTTAAAATTATGAATCACTAATAATCATTAACGATTCACGCAATCTTACATAACTTTTTTAGGGGTACTGTTTGTCTATCATAGTGGGTTAGGTCATGGTTGAAGGTTGCTTATACTTGGAATAGGTCGAGTCATTGAGTAGAGTATCCTAAACGAGTGCTTTCTGGTGGCTCTCACATTAATCTGATGGCTCCTGTGGTGTCTCCTCCTGTGGTCTCTTGCCTTTAAAAAATTGGATTGGAGCCCAGCTACCTATCTACCTGTCATTTTAAGCATTCAATCAATGTTTCTTTGATGTGGCCCTTCGGGGTTTCTGGTAAGAGTTAGGTATTTTTGCTTGATATATTAGTATTAGAGAGTGGTACTTGTAGTTGTAGATGCAGTTTCTTTGTAACATTTCAGAAGAGAACTGCATGGGTTTGATCGTTGGCAGTCTGCAGGACCATGAATTTGCTTTTAACGTGGTGGGGAACTTCGTATATCTATCACATGAATTTATACAGTGTGTAAATAAATTTCATTTTCCTCTCGTCAAAAAATCCTAATTGCAAACATAGCATTGTAAAATTCTTATTTATTTTTTAAATAAGTTGTCATTTGAAATCATTTCAAATTACAATATTTTAAAATAGCATTGTCGGACAAATTTTCTAGCCAAATGCAACCTAAGATTAAGATTATTTTTGTTGTATAGATTAGAATGTTGAGTAGTCACAATTAAAATAGAGTAAACAATGGAAAGAAAATAAATCCATATTCTCTCGATACAAGTGAATAAAATAGAAAACTAATGACAAATGAGAATTAGATAGACCAAACTGCATAAAATAGAAAAACTAGTGACAAATGAGAATTAGATAGACCAAACCGAACTTTGTGAAGGAACCTTACAAAGATATGATTATAGATAAAAGAACACTAGAAGTATAAAATTTATACAGCCCATGAACACAGCTCAAGCATTTCAAACTTGTTCATGAGAATCAGATATCTTTTTTTAGTTTTATTTTTTTTCCCCCAGGTGGGTGGTTTAGTCGCACTCAAACTTGAGTCTCTGCGAACTGCAAATCGCATTTGCAGAATTCTAAAATGAGTGGGAACAGAATGGAAGAAATTGGTGTCTGCCTTTAACAAGAAGATACTGAAGGCCCACATCCAATTCTCAACCCACCCAGTGAGAATACCTACGCCTATGGCATTTCCCACAAGATTTCTACAGGCAAATCCAAGACCAATTTTAACAAACACAGCTACTAATTACATCAGCAGTTCATCTTTTTGGGTGTCCCCTAAACTCTTCTAGCAGCAGCCCTGCATGTACTTATCTTGTGTCTATTTCAACCAATAAAACAGAAAAAAGCTTTACCAACCAATACTAGAAACCTGTTTCATCCGCGCCAGTCGAATTTACTTAACAAATATACACTGCTGTTTCTTAAAAACTACAACATGGCTAAGAAACATACAGGGAGAAGAAAACCACCAAACTCACAAATTTAATAATTTATATGGCGATAGGCAATGAACACTGCTGTTTCTGGGTTCCCTCTCTTGCCTCCTCCAATGAACTTGTGCATTCCCTCTGTTGGGTATTCGATCAGACTTTCAGCATTGCTTGATTTCAAAACCAATACTCAAAAGAGTTCGAGCAGATTCCATTGCCTTCTCCTCTCCAGCATCCATCGTCTCACCTGTTAGCTCACCTTCCCTGTCCACTGACCACTGGGTCGTGGATTCTGTTTTCTTGAATTGCGAGCTGTTCATGGAAGCAGGAGCAGCCGCAGCAACAAGGGGAGCACTTGGTAGGCCATGCCGCTTCTTAGGTACGGGCATATCATGATCATGTATTCCCTTGTATGTAATTATCACTACACTAGTGTTATCAACTGCCCTCTCAATGTGCTTCCGGACAGGACATCCAGCTGAGGTGCATCTGTAGTAGTTCCTGAAATAAAAAATTACAGAAAGATGTCAGAAATAAGAGAGAAACCACAGATGGTTGCTGAAAATATATTTAGGTAGCATGTATCTGGTCAAAGAATGCACTAACTAGTAACTTCAAATACTTGTCCTTGAAACAAGAAAAGATAAAAAGAAAAATTTAAAGGAAGGAAGAAGAGTTCATTGACATCTGCAGAACACATTCCTATACACACCATACTTACTTTACTCTCACACAGGCATAGTAACTCGCCTATGGTTGCTTTGGAGAAATGGCCAAAGCACCATTTAGAAAGTTCCCAAGTCAAGGCATCCAAGCTAGCTTGCCAAGATGGTTGCATCTAAATCTTAGAGTTTGCTACACTAGGCCCCATCTAACACTAGAGAATTAGCTCAGAATTGTGAAGTAGCTAAATAACCTCTTGTCAAGGAAATCAAGATGATGCCTCTATCTGGCTAAAGAAAGTCCAAATCTACCATTAAAGGTGGAGGGAGAAGAGTCACATTTTTCCTAAATAGATATGAATTAATGGAATCTATGGGTCTTAAATACTTTAGAGAAGATGTTGGCTTTAAAATAATATTTAAACAATTGGAATTAGAAAGAATAAAGTGGCAACATACGGCATGCCCCCACAAGAATGGCTTTGAATGTTTGGGCTTTAAGCAACTGTCTCCACATTCTGTGTGATAATTGTTGTGGCAGGTCTGACCTGAATAATGATATGTACAGCTAAGACCTAAGGGTGGTTAAACTATTATTATATTATGGAGCACAATCATGCTCTTTGGGGTCACTAATCATTACATGGATGTTAGAAGGGCTACTAACTTCATGCACATACACAGTGGGGAAGCTTGTAGGTGGAGCAATGAAAAAAGAAATTGGCCACAACAACCAACTAGGAAAAATTACTTCATGCACATACACAGTGGGGAAGCTTGTAGGTGGAGTAATGAAAAAAGAAATTGGCCACAGCAACAACAAACTAGGAAAAATTACCTAGTGGAATTTGTAAAAATTTCAAACTTGAAAACAGAAGATAAGACATGAACAAGAGGGAGTGAGGGGATAATCCTTACCCTACCATAATGTTTTATTCCTTTCTGAGATGGGCAATAAACAGCCCTCACTAATCATTATATGGATGTTAGAAGGGTTACTAATTATGCACATCTGTATAATGGGGAAGCTTGCAGGTGGGGTGATGATAAAAGAAAATGAATGCAATAACAACAATCACAAGTCTTAATCCTACTAAGTGGGGTTGACTATATGAATTTATAGACCTCCAAATCTCTATTCATGGCCATATTCTCTGTAAATCTAGGAAAAAAACATGCGCACACGCACAAGAACAATGACAACAAGCTTTAATCCCACTCGATGAGGTCAACTACATGAATTCTAGACCTCTAGCTATCTCCGTCCATGACCATATCCCCATCCAAAAACACCCCCTAGAACTTGCTTTTCTTCCCCTAAAGTTCCAAAGAATGAGGGAAGTATAACCTTTTTTGTCCTTTAGCACTTCTAGAACACGTAGCATGGACAAACCCACCAAGACACAAGTATAACAATCTCTAATGTGACCAGTTGAATGAGGTTTTCATAATTTCAAAATACTAACTCACAATTTATCAATGTACCTCACTTCAAGGGGAATTTATTTTGATCATATTAGACGATTGGGCACACAGGAAACCAAATTTTTTTATACGAAACAAAGTTTATTATCAAACTCAAAGGGTAAGAGAAAAAAGTGGAAGGAGTCATATCAGATGTGTACGTGTAATCATTCATTTATGAAGCCCATACTTGGAATCACCATAAACATAGTAACTTAACATGTACACTTCACTAAGTGTTAGTGCAGTAGTAAGTGGCAGCCCCATCAATGCACTAGGTGATTGGTTCAACTCAACTTCCTCCTAGGATTTGGCCCTCCAAAGTATGAAAACTAAACGAACTTTTTATTTTGTCACGTGGCCATTATGTATAACATAATGTCTTCAGTGATTCAAACTTAGCATTTGCTCAA
The DNA here is from genome assembly GCF_014633365.1 of Diospyros lotus. Lineage (NCBI taxonomy): Eukaryota > Viridiplantae > Streptophyta > Magnoliopsida > Ericales > Ebenaceae > Diospyros > Diospyros lotus. The sequence goes on from NC_068344.1 coordinate 30,807,438, forward strand.
TGTTATATAACTTTAACATATACACTTCCTTAAGGGTTAGTGCAGTAGTGAGTGTTAGCCCCATTCATGCACAGGTAATTGGTTCAACTCAACTTCCTCCGAGGAATTGGCCCTCCAAGGTACCAAAAATAAATGAACTTTTTTATTTTGTCACATTACCACTATGTATGTGAAGAAGTTTGGACTGTAAAACTCCTTGATTTATTACTCAGATTGGACACATATATATATTATAAATGGTAACTGCCCTTATAGAGACATTTAAACACAGAAAAAACTGCCTAACTTAGGGAAACAAATAACTGTATAATGAATCAATTAAACTATCCCTATTATTTTTCTTAACTGCCTAATTGTTCCTATATTTTTGCACATGATTTTCTACACGCCCCCTCAAGCTGGGTTATAAATATAAAGTAAGCCCAACTTAGATCTTCACATCTTCAAACTAAGTCTTTGGTAGGTAGTCTCCAGTAGATCCTTATTATGTAGGAAATCCACCTTTAATTTTTCTTTTTATAAAGTGTATGTCTGTTTAGGTCACTTTGAACATGTTGAGTTGTTAACAATGTCTAGTTAAACACTGAGAGGTCTACTTGACAACGCATCTGCTATATCTTTAGTGTCGGAATACGTCTCATTTGCGACATCCCAAATTTCTTGTGCCATTTCGTGGAGGATGAGATTTTCTCCGACTTCGTTAGTCGTGGAATTGACAAGCCATGACATTACCATATTGTTTTTTGCCTTCTATGCCTTGTACTTCGAATTTGTTGAATTTGGTTTAGGGGCTCCACCAGTAAGATAGTCATCTTTTCCTTCACCGCACATGAACATCATAACTGAATAGGACCATTGAAGATAGTTGTGCCCATTCAATTAGTGTCCTGTAATGAGAAGAGCAGAGGAATCTGATCCTCCATTAGAACTAGGAACAATAGGAACTTGAGAGGAAGAAGAAGAGACTGTTGTGGTGAAGGATGCCATTGGGACAATGGAGGAATTTTCTAATCAGATATGCTTTGATACCATGAAGAAGTTTGGACTATAAAACTCCTCGATCTATTATTCGAATTGGACACACACATATATATATTACAAATGGCAATTGTCCCTATGAAGACAGATAAACACAAAAAAAATTACCCAACTTAAGAAAACAAATAACTGTATAATAAATCAATTAAACTATCCTTATTATTTTACCTAACTGCCTAATTGTTCCTATATTTTTGCACATAAGTTTCTACAGTATGTTTTTGCGTTTGTTGCCAAGTTGACATGCCTATGTGATCATAATAAACATGCATCACATGATAAAGATAAATGAACAAATATCTCTTTTTTTGAAAAAAAAAAAGAAAAGAAAAGAGAAGACATGTACAAAGCATGTGAAGATATATATATTTAACAGAAGGAGTAGATGGTATAGATTCACAATGTTTGTATTCTATCATTGGATCTCAAGTTATTTCTTCAACATAATATAGGATTAGAGGTATAGATTCACAATGTTATACAAGATATTAGAGGTTCTACGGGAATGCTAATCAGACATGCTGAAGCCTCATCTCAACAGCTTATAGCATAAACTCTCGGTCCCTTAGAACCAATTAAATCAGTAACCTGCAAATAGAGACGTTAAAAAGTGGATGTTGCATTTATTATCCCCCGCCTAAAAGTAGCCAGCATAACTCTTTTAATTAATTTCAGTTGATAATGCTTTTATTTTGGAAACTGTAACCCATGAACAAAACCTAACAATAAACTTCAGCTTCGGACATATATTTCACTTCTGCAATTTGTGCAAAAATGTGGCTCAAGAAAGTCATTCAATTTCCTCTTGGTAGGGACCAAAGAAACTAAGAGTAAGAACCAATATTAACAATTCCATTAATATTTCTTGGACAATTTATTTCTCTTAGTGATGTTTTCATTTATGCTAAAATCAAGTCAATCAATGACTAAGCTTTCTCATTCACACAACATTCTAGTTTGGAGTTAGATGCTTATGTTTTTTTAAAGAGAAACATGTGTTAATAATTAAACACTGACTCAAGAACAATCAAGTGCACTAGGAGCATGAAAAAAGCATCTACTTCAAGTGCAAGCTTGATGGTATGAGAAGTTGTTCATTGTCATCTTCATTGTCATAGTCACAAGAGTTAATCCCTCTAGGTCAAGTCAGCTTCATAAATTCTAGCTCGCCAATCATCCCGATCCACAGCCATTCCTTCTATAAGGCCATCCCATTCCATGAAAAGTTGTTAAAAGGGTAAAAAAAAAAAAAAAAAGTGTTTCATGCATGCAATTGCTTATTTTGTTTTAACCAAAAATGATTAATACATGTGACCTACAAATAGTTACTTTTGAGTAAAGGGATGGCATAATCAGAGAAATCACAGGTATAGCAATCAGCATTGTTAAGATAATCATCATATCAGAATCAAATCAGATCATATCAAATTGTATCAGTTTTACGTCTAATTTTAGATTAGATTTATCTTCATTCCAGTTAGGTCTTATCTTGTTAATTGTCTATAAATACTCTCACTGCCAACAATATTATCATCAAATTCAACACAGTATATTTTCCATATTTTCTTTTAACATGGTATCAAAGCCCCGCTGATTTGTGTGTTGAGTCTCATGTTAACATGAGACTGACTGTGTTTAAGCAAATCTCCAATTATTCAGTTTAAGTCTTCATTTACTTTTGATTTTTCCAGATACCCTAGATAGTTTAGAAGCAGAAGCAGAAGCAGAAACCACTGCTGTCATCCATCACAGCCGTTGTCACTGGCCTTGTCTCAGCCATTGGCCATCGCAGCTGCCGCCATCGCTGTCAGTCAATGGCCCTGTCTCTGTTGCTGGCTGTCCTTGTGCAACTCCAGATCATGCATCCTTGCACGACTTGTCAGATCACCCTGTTAGTCTTGTTGGCTGTCTGGCGTGACTCCAGATGGTGTGTCTCCTTTGCATGACTGCATCAGGTTCTCCCCCTTATCACCATCATTGTTGGGCCATGCCAACTGTGCTTCTCTCTGCCTCTGCCATGTCTAAACATTGAAGCAGGAGGCACAAGCAGTCTCGCTGGAGCCCAGTTCTCATCGTTGATTTCAGTCTCGAAGCCTTTGCCCAGATTCCGGCTATTTCGCAGAGATTAGTCCAGATCTGCTCTCATCTAACCATTCATTCCAGTCCTGGATGGTTCTCCACCATCAGCTCCCTCTTGTCGCTGCCAATCATCTCTTCTTTGTTGCTCAGATTGAGATGCCCGCCTCACCACCAACCGGTCATCGCCATAAGCCAGATCTGAGGAAGAAGGATGGTTGCAGCCACCCACCGCTGCTGCTATAAGAATTGCTGCCACTGCAGCACGGATCACTGAAGAAGAAGACTCTTGCCACCACCAACAGCAGCTCTCTGCTCAATGCTTTACGGCAGTGTGTCTTTCCAGCAGTGCCTCCATTCAATCATGGGTCTTTCTGGTCGTGCCTTTTATCAGCCACATTGTTTCTGCTTTCTCCAGCCAGAGCCACCATCCGTCAGGATGTCTAAATCAGTGTGTAGCTATTACTTCATCAACCCAGGTGCTTTATTGAATTGAATTCAAACTCAATTTAGCTAATTTCTTAGCTTCTTGAGTTTGAGGGGGGGTGTTAAGATAATCATCATATCAGAATCAAATCAGATCATATCAGTTTAAGTTTATTTTAGATTACATTTGTCTTTATTCTGGTTAGGTCATATCTTGTTAATTGTCTATAAATACTACACTGTCAACAATATTATCATCAAATTCAATACAGTATGCTTCCCATATTTTCTTTTAACAAGCATCAATAGGACAATTTGGATGATCATATAACAATATAGAAATTACAACTAAAAGTAAGGAGGAGGTTTGCGGTAATTTTTAAATCTTTTCTGAAAGCCTGAGCAACACAAATCAAGTAAAAAATTGAAAGGCTAAACTGAAAGATAGGCATGCACCTGGGGTGAGGATTTCCTTTTACCATTTTTTGTCCGTACTTACGCCACCTGTAGCCATCTCCTGAAATTCCCACATCACCAGCCGCACGCACAACAAATTTAGGTTTCTTTCCCGGCTTCAATACAGAGCCTGAAAATGCCGTGTCGTTTTTCTTCAATCTGGTTGCTCACGGCAAATGAGGTTTGATTTTTATTAGGTTCAAAATTATATTCCAATCACTACTGCCAATGCAAACAAGAAGAATATCAAATAAGAACCAAAAACAGAACCAAAAAAGCAACTTGCCTTCGTTTTGGTTCTGGTTCATCAACATGTTCTTCCTTAATATCAACTTCAGCAGCCTGTTTGGACACTTTTGGGCTTTCTTGTTTTGTTTCATGCAGTGAAGGTGTTTCTTGTATCGGTTCTCTTGAAGAAGTAGATGGATCTGAATCATTAAGCAATGACAATGGAGGCACTCTACTACCAGGTGCAGCAGAAACTGCAAACCTACTTTCCCTTGTGCAATTTATTCTCTGAGGTGGATCGTGAGTGTGCTGACCTCTGGAAATGACCTCAATGACACGGTTCAAGTGATCGCAGCACTCAATCTTTTTAGCTTGACAGTCAGAATATGTACATTTGTAGTAACTTCGGGAACCCTGAGGACTTTTCACCTGCTTCTGACCATATTTCCGCCAACTGTAGACACTGGTTAGTGGTGTTTTTAGAACAAGTGCAGCAGATGTAGTTTTAGCATCACCAGAATTCTGCTGTTCTACTTGTGGTCTACATCCACCATTGGCATTCGCTACAGGTGAAATTTTCTGGTCTAGAAGAGTGGGGCTTGGAGTGGATGAAATGGACTGTGTAACAGAAGTTGGAGATAATTCTGATGAAGAAGTTGGACAACCAGCTGACTGAAATTGATTCCTTGACTGCACCTGAGTGGACTCTGTTGTTACACTTACCAGAGCTTGTTGATGGGACAACCCAACTGTATTCTGCAGCAAAGAAAACAATCCAAGCAGAACAGATGTTACTTTCTTAAAATAGTGGATGTGTGTGTGGGGAAAACATGGACTTAGCAATCCTCATTTTAAAATAGAAAAGGCCTCAGTAGGATAAAACTGAGAAAAAGAGAAACAAATAAATGACTAAAACATGTAATATACTAGATTTAGCAGAACAAGAAAAAAAATTGTGAAAACAGTCCACCAAGCTATAATTTGGTCATGTATTATTCTTTGATCTTTCTTTAGGGAACTGTGAGGCATAGTCTATGGGATAAACGGACGGGCAATTGTATCTACCTGAGTAAATTTTAACTATAAATCAATCCTTTTTAGATAATTAAGATGCATAATAAGAAACTTGGGAGAATTAAGATGCATAATAAGAAACTTGGGAGACTCCAAATAAATTTATACATTTTCAATTTGCTCCATGTTTTTTGAATATAGATGTTGTGTAGTACTTTGTGAAAAGTGTAAACAAGAAAATTTAACTCTGGGGGACCAAATTCCTTGGTTGCCTCTGGCTGCAAGCCTGCAACAAAGAGAAAATTTAACAAATAGGAACTTCCACCCCACACCCACATGAACAAAGGATTAGGTAATAGAATAAGTCAAACAGAAATTTAACCTCTGAAAGTTTGTCATTGAATATTCAAGCATATTGCAAATTTCAGCAAAATAGTTTTAACCTCAAATGACCAAAAGTGAACTGTTCAAAACATGGCATACTTGAATCAAAGAGGTCATCCTCCATGCATGACTATCTTTTACAATTAGTCAATTAGAACCAACAATGATGGAACATCAAAGATTTTGAAAAGGAAACTATCACCCGAAAGGTTATTATTAAATACTACAGCACATTGTAAATCTGTTAAAAAGTAGTTCCAACTTCAAATAACCAATTACCAGAAAAGCACTCAAACAACCAAAATGAAATTGAAAGCAAGATTCAAAGCATGGCTTACACATATATTTCTAATATTAATGTTCCGTACAGGAATGCCTAACAATACAGGTATCTACTTAGATGAGACTGGACCAATATGCAATTGGACAAGATTTGCCCTTTTAAATGACCACATTTTATCTGCAAAAGCACTTCAAATTACTAAAAAATCAAATAGAGAGCAATGTTCAAATCATAGAATACTCGTTTCCCTCTTAGATTAATCTTTTAGATAATAACGCCTCAATGTAAAACACCAATACGAAGTTTATAATGATCGCTGACGTTAGTACATCTAGCCTGATAACTCCAGCAATGTTATGTATTATGCATGCAATGATCACGGTAGGTCCCATCAATTTTAGATCCGTTAGTTGGATAAATGACAAAGATGTGACTTCGAAGCAGGAATCCTTTATCACAACTATCAAACAAAGCTCCAGTCCTTCTAGTGAGCTCACGTGCTATAGTTACAAGAAAAAATAAGAACGAACAAAAAAAATGGACACCAAAACTAATTCAAGAAAAAAAATCCAAGATGCAAATAACTACTGCAACAATATACCATTCCAACGGAAAAGCTAATTCGCGTAAACCATCCAAAATTCAAAACTTTGGGCAATCAAAAGCGCATCCACAACACATACCATAAAAATCACTCATGGAAGTGTACCAATTAATAAAAACAGAATCCAAAGATCCCAAGCTCAAATACCGTCCCAAATAAATATACATATATATATATATGTATGCATCAAATAGAAATTCCGGAAATGAACAACTCAAAAGAACAGTAGAAGAGTGGGCGGGCACTCCTGTGTCCTAACCTTGAATTCCTCCGATTCCAGGGGCCTTAAGAAAGCATAATCCACCGGCACCTCCGTCAGATCACCTTCCAAAGAAAAACCGTCAGTTTCACATCAAATTCACACACACATGCATATCCACATCCATAAACTCAGGTACACAACTTACAGAAAAAAAACTCAGGTACACACAGGTTTGAATATAGAGGCAGAGGAAAATCAGTGATTGTACCTGAGAGTTGGTAATCGCTGTCGAACAATTGGAGGGACGACGAAGCAGCGGCTAGGGTTTCGGATTGAGGACCTCCGGACTCGGCTTCGATCGGCGGTAGCTCACTGAATTCCCGCCTCTCTTCACCGCCAACTTCCGCCACGCCATATCCACAGTCACCATCGTCACCAACTCCGTCCAATTCTTTGTGTTCGTCTTCTGTCGTCTTTTCTGCTTCTTCCTCTTGGAAAGCTTCCGAGCTCTGCTCTCTCTTGTCCATGGCCGATTTGTAGTCGCGGAGAGAGTAAAGGTTTTGGAACGGTTTTGTTCGTACAAGATATATTCATCCTTATTTATATGGCATTTGTTTCATTAATGTAAATTTTATTTCCGGTTCGAGTCCGAACCGGGAACTTGCACTTTCTTTTTTTTTACACATCCGGGCTAGGTTAAGAATGGCAGTAGGTTTGGGTTTGGGTTCGGGTTCGGGTTCGGGCCAGGAAGTGCCATGCCATCTTCCTTCCCCAATAAATAAATTTTCATTTCATTGAAAGATAAAAGTAACTTTAAAATGTTAATATATAATTAATGCATGTAATTAATACATACATTTCTATATTGGTTCAAGTTTGAAGCAAGACTACTATTGGTTACAGAAAATTATTTTGATGGACACGAATTTGGATTGTGTTTTTACTCGAATATAATAATAAATTTATTAATTAAAAATATCATCGTCAATCTTCTTGGACTATGTAAGAAAAAGAACAATTAGAGAGCATATGACAATTCGAGCATAAACACTCTGATACTTAGATTAGACACTAAATACTTAAATATCATATTAAAATTAGTATTAGAGACGTATATTTTTTTGGAGTAAGGGTTTATCTATTTATAAAAGAGTGTAGAGTTTTTCGAGATATATTAGAATTAAGATTTTTCTAAATAATGTCTATCCTAATACTCCAAGGTCCACTGAAATTAAAATTCTTATAGATAATATATATCTTTTTTGTAGAACTCTTAGAGGAATTTTTGGATGTCGGAGTTATCATATTTACGTTTCGTGAGGGACCCCTTATCGATTAAAGAAAAATTATGTGGTGGCTTATAATGTCTAGGGGATAGAAATAGCCCCCCGGTATAAGTCTCCCAACTTTTGGTAGTTGGGCGATCTCTAGAACGCTATAGGTCTTCAGATCTTTGGTCGTTGAGAGAACTTGTTCTCTTGACTTAAGATCTCTGAGAGACCTTGTGGTCTCCCAATTTGCAGTCTATTGGTTTAAGATTTTCGAGAGATTGGAATGTTAAAGATCTTCAGAAGACGTTGTGGTCTCCTAACTCCCAATTTCTAGGAGACAATAAAGGTCTCCTAGCTTGGCCTTTCACATGTTTCTCCAAAAAGCTCCAAAGCTTTTTGGGCTTTTTTGATCTTTTGATGGGCTCTTGCTTATGATACATCAATTGCTCTCTATTCTTTTATTCGAGTTTCTCGAAAGGAATAGTAAACTATGTTATGGCTTGCCCTTATTATTTCTATTTCTTTTGACAATTGTAATTTTTCTAGGATTGCTTCGTTGGGCAATTTGTTTTATTGATTATGTTATCCATTTGTCTTTTGAGTTTTTGTATGTAGAATACCTCAGTTAATTTGTCAATAAGTTTACCATTTAGGGCCATAAGGTTGATACTGTTGTTCCAATTTGGAGCTCTTTCCCAATTTTTAGTGTGGGGATTTTTCCAGCTCAGTTGAGTAAGCTTTTTAGGGCTCTTTTACTCTCTTGTGTCCTTTCCTTCTCAAGTTAGGGTTTGCTCCCCAATCTTTTGAAAGGACTTCGTTTTGTCAATAGATTCTTGTAATTTATTTTTTTTTGGTGGGTTCTCATTGATCGTTTGCATTTTCCCAAGGTAAATCACAAATGACCCTTGAAGATCTTAGCAAGTATTTGTTTTCATTCGTGTTTACCTAGGGAAAATCTTTGGTTCGCAAGTGTCATTTAAGCATTTTAGTCGACATTCATTATTCTAGATTATTCTTACACATTTATTGTTTTTGTGGGTTATCCTAAATCGTTCTTGCGCTTTTGTGTTTTTTATTTTTTAATTTTGTCTTATGCATTTTGCACTTCTGATGCTCGATTTTCTCTCTATCATTCTCTTAATCTTTGTGTTACTAGTTTTTGTTCTAGACCATTCCTACGCTTTTTGCATTTCTAATTTTGAATTATTTTCTTGTTTTCTATGTTTTTTATTCCAGATCTTTTTCATGCTTTCTATGTTTTTGATTCTAGGTTTGTTTGCTGAGGCTCTAGCCTTTTTCATGAAATCATTGTGTTGAGAAAGAAAAGACGTAGAAAGGAAAATGCAATAGGTTAAAAGTTATTTTATTCATGCATTATATATTGAATGACAAATATAACTGTTAACGCTCTTAATCTCGTTTATGATACTACCCTGTAGTGTGTTTAAGTATATTAATTTATTTTGAGGGTTTTAGACTTTTGAATGGCGAAACATGTTTCTCGGTCTCTATGTTCCATTGGATTAATAAGAATTTTTATTCTCTTCTTGTACTTTTTGTCTTGAGTTATGACCTTTGCCTTCAAGGTAGTTTGTTTGTTTATCCCTTTAGGCTTTTGTGTCCACAAATTCTCCGGGTTCCCCTTTCTTAATCAAAGTAATTTGATTATTCAACTCACGACATTTGTTCATAAAATGCCTATGAGTGTTGTGGAACTGACAAAAAACATTCTTTTTCTTTCCTAGAGGTTTACTAATCTTCTTAGGATAATTAATAAGTTCAAACCCCTCATTGGCCACTAATATAATAAATAGGGGCTCTATAAATGGAGTATAGTTTCTAAATTAGAGTTGTGGATGATCCTTAGATTTTCTGAATTTTTTCACTTTTCCACTCGTCTCTTTGTCGGGATCCATTCCTTTCTGTTTCCTATATTTTTCCTCTTGTTTGTTGATTATTTGCATTATTTTGGCAAGTAATATGTACTCATTGCCCATATGACTAAATTGAGTAATGATGTTGGTTGTTTTGTTTTAAGGCAAGGGATTCTTGTAAGGGTATGAACTCAATGCTTTAAAGAATAGTTGTGATTGCCATGCCTACATGCAAATCTCAAATTTCTAACATGGAATTTCTGAAACAATCCACATATTATCTTAAAATTTCTTTATTTTCCTATTGAATATTGAGTAAATAAGTAGCATATTTCTTGCGTTGAGAATTTATGATAGATGTTTTTATAAATTAGTTCATCAATTGTTTAAAGGAGGAAATAGACCCTTCATTAAGGTTGTTAAACCAAATACAAGCATGATTTGTAAAAGTTAACAAGAAAGCTCGACATATAATAGCATCTTCCCAACCATGTAGCATCATAACAGACTCATAGTTTTGTATGTAATCATGAGGATCTATCTTGCCAGAGTAAGAATTAATCTAGGGCATTTTGAATTTCAGAGGAAGTGGTTTTCCATAATTTTTGTGGTGAAAGGGGTTTTCATTCCATTCGGTTCTTCTTTTGTGGTTACTAATTTCCTTTGTTCCAAGACTTGCTCGACTATTCTTTTAATGTTTTTAGCATCTCAAGTAATGAGATTAGATTGATTTGGCTACGACTTAATGTTGGAATAACATAGATCTTATCATATGTGTAACGGAATTAAAATTTAATTTACAGGTATCCCGTTTTTTAGAAATTATGATTTAATAAATTGAAAGCAAAAATGAAAGGTTATCTCTTTGATGAAATTCAATTTCACCGTTAGGTTTCTCACCGTTTAATCCTCCAAGTGTAGGATGCCGAGTCGGTCCACCTGAAACCACTTCTATCCAAGAATATCAAAGAGAGTGGTAAGTAGAATAAATTTTTCACAAAAAATTTCTAACTTACATTTTGGATTCACACAACTTCTTCAAAACTCTCTCAACTTCTCAAGTGATTCAAGAATATCAAGTGAATCAAGTGAAGAGTTAAGAGCTTTTATATATAGGGTTTCATTAACCCTACTCATTAAATGGATTGGGCTTCTCAAGACCAATCCATTTAATGCTATTGGACCAAGCCTAAACCAATTGTGTTAGATTGAATCCAATAATGCTATTGAGCAAAACTTAATGTGCTAGCAAAAGGCCCAACCCAATTAATGATTAAATAATTATATTCATAATATAATTATTTAATTATTCTTATTTATCCAATAAATAAATACACTATTATTAGTAATTATAAAATTACTAATTTATCTATTTTCTCTTTGAAAGTGATTTCTTTTGGGTGAGACTTTCTAGATTCGCAAATAAATTGGCAACGAGAATAATCAATAATTAATTCTCGTAAATCATGAGTGACATCTAGCAATATGTCATGATTACCCAATTATTGTGAAGCGGGCATTGTGAACATTTTACTACCTTACCGTGCAATACGGTCCGTCTATCATCCTATATATCGATAATATATGAGATCATGGTCAGTAGGTCGAATCTCTTAATCTTGTCATATGACCAAATCTAAAATCAATCTTGACTAATTATGACATAACCCTTATGGAACAAATTCTATCGTCATATTACCTCGGCTAAGGATTTATCGTCAAGTGATTATTGATTCGCATAAGATATCTTCCTCATAGATCTCGAGATGATAGATTTCATATCTGATGCACACATACCTCATGTATCACTGAATTAGGCACATAGATACGTATCGATTATCCTTGATTAGAACAACTATATAATATCGCTAATATCATAATCCACCAATACATAGATATCCATGTCATCTCAGGTCTAAGGACTAGTTGCACAATCGCAACTAATATTAAATCATTGACCCATGATAAATAACCCATGTGATTTAATGTTAAGAGTCTCATTCAGTGAACTCGTTCTTGAAACGATCACCCACTCATCTTCCTTCTATATTTCATATAGAATGGCACGAGACTTACCAACATTATCTTTCAGTATCTCATACTGAATAAGGAAGAAGACGATGTATTGGTCTTTATGAGTTGTTATTATCTAGATTATGAATTCTACGGTTAGGAACATGTTTATAGTATAACGAACTGTGGATTATCCGTAACTCGTATTCTTAACTCTTAAGAATGGTATCCACACTTTATTATACTAACATATATATGTTTTATAATTTAAACCATATTGCAATTTAAATAAAACATAAACTTGCCATTTAAATAATATTTAAAGAATTACAAGATCGAGTCCTTTTGTGTCACTAGAATTGGTCTTCAGGGCTCTTGTCTAACACTTAAATGCTAATCCACTTGTCATACTTTTGACCACTTCATGATATTTTTTCCCCCGAATGTGGGATGACTCTTTTATTTAGGATTGGAGCCACCCAAGGTTGATCCAAATGTTCTCGTGACATGATTTCCTGAAGACTCTCTTGGCGAGTAGTCTCCCGCGGAGGTTTTCATTTCTCAAGAAAAGTTCTCATAGAGACCTCTTTCCAAGATAGTTTCCTAATTTTCTTCTTGTGGAATTCTTAGATGGACATTCTCCTGCAACCCTTTTTCGATCTCCTGTAACCCTCTTTCAATCTCATGGAGACATGTTTTACTTTATTTTCTTGGGGTTGAGATACATTGTTTTGTAGTATGAGAGGTAATGGAGTGTGCAAAATAGCATTTTGAAGTAATGTAGCAATCTCCCTAAGAGCGTTGTGCTTTCTTCATGACGTTATTTTAAAACTTCATACTCACTGAGTGGGACAGTTTGAGAAACTGTTCCAAAGGCTTCAAGGACTTCAAATAGAGTAATATCGCATACTCTAGGATTAAAAAGGTTATCAACATTAGGACCCTCTTCGTCATGTCTGTTACCTATAACATAGGATCGTGTAAGAATCACTTTAGTAATCTTAGGCTTTTTGAACATTTCCCATAAAGAATGCTAATTATTGTCGCTCAAACACAACAATGAATTTATTAATTAGAATATCGTTGTCAAGTCTCTTGGACTGTGTAAGAAAAAAAAAAATCAAAGGGTATAGAGCAATCTCCGTATAAATAATTTGATACTTAAGTCAGACACTGAAGACTTAAATGTTATGTTAAAACCAATATCAGATACGTATGTTTTTTGGAACGATAGTTTATTTATTTATAGAAGAGCATGGAGCTTTCTAAAATCTACTAGAATTAGAATTCTTCCAAATAATATCTATCATAATATTCCGAGATTCACTTGGATTAGCATTCTTATGGATAATGTCTATTATTTTCGCAGAGCTCTTGAATGAATTTCGAAATGTTGGAGTTATTCAATTTATGTTTTGTTTAGGGCCCCTCCCCAATTAAGAAAAAATTTGCATGATAGCTAACAGTTTTCAGGGGACAAAAATATTCCCTCGATATAGATCTCTTGACGTTCAATAGCTGAGTGGTCTCTGAGAGACTTCCTTAATTGGTTTCTCGGCGATTTCCATGTTTAAGATTTTTGGGAGACTACAAGGTTTAAGATATCCGAGAGACATTGTAGTCTCTTGGCTCCCAGTTTTCGAGAGACCGTAAAGGTCTCCTAGACTTTAGTTCTCTAAGGCTAGATTTTCGCATGATTCTTCAAAAAGCTCCAAATTTGTTTTGGGACTTTTAAACTTTCTTTGCTATTTTGATGGGCTTTTGCTCATGATAATCAGATTAAAATTCATGAGTCATGTAAATATTGTCATTTCTAACTTAGAAGGATAGAGAGGTTGACTTTACAAAGTTGATACTAAATTATATTTGTATATACAGATCTATTTTGGAAGAATAAGATGTTATATACACTCATCCCTACACTTTGAGTTATACCTAAGCGCACAAATAACCAAAATGCTCTCATAAAAATTATAAATTTGTTTCTCGTACCCCTAATTGTCTCCTCTCTCTCCCCTTATTTCCACACTTGCTGCAATTGTCGGTCACCACCCCACCTCGTCTTGCGTCAACCATCACGGAGAGGCAATTACAGCGAGCAACATGGGAAGAAAGGAAAAGAGGAGACGATCAAGGGCATGAAAAGTAAATTTATAATTTTTGTATGGATATTTTGATCATTTATGCACCCAAGGACATAGAAGATAAATTTGTAACTTTTGTAAAAACATTTTAATTATTTGTACATCTAAATGTAACTCAAAAGTGTATCCCTAAGTGTATAAGAAGCATTTCCCTAGATAAAAAATACTATTTAGTTTAACTGTGCTCATTTAACATTTTATTATATTATATTAATTAAGATAGCAAATTAAAGTCAGCAGCGCCATCCTTGTATAATAATGATGTACCATTGAATCGCGCATTTATGTCTCCTCTTTAACTATCGTTGACTGAAATGGCTTGAAGAGGGCTTGGTAGCGGCGCCGTTGACGAGCCCCAATGCTACCTATGCATCGCCGGCTCCGCTCCACGGATCGTGGAGTATTGGTCAGAGGCAGAGCATTGCAGAAAAAAAGCAACAACCACGGCCACGGCCACAGCATGCACTGGACTTGACGCGTGCTCATAAATCTGTTCAGCGTCAATCTCTCGTGACCTAAATAACATGACACAACGCCAAATACTCGAGTGAGGCTTAAATTAGTGTAAATTTCATGCAATTCCTAATAATAACGAGTCATAATAATATAACTAATCTCGATTAATATATTGCTTAATTAAAGACATTAAATTTCAATAACAACATCATATCCTAAATTTGTTTAAACGAATAACCTAACCAAATTTCAATTAAAAAATATATAACATTAGCCCTCAATAGACATAAGTGGTAAATGAGGAAATTGTAAAGTCATATTGATGTGGGATCAATTCTCGGAGGAAACAAAAAATTTGTTTTTTTATGGAGTGATTCTTGGTAAATGTTATGAACGTAATTTTAAAAAAAATAAAAAAAATTCTAATTATTTAGGCACATTCTTGATTTGTCTCTTTTGTGATCGGTTTCACAAATGCATAAGTAAACCTGCATAATCTAAATATATATATATATATATATATAACATTATGAAAAGAGATTCCTTGAGAAGAAAATCTCCCAACGTCCAATTGAAACCACGTCCAGGACGACACCTCGGTGGTTAATAAATATTCTCTTTTGATCTAAGGAAATGAAAAGAAAAGTTGTGGCTCCCTCTATGGTCTCAGTCTGTACGGCGATTGTTTCTTTCTCCAACCTAACCCACCATTTGTTGTGGCGATAAACAAACTCCGTGATCATCTGTCGGAGGTAGGATTCTTTGTCAGGTTCAACGCAAGTGGGAGTTTCCCAGTTCCACTACCGTCTCTGCCTTCATGAAACAGCCACTGCTTGAACCAGGTCAACCCAATTCTTAACAAGTGTTTGATATGTGTTCTCAACTGCTGTTTTGTATTCTGTGATTCATTGTGGTTTTGGGTTTGGTCTGTTTTCTGTGCTTTATGCATATGTGTGAGTGCAAGCAGCTGATTTTTGGTATTTTGGTATGTTGGTGTTTCTGAGTGCTGTTTGATGGGTGGTAATTTGCAAATTGGGAGCAATTTTGCTGTGTTGTCTTGTGTTTAGTTTTGGGTACAAACCCTTCAAAGGCTTTCGGTTGGTTAGCTTGTGTTTCACATGCCCATACACAAAATTGTTCAGATTTGCAGTTGCAAAACTTGGATGTATTGGTAATGTGCGGGAAACCCATACCGGATTCCTTTTTAAAGCTGACCCCTGCCTCCTCGTGTTGGGACGAGAGGATCCCACATTGAGTGCGAATTATGGAGATCGGTGGCATATAAGCAATGGGCAACTCCCCTTCTCTATGACTAAGAGAGCTTTTTTCAGGATAAAACTGTGCAACCAAGCCCATGTGTTTCTAGTCAAAGGGATAATATAATACATCGTGCGGGAGCAGCCTAAAACTTTGACCTCATCAGTTGAATTTGGAAATTGATTGGAAGGTCAGAGAGAACAATAGACTGATTGGTGTGATGACAAATATGTTGGGGGGGGGGGGGGGGGGGGGGTATGGAACCTTAATTTAATTAGGCTGACAACTCTGATTGCAGGCTAGTTATGGATTTATCACAGTATTGAGTAATTTTGGGAGTTTCCAGGTAGTCATTATAGATTTTCTATTTGTTTGTCAGATTTGTATTAGTTATATTACCTTCAAAATTTTGAATTGATGTTACTAGTTTGAGTTCAGTTTATATGTTTTAAGGACTAAACTTCTGTTGTTTTGGGAATAATACCTCTTGTAACACCTTCATGTGTCCTGAGATTGGTGGGAAGTAGGAAACTATCAAGGAGTGAAGCTTCGGAATTTGTTTATGCATGTTGGTGGGTGGATGTGTAGTGTAAATCAATTCGGAATCTCTTGTTATTTCGCCTCACTGACAAAAACCATGTCCTGGTAAACTGTGAACTTGTTGCTAATTTCCTAGATCAGCTGAACATTTTGATACTCTGACATAGAAGACAACCATGGCCCATGAGGAATAACAAGAATATTGGATCTGTTTCATTGAGCTCTTCCCCAAATTTATGTTTTAATCAAAGGAAGGATGGACAGATCTATAAGGAGTCTTACCAGGAGTTTTTCTGAAAACTACTTGCCTCTCTGAAACTATTTCGGAATCTACTTGCCTCCATAAATTATTTCTGAACCTACTACCCTCAGTGCCACATCACCACCCTAGTTGGGCAAGGTAACGACATGGAGTACCGAAGACCTGCCAACTCTGGCTCACATGATACATGAATCTCCTCATCTTAAACAGGCTACTAGGCCTGCTGCTCATGGCTGCATAGCCAGGAGCATTTGGCTCAAAAAATACCCCCCCATTATGTGAGCGGGTATTATTCTTTTAGGCAGTGTTTGCTAAAATAAGTAAGATAAAATTGTATTAAGATAAGGTTGGAATGGTTTCCAGACCAAGATATAGAATGATCAAAATAAGACTGAGAAGCATTTCAAGATTTTTATTAAACTGTTTGTTAAATTTTTTTGAATGCACTAGAAGATATGTGCATCATTTTTTTTTTATCTGTAAGGTCCAAAATAAATTTATCTGGAGGGGGGGAGAGATAAATTTATCTAGAAAATGCCAAATAAGAAGTCACGTGACTTCTTTTCCAACGGTCACCAAATAAATTTAACAAACACAATGGAAAATATTTTTGTCTAGAATGCTTTTTATATTCCATTTTTTCTGATCTATATCTTAATTAACAAACACTACCTTATTAGGCAAAACCACTGCCCCTGCATCTGGACGATGGCCTAGGGGCTTGCTAGAGCTAGATGCTCCTGCGAACATCTGGCTTAAAAAAGGCTCACTAACTCTATGAGCGGGTCTTATTTGAAATGTTGTCAGGATAGATACGCCCAATGAGTTGGCAGGTATTTGGTGCTTCAGATCATCACCTTGCCCAGTTGGCATGGTGATATGGCACTGAGTGCAGTACTTTTGGAAATAATTTTGAGAGACAAGTAGATTTCTAAATAGTTTGTGGGATTTCAGTACTTCTAAAAAGAATTCTCTTAGCAGTGGGTTCTTGGCGCATCTTGGGCTTTTGCCACATGTGAGGCAGGGTCATTTTTTACTTAAGCACAAGGTTTATGGAATTATATATTACTGGATGTTGTGACATTTTCAATTGCCTGCCTTAGATTGAGGTAGAGGTCTAGAAAAGGCAATCTTATGCATAACGGGATGTGTCAATCTTATCCCAAGACAAAGGCAGACCCACACAGGATTCTTTTGCTATCTGATCACCATTTTGACAGAGGAAAGTACCTGTTGGCATTATATGCTCCACACAATAGAAGGAGAATATTAGAATTTCACATATCATTTTGACTTTATACAACAATGCTCAAAATTTTTTGTAATATTTGAATTTCACATATCATTTTGACTTTATACAGCAATGCTCAAAATTTTTGATTGTTCATCATTTTGTGTTCATGGATTTCAATGAATACAACCTGGCCCTGATTTGGTTCTGGTTGGTTCGTGTTATGGTCTTTGATACTTGATAGAGAAGGACATGGAAGAGGTACCGCCAGGGCCATCTGCTTCATTGATGGACAAGATTGTCATGTATAGGACCATGGCTTGGGAAACATATAAAACGCAGCCAGTTTCATATTGGGTTCTGCTACTACTGAGCAGTGCAGCAATGCTTGTTGCTTTCCCTGCCTCTTCCCTCCTGTCTCGTGTCTATTATTCTGATGGGGGAAACAGCAAATGGATTATTTCATGGGTGGCTGTTGCCGGGTGGCCTCTGACTGCTCTAGTCCTGGTTCCAACATACTTCTTTCTTGGAGTTTCTCCCACTACACCGACAATTAAACTCACCCTTTCGTATGGCCTACTGGGTTTCTTAAGTGCTGCGGATAACCTGATGTATGCATACGCATATGCTTACCTCCCAGCATCAACAGCTTCTCTTTTGGCATCATCATCCCTAGTGTTTTCTGCCCTATTTGGATATCTTATTGTGAAGAACAAAATCAATGCTTGGACAATCAACTCTCTTGTGATCATTACTGCTGCTATGGCCATCATTGCTTTGGATTCCGATTCAGACAGATACGGGAATGTCACTGACAGCCAATACATCCTGGGCTTTGTGTGGGATATCTTGGGCTCTGCTCTCCATGGCCTCATTTTTGCGCTTTCAGAGCTTGTCTTTGTGAAATTACTGGGAAGACGATCCTTCCACGTCGTGTTGGAGCAACAAGTGATGGTCTCTTTCTTTGGCTTCATCTTTACTACGATTGGGCTCATCGTGAGTAACGATTTCCAGGCTATGAGTTCCGAGGCTAGAAATTTCAAGGGCGGTAAAGTTTCGTATTACAATGTTCTCATCTGGGGTGTCATTACCTTTCAGTTGGGGATCCTGGGAGGCACTGCTGTACTCTTCTTGTCCTCAACTGTGCTAGCTGGTGTCCTCAATGCAGTGAGGGTGCCGATCACAAGCGTTGCTGCAGTTATATTGTTGCATGATCCTATGAGTGGCTTCAAAATCCTGTCTCTGATCGTTACATTTTGGGGGTTCAGCTGCTACATTTACGGTAATTATTCTGACTAAAGACTCTTTGTCTCGGACTCTGCCCTGATCCTCACAAAGTGGGGAGCCTCGTCTATTAGAGAGTGCAGACTATATTATAAGCTGTTTGCAAGTGTTCGCTTTTTTCTTTTTTCAAATTTTGTAAGTATGAAATGTTAGTCAATCGTATGCCTAGTGCCCAGTTAACACAACTTGGTCCCCAGTGTTCATTCGTGAAGGCAGTGCAAAATAAGATCAGGTAATATTTTGTTTGTTCATATGGTACTTCCAAATTTTCATTATTGAAAGTCCCTTCTGTTTGTTGCATTGAAATTGATGGGCTGGCTATAAAGCTGCAGTTTCTGGTTTATTAGAAACGTGTAGTGATATTCAGTTTGAATTCAGACTGAATATTTTAGATTGAATGAAGCAAAAGCCCTATTCAGCTTGAACTTAAATTAAAAATTATTTTTCATTAAAAATATGATTGTCTGAAATAAGTGTTGGGTTGAATTATGTTTGAAGTAGGGCCCTCCAGAGATGGTCAGTTTAGCCCTCCAATCCTTTGAAATAGAACAGTTCTGCTGCACATTTATCACTCAATTTTCAGTGCCAAAATGGTGGGTTTTTATTTTTATTTAACCAACTGGGCATAAGCCGAGAATGGCGTAAATTACAAGCATTGGCACATAAGCCTTTGCCTAACAGTGCCTAGTGCAGGGGATAGAAATGAATGGAATGAGTCTTGAACACCAATTTTAGTGACACAAAAAGGATTTGATTTTGTAATTTTTAAAATATTATTTAAATAATAAATTTATATTTTTATTTAAATTATAATCTAATTTAAAATAAAAAATATATATATTTATTAGTATAATAATGAGTGAATATTGTTTTTAAGTGTTAAAGAGTACGAATTTTGGATAATTTATAATTTATTATATTATAAACATATTCCTAGATATAAGATTCCTAATTTGAGAAGTAACAACTCACAAATGCCAATATATTATTTTATTCCTTATTCAATATAAGATATTGAAAGATAAAGATTGGTGAGTCACATGTTATTTTGTATGAGATATATAAAGAAGATGAGTAGATGCTCGTTACAAGAATGAGTTAATTGAATGTGACTATTAACATTGAATTATATGAATTGTATCTCACGGGTCAATGATTCAATATTAGTTGCGGATGTACAATTAGTTTTTAGACCTGATATGATATGGATTTCTATGTTTCGATTGATTAGGATATCAACGATATTATATGCTTGTTCTAATAAAAAACAATCATGTGAATCTATGTGTCTAATTCAGTAAACGATCATGAGCTATGTGTGTATCAGATATGAAATCTATTACTTTAAGATTTATGAGGAGGATATCATATGAGATCCAATAATCACTTGACGATAAATCATTGATCGAGGTAATATGACGATATAATGTGTTTCATAAGGTTGTGTCATAATTAGTCAAGAATGATTTTGGATTTGGTCATATGATAAGATTAAAAGATTTAACCTGTTGATCATGATTTCATATCTTATCGAGATATAAGATGATAGAAAAATCGTATTGCATAATATTGTAGTAAGAGATTCACAATACTTACTTTATAATAAATTGCATAGTATTGTAGTTAGACAATCTCCAACCACACTTCTTATTATATTATAAATTATTCGCTCTCTATTCTAATTTTGCCTAGAAATTTGTGTGTGCTCTAACTACACTCTCTATCACATTTCCTATCCCACTCCCTATCTCACTTATTTATTAATAAATTTTAATTCTATTTATTTTATTTCACTTATAATTTTTATTATAATAAAATTTATTAGTTATTTAATAATAAATATGATGGTATTTGATTTTTATAATATTTAATATATTTGTAAATAAATTTACTAATATTTTTTAAGAACAATTATTTAAAAAAATTATTTGAAATATGTTATAATTAAAAAAATAATATTTTAATATGTTAAAATTAAAATTTTAATTACCATATAAATAATAAAATTTAAATAACTCAAAATTGATTTAATTAATACAAAACTTATTGGTTGTGTGCGTTGAAGATGGCGCAAACCTAGAAGGAAGAAAGAGCCCTCGCCGATGCTGGAGAAAGGAAGCGTCGCCACTGGTAGACGGATTTGGTGACTGTTGCTCCGTCTTCTTCGTGTGCCGCCGCTATGCCTTCTTCTCTGCACGTCGTTGTCGACTCTTTCTTCTTCGCGCATCGCTGTTGCTCCTTTTTTTTCGCGCACTGCCGTCGCCACCAATGTTGCTGGTTTTCTTCGTTGTTGCTGCTCTTCTTCAAATCTAAGATTGAATGTAGAGCTGTTGAGCTTCAAATTTTAGAAGTCAAATAGAGCTGTTGAGAAATGTAGGGAGCAAAACATAGCAATGAACTATTTCAAGCTCCACAAAAATGTGAGAAGTGACTTGAGAGATAGGGAGTAGCATTAGAGCAAAAATTTTGAGAACTGCTCTCCAAATTTTGACTTAGGGAAGATGTTAGCTCTGCATTGGAGATGGCCTTAAATCTCTTGAATCTAAGTGATTTCGAATAGACCAACTTAACATCTTACACTTAAAATTATACAACAAAGAACCTAACAGTAAAATTAAATTTTATCAAGAAGTATAGTTATGACTAGTTTACAATTTTTGTAAATTGTAATTTTTAAAATTTAATTTTATTGCACATGAGATCTAATATAAACCAACATAAATAATATAATAAAATAAAAATATTTTTCATCAATTTTCATTTAAAACCCTAATATTTCTTCTCTCTTTTAATTTGGGGGAGAATTGATAGCAATTGACCCTCGTGTTTTAACAATGTTATCCAACTGTCATAATTTTTTAGAAGTTCAAACTTACTTTTGATTTTAGTCAAACTCCAGTTTTTCATTAATTTTAGTATTTCCATTTTTCATTACTCTATATTCACGCTTTATTCCATTCCAAACAAAGCGTAAATGCTGTTCTGGGAGGCTCAATCTAACCATACTGTGTTCTAAGACAAAATCCAAACCAGTAGGCAAAATAAGCATGAAGATTAGCTTCCATTAACACCACCACCTGTAAAGCCATCCTGCAATCAGTTCCTTGATGAAATCATATACAAGATCACCCACAATTCTCTTCAAACTGATTCATCATCGAGTATCTCAAAAAGAACTTTATGCCTTAAAAGCCAGTCAGGAAGAAATAGTAGCTAATCAAGGCATTCTCCTGTGTAATCGCCATCGGTAGCAGAGGAATTAAAATACCTTCAAGTTGGACTCTCTGCCCAAAATAGACGACATCTTATTTCTGAATGCTGTAAGAACAGTTCAATATATTTTAGACCCTTCCTATTGGGAATAAGATCAATGTTACTATAGTCAGGTTTTTGGGCAATGTTGAACAAGGAGAAGAAAATGTCATAGAGATGGTGAACACAATATATTTTCTCCAGCTACAGGAGGAAGGTACCCCCCGGGGGGGCCCAAAAGCACGTTTAGCAACGTGGCTATAGTCCTTAGTAATAAGAATAATAAGAAGTACCCTAGTTTAGTCGATAAAAACTCCTGGTTTGGACATAGGATTCCTTCCCCCCTTTGGTTTCGTGTAACCATACTCCTGCTAGATAGCCACACTCAATTTTTAGGACCAATGTCCTTCAAGGCACAGATCTGCTCTTCTCCCATTGCAGACATGACAGTCACCACAAGGTCCTTCCCTTCGGCAAACCCTTCTTTTATCTACAAATAATCACACACAATCAGGCCCAAAAAATCCCATTTATTGTAAACAAAACAAATAAAGATAAAAAACATTTAGGGGAAAAGAAATCCCAAAGGTTAAATAAAATTAAAAAAAAAAAGTTTGTTCTACTTGATATACCTGGGTGAGCAGAGCCTCGTCAGTAGGGAGCCTCAGATCATCCTTAGTGTTTCCATTATCGGTCAGAAGACTCACCTAAAAGAAATGTGAAATCCGGTATTTTAGTATCATAGGATTCTTTCAAAGCAAGAAGTAAGTTCACTGCATATTAAATGTCATACAGGGAGAAACTATAGTAGCAGAAAATGACAGGACCAAGAGCAACCCCCCTCCCCCCTTCCTGGCAGAGGAAAAAAACAAACAAAAAAGACCTGCTGCTAGCAAATTCTATTTCAATTTACATCCGGTATTTAAATCATTGTTCCTATTCCATTCTCTCTCTTGGCTTAAACACTACTTCATAGACATTTTGTCAAACAAGATGATAATGAAGGAAACAGAAAGCATTTATGTGTTTACCAAGGTAGTGTTTGCTAAAATGAGTAAGATAAGACTCTATCAAGATAACTTGTCTGCCTAAAGTTCAAAATAAGTTATCCGAATGGGAAAAATGAAATTTAACAAACACAATGAAAAGCACTTTTATCTGGGATACTTTCCATATCCCACATTTTTTAGTTTATATCTTAGTTAACAAACACTACCTAAGAACATATAACAGGATCCACTGCACCATACTACAAGTTCTTAATATATTTAGAATCCAGTCTGTAGGAGTCATAAATGCTGCATGTACAACATCCTACTCTTGGACAAGTTTGGAGGTATATATTTAATATTTTTGGTAATCCAACAGTCATAATCTGTTTCAGAGTCACATAATATCTGCCATACACCTCCCAGTGAAGTTTAGTTTTCCCAGCAGTAGCACGGACAATATGCAGATTTGTTTTTTCATAACTACTACTATTTATAAAAAAAAAAAAAAAGTTAGCCACGGCACTTCTTACAGAAGAATAGTAAGAGACCATTGGTTCAACCAATGGTTGCTACTTGGAAATTAATTTGGTTTGGATAGTAGTTTAGCAATTTTTTTTGTAGATAGTAATAATTTTGAGAAAACTCCAAATACATGAGTCCCTTATTTAATGATTTTTCTTAGCAAAAAAAGAATTTTTTTCTTTTAAAGATCTCTGTCACATGGACAAGTTGCCAGGGCCATCATTTAACACACTACGCTGGTTGAATCATAAAAGAATACTTACAAAACCATCTTCAGAAATATCAATCAGCTGATAGTCAGTACGATTAACATGGGGAACCTGGAAAAAGGACAAAGTAAGTCTAACCAATTTTAATGAAGGAGAGAGAACTGATGGTGGAATTGCATTTGGCGGTCATGCAAGAATAAAAGTTAATATACAGACAGTAAATAAAAATAGCAAACCAGTAGCAGAAGCATAACATTACATCACAGTTGTGGGATGAAGGGACAATATCTTCAAGTTTCTTGCCATTATAGATGTCAATTCCCACAAAGTGGCACTTTGCATGCCCATGTTTGCCAGTTTTTGAGGTGGAGACCTCCACAACCTGTTTGGACAACAAGACCAGGAAAGAGGTTACAATTCTTGAAGGAAAAGAAAGCTTCACCTCGTTTTTGTATCTAAAGCAGTGCCACATAACAAAAAATAATGAGAAAGAAAATAGTACATTGTCTTGCTAGGTCCTAGACAAATAACAGAGTGCTATAAATTAGCAAAAATGCTATCAGTACTCCACAACATAGATTCACCATAGAAAGGTGTAATAAAAAATCAAAATCCTTGCAAAGAAGCTATATTTGCAAACCTCAAATTGTTTAACTAAATTCACACACAGCTTGAGATCCCCATTCTTGAGGATCTAGCTTGTGTTCCTTGCGATCCAGAGCCGCAAAAGAACTACGATCAGGGCCCCATTCTAAGAGGAAGGAGCAAACTTGGTAACCATAACTTGAATACAACATGTTAGCCACAAAAGGTGCACACTGGTTTTATTAATTAGGTTGCAGTGCCTTCTTAAGTTGATAAGACTGTTTGCTACGACTTAATGTTTTACCTTTTCAGAATGGTATATTTTTTTGGGCAACATGGAGAACGTGGATTGCTTCTTTTTTTGGTTTGGTAACATGGATTGATTATTTTTTCACCTATATGAAGTTTTAATTGTTCTGCAGTAACTGAAGGTTTCTTTGCCAGCTCAAAATCAACTGGGAAAAGAAAATCCACTTTTTTCCATTCCTTTTCATTATGGTCATGGGAATCCTATTCACTTCATTGGTAGAGGTTCATCAGAAGGAGAGTTCAAATGGAGAATATGTTTTGCTATGTTCTGAATCAGTCATCAGATTATTCCACTTGCAGTGATGGAGAATATGAACATATTTGATGTCTAGCCTTTCTTCACTTTTATACATCATGGGTCGGGCTGACACTTTCCAATTAATCTTATACTATAAAAAAATAATGACGATCAACATCAGGGGAGTACACAAATTAGGCAATAACAAAAGTAAAAGCATCTCCTGTTGTTCTGTAAGTTTAAAAATTCTCGCAAACCCTAGTGTAATAAAAACCCTAATCATGTCCCCGTGAAATTCCTATATTGACTCATCAAGTGCCAATAAAACAACACAAGCCCAAACATCCATTCAAAAGACAAAAATTGAGCAAGAAACACCCGACGATATGGATCCGAATAATTCAGAAAATCACAAAAGAAGCAAAGTAGAAGGGAGAAATAAGAGGAGAGAAATCAACCGACCTTGCAAGGCCTATTCTTAATGACTATGTGGCCATTCTTGCGGATTGTTCCGGCTTGCTGCGGATAGGTCTTGGAGGCACCGGCGTCGGCCTTCGACTCGAAGTGATGCTCCTCGTCCGACATCTCTCTCTCTCTCTCTCTCTCTCTACATAGGCAGTAGAAGACTCCCGATAGGAGAATTCAGTCCGGCATTACTTATAATCCTCCTCCACAGGCCGCCAAAGGAGATTCAATCTGGACCGTCCATCACATATTCTGTGTCCCGATCGTCTATTGCGAATTTGTGAAAAACAAGAAAAATAAAAAGTTTATGTTATTCGATAGTCATAATTGATTTTCTAATTTTTTTAATTAAAATTTTAAATCAGATGAGCTTTGGTGTAATAATAATATAATTATTTAATAAATAATTTTTATGGGAGGCGTTCAAACAAAAGCTATCGAATAATTTTTATTATAATATATTATTTCGTATAGATTGATTAAGATCAGTCTATCTATGGGCATTAATATTTGGACGGTTCAGATGTGGTGAGGAAGGGAAGGAATTAGATGCCACAGCCCACGGCCGAAAGAGGCCTAGTTGGGCCCAATTTGATTTTATCTTTTGTGGCCTACTTTGTAGGCTTCTTCTAGTAGGAATCAGCATCTTTCCATTGGATTTTATTCTCATGATTATCAAGCCAAGGGAGCCCATGGGCCCTGCCATTCCCATTCATCGTTAGTTGCTCTTTAACACAATTTTGGGTGCATCTCTCTAAATTGGGCTTACCACTTTTATTATAAACAATTATTGCAAAAACTACAATAATAAGTGCTTTAGATATTTATTGGGTTGCCTCCTTTACAAAATTAAATAATTTTGTACCAAACAAACATAGTGGGTGATAATTTAATAAAATGAGTTTAAGAAAGACTTTCGATTCACGTGTATATATCCCTTGGTTGAGCTTAAAATATACAATTATGATCATTTAAAAATTTCAAGTGAAGTAATTAATAAAAGTTTAGACTCTCCGTTTCTAAATCAACTACAATTGTGAGTCTTCCGACAGCAAATTGACTTACACCAATGATGACAACAATTGTGACGATGACCATTATAGAAGGACACCCGTTCTGAGGAGAGATGACAAAGGTTGTGTGGATGAGTTGGATTGTCAATTCTGATAAGGTATTTGGGGTTCGTTATCAAATTATTCAGGCGATTGGACGATGGCAAACGACATTAGACCTGCTGTGAAATCTGACTATCTTCTCCCTAAAAATCTAGCCTCACGAAGGTTTTGGCGAACCGTTGGATACAGCCTTGTAAGGAGATGATGGAGGGAGAGGGCGGCATGCTGCGTATGCTAATGCCAGTCAAACACCGCCACCGAACTCAATAACAGCATATTTTAACAAATATCACCACCAGCTAGCTGTCACGCTGCATTTGGCAGTCTTGACTAAGATGCCTTGACCGGCAAGACCGTGCCAGCCCGGTTGCCTTTATTTATTTATGATTTTGGGGGCCAGAAGAACTTAAAAATTAACTAATCACTATTCTAAGTAAATTCATTAGATACGAATAATAATAATAATTTATAAATCACGACATACTAACTCTGTGGCATAAAAAAAATTTGAATCCTAATTATAAAAAATACTTCGTTGATTATGAAAATTTTTAAGCTTAGACAAAGTAGCATTTGTCATTAAAAATATTAATTAACATGATTGGCCTCCTCACCACTTTATGATTAGGCTGGGACTGTGTAACGGTTAGCTTAATTAAAGCATCCATACCCTTGGAATCTATCTATTATCTAATTAGCTAGCTAGCTACCCCTCTCTCTCTCTCTCTCTCTCTCTCTCCTGTATTATACAAACCATATCTACCTTAAAACATTCGTCAACGCTTGGGCTTTCAACAATAGCTAGCTACCTTAGCTCTGCTCGCATTAATAATATATTGTGGATGCTTTAATTGCTTTTCTTTTCTTTCTTTCCCCTCTATTATTATTATTATTATTATTATTATACTGACTGTATCAATCTCAGTTTGTATTATTATTGTACTGAGTGTATTAATCTGAGTTTGTATTAGGTGAAGGCATTGACAAGATCAGGCAATAAACCAAAGCAGGCACCGAATTTGGGTACTGAAGTGCCAGACAATGATGTGTTTCGCACTCTCTCTCTAGGATTTAATTATACAAAAAGATATTGTGGGATTGTGATGCACTTATAGAGAAAGTCATTTCCATACTTAATTTAGACATAAAATAATAATAAAAAATAAAAAAATTAGAGATGATAGTTGAAAGAGTGTTTATCCCAAATGAGAGTTTCCTCTTTATTTATAGTGTTTTAGATATAATCATTTCCTTAGAATTAAGTTTCTTGTTGAATATCGTTTAGAAATAGTTATTTTAGACAAATTTAGTATTATCTTTGAAGATTCTTTTAAGATTTAGGAGAAGGGAATGGGTTTATCCCAAATTTTTTGAGATTTGGATTGATTGTTAAATTATACAAAGTAACCTTAAATCATAATTGAGTTTGTTGCTTAATCCTAAAAGACAATCTTAATATGAGGAGTTCAATTCTAAATAAAATATGTGAAAAAAAAAAATCCTTTTTGGATTAAGTCAAATCCACATTGGATGTTAAGCCCTAGGGTTAGCTTAGTTAGAGAGATCAAAATCGAGAGTGATCTATTTAAATGAATCGAGATAAAATGTCACATAATTTCATAGATCAATGACACATATCACACAACACACATATATTCTTTGAGCATATCACCAACCCTTCAAAATTATGATGTCTTTATTAAAAGATTGTACATTTAAGTTCTAAAAATAATTTTTTTATAAGCTAATAGTAATTTTATGTATAAAGACAATCCTTGCCCAAAAACATACCCGTGTAATAGGAGATAATAGTCACAATTGTGATCCATAGCATAACTAAAAGCTAAAAACTAGTAAACATCAATATGCCACCCACATTTATGACCGACCTTGTCATCATCGAGTGTCAACAAGACTTATCGATTGATCTTGTCACTTATTTCTAACTAGAATGTCATAATGAGTTTTCAAAATAATTGGTTTATAAAATAAGAGTAGAATTGTATAGAAAGGCATTCTCTCAAATAAGGGAACGGGGGTAAATAATAGTCCCAATTGTGGTTCCATTACATGAACTAAAAGGTACTCAACAACAATATGGAACCCACATTTGCCATACTTGTGGTTTCTCAATCTTGTCATCAACGATAAAGTTTTTCTTTAAAGACTAAAGCATCACAGATTTGAGTTATAAAAACACTAACCTCTCTGCCAAGTATAGACAAAATTGCCTACAGAAACACACCCTAGCAGAGAAGCAACCTCGTGTTACTGGGCAAATAGTAGTGGGAAATTGTGGTCCATGGCACAACGTAAAGCTACAAAACTACCATCAGGTCCACCAAAACAGAGCAATACAAATAAATTTTTAGAATGATGCAGGCACAAGCAAACAAATGGAGCCCATCATTCACTCACCCTCTGCAATTCACAAACAAGCATCAAGGGCTCTGAGAGTTCCAACACCATTAACAATCTGTCACAACCTTTTTGAGCTATTTACAAGGTTGCAAACACAAAAAGAGAAATGGAGCCCATCCCTGCAGATTATCACCATCGATTCTAAAAAAAAGTACCTGCATCTCAAGGGCTTCCAGCACGAGTAAGAAACTGTGTAAGGTTTTATAATGGATGCGGAAGAATTAGAATGAAAAGCAAAGAGAGGCTTTTGAACTTTAAAGGATGAAGCCATGTATATTGGTGCAGCCATAAATGGTGAGGCAGAAAGAAAGAAGCCGGTGTCTGCAACAGAACTGTACATTTTCTTCATGGCAGCGAAGAAGAACTCGAAACTCATAGACTCAAAACAAAGGAACAGGGCGTAAATTAATAAATAGGAAAGAACAAGATGTTAATTTGTTTTCTTTTGTGTTTGTTCTTCATGGATGTGTAACTGGTTCGATATCCTTAAGAAGTCCCACCACCTGCTGCATGCTTGGTCTCTTTGAGGGTAAATCAGCTGTGCATAGGTATCCAATCTTTAAAGCCTCCTCCATTTGTGCCTCTGGTCCCGTTCCACAAATTTTTGGATCAATTGCCGTTGACGTTTGGTTCTTCTTTACTAGTCCTCTTACCCATGCAACCAAGTTGGTTACTTTCTCATCTGGATACTCATCTTCAATAGGCTTTTTCCCGGTAATTAGCTCAAACAGAACCACCCCAAATCCATAAACATCAGATTTTGGCGTGGGGATACTTGGAGAGCCCGCATCTGGCTGGAGAAACTCCGGTGGAATGTACCCAGGTGAACCTCGAGCTATTTCATCTTCCAAGCCATTGCCAAAAATCTTTGAGAGTCCAAAATCAGATAATCTAGGTTCCAAATTGCAGTCGAGGTAGACACTGCTAGCTTTGACGTCCCTGTGAATTATTGGAGGACAGCACCCGTGGTGGAGAAATGCCAGTGCACGGGCAGTGCCAAGTGCGAGCTTGTGCCTGAATCTCCATGTCGTTAACAACCCTTCAGAACCAACATTTTGAATTCCATCAGTGTCACCTTCTTCCCATGTATCAGTGCTCCAATCTTCAGTTGTTTGAACCCCAAGTGGCAAGTCATGAAGCAAGTTCTGCAAATTTCCATTCTCCATGTAGTCATAAATGGCAATCCTTTGGTCACCAGCCAAGCAATATCCCGTAAGTGGAACAAGATTAGGGTGCTTGATTCGACCAAGATGCTCAAGCTCCCTTGCAGCTTCATGGTCGGTCATGGTTGACCCATGGACCAAAACCTTGACAGCTACTTGAATCCCACCAGGTAGAAATCCTCTATAAACAGGGCCAAATCTTCCTTCGGCCAACAAAGTTCCACGGTCAAAGTGTGAAGTTGCAGACAAGAGGTCTGCAAATGTGAAGTTCAGCAATGGTTTCTCAAAAATAATGACTGGAACTGAAGTTGCAATCTTAACATCTGCTACCCAGGTGGTTGAATCAGTCTGGAAAGAGAAGGGACCAGAGAGATATTGTTCTTCTTTGTAGGAGTTCTGTTTCATTGCCCAGTTTCTGGTTTTTCTTCGGCAACCAAAGGCTAGGAACAGCAGCCCCACAAGTAAACAAACCATTGAGATTGTTAAAGCCATAGCAAGCTTGAACCCCCTGTGTTGGGGTGCTTTCCTCCTTTTGAATAGGTCAGGATTTGCGGCAATTGGGCAACTGTTTAGTGACCCGATGAAAGCTGTTTGCAGGATTTCGGAAGAAAATTCTGAAGCACAGAGGGTTAGGTTGTTGAAGGAGAAGTTGTATCTCTCCATCCAGGGGAGTTTCTCCAAGAGTGATGCTGGGATATCTCCACTTAAGTTGTTGTGGGAAACATCAAGAACTTGAAGGTTTTCTATACTTAAAAGGGGAATGTGGCTGCTGAGGTGATTTTTTGAAAGATCTAGAGTTCTCAAACCACTCAAATCTGAAATCTCAGCAGGAATTTGACCGATGAGGTTAGTTCCAGACAAGTTCAAATACTCTAACCGAGGGAGCATACTAATTTCCGGAAATGCTTGTTTCGAGAATCGGTTATATGCAAGATTGAGGTGTCTTAAATTCACTGCATCATTGAGGTTACTTAAAAACTCCCCACTAAGCTGATTCTCAGATAAGTCCAGATAAACTAAATGAGACCAGTCGAAGATAGAATTGAAATGTACCTGAGAAATGTGTCCCTGAAACTGGTTTTGGCTCAAGTCGATAACCTCCAATGCTTCATGAAAAAGACCAATTACAGAACCCTGAAACAGATTCTGCGAAATATTAAGATACACGGCCGATCTCATCCCTGAGAAATCCGAATCCCGGCCACGAATGGCATTGCCAGCAAGGTTCAAGGATTTGAGCATAGGAAATGCAGCGCCAAAACCACCAGGGAGAGTGCCACTCAGTTTATTTGATGAAAGATCAAGCAGAAGCATAGAACGGCAGTTCAGAATTCCTGATGGAATGCTTGATTCAAACTGATTTCGATCGAGCTTAAGAACTTTAAGGCTAAGAAGGGAGCTCATGGCTTCAGGGATGTTACCGGAGAAATTGTTTCTAGAAAAGTCCAAGGTTTCCAGAAGACCAAAATTGCCTATGTTACTTGGAAGGCTCTCAGAAATTTGGTTAGATGAGAGATTGAGGGCCTTGAGTGAACCCAAACTCCAAAAATCAGAAGGCAAGCCAGTGATTTTGTTATTGCTTAGATCCAAGGATTCAAGCTTTGTGAGCTTGCCAATGGTGGTGTCAGGTATCAAACCAGATAGGCCCAAACCAGAAGCCACCAATCCAATGATATTTTCTTCCACACAGAACACAATTTTCCATGAACAAACAGGAGCAGAAAAGTTGAAACCATGAGATGAAGTTAAACTCATCTTTTGCAAGAAATCGGAGAGAAAGTAGCCATCAGTATTGGGTTCTTGACAGACTAAAGGTCTAATGAAAAGTGAGAGAAGAAATACAGAAGAAAAGAACCCAAACCCCATTGTGGGTAAGGTCTAAACACCCAGAAATAAGAAAGAGGAACAGTACCAAAAGATTAAAAACCCTCCAACCACTTCAAAACCCCACCTTTGCCCCCTCTTCAGGCTCCTAAAACCAGTATGTTCGTGTCATAAATGCTCTTTAGGTCCTTAGAACAAACACCTTTCAGGCTGCTGCAACTCCATTAATCCATAACCACCAAAGTTTAATTCCTGTGTTAGACTCAAATCTCTAATATAGAACCACCATTTTCAGCAACTCTGAGATGTGCCCAGAAATATTAAAGCTCACTGGAAAGGAGGCCATAAGTAGAGAAATGAAGTTCAAGAACAAATGGGTTGTGAGCAAACTAAAGAAACTTCAAGGGTTTGAAGAGAAGGAAAGCGAGCTTACCTTCTCAGGCCTTGCAGGTGTGAGCCACATGAGAGCCAACAAAGAAAACAAAACAAATGCAGAACCTTTGTCTGCGTTCAAGAACATGAGGAGCTTAAATTGTTTTGTATGGTTTTCTCCACAAATTTTAAAAACAAGGGAGTGCTGCAGAGAGAGAGAAAGAGAGAGAGAGAGAGATTGGGTTTTGTTGGAAAACAGAAAATTGTCACTGTGAGTGGAGTGGTCAGAATTTGGGGCTTCATAAATGACAAGGATTGAAGGAAATGTCTATTGGGTTGGTGAAGTTATCAGGGGACTGTTGGCTGGAATTCAATGATCCTACATTGAGTGTGTTGATTATTGATCATTCTTTTTCCTCGCTGTTCAAGATGTATTTGTTAATTAAGAATAAATTAAAAAATATGAAATATACTAAATATTTTTTATTATATTTATTATATATATTTTTTTAAAAATTACAAGACTTTTTATCTTAAACTTTCAAAATAAATTTATTTCTTCTTTTTTCAAATAACTTATTTTAAATTTTACTAATAAATCATCTTAATAGACATTTATTTTTCTCCAACACTGCCTATAGAACTCACTAATGACTCTTGCCTTTTAAATCACCCCAAAAAAACATCTCTTCCAGAAAGGCAGAAAAGAGACTGGCACTTCAATAGTGTTTGGTTTTTGGAATCACAGTGAAAAATTGCTTTCCTTTCCAGGCCCATTTATTCTCATGCTTTCTTCTAGAATTTACCTTCAAAAATTCCACCATCTTTCTCTTTTTAGTTATTCTCTCCAATATATTGAAACTCAGAACACTATCATGGCCAAATCAGAATGCAAATCTCAAAAGAATTTCTATCCATGATGGGAAAAGAAAATATTGAATGCAACTATATATGATGCGTTATCATAAGTTAACTATATATTTATACATGACATAATAATAAAATAATTAAATTGTAATATCATGTTTAATATAATAACATATCACCTCATTTATATCAATATTGTGATTTTAATATTGTTGAAAACAACAGTACTTCTCATTTCATAAGACTGGTGTATCATAGTAGTTAGTAGATATTAGTTTTGTTTTGCCCTAAAAAGGCCGTCTGGAAGAATAGAAGCTCAAGTGGGTGGTTGTCTTCTTCTTGACTTTTCTTGGCCATGCACATGTTTCTTTCTGTTTTTTCTTTCTGTATTCTCTTTTGAGGAGGGTGAGTAGCAGTGTGAACGAAGTGAAATCATATGCTTTTCTTCTCTTACCATTTTGTATTGAATCCATGGAGCATGCATGGGTCCATGCTTGCAAATCATCCTTAAATCACCCCACTTGAGCTACTCTCTTTGTGGGCCATTTGTTGAAAATCTAATGTGAAAGTTTAACAATTACAATAATATATTGTTGTGTCACACTAAAAGATAAAAAAAAATCCAAAAGTCTAAATTAAATTTTTTGGGTTAAAAGGGGGCAAATATCATCCTAATTGGGGAGGGAGTTCCACATTAACGCACAAATTAGATAACTCTAACATTCGAAAATCTCTTTGAATATTTTAAAAAAATAATAATTAATTATTCATAAATAATTTTAATTCTAAAGAAAATTTGAAATATTGCGATAAACAACATCCATAAAAATCCTAATATTAATGGATTCTAAAATATAAGAATTTTAATTCTAACAAAATTAAGAAAAGTAGAGATAAACGTTACGTATAAAAATCATAATTCTAATAAGTTTTATAATACCAAGATAGATGTTATCTATATAATCATAATATCGTATTAATTAAGATTATTTCATATTTTTTTATAAATAAACTCATTTTTAAAAAGGTATTTCTTTAATATTGATTTTAATACAATCTTAATAATATTCAATGTTTGAGTTAAATATTAAAGTATTTGCATAGGGATCTCTCTGTACTCTCTGGTTGTTTTCTTTCTTACATATGCAAGTGACTTCATGACGACATTTTCAATCAAATAAATTTATTATTATATCTCGATAACAACATATATTAAATTATCAGCTCATTATATAGTGGATTGTATAAGTTTTAAATCATCAATTTACTCTCAATAAGTTCCTATTACTTGTGATTTCACATATTAATTAAGTCATTTTAATCATATATTAGGTATCTTATTTTTAACAGAAACCATTCAAATATAGTTATAATTAAATGGAGAGGTTTCATATAATTAACGAAACCTAATAAAATTAAGATTGATTGATGACAACAATGATCAACAAATTAGACCCCAAGACTCCATGATCATATGTCATGTGAGTGTTATAATTTCACACACTGTGGATACAGTACCAACCAATCTATAGATTATAAGCTTAAAAAAAAAAATCCAGTGGCTTAGTTTTCATCACAAAGGGTTTGGAGATTTGAAATTAAGCCACCAAATGGTGTTGATCTCAATAATTGAGTTGGGCTGGTCCCCACAGCTCTATGGTTATACTGTGTGTGCATCATCATGAATTCATGGCCATTCCCACAATGAATTATTAGTCTCTGCTTCAATAAAATAACAAAATTCACATATTTCCCACACCCTGTGTACTTCATAATGAGCCCTGGCAATGGCTTTTCAAATGTAAAAATTACTTCTTATTTAAATAATAATAATAATAATAATTTTTTAAAATATTAATCTAATGATAAGAAATTATAGTGAGGATTTTTATCATTAAAATTGAATATATATATATATATATATATCCCTGAATGAATCCACACAGAGACAGACACCTGGAGTGAGGAGGAAGAATCCTATCTTTGCTTGATAATTTGCTTTGATTGTTGCTATTGGTGGGGGAGTGGGAAATTTGGAGGAAGAAGACATCATTAATTAATTAATTAACACGTATTAGTAGGAGCCAACTCAAATATTGGATTATAACATAAGTTTTAATTTTGTGGGAGGCAATTACTCACCCGGGGGCAAATGTAGAGTGGATCCGGTAAAATGGTAGCCTCTAGATTCATAGGTTATTTCAGCTTCCTTTCTCTCAAATGTGTCGAATTGACGGACAGACTTAGAAAAAAATTAAAGTTGACATAGACTACAAGCCCCTTAAATCCACCCCTATACCCACCCTCACATAATTACATGTAATTTCATGAAATTAAAATTTATAAAATTAATTTGGCACTTCAACTCCCTTTCTTTCAAATGGTTCAAATTCGCAAGATAGATTTAAAAAAAAATAAAGATTGACACAGATTATAGATCCCTTAAATTCGCCTCTATACCCACCCTCACATAATTACACATGATTTCATAAAATTAAGATTTATAAAATTAATTGACACTTCATCACTTATAAGGAAAAGTTTAGAAAACTCGATGAGCTTACCGACTGTCTTACTGAAAGGGGGCAAAAAAGATGATTTTACCCCTTTCGATAAGAAATTCGATAAACTTGTTGGACCCTATAGAACGACTCCATTTATAATATACATGAGAACATGTAAAGACTATCACTAACATCATCCTTAACTCATTTACCTTTTAAGCAAAACTAAAACATAATGTACAACTGCACACTTAAATTCAAGCCAATTAATCTCCCTTAAGCCTGACTCTTGATTACTTACAACATCGGGCCAGACAGTACACTCACTCAGTATGTATGTATATATATATATATATATATAGTGAGATTAAAAACATGGATGGTATTGGTGGGGAGGGTTGGTCATGGTCGTGCCAGCAAACTTCCTTCTCAAAACAATGTTCAATTCTAGAAAGCAAACTGGCAATAAACTTCCAGAAATTGTCCCTTGCACTCACTTCCACCGTAAGGGCTGGTAGACCCCACTGTCATTAAGTCAATTCAGCAAGTGGGTCGACCCAAAATAAAATCATTTGGTTGGACTTGCAATAAATATAATTAAGTTAATACTTCTTTCTTTTTCTTTTTTATTATTTCAAATATGATTTTTTATATAATTTTTGTACAAAAAGTGCCCTAAACTTAGGAAAGTGCCCTAAACTTAGGTGAGTGTGACATGCATGGGGGTGGATTGTGGCACAAATAGTGAGTCCTATGAATAAATTGATTCAATCCATATACCTCAAATACTGTCAGGATCACAGTGTAGATGTCTACATTAATCAAACTATTTCGTGGTCCAATTACATATATATACTTTGTTGCTTTTTTTGGTAAGTAAATTTGTTACTTCTCATGTAATCACCATTTTAGAATAGGGAAATAATGGCATTGCCACAAATAGGTAGTCATATATTTATTACTTAACCTAATCTAAATATTTAGTTGCTTTGTATTATAAAATAATATTAATCATTATTTTAAGGATAACAGTTAAGTAATAAATAATATTAACTGATGATAGTATCATCAATTATATGACGATGTTTTTTCATTGGAGGAAATTAAATAAATTATATGTCATTATCCTATTTGTCTAGCATCTCCTCCAATGAAGATATTACACATGATTAATGACACCATCATCAATTATCAATTAAAACTCCTAAAATTAAATTCGACGAATATTTTAGATCATATAATAATGTCCATTAAGGGGTTGTAACATAAGACATAACTAAGCTTATGTCTAAATATGTTTTATACACATTTTTAAATCTAAACCCATATATGATAAATTATATATATATTTTTTCAAAATTTCATATCGTAATTTTAATTAATATTTATGGATTTATTTTCTAAAAATACACCCTAATTTGACTAATAATCAATTTACTGAACCATGCATGGAAACCCAAAATAGTGAAACCATACCCTTAATAATAAAGAAAACCCAAAATAATGAAAGAGTGTTGACACTAAGCAATGTCTGTGGAGATAATAGATACAGGTAGGTGTGCCACGAAAATAGAGAAACTTTAGGAAAGGGAGTGTGAGAAAGGAGATGAATGATGACTACTGTGGAATACAAATGCTTTCACCACTTTGACGGTGGTCGGAATGGGAGGCCTGAGGCTCTGTGGTGGTCTCATTTGCTATGATGATTAATTAGCTTTTCTGTTGAGTGTGAAATTTAGCATCCCAAAGCAATCATCGTATGCACTTTGCCTGCCAAGTGGAGTGGAGTGGAGATGAGATGGGGGGTTAAAAGATGATGATCATAACTGTGTTTGGAGCGCAACATTAGACACACTTTTTAAGGATTAAAATAAAATTATTATCCTCGTTATACTCATTATCATCCTCGTCATAAATCTTAATTTCACCTAATTAATCTTATTTATAGTTACATCTTTTCTAAAATTATTATAGTTCACGTTATGTAATGTGAGATAAAAAAAAAAATCTTTTAACACAAGTGACCTGAAACGTTGAGCAACCTAACTAAATATTTTAAGTTTAAATCCTTATCAGAGAAAATTAGTAAAAAAATATTATCAATTTTATGAAACATCTAAGTGCAATTAGTTGGATTAGAGGCTAACTAGACTTTTTTTTTATTTATTTACAAGAATCCCTTCTTTGTCAACTTGTAGTCTTCAAGAGATTTATAAAATATAAGATGATAAGGAATGCAAAGTGTCTCTCGTGTGAATTCTTTAACACAAATGACGTGAAACGTTGAGATGCCTAACTAAATATTTTAAGTTTAAATCCTTATCGAAAAATATTGTTAGTCTTATGAAACATCTAAGTGTAATTAATTGGATTAAAGGCTAACTAGATTTTTTTTTTTATTTACAAGAATCCCTTCTATTGTCAACTTGTAATCTCCAAGAGATTTATAAAACATAAGATGGTCAGGGGTGCGAAGTGTCTCTCGTGTGAATTCTTTAATACTTAAGTTAATTTTTGTTAAAAAATATATAAGATTGAGAAAAATATAATATGAGTAGTGTTTTAGTCATATTTCGATTAGAAGAATCACTCTTTATTTATAGAAACTGAAGTTGACATGTGAAAGAGTATCCACATCTTTCAAAACCATCTATTTTGAATTTTTATATCAAGATATCAAAAGTGAATTGACGTATTCTTAGACTCAGAAAGATTTTCAAAAAATATTCAAAAAAGTCTCCTAGAGGTACCCAAGAAAAGGCCCCGAGGATGATCTCCCAAAAATTCTCGAAAGTGGCCTCTAGAAAAGTTTTTCAAAAACTATTATGTTGAGAAGATCTCCCAAACTTCTCTCCTTAGTCTTGTTCCTCTTAAACTTATCTTGGACTCAAACTCATTTTCTTAGCTTCAAATTTGAACTTGCTGTCTTTAACAAGAAAAAGAAGATCTTTACAAATAAATAAGATAGAATGGTGAGTTAAATCACGATCTAATTTTGATTCCACTCGTTAGTTTGTTAATACCCAAGTCATTGCAGACTCTTAAAAATAGAGCATAGACGAGTCCAGATCCATTAGCCCATATCATTTGGGCTTGAGATAAGTGAAATAGCCCAACTAATAGTGGCCGATTGGCCCATAACCCGGTTCTAGTTGGCTGTTTCTCGCCTAGCAAATAGGTCGCTGATGATGTAAAATATCAATCATAATAAATAGCAACAAAATATTATTTAGATATTTATGAGTGATATTTAAAGTGACACCCTTATATTATGTATTATGCACTTATACTAATTAAATACATTATACAATACATTAATATAAGAGTGTCACTATTAAGTGCTCAAATAACATTTTTAAATAAATAAATATTGATCTAGAACAATGCCAATACTTAGGGATTAATGCGATAAGATCTTTCTATTAGTTTTTATTTATTTATTTTTACTTCAAATTTTAAGTTAATATTTTATGTTTAATTTTTCTTTTTCATTAAAAAATAATAATTATATAAGTATACATGAGGTTTACTGTAATGTACATTTTTCATGAATTTCACATTAATCTTATAGAAACATATTCGACATTTTTCTTTAACCTCAAAACCGACATAAGATCTAAATTTTCACAAGGAAAAATTTCTCAAAAATAGTCGACACACTTCTCAAAAAATTAATAAAATCATAAGTGAAAAAAATCATTTCAAAGATAGCCAACTATAAGGGATGATTTTTGAACTTACAATTTCATGAACATTTTTATCTGTCTTTAGAAAGTGTATTTATTATTTTTATGAAAATTTTCTCTATAAAGATTTATACTTTAGAAACAAGAACAAAACTAAATCGGTCAACTTCCTTTTATCTTTCATCAATTAATGGTCAATGGTTAATGGCTAATGTTTTTTTTGTTTTTTGTTTTTTTGAAAATTTGGTCTTTGAGAAGGACTTGCTATATTTCCTCGTGGAGTAGACTTGACATAGAGACCCTAAGTTTTGTTGATGGTTGGACTTGGTCTTCCCCCATATGTAACCAAGGGCCAAGCATTTAGCAAGTAGGCTTTGAATATTCATCACCAGCCAGCCCAATTGACACGCTTAATTGACCCAATTTGGACTGACCTAGTTTTATAATTTAATGGTTATCAATTCTTCCAAATAGACAATAATTGAAAACCTCCAAAAGATATTAGTGCTTATAGTTTTGGTTTGTGGTAGAAGTAACATTTGGTTAATTTAGTAGTCCCTTATAGACCAATTTGATAACTGAATCATATTAATATAGTATTTGTTAATCAAAATATAAGTTAAAAAAAGTGATTTATGAAAACTATTTTAGACAAAAGTATTTTTTATTATATTTGTTAAATTTATTTGGTAATTACTGGAAAAAAATCATGTGACTTCTTATCTAAAATTTTATAAATAAATTTATCTCTACCCAAAATTTCTCTATCCCTTTCAGATAAACTTATATAAAATTTTACAAATAAAAGAAAATAACTCATATGCCCCTATCTCATAAAACCCTCAATCTTCATGTTCATCTTCCTTTCTTCATCTTCATGCTTCAACGGGGTAAGGTAAGGTCTTTCTCTTACTCTTTCATTTTTTTTCTTTTTTTGCACATTTTTATCTTTCCTATGCATCTGCGTCAACCATCACTATCTGCATCGTCGACGATCATTGTCATCTCTACTACCTATATCGTCAACGACCACTATGGCCTGCATCCATCGCCGTCGCCTCTATCGTACTTTGCTTGCTGTCGCATTCACCATGGCCTATTTCGCCTGCCGTTGTCACCTTCACCATGGCCTATTTCACCTTCGCTACGTGAAACGGCCTGCTTCAATGCAATGTTGTCACTTGATCCCCATTTTGAACTAGATTTTTTTCCCTTCTTTGTGCTAGATTTATTGGGTTCTGATGGACTACTTGGTTGAGTAAGTGTCCATTTTATTTTTGTTTTTCTATCTTGATAATTTTTATTTCTGTAAGTAAATAATCAGGGTTGTATTGTTCTTGAGCATTTTTTTAACCATTTCATTTTGTTGGTTCTTGGGTTGTATTGTTCTTGATGATTTTACTGGTTCTTTTGTTAGTTCTAAATTTGTTGTGGATGTTAACAAATACTTTTGAATGAATTTGGAAATAAGGATATTTTGATAAAAAAAACAAATCTTATCTCAATGTTTTTATATGTATCTTAACAAACATATGAAAAGAAAAAATGCAATTCTCAATACGTTCTAAAAAATTTTAAAAATTGATAAAATTCTTAAAATATTTTTCAGTCTTACCTTAATCATTTTATATCTTGATATAGAAAGCATTTCAACATTATCTTACTCATTTTAATAAATGCTACCTAAGAAAATTTATATTTAACAAAATAATATCAAATTAAAAATTTTAAAAATCAATTTAATTAAAATAATCAAAATTAATAAAAAAATAATCGCATTTCTTAGAATGGTAATTTGATAAATAGCATATACATAATTTAGTTGGAGTTTTTGAAATAATCATAAATTTTGACTATTTCAATCTATTCAAACTGAAATTTAAGTTTTTAAAATTTTAAGACCTCACCGTTACTATAAATGTCTAGAAAATTTAAGTAAAAATATTCAAAAAATAATAATTGTAACTTCTTTTGGGATTGACGAAAGATGATATATTAGGCTATGGACTAATTATTAAGAGCCACTCATGGGAAATGGGAAAGGTAGATGACAAGTTGTCATATAATCACTTGGACTTAGAGGTTGCTTCTATTGGGATTCCATGAAGTTGAAGTAACAATGATTTGAGAGACTTTAGAAGATTCAAAATTAAGGGTTTAGGTTAAGGGGGTTGGGATGCTAATTGAAGGGCTTATGCATAGTGAAATGGCACCAGAAAACAATGGTTTTAGTTAACTGCAATGAATGGAGGAGTCCCTTTGAATTCAAGGCAATTGGGTACATCATGGTTTCACAAGTTTGAAGTAAAAGCCATCCCTTTTAGAACAATGTGGAAGAAGATGAGGACAAAATAAATCAAAAAAAATAAAATAAAAATTGAACTGCCCACTCAAGAACCATAGCCCATCACAACCAACTTAATTAATTAATGCCTTGAATCTTCTAAAGTGTGACCAAAGCCATAATTATATAGGGCTCATTTGAATTTCAACCCAAAAGTTCATTTTTTTTTGACAATTTTTTTAATAAAGCATATGACACAATGCATGTAATTAGACTACAAGTCAAAGATTAACCATTTTATAAGTTATAATAATTTATATAAGGTTACGTTTAAATAAAGAGATTTTATTTGAAGCACTTGCGTAGACTTATGTTAAATTCTTTCACTTACTTGAGTTTGAATTCGTGATGAATTTGAACTCAAATTCTAACAAGTTGGATAGTAAGATCTCCAACCCATGAGCTTAAAATTTGAAAATTCTAAATATCAAATGAGAGAGACAAATAAACCGTGATATAAATTTATCCTAAAGTACTCTTTGGGAACATTATCATTATGTGAAAATAGCCTTCTACCTTCGAAGAGCACCAACCAACCATCCTCTCAATCTTCTTTATTTTGTAAGTTCATCACATATTAAGGGTGAATAATTATATTATACCTTTAATTTCTTTCACTCTTCAACAAAATTCTTTCTTTTAGGGCTGTTTTATTTTATTTTTAATTTTAATTTTTTACACTCTTTCAAAAACAAATTAATTTAGCGTGTCATTTTCTTAAAAGTGAAAAAAAAAAAGATTTTTTTACTTATTTACCTTAATAATGGATAAACTCACTAAACACATTCAGACAGAGGTGTCATGGTGTATTTTATTTACAGATAACATAGTGTTGGTGGATGAAACAGAAAAGGTAGTGAACACCAAGCTTGAGTTGTGGAAAAATAATTTATAATCTAAGGGCCTGATTGATTGCAACCATGGAATTTACATAGAAAGAAAATGAGTTCTAGGCAATTCAATTGCCTAGAACTTATTTATATGGAAATTATGAAGTAAAAGTGTTTGATTGAATTTTATTTTCTATGTAATTTTCTCCCCAAAACCCACCCTGTCTGCCTTCTCCTATCTCTCTCTCTCTCTCTCCCCTGCCTCCCTAACCCAGTTCTTCGCCTTGCCATTATCCATCGTCGCCATCACTACCTTCTCCCATTGCTGCTATCGCTGGAGCAAGCATCGCCGCCAGCGCTCCCTTCTCCCATCGCTGGAGCAAGCATCGCCGCCATCGCTGCCTTCTCCCATCGCTGGAGCAAGCATCACAGCTATCGTTGCCTTCTCCCATCAGGACCTAGAAAATAAGAAAGCGTCAGAGGAAAGAGATGAGGCGTTCGTCGACCGGATTTTTGACTCCAAGGAGGTGCTGCGATGGAAGGATCAACTCATTTTCAAAGCCTTCGTGCTAAGCTACCCATCTCTCTCTCTCTCTCCCCCTCCCAAACCCAGTTCTGCTCTCTACCTTCCCCCCCATCACCAACAGTGCCGGTTGCAGCGGCTATCGTCGCCGTTGCCATCTTCGTTTCCCATCGTCGATGGCCGATCTTCATTGGCCATGGGTGCCATCGCCAATCGCCTTTCCCCTCCTCCTCACGACCGCGCTTCTCCTCTTCTTCTCCTTCGTGCCTCAGCTTTTCTTCTTCTTCTTCCCTGGAATTTCTTTTCCCAGCCTCCCCCTAAGAATTGATTTTCCAGCAAAAGTGGGAATTGGGGGTCACGTGATCAAAAATGAGAATTGAAATTACCTAGAAAATATTGCTAATCAAACACCACCAAAACTAGAATTTACATAGAAAATGGCTATTTTCCATGGAAAATATGGCCAATCAAACA
Organism: Diospyros lotus; assembly: GCF_014633365.1. NCBI lineage: Eukaryota > Viridiplantae > Streptophyta > Magnoliopsida > Ericales > Ebenaceae > Diospyros > Diospyros lotus. The sequence continues at coordinate 30,851,176 of NC_068344.1, forward strand.
GGCCCTAAGAGATTTAAATTAAGTAGAAGAAAAATAGAATATATGGAATGTAAATTTAGTAAAAATGCAAAAATAGAGGATGTTATAATAAAATTGAAAGATCAAATCATACAAAAAAAATATCATTTTCGATATTTGGAATCAGTGATTCAAAAAGATAGAGAAATTCACGAAGATGTCATGTATAGAATTAAGGCAAGTTGGCTAAAATGGAGAAATATATTGGGAGTGTTATGTGACGATAAAATTTTATTAAAACTGAAAGGAAAATTCTATAGGATAGGTATAAGATTAATTTTGTTGTATGGTTTAGAATGTTGGACAGTCAAATACCAGCATAAGCTAAAGACGAACGTAGTGGAGATGAGGATGCTAAGATGGATGTGCGGCCATACAAGAAACGATAAAATTAAAAATGAGGTTATTCATAATAAAGTAGGAGTAGTGCTAATCGAGAAAAATATGAGAGAGACTAGACTAAGATGGTTTGGTCATGTGAGAAGAAGACCAAGAGATGCTCATGTGAGAGGAGTTGAGAAAATGGAACAATTAGTCAAAAAAAAGATAGAGGTAGACCCAAGAAGATTTTGACAGAAACATTATGGAGATATAATAAAAGACAATAATACATGAAAGTCTAAAATTTATGTAGTCGATCTCACATAATGAGATAAAGGCCGAATATATGATTGTTGTTATTGTATAAATAATTTATGTATATTATCATTACATAAAATACACAATATTTCTTATCAAACATGTAAGCATGCACTTAATTTTTTCTATTAAACTTTCCAATTTTTTAATATTTCATGCAGTCCAATTTATTAACAATTTGAGAAAAGAAAAGTTATATTTTAAAATAATATTAATATTAAATTTAAATCATATGAAAAGAAGATGAAAAGATATAGAAGTAAATAAATAAATATAAACAAAGATGGTAAGTGAAGTAAAGTGGTACAAGTAAACTAATGGGTTGTTTGTTTTGCTAAGTAAAATATATAGTGAGTTGATTCAATATTATGAAGTTATGATTCTAATGGTTTTTAGAATAATATTAGTTTCATAGTCATTCTAAAAGTAAAGGGTTAATGAATGAATGTGGAGAATACAACTCCATTTTTTAAAATATTATTATAGAAGGAGATGATGATGGAGAATGTGGAGGTGTCGTGTTTGGCCATGTCATGTCATGTCATGCATTGCTGATTTGAAGGGCGACCAGCATACAATTAACCCGTGATTTGTGCCCATTGGCAGTCGTGATGCTAATCGTTTAGACAAATTAACTCCATTAAAAAAACACAATTAAATACACTAAACATCTCTCTCTCTCTCTCTCTGGCTAAAAGAGAGCTGACTTTGTGACTTAACGATAGAGGGCATTTTTTAATCTCTAGCTTGCTAATGGGTATTAAGGGACTTGAGACCACTTTGCTTGTGGCTTCTCCCTGTGAATACGTGCTAACCATTGGTTATGTCCAATTAAACATTATTTAGGATAATATTATAGATCTTCTCATTTTTAACGCATAATCAATATATATAACGAAGTGCATGTGCTCTGAAACATGGCCGAATCTAAGTATTTTATTTTATCTTAGTGAAAAGTTGTTTTTGTTGTATTTAGTGAATGCATCATGAATTGTTTTCTACAAGGTTTTGTGTGTGTATATATATATATATATATAAGTTATTTGACTCACTTACTTGGTCAAATAATTCTTTTTTAAATTAAGTTTAAATTTATTTCTTAAAATCTTTAAATATTCCAAAAATATTTTGAGATGTTACAACAACCACCAAACTATTAACAACACCATTAGGGGCATCGCCTCCTAAATACTAACCCTTTGCAACGTCAGCCTCGCCTCCACTCTGAAAAAGAACGCCAAGCCTCGAATGCATTAAGGTTCAAATGCTAGAAAATGGATAAGAAGGACACAAGGCTTGGATGGTACCTTCCTCAACTCTCTTCTAAATCCTCTCAACCAAGTCTCTAATCACAAGATCATCCTCAAACTTGTCATCCAATGTCAAAGGAAGATCTTCCACCACAATCTTGTTCCTTGGTGATCGAATTAGAAGGACCTCGAACTCATTGATCTCTTCATCATCAGTATCAGAGACCACTACCAGCCTTTTTTTGGTTGTTGTCTTGACCATCGACACTTATATCGCTCCCTCGTGGTTTACCACCACAACACATGTGCTCAAGTCAACTTTAGTAAGGCTTTTCTCCTTTCGGATTCCTCTTCTTAAAAGGTTTTGAGGTAATCTTCAAGGGACCCACTTCAGCTGACCTTTTATGGTTGTCCTTCTCCTCTTGGACACTCGAAGAAAGACCCTTGAAGTCCAAGAAATGCAAAATTTTCTTGATCAAGTCAACAATCAACACCACATGCATGAAATCATGTTTTGAAACAATAAAAGTAATAAGAAAAAAAAAAAAAAAAACCTCACTAGAATAAAAACAATAACAGTAACACATCATTTATCTAAAAGGTCGAAGTTTCTTAAGGTCTAGAGAATATTTCCTTCTTGAAGTCCTCGAATTGATTTCAAGCATTAAATAGCCATGCTTTTTTACTCAAAATCTCCTCATCAAAAGGGTCTTTATTTTTTCTCAACAAGATCCAAGCATTCAAATACTTGAATGACCTACTTGGTATTGTTGGTGTTAGTACCCAAACGATAGATTTATATTGCATTAGATGTATGTAAGCAGCACTAATGATGTAATCTTGTTCATAAGAAAAAGGTCATATCTTCATTTATACTCTCCGTTTTTTCTTATGAATGAGTCTCTAGACTTCATGGTAGAGATCTTATATTTAAGTGTTAAGAATGTGTGATGAAGATCTTTAGTTCATGATTTCTTAAAGAAATTTTTTATCCTTAGATTTATTAGAATGTGAATATGGTTTATCAATTATGGACAAACACATGGGCTACTACCATTGATTAACAATGAGATATTAATGATAATAGATAGTGAGTCACATGCCATATTATATAAGATGCACATAGCAAACATGTGAGTAGGTGTTAGTTGAACATTTACTAAATGTGATGCCTATAACAGATCACATGGTTGTAGGGATTAATGATCTATTATTAGTTCTCGATTGTGTATCTTGTCTTTTGACCAAAAATGGTAGAATTATCTTGTGCACTGATGTCTGAGATTTATCGTTGAGTGAAACCATTCGGTGTGAGAGGTGGGGATACTCTCTGTGTAGTGTCTGTGTAATGATGTATGGAGGCAGATGCTCATTAATGAGATCCATTGTCCTCCATCAGATGGGGATGAATATCCTATGTGGTCTCTGTTGGTTATGATTGAAAAATCCCTAGCTAGGGTAAGCTTGATCGGAAAGAAGTTTTCGATGTCGGAAGGAGTTCTAAGATACTACCTTAATCACACCGTACTAGATTTGGCATAGTTATTGAGTCATATAAGTTTAATTAGTTCATGACTCTCATTTGGTCAGGATGTTGGTCGATGGAATTGAAGAACCTTAATAGGTTCATCTGAAGTATAGACTTCATTTCCATTAAGATCGTCTTGAGTCTTGACTAAAGGATACTCAGAATCTTTCAGGATGCTATGGAGAGTTGGAGAGATCCTCCTAGTAGGTCGAAGTGTTTGTTTGGCGTCAAGGAATGGACGTGTCTTAATTGCTACATGGCTATGAACCTAGAAAGTCACACTTTCACTAAGTAATGTATCAAATTAATGAACATTTGTTGTTATTGTGTTCCACTTCATTAATAGTTAATGATGATGGTTGCAATTAAGAGTTAACTGAATGGATCAATATATTTGAGTAAGGGTGTGCACAGTTCGATTTGACCTGTTTTTGGCAATTTCAATACACCAAATTGCATGTGTGGTTTTTCAGCCAAATCAAACCACACAGTTTGGTTTGGTGCTCGAAAACCACACCCAACCACACCACATTTTGTGGTGCAGTTTTTGTCGGTTGTTGAAGTGATGATAAAGAATTGAAGCAAATTCCAAAATAAAAATAAAAAAAACGAATAAGAGTGAACGAATTGAAGCGATAATAAACAACTAAGGCAAAAAAGAAGTGAAGCCTAAAGAACGAACATGGGCAGATTCAAGAGAGGCTAGCACAGGCTCTAGCCTTAACCCAAACATCAAGATTTAGGCTTGTCCCTTCAATTTTCTTTTTAATGTGGCTTCTCTAAGAAATCACCCCTGGATTTGAAGCCCATGCCAGCCCCTCATTGGATCCCCCCTAGATCAACCTCTGCGAACGAACGAATCAAAATGAACGAACAAAAAAGAACAAATCAGAACTGAAGTGTTTTAAACAGAACAAACACAAAAGTTAAGAACAAATTAGAATGAAGTATTTTAAAACAGAACAAACGAAAAAGTTAAGAACAAATCAGAACAAAGTATTTTAAAACATATCGAAAAAGATAAGAACAAAAAAGAACGAAATCAAACAGAATGGATCGAAACAAAATCAAACATAACGAAAAGGCCTCACTTGCAGTGATCTCCTTGGACAGTTCTCCAACTAGATCTCCTTAGACGGGTCTCCTTGGCGAAACCCAAATCTCCAGTGCTGGTAGAGAGGAAGAATGGAGGTATGCGACACTCACTAGTAGAGAAGAAAAGGGTTCCACCTATTATATATTTTATTTTTTAAATTTTTTTATTAAAATACTCGAGTAGTTCAGTTTTGAACCAAATCACGAAATCCTCAAATCCCAAAAAATTGCGCAGTTCTAGTTGGTTTGGTGTGATCCAATCAGTTTTCACGGTGTGCCAATTTTTTTGAACACCCTTATATATCGGAGATCGTTAAGAGTTAATAGTGCATGATGTTAAAAATTAACAAGGATATTGGTTGCATTAAGAGCTAATGAAAAGGATATTAAGAGTTAATAGCGAGACTGGGTGTAATATAATAGAAGTATTAGATTCAAGAGAAAATGGTCGATTGACCTTTATGAAACTATAAATTGATCTTTATGATTCGGTTAACCGGCCTTCTCAAACGGTCAACTATTTTGATAGCGGGATTAATCTTGCGTGCTTCTGTTTTCTATCGTTTCATTGCATTAGAGCATTAAGTAATAAATAAGAGAGAGACAAAGAGAGAAGATGAAGCTTAGCAGTGAAGCAAAAATTAAAAGAAGAAAATTGGGAGAGTCTCAATTAGCTAAAGCCTTTCTCTCATTCTTCCTTGCTTATTCTTCTCCTCTAAGATCTTAGGTCTTCTTCTTCTTCTTCTTGCTCCAAGGAGTTTCCCATCTCTCTTCTCCTTTACTTGATCCCAGTTGTGAGACAACCATAAGCAAGCCGAAAGGAACCACAATAGCTTAAGTTCACCTTCATCAACAAGGTCATAGCACGACTCCAGTAAAGGGTTCTGAGGCAACTCAAGGGTGAACATACTAGGTCCTCCACAGTTGAGGAAGTGAGCTAGTCACCCCAGCATTGTAGAAACGGGAACAAATTTAGGTAGTTAAGAGGAAGCTGGAAGCTTGAGGCACATTGGCTAACCAGCAAAAAACATCATCTATAGAGGTTTATCCCTAAACACTCTATGGATGGTTTTTCATTTTAATACATATAGATGCTTAATACCGAGTCTTACACGGGTTTTGTTTTCGTTTCCACTGTGCATTTGTTTTGGTTTTGAAAATGTTTTAAAAACTAGTATGCCCTTGCATGGATCCACTAAGAGTTGGTTTTTTAGCCTCGAGCCCTCATTCCCTTTCAGGTATCAGCTCTTCAACGCCATGCTTCGGGTGCTTCAAATGGCGACTCTCTTTTGGAAAAATTAAATCCAACCCCACAAGTTTCTAACAAGGTTGAACAAGAACTAGAATAAAACTAGAGTGGCTTCAACCTTGGTGGCAAAAAAGACCATCCATAAGGCCATCATACACATCCAGGCACAAAAATAAAGCTAAGTATGTGCAATCCTAAGCTGATGTAGAAAATCCCAAACTGATCAGATAAAGCAATAGGTAAAAATCAAAGTCAAATGAATGGATAGGGATGTAGATTTTTCTAGTGACAAGGTGGTATGCCCCAAAGTGGGTGTTGAACTTGACCATCTAGCTACTAAGAACCTAATACTTTCAAGAAATCTCGTTGTTGCTTATGAGTCATCCATTTGGTTTTGATATCCTTAGCAAAATGCTCTTCTTAAGCAATAAGCTCCTAACCTTAGGCATTTGTAATGCCTGAAGAAGCCATTAGCAAGTAGAAGCAAGAAGAACAAGGGATGTTAAAAGAGAGTCTGATTAAGGCAAGTTGAAGGCAAAAAGATGAACTCGAGGCAATGTGTAATATCCTCAAATTTTGAAAATACTAATAAAAGAATAAATTAATTTAATTTAAATTAATTAAATTAATGTTTTAATTTGAGGCGGTGTGCGTGTGTTGTAGATCAAAACAAAAAGAGAGAGAGATATTTTTCTCTCACATGGAAGCTTCTAGCCGAATGGAGAAATCAGAGGAGAGAAACAGAGAGTGAGACATAGAGGGAGCGAGCAGAGAGGGAGCTCAGGAGAGATTGCGAAGGAGAGAGCTGATGCGAAAGAGGGAGAGAGAGACGAGGTGCAAGGCGGCCATGGAAGCTGCCGAGTGAAGCTCGGCCATGGCAGTCGAGTGAACCAGTAGCAGCGGCAAGCTTCTTCCCCTTCTCCTCTACCTTGAATCGCTGTTATAGTGGGTAAGTAGGGTCCAAGGTGAGTGTCAATTACTGTTGCACAGTGAAGCTAACTGTAACTATATAATATATATATATATATATATTGAGCACAATAAGTACACCGTGGGTGGGTGTATTTGGCTTTTGGGCTGTGAGTGTAGCGTTGTATGCGTGTGTTCAGTGTGTTCAGAGCTAAAGCAGAGGTCCTTGGCCGAGAGTGAGCAGGTCCCTTTTTCCTTCCTTGTTGCTCCTCCAATGTTTGTGAGTATATATATATATATATATTTATATATACATATATTTATATATGTGCAGTGGGTGGCATCGGTTTCGTGGGTGAAAGAATTTACTGGTGAGCAGGTGTGTGATTACCCAAGTGTTTGAGGTTTGAGGTAGTGTAGCCATGAGTGTAAGGAGCTTTGTAAGTGTGTAAATGTGTAGGGGCAGTGAGTAGGAGCTTTGGTTGGGGGTAGAAGATGCTCCACAGTGAAGGTGTGTGAGTGTAATACCGTGTGTGTTCAATACCGTGTGTGTTCACTGGGTGTGTTTTGTTTTATATTAATATTGTTATTGTTATTGTAAAGATAAGATTAATAGTAGTAAATAATAATTTTTATTGTTAGCTCCTGGTGATGCTCTCGCTGGAGATGGAAGGTGACCCATGTATATTTAATAGTGTATATTAAGTGTTTATATATAGATATAAACAATAGTAAATAATATATATATTTGTATATTAAGTGAGTTTGTGGTGAATTCGTTGTGAGCTAATTAAGTGAGCTGGCTGTGTCAGTGCGTGTCTAAAACACTAAAGGAAATGACCTTGGATCATATGTGTAAGGGAAAAATAATAGAATTTTGGGAGTTTTTGGCAAAGGAAGTGATCAGGTACATGGATAAAAATTAGTAGAGCGTGATATGTTTAAATAATAAATTTTTCGTGATTAAAATTAATTAATTTTGGTCCCGGTTGTGTTATTTGTTAGGAAATGATTTAATTTGCATCGGGAGCTCGAGTGAGGTCAGAATCAGCTGGTTTCAGGCAAGCTCTTAACCCTCTCTTCCTGATATTTAATTCCCGTGGAAGACCCCGTGATTTCCTGTATTTTATCACCTCCCTTACTTTAATTCGGCACCTTGCCTTATTGGTTGAACTATTATTCATTTGTTTTAATTTAAATTAAATCTGAGGCTTCTATAATTTTATTCGTTGTGAGCCTAAGGGGGTTTGTACCGCCCCCATTCCTTTCGGAATGATGCTGAACCCAGTTGGGGAACTAGGTTCCTAGTCGTGCGGGCTTACTTACAGTTTTTCTCAGATTTATTTATGGTTCGGTTAGAGCTATTGAGCAGTGGGGCAGGGGTCGGTTGTTGGTGACGTTGGGGTAGACTATGGTACGGCCCTGATGTGGACCGTCGGGTGGACACCCCTAGTCACTGACCGTTGACCGGTGCCGGGCATTGCTAACTAGCTCTGCCGGTATGTGATTTACTGCATGATTAGATACATTGTATTACTGTTCATGATTTGATATGCACATGGGTACGGGATGCATATTGGGATATCCATTTATTGAGAATGGTTGGACACGGACATTCTAGTTTGGTTAGGTTGCATCCAGCGCGAGCATATGCATGGCGTGTGGTTTACTATGTGGGCGGAGCATGGCCTGATGCCTGGATGTATGAGCGCCTTGTATCACGTTGATGCTCACTACGCCATTGCATTTCTATGTGCATTGCATGGATACTGGTAGTATTTAGTTCTCGGACGGGAGTACCGTTCCGAGGGAGCCTATGGCTCGGTTGTCGGGAGTACCGACGGATACAGGTGACGGGAGTACCGGCCTGGGACAGCGCGCGCAGGTTTGTGGAGATATTTGTTGCCTTTCAGGGCAGCGGCAGGTTGGTATGGGACTTGGGTGCCAAGTGTCTTATGTAGGCCCCAAGGACCGGTATGTGCTATTATTTTGTTATGCTATTGAGCTGTTGTGTTGTAGCGTCTCATGGCTTGTGTGTACCTGGGGGTTTATTCTGGGGTGAGATTTCTGGTTTTGTGTACCCTTCAGCCTTTTCTTCCTTATGCTTGCTGAGTCTCTCGACTCACCTTGCTTTCCATCATTCCAGGTAGTGGCGGCGTGGGCCATGGCAAGGAAGTCAGCTTTTAGTGGCAGAGTCGGTATGATGTACAGGCAGTCCCGTCAATCCTTGTCAACTCTGATGTTCGAGTAGGATTTACTCTTTTATTTTGTACTGTGCCAGGTCTTTCCTCGAGTCTCGTGTATGTCGGCACAGGAGTCTGTGTTTATTATTTATCATGTGACCGCTGTGATAGTGGGGTTCCCGTAGTGCATGCATGTGTTTAGCTTTGCTTCCGTTGCTCTCATTTTTGAGTATGCATGCCAGGGTGGTTTTTGTCTCATGTTTCATTATTTTTCCCTTCCGTAGGCGCTCCCGTTCGGGTAGTCCGGGCGGCTGGGATATCCGGGCGGGGGTGCTTACACAATGTATAGGTATTTATATCGAAAGGGGGAGCATGACGTTGTAAATTCCCAAAAAAAAAATTGACTAACCGTTGGCATATTTGATCGAAAGAGGTCAACCCAAACATATTTGATTGTAATGTGTGACATTGTCCCAACGGGCGAGGGCATTTTTTGGACTCTCTAGGCAAAACAAGTGAAGATTGATTGAGAAAAAGCTATGGACACAAGCTAGGCCATTAATTACACACGAATCCTCGAGCCTCTCCACAACTTTCGAACTTCTTTGATTTGAAAAAGTTTCCTTTCGGCCAATAGCATTAGTCTTTAACACACCAAAGTCCAACACTTACAAACCTCTATAAACCTTAGAATTTAAGTGAAAATGATGATATTAATTCTACTTCCATATTTCAATTATATTGAACTAAGTAAGTCAGGGACTTCTATGATACCTAATATTTGACTTAATTAACACATGTACATCTTATTTAGGTCACACTCAACCTTGCCCAATTATTTAGATCACCCGAGGCCTTAGTCAGCTTAACCAAGTCGCCTTCAACTTCAGTATTCTAGTTAGGCCTGGCACTACCTAATAAAAGGGGTCTACTACAAATCCAAGGGAAAACTAATTCTACTCAAGAAAGAACCACCCAATCCGACCTAGGAGTCTCTAAGCGATAAACACAATCGTGGTTATTTCCTACAATGTAACAATTAATCATAATCTTGATAAATTTGAAATAAACCCCTTCTTCTAAATCTTAAGACGATTTACAGGAATAATTCTAATTCCTTTAAAGTTCTCTAGGATCACTTTTTCTAGAGGATATCTAACAAAGAGATATAATCATAAGCAAATGATTATCTTTAAACTACTATAAGTAAATGAAAAATTTCCCTCCCAAATAAGCATTAATCCCAATCTTTAGGTCTCTGGCTTTTGTACTATTGTTCCACGTTTGACATTAGTATCGAAATGATTGTTTTGACCAGACCACGACAGTCTCGCCGTTCTCTTTTGTTGTGTCTCAAGCTAGTTGTCTAAGTAGTTGAAACCATTCCGACATTGAACATATCTTATTCTTTGTGAATACATTAATAATCAAATTTGTGCATCATCAAATATTAGAATTACATAATAATGTGTCCAAATCCCTTTCTTTTTGGATAGGGTGACGGAAATTCATCCCCAGTGAGAGTTTTGCAATTGAAGGGGAATCCCATCCCATTTCTCTTACACCCCGTTTATTCTTATTATTTTTCAATATTATTTTGAAACAAAGAGTGCAAATATCACTTTGTTATTCTCTTCTATATATTTTTTATTCAAACAAAGTAAAATTACAATACTTTTCTTTTTTGATGATATGTGAATAGAATCATTGAAAACAACAAATACAAATTAACTAAAACCAACAATAAGTTGAAACCTATATATAGTAAAAATGAGATCTTATGTTATAGCCAAAAGTTCATTAAAAAATAAAAAAAAACCTTAAAAACCCAAAATAAATTTTTGGCCTAAAATGTGTAAATTTTCCTGTGTATAAGGGTCCCATACAACGCACAAACTAAATAACTCTAATATTTGAAAATTTTTCTAAAATAATAAACGTTATCTATAAGAGATAGATGTTATTCGAAAAAATCATGATCCTACCAAGTTTAGGAAAAGATAAGATAGATGTTATTTATAAGAATTCTGATCCTAACAAGATTAAAAAAAAGTTAAGATAGACTTTATCTGTAAAAATCCTAATTATGGACTACTTCAAATTACTCTATACTGTTCTATAAATAAGCAAGCACTCATTCCAAAAAATATACATCTTTGATATTGATGTAAATACTACTCTCGAACTTTCAACATTTACACTGTCTCACTTAAGTATCGGAGTATTTGCATACGAATCTCTTTTTGCCCTCTAACTGTTTCTTTCCTCACAGACTCAGACGGCCATAAAATAATATTTTTTATTAAATAAATTAATTATTATATTTTCAGAACAATTAGATCCAAAACCTCTACCCTCAAGCTTTTGCCAATGGACCAAAATTTCATTAGCTACAATATTTTCCTTACTATTTGTACATTACTTTTTATTCTTTCAATTCCATTCCACTCAAAGAATGTAGAATCACATTCCGCTCTTGTTTTGAATAGTTTAGAGAATTGCAAATATCTCAAATATATATAGCTGTCACACATTTAATTTCATATAAAGCATAAAATGAAATTGAATTGAATATATTTGACAATCAAGTTTTCCCCACCGTTGGATTCAGAATCAATGGTCCGAATGAAAGGGCGATGAATTTGGCGAAGCCTGGCCCACCAGGGAGCACTCAAAGCTTAGCGATGTCTGAGACTGCGAGCGGCTGAACAAGGAAACGTGGAAAAAGCGAAATGGGGGGCAGCGAGGGAGAGAGAGAGAGATCGAAACACAGAAGAGTCAATTGCAGTTTTCAAAATTCAACCGCTCCAAATCCTCGGACTCGTCTCCACCATATCCCACCAGAATAAAAACCCTCCTCCCATCCCCTTCCTTCTTCCATACCCAGATCGCGTTTCTCCAGAATTTCGTCGGACCTCTCTGCGCCGATCCATTTTCCTGGCGGTTCCATGGAGTTTCTGGTTCTTCCGGGAGGACAACCCGTCAAAGGCTCGTTCTGTTTGTTTTGAGTATCTGCTATTTTCAATGCTCTTGTAGCTTTAAATTTATCTTCCTCTCTTCCTTTTTTTTTCATCGACTCGCCCACGTTTAAGTCTTCGTTCAATTCAAATTTTCAAACCGGGTCGTTAAGTTCTGTTCTTTTGGCAACTGAAAATTTTTCCCTCACTTTCCTGCGAAACAATCAATTCTAACCCTAAAGTCAAAGTCTGCCTTTTGTTGTGAATTAAGTTTTCCTCCTTACTCGACCTGCCAAGTTCGAATTCAACCATGGGAATTCAGAAAGACAGAGTTAAGTTCAATGTTGGAGGTAAGATCTTTGAGACCACAGCAACAACTCTCGCTATTGCCGGCCGGAATTCCTTCTTCGGAGCAATGTTTGACGAGGATTGGAATCTTCAAACCGATAATTCCGAGGAACGGTTCATTGATCGGAACCCGGATTGCTTTGCTATACTCCTAGACCTCCTCAGAACAGGGGAGCTCTACATCCCCCAAAACATCCCAGAAAAGCTCCTATACAGAGAAGCCCAATTCTATGGCCTCCTTGACCATGTCAGAGCTGCCAAATGGGGCCAATTCGACGGCAACAGGCTCCGGTTTTCCCTGTCGATAGCCGGCCAGGCGCCGGGGGATGGCACGGCCATCCGGGCTGGCCCGGACGGTAGCTGCTGCGTAGCACACGGCAGCATGGTACATGTGTATGATTGGATGCTAGAAGAGCACCCTCCAATCAATCTTGATTACCAGAGGGTCAATGATGTTGGCTGGATGGATCCTAAGACCATCATTGTCAGTGCCTGCGAGCGGCTAGGCCGAGGTGGCGGCGGCATGGCTCTGTTCAAGGCCTCAACGGGCGAGCTCAAACACAGATTTCAGGTCTCACATGAGGATCAGGTGAAGAGCTACACAGGTGGTGCCTTGAGTTTTAGCTCAGATTACAAGATATTTTCTAGTTGTAAAGGGAGGAGCAATGAGTACGGGATTGGCGTTTGGGACCAGATCACAGGCAAGCAGATTGATTTCTATTATGAACCACTAGGGTGGTCACTTGGTGATGCAGACAGGCTGCAGTGGCTCCATGGTGCCAATTGTTTGTTGGTAGCTACTTTGTTTCCTAGGAAGGACAACTGTTACATTAGCTTGTTGGACTTTAGGGAAAAGAGCATGGTTTGGGCCTGGTCGGACATTGTAACTCCGGCAACTAATGAGAGGCGAACCACTGATGAGAGGCGGGTTCGGGATGCGATAGCTATGGATGAGACTAGTTCCATATGCGTGGTGAATGAGTATGAGGACTTAGGGTTCATAGATTTGAGAAGCACTGCTGGGAGCCTAAGATGGTGTTCAAGGAGTCGGCTAATGAAGGGGAAGATGCCGGAAGAACCTTGCTATCCTAAACTAGCATGGCATGAGGGACAGCTCTTCTCTTCTATGAATGATAGTATTTCAGTGTTCTGTGGCCCTGACTGGGTGTTAACTTCGACGCTCCGGCGCAGTTATGGAGGTTCAATCTGTGATTTCACAATTGGGGGTGATAGGCTTTTTGCTCTTCATAGTGAGGAGAATGTGTTTGATATATGGGAGACTCCTCCTCCTCCAATTGCATAATTTTGCTGAATGGTAGTTTGGTTTCTGCAGTTCTGTTCTGGTTTGTCTCTTTTGACTTGTAGAGGATGAAATACCAATTGATACCTACAGATTAGGAAGTATTGAAAGGGTTTAGGGTTTGTGTGTACAGCATTTCTCACATATGACATTAATGAAACCGATTGCTTTAACTTCCATGGTCTCAGATCTTTGTTTCTGTGTACTAAATGTTTGAACACACAGTTAAGGGTCCACTTCCAAATTCAATTAATGGTTCTATACGTTTCTTCTTCAATATGTGAAGTACAAGGTTCTCATATTCTATTTTGGACCCAGCTTCTTTTGACTCTTTGCTTTTACAAAGTTGATTCCTCTCCCACTAAGTACATTGATTTCAGTATGATTTCAATTCCCCACACGGAAACAGAGGCTTTCTTCATGTGGGCAGTTGCAGCTGTTTAGATTGCTTTTCTATGCGTGTACAGATTTTGAAGCAGGTAACAAGAAGAAAGTTGTTGAGTCTAGCTTCACTTTCAGTTCAATTTACTTTAGTTGAATCTTTATACTTTTGAGAGCTTTTTGGGGAGAACCAAATCTGCTTATGATCACACCCACATCAACAAATCTTTGAGGTTGCCATTTAGAAAACCTGGATAAGGCATCTTGCATTCTAAGGTTCTCTAAGAAAATATTCAATGTAACAACGATACCACATCAATATTATATATGCCGGTTGGAGGTGTTATATAAATTTAAAAATTAAAATAGAGTTTTATCTTCATTAATTGTCATATATTTATAATTTTAAAAAATAACAACATATGATTAGATTAAAATACCACGTCAACATAATAATGTGGTAACACAATTACATTGAATTCTTTTTCTGTATTAACAAATCATGAGATTGTCCTTAAGAAAACCAAGAGAAAGAAAGACATCCCTTGTTCTAGGGTTCCCCTGCTTTTGCTCAATTTAACAAACTAAACAGAGAAGACTCCCTCTATCTTTGTGCAACTTTGAAATTTAAATCAAATTGCAGTATATTAGATTATGTTCAAACTCCTACAGAAAGGAACAAATCCCAATTCAAATAGCCCCACAGAGAGAGAAAAAGAACTCATTCAGTTTGACTCTCTCAAAGGCCCGCAGATCTCCACTACACATTACAAAAATGTAAAAAGTAATGCATTTTTAAATTACTCTACCACCAGCGTCCATAAATAATAATGCCGGCTTAGTTAAATTTCAAAACTTATTAATTGCATGTACATATTGGAAGCAGGAGGAATATTTAAATGAGCAGATACTCTGGGAACAGAAATCGTTGTCTCTCAGTCAGCGGTTTAAAACCAATGCTGTTCTTACATTTATACAAATATATAATTATGAAGTTATGAATTGTTTTCTGGCAACAGATCAATCTCTGCAAGGAACAATACTAAAATCTAAAATATATTATGATCATGTCACGACAAATCCTTGTTAATCTAATGGAAAATCCACTCTTTACGAAAAAATTTCTCCCTTTCAAATCAGAAGTTGTGTTTTCCCTAGATCACCAGACTCATTAGAAGGTAAATACTGACTTCCAGGAAGCTTCCTTCCTCTAATGCTCATCTTCTAACTAGGTAGTGAGAACATGGTAGAATTGGTCAAGAACGGTGGCAGTCTGACCCAGAAAAGAGATGAGTAGCAGAAAAATAGAACCAGTAGACCCAGTAGGGACGGCAATCAATTAAGCATAATCAGGCATTACTTTTTTGAGAAACCTTATAGGGTGGGACTCCTCGGGAGCAAGTTCATCAAAGCCCATATAGTTTTTCTCCTTACTGTAAACATGACATATTGTCATTATGGTCTTCATCAGACGCCAATTCCACGTAGCCTCATTCAGATACTGTTGATGAAAAACGTATCAATGAAAGAAACAAACTAGTTAGAAGGGAATTCTGGATACTGTGAACTGATTACACTTTGATACCATCTGTATGTCATTACTCTTTTTGATTTGCACATGGTAAGTTGGGCATAGGGGAAGTGGTGTTGAATGATAATGAAGGAAGCTTTTGTGCTTTCAAAAGTTAAGATTAAGAAAAACAAAGATGAGCAAGTTCAACAAAATAGATGAGTCGAGCATCCACCAAAATGATAAATCATAATGTTGGGGTGTAAAGCCAGGGAATATAGAAATATGTGACCATACCTTTCCCCAGTTCTCATGGAGAGACTGATGAGCTGCCCGCAAATTATAGCTCGGTATTCTAGGAGAGATATGATGAGGGATGTGAACATTGATATTATGACAAAGGATCTCTATCCTGCCAAGAAGAAAGAAAGGATACTTTGAACTTGTAAACTCAATTTGATATTTGATTCAACATTTTTTATCATGTCAAACACCTTCTCTTATAACTAACATCACTAAAGGATTTTGGATAAGTGCTATCAGATCCCAAATCTAGAATTACTTGCTTGAATGAGGTTACAGAGGAGGAACATGGTATGCTCAACATCATCACTTTGAGGACAATGAACCAATAGCCTACCAAAAACAAACCAACCAGAGACCTTTATGCCCATCCATTAAGGCTACCCCTATCTTTCACTTCAAACCTTTAAATGCATCCACAAGGAAGAAGAGAAAAGAACAAAGTATAATGTAAGGATCAATTACCAATGAGGATAATCACAGTGAACTGTCCCATTGAGCTGAGCCTGAGCCGCATTCCAATCATCTGAATTTCTGAAAGGTATATGAGGTGCTGTGTGATGGACCATGGTGAAAGTGCTCATCTACAAATTAAATTAAATCAAAGTTTTTAATCAACTGAAATAATTTGCACCTATTAGGCGTACCACTAATCTCCAAGAATCATTTCAAGAGATTTAATTAGCTCATTCTTGTTGGTTAGTGCATATCAAAGCAGTCAAATGTAGACAAGTAATACTTACCCAAAAGTGATAACCCAACCATGGCATTAACCAGAACTTGATCCATCCCATGATCCCAGTCTTAAATACAATCAATGGCCATCCAATAGCAATGAAAGCAAAAACACAAGCCAGGCTTATCTTCACCCTCTTCACTTCATTTGGCCTGAACTTCTTTGTGTTGAAGTGCCACAACAACCTATGCATGAGATGGAAACAAATAAAGCTGCCGTGCTCAAAAGCCATTCATAACACCTCAGAAAGCATAGGAAAACTGCAATTCTAGTAATATCATAATGCTTTACTCATTAGCTTTTACCAGTGAGCTATAGACATCCAAGGGCGAAATGGGCCATAGCCATATATAATTGCCTTTCGTAAAATTGGGGATGAATCAAACTCCTCTTTCCAAACAGGGTGCCAAGCTGTATCTTCATTCAACCTAGAGTGACATGAGATATAAATGTGATGATTTAGAATTTAGGTTAAGATAGGAGCTATAAAAATGGTCTACTGCTAAGCAATGAAGACCTTCCCCCCTTAACTGAAACCCAGAAAAAGACACCCCAAAGAGCACATTTCATGAGATTTGCTATCTAGATTGACATGCAAGTATAGGAAACAGAGGGTCTTAATTTGATACAACTTCAGGCATCATCCCTAGAAAACTTGCAAGCATCTAAACAGTTTTACTGGAAATTGAGAAATTGAGTTTCAATATTTGACGACAAAGAAGACAGGGCATGACAGCACGGGCTGCGATGGAGGTGAAGAGATTGCCTTGCTTTCTAAATTAGGCAAGGGTGGAATTTAGTGTACGTTAAGGGTGGGTCGTACTTTCCTCTTTGGTTTCCTTGTGAAGATTATATATAATATATTATATCTTGGAATATTAAGGGATTTATTATTTCTGATAAGCATCTTTTAATGAAGTTTTAATTAAGAAATGCACAATAGAATTTAATGTGTCAGTAAGGAAGTGAAATAGAATAAACAAATGTAAAGGTTGCAAGGAATTTATGGAGAGGTAGATGATACATTGTGAATGTTCGGGGGTAAAGAAAAGGTGTTTAAAAATAGTGTTATTGGAGGAGGCGATTCAATGTCATGTTTGCAGAAAATGTAGAGGATTTTTTTCTTTCCTTCCCCCCCCCCCCCCCCCCCCCCCCCCCCCCCCCCCTTCTGGGGGTGAGGGGAGGGGTTTAGTGTATGGTCCATGTGAAGTGGAGCACAGACACATGTTACACATTTCCTAATTCCTTATCTGCCTTATTGAAGCTGGTCTTAGTGCATAGGAGGAGCCATCATTGGGCAAGATTTCCTTATTTGAGGTTGTGTGGCACATGGCCCCTGAGTCAGCTGCGAGGGAATTCTCAAAGTTCATAGCTATGAGGACCAAATCAACTGCTGCTTGAAAGCAGCAGGTATGCCTAAGGCAGATAAACTTAGTGTTCCTCTTTCCATTGATTAAGAAAGTATCTGTCTGAGTCATGTGTTTCCCTATACAAATTCGGACAAAGTAAAACTTCATTTGCACAGCAATCGTTTTCTTTGGGTTCACTAGAGATAGAAAATGTTGCCGTTTCATCCTAGAAAGGAAGATGTGAGCAACCTTAGCTGGTGTAGAATCGTGATTTCTTTCAGGATGCATGTCAGGTAGGGAAGAGCTACTCTTGCTGCATAGCCCATCACATTGCAATGACAAATAAAACAGTTCTCCAGAGTAGATGTATAAACCATTTAACATAGCAGCTTTAGCATTTGTTTGTAGAAAACCCTCTAGATAGTACAAAATGCCTTTCTTGGGGGAGATTGTGAGTGGACTGGAGATGCCTTGAGGTGAGAATTCCCCACATCTGGTCAGTGGTAAGAAATTCTAGAATTACAGTTAGAAAATGGTTACCCAGATTAAATCATAGTTGGTTTGATGGAAGATGATTCCAGAAACAAATTGCTTCCGAATCAAATAAAAGTAATTTGTCTTCGTTGACATGATTGACTGACAAGGATATCATACTTGCATGTTTGTCTTTGCGTGATGCTGAATCAAATAAAAGGAATTTGACTTTGTTGACATGATTGACTGACAAGGATATCATACTTACATGTTTGTCTTTGCGTGATGCTGATCGTGCTTAAAACGCCATGGCTCATATGGGTATATCAATGGCAAAAAGGCCAGCGTCCCTACAATGTCTTCCACTAATTTGTTCCTTGAAAATGATTTGTGTGCACAATCATGGCCTATAACAAAGAACTTGACGATGGAGAAAGAGGAAAAAAAACAAACAAAAAGAGTTGGCTGGATGTACAGCAAGAAATATAAGATGGAGAGCAATGCAACACAAAAAGATATTTAGTACTAACCCCTGTAATTGCAGTCCCTGTCCATGCCCATGCCAAAGGAAGCAGAAACCATGGAGCTCTTGAGATCATGACGAGCCCCAAGACATATGAAGTGACAGATATGAGAACTGATTGCCATGCTTTTACATCATCAATCTCAAACACCTTAAATAAAATTTGAGGGGAAAAAGGGCATTAGAAAGACACAATACAAAGTACACAGTTATTTTGATTTCAACTAGGATATCCATGGGCCAGCAATATATCTTCTTGATTTATCTAGGACATGCTGCAAACAACAAATAGACACTAAGGCTTGTTCAAGGTAACGGCCAGACAGTTTCAACTTTCAAGCTTTCATTTGATTCACTAGAATTGAGCAGGGCTTCAATTACATACTTGATGTTGCAAATTCTCCATTCGCTGTGTGAGTAATGAGTATGCGAGTCTTTCCTATGTATGTTAATTCGGGATACAAACTACTTTGTTACAAGTTCTTGAACAAACCAACTTGGTTTTCCCTTTACAAATCATAAGATTGACTTGTGGCCTGTTTATCCGTACCATGGGTTGACAGAAAGCATTTTTATCTTGCTCAAAAGTGCTTCTCTGCACTTTTTGTGTTGTTTGGTCCATAAGAAAAAGTTTTTGTATGATAGTAAAAGCTATTTTTCTTTTGTGGATAAGAAGTATGAATTTGGAATTTCTGTTAACGAGCAAAAGTAGAAAGCAAGATTATTCAAAAAAAATCAACATTGTTCTCACAAAAGCAGAATTTTCATTTGTGGGAAAGCAAGTACAACCTTATATTGACTTTATCTTGAAAGTGAATTAAAATATTCTACTATTTTATATTTAAGATTGTCTCAATTCTCAACCTCCATCTATTACCATCAAGCACAGGAGCTTCCTCTATCTAGTGTGATTGAAAGAAATCTCCAACCTCATGCCTGTGATTATCTGCTTTTCTTCTCATCATGTTCAAATTTAGTCCCATTGCAATTCAGTAACTGTTTTCTAATAAGTGCATTTCTGTAGACATTTAACTGTAGAAATCTTAGGCCTTGTCGGTGCGTTTAGGGCCTCCTCCTCTTCCTCCTAGGGTTTAGGGACGGCCAAAACCAGATCTGGGTTTGGCCAGACCCACTGCCGAGGGTCACTGACAGTAAATAAGAAGAAGAAGAATGGTCAGTGGCCAGGTGGGTTCACCCACCAGAGAAGGCATAAAAAATAGTGGAAGGGAAATTTTGTTAATATAAAAAGATTTTTACATAGTTTGATAACATGTGCAAACAAAATTTCAAAAGATATTTCTGTTTCTATTTTTGAAATTTTGGAAAAAGTAACATTAACAAACGCAATGTCCAGTTTCTACAAAAAAACAAAAACAAGTACAAAAAATTGAAATGACAATTGAAAAGAACACATGAAAATTGACAATAAAATCAAGCAGGCCCTTAGAATCTAATCTTATCTTACAGTCCCATATCCTAGGACACCCCCCTCCCCCACCCCCCCCCAAAAAAAAACCACCACGCAAAATAAAATAGCACTTGTATGAACCAAACTGCAAAAATGAAACTTCTCAAAGACTGCAAGATTCATGATTTATACTTTGATTGACTTGTTAAATGAAAGACCTGAACCAACCAATATTTAGTCACAACATTACAGGGTAGTGATTTAAAAAGGCCCCTAACATAAGGTTATAAGGAATATAGGATTTATGCATTCTCAATTCATATTGTAAACCAAAATACTCCACTAATGAGAAACAATATAATACCCTTCAAACAGCTGTGACTTCATTTCCTCTACGTCTAAGACATTCTGTTACCATGCTTGATCCCAATGTAAAAGCATGCTTATAGCGTACTGCTTAGAGCAGTTCCAATAACAAACCAGTGAGGAACCATAATGATATCATCAAAACAAACTTAATAAAGTCATATTACTAATTCACTTGAGGTCCTAATCCCAAAAAAGATAAAATAATAAAGTAATGCTTATGGCTTACTGCTAAGAGCAGTTTTAAAAACGAACCGATAAGAAACAATAATGAGATCATCAAAACAAACCTAATAAATCATATTACTAATTCACTTGAGGTCTTAATCCCCAAAAATAAAAGAAATCAAAAAGAAAGAACGGAAGCAATGATTTCTGCTTGGGTTGAAAGAGCATAGATATCTAACCAAGTTAAGATTATTAACCGCTCAACCATTCAGGCCAAGAAGTTCCCATAGAAGGCAGGTCCACTATATACATAAATGAAACATGCCTTTTAAAGCAAACAAAATTGGTGAATATCATCAATGCTAGTCCAATCACCTCCTTTGGAAGGGTACCAACAATATCCTTCAAGGTAACATTTGCTGGAAGTGGTTCCCCAATTTGCTTAAAACCATAGTCCTCAGATAATTGTTTTCTGTATTCTGCACTCTCTGCTGGAGATGAAGAGCTGTCTACTGGAGAGGAAGTAACTGGAACTGCCACAGCTTTAACAACTGTAGTTCTCCTTGTCAGAATTGAATGTCTCTGATGTTTGATTCTTGTTGCTGATAGATTTTGCCACTTCAAATAATAGATGCCTGTGAATAATCATGGGCAGTGTAAGTAGCACGACTACATGGATGTTGAAAATGCAGAATGTAAGTCAAACTAAAATACAAACACTACAAAAACGTCACTGATTTAGTACAACAATACAATTGGAAGATATATTTGGTAAAATGTCTAGATTAAAAAGCAAAAGATCGGAAAGGAAATATGCTAAGCTTTATAAAACACTCTCTATACTATTATCTCTAGTTTTTGCTTTTGCAAGGTCTCTGTGACTGGAAGGTCACGGGTTTTAATTGCAAAAACAGCCTCATTGTAACACAAGGGTAAGGTTATGCACAAAGGCAACCCTCAGAGTGCAAGGAGCCTAGTGTACTTTAGGTCTTATGGAAATAAAATTATAAGTTTAAACGTTTCACAATTCATGTCAAGCATAAATGGCAAATGGCAATGATAGCTAGTAGCCTTTAGTAACTAGTAGAACAAAAGCACAGCCAAGGACCATAGATTATCAGCAAGAGCAGATAATCACCCGTAAAAGTTTTTCTTTTCTTTTCTTTTTTTTTTTGTGGGGGGCAGGGGAAAGTAATCCCCCAAAAAGGGTTAAGGCCAAACTTCATGCTCAGCCTCCTCTCTAAACAATGGCTGAGGGAGCAATATCTATGGCCATGCCAGAAATCAATCATCTGAAAAAAGATTTGCAGTTACAAAACACAAAACGGGGAAATGGAGGTTATATCAAATATCAATCTTCCCAAAATTTTCAAGGATGTGAATTAAAGAAAGTTGGCAATTGATTAAACCAGCTCACCTGTAAAAGCAATGCTGATTAATGATTCAAAGAGTGAGGAGATAAATAAATGAAGATAGAGAGAGAGAGAGAGTGGGAGGGAGCGTCCCTACAGCATGAGGCTCCCTGCTATGCACGAAGGTTGTTTCCACGACTGGATCCTTCCAGTCACAAATAAGCAACTTTATTGTTGCTACCGAGGTTCCACTCTAGAAAGATAGAGAATAAAAGATAATATTACATGGCCACGTAAGATTTAAGTAGAGTTTTTCTATTTAAAAAGTTTGAACAGTTAAAAGTGGTGTTATAGGTGAAGAATCAAACGATGTCGTATTGAGCCAAGAAGATGGAGGGCCACGATTGGCAACCTCAGGCTGCCTCATGGCGCCTGATGGAGGGCCACGTGGCAACCATCCTGGCATCCAGATGCCGCCTGATTGTTCTTCAGTGCAAATATATATCGTGTTGCACGATCAAATCTTGACCATCCATCTTACCTTTTCTGAAGCTCTATCCCAGCCGTCCAAACCTGCTATTTATCTCATCATTGAGATTTGGAGCATCACAATAGCCAGAGAGAAAAAGGTAAAGGCCGAGAAAAGGAGAAGAAAAGGTGAGTGGTTTGGGAGTCTTCTCGCGAGGGTGCCTTGTGGCTTCCTTCGTCTTTGCTCTGTAAGCTATGTATATGATTTGTCTTTATTTTCTGGTTCGATAGGTTGAGCCCTAATCTATATTAGTGATTATCAGGCATTTTTGGTTATCGAATCAATGTTATACAGATAGTTTGTGAGAGTTGTTTTATGGGTGTAATCTCATTTTTCTCATATAGTGCAGTGAGCTTTTCTCACCAGAGCTTAACGTGGACGTAACCCCGATTTGGGGTGAACCACAGTAAAAATCTCATAGTGTCATTTTTCTTCTTTCTGTTGTGCTATTGTTTATTTCCTTCCATTATGTTTTCTGTTTCCGATTAAGTCTCTGTTGATTGGGTCAAAAGTGTTTCAGTGGCATCAAGGGCGTGTTTGTTTGTGTGGCTTGCTTTCTGTTTTGGTCCAACAAGTGGAAACTTGAGAAAATAGCATTTCATTTTCAGGCTCAGTATGGGTAACCAAACGCAGCAAAAGTAACGGTCAAACCCACAAACACCCAAAAGCAAGCTTTTTCTTCAGTAAAATGCACTTGTATTTCAGATTCAGATTGTATAAAATGGGAAATCAACTGAAGGAACTCAAGCTTGTATATTCTACTATAACTAGCACGTGAAGAAAACCAAAACCAAAATCAAAATCCTGATTTAAAGAACTTCAGAAATTTGATCCCTCCAGCTTAAATGAATCATAAAAAGGAAACCAAAATTTAGGAGATAGGTTCAGTGGTCAGTCGGAGAGGCGACTTATACCTGGAGTTTTAAGCGGCGAAAACTTGTGGCCTCCTTGAATTAGCCTTTGCTGGGGGCCCTGAAATCAAACAGCAACAACAATGAATTCACTAACTTAAACTAATCGCAAACAAATAGCATTAAGAAAGAGAGAGGTACCGCGGAAAGGAAAGTTGAATCTGCAAGACTGCAAGCCATTTGGGAAACAGCAATGCAGAGAAGAATTCCAATCCACAGGACCCCCTTTCGAGGATAGAACAGAGAGTTCTGAAGAGGGTAACCCTAGCCCCTTCCCCTCTTGGCAATTGGGACAATACGTTGCAGATAGGGTGGTGGGGAAAGACAGAGAAAACCTCTACTCGGGTAATTTATATGGCAATAGCTTGAGGCTCTAAACTACGCCCGCCTCTCTCTCTGTCTATCTCTCTCTGATTGTGGATGGAATTAGTCTGTCTGATCGCAACCACAACCAGGCGGCCCCCGGCAACTTGCGTCGACTAACATGGCTGTTTGGGTGCGTACACATGTGCATGTAACTGTATGTGAAAATGAAATGACATATATACTATAATTTATAAGAAAATGATGCCACGGTATCATAAAATAATGAGAGGTTACCTTAATATTTGATTATGTTCTCAACTTAGTATTAGCTTAGCTCCGTCATTTATGTTCTTAATTTTGACACAGAGGATAAATTACAGACAAGCCTTTAACTCTTGCCTAAATCGAATATTGAACTCGTCACCTACTAATACTAATCTCACTTACTCGTCACTCGATTTATGCCCTTAGAGTTATGATTATGTTCTTTAACTTTGTTTCACTTATTGTTACCACTTAATTATTTTTTATTTGTCCATCTACTTATTATTAATCTTCAAAAATATTATGTTATTCGCATGGACCAACATAATAATTACTCGACATAAATAATTTGAGAAAAAGTGTGGGCCTACGAGAGGTGGTGGGACTCACACACCACCCCTATTAATCTGTGTAAAACGTGAATAACATATCACCTCTTTATTAACTTTATCACGTGACATATAAGATCTAACATATTAAAAAGTTGATAAACAACCTCATTCAACCCTCCAACAAAAATAAGCAAACCGCCCATTAACTATCCACTTGGACCATGACGTTTTAATTAATTTAAAGAGATCATTAGATTTTATGTGCCTAACTTTGAACAAAACGCGTTGAACACATGTAGCGCGTTAATTATATGGGGAAATCCGCACCGTCCACTTTATATATTGACACTGAATTGCACCTAACACCACTTTGTTCATAGTCACCACTCAGTTTTCTTGGCTTTCAAATTTATTAAAAGAAAGTTAATTATTAAATTTTCACTGATGTATCAATTTTATAATAAGCTTTAAAAGGTATTCATTTTACATTCAAAATTTTTTATTTTTGTATTAATTTTACAGCATCGTTAAAATTTGCATAGCTAAAATTATTTTTATGTATTGATTATTAATTTTTCTTTTAATTTTTTATACTTGACTATGGACATAATGAAAAGTAAAAAAAAAAAAATAGTAATTAATGAGTAATGCTAATCATTGTCATTAATCAAAATTAATAATTACCCTTAATCAAAAAATAATAATAATTATAATAATAGTTAAACAATAATAAATATATGTTATTTTTAAATAATATATACTTATTACATCTTATTTTCAACGTCTAACACAATTTGGCAAAAGACATAAAAATACTCCCAATTTTGATTTTTTGGTCACTTCCCTCCCCTTATTTTTAAAATGAACATATTGTGTATCTGAACATTCAATTTTGGGATAATTACAGATCTCATAAAGCAACATGCTACACGTGAGTTACACAAGGTCTAAAGCGGACCCATTCATTGACCAAGCCAATGAGAAGGCGCCACATGTGATGTGCAGAATGATTATTACACAATGGAACCGAGTCTCGATGCTACAAGAGAATAGGCGAGGGACAACGATGAAAGACGCGGTAGAGGTCGAAGTTAACAACCTTGGCCTCACGAATAAGGAAGATAAAGACATAGACAAGGACGGAGACCCTGGCAATACTCAATGTCGGTGCTTCTATTGATGCACAAACACAAATTGAGCTGAGCTGCCGTCGATGCCATTGTTTCCATACAACATGAATCGATTCAACCTCAAATTTGTTTGGTGTCATTGTCAATTCACAAACACAAATTAAGTTGAGCCATCATCATAGCGAAGAATTAGGGAATATGGTTGGTAAACGACAAGGAATATGAGATATGGGTCAGCAATGAGGAATGCGATAGGTGAGTCGACAACTATGAGGATGACGATAGGTCTTCAACATGATGAAATATGAATAAAATATATAATATATGTTGATGAAATTTTTAGTCACTATACGCTCATTAACCTCGCATGAGTTCATGCGTTATGCTGATTATATTAAAATGTGTGTCATTGTTACAAAATCAAATGTCGAGGGACATAATTATTATGACATTAAAAGTTGAGGGGTATAATATATTTAACTTAAAATTGAGGGGACATTTTTATGCCTTTTGCCAAATAAATTTATTTATTGATGATAAATATATCTAATTTTGAATCATTTATCAATCAATAAAATCATTTGAATGTTAATACTAAATACATATTGTATAAAAATAATATATATTTATTATTACTTAACCATAAATAAATATCAGATCGACTTATTGTTGTAAAGATAATATAGAACAGGCAATAACATTTAATTTCTTTGATTTTGTTTTTAAAAAATTAAAAAATATGTATCTTCATTTTTGCCATTACCTTATTCTCCAACCAATATGACGACTATAATGGCCCAAACAATATAAATTTTCACAAATAATAATATGATAAAATTTTACTTCTAGGTAATAACAAGATGAATATTGTTTAACGTAATACATATTTATTTTGAAGATAATAAATATTTATTATATTTTATTTTTGGACACAAACGTTTTGTATTAGTTGGATTTATTGCTAATATCACACATTAATAAGAAATAAATGCACTTTATTTTTATAAAAATAATATTTTTTTCCTTTCTCCCATTTTCTATTCCTTAAATTCTAAATAATTCATCATATCATGGGTTTCTATCTATTGGAAGTCATAGATTTTAGTAGGTAATTTATTTAAATTTAATATTTAAATTAAATAATTTAATTAATATTATAAAAATCAAGACTACCTCATCTCTTGAGATTAATAAAAAAGAGTATGCACGCAAAATATTAAAATTATAAGAACTTCTAGTGCCAATACTTGGGATTATCGTTTTTGTGCGATTCTCCATCATTCGTGCATTCGACTTCAACATAAGAAATAAATCACAAGTAAAAATTTTATTTTATTACGTAAAATAAAGAGTTGAATCAATGACTTACTAATATAAATTATAATTTCTCATAATCTAGTCACTTAACCTATGTTTGGGGCAACTTCTAGTGCAAATACTTAAATCTGAGGGTACCTGCGCGAAAGAGCGAAGCATATAGGATATGTATGAAATTTGCCCTATACTTCAATCTCTATCAAACGGATGAAATTAAAGAAATCATAAAAAAACGGGGTGCAAACCCAATAAACCCTCACATGACGTACACGTCATTCGATGACGTGGCTATGAAAGTCGGTTGGTGCAATCTGAGCTTATTTAGAGTTTCCCAGCTTTCTCTTCCCCTTCAGGTCGGAACAGAAGGAAGAAACACCAAAATAACCTGAAAAATATACGAAGACAATGAGGCTCATAATTCAAAATCATTCTTCTTAAATTGTCTAGAGAGAGATTGAGAGGAACAGAAGAACTAGAGAGAAATACCCCAATTTAACCACCCTCCCCTCCTGTCCCGATAATTCGACGTGCCTATACACACACACACACGTATATACATCGTATATATACTGTATATGCATGCGGATATACGTGTACGTATTACGTATCTCTGTTGTGTGCTTTGAATTGGCGGAGGAATCTGACTTTGCATTCTGATTTGGTGGCCTAGGGTTTCGTAATTGAGGTCGCTTTATCGATCAGTGGCGGTGTTCTCGTATGGCATTATTGCGGAAGTTGTTCTTTCGGAAGCCGCCTGATGGGCTTTTGGAGATCTCCGAGAGAGTTTACGGTGCTTTTTCTTGTTTGCTTCATTTTTTTTTTTTGGGAATTTCGTTGTTTTCCTTAAGTTCGCTGTTCATTTATCTGTCAATGCGTGTTCATTTCGCAAGTTCTGGTGTGAAATTAGCCAATAAGTATTTACAGAAAAAAAAAAAGAAATTAGCCAATAAGGAGGATGATATGTGAATCGTAAAGGTTTTTGCTTAGTTACTTGTAGAAGTCTTAGCTATGCAATAACAATGGTTATAAATGGTTTGCATAAGAACTGAAAAAGATTAATAGAAAGAGAGTGCACCCGAGCCTCAGAACTGTTAAGGTAAGGTAGAGGCTACATCTGAAGCAAGAGATAAAACAGTTGGAATGTCCAGTAGTTGATAATAACAAGGTACAGAAAATGTGATTGTTTTAGAATGAACTTGCTGAATGGACTATTAGCTTGGTTCTACAAAGGAATATATTATGCAGCTTGTCAAGGGTGATGTGGATTCTTCAAAACTACACCAAATTGTTTGCTTAAATGTAGCGTGGCAAAGAATTCAACTATTGTAATCAGAGGCGGCAAATCCTGAACAAAATTTGAACCAGGAAGGAGAGTTATGGAATCTGCTTCTACGGTAGAGTTCTGCAATTTCTGTTGAGAATGGCTCAAGTTCCATGAGTTTTGGGGTTTTAAATTGTGTTTTAACCCTTTAAGAGGAGAGATAGAGAGTTGAAAAATAGTATATCTAAAAAACGGCCCCCCACTCCATAGTCTATGTCAGCACTGTTATAGGCATATTGTAGCGTCAATGGTTGCTCAGCACTTTACATGGATAATCTCAGCCACAATTGACTCTTTGCATTCATTACCTGGACCTGAATTTTAGTTCATCCATTGTAAATATTAAATAAAATTGATTACAAAAAGACCAATAATCCAGTTTGAGGCGTATCCAAAATTCTGGAAAGAACCTAAAATGATGAATTCTGATCACATTGGTTGGGCAGTTATGCACAGGGATAAAATGTTCAGACTACTTAGAACCAAGTGTTAGTCAAGATTTTATAGGCTAGTCAAAGTTTTCCTTTGTTAGATACTGGTTATTGTTAATTCACTTGGATATATTTTTCCCTTTGACTATTTTAGGGGTCAATCATATGTAACAGCATTGTTATGTGTTCCATTTTTTATGACTGTAGACATATTGTGCTTGAATTTACTTTAGATTGATTTTGCAGGCGAGGAACTATTTGTTTAATTGCAGGTCTTGCATTTTTTATAGTCATTCAAGTGCAAGAGTGGTTGAATGTTATGACTGACAGTTGCATTTTGTGTATGCTTATAGTATTTGATTGTTGTTTCACAACTGATGCTTGGGGAGAAGAAGATTATAAATCCTATGTTGGAAGCATTGTTGCTCAACTACGAGAGAACTATCCTGATGCTTCAATCCTGGTTTTCAATTTCCGTGAGTTAGGAACTGAGAGCCAGATTGCCAATGTTTTGTCAGAGTATGATATAACCATAATGGACTACCCACGTCAGTATGAGGGTTGCCCATTGCTCAAAATGGAGGTGGTCCACCATTTTCTAAGGTCAAGTGAAAGTTGGCTTTCCCTTGGGCAGCAAAATGTGCTTCTAATGCACTGTGAACGAGGTGGTTGGCCAGTTTTGGCTTTCATATTGGCTGCACTCTTGCTATATAGGAAGCAGTACACGGGGGAGCAAAGGACTTTGGACATGATTTATAAACAGGCCCCTCGTGAGCTTTTGCACTTGCTGTCACCTATGAATCCAATTCCTTCTCAACTAAGGTATCTGCAGTACGTATCTAGGAGAAATGTGGCTGCAGAATGGCCCCCTTTGGATAGGGCTCTCTACTTGGACTGTGTAATTATCAGATTGATTCCAAACTTTGATGGGGAGGGTGGTTGCCGCCCAATATTTCGCATTTATGGACCGGATCCTTCTCATCTTGCCGATAGAACTCCCAAAATTTTGTTCTCAACTCCAAAAAGGGGCAAAACCGTTCGGTATTACAAGCAGGTAATAGTCATGTGTGCTTTAGCCTTTAGTTCTAATTTTATACTCCAAAAAAGGATCAAAAGTTATTTGGTATTAGAAGCGGGTAATAATCATATGTGCTTTAGGCTATAATTTTTCTTTTTCTAACTCTTGCTAAATGTGGGTTGGGAGAGAGATTGTCCTTTGCCCTATATTGTTTTCACATTTTTCCTTTGATACTGTTTGCTCTCCTTTCCTCATCTAGTTGGATTAAGGTTTGATATCTTCTTGTTATTGTTACTGTTTTCACTCCTTTAATTTACTAAGATCTTCATAGTTGTCTAAGTAGAAGAATCATAGTTTATTCCTTCATTTAACTTGTTCCTAATTTGAAAACTTCTCAACTTCTAACTTGTAAGAATGGTGATGACCGTGCAGGCTATTTTACAAGGCTGGTAATATAAGCCATATTTATACAATCTGGTTAATGTGGACACTTACACATTGCTTATTCATAATCTTTGCTGTGAATATATGGGTCCATGGGCTCTTAAAGTGCTTATACTGGTACTGAAACAAGGGAAAAGGAATGACTGCAGATGTTTTGTACCCTCAAATTAAATATACACAATATATTTAAAAGTTGCTGTGTTGACTAAGTGTCCATATTTCTTGCTTATAAACTAATCTTAAGTTCTCCATATATTTGGAGAAAGGAATAGGATCACTTTGCATTCTCTTCTTCTAATATTGTGATAGGCCGCCGGTGCACCGGACCTACCAAAGATGCCACAAGCAACAACAGGTATGAAGATTAGAGTAAGGGGTCAGCACATGTAGGTGTAACAACCAGCATGTGCGCATGAGAGGGGTAGAATTGTAATCCACATGTTGAAGGAATAATCAGCACGTGTAGGGGAATTCAGTTAGAAAAGAGGTGAGGAGAGGTATAAATAGGAGGGAAGAAGTGAAAGAAAGCTAGCTGGTTTTTTGATAGAAGATTTGGGAGAGTAAGGGCCTCTCGAATGCCCTGGATTGTTCTTGTTTTTTTGCTGAAAATTACAGAAAGCTATTGATAATTGATTGCTGTTGGATTTCTATCTAGTATCCTATCAATTTGGTATCAGAGCCATTCTGACCCTAATGGTGAACTTAACGGAGAGAGTTGGTGAATTGGAGTCGAAGATGGAAGGCATGCAAAGGGGAGTTGAAGACATTAGAGGTGATATCCAGGCGGTGGAACGAAATGTAGCGGTGATGCTCGAATAGTTCGCTTTCATGCGAATGAAGTGGGACGAGCAAGAGCGGGAGAGGAAGAACAACTCCAAGGAGCGAGAAGGACCTTCGGAATTCACCATGGATTCCGAAGTAACCCTTGGGGTTGTGGGAGGTCGCGACTCTAACGGAGGAGTCGGGGGCGGGTACCGATTGGACATATGGGGAAGGAGATTGGAGATGCCCATTTTCGAAGGAGAGAATCCAGATGAGTGGATTTTTCGAGCCGAGAGGTATTTTGTTGTCAATCAACTAACGAACGAGGAGAAGATAGAGTTTGCAACATTGTGTTTCGAAGCCGCGGCTCTATCTTGGTTCCAATGGGAGATAAGGCGAAGAGGAATTCGGAGTTGGGAAGGCTTGAAGCAAGGAATTTTGGGCTGGTTTCGCCCCACTCAAGAGGGGTCGTTGGAGGAGCGTTTCTTGGCTCTTCGGCAGGAGGGAATTGTTAAGGAGTATTGGTTGATGTTTGAGACATTGACCGTGGCAGTGCCTGATGTTCTTGGAAGGCCAATTCCTAAACGGTCTCAAACCAGAGATAAGGGCTGAGATCAGGGTGCTACAACCACGGGGGCTCGATCGGATTATGGTGGTGGCTCAAAACATTGAGGACAAGAACACAGCTCTTCAGAATTGCCATCGGGCAACTGGACCACCCAGGAGCGGGTACTCTATAGCACCCACGGTCGCTAGTCGGATGTCACCAGTACCAGTGAGGAGTTTGGGTTCCTCCCAAAAGTCCGTAAACCAGCTGGGACCCCTGTTTCACACCGTTGGAAATGGTGGAAGCTTCCCTTTCAAGAAGCTTAGTGAGGTTGAGTGGAAGGCCAAGCGGGAGAAGGGCCTTTGCTTCTGCTGTGATGAAAAATATTCGATAGGCCATAGGTGCAAAAACAAGGAGCTCCAAGTTTTGATGATCTATGACGAAGAAATAGGCGAGGTGGTAGCAGAGGAAGAAGTAATGCAGGGGGGCGATGAAGAGTTGGGATATGGGGGAGAAGTGATCGAGTTATCCATGAATTCGGTTGTGGGATTTCTACACCACAAACGATGAAGCTAAGGGGACTCATAGAAGGGCTGTCGGTAGTAGTTCTTGTGGATGGAGGAGCAACTCACAACTTCATAGCGTCCGAGTTGGTGCAACTTTTGAGTTTGCCTAGGACAAAAACGGTTGGATATGGGGTAATGATGGGAATCAGGATGGTTGTACAAGGAGCGGGAGTTTGCAAAGGGGTGAAACTGATCCTTGATAACCTGCAAATAGTGGAAGATTTCCTTCCAGGGAGTTCTGATGTCATTCTTGGCATGAAGTGGCTGGCTTTGGTGGGGAAAATGAGTGTGGATTGGAGGAATCTGACCATGAAGTTTCAGGTGGGGGGAATGGCCGTGTCCTTGCAGGGTGATCCTAGCCTAAGTAAGACATTAGTCTCCTTAAAAGCTATGATGAAGGCATTTAAAGAAAATGGGGAGGGAGTACTGTTGGAAATATGAGAGGTAGCTGCTGAGTTCAACGAATTGCAAGTGGGATTGCCTTAGAGTTTAGAGGAATTATTGGCCGAGTTCGAAGGGGTTTTTGCCAGCCCGGAGGGACTGCCACCCACTAGAAATAAGGACCATGCCATCAACCTTCTACCCGACACTCATCCGGTTAGTGTTCGGCCTTACCGCTACCCTTATCTTAAAAAAAACGAGATCGAGAAGATGGTACGTGCGATGCTGGCAGCTGGAATTATAAAGCCAAGTGTCAGCCCCTATTCCAGCCCGGTGCTGCTCGTTAAAAAGAAAGACGGGGGATGGAGGTTTTGTGTAGATTACCGAGCTCTAAACAAAGTAACAATCCCCGATAAGTTTCCAATCTTAGTCATTGATGAGCTGCTAGATGAATTACATGGGGCTAAGGTTTTTTTGAAATTGGATTTCAAATCTGGTTATCATCAGATTCAAGTTAAGGCTGGAGACGAGCCTAAAACTACATTTCGAACACACGTGGGCCACTATGAATTCCTCGTTATGCCCTTCAGATTGACGAATGCACCAGCCACCTTCCAATCTTTAATGAATGATGTATTTGGGGAGTATT
Source organism: Diospyros lotus (assembly GCF_014633365.1). Taxonomy (NCBI): domain Eukaryota; kingdom Viridiplantae; phylum Streptophyta; class Magnoliopsida; order Ericales; family Ebenaceae; genus Diospyros; species Diospyros lotus. The sequence continues at coordinate 30,884,130 of NC_068344.1, forward strand.
TGAGACGATTTGTGTTAGTATTTTTTTATGACATATTAATTTACAACCAAAATTTTGAACAACATGTGCAGCACTTGCGCTATGTTCTGAAGGTGCTGGCTGAAAATCAGTTGTTTGCAAACAAGAAAAAATGTTCCTTCGGGTAGTTGGAAGTTGAGTATCTTGGCCATGTCATCTCCCAGCAAGGTGTGTCAGCTGATCGCTGCAAGGTGCAAGCCATGGTGGACTGGCCCGCACCCACTTCTTTGAAGGAATTGAGGGGATTCCTTGGTCTCATGGGGTACTATAGGAGGTTTGTAAAAGATTATGGCAAGATGGCGTGGCCCCTCATGGAGAGACTAAGGAAGAATAATTTTTTCTGGGATGGGGAAGCTAAGCGAACCTTCCAGCAGCTCAAAACAACAATGGTGTCGCTGTTGGTTCTTGCACTACCAGATTTCGATCAGCTATTTATCATTGAGTCTGATGCTTCAGGGCAAGGGTTAGGGGCGGTATTGATGCAGAATCTTAGGCCGGTTGCCTACTTTAGCCATGCTCTTAAGCCGTCAGAGAGAAAAAAATTGGTTTACAAAAGGGAGCTGATGGCTATGGTGTTTGCCGTCCAAAAATGGAGGCATTACCTCTTGGGAAGAAAGTTTATTGTAAAGACAAATCAGAAAAGCTTGAAGTTTTTATTGGAGCAGTGAATGGTGAGCCTGGAATATCAAAGACGGATGTTGAAGTTAATGGGGTTTCACTTCGAGATACACTACCGCCCGGGGTTAGAAAATAAGGTTGCGGATAACATTTCGAGAATCAGTCACCCAATAGCCCTATTCGCTCTAACGGTTCCAAAGGTGGTGCAACTAGACCAGCTGGCCCGAGAGGTGGAGAAAAACGCCTACTTATAAGGAATTATAAGGGAGTTACAACAGGATCCGGCTTCCTGATCAGATTTCCAGCTGGTGGGTGACCATCTCCTTTACAAAGGGCGGCTATTCCTGCCTAAGGGTTCTTCCCTAATTCCATTATTGCTTCATGAGGGTCACGACGGAAGTGTAGGAGGTCATTCAGAGTCCTTGAAAACATATAAACGAATTGTAGCGAGTGTTTATTGGGTTGGTATGAAGCGGGACATACGCCAATATGTGAGAAATTGTGACGTTTGCCAGCAAAATAAGTATGAATCTTTAATGCCGGGGAGTCTTCTACAGCCTCTTCCTATTCCCGGTCAGATTTGGGATGATATAGCCATGGATTTTATTGAGGGTTTACCAAGGTCGGGCCATATGAATTCTATACTTGTGGTTGTGGATAGACTTAGCAAATATGGACACTTCATTGGTCTCAAACACCAGTTCACAGCAGGAGTAGTGGCTGGGATTTTCGTCAAAAAGATAGTGAGGCTTCATGGCATGCCCCGGTCTATTGTTTTGGATAGAGACAAGGTATTCATGAGCCGTTTTTGGGAGGAGTTGTTTCAGCTTCAAGGTACTAAACTTAATCGTAGTACGGCCTACCACCCACAAACAGAGGTCCTCAATCGGACCCTAGAGACATACTTGCGTTGTTTTGCATCAGCAAGACCTATGGGATGGTATGCATGGCTGCCATGGGTTGAATTGTGGTATAACACATCATACCACACTGCTTCAAAGGTAACCCCCTTCCAAGCAGTTTACGAAAGGGAACCACCAACCTTGATAAGGTTTGACAAGGGAACTACCCCTGTGTCTGCCGTAGAACAACAACTGATGGAGCGGGATCTAGCATTGGAAGAACTCAAGGACCAATTGGTAAGAGCTCAAGCGATCATGAAGAGGGGGGCTGATCGGAAAAGAAGGGATGTGCAGTTTGCGGTTGGTGACTTCATCTATTTGAAAATAGGGCCTTACAGAAGGAAGTCCCTGGCTGCCCGCCCTAATGAGAAGTTGGCTCCTAGGTACTATGGGCCATTTGAAATTGAGCGGAGGGTGGGACCAATGGCTTATAAACTGGCACTACCAACACACTGCCATGTTCAGCCTGTTTTTCATGTGTCCCAGCTAAGAGAAGCCAAAGGAGAGGTGGGAGCAAGAGTGGAGATTCCCCATCAGCTGAAGGGAGACTTAGAGATGAAAGTTGAACCAGAAGCGGTGCTGGGAGTTCGGCCTAGAAGGGGTTCTAACTTGCGTGGGCTGGATGTCTTAGTACTGTGGAAGGGCTTACCACCATTAGAGGCAACTTAGGAGCCTTACAACATGATTCAGCAACAGTTTCCAACTTTTCACCTTGAGGACAAGATGAAAGTGCAGGAGGGGAGTAATGATAGGCTGCCGGTGCACCGGACCTACCAAAGATGCCACAAGTAGCAGCAGGCATGAAGATTAGAGTAAGGGGTTAGCACATGCAGGTGTAACAACCAACATGTGCGCATGAGAGGGGTAGAATTGTAATCCACATGCTGAGGGAATAATTAGCATGTGCAGGGGAATTCAGTTAGAAAAGAGGTGAGGAGAGGCATAAATAGGAGGGAAGAAGAGAGAGAAAGCTAGCTGGTTTTTTGATAGAAGATTTGGGAGAGTAAGGGCCTCTCGAATGCCTTGGATTGTTCTTGTTTTCTTGTTTCTTGCTGAAAATTACTGAAAGGTATTGATACTTGATTGCTGTTGGATTTCTATCTGGTATCTTATCATATTGCACGGAGAAATTATCCTTTTGCCTATTACTTGTCAATAAATGGAAATAGTTGAATTTAACACGAATCTCAGGTATTAATTGACCTAGATGGGTTTAAACTGCAAATGAGTGTAGTTAGAGCCTGATGTGTTGGTAAATAAATCTCAGACAGGGAAGCTGAACTGATAGGTAGATCTAGTTGGTTTTTCTGAGCTTTTAGCCATATACTTGCACCACAAACTAACTTTGCTTTTCCTCTTATATTTTCAAGGTTTCAGTCATTACTCTTACCCTATAGCTCAATTTTTCTTATTCTTTTTCTTTTTAATCATTCAAATTTTTATTTGTTTCTTACTTTTGTTTGGTTATATAAAACAAACCTCAATAATATGCGGATTTCTGGAGGTCAATACTGTTTGTTGCAGGGGGAAAGTGAACTAGTCAAGATAGATATCAACTGTGCTATCCAGGGCGATGTGGTGCTTGAGTGTATCCGCCTGCATGATGACATGGAATGGGAAGAGATGATGTTCCGAGTAATGTTCAACACTGGTTTTATTAGGTCAAATATTTTAATGATTAACCGTGATGAAATTGACACATTATGGGATGCAAGGGATAGATTTCCAAAGGATTTCAGAGCAGAGGTATGTTTATTTGCGTTCTTTTGTTGATTGGACATGATCTTTTGGTAGTGTTGTTTCCTAATGTGGAGGATGTTTATTGTTCTTATTTTTTGATTATGAATTGGATGAAGGTTCTTTTCTCAGACATGGACACTGCTGCTTCTACAGTTCCTGTAGTTTTTCCCTCTTTTGAGGAGAAGGATGGCCTTCCAATGGAGGCATTTGCTAAAGTTCAGGAGATTTTTAGCAATGTTGATTGGTTAGATCCCAAGAAAGATCCTGCACTAGATGTTCTTCAGCAGATAACTGCATCAAATTCTATTCAAGAAAAGCCCAATATGCATTCCTATTCCCATCAGCTTTTGGAAACTGTTACTTCATTGCATGAGCTAAACCCTGAAAAGCTTCCGGAGAAACAAAAGTCCAAGGAATTGGAAAGTAGCAGTAATAGGTCCCCAATCTTGGATGTAGATCACCAGTATGGGCTTCTCTCCAAACTGTCCCCAGTTGCAGATGTGAGTGGACAGAAGAGGGAACAGAGACTTGTGCCAATTTCCCCACGCACTCCACCTCCACCATCACATCCATTGCAGTCTTCTTTAGTTGATTCAGCTAGAGAACTCCTTGCTTTTCCTCCATCTCTGTATTCACCGCCACTACATCTTCCAACCTCCCAATCGGTACATCATTCACTCACCAAAGAATCTGAGACCATTCCTGAAGGACATTCTTCCTCAATTCCTTCACCTGCTGCAAAAACTTTGCCTTGGGCTGCTATATGCAGTGATTTGTTATCTACTCATTCTTCCCCCTCTTCAGCTGTTCCAATTGTGTCATCAACCCCATCTCCTGCACCAGTGCCTTTGATGGGGAGTTTAGTGAGTGGAGCCAAACCTCCTCCTCTTCCATCATCAGCTCCATCTCCACCTCCACCTACACCTCCATCCGTGCATCCTTCTCCAACTTCTCATTTGAAAAATTCAACTATTTACTCTGGGAAACTGTTAACACCACCTGCTGCCCCAACTCCTCCTCCTCCTCCAGCTCAGTTGTTGAAGGATGATATTACTTCTAGAACTGGACCTTACCCAAGCCAACTCCTTCCCCGAGCTCCACCACAACCTCCATCTGTCTCTTTGAGAGACAGCCAAGCTATGAGCATTCTATCTCCTTCACCTCCAACCCCACCTCCTCCTCCTCTGACCCCACCTTTGAAGGAGAATTCAACTTTGAGAGCTAAACATACACTGTCCCCATCTCCTCCTCCTCTTCATTCTGCACAAACTGTGAGGCCTATAGTTTCTCCGTCACCACCCCCACCACCACCTCCACCCGCTGCCAGTTTTTCAACCAATATTAAAACTCCACCAGAAGATTTGTCATGTGCCCCTACTGCACCAGCCCAACCCCCACCTCCTCCTCTTTCTTCTGCACAAGCTGCAAAGCCCATAATTTCTCCTTCACCGCCCCCCCCACCACCTCCTCCTGTCCCCAGTTCTTCATCCAGCATTAGGACACCACCACAGAATTCTTCACATGTCCCTTCCGCACCACCCCCGGCCCCACCTCCTCCTCTTTCTTCTGCGCAAGCTTTAAAGCCTATAAGTTCTCCTTCACCACCACCACCACCCCCCCAACCTACCCTCAGTTCTTCATCCAATATCACCACTCCGCCACAGAATTCTTTACATGTCCCGAATGCACCGCCCCCTCCTGTCCCTTCTGGTAAAGGAAGTGGTGTTGGGAATTTGTCTAGTTCTCCTTCACCTGCACCTCCAATGCCTGCCCCACCTTTTATTTCCCCATCTGGTGCAAAGGGAAAAGGTCTATCACGAACTACAAGTTCAAGAAATACTCAAACAAAGAAGTTGAGGCCATTGCATTGGTTGAAGTTGACAAGAGCTGTGCAAGGAAGTCTCTGGGCTGAGGCACAAAAATCTGGTGAAGCTGCCAAGTATGTATTAGCGGTATCACCTTTTTAGAAAAGAAAATTGTTCAATTTAGCATGCTTACCAATTCCATGCAGTTTTATGCATTTGTATGACTACTACTTTTACATGCTAGGGCACCAGAGATTGATATTTCAGAACTTGAGAGTCTTTTCTCAACTGCAGTTCCAAATTCAGATCAAAAGGGATCATCAGGTCAAAAATCAGGTTCTCGTGCGTCACGGCAGAAACCGGAGAAAGTGCAACTGGTATTTTAGCTTCCACCCTGGATGGGGTTAAATGTATTGTATCCATTTCTTTGTGTGACTTTGGCAAGCTTTTTGTAGTTGTACTTAGTTTTATTCTATGGAATATACTCCTGTGAATCGAGATGTTTGTGTTAGAATAAGATATGAAGAAAAATTCTAAAAGAATTACAAGTTTCAATTCATATACGTGGAGTATTGTTAATTTTGTTTTTTTAGTGTTTATTATGGGAGCCATTCTTTTTTAAGGACTGTCTGAGCAAGATTTGGGGATTGAATTTTGAATTCAAAAAGTACTATCATCTTAGTCTATGACAGCTCGTTCACTAACATCCTACATAAGGTTCTTTAATTTTTTTTTTTTTGGGAAAAAATGGGAATGAGGTTCAACACCCCCCCCCCCCCCCCCCAAAAAAAAAATAAATATAAATAAATAAATAAATAAATAAAATTCTCTCTTGCATTTTCTTTTATGATGAAGTAAATATGGCATTGCAATTTGTTATGCTGTTTCCTTCAAGTATTTGGCTGGGAAGGGGCATATCAAGAGATTCTTACTTGACTGTTTGGGAACACAGAGATGTCTCCTTTCACTTCTATTTATTTAAGATCTAATGCTGTTTTCTGCAAGAAGCTTAGATCCCATAAGGAAAATGTTGGGTGCGGAATAAACAATGGGAAAAAAATATTGAGAATTGAGGTCAAATGGTGATTCTAATTCTCTTTGGGAATAGCCAGCATACTGGTGGAGACAGGGAAGGGAGAGAGTGATGTAATTTTGAGAGATAGAGTGGTATCTTGACTGAAAAACAGTGAGGAAGAGGAACTCATTTTCAATGAAAAAATCTGTCTTATATAGGTAATTTAAATTTTGGGATTTAAGTAAGGTCTTGGAAGCCATGAGGATACATGCTATGCTTGGAAAAATGGCAAGTTGACTGCCTGTTCTGAAGAGATGCAAGCAGGGGTGTCATTGGCTAGCGGATGAAACAGGTCATCTAAGTCCCCAGGCAGTATGTGAGCACCCTGGAAAAGTGTATGGATTTTCTTTGAAAATATCGTTCTGTTCTCTTCTATTATTGTCAATGTTTCCTCTCTTTTGAGTGTCAAGCTGAAGGTCTTGAGTTACTATGAGATGTTGGTGGCTTTGAAGTTCAATAGGAAAAACCTTTTAGGTATTTGTGTCAGTTGCAGGGATGTTTTTGGAGACTTGTCTAAAAAGTGTATTCTTAGCATTACAAGATGTTGATTGCCTTATTCAAATGTCAAATTAACCTTATCAATGAGATGTAATTGACTTACCCTTCCTTTTTAATTGAGTATTGAAATCTTTGGTTTACTTTTACCATAGGAAATGATGATGTTCTGTTTAACCTATATCTGGATGGTTCTTGCTTCTTTCAGATTGAACACAGACGGGCATACAATTGTGAGATTATGCTTTCAAAGGTCAAAGTACCATTGCATGAGTTGACGGTAATCTAAACATACTGACTTGCACCTTCAAATCATTAAATCACTTCCCCAGAATGGTTTGGCTTCAAAATCATGTTCCTCTCTTCTACCATATTTGTGGCTTTGTGTTCTTTCCGTTTAATCATGTAAATTATGTCAATCATAGTGCTCTCATCTTCCCCCATGTTAGAGATGTAAAACAGCCCGAGCAGGGCCTGTGTTGTGAGGCAAGAGTCTGGCTTGGCCTATGAGCCCATGGGCAGTGGGCCTTGACTGGCTGATCCCACCGGACAGGCCTGTTTTTAAATACTTTTATTTTTAAAATACTCTCCACTGTTAAACATTACTTTATATTTCAACGTTTGTAATGCTTTATAATTTAAGGCATATATGTGTAACTAATAAATTGAAATATGAAATAATGCATATCTTAATATTAAATATTAATAATTTTAAGAGTCTTGCTCATTTGAAATATATATTGATATTAGATATTGATAATTATATATATTATGTTATATTAATATTGTAAATAATTTTCTATTGATGATTTTTCTATTTTTTGGGTTATGTATTTTGAACTTATTAATTCTCATATTCTTATATTTTCAAATTATTGCGTTTGTTGCATATTTCAAGTTTTCAACTTATAATTTTGTTACTTATTCATGTAATAATAATTTTTGGTAATATTAAATATTGTACATGTAGCTTTATGAAATATTAAATATTAAAATCGAAATATTTATATAATTTTTAATTTTTTTAAAATTAAAATTAATTGGGCAAGCCTGCTGGCCTAGAGTCCCTGAGGCCAGCCTGTCTGCTACAGTGACAGGCTGGGCCAGGGTTTGACAACACTTCCCAGGTCCTTCATACTCACTATCTATCTAAGAAACATTTTCATTATGGTCTTTGTGCATTATATTTTATCCTGTCCTTTTTATGATATGACTAGATGTCTCCATTCCATTTACTTTGCCATGTTCAAGATTTTTTTTTTTGTGTACATTTTATGAAATTGAGCTAAGAAAAAGATTTTATATTTTCCATTGCAATTTTTCTCAATTACATTTTTAATTATTTAAGTTATTCCTAACAGTTGTTCATTGTATTATTAATGAGCTTAAGCCACTTCTTTGGCCTATTTTTTGCTTGGTATAAGTCTTTTAGCTTAGAGAACTTCCCTCGTGGTATCGGGGTGGATACCAAGCTTATCAAGTGAAGCAGCATTTTCTATCATTAAAATGGGAATTAGACCTTTTAGCTCACTGAGTATTTTGATTTATTCAAAATAAAATTTTAAAACAGCAAGTTCTGTTTTCTAAGTTTCGATGCAAGTATACAATATGCTATCGTGACACACACTCACTTATTTCGCAATTATTCCAGTTGTCATGTCCATTCAGCCATTTGAAACCCCTTTTGTATGTTAAATCCAAGCCAATACCTCAAGGAAGTTAATCCACAGCCTGAATTGTTTCTTGTATTTTCTTCAATAAAAATGTGAGGTTTTTTAATAAATATTATCTTTTTGTGTCCTTAGTGCATGAGGCTCCTCACTTTGTGAGGATTGTATTTGTACATAACCTTCCACCTTTTTTTTTTTTTTTTTTGCAAGGAGGTTGTTTCCATAACTTGAACCTATGACCTTCCCGTCACAAAGGAGCAACCTTACAATTGTTTTTTTTTTTTAAATTTCTTTTTATGCAATGTTTTCTAGAATTCATGATGAGAAATCTGATGTTTTTTCTGGGCTTAGGATCAACTGTGATAAAGGGGAATAACTCGAACCTTAGAAGTGTCAAAGGATTGCTAAATCCCTAGAAGTTTATAGCAAAAGAGTAGGGGAAGACCAAATAAAGTGTGGTAGGAAACCCTTAGACATTACATGTGTCTTATAGAAAGATATGGCCATAGATAAAGATGGTTTGACTGTTAGAATCCCAAGCCCCACCCGTAGGCACTTATTTAAATTGCCTTGCAATATTTTCTGTGAGGGACTTCAAAATACTATGCTATTCTTTTTCTATTACTCTCAAACTCTCTTGCTAAAATATGTCCTATTGTGTCGCCATTCTGCATTCTTTTTTGTTTATTTGTACCTCCATATAATCTAGCTATCTCATTGATGTAATCACCTGTAAATTTCTGATTAACCTTGTTTTTCTTTTGAAACTGTTACAGAGTTCAGTCCTTGCCTTGGAGGATTCAGCATTAGATGTTGATCAGGTTGATAACCTCATAAAGTTTTGTCCAACAAAAGAAGAGATGGAGCTGCTTAAGGTAGGAACTAACCTTTGGTTTTAATCATACTTTTCAATTATTAAGTACCCTGCTTGATATGCATCAACTAGAAGGTCACTACTTGGTCAACTCCTTATTCTATGGTCAAAGGTAGATATAGAAAATATAGCTTCTGATTCTTTTTATAACTAGACAAATTTTCCTTTTAGGGTTACAGTGGAGAAAAGGAGAAGCTAGGAAAATGTGAACAGGTTCATGGGCTTCCAGTTTTCTGGTTATCAATTCTTTGGGTTGATTTGTTTTCAATTTTCATCCGATATATGGTTTGGACTAAGCATAATGTGTGGTTCTTTCCAACAGTTCTTCTTGGAGTTAATGCGGGTACCAAGAATTGAATCTAAGCTTAGAGTTTTCTCATTTAAGATGCAGTTCTGTTCTCAGGTTAGAAGATATAAAAGTCATCCATCTACTTCCTACAAATATCTTGGATTTTCTGTTACTAATTGATTGGAGGTATTATTATAAATAGAAATAATTTTTTACCTTTCAGGTTTCAGACACTAGGAATAACCTGAATGTTGTCAATTCAGCAGCAGAGCAGGTAAGTTATTCATTTCTACTTAATCTTATACTTTCACACTTGATATATACTCAACTGAACATTGATGGGTCATTAATGCTATTCATGATGTTATTACCAGATCAGGAGTTCTCTTAAATTCAAGAGAGTTATGCAGACCATTCTTTCATTAGGAAATGCTTTAAATCAGGGAACTGCTAGGGGTGAGTTGAAATTTAATTATTCTGGTTTCCTATAAAGTTACTCATTTGTGCTTATATGATGTTAATTGGTACGCTGCTTCATTTCTGCTACTGCCATGACAAAAAGCATGTGCAAACTTTAGAAGACATAAAGAGTAATTTTATATCTTCATAATGGGGAAGTAATCAACTGTGGGATTAAGCCTTTTGTGATGATGATGGGGGTTGGGGAAATGCCCCAACTTCTTCCTTAAGTGGCAATATAAAGTCACCAGGGAAAAGAGTTTGAGAATGCACTTATGGGGCGTTTGGTATGTGGACTAAATAGTGATGCAATTAAGGATGGGATGAAAATAGTAATGGGATTAAATTCACACCCCATGTTTGGTATCTCAAGTTTAAAGGGGGTATAACTAGACATTAATTGCTAAATGACCATTTTGCCTACTTGTCCAAATCAATATCTATATAATGAAATATACATACATACATACATACATACATATATATATATATAATGACCAGCAGTGGCATCAATGGCGACAGCAAAGGCTGGACCTTCTCCGAGTGGCATCAATGGTGGCACAACAATCTGGGCTTAACCTCCTTGTGGTGTTCCTCTAACAGTGGCGAAAATCTCTGCAACAGTGGCAGCTGCCTCCGACGGCTCTGCATGCGGCAGATCTGGGCAGACTCTCTTTTGGAGGTCAGTGTGGCCTTCTTCAATCAGTGAAGGGGGTGGCTCCTCACCTCAACCGTGGCTGCCGGAGCCCTCTGCCCTGTGGTGAGTTTCCTTCCCCAACTCACGGTGATCGTGGCAAGAAGAACTAGGGGTAGGTCTGCAACTTCAGCAGCCACAACTCCTCTGCCTGGGAGTGGCGGCTCCACTGGATCTGTGCAGTGACAGAAGCTTCTTCTGCAGTGATGGGCTGCTTCTTTCCTGAACACCGTGGCAGACAGATGCAGTCGATGGAATGAAATGGAGGAGAGAGATTGTTTTGGCCTTTTATGTGGGGCAAAATTGTCCACAATGGCAAGCAATTTAATGCCACCAAAGTGGAATTAAATTGTTCCATGGTGGAGGTGGGATAGTTTCGAAGTGGGATAAAACAGACCTGGGATCAATTAATTCCAACTGACATGGTATCCCCAACATGGCATAACCATGTCAAGTGCTATTTCCTCCTTTTCTATCCTCCTACCAAACACCCTGTTAACAAATAGACATTTAACAGTAACTGCAGGGCGCATGCTCTTGGATAGTCACAAGTTGCATTTTTTAATTGGATGAGTCGTTCCAGTTTTAGCTTGTGAAATTGTTTGGTTGTGTGGGTTTTGCCCCTTCTACATCAGTGATATTTGGTATTTATCTTGTTGATAAAAGAAAAAAAAAATTGGAAAATGCTAAATAGATTTTCACAAGTACGCTAGATATTGGAGTCTTGACTCGTCATACTTATCCATTTTTGTGTTTCCTTCCCCCTCTAAGTTGAATTCAATGTGAAGAAATATCTCTTGAGCAGTGGCCTGCTGTGGACAGTTGCTTACCCTACTATTCTTTCTCATGGCATTGTCACAAACAGAGGACTAAAACCTTCTGGATGCTTGCCTAAGTTGCCTTATCTTAGAGAAGTGCTGGACTTTGTTTTATGAGGTCTGTTGCAAAAGGCATTGCAACTGTAGTCAGGGTATGCAATGGGATCATCAAAACAATGGCTGGGTATTGATACAAGAGGGGCAAAACATGCTCCTAAGAGAGCTATATAAACACACGTACTTGTTGCCTTGAATACCCACTCATCTTAGAACAGGAACTCTTTGTTTTTTTTTTTTTCCATTTTTTTCACTGGACCATGTGAAATTCCATCTTTATGTTTCATATAAGATGCCTGAAAGTTTCCTAACCAACACCCACATACATCTCATATCAAGTTAATGATACCTGAAAATGCACTGTATTTGGGCTGTACAGAGTTACTAGGAGGATTCCAAAGGATGCACAGAAAGAAATGGAGTGCAAGGGCCTCCTTTTTTGGCTTCCAGCCATTCTTGGTCGCTTTTGTAATCAGGTTTCCTGCCAGAAGTGTTTGGTTTTTGTAGAGGGGAAACATTAGAGAGGACAGTGCCCTGTGTTAGCCTCTTTCATTTAAAGGTGCTGGCTGGGCTGAAACTGGAGTTGGCTTGGACCTAATGAAGAAATGATTCCTCAGAGTTCAACTGATCAGGCAGTTTCTTTGGTCAATGTGGGATGAAAGTGGTTGCCCTGCACCCCTCTTGTAACTTATGCACACTTCCCTGCACTTGTGGAGGATCTAATGACTGAATTCCTTTTACCAATGGTATATCTATACAAGAAACTCCCAGGAGTCTCATAGGCACTAGTGATTTGGAATATTGACAAAATTTATGGAAGAATATAGCATGCTTCAGTTTATCTTATCTGTTTCTTTTTTTTTTTTTTTTTTTTGTAGAGTATCTTCAAACATCTCGTGCAATGATTTATCCTATAAGAGGTGTTTTTTAGAGTACTTTTCTTGATGGTCCACTAGAAGGGTATAGAAACTGGTTTCACTTGTTAGGAAATAAAATATAAGTCATTTTTTGGATATAGACCTTGAACCTAGGTGGCAAAAAATGCATCAAGGTGTTTAAATGCTTCTCATGGGAGCACACTCCTTAAACTGAAAAGGTGCTGTAAATTGTTACATGTAAAAATCTTTTCCCAGATTGGAACAGTGTGCTTTACAGTTTTTAGGTTTTTGAGGTGGAGAGAAGGAAACACGTTAAGCATATTATTTTGTGAACGATATTGTCTTGATGGATGAGACAAAAGAATGGGTGAATAGTGAACTTTAATTATGGAGATACATATTAGAATCCAAATGATTATTATGTAGGTTAAAAACCAAGTATGTGGAATGTGGGTTTGGTAGGATAGAATTTTGGATGATGTTATTGTGAAACTTGGAGATCAATTTATCCCCAAAAAAAGAAAAATATTCAAATTTGATCAATTGTTCAAAAAGAAGAGGAGAGATTATGGAGAAGTGCATCCACCATTTTTTGCAATCATAAAATCCCTTTAAAGTGGATGTGTGGCCATACAGAGTGGTGCCTATTGAAGAGAAGATGTGGGAGTCATGCTTAAGATAGTTTGGCCCTGTGACTTGCTAAAAGCACATGTAACAAGAGAGAGGACGATCAAATAAAGCTTGATGGGACATCTTTAGACATGACATTGTGTGTAATGGGCTTATAGAGGATATAGACAATGACAGAGATGAATGGAGGTTACCATTCATATTGTTGACCCCACCTAGTAGCATTAAGGCTTTGTCTTATTGTTGCTGGTCTAGTTCTGATATTCATGGATTCATAAGGACCTGCATACACAAAAGCTTCAAGGCCTGCTGTGATGTGATGTAATATATGTTGGTCAACTTGGTTTTACACTCCTACCTGCTCTGGAGTAATCTGGTAGTGTGTGGTCAAAGTATCACCCCCCTTTTTTAAAGTCACAATAAGACTTCCTAACTAATTTTTTCCTTTGGTAAACTTTTTAAAAATTCATTATGTGGATGTAACTTCTTAGAACAGCGAATATCCCTTTTGCATTGTTTTATTAAATAATTAATAATTATTGACTTTTAGTCATTGCAATAGTGGCGGCTTACTCCTCTAACTGACACTGGATTGAAGCCTGCTTCATTGGATTGCAGCTTATGCCTTCCCATGTGATGCATGAAACTTGTTGTCTTATGCTTTTTGGTTTTTTAAAACATTGGTGATGTTAATTGCTCGTATTCCCTTACATTTCTGCAATTTTCTTTGTTATATTTTGTACTGTTCTGTCTATAACAAAATTTATTGCATCAATTATCAGATTTTTCATCAGCTAGTTTTCAAATTTTGAGATACTTGATAAGTTCAACATTTCTGGTAGCGTCTGACAGTATTGTTCTGAAATGTGAGCATATACTTCTGATTTCCATCACCTTGACCATAGTTATTCTGATTTCCTTTTCTATCATTTTTTTTATCTGATTGTACTTCTCAGTGGAGTTAATTTTTGAGGCTTTCTCATCTGTTCTCTCTTATTTTTCAGGAACAATTATTATTAAACTAGCAAAGTAATACAACAACCATTGCAAGGCTATTTCCTTCTTGATGATTTTTTTTTTCCTTCTGTATCAACAGTTGTGGTAACTGGAGATATTTGCATCTTTACAAAATTAGTTAAGAAAATGTAAGTAGATGTTATGGATGATGGCCCTTAGAGGGGGTTCCTAGAAAGGACTTTGTCACAACCCTCAGTTTTTACCAAATTTCCAAGGCTTTTTTTTATAACGCTGCTGGCTTGGCACAAACAGTTATTTATCCAGTAGGAAATCCCGTGGTTTCCTGAATGGCTGCCTGGTCACTTGGTCATGTTACTCTCTCTCTCTCACTAATTTGTTGGGCTTGGTCAACTTGAATCATCCAATAGCTTTTTGCTAAGCTTCAATCAACTGAAATTGACCGGGGACTCTCAACAGCTTCAGCTGACAGAAGTCAATCATTAACGTCTTCCCTTCCCTCCACCTATCTTAGGTCGACTGAATTTACTGCTAAGTCGACCAAAATCACTCTAACAACTATCTTACTCTTCTTTTGAAACAACTGACTTTCCAACATTGTTTATGGTCTAAATGATGACAGATCTCCACCAAACTTAGATATTTTGCCGCCCTTCCTATGGGCTCTCCAATGACACATCATGGGCATGAGGCTGACTTCATCTAGTTTTTAATTTCCCTTAATCTCAAAATTTGTCAGTTTTGCCAAAACCCAGTTTGTCTTTAAACTCTTTTTTCATTTTGTAAAACCCTTCTTTGCAAAACTCTTGATGGCATCTTAAATATTAAGATGGGTCACATTATTGATTTTTGTTGGAGAAGATAAAAGAAAAGGAAGATTGAATTAAAGCTATGGACAAGTAGATAAGTAGATAAGGAGATAAGTTTGGTGTGAGAAAAGATCAGAACAATTCAAACTAAAAGGATAAAAGAAAGAAACGATAAAGCAGTCTTCCAAACAGATAAGGGAGTCCAAGTTCAAATTCATTCAAATTTGTAATGTAGTATATTTAAATTTGTTGTAATCTATTCATGTAATTTAAGAGAGTTCTTAGGATATTTTTGTATATATAATTCACCATTCGGATCAATCGAAGGTAGGGAGGAACATTCATAGTTCTCCTATTCATTTTTCAATTTTAAAGTGACTCTTTGTTGTTGAACAGAACATCTTTGAATAAAACCCCTATTTTTACCTTGAAACCAAAACCCTAAAACATTAATATTCGTCTACCCCCATAAAAGTATCTTCTAGGGTTACAACCATTACAAAAGATAACTTGTTCACACAACATCAAGACACATTCCAACAATAAGTCTATCTTACCAAAACATGATACATAATATAGGATAGCATGCTTTCAGAACATCTAAACTTAGAAGCTATTCTAATGGCTTCCACTAGTGGTAGCCGCCTTCGGATGATCTAAAAATGTAGAGAATGCAAGTCATGAGCCTCTATAGCTCAGTAAGAATTCCATGCACACCTTGAATGCATCCCCTTGTAAAGGGGGTGACCTTTATGGTCACTGTCTTTGGAGTCCCTCATGGACAACCTCGCATACCATTATCCATGCACTCCAAATGCTTGTGATAGTTATATAGCATAAAAGTAAAATGCATCACACACAAACCACATGGCATCATGCTCTATGCACACCAAAGGGGTTTAATGGAAAACTTACAGTGGTTATGCTTTCAAGCACTGAGGGTTCTTCCCAAGTTGGTGTTCTCTCCTCTCCTTGGTCTCTTGTCTTAGACGAGCTTGTCTCCTGCTCTCTCTCCAAATTTCTTTGCAATAGAATGCATGAAATGAGAAGAAACTCCCCTTCTCCAGGTCTTTTATATTACCCTTGCAACTACCCAGTTGCCCCGGCTTGATGCCCTAGTAGTAGTTCCTTTCATAAGGGCATTTTGGCCACCAAAGATTTAGAGACCGGCTGCAGATATGCCCCTGCAACTTTCTGGTTTGTCTCATCTTCCTTTCCAGACTTTTCAGGCTTGTTTTGACTTAATTTTAGGGCATACATCAGCCCTAATAGCTTTCTCTAGATTGCAATCAATTTCTTGTAGTGGTCCCCTCAACCTTAGTGGGCCTTTTGGATGCTAATTCCCTCATTTCCCCGTCCTTTCATTCCCTAGGTCTGCCCAATATTCCCAAAGGCACCAATGGAGAAAGTTCCTTGTTATTAGCCTGGTTTACCACCTCAATTAATCAGGCATTTCATTCCTTTTGTCCTAACTCACCTTAGTTGGTCACGTAGTCCCCATCAATTAATCTAATCATGGGCCATCTTACTTGGCCAATTCTAGCCTTTAGAAATGCCCAGTTATTAATGTCTAAATGACATGCTTTCAAATCCCCAAGTCCATGGTCCAAGACCCGGCTTTAATTCGAATTAGTTTTAAAACTCGTCATTCCAACAATCATCACTTCAGTTGACCAAAGCCCTAGTTCAGTTGACTGAACTTGTCTAGTGAGTAGAACAATTTCGGTCTTCTAACTTCAGTCAACCAAAGCTTCCAGGACTTGATCTTTGGTCGATCAAAGATACCCTCTAGGGTATTTTGGCCTCCTTTCTCCACAATTGCTTCTTCATGCCATTGATCATTCTCATGCACATCTTAGACCATGAATTCCCTTAGGCTTTTCCCATATAAACCCCTAGTGGGTCCACTTGGTCCAATTAGGCCTCGCCCAATGATCCAAAATATCTCTTGGATAGCCTCAAGTACCCAATTTCTCCCAGAAATTCCAACTGGTGGATTTACTTAATCGGAGCAAGTTAAGCCCTCTATTGACTCCCCTGTCAAAAAGGATAAGCTTGATATTGGTCCTCTACCATTAAAATTGCTCCATCTACCATTGATTGTGGCCTCCTGGCCTCTATTTGACAGAGGTTTCATAATTTATATAGCTAAATTTGAGCTGGGAATAAAGTTGTGTTGACTTAGTTAATGAATTATGCTTTTGCCTCTAGATTTCTCTCTTTTTGTCCAGGGAATAAAGTAATAAACATGTTGTGGTTAAAATATACTTCTCATTTCCAGGGGTACGATTATGTTTGTACTTGTAGCTTGTTTTATTCTGATGCTTTTTCTTTTTTTCAGGCTCTGCTATTGGGTTCAGGTTGGATAGCCTCCTCAAACTTACTGAAACGCGTGCCAGGAACAATAAAATGACTCTCATGCATTATCTTTGTAAGGTAATCAGTTCTTACAAGTTTCTTATGTGAACTATTCTCTGGCAGCTGTGCAATTTTTTCGCATATACTTGTGCATATGTTGATGATTCACCTGAAACCTATTCATGCAAAGAGCACATTTGAAGAAATTGTGCCTCGCCTCTTTTAGTGTATACAGTTCCCACTTCCCATAGTGGTTATTTGTCATATCTGCTTCTGAAGAGTTTAAAGTTCATGAGGTGAGAGGATCATCAAGAAATTCTTGGGGGTTCAAATGCTAGCTTATCAAGAAATCTCATGTACAATTTATGTCCAATGAATTGAAGAGGTTAAATGGAGGTGCAAAGATAATAGATGGTATAACTATAAATGGGTTAGGAGAAGTAGCTGAGTGTCAGTAAGACAGAAATGAAGACATGAATACATCGCCAATTGTTGATATCCCAGAAACATCTGTTTGTAGACAATAGATTTCATATATATTTATTTTGCATGGTAAGTGTTTCAAGTTCCAATTAACTATGGTTCTTTGTTTCATTAATGACTTTTTCTTGGGGACTTTCTAAATTTTATCGGGCTTTGGTTTCTTTTATTTATGTATTAAAGCTTTTTTTTTTTTCCCCTCCCAGCATATGTATGATTTGGACATGCCTTAGTGCCCTTCAAAAATAAGTTGTACATATCATGGTGTAGAAGCATATGGAAAGGATGTTGTCCGCCAGCATATGCCACAAAGGCAATTGGGGTTCAGATATGAATGTATTGCTTAGTTTTATCATATGACATAATATCTGTCATGTCAATTGGCCCCATCTTTTAAGGAGAAAATTGAGGCTTAATACAAGGCTCTCCCCTCTGCTTTTTGGATGCCTCAATCATTACACTTTTAGGGTGTTCCAATGAACTTTAAGTTCAGTTAGTTCCAGAAGTAAATAATATTGTTTTGGTTATTTTCATATATCCATGATTCTTTTCTAAACTTATCCTCTTAGACGTTTAAAATAAATAATTGTTCTTTTTATGCCAACATGAATAGATAAGTACAAAAACATTACTATTCATTTACATTTGCTGTTTACATATTTCTAAATTTCATGCCTGGGCCCATGGTGTTAGTTTCCTCTCCAATAGTAATGGCATGTATGAAGATAGAAGTTTAGGATTTGTTTCTCCATTTTGTTAAGTTGTTTCTATCTGATTGCCAGGTGCTTGCTGATAAACTACCCGAACTTCTTGATTTTTCAAAGGATCTTTCCAGCTTGGACCCTGCATCAAAGGTAATTCTTTGCTTGATAAACCCCCCCCCCCCCCCAAAAAAAAAAAAAAAGTCATTATAATTTCAGAGAATATTGCTTTCTTAGGATTACAACAAGAACCTATCAAATCTTAATCCTATTTTATGGCTCGGTTACATGAATTCTAGCTCACCAAACATTTCTAACTATAGTCTTTATCTTCTTAAAGGTCTTTATAATTCTTCTAATACCTAAGAGTTTCCCATCAAGTTTTTCTTGGTCTTCCTCTACTTCTTTTGCTAATGACTTGTCATTTCCATCCACTTTTCTAATAGGAGCCTCTATTGGTCTTCTTCTCACATGACCAAACCATCTTAATTGTGTCTTATGTATTTTATATTCAAATAGGATCCACTCCGACCTTATTATGAATAACTTCATTTAATTTCTATTTTTTTCTTTTCCTGCATGGTTGTGCCTCCATCTTAAGATGTCATCTTCATTATGCACATGTTGGTGCTTTACTTCCAACATTTTTTTTCGTACAACAAAGTTGGTCTTATAGTTGTCTTATAAAATTTTCCTTTTAGCTTTTACAGAATCTTACTATCACATAAAACATTGCTGTCTTTGGATTGAATTACCTAATATCCATGCAGATACAATTGAAAGTTTTGGCTGAGGAAATGCAAGCCATCAGCAAAGGACTGGAGAAAGTTATACAGGAACTTTCCATGTCCGAAAATGATGGTCCTATCTCAGAAGAATTCTGCAAGGTCTGGTCATTAGTTAATCATATTGATGCTTCTACTTCCTAAAAAAAAATTGAACTCACTTCATATGTCTAACAAAATTAGTTGTCTCCCTTTTTTATGCATCAAATTTTGTGGCTGCTTCAAGTTGAATATTGTTTTATACCTCAAAAGTATTTAGCTGAGGGCATATGGATGCTTTACAGTGTTGTTCATAGCATATTCTCTTATAAATATATGCTTCATAAAAATAAAATATTTTTATTGTGACAGACATGTATGGTAGATTATGTCAATGCAACAGACTATCATTGAACATGGTATAGGCTGCAGGAGTTCACTTTAATAACTCTACTTTGTTTGGGCAAATGACTTGTTACTGTTGAATATTTTATTTCCTTGTGCAGTGTATAGATTATATTTCCATTTGTTTATAGTTTCTTAAATAGTTGTAGTCATCTTTCCTATTAATAGGGAATGTATTCCCTTGCAAATGGTTAAGTGAATAAGATATTTTTCACTGTTCACTCCTATTTTCTACATGGTATCAGAGCTAAGCTCCTAGGTTCTTTGGCCTTCATTGCCGTCTGTTTGCTGCGACCAGTTGCTTCTCCGGCCTTCATAGCCGGGTTTTTTGGCCTTTATTGCCATTGCTGACTTCTATTTCCTACAGTCGAAGTTGCTGCCGCCAGACCTGCTTTTGACATTTGAGGGCGGCTGCTATCACCGTCGATCCTTTGCCAGATCTGGAAGTTGAGTCCGCCACCGGTTGCATCGCAGCCTTTGTGGCTTTCGTCTTTAGATCTAGGCTTAGGATCTGAGTTTTTTCCGTCAAGCGCCAAGAGCAGAGTCTCCAACCTCCATCCTCGTCGGTTCACCGCCTTCAACCCGCGGCCGTCAGATTTCCCATCGACCGTCATGTGCTCACCTGCGACCGACCCTTCGTCACTGCCTGCATTCGCAGCCAACCAAATCCTTCTTCGGCCAGGCGCTGCCTCTATCCAGGTTTACTTTCAGTCACCGTCATCCTCCATTCTCTGATAGCCGACGCCCAGATCTACCCCATCACTGTGCCAAACTAGCCGCTATCATTAGATCCGATCATTTTCGTGTCAGATCTGGCCATTGCCGTCCTTAGGCCACCACTTCCCCTCTATCGGCTGTCGTCCCTCAGATCCAACAACTGTCGCCTTCACATCTTCGGTGTCGCACATCATCCATCAACTCCATCTTCTTGGCTGCCACTTCCGTCGGCCTTCATCGCCACATCCTTCAGCCTTCATCACCGCTACAACTCCATCAGCTACTGCTACTCCTATCGGCCTCGTTGTTTTTCTACGCCCATCTCCGATCTCTAACGTCACTGACCTAGATTGAGGAGGTGGTGGTGTTATTTCCGGCGAGTTGCTGTGACCTCGTTGCGAATCTATTTCTTCAAGATCTGTTTAGAAATGAAGCGTTCTTGCCCCGGTGGCTATTGGTATTTTCTGCTATGATGACTAACAAAATGCAGGATGTATGGATGAAAACTCAGAAAGGCTAAGATCAGCCTACACTGAATGTAGAAGAAATTGGGAAACTAAAGTCCTTCTTAAGGACTCTTCAAGGTGATTGCTCTTTGGCTCAAGCATGTGTGTGCCTTAATTCTGAGTCCTTTAATGCCTCATATATAGTTAGGAATAATCTTTGGGTCTTAGATTCTAGAGCCACCGATCACATGACATCTAACATAAAATTCTTTGAGACCTTTGAACCAATATCTAGCTCCAAAAAAATTACAGTTGCTAACGGCCAAGCTATCCCTATAGTTGGGCAAGGAAAGGTATTTTTAAACCCATCTCTACCTATCCAACAAGTACTTTATGTGCCTAGCCTCTCCACCAATTTACTTTTAGTTCACAAGCTTGCCCAAAGCCTTAATTGCTGTGTAATTTTCTCACCTCATGATTGTGTGTTTCGGGACCTAGCCACAGGGAAGATGATTGGTGCTGCTAAGGCACTTAATGGGTTGTACTACCTACAAGGGAGCAATGAGCCACCTGCAAGAGATCATCCTAGCTTAGGTCATTCCTCTCTCTACATACTTCCACTCAATCCACTATCTGGCTTCACCATTTTAGATTAGGTCATCCTCCTTTCTTTTTGTTAAAATCTATGTTTCCAGACTTGTTTAAAGGGGTAGATATCAGTATGCTTCATTGTGATGTGTGTGAATTGTCCAAACACCATAGGGTGCCTTATGCTATTAGTAATAAACTTTCCTTGTCTCCTTTTCTTTAGTGCATTCTGATGTGTGGGGGCTTTCTAGAGTTCTTAATTGTTCTGGGGCCAAATGGTTTGTATCCTTTATAGATGGCTGCACTAGAATGACATAGTTTACTTACTCAAAGACAAAGTAGCTATCAGCAACATTCTACCCTTGTTTCATAGAATGATTCTCACTCAATTTGGGATTTCTATTAAAAAATTTAGGACTAACAATGCAAGGGACTATTTCAACCATCATCTTAATCTTTTTTTCCAACAAAAGGGGATTGTTCATGAATCCTCTTGTGTGGAAACTCGCAAGAAGAATGGAGTTGCTGAGAGAAAGATGAGGCATCTCCTAAATGTTGCTAGAGCTCTCTTGCACCATCATTCAGTTCCGAAAACCTTTTGGGGTGAAGCAGTGTTAACGACAACCTATTTAATCAATAGGGTTCTCTTGAGAGTCCTAAATCAACTCTCCCCATTTCACTATCTCTCTACTCACTTTCCATAAATTGGTTTGCATACTTTTCTCCCTCTTAAGATATTTGATTGTGTGGTTTTTGTCCATGTGTCTAAATATCACAGGGACAAATTTGATGCTCGAGCCCTTAGGTGTGTATTTCTTGGCTATTCTCCTACTCAAAAGGGGTGCAAGTGCTATCATTCTCCTACTCGAAAAGTCATTGTATCTAAAGATGTAACTTTTGTTGAAAATCAATCCTTCTTCAAGGTCCCTACTTCTGGTCCTCATGGGGAGAGTGTTTCTGTTTACCATGATCTTCCTATTCTAGAAGAGTCTCAGCCCTAACAACTTGATTCTTCTTTGAATCCTAACTCTTCTAATTCTCCTATTTATTCTAATCCTATGATAGCAGGTTCAGGAGACTTGGAACCTTCTTTTGATCCTCCAATCTTTGTTCAGCTAACGATATCTCTTGTGCGGTTCAAAGGCTCACCATATGTGTATAAAAGGAAGGAACAACCTAATCCAGGTGCTAAGCAGGATCCATCATCTACCCCTCGGCCAGGTTTGGAACTCAGTGAACATTTTAATTGCCCAACCCTATAAATTGTTCTAACCCTGAAAACTCAGACCTAGATTTGCGTATTGCTGTTAGAAAAGGTGTGAAGAGTTGTACACAACACCCTATAGCCAAATTTGTTTCTTATCACAAATTGTCCTTGAAACGCAAAAGTTTTCTGACCTCCCTTGATTCCGTAGCTATTCCTAAGACTATAGATGAGGCATTATAGAATCAGCATTGGGTACAAGCTATGTAGGAAGAAATGAGGGCCTTAAAAAAGAATAATACTTGGGAAATGGTGCCTAGATCGAAAGGGGTAAGGGGTTCAACTGATAGGATGCAAATGAGTGTTTAATGTGAAATACAATGCTGATGGTACATTGGAAAGATACAAAGCCTGATTAGTTACTAAGGGCTATACTCAAATGTATGGCATAGATTACTTGGAGACATTTGCAGTCGTGGCAAAAATGACTACAGTAAGGATTCTCCTATCTTTGGCTAGCTGTTATGGCAGGGAGTTGATATGACTAGCTGTTATGGTGACTTGGAGGAAGAGGTATTTATAGACACCCTCCACCTGATTTTCCTAATGAAGTTTCAGGTTATGTTTCAAATTAAAGAAAGCTCAATATGGATTAAAGCAATTCTCAAGAGCTTGGTTTGATCAGTTCTCAAGGGCTATGAAGGCAATGGGGTATTGATAAAGTAGAGGAGATCACACGTTATTTATAAAGCATTCAAAGAAAGGTACTCTAATAGCCTTACTTGTTTATGTCGATAACATAATTGTTACTAACAATGATGAGGATGAACATAAATTGTTAAAGGGAAATATGGCCCGAGAATTTGACATCAAAGACCTTGGTAGGCTCAAGTATTTCTTGGGAATAGAGGTTGCATACTCAAATGAGGGTATATTTCTTTCCCAAAGGAAATATACTATGGACTTATTGGAAGAAACTGGATTGCTAGGTGGAAGGGCAGCAAATACTCCCTTGGATCCTAACCAAAAAATTAGGACCAAATGACAGTCCATTAATTGATAAGGAGAGATACCAAAGGCTAGTCGGAAGGTTGATTTGCTTATCTCACACCAGACCTGACATAGCTTTTGTTGTTAGCTTGGTGAGTCAGTTCATGCATAGTCCCATTGAAGAGCATATGTAAGCTGTATGGAGGATTTTGTGCTATCTAAAATCAACACTTGGAAAAAGTCTATTGTTTAAGTCAGGGTAGAAGTTGGAAGTCAGGGGATACACTGATGCTAACTATGATGGTTCATTTGTTGATAGGAGGTCCATTACCGATTACTATGTGTTTTTAGGGGGAAATCTAGTGTCATGGAGAAGCAAAAAACAAAGGGTTGTGGCTAGGTCTAGTGTTGAAGCAAAGTTTAGGGCAATGACCCTTGGATTGTGTGAATTATTGTGGCTGAAAATTGTGCTTAGTGATTTGAAAATACTTGGTCATTATCCTATGAAGTTAATGTGTGACAACCAGTCAACAATCAATATTGCACACAATCCGGTGCAACATGACTGCACTAAGCATGTTGGGATTGATCACCATTTCATCAAAGAAAAGCTAGATGCTGGAGAGATTTGTTTGTCTTTTGTTCCCTCAAAAAATTAGCTAGCTGATTTGCTCACCAAAGGTTTACCTCTTAGGCGGTTTAAAGAACTTGTAAGCAAGTTGGGAATTGTCGATATTCATTCACCAACTTGAGGGAGAGTGTTGAATATTTTGTTTCCTTGTATAGTGTATAGATTATATTTCCATTTGTTTATAGTTTCTTAAATAGTTGTAGTCCTCTTCCCTATTAATAGGGAATGTATTCCCTTGCACATGGTCAAGTGAATAAGAGATTTTTCACTGTTTACTCCTATTTTCTACAGTTACTAATACAGTGGGGTTCAGTTTGACCTTCCCACTTCGGTCAGTGGCTTGTTAGTTGATTCAAAGTCATATTTGCTCCACAACTTTGATTCATGTTCTTATAGGTCTTCTTTTGTCCTCTTGTATCTTTTGCAACAGAACAAATATTTTTCTGTTTGTTTTATGCTATGAGTTCATATTTTTATTATTTTTTACTGATTTCAGGGAGTGATTTGTCACTTCTTCTCTAGGGTTTTGTTTCTAAACCTTTTACTCAGTTTGGGCAGTGACTTGGTCCTTCATCAGGAGCCATATTTCTTTTCCCACATCCTTGATCCACATTACTGGCCTTTGTTTTCTGTTGTATCTTCTAGAATTACTCCTTGCAGGGTAAATAACATTCTGATACCTACAAACATATAAAATTTCTATTATTTGGTTATATGAGTACATATTTTGCTATAGATCTTAGAGTATTTTTTTCATGTAGGCTCACCCACATGCTAACACAAGTAGGAAGAAACCTGGCCACATTACATTACCAATGAATCCTATTATTCCTGCCATGTCATCTCTGTTGGGATATAAACTTTTCAGGGCTACTAAGGATGATTTGGGATATAAAGATGATATAGACAGAGACAAGAAACATCAGATATATGAAAGGGGTATATGCTTTAAAAGTTTCCCCTATATGAGGTCTCTTCCTGGTTGCTTGACATTTATTATGAATTTTTAGGTTTAAATGCAAATTACCTTTTGCGCTCCTAAGCAGGAGGCAGGATAAATTTTTTTGTCAAATAGTTATAAATTCCCATGGTGTTTCAAACCACCTGTGGCTTACTAATTGAACCAATCTCGTTCAGTTACACCATTGAAAATGTATTAGGTTTGCATTCCTGGAACCAATTAAGCAAAAATTCTTATGTAGTTTCTGATAGAATTTGCTATCTAATTCAGTTAAAATCTAGAACAAGGTTACCTACTTGATTCGTGCACTGGGGACGCCCTTTACTAACTGCCTAACTTCTTCTGTTATTTGTTTATTGATTTTTTGTGGTGTTTTATTTTTGGCTGGGATGGGGTTGCATGCCATGTTAGATAAAGTTGAGCAGAACAATGAGGTTCATAGGTTATTGGGGCTCACCTTTTCTTTTTATTGACTTTAGAGGTGATTCCCAGCTTATACTATTTTATTGCTACATCTTTATGCTATTTTACATATCTCTATCCACTTACAACTAATGGCTTTTTATCTGTTGCTCAGGGTTTAAAGGAATTCCTTTCTTCTGCTGAAGCTGAAGTGAGGTCTTTGGCTTGTCTTTATTCTGGGGTGGTATGCCTCTACCTTTTCTTTCAAAAAATATGACAACATTCACCACATATTGATGTTCCTACTCTTAACATTTCTCTATCCCTGGTCTCATTACAGGGTAGAAGTGTTGATGCTTTGATTCTTTACTTTGGTGAAGATCCATGTCGTTGCACATTTGAGCAAGGTAATTGTCATATATGGCTGTTCAGAAAATTGTTAAGTGTATATGGATGCTCTAATGGAAGGGAGAGAAAATTTAAAGATGTGAGAAATAATTAATATGATAGTATTGTTGTTTTTACACTGAAGTTGTACACCTCGACCTCATAATTGCTGGCCTTATTTAGTAGCTGAACTTCAATGCCTCAGCCTCATTATTGCTGGCTTATTCAGTCCTATTCTGCTTTGGCAGTTTCAATGACCCTGCTCATGTATAGAGATATATAACATTGAAACTGAACTAGTGTTTAATATAAAAGATTAAGATCCATACATGGGATATAACAGCTAGAAATAGGAACTTAATACAGGTGTACATGGGCTTGTGCTACTGAGGTAAGTATAACAAAGTGTTCCATCTCTATTTCAGCAATTCTGGGGATCTGAAGAATATGCAACCTAAATAATTGTCCCAAATGCATAATAGATTCAACCTTGGGGGTTGGTCTCCAGTAGCTTTAATTATTGGAACTTGAATTGTTTTCAGAAAATTTGAACTTGTTTGGCTGATTTTGTTCTCTTCACTGTTCTTTTTCTAAGGCTTGTTTAGAAAAACTTTCCTCCAATTATGAGACTGCATATACAGAAATATAGCCTGGAGATGCAACTTCCTTTGAAGTATACATTTTTTGGAAGATTGGAAGTTTGGTGGAGTTCTTGGGGATTTCGAAAGTTAGATGTACTAGAGTGATCAGTTGATTATGGCATGGGATGTTATTGCTTTCTGGTGGTTATTTAGGATGGTAGAAGAAGAACAAGAAGAATAAGGAAATGAATACTTGTAATCAAGGTAGTTAAAATCAGGATTTTAAGTGGGATCGAAAAAGGGTTCATAAAATCGAATTGTAAAATCGTAAGATTTTAGAGACAATTAAAAATATCATTTAATTTTTATAAATATATGTTTATAATAACATAATTTTATAAAAAATAAATTAATATCATTTAATAACCTGATTATTTCTTATTATAACTCAAAAGATGATGCTTCCAAAATATAACTCAAAACAAACATGTTGGTATAGGCAATTTAGAGGCAAAATATAGCTTAAAATTCTTTAGAGGATGATTTCAATATTCTCCATTAGATTTAAGTTGCAATTTATACTTGAAGCGTAAAATCGTTTGGTGGTCCCTGAAGCGTAAAATTGTAAAATTGTACACCTAAAATTGAGATATTATAGGATTTTACCCTGAATAAGATTTTACATGGGATTTGAATCGTTTGGGGGTCTCCGAAGCGTAAAATCGTACGAGTAAAATCGGGATTTTAACAACAATGCTTGCAATGCTCTAACAGAAAATATCATGCGTGTTCTTAGCCTGTGGGTTCATAATTCTCTCAAACCTCAAACTCGTGGTACATATTACCGGTGAATCAATATAAAACAAACAACAACAACATATCCAGCCGTTATCCCACTATGTGGGGTTGGTTACATTAATTCTAGACTTCTATGTGGGTTATATCCCAACAGATAGTTTGTCTAGAATTCATATTTGGATCCGACTAAGTTTTATGCTGGCTGTCGGCTACCTAACGCAACCCTCCTCCTTTATCCGGGCTTGGGACCGGCAGTGAATAATATCTCCCTGGTGGAGTAATGATGAAATGAAGTTTCAACACCATCTTCATATGGAGAAGTTTCATGAGATGGTGGTGAATGAAGATAATTGTTATAGTTGTGTTCCATCACTTAGTTGACATGGTGAAACCAACAAGTACAATATGGAAACACAACACAATATAAAACATTGGTGAAAATTTGTTAGGTTCTTTTATATGAAATCCTCTAGTAGAAAACTATCACACGTTCTATTAGTGTGGGTGCTCACATGCCTGACTTTGTCTATGGAAAAAGCAAATTAATGCATAATTTGGAAAAGAAAAGAAAAAAAACTCCTTACAAATGACTTCATTCCTTCAATTTTGCCTGTATCATTCTGCTTTCTTTCCCCCCCCCCCCCCCCCCCCCCCCGGATCCCAGCATTTTGTTTCCATTGTGAAGAATGTTTCCTGCTATTTTCATACTCAATATTTTTGTCCTGATTTGCTGAGTATGATACCGTGTGAGTAAACACACCAGATTACTTAGAAGAAACATGCCATTCACACTGACTACTCTTGTTGATCAATCTGATTAGCTCCAAATTGCTAAAAACCATGGTAAAACTGTAGCTTCTGAATTCAAGTTATAGTGGCCAAGAAAGTAACTTATGCCTTCCACTAGGGTGCACTACCAAAGACCGCTGATCTAAAATCAATCCTTTCAGCATAGACATGTTGGGTGCATTTTGATAGGAGGGGGGCATTTGACCTTATCATTTGGAATTTGAAATTTCAAATTCATTGTTTGGATAAATTTTGTTAAATTATTTGGATTTGGACACAAAGAATAAAAGAATTTGACATCCAAATAGAGATTGTGTTTTTGAGGATATAATTATTTATATAATAATCACTTAAGAAGTATGACAGGTTTTCTATGCGTAGGCTTTAGGGGAGGTTGAAATTGCAAAAAAGAGAAACATGAAAAGGACCCAATGATTTTTAGGTGATGCCAGTTGGAGCTGTTTGTAACTGTAGTTTCTGAATGTCGTCATGCTGTATTTTATGATTTTCTTTTAGCTACTGGTTGCTCACTGCTTAAATGTTTTTTGGGTTCCCTCTGCTAATTGGAGCTAGAATTGAAATTTTCCACGAAAGATTTCGATTGCAAGGGAAAGGGCAAGAATCAAAGAACTTGGTAGAAAAGTATTCAATTATTGTTATTGATATGTTCTGAGACTTTCTAAGAACACCAACATTGGTAGGAACACCTTTCCTGAGAGATGAAAAATGAAAAAAATCTATGAATAGCGGAGCTGATCCTGAATGTTGGAAAAAACTGGATATCTCGCTGATATGTAAAGCACGTCATTATTTTGATCTTACACGTAAAGTACATGCGGATAACTTGCATATATCTCCATCCAATCAAGTACCATAATGTAGACAACTCATCTTTCTTCGCCCCCATACTGCTCCACCAGCCATGTCTTTTTTAAGTATAGATTGTGAACATTCATGAAATCCTTTTTGAGCACAGAGACCAAACTTCTGGGTGTTCTTCATTTTCACCTCTAAATGTCTAATTTTTTATGATTACAAACAGAACTTTGTTTTTTGAACTTTTGTGTTGTTCCGAAAGCTGTACCAACTTTTCTTGTTCAATGATGGTTTGACAGTAACAATTGCTCCTTACGCTGTTTACTGAACTGAACTTCGATATTTATCTTGCAGTTGTTTCAACTCTACTCAACTTTACCAGAATGTTCAATCGTGCGCACGAGGAAAACCTCAAGCAGCTTGAGCTTGAGAAAAAGAAAGCAGCGAAAGAACAAGAAACTGAGAAGTTGAAAAAAAATCCTCCACAATCAAACTTCGAACACTTGTTAAATTCTTCAACCAAAACTGTCGATTAGTTTAGTGTCACACGTTTCTCCATGTAGTACTCTTCCTCTTCTCTACGAATAAAAGTTTTTATTCTCCTCTGCTGCAAGGCAAGGGGGTTTAGAAAAAATAAATGCAGAGGGAAGCCGGAGCAATAGCACAGGTGGGAGGAGCTTGTACATTTGGGTGCAGAGAAATCTGAGATGTAGTAGTAGAGTTGTAAATGACACCACAATCTGCAGAAGCCTAGAGTGTCTTCCTTGTGTGAACAGGTATGGCTAATTCTGAAATGTCATTTCTTATGAGTCATTTGACTGTAATTTCGTTTTCAATTTTCTGTTTTTGTTTTTAAAATTTTGTGAACAACTGAAAATGAAATTGCAGTCAAACGAGCACTTAGCCTCTTCTTTTTGATAATTCTATAAACTTTTATTCTTCTTCTTCTTCTGTTTTTTCTCATGGCACTATGGCAGCGCGTGCGGAATCCATGCAATCTTTTCCCCTTTGGGCAACATGTAAATTGTTACTGACAAACTGCCAGACATATCCAACTAAGGGAAAATATGATTTCTTTCTTTCTGTCTCACTTCTGTGAGTTTTCTTTCCCTAAATTTTACGGTTAACATGTAGATTGTAATCTCTTTTTCTTGTGACAATGATAGAGCAATATTTTTTTCTTTTGGAGAGTGGTCTCATGGGAGCAAATTTTAGTTTGACAAGTTTTTCTTTAACCCGTTGGTATTTTAAGTTCTCATATGTTAACTTTTAGGTAAATGTTATTGGTACACCTTTGTGTACATTTTGGTCTACATAAAGGTGTACCAATGACAAAAAGGTTCCTCATGAGGCGCATGTGAGGCGCAGGGTATTTTGGTCATAATACCTCTTTATGTAGTTCAAGATGTACAAAATAGTTGTACATCTAGCATGATTCTAACTTTTAATATGATATGTCGCATATTTTTATACTTTTTTTTGGGGGGGAGGTTATGTTGCACGGAAATGAAAATGGAAAACGTTTTCGATAGGAAACGGAAACGTGGAAACGAACATTTTTTTTAAAAAAATAGACATAAATAGGGTTCGAAACGAGAATAGGAAACATTTCGGAAACATTTTCAAAACGAGAAAATGGCTCTTATGAGGTGTTTTGGTGGGGGAGGGATAACTCTTTTTTCTTTTTGTTGTGAAGGACTCGAAATAATTGTTAAATGGAGAATGTGATATGATTTCACTTCTTGCATCATGTCTTGTCCTGCTATTACAGGTCTACATAATTTCCATGTGTTGGTGGGGTATGCTGTAAGTGCATTATTGGGCGCAATGTCTTGCGGGGTTATGGGCCGAGGTAATTCTTTTATCTAATTCGGAGTGGTAAATATTTTGAGTGTCTCATTTATTTTTTGGGCCATAGGGTGTCGGTCCATAAATTTTTCCAATGGATTAAAAGATTCCCCGCCTGATGATGATGGGTGGGTCGAAAGGGGTATGAGGTTTTTCACACCTACATATATTTAAAAAAAAAGTTTATTTTAATGTATAAAGTATATACATATAATTTTTCTTACATTTAGGATTTTTGTTATAAAGATAAAATCTTTTTAATCTTTAGCTCTTCTTAATTCTTATTGTAAAATTTGACCATGGAGTCCATCTATTATGTTCTCTTTTAAGATTTTTATTTTTTTATTTTTATCTTTCAATGTTAAAATTATTCTATTTATGAATTATGTTTTGTATTATTTTATTTTTAAGTGTACTTTTATAAATTAATTAAGTAATAAGTATCATATAGATAATGTTATTGGGATGAGAAATTAAGAAAATTATTTGAGAAAGATGGGTACAGGAGAAGATAGATCTGGAGCCTGGAGGAGGAGTTAGCCTGTCTAAACTGGAGTGGAGTCTTCTTTCGGGCTATTCCTGTTTACTTATTTTACAGTAAAGAAGACAAATATGGTTCAGCAAGCAAAAATTGTTTTTTGAGGGGCGATGCAGTGGCTGGCGGTGGCAGTGTCAATAATAATAATAAAAAAGACAAATCAGGAGAAGGGGGTGGACTGTCACAGTAGCTGCACGTCGGTGGTGGTGGTGGTGGATGGTCGCACTGCATCAAAGTTCTCAAATCTTATATTGGGATTCGGTGCTAAATCTTTTTTGTGCATGAGCAAGACATAGGTCACGTGCCGTCGACGGTCTGGCATTTTTGCATTTACATATTTTCCTGGTTATTAATTAACGAGTTGCAGCAGAGAAGAGAAGATTGGTAGAAATGATTCTTCCCTTCCCCACCACAATCCCAATACTGAATCCCATAAATCCCGTTGCATTCTTTATTGTTTCAACTTCTGGACACGTGCTTATAGAAAATGGAGGTGTTTTGGCTTCAGTTCCCAATCTTGTTTCCATTCAAAATTTGGAAAATCGTGGTTTATTCAGACTTTTTCTTGTTTGGCTACTCAGAAAATGAATCACGTGACTTTTAAAAATGTTACAGAACTTGTATACAAAGAAAATACAAGGGCGTGTGTAGTTGTAGAAAATATTTTTGAATTTTTATTAAATAATTGAATCTTTTATTAAAAATAAAAAATTACGTTGGGATTAATACTAATAAGTCACGAATTTAATACTTGATTTAAGTAAGAGTTAAAGGTTTATCTGTAATTTACTTCCTTTATTAAAATCAAAGACACAAGTAGTGGAGAATTGCGCAAAGACAGTAATTTTAATAATTAAAAAATTATTATTATATAGTAAGAATGGATGGGATCATCCACATTTAATGTTAAATTATTTATTAATATTGTATGTATAGTTGAAAGATAGGCTAATGACATTGCTTAGGAATAGAATAATTAATTGTATCACGTGCTGACTTTTAAATATAATAATATGAATTATAAAGATTAAATAAATTATAATTAATTTTATATAATAATAAAATTAAAGTATAACAATTAAGAATTGTTCTCTTCATATTTCATTGTTAAATTTTGAGTTTTCAATTCATTTTCAGTTTTATATTTTGAAAAATCTACTTTGAGATTATTAAAAATATATTTTTTTATTTTTTATTTTTTTAAAATTTTAAACGTATTTATGCTGAAAATAACTAAAATAATTTTTTTTGTTGTTTTAAGATTTTTTTTACAAAATTTTTACTTTTAAAAAAATATAAAAAATAAACACATTTTTATTATTTTAAAAAATTAAAAAGATCTAAAAATAAAAAAAAATAAAATAAAATTTTACAGTCTTATTCTCTATAAAATCTAAAAGAGGGGTTTCCCCTCTCCGTAAAACAAATTAAAGATTTTATTTATCTGTTAGTCACTTAAAAAACCAGAAATGGGAAATGATTAAAAAAAAAAAAGTGGTTTTGCTGTGTTGTGTGGCGTTGCTACGTGCATGGTACAAGTTGTTGAAGGACTGACTCAGCAGCTGTGTCGGTGACGGCGAGGGAGCTGGGGGGGGTAACTTTTATCCCAATCCATACGCGGCCTTAACGGACGGTGCTCGATTTGGAGCCACGTGCCCAAGAAGGGAAAACTAAAGTGGTGGTAGGTCTGACCCTAAAGTCCCTTCGCTCATCAATTATGTCAAGATGCAAATTGTTGGAAAAGGTTTGGATCCTAATATTTAATGTTTATTAAAATATATAATATATAATCATCACTTCACTAAATTTATGAATTGGGAAAGTTTATTGGTGGTGGAGAAATTAATAATAAATTTTATTTTATATTATTAATTTTAAATAAAAATATTATAAATTTTGTATATGTAATCTTAATTTATAAAAAATATTTGTCACAAATGTTGTGCAATATTTTACATGGGCCTAAGCCTCTTTTAACTTGAGATATAAGCCAAACAAGGCAAATGCAACCAAAAGCTTCAAAAACATCATTTGCAATCTTCTACTCTCTCTCAGCCATTTTGATGAGATTCTTGACAAAGTAATTAAGAATTATCACCAAAAGAACAAGTTTTTATCAATAAAAAAAAAAAGCAAAATGAAATAAAGTAAAGTAAGAAAGAATCAAATGATTCCCAAAGTTAAATCAGATCCAATGTACATTATATTTCTATATATATGTGTGTGTGGGTGGGTGTATTGTATCATTTGTCTGTCCACAAAGTGTTCAAATTAGTAATCATGGCCACCATGAAGAGCCAAATGCCAAATCTTGTTCTGTTCTCCTGATCATGCAGGCCATTAAGCATTGATTTGAACATTACAACACCTTTAATCATAAATCTAAAATTAAGCAATGTTTGCATTATTTCAACCCACATGAAGATGGTGCAGTGAAGGATCACCATGTTTGGATTTTTTGAATTTGCAGAAATAAGAAAGAAAGGAAATGGAAGGTGAAAGAATCAATGGCCTGGAGAATGGACCCACATGAAACCATGGATTGGGGTTAGAAAAGAGGGTCCCCTTTGTAATATTAGTAAGACAGCAACAGAACATTGTACTGTCATCAAATTGGAATCCAGCCATAAATAATTGATGCTCATTCCATGCACTTACCATTTCACCTATTAGTTGAAACAATGAGTGCCATATGTTAAAGTACATGCATGTTGGCAGAGAAATTTGGGTTTATTACCCTTACGGTTTTTATCGTTCGTGTCTTTAATTTTGATAAAAAAAAATAAATAATAAGTGAAGACTTTATTTTATTGTGCAAAATAAGAAATTGAACCCTAATACAAATCTCAATTTATTATGATCTAACCACTTAATCCGTGTTTTGTCAGCTAAATAAAGAATATAAATTATTAAATTAAATAATAATAAATAGAACTAAGTAATCATGGACACTCCAAGTATATCTTTTTGGGGATAAAATAATTATTTTTTAAAATATTTTTACAAAATTACTTGATGATCAGTAAAAGCTAAAAAGTGTCTTAAAAAATATAAACTAAAGTCATAAAGGAAAGGAGAAGCAGAAAATGATATTATTTTCATATCACCCAAAATTATTCTTGTAAAATTATTATTTTAAGAATAATTAAAAAGTTTTAAATTAATTTTTGAAATATTTCCTTAAAAAATGCTTTAAATGGGGGTGGGTGAGCAATACCATATGCCATGCAATGCAGGAGGCATGTGAGGCAGATGACTTTTGGGAGCATTGGTAATAGTACCATTGCCCACACACAAAGCCTTTAGACACAAAAGGGAGGGTTGAGGGAATAATACTCAGTAAAAGGCATTTACTAACCAAAAGATCACCCAATAAATCCTTTAAACCTAATCATTCACCCACACCCCATTTATCCACACTTTCTTCTTTTCTTTTTCATTTCTTTTCTCTAATCCAATGAACCAGATTTTGTCCTAATCCTAAGTAACTCATTCAATCCCTTATTTTTTTTTGTTTATAGGGTTGCTTAAATCATTATAAATAACTCATAATGAGGGATGATGTATGTAACACTGGAATTAAAAATAATTAATTATTTAATGTGATGTCTTACACACACACCTACCCTCCATTACACAACTCTAATCCATGGAATTTATTCTCTAATATCTAACTTATAAGTCCTATGGTTTGTAAATGAAAATTTTGAATTTTAGATGTCAAATTAAAACATAAAAGAAACAAAACAATTAAATTAGGAAAAGGGCAAAAGGCCAAAACTAAAGGGTCAATTCTCTATCTCTCTGTCTCCCTCCTCCTTCCTTCTCTCTCACACCCAAACAGCCAACAGCCATTGCTTCAGCTCAAAGTCTGTGATCCACTGATACCACCCACTGTGACCCCATTACACTCATTACAGTGCAGAGAGAGAGAGAGGCCCAGTACAGATATATGGGTGGGGAGGCACATAAGGAGATGCAAGTGGAGAGAAGAAGGAGCACTGGGTCTTCCAGAAATGGCGTAGTTGCAGGCTCCGTTTGGGAGAGCAGAATGAAGAGCGACGAAGTGAAAGGAGGCATCAAAGTGTTCAATGCTGAAGAAATCCCAGAAGAAAATGGGAGTGGCGCTAGGCAAAAACCAAAACCCAGCCCTGTTGGGAAGAGGAAGACCTGGAAATCTGAGAATTCTGATGGGTTAGAGAGAAGCCCAATTCAGATTGCCAGGAAGAGATCTGAACAGAGCAAGACTTTGGGTGAACAATTAAAGGAGCTGAGTACATCTGCCGACGGGATCAAGAGAAGCCCGGTTCAGGCCAAGAAGACGAGATCTGAAGTGGGAAAGGAGCTTAGTGTGTCGGTTGATAAAATTGAGAGAAACGCAATTCAGATTAGGAAGGCAAAGTCTGAATCCCAGAAGTTTGTTGGTGAATCTGGTGATGGCGATGGGATTGAGAGGAGTGGAGTTCAATTAAGGAAGGTGAAGTCAGAGTCCCACAAGCATTTGCCTGAATCAGCCCCCATTCCGTTGGTCAAATCAAAATCAGTCTCCAATAAGGTTTTGGATAACCCAGGGAAGAATCTGGATGAATCGGGTGATGGAACTGAGACGAATTCAGATGAATTGAAGGAAGCTGTTGAGGAAATTGAGAAGAACCCAGTGGGAATTGAGAAGAGCGAATCTGATGAAACTTGCAAGGAGGTTGGCGTGTGTGAAGAAAAGTCCATTTCCAATGGTTTGAAAGATCCAGAGGAAGAAGCAGATTGGGAGGAAGAATTGGAGGGAGAGGTGGATGAGGAGATTGAGAATGAGAATGAGACAGAGAAGAACAGCATTGATGTTAAGGAAGTCAGTTTACCAGAACAAAAGTCCAAGCAGGTTGTGGAGGAAGAGAAAAAGTTGGATCAAGTCCCAGAAAAGCCATTACCCATTTCACCCATCTCGAAGAAACTGGCAACTCCTCTAGTGAACCACTCCAGAACTCCTCCAATTCCCACAAAAACTAAATCAAGTAAGTACACTGCTCAATATTATCTCATTATTATTGTTATTATATTTTCATTTAATATTATCTTTAGCAAAAAATGTAAAAGCTGTGTTTATATAAATATGACTCTCATAGAACTGGAGCCTTGTACACTGGGATGCCTTTTTATGGCATTTTGGGCTTTCCTTGTATTTCCTTTGTTAATTTTTTCAATTCTGGCTCCTTTTTGCAGTTCCCGTCTCAAATGGATTCCAGAGGGCTCCTGAAACTGATACCGGAATCCGGAGGATTCCTGAAACCCATAGCAAATTGCAGAGTTTAGGTTGGTTTTTTGGGTATTTCTTTTGGCAACTAAATTTTGTACGATTCTCTATCTTACAAAGCATTTATCTTAAGCTGTTTCTTTACTCTGCGGCAGTTGATTTGGTTATGTGGAAGGAGGTCTCAAAATCAGCATTTGTCTTTGGAATAGGAACATTCCTCATAATCTCATCCTCTTATACCAAAGATCTTAATATCAGGTCGAAAACACTACACATCTAAGCCAGTATTCAGATTGTAGTTGTACATCTTACTTATCATCCTCCAAACCAGGGCACAGAACTAAACTTAATCTTTAATTACTGTGGCAGCTTGATTTCTGTGGTTTCCTATATGGGTCTAGTCTATCTTGCTGCAATCTTCCTGTTCAGATCCATTATTTACAAGTAAGAGTTGCTCTTACGTTTCTCAAAGCAAATTGCACGGAACTGGTGTTAATTTAAGACTTGCTGTGAGAGGATTTTTCCAATATTTTTTTTCTGTTTATTTTTGAAACAGGGGAATTATAGATGTAAATGATACATGCCAAAGGTATATTGTTGGGGAAGAAGAAGCAATCTGGTTACTGAAAATGGTTCTCCCCTTCTTGAATGAATTTCTTCTAAAACTTAAAGCTCTTTTCTCTGGAGATCCTGCCACCACGATGAAGGTGAATTTCCTCTTTTGTTTTCTTGGTGTTGTATATAGTTTTTTTTTTTACTTCAATTTTTTTACGTTAGCGTGGAACTGGAAATTACTAAACTTCGAGAACATCTCTGACAATGTCAGTTGGCTGTGCTGCTATTTGTTCTGGCAAGGTGTGGGAACTCCATAACTATTTGGAAGATGGCCAAATTGGGTGAGCTTGATTCTTTTTAAACTAAAAAATTATTAACTTTTTAAAATAAAATTATCTTCATAGCAATCCTTTCTATATATGCATCTTCTTTTGTATTTATTCATAGATCCGTGGATAATAGCTTTTTCGGAAGAAGCAAAAGCATGTCTTATCTTGAAGAAACAAGATGATTTTATTTTGTTTCTCCTTTTCTTTCTGAATTGGGACTGTTGCCAATTTGCCACAGCAATTATAACTGTTGCTAAGGCAATCTGCAACTACCAGAAACACTTCCAAAGGTCGTACTTACCCTGCCAACAGCCATATGGCCCTGGCAAATACCTCTGTCTTTGCAGTTTATTTTTCTTGTGAAATTTCTCACCCATTTTCGCTGCAACCAGCTGTACATGACCAACTCTTTAATTTTTCTGAACATTCTTTCCCTCAATTGTCTTTCTTCCTCCCCTGACTTCAAGTTGTGATTATTGCTTACAGGCTTTTTTGGGGTCTTCATTATACCAAAAATCTGCTCATCCTATTCCACACAGTTAACTGCCTATGGTAAAGTCCACATTTACCTTGAATTCTATGCAATTTTACTGGTTTGGCAATTGCATTTCACCAGCATTGATAAATGAGAAATGGTTGTGTACTCCTGGGGTGGATGGACCACAGTGCACCTCAGGTCATCACAAGCATTAGATGCCGGACACAAGCACTGTGGTGGGGTCCATTTCGTTCACCTATGTCATTGATAGCATAACGGCTCCTTTGCATGTGAATGAAGTAGATTTGATTGGCCCTACACAAGACTAAAATACCCTTATGCATTGGATCCTTTCTTTTGTCATTTGTTTATGTACATTAGGTAAAAAATCTACCAATCACCAAATTATTTGTTCGTTTTAGTGTTGTAAAATTTTTGTTGCCGTGAGAATCACTTTAATCCTTGAGGTAATTATTTCGTATTTCTTCAAGGTAGAAAAATGGATTCGTTTATCGTAAAAAAAATTTAACTTTCTTTTATTAATCAAACATCATTAAAGTGCCATCTCTAATGGGGCCATATCCATATGAAGTGTCATTTTCTTTCTATCTACCATGGTCTCAACTCCTTGAAATTGCTTGACTTAATGTTCAGTTGTTGGTCTTTATATCACTTAGGTGACCTTCTTTAGTCAAGTAGGTAATCTAATAGGCAAAAACAAATCATCAATTGCAGTTAATGATGGTGACTACCAAATTTAACAGTTCCTTTTCTTGATGATAATCATAAGGGAATTAGTTAGGTTTTGCTTTCTTGCATCATTTATAACTACTTTTGATCTAATTGCATTTATTTAGTGGGAGGGAACCTGAGATTAAGGTGGGTGATGTGACGGTAAGAAAACCATTAATTGCTGTTAATGATAATGACTTCAACAAATTGGGCCTTAACACCTCATGATCTATTTTTCTTTTAATTCAAATCAGATGGGAAGGTTGTTTTCTAGATCATCTACCTTCCTCTTTTCATTTAATTTTCTTTCCCTCAACAAAACTAAAGAGTTAGAAATCATCAACTTTTGTTTTCTGTATATAATTTATTTAAAAATAGAGTTTCTCTCTGCTTCTAATTGTATTTGGCTTTAACTTTCAATTTCAATTATCTATCTATCTATCTATATATATACATATATAGTCCTGATTTGACTAAGTTGGAAATCCATGAAGGTAAATTTTGGGTAAGAAGGTTTCAAGATGCTTGGGAGTCTTGTTCGCACAAGAAAGCTGTGGCCTTAGGCTTATTTACCCTTGTATGGAACCTCTCCTCAGTGGTTGCTCGCATATGGGCAGGTAGTGGTTTTTGTATTACATGAATATTTCCACAAAATACTAATCATATCTAAATGCCTCTTTTTGGAAAATGATACTTCTTTGGAATGTTTATCCAAAAGAAAAACACCAAATTAAATGATATGATAATTACATCTTTATAACCATCTACCATTTGACGAATCTTTTTGTTTCCTATTTGAACAAATACATTCTCAAGTAGACTCCCCAATAATACAACTTAAATAGATAGTCTTACCCTTTCTTTACGAAGAGACTGATTTTGCAATTCGAACCCATAACCTTTCAATCACATAAGGCCAACTTTACCGTTCACATGCAGCTGCTTTAGGTATTTGAATGTACCACAAAAATTCTTTCAGAAAATAACCTGGGCTCTTGGAATGCTATACATTTCCTTCAAAGGTAAAAGAAATGATACAGCACTTAAAAAGAGAGTGACAAAAACAAATTGGGTGGTCATGGTGATAAAGTTGAAACCCTAGATTATTAATGGCAATGACTCTTTGGGTATGCTAACATGCATTGCTGATCCATGCCCCTTGCAGTGTTCATGCTGTTTGTGGCCTTCAGATATTATCATCAATCAGTGATGATCATAAATGATGATGATGCTGTGGAGGAAGAACCCAAGTGCGAGACTTCATGGCAAGGCCAGAGTGCAGGGCGCAGGAGATGGAACAGACCACCAACACTGGAAACCAACAAGGAAAAGAAGAGATTTTGAGAGTAAACAGGATGCCACTTATATTATGTCACAATATTAATCTTAGATATATCATATGTAATATATATATATATATACATCATATTATTTGTAATAAATTAGCCCACCAAAAATTTATTCTCTTTTTTTATTTTTATGTCGTGTTTGTTAACCAATATATAAATTAAAAAAAGTGAAATATGAAAACATTTTAGATAAAAGTATTTTTCATTGTATTTGTTAAATTTATATAGTGATTCTTGAAAAAAAATCATTTGATTTTTTATCTAGATTTTTTCAGATAAATTTATCTCTTTCCTCTAGATAAATTTATATTGGTTCTTATAGATAAAAAAAAAATGACACATGTACCTTTAGTGTATTTTAAAAAATTTAACAAATAGTTTAATAAAAATTTTAAAATATTTTTTATCTTTATCTTAATCATTATATAACTTGATCCGTAAAATATTTTAATTTTAATATAATTTTATTTTATTTATTTTAATAAATACTATCTTAGTATACAAATTTTGAACCAGTGAAAAAGGTAGAATGAGAATAGATGTCAACTAACAATTATTTGATTTGATCTCTCATTTTCTATGTGTCTCAAGTCTAGGTTAGAATGGACTTTTTTTGCTTATTATTCTCATCAATTTAGTTCAACAAATAAGATTAAAAATCTACTTAATTTACATCGTGGAAAATTTTGAGTGACCCAAGTCAGTCATCTTTATTGTTTTGGATCTAAATATAATTCATTCACAAGGTCAAATTAAATCAACATAACCCAATTGGTGTTCCATGAGAAAAAATACCAAAAAATAAATTCATAAATGGATCAATTCAGCCTAATCGAGACGACCCACCGACAAAAGGCTGTAGGTGTCAATTGCAGCTGGTGGCAGCAATAGCCACAATGTTGAATGGTTGTGGAAGGCGACGCTAGACGACAACTGTGGAAGACAATGCTGAATGGCTACAAAAGGCGATGTTGAATGGCTATGGAAGGTGACGTCGAACTGCTGAGGAAGGCGACGCCAAACGGCTGCAGAAGGCAACAGTTGCGAACGACAACAGTTGTAGACGAAGGTGACGCAAGAAGAAGATGGTTGCGGGCCATGAGATACAAGACAACCTCGGGCTAGGAATTGCAAGACTGCCACGGTCCGCAAGTAACATGACAATTGCGAGATGCAAGGCACGATACAACCACAACAGATTAGGGAGCCACATTACATAGGGCCCTTATTTCACCCCAATCTCTTCTATGCCATCATTTAAATGCAATCCAATGATCTACTTGGGACTAGAAGTCGAGAAATGCTCTGTCTCAAGTTTCATTCATCTTTAACAGCTTGACCTTAAGAGCTCATTCCCAAAAGTCCACAAAGGTAATTGGCTATGGTCAACTAAACCTATATCCCACATAATGGACATGTTCAACACCAATAGTAGGCAGAGGAACAAGTATGAATTCTTTACTCCAATCTCAATCTGCATGCTCAGTATGATTACAAAATCCTTGTTACTCCCTGATTTAAGCCTAGCCCTCCCTACGTTGACACTAGGGAGCTGGCGACAAGAAGGAATTTATTCGAGATGATTGACTCTTATACAACGATTCATCCATAAAATCGAAGTATGGCTCTACTTAACACCATCCTCTCATTTTAGCACCACCTATGGGGTTGTCAAATCCAAAAAGGGCACATATAGATCATAAATTACAAAGAGCTCACCGAATCAAAGGCATGCCATAACACAGTTTATTTTTTCAATCTATGAGAAAAAAACCCCAAAAAAATTAATTCATTGAGGCTACAAATGTCGACTACAGCAAGTGGAAATAAAAGTTGCAAGCAACACCGAATGACAACATTAAATGGTTGCAAAAGGCGATACTAAATGGTTGAGAAAGGTGATGCCAAATGGCTGTAGAAGGCGATGCTGAATGGTAGTGAAAGGCAATGCCAAACGACTACGAATGGCAACGCCAAATGGCCGTGAAAGGCGATGCCAAACAGCTACAAAATATGATGTTGGATGGTTGCAGAAGGTGACTGTTGTGGGCAAATGCGATGCAAGAAGAAGATGCTCGGGCTAGGAAGTATGAGACAATCGCAGGCTGTGAGGAGCGCGACTACAACAGGATAGGAGGCATGCTACATTTGCGGGCCACGAGGTGTGAGACGTGCCACAACCGTGAGGTGTGCAACTGCTACATCGAAGCCAAAAAGAGTAGACAATCATTTATAAGAAATCCTTTCAATAAAATAATAGATAATCATTCACAATAAATTTCATTCGCAAAAAGGGTATGATATACATCATTTATAAAAGATAGATATTATCCATAACAATCATAGTTCTAGACAGACTAGGAATAATTAAAATAAACATTATTTACCATAATTTTAATCTTGAGATACTTTGAATTACTCTATATATATTCTTCTATAAATAAATAGATATTCATTTTAGAAAATGTACGTGGCTGATATCGGTGGAAATCTTGCTCTACAACTTTTATCATTTTCAGTGTTTGACTTAAGTATTTGAATGTTTGCACGGGAATCTTCTCACACTCTCTGACTATTTTCTTCCTTACAGATTCAAGTAGCTTGACAATGATGTTTCTTTGCATCTAAATTCATTTTCGTATATTGGTTACAACACCAATCAAAATCAAATTTGATTTGATTTGTGCAATCTCAAATATGAAGTTCAGGTAAAAAAAAATTAATACAATATTTTTAATTATATTATTAAAAATATATCTTTTAAATAAAAAAAATTATAACGAGGGCCACGAGGGTCCGCCTGAAAAATGGGCGGTGTTCACCCTCGTCATATGACCCATTTTGCAGTCTTAATCTTAGTATTCCATTTTATTTGTATAATATTAAAATTAATCTTCAAAATAAGTTTATGTATTAATGAAATTATTATACACAA
Source organism: Diospyros lotus (assembly GCF_014633365.1). Lineage (NCBI taxonomy): Eukaryota > Viridiplantae > Streptophyta > Magnoliopsida > Ericales > Ebenaceae > Diospyros > Diospyros lotus. The sequence goes on from NC_068344.1 coordinate 30,926,966, forward strand.
TGAAGTACTCAATATAATGCACCATATTTTAAAAGATTTAATCTATTAATAAAACTATTCTAAAATTAAAAATATTGTACAATAAATATATCTTACTCAAATATAAAATAAATTTATATTTTACAATAATTAACATCATCTTTATATTTATTTGTTGTAATAAGACATAAATTAATTAAATTATTGGAGGAGTGTTAAAAGAAAATAGATAATAGGGTAGAGTTGAAAAATGGGCGGGCTGGGCCGGGTCAGGCCAGCCTGCCTCCCGCTTGGCCTACTCATTTTGTGGGCGGGGTCGAGTAATGGGAAATGGGGGCCAGCACAATCCTATGACTCTTAATAAACGGGTTAAGGTAGGCCGAGCCGAACTTTTTTGGTGAGCCACCTATTTTGATAGACTATTTTATTTTGGTCACCACCCCCATTCTTGGTGGGCTGGGCTAGACCGCAAACCACAAAATACTGATCCGACATGACCCGTTTGCTACAATATTGAGTCAGGCCGATTGGGTGGGCCCAAGGTTGCTAGGCCCATTTGCTAACTCTATAATAGGGGAAGAACATAGTGTAGGCTGTAGATGACCCAAATGACTTGAAATTTAGGGACAAAGTTATCCTTTAAATTGCATGCATGGTGGTGCTAATTCGACTAGGCTTGTAAGGGCAAATATGAAATTACAATCAGAGCACGATCTCCTAAGGATAAATCCAAGGAAAATTCTATTCGCAATCACGATTTTACTCTCTGCAGCTAATTTTCAATATACTTAAAATAGTCTCAATAAAAAATTCAATTTTACCCTTCATCTTCAATACTCAACCACCCACGTTAAGCAACCACTTTACATCGTATTTTCTTCCACCGGCAAACTCTATAATTTTCTCTTACTCATTGTCCGTCGCAATTACTTATTATTTCATACCCACCATCGAAAATTGAAAATCTATTTTCTCCTCAAGGTCACTTATTCCTCTTGTTTCACACTCATTATTACTCAGTCATTTTCTCTCATAATATTAGTGAGTTGAAGTTAGTTATGAATTACTACACTCAAATGTTTACGACGAATTAGGGAGAGTTTGACGAAGAAGATAATAACTACTCAAAAAAATAACATCACACAAGTAAATCTAAATCTTATATGTATTAGTGTGTGTTTCTAAGGGTTTGGGAAGTTGGAAACTCCATGGAATCTTTAATTTTTCGAATTAGTGTGTAAATAAATATTGTATGTATTAGTGGATTTTTCGAATTCCAGAATTCAAGAAACGCATGTATTTCCGAATTCCAGAGTTCAGGAAGCTGGGTTTTTAGATTTTTAATTGTTATTTTATTTTATTCATTTTTTTCTTATATCTCAAAAAAATTGATTTTGCAATTCACCAATCATTTGATATTATTTAACAGCTCACTACTAATGAGGTATAATAGATTTTTAATAAATTTTTTAAAATTATTATTTTAGTTAGAGAAAAAATATATCTAAATGTTTTTTTTTATTAGCTTTTTGATACTAGAGAAACACTGATTGGATGGATTAAGAAAGTTGGAAGATAAAATGGAATTGTTATTGTAATAAATAGTTCAGAATCTGTGAGTATTAGAAAAAAAAATCTATAATTCGTCTTGCTTGTGAGAGTGGGAAGTATAAAAAGAATAAATAAGAAAAATAAAATACAAATACACATATTCAAAAAAAGGTCATTATTCATTTGAATTACTTGCCACTGCAAACTAATAAATTTGTCCATCTGACAATTATAAACATGACATACAATATAGATTTAATAATTTTTTATCAATAAATATAAATATTAACTATAAAGTTATCATTTACTTATAAATTATATGAACTTACATCTTAACTCAATAAGATCTCACGAACATATCTAATTAAAAGTTCAAGAATAACTTATTAAATAAATATTAGACTCTCGATTACTTTTAATCTTAATATTATTATTATTAGTATTATTATTATTATCATAATATATATATGTATATTATATATATATATATTGTAGCATTACATTAACTTAATTGCAAATTAAAACAGTGGAGGGTTCGTGCTGTGTAATATATCATATTATATAATATATAAAATGAAATTAAAATATATAATATATTATATTATATAATATATAAAAGGAAATTGAGAGCTTTCGAACTCTAGAGTTCGGAGGTAGCAATCTTAATAATAATAATAATATTATTATTATCATCATAATATACATATATATTATATACATATTATAGCATTATATTAACTTAACTGCAAATTAAAATAGTGGAGGGTCCGTGCAAATTGAAATGTGTAATATATTATATTATATAATATATAAAATAAAAATTGAGAGCCTCTGAACTCCAAATTTCGGAGGCTCCTAGCATCTCCGAACCCTGGGTTCGAAAGCATGGGCTGCCTCCAAACTCTAAAGTTCAAAAGCGGCCCAAGTCTCCGAAATCCAGGTTTCGAAGGCGTTGGGCGCCTTCAAACCCTAGAGTTCGGAGGCGATACTGCCTCCGGTTCAATGGCGGTGACAGATCTGAACCCAGGGTTTGGAGGCCCCGCCACGGCTATCGCCTTCGAACCTAGGTGGCCACCACCTTCGCCCATCGAACCTTTTCCCTTCTAGTCTTCAAGTTCAAATATGTAAAAATTACCTGTGTTATCACCAAGCGCATAGTTGAGAGACGCAGTTGTAGGGAAGGCAACGGTGACACAAGTGGAGGTTGCAGAGAAGCAACAAATGCTATAGAGAAGGGGACGGTGGTGAGTGACCGTAGAGAAAGAGACGACGTGATGTATGAGATATATGAGAGTAATTTTAGAATATAAATAGTTGTAACAAGTAATAATATTTGGTGTGAAGAGGAATTGTTAAATTTATTTTAATTATGGGTTCCAAGAATAAAAAGCTGACTGCTGATCGAATTTTCTAAATCCAATTTCTCAAACGAACCCACGCGGTCGAGTGCTACTTGCGTGTATTTTCAAATTAGAATTTAGAATCTCTTCTGTGGAAGTGGATTACTACTTCCCTGTTTCGTTCCCAATCCCAGGTACGATCTCCATGTCCGTCTAGCCCTCTCTCTGTTATTCGGAATTCTCCGTACGTTTTTTGCCTTCTCGATACATCGTTGGCATGTTATTTCGTGAATAGTGTGTCGGCATTGTCGTGGTCCTCGTGGAGCCGCTAGGGCTTTTTATGGTTTTGTTTTTGTTTTCGTTGGGAGGGAGATTAGGGTTCAAAACCCGTTTCAGGAAGAAGATCGATTGGGGTTTAACAGCTGCAGCAGCGCTTGAGGCTCCTTGGGTTTCGAAAAGAGGTTCAGGTCGATACATCCGAGGACACTTCGCGCGGCTATGTTGTCTTTAATCACTCGGTTCTTTCATGGGGGTGTATAGAAGAGCGTTGTATAATGGAGTTTTCTGGGAAAGTGGTTATTTCTGAGGTACTTGGAACTCTTTTGAGTAGAATTATGTCTTAACCCTTGATCATCGAAACCATGCGGTATGGATTTGTTCAAAATCATTCATAGCCGGGAGTTTGTTGACATGTTAGATGCATTTAAAAAACTCTTGTTTTGAAATCTTATGCGTTAATTTTTTATTAATTAGACTTATATTTCTTTTCCCATAATATCTGCACTCATTCTTTGGCAGGCTTCCCCTTGTGTGCATATGAGATTGATATTTCCTTTCATTGCATGGATGATATTTCAGATGAGCCTGGTGACTGATTCTCCTGTACATTCATCAAGCAGCGACGACTTTGCTGCGATTCTTGATGCAGAACTAGGATCTACTTCTGACACGTCACCCGACCGAGAGGATGAGGATGGAGATGAGGAGTATGATTCTGAAGTTGAGAGGTAGCAATTGTCTTGAATTTTTTACACATTGCATTTTTGGGACCTTTGAATTTTATGTTTGATATTTAAACCACAAATATATAAATGTATATTTTATATTTCTATGGGCCAAGTATTTTGTGGTTCTAAATTTCTAATCGTGGACTGATGGTCTTGGTCTTAGCCATAAGTCTCATATATCACGAGCTGGCTTACTGAAGTAGTGTTTTGCTGAGGTTTCAAGTACTGTTAGTATTGGCAGCAACTACTTTTTGGGTGTATCAGATATCTATTATATCGGAAACAAGAGCTGAGACCCACGCATTGTTTCTCCTTTGTGTAATACACTGAAGTCTTGTCTTTACCTTCCTTGGAAAATCAAATATATTAGGGGTTTAAAATGGTTTGTTATTAGTTTTTCTGATATGCAGAGAGATCCAATATAAGTTTAGACTTCTATGCAATTATAGGTCACTTTCATTTGGTTGATGAGGGTCTATTAGGAATAGATTAGGTAAAAATTCTGCCCTTAATTGAAAGGCCTGGCCTGGAATAGAGTAGATGTTAATGTCCATGATATACATCAATTCAACTACATAAATAGAGAAAAATTCAACAAGTAAAATTTACTCTGATTAGAAGATTTCTATTGAAATCTAGATTTTGAATACAAAAGTCTTATTGGTCTTTCAAGAGTAGATTAGGTAAATTCAACCCTTAATCAAAAAGCCTGGCCTGACACTGGGTAAAGTTAAGTGTCCATGATATACATCAATTCAACTAAATGAATAAATAATTGAACAAGTAAAATATATCCCAGAATAACAACAACAATCACAAACTTTAATCCTACTTGGTAGGATTCTCTATATGAATTTTAGGCTTTGAACCATCTCTAGTCGCATATTCTGTAAGGCCATTATATTTAACTAAATGAACCAGCTTGCATGAGCCCTAATTGAGCTGAGCTTCGAACCATTCACGAATGACTTGTTGGAGTAGTTTAAATATCAAGTTGCTATTGTACTGTGTTCTTTATATATATGTCTTCTTTTATATCTTTGGTTAGCGATTATTGTTGCCTTCTGTTTTGTAATGAGCTGTCTATTTAAAGCAGCTCATCCTCGGAATAATACATTGAGCGCATTATTCATTTCTGAAAAGTGTTCATTCTTCTTCTTCTCTGCTTCAGTTCGTGTTATGTTCATTTTCACACCATAGGCTTTACATTTCATTTCATGGTATCAGAGCCATTGCGCTAACTTGATGACCTCCTACCGAACTCTTGATTCTTCCTTGTCTCCTTCTCCTTGTTCTTCCTCCTCTTTATCAACCGTGTCTCAGTCGGATTTTTTAGCGGTTGCTAAGGCATTCAATTTCATTCTGATTAAACTCAATTTTGGCTGTTAGAAGGTTGTCTCGATAAATCCAAAATATAGGTTGTAAGAATGCATCGAAATTAGAGGGTTTAAATAGGCGGGTCTCTACTTGTAATATTAGTTATTAGTGGAAGGGTAAAACCAGTAATATCCAGTTATTTAATGGCCTAGGAATTGCCGCCCTAAATATTCTATAAATGGAGAAGGAGGGCTAGGCATTAGGCGCATAAATCAGTTGGTTCTTGAGAAAGCTTTGAGAGAGGAAAGGATGTGTTTTAGAATAGCTTTTGTAATCTTGAGAGAAGGCTTGTAATCGAGGGGTGCAATTGATGTACTGCTGTGTTCATTTTTTCTGAATCAAAGAAGGCTGCTCTCAGGGGTTCTTAAGGCTGGATGTAGTGCCAATTAAATTGACATGAACCAGGATAAATCTTGGCGTTTGTGTGGTTTGCTTTCTGTTTCTTGTTCTTATTTTCATTCTGTTTTGATTGCTTAAGTTTTCTGTTTCAATTCCTATCAACACCGAGAGGGTTTGTGAGTGTTGAGAGAGGCTTATATCATCTAAGGGTAATTCCACATAGTCCTAAGTTAGCAAATTGGTATCGGAGCCTATCCCTAGGTTCAAGATTAGTCCAAGAATCTCCATGATTTTCATCTGTTTAAATATCTATTATAGAACAGTGTCATAAATGGCTGCAACAGGAATGATATTGAGAAGTTTGATGGCCAGAATGATTTCGGCCTTTGGAGGATGAAAATGAGGGCATTACTAGGGAATCTAGGACTAGAAGAGGCTTTAGATGAGGAAAAAACACTGCCTGGAACCTCCACTGAAAAACAGAAAAAGGAAAAATCAAAAGAAAGGAAAGAAATTGACAAGAAAGCTTTTAACACCTTGATTTTATGTTTAGGGGACAGGGTCTTGAAGGAAGTGGCCAAAATGACCACGGCATCAGACCTTTGGAAAAGATTGGAGACCCTTTACTTGACTCATAGTTCTGAAAGGCGCGAGGCGCAAAAGGTCCTGGAGCCTGAGGCGCGAGGCACACGAGGCGAGGCGCGCCTTTGCGAAGCGAGGCGCACCTTTTAGGAAAAAAACTCAAAATCTTGTAAAATCATAAACAACTATCAAATTATCAATAATAACACATTCATATCATTCATGATTCATTATCTTCAAATTCTATAAACTAACAACATCAAAGTTAATTCATTCATCAAGCAAATTCTAAACTAGAAACATCATCAAAGTTCAAACTTAAAGTCTTAAACTTTACCAAGTACCAATTATAATGCAAAGTTCTAAACAAACACATAAACATTACAAGTCCACAATCAATATAAAAAAGTTTTTTAATCAATCATCATCAAGGAGATCATCAACATCAAGGTCAATATCTTCATCATCCCCTTCAATCACCCCTTCATCTTCTTCTTCATCTCTCAATTCTTCTCCCTCTTCCAAGTCTTCATCATCTTCGGTCCCTGCCTCACTTACCTCCTCTTCAATCTCTTGAGTTACTCGCCGCTTTGAAGTCGAAGCCGAAGTTGATCCCAATTGTGATCGAGTTTGTTTAGTTCTAAATTGATAACTAGGCTCTCCAACTCCTGCAGCCGCAGCAACATTACTCCATGTCAACCCATCCCCAATGTCATCTGGAAAAACAGTTTCATCATCTTTATCATTCTCCTCATCAAGTTTTCCAGTCAACCATTCATTGCTTTCATCAATGTCAGTCAATATGATAGGGTCAATGGTATCACGCATTTGATATCGACGCCTCAATGCTCTATTGTATTTCACAAACACCAAGTCGTTTAAACGAAGTTGATCAAGCCTGTTTCTCCGTTTAGTATGAAGCTGCAACAATTTATGCAAAAACATACTAAGAATAAGTTACATGAAATAAACCAACTACTAATAAAAATTGTAAGTGTATATGTACAATGCACTTACATTTTCAAACACACTCCAATTACGTTCACACCCAGATGAACTACAAGTCAAGCTAAGAATTTTAATTGCAAATTTTTGCAACGTGGGTGTTGACATTCCATATGAAGCCCACCATTCAGCTGTCCAATAAAATTCATGGGTTAGTTATTATCTATTATCTAGAATGATTATATATATAATGTAATATATATATATGTACCTGGTGATTTCTCAGCTCTCTTTCTAATAGCCATATAGTTTCCAAAGAACCCATCTGCATTGTTATACATCGAAAGCTCAGCATCAATTTGGTCTTGAACCTTTATATCTGGATTTAACTTTCTAATGCATTCATATAAGCCATTCATGATCTCTGGATCTATATGTTCAGCCTTGTAGAAATATTCTGGGTTCAAGTACCAACCAGCTGCGTGCAAGGGGCGATGAAGCTGAACATCCCATCGATTATCAATAATCTGAAAAATGGGTGCATACTTCTTTTCATCCCCATTAAAAGAGTTAGCAATCGCTTCTTTGGCCCTATCCATGGCCTCATATATGTATCCCATAGCAGGCTTCTTCTCACCATCCACTAAGCGCAATACACGCACCAATGGACCAGCCACCTTTAAAGCAAATACAACATTGTTCCAAAATGAAGGCATCAAAATCACTTCTACAACCTTTTTAGCCCCCGCTTCTTTTACCCACTTGCTTGTCATCCACTCCTCGGAGGTAAACATCCTTCTAAGGTTGCTTTTCAGACTATGCATCCTGGCCAAAGTGATAAAGGCAGTTGCAAACCGTGTTTTTGCAGGCCTCAACAACTCTTTCTTGTCAGTAAACCTTCTAAGCATGTTTACTAGACTCGAACGAGTATAGATATAGCTATTCACCATAACAGCTCTCTCAAATGTCTTCTTCATATTAGGCAACTTGAAAATATCTTCCAACATTAAATCCAAACAATGCGCTGCACATGGTGTCCAAAACAACGTAGGATATTTTGCCTCCAAAAATCTTCCTGTTATTATTTAGAGTGAAATTAACAAGATATTAGTAAATAATAAATATCTAATGAATATTCAAATTGTTCTATTTATAAACATAATACAAATTACAAAAATAAATTTCATACCTGCTAAAACATTGTTTGAAGCACTATCGGTGACCACTTGCACCACATTTCTTACTCCAATCTTTTCCACACATTTACTTAATAATTGAAACATCTTTTCCCCAGTCTTTGAATAGCTAGAACCATCAACAGACTCCAAGAACATACTTCCTTTAGGAGAATTGACTAAAAAGTTAATCAATGTCCTTTCCCTCTTGTCTTTCCAGCCATCTGACAAAATGGAACATCCATATTTGGCCCATGCCTCTTCATGATCTTTCATCATTTCACAAGTGGCTTCCACCTCTTGTTTGAGAAGAGGAACCCTGACTTCATGGTAACTAGGCGGCTTCACACCCGGACCATACTGACCAACTGCTTCTATAAATACTTTAAAACTGTCATATGTCACTGCATTGAATGGAATGCCTGCATCATACATCCATCGTGCAAAGCTTCTACAAACTCGAGCTCTTAACTCTTTTTTTGCAAAATCATGCTCACCCAACCTTGTTTGCTTTCCTTTGCCCTTGCTTTTCAACACATTAACTTCTGGGTCTTTAAAAAAAACATCAAGTGGACCTTTTTGTGTTGGCCCTTTAACACTACCAATACTACTAGTACCGCTTCCACTTCCGGTAGATACATTGGGTCTTTTTCTACTTTGAGGCAGCGGCTCATCATCATCATCATCATACCCTTCACCAAATTGAATATCATCATCTAAAGATGCTATATTTAGCTCATCCCTGTTATTTTTCTTCTTTTGCATGTACTCTCCAATCTCTTCTTTTACTGATGGAGGACATTTTGGACAAGCTTTAGTATTCCTAAAACCGCCCACAAGATGTTGTTTCGCCCGAAATATACCACCTTTTGTTACTTTACGACAAAATTTACATGTGGTGGTATTTCT